>NC_083726.1:109624921-110874921 GCF_028564815.1 Eubalaena glacialis | reverse complement strand
TCCCCACTCCCCACATTCCCTCTGGAGAACTTTCTTAAGGATTTAGCAGTCTCCCTCGCAACACAAAGAATGACATTCATTTGACCACACATCTGCCTCTACGTTAAACTGAGAGCTCCTCGAGAACAGGCACCAGGCCTGTCCCTGGCCCACCCATTACCTAGCACATGATGTTTGAAGGTTTATTAGTGTACATTTCTTATTCCCCCAATTATACTCAGCGTTAAGATCCACATGTCTCATCTCCATGGTATCCCATTATGATGGTCTGCACACAGGGTGCCCTTAATATGCATTTGCTGAATTCCTGAGGAAAACTCCCCCTCAGTCCTGGGCGTATCAGCCCTAGTGATTCTGAAAATGGAGCTCTACACCTTTGCGTCTACCCCACCCTTCATCCACACAGACCCAGAAAAAAGTACCACCAGCCCACTGGCAGCCCTGCCTCCTCAGAGATCCAATTCAGTCCCACCTCTGTATCTTTCCTGAACACTCCAGCCTACCGTGTTCCCCCAGCACACCCACTGCACTGGTCTGTGTCATGCATCAGGCACAGTCACCTTCAGCCCTTAACCAACTGGTTAACCTTCAGGTCTGTATGTGTTGATCTCTAATATTTAAGATACTTGGGAGCAAAGCCTCTCACAGGATACAACGCAAAGTGCACAGGAGAACACAATAATCAGCATGGCTGAATGAGCCGACTCCCTCCTTTAGTCCCTTTTGCACTTTAAAGGCCGCCACTTCAACGCTGTATTCCTCTCCGTCCTGCTCACCTTGAACCTTCGGGCTAGAAACTTATTCTTGATCTCTAAGAAATTGCCACGGTTCATTTCACCCTTGAAAGGCTCATTGAGGATAGCATAGCGTGGGTCATTCTGGATGTCCTGCCACCGGGCATAGCCATGGCTATTGGAAAATTAATTGCTCAGGAAAAACGAAACAAGGAAATTAAGAACTTCAAACTGTGGACCCTCAGAAACCTTCACCAAGGACCTCGGCCCCAACTCAGGCAAAGGATACTTTATGATGCCAGCCAGCAGCCAGTAGTCATGCCGTCGGTGCCAGATCTCGTAAGTCTTCTTGGTGACTGTGGCTGCCCGCTCCTCATTCTGCCAAAGGGAGTGCAACTCTGAAGAGGAATTTAGGGAAGGTTGGGGAGAAAAAGAAAGGCAAACATCTGTGAGAATTCAAAGAGCTATTTATTCCTGATCCCCAGATACCAACTTAATATGCCTCCGGCTTTCTAACATGGACCCCAGAGGAGTGTGCAGTCAGCCTGGCATTCTCTCTAGGAGAGGTAAAGTCTCTGTACCCTGGTTTCTGACAAGAACCCTGATTTCACCTCGAATCCGTCTAACCCCAGTGGGCCCCTCTTTTTCATACCAGTAAAACCGCCATCTGCGATGTTGAACATGAAACGCTGTTTAATATTTTTCTTCTGCTTCTCATCATTCAAGTCCTTGGGGGTCTCTCCATTCTGAAGCATCACCTCTTTTTTCTCTTCTTCTTCTTTCTTCTCCTCTACAGGACACGCAGAAGAAAAATGTCAGCTCCAGACAGAAGCCAGCACCATAGCCCTTACCCATACATACCACCATATGCTACAAGACACCCATCTACCTCCACCCTTTCTCCACAGAAGTGTTCTTAAACCCAGGAAAAGGTGCCACTGGCCCACTGACAGCCACATGTGGGGAGAGGTCGAGTCTTTTATCTTGGGATAAAATGATTATATGGGTATGGATGGGGGAACCTAGGGGTGGAGGGGTGTCCAAGAGATAAAGTCCTTCCTTTCAGCTTTAGAGTCCCTTTAAAAGCACAGTCAGCTTCTCCAAACACCCACCTTTGTCCTCCACCACAATGGGAGTCAGATCGACTGCTGACTTCTCCTCCACCTTCTCCACATCAGCAATACCTGGGAGAACAGATGGCACTGAGAGCATATCTAAGGAAGTGTATTCTCCTCTGTTCTACACTATATCCTGAACCTAAATCTTGATGATTAAAGTCATAAAAGATGTCTTGAGAGAGAAAAAGCCCACAGTTTAAAATCAAGGGTACAAGATTCTTCAGTGTGTCACTTCCTCTGGACTTCCCTCCAGCCGGGCTGCAAGTCCAAGAGCAACTGTGGTTCACAGGGATCTGTAGTGTGTGAAAATGTGCATACCTTTGGGATCTGTCTCCATTGGCTCCTCTGTTCTCTCCTTGACCTCTGCCTTTTCCACTTTCTCCTCTCCCTCGGGAGGCTCAACAAGGACCTTTTCATCCTCTGAGGCAGGGGCAGGGGGCTGTGTACACTTCAAAGGAAAGAAGAAAGAAGCTGAAGCAGACAGGCCAGCACCCAAGAGGAAGAACAGGCTTATCCATCTGCCTTTGGTGTGGCGTCCAGTCACCCCCGTCTCTTACCTCAACAGCGGCTTCAGGGGCTGCAGATTTCACTTCCTTTTCTCCTTCTGCACTCTCTTCTTCTTTGAGGCTATTTTCCTCTATTTTTATCCCATCCTCTGCATACCAATAATAGACATTCATTAGGAGGAAGGTCCCAGATCAGAGAGAAGGTCACACCTTCTCAGATTGTCTCATCTTAAACTGTCCTCTCGTGCCTTTAAGAGCCAGCCCTATTCTTAGGACAGCCCTCCTAAACTGAGAGGGAGATTGCTGTGTGTCCTGCCAGACTCCCCTGTTAGAACTGAGTACAGGGAAGCAGAAAAAGCAAAGGCCAGGACAAGAAGAAGAGGATGGAAAACAACAGTCCAGGCAGACTTACCAGCAGGTGGGGCAGGTGCAGGAGTATTGGGTTGTGTGTCCCCTGGAGTGGAGGGTGTGGGAGTCTTTGGGGAAGGTGACCCTGGCTGTGACATTTTCTTGTTTTCCTCTACTTCCGCAAGTTCGGGCATGCTCCAGCGCCCATTAACATGTTCAAACTCCTGAACCTGCAGCAATGGGACAAGACGCTGAAGACCCAATTCCATCTAGGTTCCTTTCCTGCTGGCTCTCCAGTTTCACCTAGAAACCCCTGAACGATGGAGGGAGGTTCAGGGCTCACCTTCTTGCGAATCAAGGACATGACACCAATCCTAGTAAGGACATGCTGGCGAGACAGGCCTTCTCGGGGTACACCATCAGCAAAGGTCTCGGCCCCGTCTGCTCCCGGCTCACATAAATGCCGCATAAAAAGAGAGACGTAAGCCCTGTAGTAAACAAATAGAGAAATGGGTTAAACAGCAATCATGCCAACTCCTAGATCAGATTCTTTCCCACCTGCAGTCAGGCATCACCCCAGACAACAACTATGGCTCCATTTGAGGTAAAGCCCACCATCGCACTGAAAGCTGGTCTCCAGACCCCACACCATGTCCCAGGTCCTCTTCCAGGGAAGCAAGGAATACAAAGAACCCTGTTACTAACAGCTTCACTTGCCAGCGTCAGCAGAGGAGACAGCCGATTTCCTGCACAGCCTGCACTAGTACTGTGGAGTGACCAGAGACTAAAAGCCCTTGCTCTACATCAGTCATTCCAGCTCTCAACTTACTTGAACTCTTTCTCTGACTTGCCTCGCAGATCTCTCACAAGCCACTGGGTGGTAAAAGCATCCTGAGGTGGCATCCCATATCGCATAATCGCATTAAGAAAGGCTTTTCGCTGACGAGCATTAAAGCCAAGAACCTGGGGGGAGAAGGAACCTAGGTGAGAGAAGGAGTAGACCTTACTCCACCAAAGACCCGACAGCAGCACTCACCCAACCTTCCCTAGAACAGAACGGTACTTACTTCAATATTCCCACCAACACGGGCCAACAGAGGAGGCAATGGCTTATCTTTATCATTCCGCAGGCCCTTGCGACTGGGCCTGCGGGGAGCTGCAAGAAGAAAAGGATGCGTGAGCGACACTGATAGGGATATTAGACAAGGCAATATTTTAAAAATCCAGCAGAAAGGCATAGCCCTCACCTTCTGAACGTTCATCAAAGTCTTCATCACCTTCCTCTGAGGCCACTGAATAATCGGACTGGTTGTCGGACTGGTCGTCCTGCCAATCTGGAGGGAGAGAGGGCAGATGAGCGGGGCCCACTGCTCTAGTGGAACGGCCCATGGGTGGGGGGCGGGGCCGGCCACACACACCTCGGTCCTCCTGGGAGCCATCATTGTAGTTGACCTGTTTACGGATTCTTTTTCCTTTGCCCAGATTGCGGGCCAGATCTTCCTGCTGCTGCTCATAATGGTGCCGCAGCAATTTCTCCCAGTAGTCAGGATCCACACTTTCTTCCTGTTTTATGATTTCCCGTTCTACCTCCTCTTCCTCCTGGGACAGAGGGAGGGCCAGGACTCAGGGGTGCTGAAGTCAGCACCACCAGCTACCCCTGGTCCTCACAGTTCCCATTCTGCTAGCTCCTCTTCAGGACAGGACTCTGAAAGACTTGGTGTGCCTGCTTGGACCGAAGAGCTTAAAAGAAATTTAACTGACAAGACATGGTTCCTCATAATTATGTTTAGATTAGCAGTCAAAATAACTAAAGAGGGCTTCCCTGGTGGCACAGTGGTTGAGAGTCTGCCTGCTAGTGCAGGGGACACGGGTTTGAGCCCTGGTCCGGGAAGATCCCACATGCCGCGGAGCTACTGGGCCCGTGAGCCACAATTACTGAGCCTGCGCGTCTGGAGCCTGTGCTCCTCCACAAGAGAGGCCGCAACAGTGAGAGGCCCGTGCACCGCGATGAAGAGTGGCCCCCGCTTGCCACAACTAGAGAAAGCCCTCGCACAGAAACGAAGACCCAACATGGCCAAAAATAAATAAATAAATTTAAAAAAAAATTATAACGATTTACTAAATAAATAAATAAATAACTAAAGAAAAATATAGGATGGAGCTGTTATCACAGGAGAAGGAAGAAGAGACAGTATGTTTTCTTTTAACCCCTTTTACTGATGCATATACAGTTGCAAGACAGTAATATGAAGAAAAGAGAGGTTACAGCCTTAGCAAGGTAGAATGGAGAAGTTTCTGAAATACTGCAAAAGATTTTCCCAAGAGATAAAGTAGAAGGGCCATAAGCCCTTTCTGTTCTTCATAAACTTCATAAAAGTTTACCAACTGTGAAAAAAACATTATATATATCCTCTTATATCCCAATAATGTTTATGCTCCTTTGAAAGTCTTACTTTTTTTTCAGATCGTTCAGGACCACTAATTCCAAATCCCTTACATTAGAATTAAGCTGCTGCTAACAGCATAATACTGGAAACAACCTAAATATCCATCATTATGGAACTTGAATAAATTATGGGGGGTGAAAAGGGTGAAGAGAGTCAAAAGGTATAAACTTCCAGTTATAAAATAAATAAGTCATGATGATTTTATGTACAGCATAGTAACTATAGTTAATACCGTACTGCATATTTGAAAGTTGCTAAAAGAGCAGCTCTCAAAAGTTCTCACAGGAAAAGAAAATGTATAACTATGTATGGTGACAGATATTAACTAAACTTATTGGGGTGACCATTTCACAAAATATACAAATATCAAATCATTATGTTGTACACCTGAAACTAATATAATAGCATATGTCAATTATATCTCAATTTTTGGGCTTCCCTGGTGGCGCAGTGGTTGAGAATCTGCCTGCCAAAGCAGGGGACACGGGTTCGAGCCCTGGTCTGGGAAGATCCCACATGCTGCGGAGCAACTAGGCCCGTGAGCCACAACTACAGAGCCTGCGCGTCTGGAGCCTGTGCTCCGCAACAAGAGAGGCCGCGACGGTGAAAGGCCCGCGCACCGCGATGAAGAGTGGCCCCGGCTTGCCACAACTAGAGAAAGCCCTCGCACAGAAACGAAGACCCAACACAGCCCAAAATAAATTAATTAATTAATTTAAAAAAAAATTATATCTCAATTTTTTAAAGTAAATAAATTATGGTACTTCCAAACAAGGACATATTATGCAGCGAATAAAGGGGTGGGGAGGGGGGGAAGCTCTTTAGGTATTGATTTGGATGAAATCTTCCAAGATTTATTAGGTGGACAAAAATAAGGTACAGAATGTCATGTATAAGAAACTACTTTCCTTATGCAGCAACATGGATGCAAGTAGAGATTATCATACTAAGTGAAGTAAGTCAGATCAGAAAGAGAAAGACAAATATCATATGATATCACTTATATGTGGAATCTAAAATAGGACACAAATGAATCTATGTAACAGAAACAGAATCACGGACAGAGAGAGAAACAGAATCACGGACGTAGAGAACAGACTGGTGGTTGCCAAGGGGGAGGGGGTTGGGGGAGGGATGGAGTGGGAGGCTGGGGTTAGCAGATGTAAGCTTTTATATATAGAATGGATAAACAACAGGTCCTACTGTATAGCACAGGGAACTGCCATAGTGGAAAAGAGTATATATAAAATAAGAGAATGTATATATATGTATAACTGAGTCACTTTGCTGTACAGCAGAAATTAACACAACATTGTAAATCAAATATACTTCAATTAAAAAAAAAAAAACTACTTTCCTTAAAAGGAAAAGGAAAAAAGGCGTTTGTGTGTATGTACATGTGTATGTATATATACATACATATGTAATTTGTGTGCACATAAAATAATTTATAAAATAAATATCATTTATCCCCAGGGAGGGAGCTAGGTAGCCAAAGGACTGGAGTGGGAAAGAGATACTTCTGTAGCTTTTGAATTTTGAACTAGGTGAATTACAGTTGACCCTTGAACATCACAGGTTTGAACTGCATGAATCCATTTATATGCAGATATTTCTCAATAGTAAATACTACGGTACTACATGGTCCATGGTCAGTTGAATGTGCAGATGTGGATGAACCACAGATATGGAGGGCTATACCATCTATTCAAAAAATAAAATTTAATGGGACCTAATGAAACTTAAAAGCTTTTGCAAAGCAAAGGAAACTACAAACAAGACGAAAAGACAGCCCTCAGAATGGGAGAAAATATTTGCAAACGAATCAACGGACAAAGGATTAATCTCCAAAACATATAAACAGCTCATGCAGCTCAATATTAAAAAAACAAACAACCCAATCCAAAAATGGGCAGAAGACCTAAATAGGCATTTCTCCAAAGAAGACATACAGATGGCCAAGAAGCATATGAAAAGCTGCTCAACATCACTAATAATTAGAGAAATGCAAATCAAAACTACAATGAGGTATCACCTCACACCAGTTAGAATGGGCATCATCAGAAAATCTACAAACAACAAATGCTGGAGAGGGTGTGGAGAAAAGGGAACCCTCTTGCACTGTTGGTGGGAATGTAAATTGATACAGCCACTATGGAGAACAGTATGGAGATTCCTTAGAAAACTAAAAATAGAACTACCATATGACCCAGCAATCCCACTACTGGGCATATACCCAGAGGAAACCATAATTTAAAAAGACACATGCACCCCAATGTTCACTGCAGCACTATTTACAATAGCCAGGACATGGAAGCAACCTAAATGCCCATCGACAGATGAACGGATAAAGAAGATGTGGTACATACATACAATGGAATATTACTCAGCCATAAAAAGGAACGAAAAGGGTCATTTGTAGAGACGTGGATGGATCTAGAGACTCGTACAGAGTGAAGTAAGTCAGAAAGAGAAAAACAAATATCGTATATTAACGCATATATGTGGAACCTAGAAAAATGGTACAGATGAACCGGTTTGCAGGGCAGAAATAGAGACACAGATGTAGAGAACAAACGTATGGACACCAAGGGGGGAAAACCGCGGTGGGATGGGGGTGGTGGTGTGATGAACTGGGCGATTGGGATTGACATGTGTACACTGATGTGTATAAAATTGAAGACTAATAAGAACCTGCTGTATAAAAATAAAATAAAATAAAATTCAAAAAAAAATAAAATAAAATGACATTTAAAAATATTATAAAGTAAATAGCAGCCTCAGCCACTAATGAGAGGGCTGTCTGTATACCTGTGTAGTCATCAGGAGAGGTCATCAGTGGGAGGGAGAGTACCACCCCTCCCTTACAACCACTCAGCACGTTCTGCCCCAGTCAATCACTCCCATATGCGGTCACCACCCTGACAGGAGGGCAGTTTTGACTTTTCAGCCACAGTTACACCCAACTGAAGTTAGTAGCATCACTTTCAAGAACAAAGATAATATGTATCAGAAAAATACAACAAGAGGGATGGTTCTGAATTGGAAGGATGAGAAAAGGTGGCAAGGACCACCAGAAAAAGCAATTTTTTTTTTCATTTTATACCCTAGATATCATTAGGAGGAAAAAATTCATTACAGAGGCCAAGCATTTATAACTATGTTTCGTTTTCTACTAAAAAAAGACCAAGAATACAGAAGAAAACAAAAAGGGAAAACAATTCTAAAGTTTTAAAAAGCACAGGGGGAAAAAAAAAAAAAGCACAGGGAGATAGGCTAAGTATGTATCGTATCTCCTACCTTTTCTCCGGAGAGACTTGAGATAGCAATCCAAAATTTATTTATAGGGCTAATAAAATACATAAGAGAAAATAAGATGAGATTCTGATAAAGAAGAGCTAATATAGGGCTTCCCTGGTGGCGCAGTGGTTAAGAATCCACCTGCCATTGCAGGGGACACGGGTTCGAGCCCTGGTCTGGGAAGATCCCACATGCTGCGGAGCAACTAAGCCCGTGAGCCACAACTACTGAGCCTGCGCTCTAGAGCCCGCGAGCCACAACTGCTGAAGCCCACATGCCTAGAGCCCGTGCTCCGCAACAAGAGAAGCCACCGCAATGAGAAGCCCGCGCACCGCAATGAAGAGTAGCCCCTGCTGGCCACAACTAGACAGCGCCCGCACACAGCAACAAAAGACCCAACGCAGCCAAAAATAAAAATAAAATAGTTACTAAAAAAAAAAAAGAAGAGCTAATACAAGTGTTTTGAGTGTGAAAAGTGGCCGGACAGCCACGTCAAAGATGAGAATGTGATTTGCTCATATGCTACAGAATTTCTCTTCAAAGGAAGAGGTATATCAATTCAGCAATGTACTAATTTGCCTACAGATGGTCTCCTCTCATCTCAAATACCATTGTGGTCTCAATTCCAATTTTTGGACCAATCACCAAGCACAGCATTGCTTTGGACTCATACTCACCCCCATTTCTTCTTCTCGCACCACATACTGGGCCACTTTGAATGAGCTCAAATATTCATTCATGCCCTGCAATTCCGTATCTTCTGTCTCATCCTGGTTCCGGTCCAGCAGTCGTTCAATGGCCTTATCGTCATAGTGGATAACACTGCTGTCTTCTCCCTCTTTGTTGTCTCCTCCTATAAAGAATCAGGGGTCCATACCCCCAGTTAACTTCAGCAGCTGCAGTGGAAAAAGCAAGTCCCAGAGGACCCTAGGTCTGAGTCTCAGGACCCTAGGTATCAAAGATACCCTTTAGAGAAGCCAAGCCCCACACCAAAACAAGCTCCTGCCTAGCTCACCTCCATCTGTGGCTTCGTCCTTGAATAGCTCCTCAGTGCCAAACTTGAGGATGTCATCAAGCTCCTGTTTGGACATGGATCCAGTCTTGGAGCCCAGCCCAGGCCGAACAACTAGATGCGTCAGCATCATCTTCTTCTTTGCCACCTGCGTGATGCGCTCTTCTACTGACGCACGGGTCACAAACCGATAGATCATCACCTTCTTATTTTGCCCAATACGGTGAGCTCTGCTAAAGGCCTGGAGTTGTGCACAAAACAGAGGCAAAAATTGAAGTAATCATTATTTCCTTACTTCTACTCTTGCCCTGACTTCCACATAATAAGTTAAATCCAGCATAAGGCAGGAGCTGCAGCTTGCCCTCACACAAAACTTCCCTTTGCACTCCTACCCCCAGATACCACCCTCTATCATGTTACCCAAAATAGGACCATAGCTAACCCAAACTCTCTGGCTTACAATAAGGTAAAAGACATTTGAAAAGAATCTATTGTTTCCCCCTGAAACAACTAATCCCAGATGGTGGAGCCCTCACAGAGAACACTATGCATTTCCAAAAAGTCACTGCAGACCAAGGCTGCTACCTTTGCTCACCTGGATGTCATTATGGGGGTTCCAGTCAGAGTCATAGATAATAACCGTGTCAGCAGTGGCCAGATTGATTCCAAGGCCCCCAGCTCGAGTAGAAAGCAAGAAGCAGAACTGCTGAGCACCTGGTGCTAAGAGAGGAACCAAAAACACCATTAGAGGTGTCCCTGGAATTCCAGTTAATAAATGTTTAAGGAATATCAGAAATATAAAACCTCATTAGGAGATGCAAACTATTGTATATAGAATGGATAAACAACAAGGTCCTACTGCATAGCACAGGGAACTGTACTCAATATCCTGTGATAAACCATAATGAAAAAGAACATGAAAAAGAATGTATATTTTAAAAAGAGTGTATATAGATGCATAACTGAATCACTTTGCTGTACAGCAGAAATTAACACAACATTGTAAACCAACTATATTTGAATTAAAAAAAAACACCTCATTAGGCAAACACAAACCTAATAATATTAAACAAGTAATACTCATAAGCAAGGTCCACCAATGGATACTGAAATCAGTGTGAAAGTTTAAGGAGAAACAGGATGTCACCACAGTCTCAAGTATCTCCCTCAGGATATTTATCAATCACAATGAAAAAAAAAAAGAGTAACTTTACATGGGAGAAATTCAACAGACACCACCTTAACCAAGTGATCAAGGTTAACACCAGCAATGGAACATTATCAACATCATGTCCTCCCTGGGAATGATGCACTGAAAAGGACACAGCATCGCTTCTCTGGGATTCCTGTCCAAAATGTCTAGTGTCAATCTCATCATGAGAAAATATCAGACAAAGCAGAGACGTTCTACAAAAGAGCTGACCAGTCATCATCAAAGGTATCAACGTCATGAAAGGAAAGGAAAGAATGAAGAACTGGAAGAGAAACAACAACTACGCTCAACGTGGGACCTGGGACTGGATCCTGACACAGGAACAGTGGTGACATTCAATTCAAGTCTACAGTTTAGGTAGTAGTATGACACCAGTGTTAATTCCCTGGGTTTGATCATTGTACTGTGGTTATATAAGTCATTATTAAGAAAAGCTGGGTGAAGTGTATACACCAACTCTCTGTATTATTTTTTGAACTTTAAGTTCAAAATTATTTCAAATTAAAAAGTAAAAAAAAAGAAGAGGAGGTGATAGTGGCTACTGAGACAAGCCTGCCACTAACTTGCTATCCGGGTTTGGTAAGTCCTGGTCCCTCCTGGGCCTCGAGATGCAATGCGGAGAGTTAAATAAAGTGCCCTTCTTTTTAGCAGAAAGAACAAAGACGCCAAAGGGAATACACAATCTCCTAGCAATAATCCAATACATCCTTCCAATCAAGACATTCAAAAGTACTCTTCCACGTCAATTGACAAAAGACCCTAAACCACAACACAGAAAAGCAGATGCTCAAGAACAAGTGATCGGTCCAGAGCCGTGAGTGAGGATGCCGGGATCAAAGCCACTCCTTCCCCCTCACCATTGAAGCGGTCAATGGCCTCCTGACGCATGTTCCCAGTGATTCCACCATCAATACGTTCATATTTATAACCTTCATGTTCCAAGAAATCCTCTAGCAGGTCCAGCATCTTGGTCATCTGGAGAACGAGCATAGTTTAATTATGGGATTAATCAGATGACAATCCCTCCCCTATGTCACTGAGCTGTCCACTGCTACCCCCAAAAGCTCCCACACAATACCTGGGAGAAGATGAGTACACGGTGCCCACCCTCCTTAAGGTTCTTGAGCATCTTCTGAAGCAGCAATAATTTCCCAGATGCTCTGATTAGGGCACTGCCATCATACATGCCATTAGGCATCTTAGGGGCTTCCTGAGGAAAGAAGCAAAAAAGAAAAAAATATTGAAAGAAACCCCAAATGGAGCAGTTCCCGCCCAGGGAGGAACAAGAGGTGGCACACGTACCATTGCAGCCACGGGGAAAAGATACGGGTGGTTGCAGCACTTTTTAAGATCCATCACGACATTTAGCAAAGAGACCTGGTTGCCGCCACCTCGAGCATTGAGCGCTTCAAAGTTTCGAGTGAGGATGTACTTGTAGTATTTCCTATGTGGGCAAGACAGCAAGATAAGTCATGCTCAAGAGCCTTTATGTGACTCATAACGCAGTCCCAGGGTCTGGGATCTTCTTTCCAACATATCTCACTTTGGGACTGAGGAAACCTAAGAAGCGCCACCATCATCATTTTAAACAAGATAAGGATTAACTCCACAAGAACTCTGGGCCGCACCACTGTAAAGCAATTATACTCCAGTAAAGATGTTAAAAAAAAAAAAAAAAAAAAAGAACTCTGGGCCCCAGCAACCTGGCAACAGGTTTCTTTAGCCCTCGCTGGCTCCTGTCACCACACGCCTTGCGGCGGAGTATGGAGAAGACAAGGAGACACCGTGCAGACTGACAGGTGTCTAAGTGTGTCTGCAAGACGGAGCCAGCGCTTCCGTCCCTTCAGACTCACTTCTGCATAGGGCTCAACTCCACACGCACAATCAGTTCTGTCTTGGAAGGCATGTTCTTGAACACGTCAGCTTTGAGCCGCCGCAACATGTGAGGCCCCAGCATGTCATGCAGTTTTTTAATCTGGTCCTCCTTGGCAATGTCAGCAAACTCCTCCAAGAAGCCCTCCAAATTGCTTCAGAAAGAGAAAGGAAAAAGTTGTTGGAGAGGGGGAAAGGAAGAAAGGAAAGGGACATAGGAAACGGGCAAAAGGAAGAATTAGAAGAATTCGGAGCCGATTATGGATAAGCACACACTCACTGGAACCTCTCAGGGGTGAGGAAGTTGAGCAGGTGAAACAGCTCTTCCAGGTTGTTCTGTAATGGAGTCCCTGTCAGCAACAGCTTGTGCTGGAGCGAGTAACCGTTTAAGACCCGGAAGAACTGGTGAGGCAGGAGAGAAGTGGAATTCAATAAGAAGCGGGCTCCGGCACACGTCCACAGACTTCTGCTTTGCCGCCCAGCAGTTACGCCCTCATCCCCACCTTTTTTTTTTTCCTTTATCTTCTTTCCTGTTACTAACTCTTTTTTCTTTTCTTTTGGCCGCGCTGTGCGGCATGCGGGATCTCAGTTCCCTGACCAGGGACTGAACCCGTGCCCCTTGTAATGGAAGCGCAGACTCTTAACCACTGGACCGCCGGGGAAGCCCTCCATCTTACTTTCAAGGCCTGGCCTCCAAGGGTGATCTATCACGAGTGAGGAAGGAAGGCAGAGAGCCTTTCTCCCCTTCCTGTCTTCCTAGGTCTCCCCTTAATGAGTAGGTAGTACTAGAACACTAAAACTGGAGGCCATACCTCCCGCCCCCCCTCACCTTAGACTGATTGTTCTTGAGCCGATGGGCTTCATCCACGATGAGGCAGGCCCAGTCAATAGAGCCCAGGATGGCCATGTCAATGGTGATCAACTCATAGGACGTCAGCAGCACGTGGAACTTCACAGATGCCTCTTTCTGCACAAGAAGGCAACCTGGTCACTCCTGTCCAACTCCGCCGGTACAGGCCAAGTCAAGGGACTCGGGGGGGTCTCCCTCCTCCCAGCTGTTATCCTTTTGCCTCACCCCAGGGACCGGGGCACGAGGGGCCCAGAGCAACAACTCCCCTCTCCGAGGGTGGGTCTCCCTCCCGCTGAGGTACCTTCATGCGGGAAGCCTTCTTGCCGCCACGAATGGCATTGTCCTCAAAGGAGAACTCATTCTCTCGGATGATGGCACGGCTGTCTTTGTCACCCACGTAAGTCACCACATACATATCTGGGGCCCACATTTCAAACTCCCGCTCCCAGTTGATGATGGTAGAAAGAGGGGCACTCACTAGGAAGGGGCCTTTGGAATGACCCTTTGAGGAAGAAGAGACAGAGAGTAAGGACCGAGGGCCCCACATGCAACCTGACCCGAGCGCCCACCCTGCCCCTGCCCCGGCCCCGGAATGGGCGGAGGATGGGCGTGTGCATGGCTGCTCATCTCCCTCCCTTCTCCATGTACCGACACGCCCTGCCTGCCCTGCAGGGAGCTCACACCGCACCCCTGCCGCTCAACGTCTCTCCACACTCCTTCTACCCACAGTTCTGCTTGTCTCAGCGCATATCCGTCCCCCAGGACCGAGGCTCCAGGCACCCACCACTAATCCCACCCACCGCTCCATTCCCTCCAGTCTGTCTCTGTGTACTTGCGTCTATCTTACTGTCACTCAACACTGTTCTCCAGGGCCAGAGACCAATTTTTTTTCTTCCTTTTTCTGTCTCCTCAGAGTGTAAGAGAAGACCACGAACACAAAATACCCACACAAAAAACAAACAGCCCCAGCCCTCCTACCTCCTTGTAGAGGGAGTAGAGGAAGACTGCGGTCTGAACGGTCTTCCCAAGGCCCATCTCGTCAGCCAAGATGGTGTCAGTGCCTTGAGCCCAGGAGAAGCGCAACCAGTTCAAACCCTCCATCTGATAGGGGTGCAGGGTTCCACCTGTAGCGTCCAGGTACTCTGGTTGTCGCTCATATTTCACTGTTGGCTGAAGGATGAAATAAAGAAGTCAAGAACTGGCCAGGAATTCCCTTCCTTCCGTAAGACAGCAGCTGCCTCCTCCTGACACACACTCACAAGATCCTACTCGAGGGGGCCACAAAAAATGGTGGGGAAAAGGTGCTTAATGGTTACTGTAACTTTGTGTTTTATTTAGGATCCTCCAGGAAGCAAGGCAAGACGGAGATCTTGGTCCTACAGACATCCAAGAAAGACGCATCATAGTCTCCTTGGCAGTACAGTAAATTCTACTGGTCAGGAGCCACCAGGTAAATGATCCTATGCCCCCTCTAGATTTATCCGTTTAACCTTAACCAGACTCACCTTATATTACACAAAGCCCCAGAAGAATTGAGCCATGAATTAAGGGTCAGAAGACCCAGGTTCCAAAATAAGTTTCACAAAAGCTCGGTTATGTGACCCCTCCATACATAACACCTCCTCAAGTCATATAAACACTAACATCTATGTTTTTATTTTTCTGATGAGGAAGAGAGAAAATAAAGTAATCCTAGTATTTTTCCCCTGATTTACAGAGATGTGGAGAATTAGGGAAGCAGTCTGTGTGAAGCAACTTAGCTACAGTGATCACTTGAGATCATGCCTTAGAACACCACCGTCAGACTGGAGCACACAAGATACGTCATCCTACGAGACAAACTGCCCTCCCTCTCCTGCTGACTCACGTCAACCGTTGGGGTTTCAGGGGGCCTCTCCAACTTCCTCAGCTTCACCTTCTTGAGCTTCTTGCCTGGTCGTCCTTCCTCACCCCTCATCAACTCCCTAAAGAAGACAGATACATCACACAGCTGCCTGGAGTCCTTCTCAATGAGCAGCAGCTCTACTCATCAAAGTCCCTCACCTGTGATTCCAATAGCTCTGCTTGAACAGGTCGTAGTCCTGTATCTCCACATCCTCACTCTCCCAGGATGCCTGATCATAGGGCAAGTCCCGCCACTTGATCAAGTAGTGGACATGGCCCTTCTTGTCCACGCTGCAAAGTCAAGGAGGGAAAACCCTCAGAGCCAGAAGGCCACCCTGCTCACCTCCTCTCAAAAACCAGACCTCTAAGGAGGCCAGACACCACACGTATTCAGAACCAAATACATCTGGTCTACCAGTCTTTGCACCAAAAATGATCTCTAATCTACAGTCTATGGCTCAAATACCAGGATTCAGTCAGTTAATAACATACTGAGTGTCTCATTCAAGTGTAAGTTACTGGTAACATCCATTTTCTTAATTAATGCCCCGCGGATACACTGCCCACCTCCAGTATGCCCAAGACAAACGCAGTCTGGCCCAGCTCCACTGGTACCTGTGGTTGAGAATTCGGTGGATCATCATCCACTCAGGTTTTATCCCGTAGCGATAGAAGCGTTCCTCCATCTCTGCAAATTTAGGGTCCTTATTCTTCCGCTTTCGGCTCTTCTCTTCATCACCACCAAAGTCCCCAGAGGGTGGCTCATCCATATCATTCTTCCGCTGATAGTTTCGGAACATCACTTGACAGTGCAGCTCCAACTGCAAGCGGAAGGAGGAAGAAGTCACCAAGGAGTTACGTCCACTCCTTCTACCCACAACGCTGTTTTCTCTCACTACCCTCTTCATTGCAGCCCCACATCTACTCTATCCCAGGTTTACCTGCAGTTCAGACACCCAGGAGCAGTGCCAGTACGACATGCCTTGCCATTTCACAAAGAACTGCCGCTCTGGCCGCCCCTCCAAGGGCTTGGGGGACGGAGTATTGGGATCAGCATCTGGGGGCCGAGGCACTGGTGTGGGAGATGGTGGCTGACCCCACTTCCAGATTAGGATCTTCTGAACTTTGCCCTTAAGAGCTGGACACTAAGAGGAAAAGAGATGATCCAACACCGAATCATTACCACAGCATGGCCCACAGGCAGCTTCAACCTCATCAAAGGATTATTAAAACCTCATTTCAAGTAAGACCTAATCCCAGGACCCTTCTAGGGAGAGAAGGACAGAATTCCCTCTCTGTTTCTGGACTTCATCCAGGATTTGTGAGACATTATCACTCCTATCTGCCTAACAGAGCCAGTAGCTAGATTTCAACAATAACCCAGAACAAGTAGGCACAGAAAAGTCACAGACCTGGTGCTCAGAATTCCTCTCTTAAGCAATCTAACAGCATTCAGTGGCCCTATTATATCACCAAGCTACCAAGACCTCGAGCCTGGGTGTCAAGACAGGAAAGGATATTCTGGCCTGAAAGAACACCGCTCCATCCCACTTCGGAGAGCTGGCAAAGCATCAACTCTGTTCAAAGTTAGTCCTACAGTTTCCCAGGACAAAGGTATTCCATGACTATACGCGGAAGGAGAATCCGTGCCTCAGGGCTAAAAGGCCTCTAAATCTCCAGTGACCTCCCCTGCACCTCAGCCTCACGACGCCTACACGTAAGAGGGGTAAACCCGGCTGCTGGACCACACCTCCCTCATCTCTCCACCGGCTGGGGCCAGGCACCCACCGTACAGCGGGGGCAGAGCCATTCTCCGTTGGGGATCTCTGGAAGGGGCGGGTTCAGGCAGTGGATGTGGTAGGAAGAAGGACAGGCGTCACAGCAGAGCAGCTCCCCCCCATCCTTGCAGACCCGACAGAACTCCATATGGTGGTCATCCTCCTCTTCAGGGTCTCCCCCAACCTCTTCCAGGATCTCCTCACCCTCCGAATTGTCCTCTTTAGCCTCCCACTGGATGCCTTCCTTCTCCTGCAGTCAAGGACCACAGAGTCAGATTACAACCACCCCCCACCCGCCCCTCTGAACCACGCCCATCATTCCTTTGAAAGCTTCCCAAAGCCCGTAGCCAGCAACGCCACCACTTCCACCCCCACCCAGGCCGGAGAGAGTTTCATCATCCCACCCTTCCGCTCGAGGGTCCCAAAGGGCCGCGACGGCCGGGCACTCACGCAGTGTGGGCAGCTCCACTTGCCCTCGGGAGCCTTCTCCATATCCGGATCCAGGCAGACCATGTGGTAAGCTCGGGGACAGGTATCACACAGGATGATCTCTCCGCCTTGCTGGCACACCTCACAATAGTCCTGGTGGTCTGTCTCATAACCATCCACAGCAGTCACCTCCTCCTCGCCTAGGCAAGGAAGAGGGAAAGCCCAGTTATTAGAAAAAACCTACCTCCCCCCACCCCCCTAAACCCAACCCCTATCTCCTTAGGGAGATGCTTCGCCAATCATTCCCCCCTCATTCCATTACATACTGACACAGAAGAGAAACACACCTTTCTTTTTCTTTTTCGTGGTCCGGAGTTTCTTGCGGCTGCGGCTACTGCGGCTGGTAGAACCATCAGAAACAGAGTAGCTATTGATACTGGCGTCATCGAAGTCAGACTCCACATCTAAGTCGTCATCCTCACTCTGGCAGGATGAGAAGGTTAGAGGTTCAGGCCAAGGGGAAGGAGAGAGTGGTGGAGAAGGGATCACCCTTTTACTAGGGGTGCTGGAATCCCAGCAAGGGAGCCTAGTCACCTCTTCTATGGCCAACTCCCCACATCCTTATGCACCTACCGTGAACCCTGAATCCTGACATAAGACCACATCCTCCCCATTAGCTACGGCACCCTCACCAGGGGGTAGGCTGGGCTCTCACCGAGGATCTCTTACGCTTAGAACCGAAACCTCCCAGCTTGATTTTCAGGGGAGCCACTT
The DNA here is from genome assembly GCF_028564815.1 of Eubalaena glacialis. NCBI lineage: Eukaryota > Metazoa > Chordata > Mammalia > Artiodactyla > Balaenidae > Eubalaena > Eubalaena glacialis. The sequence continues at coordinate 110,856,656 of NC_083726.1, read as the reverse complement.
TCTTGGGCTTAGGCTTCTTGGCATCAGGGACACGAGGGCTGCCCTTGGGCTTCCTCCGAGCATTGGGACCTAAATCAGGAGAAAGCAGGTAAGATCATACAATCCAAATACACACCACAGAGCAGAACATGGGAAAGATATTGGGTTGGCCAAAAAGTTCCCTCGGTTTTTAAGTAAACATAAAAGACACATTTTTCATTTTCACCAAGAACTTTATTGAACAGCGTATTCACCGTTTTGTTCCACTACCCTCTGCCATTTTTCAGGCAACTTCATAATTCCATCTTCCCAAAACTTTTTATCTTTTTGAGCAAAGAACTGTTCCAGGTGCCTTTCACAGTCTTCCAGGGAATCAAAATTTTTTCCATTAAAAGAATTTTGTAAAGACCGAAACAGATGGAAATCCGAAGGTGCAATGTCTGGTGAATATGGCGGAGGAATCAGAACCTCCCAGCCAAGCTGTAACAGTTTTTGCCCGGTCATCAAAGAAACATGCAGTCTTGCAATATCCTGATGGAAGATTATGCATTTTCTGTTGACTAATTCCGGACGCTTTTCGTCGAGTGCTGCTTTCAGTTGGTCTAACTGGGAGCAGTAGTTGTTGGAATTAATCGTTTGGTTTTCTAGAAAGAGCTCATAATAGAGGACTCCCTTCCAATCCCACCATATACACAACATCACCTTCTTTGGATGAAGACCGGCCTTTGGCGTAGTTGGTGGTGGTTCATTTCGTTTGCCCCACCACCTTTACCGTTCCACATTATTGTACAGTATCCACTTTTCACCACCTGTAACAATTTGTCTTAAAAACGCAACATTTTCGTTACGTTTAAGTAGAGAGTGGCGGAAATACGGTCGAGAAGATTCTTTTTACTTAACTTATGTGGAACCCAAACATCAAAGCGATTAATGTAACCAAGCTGGTGCAAATGATTTTCAACACTTGATTTGGAGATTTTGAGTATGTCGGCTATCTCTCGCATGGTATAACGTTGATTGTTCTCAGTTATTGTTTCAGTTTGATCGCTATCAACTTCAGCTGGTCTACCCGACCGTGGAGCATCGTCCAGCAAGAAATCTCCAGCACGAAACTTCGCAAACCACTTCTGACACGTCTGATCAGTCACAGCACCTTCTCCATACACTGCAAAAATCTTTTTTTGCGTTTCAGTTGCCTTTTTACCTTTCTTGAAATAATAAAGCATAATACGTCGAAATTGTTGCTTTTTTTCTTCCATCTTCAATATTAAAATGGCTACACAAAAATTCACCAATTTTGATAAGTTTTTTTTTAATGCACGCTGATATGACAGCTGTCACAATACAACCTAACGAAATTGTTTCGAATGAAGTTAAAGACAACTAAGTGCTTACTAGAGCCATCTTATGGAAAAAACAGAACGAACTTTTTGGCCAACCCAATAAAATATTCCCCACCTAAAATATTTCTACGTGGCCAGCTTCCCCAGTTTCCCTCCTAATCCACAGTTCATTCCCACCTCCTAGCTTCCATCTTTGGGCTGACAGAATAGCGCGTCCGCGCTTCCTCCAACTTCGACATCCCAAGCCCGCACTAGTCCCCACTCCCACTGAGTCCCATGTCACCTTTGCCCTCCTTGGTCTTGGCCTTGCGGATAGGCACCTCCACAGGGGGCGGAGGAGGTGCAACTTCAGTGGCCGTCACCATGCTCTCCACCACGGCCACTGCCGCAGCTGCTGCTGCTGCCACGGAAGCCCCAGAACTGCCTTTGAAGGGGTTATTGGTGCTGAACTCCCGCCACTTCGCACCCAAAACCATCATCATCTTGGAGACAGCAATCTTGGGGTTTTTGGCAGCAATGAGGGGTCTGGAGGAAAAATGGCAGGAACAGAAAAGAGAAAAAGTTTAAAAATAAAGGAGGCGGGGGAAGTGAGAAGAGACTACAGAAGCGCTCTCCATCTCCTGCCCCCAAGACCCTCCTGTTTACCGGACAAACTGGCTGAAGGCCTTGTAGTTGGTGAGGGTGCGATAATCCTCCTCTGAGAACACATGGTCAATGTCTTCCATGCCCCAGTCTTCCAGGAGCTGAGCAGATGATTTAGGCTCCTGCAGAGAGAGCAAAGTCAAAGCCTGACTCCTAGTGCCCACCCTCCCTAAGGGAATTTGAGTTGCAACTAAGGCTGGCAAGTCCAGGGTAAGAGGGCTAACAAGAAATCATTAGAAACAGGTGGAGAGAAAACATTCTGAGGGGCAGCAGAGTGTCTGGGAAACAAAGGACAGAAGTACAGAGAAGAGGATGGAGGTCCAGGCACCTTTGAATCATCGTCTTCGTCATCCTCCTCCTCTTCCTCTTTCCGCTTGGACTTACTCTTCTTTTCTTTCTTAGGTCCGAGCTTCTTCTTCTTCTTCTTGCCAGGGGTATAGTCGCTGCCCTCACTGTCTGAGCGCAGAGCCACCTCTTCGTCCTCCTCCACAAACTCCGGCCCCTCCCCAGAGCTGTCCCCCAGCTGCCGGCATAAGAGCATACGCTGGAGCAGGGAAGGGGGAGAGGGAGACAGACACACACATGCTACACACATGCTGACCTCAGGACAGCCCTGAGGCTCACGCCCAGGACCCGGCCCACCGCCCCAGGGCAAGAAACGAAGGCCCCAGCCCTCCACGGAGCACCTCCCATCTTCCTCCTGCCGCCCGTAACATCCACTCACCCACTCACCTCCTTTTTTTGGCGCTTGCTCTTAGGGATTTTAGGGTCCCGAGGCTTCTTAGGCTTTTTCTTTTTCTTGAGCTTTGGAGTCTCCGCTTCTGACAAATCCTCTTCCGGGTCCTCTTCGTTTTCTACATATATTTTGGCAAAGAAAGGTAGGCAGGGAAAAGATCAATAGCAAAAGGTTAGAGCCCAATCCAGAGGCTTTAGACTTTATTCCCCCACCTCCTGTCCCAGATTCCACTGAAGAGAACTGCTATACACGCCACAGAAGGAAGCTGATACTCAGGACAAAAACAGACAAAGAGAGAGCTGTATATGCCTGAAATAGGCCGGCCGGGCCAGACCAGGCCCACCTCGGGCAGCTGTCCAGACCCCTGCCTCCTCTCCCTCATCCCTAACACGAGTCCTCTATGTGTTCACCAGCGCAGCTGAATCAAGCGCATACAGTTAACCAAGTAAGAGAAATAGGCCTAGTCTTCCGATAACCAGCCACCAAGTATTCCATAAACCAGGAAATGAGGCTAAGAGGTCCTATCCAGAAGGCAAAAACTAAAGAAGATACCCTCAGCACATTCCCAGAACAGTACCTGCTCGAGGGTCCCAGAAGCCACACCCTTCACTAACCCCTTTGGCTCATCACTGCGCAAAACAACCAGAACCTCCCAAGCCCCAGGTTCGGGGGCCAGCCCAGGATCACGCCCACTACCAAAGCTGATTTCCTTTCCCCATCTCCAGCTCTACTGCTCCTCCCCAGCTTCTCCTGGGTCAGTAGCCTCTTCTCCCCAGGGGCCCAAATCAGCCCAGCTGTCACCATCCCCGCCCCCTTCCTCCCCCCATCTGGCTCCACCTCCTCCCCGGCTGGGAGCACACACAAAGCCTGGGGTAATACTGAGAGCTCCTGGGCAGGCCTAGGTGGGAAGGGGCACAGAGGGGGAGGAGAAGGCCAGGAGGCAGTTTCCTTTGTAACAGACATTCACACCAGCGCACCGGCTCCCTCCTCCTTCCCCCTCCTCCTTCCCCTCCTGCTTTCCAAGCCACCCCCCCCCAAGGAGGGAGGAGTGGAGAAGGGAGTGGAGTGAAGGAGGGAATGCCTCACCCACTGAGGAGAGGGAAAATGGCTCCTGACCACAGAAGCCAACCCAGGGCACCCAGCTGCCAACAGAGGACAGACAGGAAGTGGCAGGGGAGGGGATGCGGTTGAGAGAGGTAGCCGGGGAAAGACTACCCTCTCACAGAAGACTTCCCAAATTACTACCTGGCCCCAGGTCCAAATGCCACCTCTTCTAACACCTACCGTGGGATGATGCTGTTCTCAAGAGGCCATTCTCATAACGTCCTAGGCAAGGAGACCCAAGACACCTTGAAGGGTGACACCATGTGAGGGGCTGAGTTACTCCCTCAATCGTTCTGCTTTCAATCATCGGAGCTTAGATTTAACAAGAGTTCAGTGGTGGTCAGAGCACACAACCTTCCTTCTGACACCCAAAAGATTCACCTTGAGGTATGGGAGCCCACAAGACGCCTCTGAAACTCAGTTTCCTCCTCACCTCTACCAGAGTGCAGGCCACAGATCCTAAACCACCTCTAACAGAGTAGAGGTAGCCACCTATCCAACACAGAGAAAAAAGGAGCAGCACCTAGAGAGTGGAGGACAACAGAACGCTTCCTTTTCTCCTACACACGCTCTCTGCGCCTGACCCCCAGAACTGGCCCTAAAATGCCTCTGACTCCGCCCTTCCTGTGCGAGGCAGATACTAGGGAACAGGCGGCACTGGGCTGGACAAAGCACCATCAGCCTCCCCCTTTCCCTCTCAGCCCAGGATCAGGCCAGGCACAAGGCAGCCCCTCCCATTCCCTTGGGAATGGGACACCAGCCTGGATCTCACCAGAAAGAATCATTTTCTTAAGGGCTTCTCCCCAGCAATTCCCGTGGTGCCCCCCTTCCCAATCAGCCACGCCTCCATAAAAGCTGGAAGTAGAGACAAGGACAAACTCACGGAGGCAAAGGGGACACCCTTCCATCCACCTAAGACCCTCAAACTTCTCAGGCAGATGTGCTGACACGGCAAGCGGCAAACTGGCTGAGATATAGAGAACGATTTGGGAAAGGGGCAGGAATGGGGTGGGGCAAGTGGAAAAACTGGGTCACGCTACAGCTTGGGGCAGAGTTCACCCTGGGAGCCCACAGGCTCCCAGTCAACCCAGGGGCAGCCCCAGACCAAGGGGCCAATGGGAAGCCAAGATGTGGAACCAACACTGGCTGGATGGCACTGCTACTTCTCATGCCCCGCACAGAAAGGATGGGACCACCTCCACTACCACCACCCTACCCCCACCTTGGGCCACAGCACAGAAATCTACCACCTTGCCCTACATGGTGATGAGACTCAAGCCTAAGATTCTTATCCCAACAGCTGAAGATTCAGTAAGAAGACTGACCCTCTCCTAAGTGGCCTCAGGTTGAAGTGAAGACTTCCAACTTAGAAAGTGCCAAATGTGGAAACATCTCTCCCAGACCACCTCAACTTGCAGCTGGAGCTAAGGAAAGAGAAGGCAAAAGTGAAAGATGTTTGATGGGAAACAAAAACAGGACCAGCAGGCTCCAGAATTAAAATAAAAATATAAACAAGGAAGATGAAGAAATGGCATGTAAAAAAAAAAAAACTAAACTAAAAAAAAAAGATGAAGGAAACAAGTAGGTGACTTAGCTAAGCGCTCTGAAGAACGAAGGACAGAGGAGAGAGACATCCACTTAGAAACATGACATCCATCATCAGTTGAGGACAGACAAGAGCCATTCCAATCATGCAGGCTGGTTATAACCACTGGGGTTCGGCCAGTCCAAGGAGCCACCCCAAAACACAGACAGCACAACCCCCAACACACCGACACAAACACTTCACATCACCAGCCCAAACCCCAGGCTACCTGCACAGGGCAGAAGCCTCCTGGGAAAAAAGCCAGGATTAAGTCCACTTGCCAGGGGAAGAGGGGTGCCCAGGGTGTCACCTTCCTTCTTTTTGCTCCTCCTAGTATATCCTGCAGGCTATGACATCCTACCCCTAGCCCCACTCAACATTCCAGCAATCTGCCTGACTAAAAGCGCTCTAGATCCCAGCTGAGGAGCGCAATTCAAACTTCACACGGTTGAAACTGCACAGAAAGCCGGTAACTGATCAGAAGCTAAAAATAATCAGAGAGTAACCCGCACTCCCTCTTTCCTCTCCACAGCAGCAGCTACAGGATCCTACTAGCAGAGATGCCCGGCTGGTCTCCTCCAACCGCAATCCAAAACCCCGCCGCCGCCGCCGCCGCGCAGCCTCCAGGGGTCCCAGCTACCTGCATTCCTCCTGGGACCCACGCCAAGCAAAGCCTGCCAGCCCGGAGAGCTCCCTCAACCGGGATCTGCACAGCATTCCCGAAGACAGTGCAGCAAGCTTGCATCGCGGTCCGCGGAGCCCAGAAGGCACATGGCTTCCAGCCCCCTCGCACAACAGCTCCGCAGAAGGGAACCACTCCCTTCGGATGCCCTCCACCTCCGACTGCACAGAGAAAGCCCAGAAACTCAACCCTGCCGCACCAGAGTCGCCAGGGAGGGCCCAGATGGCTCCTTCCTGCCCGGGGCCCTTGGGGAAGCTGTTACCTGGGTGGGGAGGGGGCAAGCTGTTGTTCAAAAGTGCATCCATATCCTCCTCCTCGCTGCCCGCTGAGCAGGGGGACGGGGAGCCCAGGCCCGACGCCATCCCCTTCCGCTCCTGGCCAGGGAATTGGCCCAGCTGCTCCTGCCTGCGGCCTGGGGCCCTCGACACTGGCCCGAGTCACTGTGCGGGGGAGGGGGGAGAGAAAGAGAACAGTCAGTGACGCGCACGGCCCCCTCCCCCACCCCGCCGCGCTTTCCGCCCACCCCCGGCCGCCCCACAGCCACCCGAGCAGGGCACCCGAACCACTCAGGCTGAACTTTAGTTCCACGCTCCCGGGGGCAGCCCGGAAGCCGGTTCCCCGGCTGGAGCCCCCCAGACGAGAGGGAGCGGCGCCCCCGAGGGCAGGCCGGTGCCGGCGTGGGGAGGGGAGAAGCCGCTGGACGGAGCCAGGCGTGACGGGGGAAGGGGTCCGAGTGGCCGCGGCGCGGGGGGGCCGGGGGAGGCGGCCGGCGGCGAGGCGCTCGGGGACACAAGGTCACTGGGGGGTGGGGGGGCGCCTCCCTGCGCCTGGGGAGGGGCCAATCCCCAGACAGGGTAGCTCTCCAAAGGCTGTCCTCTGGGACAACTCGGGTTCTCCGGAGGAGCCGCGGGAACGAGGGGGCGTGGAGGCTCGGCGCTCCAGGGGGCTGGAGGCAGGGGCGTGGGGGGCCGGAGCTCCCACCGGGCAGGGGGCCGGGCCACGTGTCCCGGGGGGGCAAGTGAGCAAAGGGCGAGGGGGGCGCCGGGCATTGTGGGAGGCCAAGCCCGAGGTGGGAGTCGCGGGGAGCGAGACTCGGGCCGGACGAGGGCGGGGGCTGGGCGCCCTGCAGGAAAGGGAGAGGCAGGGTCGGCTCCCCGGGCAGGGGGCGGTCCGCGGGTCCGGGGACGCCCGAGGGGCGGCTGGGTGGAGGGAGGATCCTCGGGGCTGGTCGGGCTGAGAGGGGTTGTCTCTCTGGGAACCCCGCGTTCTCCTCACCCCAGAGCCGCCGCAGGTCGCGCTGGGTCCGGCCCGGTGTCACTCCCGCTCCAGCTCCTCCTCGCCGCGGCCGAAGGGGGGAAAATGGCTCCGGCTCCAGCGTCGCCTCTTAAAGGGCCCGAAACACCGGCCGGGAAATCCCACCGCACAGGCCCCGCCCCCCCACGGACAGCCCATAATAACCTCAACCAACTCCAACCCCCCCTCCACTACCGCCACCCTCCTCCCTAGGTCTCCCGGGCAACCCCCGCCCCCTCGTCGCTCCGGCAACCATTGACCACGCCCCCTTGAGAGCGCGCGCGCGTGTCACCCGGGCAACCACCCACCCCCTGGCCATCCCATAATACACACGGACACCACCACCACCACCACCACCACCACCACCACCCCCCCCCCCCACGCACACACACTCTATACACATATATGCCGGGGCTGTTGACATCTCATGATATTGCCGACCTTTTGCAACTAACCCTTTACCCCCCCAGACATCCCATAATAGCCATCCTTTGCCAACTTCTTCACTCTTGGCCCTAATGCTAACATCCCATAATAATTCGTCACCTCTCCCTCCCCATGGCCATCCCATAATAAGCTCCCCTCCCAGCCATTCAGCCTCACATCCCATAATACTCAATCCCCATCCCCCACAGACATCCCATAATAACCACTCTTCATCCACCCCCAGTTTGATATCCCATAATAGGCAGAAACTCACCACCCCCCCCACAACGGACACTTCGGCCTCCTCCCACACACATCCCGTAATAATGTCTCCCACCTTCTATACTGACATCCCATAATAACCAACCCCCTGGCGCTGCCCTCGGCCCCTGCAGGCTAGATCCTCACAACAGGACCCCCAAGCTTCACACATTCATTCTAAGCCCACAGCCCGTAATAACCACTCCTCCCCTATCAAAGAGATATCCCATAATGATCAAGAGCCCTACTGTCACCCCACGGAGGGACAACTAATCTCCTTTCCTCTAACACTGGAAAGATATCCCATAATTTTACTCCCCCACCCACACCCTGACATCCCATAATAATTGCAAAGAACCCGTGGTCAACCAGACATACCATAATACTCCCAGCACAACCCAGAGTCACATCCCATAATGCTTCATCTGCACTCCACCACCCCTCTACCTTTCCAGCCAGGCATCCCATAATATTCATACTCGTACCTCCCCTGTCTCCAAGGCTGTCAGTCTATTCTAACACCCACACCAGCGAGGATGAAACAGGCTACCCACATTGCCCTCTCCCCCACCCCAACTTGTACACACCTTCATCCCTTAATGAGCCAAAGCAGTGTCCTGGCACAAAGCCTCTTGATGTCTAAGATGGACCCTAGCTTCCCTCATCCATCATTTCCAGACACGCAGGAACTGAGAGTCAACCTAGGGCCCCACCCAATCCCACCAAAATCCAGGTGTTCTCCAGACACTTACCTCCAGTTGAGTTTTGAGTAAGACCAACCAAATACCGTACTGGCCAGATGAGCCATTCACATAAAGTTTAGTTCACCCCAAAGCATCCCATAATAATTACAAACTCCCACCTAAAGATTATTTCTCAACATTCCAGCAGTCCTCTTCCCACACCGCCTCCCCAGGTCAAGTGGTCTATTCTCACCACTAGGCCATTCCTATGGATGGACATCCCACCATGGTGTGAACTGAGGATCCCGCTATATACACACAAAGATCCAAGAACTGCTCTCCCTCTGCTCACTGCTACTCATGCTTACGCAACAGATGTTGACGGAGTACCTAGCAAGGCACAAAGCTGGGCACCATGGGGAGTGCCTCCCTTCAAGAAGCATAAACAACCAAACTCCAAGATGAGATAGAATGTCTGGTGTCAACGGAAAACTGAGTGCTATTTCCTAATTTCCTGTTACAGAGAATAAAACAAATCCCAGCTGATCTCAGGAAAGATCAGATCCCAGTAGAAGTTCTCAGCGGTCCTTCTAGAGCCCGGAAGGTATTTCAAAAGGATTTACAATATATAGATGGATGGTCAAGATAATCTCCTATCTGCTCCCTACATACTAAGGGATTTTGATTGAAAAGCAATGTTCATCCATCCAGCGTTTCTAATACTGAAATCCTATAATATCATCATGTGCTTCCTTCTTGAGAGACTCATCAACATGCCAGATTGTCATCCTCATGCTTGAACACCAAGTTCTGCTTACCCTCAATGCCCCATGTTTCTTATTTATATCCTTTTTCATTTTATATCCTGAAATCTCATAATACTTCCAACTGCCCCCATCCTCATCTTGTTGAGGTCCCATTCTCCACCCAAAAAAACCCTCATCTTTGTATAACGTTCACCGTCTTTTCCCCTCCTGTGTACAAGTCAACATCCCAGAATGCCTTCTTCATTTATTATGCCACAAGGTAGCCTCCCAACACATACCATCCCCTTCCCTAACTGCACCTACCCTGCAGCTACACTGGGGACCCAGCCCAAGAAATTCAGAGAGCCCAATCTTAAAATCTTTTGGCCCTAAGAGAACCTAAGTCTATAGCCTGTCACTCTTCCCTCTTCCTGATCCCCAGAGAACCAGAACCTGGGTAAAAACCAATATCCCAGCGCCACTTCCTTGCTGCCACCGCTCCAGACCCCAAAGTCAGATAATATCTTCCTCTGCTTTTCACACAAGTCCAAGACCCTTGGTGGTAGGACAGGTTGAAGAGAAACCGGAACTTCCTCCTAGGAGAGGCCCTTCCTGACCAGAAGTGAGTGGGACGAACCTCACATCATCTCTGCATTGCCCTTCTAATCTCACTTCCCTAGAGAAAGGGCCTGGCCAGATGACTCTCCCTCCTCTGGGAACCTCAGGACTGGAGAACTGGCGAGGAGAGATGAATTCAGGAGAGGCAAGAGCTTGCTTCGGGAAATCACTATCCCTCTGCTTCCAAGCAGACCACCAGTGATGCTGATAAGGCTTTCCCCCAGCTCCCACCTGACTTAACTCCTGGGACCACCCTTTCGGCATATCCATTGTGGCACACAGGCTGTTTCCCCCATTCTGCAAGGCTGCCTAGTCTTCTCATTAAATTCTCTTGACATCAAGATTGGGCCCCATTCATTTGTGCAAACCCTCCCCCATGCTTATTCTGAGTACTAAGAGGAAAACTTGTACTCCTTACTTGGGGGAGAGGAGGCAGCTCTTTCATTAAGATACCATAATGTGGGTAGACCTCCTTTCAAGAAGTTTCTCATTCGTGTATGAGCTGCCAGGTACTCAGTACGACCTCCTCCTTCCCCATTTCTCTCGGGGATCCAGCCTGCCTCCAGGGCTCAAATTCCCTTCTGTAATGTCTCCATCTGCCCCATACCCTCTCCTTCCCATATATATACCACGTTACTACAGTGACTCATAATATAAACCAGGAAGAGAGTTTTGAAACTGGGTAGTCACAGCCTCTTGCCTGTGATTACAAACATGGTCCCTTTTGTCCACCACAGCCCCTCTGCCCCATCCCTGCAGGTTGTACCCACTTATCCCCTGGCTCCTCTCACTCCCCACCTCTCCATGATACCACCACAAGGGGAAGGTTAAAGTCCCTTCCTCTCTTCTTGAGTTCCAGAGGGCTAGGATGTGTGTGTTTGTGTTTTGCTTTTGTGGTCCTTACGCTTCTGTGCTTCGCCTCCATACCCTAGCCCCATGCTACCCTCCCAGATAAATTATAAATAAACCACCAGCATGACTGGCCCACAGAGACTAAGGGTGGGATAATCTCCTGATTAATGCACCCAGGGGGACAGCCTCTCTAGCTGGTTACCTTAGAGTTCTGCTTCCGTCCCATGGTACAGAAGAACCTGGAATAACAGAGTGGGCTGTCCGTGGAGTTTTCAGCACATGCTCTATAGCTCTTCTCTCTACATCTCTGTTCTGTGAGTCCCAGAAACTCTGCTCATAAGACGTCTAAGGGACTAGGGTTCTCCTGCTCTGTCAGAAAAGGGGGTTTGGGAAGGCAACATAGGACAGAAAAGCCACAGTGACAGTGCACTCTGATAGCTAGACAGGATGCAGATGGTGCAGGACTGGGGGGCACCACCCAGGCATGTGTCCTGCAGGAGCCAACACAGTCTCAGCTCCTTGGGTGTGACTGCAAGGTGGCAGAGCTCCCCTGGCCTGACCCCTACCTGAGCTACAGTCCCAAGGCTCAAACCCAGGAAGGCAGGGAGGGAGGGGAGTACTTGGTGCTGTGGTCACCCAGGAGCACTTACTCCCTCGTGTGTCACACAGCCAGAACCCAGGCCTCCTCACTGCATGCCTGGACTCAGCGACCCTGTAGCTCACAAGCTGTTTAGGGACCCAGGTGTCCAGGGCTCAGATCCGGCTAGCTCTAGCCTGCCCCCGGGGGCCTCTTCAAACAGCTGTCACTGAAGAACCTCTCCAGCCAGTCACTCTTGCCAGGCCTCAGGTCTGGCTCCAGGGCTCACCCCACCCTCCCAGCTTCTTCCCTCCCTCTTCCTTCCTTTCCTTCCCCATCCCCCTTCCCCAGAGCTTCACCTACCCAGGACAGCCCCACCCAGCTGTGCTGGGCACATCCCATAATAATCCTTCTCCTTGCTAGCCCCCACCCCCCCCAAAAAAAGAGAGGCGGCCATCCCATAATAGCCACCCACAAGAGACATTCCGCGGTGACCGCCCCCTCCCTGCAGAGCTGCCGGGAGCAGCCATCCCATAATAACTGGCCGCCTGTTTCACTGGTTACGGCTGTGGAGGGAGCTGGAGAGGAAATGGAGGGGAGGGGGAAGGGGAGGAGGATCGAGGGCCCCCACTTTGGGGAAGGGAGGGAGACGGGGACGGAGAGTGACCCACGGGGATGGGGAGCCAAGGGGACGCCGGGCAGGTGGGAGGTGTGGTCCACTGGCCACCACATCCCCGCTTTGGGACCTTCTCCCCATCCCCAGGGGCTTCCTTTCCGCCTCAGCACCCGCGAGGTGGCTGCTAATTAGGCGGGATGCCTAGGATGGGTTGAGGTGCCCACAGAGCGAGTGGGGGGGAGTGGATTTCAGGTGTTCTCCTTGGGCCATTTGTGAAAGAAGGCAGACCTTAGAGAGGATGGCAAGAGAGTAAGGGGTCGGGGGGAAGGGGGGGCAGTTGGAGAAGAGCGCCTCAGGCCCTCCCCATTCTGCACCACCATCCCATAATAATCCCCCAGCCCCTCTCCCCCTCCCACACACGACATCCCATAATATCTTCTGGAGAAGCAGTCCCCGCAGTAGGTACAAAGAGCTATCCCATAATATGCTCCCCCACCCCCACTCGCCACCCCCCCAACTTGGCCCCCCCCTCGGTCACATGCAGCCGGTGCCATCCCCCGCTGCTCCCCCCTCTGGCCACTGAAGGCCTTGCCAGCCCATAATACTCTTGCCTCTGGTCGCAGGAGGCCTCCAGCCCATAATATTCCCTTCCACCACCACCCCCCCTTCCCGCCCCGCACCCCTTCCTCCCGCCTCCAGTTGGAACCGGGCCTCACCAGCCCATAATATTCCCCTGTCTCCTAAGGCTGTTCCAGCCCATAATACTCTCCCTGTCTCCTAAGGCCTCTCCATCCCATAATACTGCCAGACGCCTGACCTGTGGGCCAAACCCCAGCCCGTTCCACACATCGAGGCTGTGTCAGCGCCGCCGGTCTCCCTGCCTGTCCCTCCCTCCTCCCTCCCCAGCGCTCTCCCTCCCAGGCTGTCTCCCGCCCTCCGGCCCTGGGCCCCTCTCCCGGCCCCACCCTGTGCCTGCCTGGGCCCTCACTTCCCCTCCAGCCTCCTCTTTTGCCCTTTCTCCCTGGCTTGGTTCTTCATCCCATGCCCCCTCTCCTCTCCCTTTCAGGCACTTTCCCACCCACTCTTCTGTCTGTGGGGTGGACAGCAAGGCCGGTGGGGAGAGAGTGCCCCCAGAGGGCGACAGGCCAGTCACTGCCCCTGCCTCCTTGACCAAGCACCATGGCAGCCGGCCCAGCCTGCCTCGCTCACCCATCCCCGGCCCTGGTTCTGATTGCCGGCAGAGCTCTGTCTGGGTGAGGATTCACCTGGAACCCTTGCTGTATTCCAGAAACACTCCCTCCCACTGAGCATCACAAGCAGACTTTACCAACAGCATCTTCTCCCCATACCCTGGTTGGAAAGAGAGATTCACCTTATGGGTGTCTCTCAGGTGCCTTTCAAAGGTGACCTCATTGACCCTCACTACAGCCCAATAAGTAGATATTATGATCCCCATTTCACAGAAGAGAAAACGGAGACTCAGAGAGGTTAAATAGCTTCTAAGGTCACATTGCCAAGAAGTGACAGAGCTGAAATTAGTACCCAGGTTTGTTTGATTGCGAAGTTCTGAGAGCCTTTGGGATTCCCCAAGCCCCTGGGAGAAACTTCACTTTTCAGTGTTTTCAGGGCTCCTCTGGAAAAGATAGCATGGTGACAGTTCCCCAGCCTCCTTTGTCTCCAGGGTCTCCTGAAAGAAGGGAGAAGGAAGGCTCCATGTGAGATTAACCTCCCCTTCCCCATTTCTTCTAGGGGACCCCAAGTGGCAACCCCACAGGGATTTCCCTCAGGATGGTCCAGGGCTAACAAGCATCTCTTCCTTTTTAGGATCCCTTACCTTTGCCTTGGTTCTCCTGAATTTGTTTTATCTCAAGACCAGTGATTGTTAATCTTCCCCCAACTACTCTCACTGCATGGAGGGACCGTTCTACAGAGGAGACAGACTTTGAGGAGAACCAAGGGGAAGTGTCCTCTTCAGTTTAGTTGGTGGACAATCAGGAGTTCTGTCTTGGAGATGCTGAGTACATCCCAGCTGGGGGAGGGGAGTCATGGCCAAGTGCCTGAAGGCTGAGCCATCCTGCCTTGGGTGCCACCCATGAGCCACTCCCGTCTGAGCCCTCGATGCGGTGTGTTTTAGGACCCATCACCATTGGAACGATGAGTGAGCCCAGTTCTCAGCGCTCACACAGCCACACCAGGAAGGGGCAGGTATGCTGTAGGGTGCGTGGGTTAGGAGTGGGGAGGAAAAACTGCACGAGGTGGGCAGAGATGACACAGTAGACTCAAGGTGAGAGAGTGGTGGCCTACATGAGGAGGGAAGGAGAGGAAAGGAAACCAGGGAGCGGTGGGTGTAAGGGAACCAGGGATGAGAAGGTAGGCAGTAAAGGAAGGGGAGATACTGTAGGGTGTCCTGCAAAGAGTAGGAGTTCCGGAGTCTAACAGATGCTGTGCCACTTCCTGCTTGTGTGACCTTAGACCTCAGCTTCTCCGGGGCATTTCATCTGTAAAATGGAGATAATCATCATTCCTAACTCAGAAGGTTATTATAATAATGAAATAAAATAATTCATTTTAAGCACTCAATTGAGGTCTTGGCATAGCAAGTATTTTTACAACTTGTTAACGCTCTTCTTCCAGCATCTAAGATTTTATCCTTTTCCTCCTTTGGATTTTCCTAAGCCTCAAAGGGGTAAGTAACCCCAGAACACGGGGTGAGGGCCCTGGATTTCCCACATCTCACCCCCGTCATACTGGCCACCCAGTAGTTGGGGGATCCTGTGAAAATGGCAGGCAGTGGTTACAGGCTTCCTTAAACTTCCTGTTGGTGTTAGCTTCTGTTCATTCCTCCTCTGCCTGCAACATCTCCTGAATCTATTCTTTTTTTTTTAAAAAAAAAAATTTTATTTATTTATTTATTTATTTGGTTACATGGGGTCTTAGTTGTGGCAGGCAGGCTCCATAGTTGCAGCATGTGGGCTCCTTAGTTGCAGCACATGGGCTCCTCAGTTGTGGCATGCGAACTCTTAGTTGCGGCATGCATGTGGGATCTAGTTCCCTGAGCAGGGATCGAACCCGGGCTCCCAGCATTGGGAGCGCAGAGTCTTATCCACTGTGCCACCAGGGAAGTCCCATCCTGAATCTATTCTTGCCTCTCTGTTCTCAGGATGGAAACCCTTTGGATACACCGAATGTGGGGAAACAGTCCACCAGAGCTTAAACAGAGGAGATTCCACACTGGAGAAAGCTCATTTCCATCTGCCTCCACAGGCCGCGAGCACACTTATCCTAGACCAGCTCCCTCACCAGTCTTTCTTTCCCCTTAGACTCTCCCCACCTCATTTCCCTACAGCTTATCCCACCCAGTGTGTCAGGGTGGGCAAAATCTCACTCAAGAACCTCCAGAGGGTCTTCCCTGGTGGCGCAGTCGTTAAGAATCCGCCTGCCAATGCAGGGGACACGGGTTTGAGCCCTGGTCCGGGAAGATCCCACATGCCGCGGAGCAAGTAAGACCCTGCGACACAACTACTGAGCCCGCGTGCCACAACTACTGAAGCCCGCGCACCTAGAGCCCGTGCTCCGCAACGAGAGAAACCACCGCAATGAGAAGCCCGCGCACCGCAACGAAAAGTAGCCCCTGCTCGCCGCAACTAGAGAAAGCCTGCACGCAGCAATGAAGACCCAGTGCAGCCAAAAATAAGAAATAAAATAAATATATTTTTTTAAAAAAAGAACCTCCAGAGGCTGCCCACTGCCCACCAAATTAATGGCCAGCGCCTTACCTTGCATCCTTTCATCTTCCATCTTGAATGATAATTATTTGTTGACTTGTTCAGTGGTCCCCACTAGGTAGTAAGCTACTTCACAGCAAGATTCAACTGTTCATTACAGCAGTAATTAACACAACATTGTAATTCAACTATACTTCAATAAAAAATAAATTAAAAAATAGATTCAACTGTTCATCATTCAACAAATATTTATTAAGTACTTCTTTTACGCCAGGCGCTGTTCTAGATGCTGGGGATACATCAGAGAACGGACCAAGCAAAAATCCCTGCCCCCAGGGAGCTTATATTCTACTTGGGGGGTGAGGGGGGGACAGAAAATAAACTATAAAAGTTATAATAAATAAATAAGTAAATTATATAGTATGTTAGAAGAAACTTGCTATGTGAGTTTTAATTACTTTGGAATTCATTCACATTATCTTCGTATAAAAATACTCTAGTAATTTTTAAAAATTGTATTCTGTTCAGTTTGGATAGGGCAAAGCCCTGAGACTTTGGACGGTGATGACGTTTGGTGCCCCCAGGGCTGGAAGGGCACGGGTCCTGAACCCTAAGGATGGAGCAAGATGGAGCAGGTGCTAACCATCAGACCCCCTCTAGAGCAGCAGGAGGTGAGGGCTCTAACCGGCCAGATGGAGGAAAGCCCGACTTCACGGCTATCACTGAGGAATCTGGGTCAGTTCTCCGGTTTGGCCACCAGGGGTCATTTTACCCTTGTAAATCACCATCTGGAGCGATCACGTAAAGACACACAAAAGGCTTAGTCCGAACTAAAACACACAGAGACACACCCGGGAAAACTCTGACACTGTCACACACACACACACACACACACACACACACACACACACACATACACAGAAACATACAGCACTGAGAGACATAGGGACAGAAATGCATGCAGGACATGTGCATAGCACCAACTCCCTCACGAATCTCACTAATGTCAGGGTCTCAAGATGTCATAGTGCCAACTCCGCCATTCCTCCCAGCCCCGACTCCGCTAAAGAGGGAAAACAGTAGGTGGCCTGTAAACCAGACTTCCATTTCCTTACCTCCAGCTTGCCCAGAGCAGTCAGCCTACTCCTGTCCTCCCGTCCATCGCACTCTTAACTTTCCCATAAACTTCTTGCCTGGCTCTGGCACAGTTCCCTTTTCCCTGCCCAGAGAAGCCCTCCACCTCCTCCAGAGTATTTGTGCAACTAGTTCCAGCCCCACCTCCCGCTGCAGCTCCAGGAAGCTCCAGGTGGTGTCCACTGGGTGTGCAGCTCCTACCCGCCCGCCCCTCCAGAAAACCCCAAGCCTTACGGACTACAATTAGCAATTGATTTGCTGAGCATTGCCCCCTCCTTGCAGCGGTAAAAACAATGTACATAATGGCCTGGGAAGACTTTACACACGACTCTAATACTTCAGTACAGGTATGGCTCTCCAAGTGTGATCTGGGGATGGATTCTTTGAGGAAGTCCACGAGATCAAAACCGTTTTCATAGTACTACTACTAAGATGTCATTTGTCCTTTTCACTCCTTGTCTCACGAGTAGACGGTGGAGTTTTCCAGAGTCTTCATGAAGTGTGATGACACTTGCTCTCATAGCTATTGGAATGTGTGCTTGGGTATTTCTGTTTTAAAAAACTTACTATTTTTGATTTCTAATATGGTCAGGTGTCAAAAGAACAAAGCATAAGCAAACTCTCTTTGGAATTCTCCATTTTTAAGAGTATAAAAGGGTCTGAGACCCAAAAATTGGAGAATTACTACTTTAGTACCGAGAATGTTCTCCTTATTCTAGACGAAGCAGCAGAGACGCACACACACGGTGGGGGGGGGGGCCCGTGGATTTAGGATCTAGAATGGAGGAGCTTTTGAAAGGGTGGCTGAGGTGGAAGGGGAAGGCAGGACCTAGAAAGGGGAACAGTGACCAGGAACTTGGAGGAAAACCCCCTCTGCCCCCACCCACCCACGCTGGGCGTCAGATCTAAATTGTTAAAAGTCACTAGACAAGAAGGAAACCAATTCAGCCGGCATCCAACACGCTTCTGCATTACGCCTCAGTGCTGGGCAGGCAGAGCCCAGGTGGAAAGGGGAGTGGGTGGCGTCCATGGCCCGAAGGCTGCTGTGGTCCGTCTAAAGGCAGGACACCCATCTTCTGCTCCAGCTACCAGCTATGGCCGTGTTTCCTGCCCCGCCAAGGGCATTTCATCCAGTCTCCCGCCTCTGCACGGGCAGGCTCACAGCAGCACTTCCTAGGTACTAAGGAAGGGGTCCTTATGCGCTCGCCATCACCACCTAGTTAAAGACATTTGCAGCCGCGCTCTTCCTTCCCCGTGCCCCTGCCCCCCACACTTTGTTCCCTTCTGCATCTGTGAGCTGGAGCTGCCGCTCAGAAGCCCAAATGCCCAACCCACAGCCCTCCTGTGCACCCCCTGCGTGTCTGCGAGTGCGAGAGGCGCGGGGGTGGGGTGAGGGGACCGCGCTCTGGCACGACGTGCGTTCAGAGGGACGAGTCCTCGGGGCACCGGGTGAAGGAGCCGCGGGGGTCGGAGGGCCGGAGCAGCCCCTGGCTGGCGGCGGCCGGCACGGTGGCGTGGGAGGTCTCAGCGGGCGGCTCGGCGGGTGCCCCCCGAGCCCCTTTGGTGGCCGAGGTCCTGGACCGGAGCGGAGAGCTCAGGCCGCGCAGGGTGTTGCGGAAACCCTCGGCGCTGTAGTAGTACACCAGCGGGTCGAGCACGCAGTTGGCGCCGGCCAGCAGCACCATGACCATCAGCACCCCGCGCACCTGCTTGGGCGCCGCCGGGCTGGCCGGCACCACGTGGCCGCGCAGCAGCCCGTACACGGCCAGCGTGGCGTTGTAGGGCACGAAGCACAGCAGGAAGATGACCAGGCTGGCCAGCAGGAGGCGCACCGTCTTCCGCCGCTGCTGGCTCCGCGTGGCGTAGGGCCGCGCCAGAGTGCAGAAGACGCGGACCGAAGAGTAGACCACGGCTGCCAGGGGCAGCAGGAATCCGAGCGCCTCGGCCAGCAGCAGGAGCGGCAGCAGCCTTCCCTTCCACAGCTCGTCGCTGAAGTTCTCGAAGCACAGGTGCACCCGGCGGCCGTCGCGGGTGCAGGTCGAGGGCCGGTGCACCAGGACGGTGGGCACGGCGAACAGCAGGATGAGCGCCCACACGCCCAGGCAGAGCAGCCGCGCCACGCGGGGCCGCCGCAGGTGGCGCAGCCGCAGCGGGTGCACGATAGCGGCGTAGCGGTCCACGTTGATGAGGGTCAGGAAGATGCAGCTGCCGTACATGTTCATCTGGAAGACGGCGCCCGCCAGCTGGCACAGGAGGTCCGAGAAGGGCCAGTAGTGCTGCGCATAGTAGGAGAGGCGCAAGGGCAGCGAGAGGGTGAAGAGGAGGTCGCTGGCCGCCAGGTTGCACATGTACACGCTCACCACCGAGTGCACGCGCAGCGCGCGCAGGAAGACCCAGAGGGCCAGCGCGTTGAGGGGGAGCCCTGCCGCCAGCACCAGGCTGTAGACCACCAAGTGCAGGTGGTGGATGGGCTGGTGGTCCGGGCACCTGAGATCAGAGTCGTTGGCCGAGGAGTTGGCCAGCATCGTGCCAAAGGGCGAGGAGGAGCTAGGCCGGGGGCATCAGGGGGCGCACCCGCGTCCTGGCTTCGCGTTCATCTCCAGTCTCCAGGTCAGGGGCCTGGAGGCTGCACAGAGTCCCAGAGCAAGTGGGGGCCGGGCATAGGCTTGTGGGCTGTGGCTGCAGGACCGACAGCTGTGAAGGATCAGATGCCTTTGGTCAGAGCTTCATCGGCCGCAGTGGAGACCTGGCATAGGAGGGAAGCCAGAAGTCAAGACTGTGCATGGAAGGGCTGAAGACACAAATGCCATATAGCTGAACCTGCTGGCCTCTTGGGCCTTTTCTCAGCCTCACATCTTTCCTCCACCGTCCTTCTGGCCAGAACAGCTTTCTGCAGCCCGCTCTATGGCACAGTGCTAAATGCCCAGGCTCTAGACTCAGGCCTGCCTAGGTTTAAATCTGGGCTCTTGTCCTCAGAAAAGTGACTTAATCTCTCTGTCCCTCATTTTCCTTACCTGGAAAAAAAAAAAAAAAGGAGAGGGGCCCCTACTTCACGAGGTCGTTAGATTCAACGAGATGATATATTTAAAGTGCTTTGCTTACTGTTATTATCTACTAATATCTCTCCCTTGCTTCCTTTCTTTCTTCTACAAATGCTTACCAGGATTTTATTTTTTAAATTATTATTATTATCATTTTGGCCTCGCGGCCAAAATGCAGGATGTGGAACCTTAGTTCCCCAACCAGGGATCTAGCCTGTGCGCCCTGGAGTGGAAGCCCGGAGTCTTAACCACTGGACCACCAGGGAAGTCTGTACAAATGCTTACTGGGACTTTAGAAGGTTCCAGGCATGTTTACAGCAGTGGACAAAACAAAGGCCTTGCCCCCACCTATGTTCCCTTCCATTGAAGGGAGACATAATAAAGTCCATGTAAAAAGGTATTATGTCAGGTAGTGAGAAGTACTGTGGAGCCCCTCCCCTGGCACCAGCCCGTTCCGCTGACTCCCCATTATCTAAAGAATAAAGTTCAAACTCCCAAGTACAGGACAAAATCCCAGCCTCATCTCCACGATTGCTCCTGTGTGGGCTGGGTTTGTGGTCAGAGCGACCTGGTTCAGCTGGATTGTTTGACCTCTCTCAGTTTCTTCATCTGTAAAATGGGGACAGTAATATAATGGGGGTCCCTTAGGCCAGGGGTCACCAACCCCCAGGCCACACAGCAGGAGGTGAGCAAGCGAAGCTTCATCTGTATTTACAGCCGCTCCCCATCGCTCACATTACCACCTGAGCTCTGCCTCCTGTCTGCATTTTGGTGAGTTGTATAATTATTTCATTACATATTACAATGTAATAATAATAGAAATAAAATGCACAATAAATGTAATGCTCTTGAATCATCCCGAAACCATCCCCCCACCCCGTCCGTGGAAAAATCGTCTTCCACGAAACCGGTCCCTGGTGCCAGAAAGGTTGGGAACCACTGCCGTAGGCTGATCGCACACACCAGCACAGTCCTTCCAGGCAGGGGACGGCCCCGTGGGTTGAACTTTTTTCCAGGTGCTCCCCTGGAGAGTCTGACTCGGGTGCTTCCTAGTTGGGATTCCGTGATGGGGGCAGATGATTATTTCGTCCTAAGGGCTCGAAGGGGGCCCAGAGAGGGTGGCAGTGAGACAAGGAAGTACCGTGCGCGCTGATGAGGCTACTGGAGAGGGCAGACCACAGCCGCTGCTGTCCCCAGGCAACAGCTGTCAGAGGAAGGATGTGGTCAGAGGTGGAGGAGTTAGAAGACAGGACTTGGTCTTAGGATTCCACCTTCCTTAATGCCATAAGGCCACAGCAGCCATCCCTGCATTGCGACCCCCAGGCGCCATCTATTTTGTGTGTGTTGTAAAATATACATAACTTAAAAATTACCATTTTAACCATCTTTAAGAGTACAATTCAGTGACATTAAGTACAATCGCAATGTTGTGTAACCATCGCCACTATTTCCAGAACTTTTTCATCATCCCAAACAACAACTCTATACCCATTACCCAATAACTGCCCATCCTCCCTCCCTCCAGCCCCTGGCAACCTCTATTCTACTTTGTGTCTCTATGAATTTGCCTGTTCTAGACACCTAATCTGAGTGGAATCATATATCTGTCCTTTTGTGTCTGGCTTATTTCACTTAGCTTAAAGTTTTCAAGGTCCGTCCATGCGGTAGTTTGTATCAGAATTACAGTCTTTTTATGGCTGAATAATATATTCCTATATATATACACCACATTTTGTTCTCCCATTCATCTGTTGATGGTTACTTGGGTTTTTCCATCTTTTGACTATTGTGAATCATGCTAATGAACATGGGCGTCCATGGGCCATCTTAGGGACAGAAGTTATCCGGAGACCCTGAGCGATTATCCCAAGATACGGAGCATACTCCCTTCAAAAGGAGCCACTTAAATCCTTACATGGAACCACGTTGTAAACACGACTATAACAAGTTTTCTAGGGTTTTTTTGTTCGTTTGTTTGTTTTCCCTCCAACCATGACTCTGACTCCAGCAGTTTAAGACTTGTAAGAAGCATAGCACAACAGTTGAAGGGAATAAGGAAACACTTTCTCTGCAAAATACCAATTTCATCAATGAAAATAATGCTAGGTGGGTCTTAAACGTGCTGAGAAGCAAGTAACGCCAGCCTCTCTTCCTGAAACGTGCCCACCTCCCATGCTCCTTTGCTCCAGTCACGCCAAACTAGTGATAATTCTGCACATACCTTACATCTTCAGGGCTCTTGTCTGTGCACGTGCTGTTTCTACAACTGGGAATGCCCTTTCTCCCATTCTCCAACTGGCAAACTCAATCATTTCTCAGGACCCCGTGATGCCTTTCCTGACTCCCTCCCTTCCCACCAGGCGAGTCCCCTCACTGGAGCTTTCCCAGCACTTTGGCCACAGGTCAGCTGTTCCCACCTGTGCTATAACTGGCTGTTCTTGGTCTGCCTCTCCCGCCCGCCTGGGAGCTCCTTGAGGGAGGGCCTGAGGACTGTGACTTATTCACCTGTGTAGCCCCAGCCCTCCCTCCATAAATGTTGGGTCAAAAATTATAGCTGCCATTTACTGATCACTCACCATCTCCCAGGGTGTTTTACATGCACAAGCTCTAATCCTTCCAACAGCCCTTTGAGGTAGGAGCTTCTCCTGATTTTTACTCAAGAGCTCAGTCAGTGAGGAGTGAAGTCAGGACTCAACTCCAGGACATCCGGGCTCCAAAGTCCAAGCTGCTTCCAACAAGAGTGGGTGGGTGGGTATGAGGCTGGATGCCGCACAGAGCACCTAACTTTTATAGCTGCCTATATCAAATCTGTGCCCATAGGTGAATCATTTTACTTCCTCCTTTGTCCAATTGAAACATATACTTTTTAATAACCCACTTCCTTCTTTCTCCCACTTCAGACACTGGCAACACAAACTCATCTCTCTTTCACACACACGAATATGCCCTTCCTGATGATTTCCCCTTACCTACAGAAACAGTTTGCTGCTTTGAACTCCTTAGGTCATGACATGTGTTTTTGTCCCATTTCCCCAGCCAGACAGTAGGGTCCTGGGGTGCGGACCACACCTTCCACAACTTTCTTCCCAAGCTCACTCACACTTCAGTCTCTCTACCTAGCAGGCCCTTGTGATATTCATTGGCTGCCTTTCAGGAAATCTGCCCCCTCCCCCCATGTCCGCCCAGCCTGTAATCCTGTTATAATATTTCTTGCATCAGTCCAACCACTTCTTATCACACTCCTGACTATCTTGTCCGCACGTATAACTCAGAGAAAGGCATGTCCCTTTTGAAAGGCTCGTTTGGAAACAGCTTGCATTAAAACTTCAATAACAGTTTACAGCTACAATCACAGTAACATTTTATCATTCTTAAGCATTACTTGGAGCATCCATAGCTCCTTACAACTAGGAGGCACATCCTAGACACTGAATGAGTGAATGGATAATTATTTTCCAAGAATCCCAAGTCTTTCGTCAACAAAGTTGCTATGTTAAAGAGACCAAAATGTATTAGGTGAGCTGCTCCTAAAAGGTAGAGAGTTAGGAATCCTTCAGGAGAGCAGATGGTGATGCTCTCGCCTTACTCCAATCCAAAGCGGAGAAGCCCTTGAGTTTATTTGTCAAAAAGCCACCCCTTTCCAACAGACTCACACAGAATGGCCCAAGCTGTTGAGAGCTGCCAGGCCCCTGCCCTGGTCCCCACCTGATCCGCTTGCTTCCCGAGGGCTCCCCATCAGTGGAGCTGAATGGGCACAGTGCCAGGCCAGATGGCAAAGATGGAAAAACTGCCAAAAAGGAGGCAAACAAGAAGTGGAAGGAGGGCTCTAGATGTGGGGGAGGAGTGGCGTGGCACTCTCCTCAACCCTGCCTTGAGCAAGAGGTCAGGTTGGGGGGCGCGGGAGACGTAAGGCAAAGAAGCAGTAGGTGCCCACACACACACACACACACACATGCACGTGCAAGGCCACACGCAGGTAAGGGTACACTGAGGGATGTGCACACAAGATCCCTAGTAACATACGAATCAACGTGTATCCACAGCCTGTAACACACGTGTGCACGCATGGAGGCACAGACAGCCGAGCCAGGGGAGGAAAGCAGACACCGTCCCCGCTTAGGGACATTATCCTTAGCCGGACAGACAGACAGGCCGCTTCAGGAGCACACACACGCACGCAGATGTGCACAAACAGATCCCGGCCCCAAGGCACTGAGAGGCAAAGAGAGGCCCTGGGGATGGCCCCGCCCACATCCCAGCCCCCCACACCCCGCACACGCCAGACGGTGCGCGGCCACCTTCCTCCACGCCGCTTCTCTGTCCTTCAGCTTCCCACCTGCACACCCGGGGCCCAGGTTCCTTATGTCCTCGGGGCCTCTGGGACCTGTCCCATTGCCCTCTGAGCTGGGCTGGGCACTACTCTTTGCTGAGATAAGTCAGAGGGGCAGGGCTATTTTCTGCCCTGGCAGGAAGTGAGAATGGAGGATAAAAGTGGCCAGGAGGCTAGATCACGATCTTTCCCTTCCTCTCCTCCACACAGCCGGCCCGTGGTGTCCACCCTTCTGGCGCCTGACCAGGGATGCAGAGGGGAGCGGAACAGAAAGGGATGGGTGATCTGGGACAGTGATGGGGGCAGGGAGGGGAGCGAGACACCCCGTCTCTGTACAGCTTCCTCCTGTCTGCCACCCTCTCCATGTGCTTCCTGCCCCCCTACACCCCACCTCCTCTCCTCAGGAATCCACGTCCTTCAGAAGTTTGGAAAGTGGGAATGTCAGTCCTCCTCATCCTCCTTGCCCCAGAAGACCAGCTCTGGAATAGCTCCCACCTTCTTTTAGGTTCTGGTGGCCAGGCGCCAGGAAGCGTGTCCACCCTCCACCTCCCCTGCATGGCACGCACTCCTGCGCGTTGCTGGCTGAGCCCACTTCCTCTGCCGCTACACCCCGGCAGCCACGAGAAGATGCACCCTTTACCCACAGACACTCGTAATTGTGAAGACCTCTTAACGCCTGTAGGTTCAGACTCCCCAAACAGATCCAAACTGTGCTGAGCCTTCAGCGGAAGCTTCAAGAAGTCTAAAGGCTTTGTGAAAAGCTCTGTCCCAGGGCTGCTCTGGGTACACACGAATCCTGCCCATCAGCTTGTCCTGGGTCTGGGGAGCCTGTCGGGTGGAGATAGTACCAGGTCACCGGGCTGAGTGGACGGCTTCCTCCTGCCCTCGGGGCCACGTTCTTGCCCCCTGCCGGGTGTCCTACCTTCTCTCCATCCTCCTTCCTCCCTGATCCAGCCTGCTCTGCTTTCTCCAGCCCAGATTCCTGCTCCAGCCTCTCCCCACCCTTCCCCACCTGAGCCTCTCTTCCTGCCTTTCCAGCACCATCCCTGGGTATTCTCATCTCATCCCTCCCGAAATTTTTTCTAGGAAAAGGCAGAAAGCAAAGGCGACCTACAGCTCCATAATTAAGTCTCCCCAGTGCATGGCTGTCACCTCCCCACCTGCACACGTTTCTCCACCCTGCTGTCAAGAGCTGGAAAAAACAGGAAACATAGTCCCAATCAAGACTCAGATGGGCTCAAGCCTCCCTCCGCAGCCCTGTGCTCTGGGTGGTCCTTGCTTTGGGACCTGGCTGGGTCCCCCTGCCTCAGAGAAACCTCCTGGAGCCTTTGGCTTCATGGACCTCACCCTGACCTCGGGCAGCACTGAGTGTGCTCCACACGTAGCCCTCACGCCTCTGCTGCCCCCTTCCCCGTGGGCCTGGGCATGCAAGGCTTCCGTGTTGCAGGGGTACACGCTGGGGGCATCAGACAGAGGCACAGCCGGGCCCTGGGGTCTCTGGGCGGCCAGGAGGTGAGGCTCGCGGGTCGAATAAGTTTCTGCTTCCTCCTCAAGCCTTGCTTCCATCTCCCCTTCGGCGACAACTTCAGCTTATCCTGAAGGGACTGGAGATGTGACCTGATGGGAGGCCCCTTCCCGTCAGAAAGGCCCCCATAGACCCAGGGAACAGGTGGGCAGCTGCCCTCAGTGGTGTGACGCAGAGGTATCAGAAGGCCTCACCCACCCTCCAATATCACCCCCCCCAACCCCATGGTCAGTACCTGAAATTTTATCCACTTCATGACACCCATGGGCCACATTCTACCAGACTGTAGGAACATTGGAGACAGCTGGTCTAATCCTCTTTTTTTTTTCTTTTTTTTTTAAACTAATTTTACCAACACTTTATTTTTTATCTTTTATATGTATATTTTTGGCCGCGCCGCACAGCATGCGGGATCTTAGTTCCCCAACCAGGGATCAAACCCGCACCTCCTGCAGTGGAAGCGCAGAGTCTTAACCACTGGACCGCCAGGGAAATCCCTAATCTTCTTATAAAGAAAACGCACTGGGTGAAGGCAGTATCTCTCTAAGGCACCACTAGAACTCTTTGGTTAGCTGGGAGGGATAACTGTGAGAGCAGATCTGTGCCTTGAACCCGCTTGTGGAGTTTAATCAGATCAGTTCATTGTCACCAGCAGAGGCCCAGCCCTGGGGTGAGAGGGTCAGGGGTTGTCTTATCTGAGAGTGGGAAAGGGCTGGAAACCATCCCCAGAGGGTCCTCCCTCCTCAGTGGCCTGGGATCTGGGGTTCAGCATGACAGCGGGGGCCTAACGGGCGAAGGGGCAGACACAGCCCGCGGACATACAGGCCCCAGGGCACGTTGTTGGTGCTTCAGGTCTAGGGCGCATCATCCTCTTGTCTGAGGTCTGCCTGCCTGAGGCCGTCCCTTTGAACTCTTTATTCAGAAAGGTTTCCCAGGGCCCAGGGCCCCCTCTCACCTCCATCCCCACCCATGTCTCCCGTTTCTAAAGAAGGGGTGCTGCCCCACGTGCCCCTGTGAGGTTCCACCGCACCTGGGACGCCCCCATACCTGTGCTCGCCACTGTGGCTCAGCCGCTGCTCTAAGCCTGCTTCTGCCTGCTCTGGGCCGGGCTGGGCTGGTAGGACTTGTTCGCGGTGGGTGGGACACACGCACCTCAGCAGATCTCGGCAGATCCCAGCTCCCTGCACGCACCCAACCCCAAGCAGGGCAGGGAGAGAGAGAGAGAGAGGAGGAAGCAGTGCCCTCAGTGGCCTCCACGGACTGGCCAGAGAAGAAACCCCAGCAGATCATGGCACTTAATGCAGCCCCGACTCTCCCCCACTAATGCCCCCCACCCACCCACCCACCCATGGCTCACACACTCCCTGCAGTTTCCGGGAAACCTAACTGGCACACCCACCCACAGATGCCAGATGACTAACCCCCAGCCTCCCGCTGTCTTCGGCAGTTCCCCCTGGCTGTCTCCTTTGGGTTCCGGCAGGTGGTTTCGTTCTTGCCACGTGTGGTTTATACCTCCCTCTGTGTGGGGGGCGGCAGATGGGGAGGGGGAGCAGGGCTCAGATGACAGCCCCTAGTCTCTGAACCCTGGGCTGAGCCCCTTGTCTTCAGGATCAATAGGGCCGGGCCAGTTGTCTGCGCTCAGTACTCGAAAACAAGCTTTGAGCAGTAGGTGAAAAAGGACAGTGCGGTCAAACGAGTATGGGAAACACTAAGTCGAACAGGTTTCTCTATTTCAGGGCTTCTCAGAGCCTTCGACACGCCTTTAAAAGGTTGACTGCGTGTTGGTAATCGAAGCTGGGTGAAGGGTGCATGGGAGTGCATTACACTATTCTCTACGTGTGCATGTTTGAGCTTTTCCATAGTAAATGTTTTCTTTTAAATGCTGTATAGTTCCCCACACATGTGTGTCCCCCGAACACGTTTTGGGAGATCCCAGGTTATTAAAGGCCGACGCTTCGAGATGCAGCTCCTCCCCACATTCAGGCCATCGGGCCCATGACTGGACGTCACAGCAAAGGTTTCCTGAGCTCCAGCCCAGTTGTTTCCTTCCTCCTATGAAGAGCAAGTTCTACCCTACTGTCTGGGATTGGTCCCCCTGGACACAATCTCATTCAGATTGCCCTCCGGAGGGACAATCCTGCACTCACATCTGAGATCATGGGATCAGGGCTTCAGAAATGGAGACACCCACACCCCCATGGCCCACATGGTCCCCAAGACACCGGCTGTGACCTTCTTCAATCCAACTCTGATTTCTCAGGGCTTCTCCTCCTGGCAGAGGGCTGCTTCCCTGAGTACCATCCCCATGGTTCCCTCGCCTGCAGATGGATCCAGGGGTTGGAGGGTTGACTCCCCCGGGGCAGGGGGGCAGGGCCAACGAGGAGATCAGAACCAAAACAGTCCACACAGGTTGAAAACAAACATTTTATGTAAAGACGTCCTTTAAGGTAGGTGGAGTTCCCATCGCAGACCTCTCCGGGACGGCTGCCCCAACCCGAGGGAAACGTGAGTCTGGGCCAAGTAAGAGACAACCTGGGTTCTGAGAGCAATGGAGGGTGTGGAAAGTGGGTGGGGAGAGGGCAGAGTCCAGCTCAGCCGGCTTGGCCGAGAGTCAAGGTGCTAAACTCCTGGCTCCATCGAAGCACGAGGTCCTCGCTCTTGGCCTGGGTCAGGACGGTGTACGTCTCATTCTGTAGACATCTCATGCGGGACACCTGCACGGGGATTGGGCGCACGTGGTCCGGGTAGGAAAGCCAGGAGCCAGAGGTGTCGGAAATTCAAGAACAGGAGGTGGGCGGGCGTGGGCACAGGGAGCAGAGGGCAGGAGGAAACTCAGATGTGGGTTTTTAAAGCGGGGAGAGACACCACATAGGAGTGCCCCCCCCCACCCCTTTCAGAAATGAGGAGCCTGAGGCTGGAGAGGAAGTGACTTGGCTCAGACGACTTGGTGAGTAAGAGTAAGAGGCAAGACTGAGGCCTCAGCCTCTCAGGCCCAACCCGGCTGGGGGTTCTTCCCTCCTGGTGTATCCACAGGGCCTCTGATCTGCAGCCTCCCTCCCTCCTGGAACCCTCTGCCTGGGGGCCTGGGAGAGCTGCTCACCCTAAGGCGGGAGGAGTAGGGACGGAGCTCCAAGGAGGAGGCTCTGCCCGGAGATGCACCCACTCTCCACACCCCTGATGCTCGGATGCCACGGGGGGCCCAGAACGGACCAGCCGTTGGGGCTGATGGGAGGCAGTGGGGGTGGGGGGCGGCAGAGTGAGGGGCTCACCTTCCGGTTCCGGTTTCTCATCATACACTGCTGGCTTTTGAAGGCACAATAGTTCGGGTACTGCACATATTCTGTGTCACAAATCTAAGCCAGGAGCGGGGGATGGGAGGTGGGAAGACATCAGAAGCCTCACAGACACCAGCCCTGCAGAGCGTGCCCACGATGGCAGGACCAGGGCACAGAACCAGACCCTCTGCACCCGGGGTGTCCCCTCTGCCCTTCCCGTCCCACCCTCAGCCATGGTTCAGTTGCTGGGAAGAAGCCAGGAGCTGGAGCTGAGAAGGGGGTGCCCTGCTGGTCAGCTAGCTGGGAAAGCAGCCGAGGGACGAGGGCCAGGGAAGGGGCACTAAGGGTCCAGAACGCGGGAAGGGGCCCAAGCAGTGATCCCATCTCAGGGAGCTTCCTAGGGGCGGTTTAGTGCGGAAGAGGGCAGAAGTGCCTCTAGTGTATGACCTTGGGGCAGTCACTTCCCTCTGTGAACCTCGCCTGACCATCTATAGCTCCAGGGGAGCAGCTGAGGCAGTCCGAGACCCCTTCCAGATCTAGGGGCCCAGGGAGAAGAGCTGGGCGGAGACCCCTCGGCTCAGATAAAAGCCCTTTCTTAAGCTGCCTCTGCTTTTCCTGGTCTTGATTTTTCCTGCTAAACCACAGAAGGGAGGGGCTGGGCTCTCAGCTACAGCAGCTAGTTCCGTGGGGGGAGGTAACTCTGGGGGCGGGGAGCAAAGTTGACCCATTGAGAGGGAAGGCACTGGAAGATTTGGGAAGGAGCCTCCAGACTTAGGCAGGGAAGCACTGGGTCACCGTCACCAGCCGTTTGGGGCAGAGATGAAGTCTCCCACCCCACCCCCTGCAGGTAACCGGCAGAGCTGGGACCAGACCTGTCTCATGCCCCCATGCCCTGTGCCCGCCCAGCCCTCCAGATTCCTACTCCTTTGCTAAGCACAATCCTGCTCTCCTGGGGGTCCGGGGGGTCTACTGGAGAGAGGCAGGAGGCTCAGTGAGGCCAGGGGCCCAAGCCCCCCTCCACATCCTAGGGCTCCCCAGAGCAAGGGACCAGAAGGAACCGGGGTGAGCAGGGTGGGGCTGAGCTTTGGGGAAGGCGCTGACCTTGGTGGGGAAGTCCCCATCCTGGAAGCTGAGGAACTCAGTCTGGAGCCAGCTGGCGACTCGATTGTCTTCGCAGCCCTTGGTGGCCAGCCGGGCACACCAGAAGTCCATGCGCAGCCCGGCGTACAAATCCAGCCCATAAAAGCGGCCCGATTTTAGGGTCCCTATCTGTGGCACAGGGCACAGGGGAGAGGTGGGCGTCCTGGCCCCCCTGCTGCCCCGTCCTGCCTGGGGCCTGAGGCCCCCGGCCGCTGCAGGCCACCCTGCTCGGTACCTGGGTGCCGATGGACATGCTCTGGGACGCGAGCAGGGGGCTGATGAAGGGCGTCTTGTGGGAGCTGTCACACTGCTGCCGCTGCAGGCTGGCCTCCGAGTGGCACTGCTCCAGCTTCAGGGAGCAGAAGTCACAGAGGGTACATGTAGCTACGTGTCGCCGCCCAAGGTTGTCACAGACCTGAGGAGGAGTGTGGCTGAGGAACTGAGGCTGAGACTCCCCCGCTTCCGCCCTCCAGAGCCGCTCCGCAGGATGTCTCCGCATTAAGTCTTTTCCAGAAGCTCCTGTGGCTTTTCCCTGCCCCCCTCCCCAAGGGTCCTCAAGGACCTCCCGTCGGCTCTCTATTTCTTCACCCTCTTCCTGGATAATTTATCTACTCACAGGTAACATTCATCTCCCTGCAGGTGACACCCAAACCTTTACCATCACTTCTGATCTCTTTCCTGAGCTCCAAATCCCCATGGCCAAGTGCCTGACAGACGTCTAACTTAGCCTGTCTGAAAAAGACTCATAACCCTCCCTTCCTCTCCGCTAATGATAACGCTAATATTCACAAAGAGTTGGCACGGTGCTGCGCACCATGGCGATAAATGCCATCATCTCCTTTGGTCTCCACAGGAACCTTCTACTAGCATAGGTACTAAGCAGGCCTCCGTTTGCCTGACGAGGAAACCGAGGCTCCGTGAGGCTGAGTCAATTGCTCAAACCCACGTCTAGTGCACGTGGAGCTGAGGCACTGGTCCTGGTGCTTCCAACTCCAAAACCTGTCCTCTGCCCGAGCACCTAGGTTCAGAACCTCCAAGTTCTTGGATGACATTTTGGACGTGGAGCCGATCATCTCCCGGTGGGGCTCTCTGCGCTGAGCGAGTCTCCCCAGCCTTCCAGGAGGAAGGAGGATCTCGCCCTGCAGCATCACCAGTCTGTCCCGTCAGCGTGTCACAGTCACAGAATCTCTTATGTCGCCTTGCTTGCTCCTCCTAACAGCACCCGGGGGACGCATCATCATGTCCCCGACCCCAAATCATGATTGAATTCTCTTTTCTTACCAAATTAAATACAAATGCTTCAGACTGCCATTCGGGATTATTCACATCCTGACCCTTATTATCTCTTTGACTCTATCTCCAGGTAAAACGGTCTCCTTACTGTTCCCTCAACCAAGCCTTAAAATCCAGTGAGCCCTCCACCACTCCTGAACTTCCTACACTCCAAAACAAAAACAAAAAGACCCAGAAAAACTCTCTCTCCAGCACCTACCACACTCCTTTTGTAATGCTACTGAATCCCTGCTCTTGGCTCCCTGCGGGCCGGGCCAGGAGCAGCGGTGTGCTTGTTTTTTTGGTTCCACGTGGAGTTTCTTCTCTTTCTTGCCTCAGAGACTTTGCACATATTGATACTAAACCCCCTAGCAGGAACCTCTACCAACCCCTTCTTTTGCCTGGTTAACTTCTTTTTTTTTTTTTTTTTTAATTTATTTATTTTTATTTATTTATGGCTGTGTTGGGTCTTCGTTTCTGTGCGAGAGCTTTCTCCAGTTGTGGCAAGCGGGGGCCACTCTTCATCGCGGTGCGCGGGCCTCTCACCGTCGCGGCCTCTCTTGTTGAGGAGCACAGACTCCAGACGCGCAGGCTCAGTAGTTGTGGCTCACGGGCCCAGTTGCTCCGCGGCACGTGGGATCTTCCCAGACCAGGGCTCGAACCCGTGTCCCCTGCTTTGGCAGGCAGATTCTCAACCACTGCGCCACCAGGGAAGCCCCTGGTTAACTTCTTTTGGCTCCAGGTCTCAGCTTACACATCAGTTCCTCCAAGAGGCAATTCTCTGATCCTGCCCAACGCGACGTTTGTGCTCTCCATGTGCTCTCTGCACTTTGTACTCATCCGTCATGCATTGATCCTGCCACACCGTTCTCCCTGTTTCCGCGTCTGTCTCTCCCACCGGACTCCAGGAGTACAGGGGATGGGATCTGTTGTACTCATTGCTAAAATACCTAGGACAGAGTTGCTAACATCTCAAATACCTAGCCCGATCAATATTTGAACAAACGGATGAATGGGTGGCATACCAGCTCTCAACAAACATTTGCTAACTTGCACTTTTTGAAAGTCCTATTTCCTGGGAATAGGACTTGCTGGGTGCTGAGGACACGTCGAGGCTGGGATCTCTCTACAGATCCCTGGAAAGGGTTCTATGATCCCTCTGGAAAGAAGAGCTACATCTAAGGTAAAGGCAAGTCCTGCCGGTGGTGAACTGGCTCAGGAGATGACTCAAACCTAACAAGGCGCAGCCACAGAATGAATTCTGGACTGAAATGGATTCCAGACTCGGTCTTGTGCCTTCCTCCTCTAAGGGGAGCTGGAGATACCCTTCCAAAGAAGGGATTCTCACTTGGAGAGAATCTCTCTAACGATGCCTCGGGCTTTATGTAGCCCCGCCCATTCCCCACTCCCCAGGCCCAGAGGATGCCCGGTGAGCATGGAGCCATTAAACAGCATGTTGGGCATACCGACTTCCCGAAACCAAGGATCTCATCCTCCAAGTGCTGCCAGGCCTTGGCTGTAGGGGTTATGACACAGGTGTTCTCCACAATCGAGTAGCACAGTGCCAGCAAGGCCTCCACGTGGGGCAGCTGCAGGAGACTGCAAGAAGATGGCACCGGCTGGGAGGGATGGGCCAGAGGGATGGGCCAGAGGGCTGGGGCAGAAAGCCCACCCACTCTCTTCCCCTCCCCTTAGCGTCTAGTCTTAGTCACACACATTTAGTATGCTGGATGGGGCCTCGGAGGCCTCCAGACCAACTGCCTCCTTTTACAAATGAGGAACCGAGACCCAGAAAGGGGAAGTAAAAGTTGCAGTGCTCATCAGGGCCAGAGACAACCCCAGAACCCAAGTCTGGCAGCTCTAGGTTCAGGGCGCACCCCACTACTTCATGTAGAGACGGACGTCTGGGGCAGTGCTTAAGCCCATGACGGCCACAGAGCAGGCGAGGCGGGCAGCGGCTAGGTGCACCTGAAGCCCAGGCAGATCTGAGTGGGTCTGGAGGCCGAGGCTGGCAAAGGGGGCTTCTCATTCCCAAAGACAGCAGGGAGGGTAGGGCTGGTGGGGCAGACAGAACTTCCTGTACCTGCCGGGGCTCTGGGTTCTCCAGATATTCTCCTCCTCATATACATCATTCATTTCATCCATTTCCTGCACGGATCGGATGAGCTCTTGGATGTTCTCCATCATCATGGGAGTGGACTCCACTTCCC
This sequence comes from Eubalaena glacialis, assembly GCF_028564815.1. Taxonomy (NCBI): domain Eukaryota; kingdom Metazoa; phylum Chordata; class Mammalia; order Artiodactyla; family Balaenidae; genus Eubalaena; species Eubalaena glacialis. The sequence goes on along the minus strand of NC_083726.1, from coordinate 110,822,861 downwards.
GCACCCGGGGAGTGAAGGAGAAAGGGTTGGAGGATGCAAATTCAGACTCGGTCTTGGGCTCTGGGTCTGCCTGCAACCCAGACATCGCCTCCAGCGCCTCCTTTGTGCCCTGTCCTTCCTCCTGCTTCTCCTCCTCCTCCTCCGCCTCCTCCTCCTCCTGCCCTTGCTCCTGCCTGCGCTCCTGCCCTTGCTCCTGGCCGCCCAGGGACAAGGAGGATTGTAGCAGCTCCTCCACGTTGCTGTTAAGCCGCTCGGGCCAGGGCTGGAAGGCCTGTCGTTCTGTGGCTGCAGCACGGTGTGGGAGGGACCAAGAGAGAGGAGGGAAAGGGACGGTCAGGTTTCTGACCCCCGGTGTCTTTGCTCGCAGAGGGACGCCCATAAACGCAGACATAAACACATAAACACACACAAACACATACATAAACACAAAGGCAGAGGAAGGCAGCCCAAATTACACATATTCACGCAGTCGAGCATAAAAAACACAGGAAAGAATACAAATATCAAAATAAAAGAATATTACCATGGCGACAGTGGTGGCGGTGTTACGGGTCCCCTTTCCACCTCCCTTACAAGTGGTCCTCTTCCCTAACCCACCTCAAATACCACCTTTTGTCCCCCTCACTTAGGAAACACCAAGTATTCTGAATACCTAGCAACCAATCCTTTCTAGAGTGAAGATGTTAGCTGGGAAAAGTCCCAGAGCACTTCTTAATGCAGGAAGGTTTTGGGGAGCTAGGAAAAATCGGTTCAGGGCAGAAATGTACGTAATGTCAGAAAACATCCTGGGACAGGAAAGCCCTAACTTGTATTCAGAAAAAGCAGGCTCTTCCTTATGTAAATAGCTGCCCGTGGCCACCTCCACCGACTCATCTCCCCATGTCCCTCCCACTGATGCCTTAAACCCTGGGCTCGGGGACTCGTGGGAGGAGAGGCTGGGAGTCTCCCGGAGGCTGGGAGGGTCTCACCTGTGATGTGGGAGGACTTGGGGGAGGTCATCGTCGTGAGCGGCACTTCAGAGGAAGTGTCCACCTCCTTGAGAGTGTTTGGTGAGAGGATTGAGACTGGCTGGGAGCACCGGATCCTCTGCAAGGAGAGAAGCAAAGTGGGAACGCCTTTCCCAAAGGGCGGACTTCTACTCTTGCTTATCCTCAGTCCCTGTCCCTCGGGTCTCCTCTCTCACAGTTCCTGGGCGGGAATGAGGGGACATGGCCCCCGGTGGAACTCTCTAGACCTGAGAAAGGGTCCCCTGCAAGATCAGACTCCTGTCTGGCCCACACTCCTGCCTTCAGTCTTTTGCATTTGACTTGAATGACATCACTGACCTGCTGGAAGGGCTTATCTCTGCCTCCTCCCATCCCTCTTCCCTACTTTTCTTGCAGTAACAGGATTGTTCTGACAGTCTGAATGCCCAAGGTGAGACTGTACGCACGTATAATCTGGGTAAATGATGGCAAAGTGGCAGGGAGGGAGGACCTAAGGCTGGCTTGGAGCCACTGCCACCCCCTGTCCCTTGATCCTTGACACCAGATCCAACCTCTGTCCCGGCCTCACCTTGGCGTAGTAGACGTGGTTGGAGCAACGGTACTGAGTAAACTGGCAGAAGGACTCAAACCAGGAGGCATAAGGGAGGTTGGAGCAGACAGCGCCTGGGGAAGGGCGTGCGGCGGCGGTGAACACACCAGGGGGCACGCCCTCTGGGAGGGGGCACGCCCTCTGGGAGGGGGCACGCCCTCTGGGAGGGGGTGGGACGGGGCGGTGGGCTCCTGGGGTCTGGAGAGCCCAGCACGCGGGCTCAGGGTGAGGTGCCAGCCACCCCCTCGCCCCGGGTCCAGCGAGCACAGGTCTGGCCCTCGAGGCGGGCCCTCACCTTCCGGCACCAGGCCGTGGTTTTCATACTGGTCCAGCTGGACGAGGGTGGGGTTCCGGCAGCCGTGGGTTGCGCGGAGCCGGCAGGTGGTCTCTGCCTTCCAGGTTGGGGTCAGCAGCGCAAAGAAGCGCTCATACTCGGTGGGAGAGAGGGGGCTGCCCGGAGTGGAGGTCGAGAGGGCATCCTGGGCGGGGGCCGGTGCCGGAGGCAGGAGCAGCACTGCGGGGCGGGGAACAGACCACGGATGGACCCACCTCCGACACCCGCCGGGCCGGGCGGACGCAGCCGGGCGAGCGGGGCCGTGCACACCGGGACCGGGGCGTCTGGCCGCCGAGCCCGCGGGCGACGGCGAGAGGGCTGGTGGGGGGGTGGCGGTGGGAGGGGCTGGAAGCGGCCGGCCCCGGGGAAGGCGGTTCAGAGGAGGTGCAGGGAGGGCTCCGGGGGCGGACGCGCGCTCACCCCTCAGGAGTGAGAGAAGGGAGGCGGCGGCGAGCTGCCTCATGGCCCCGGACGGTCGCCCGTGTTCCCCGGACCGAGCGGCCTCTAACGGGCCGAGCCAGGGTAGCCGGCGGGCGGGGGCCGCGGGTGCGAGGCAGCCGACGTCACAAAGGGCGGGGCGGGCCTCGCGGGGGCCGGGGGGCGGGGAAACGGACGCTTGGCCCGGCTCGGCTGGAGGGCGGGTGCGGGTCCCCGCGTGTCACGCTCCAGCTCGAGAGGACAAGGAGGGCAAGAGTGATCACTGACTCGGTGCCTTGGATGGCGGAGCTCCCGTGTTGTTCCTTACGTGTGACAGCTATTTCATCTCAAGCTGATCCCATAAAGTGGATACTGTTATTAGCCCTATTTTACAATCTGCCCAAGAGGGGGTGAGGCCTGGAAGTGAGGCGGGCAGAGATGGGACGTACATCACAAAGTCTGGAGAGGGCGCCTCCAGGTAAGGAGCCGAAGGGGAAGCAAGAGGGGGTTCGTGTGAGGAGGAGATGGGGCATAAGGGGGGCTCAGTCTAAGGAGGTGGTTTCCTGGTGGAGGCGGGCCAGACAGCTCACTGGTGTAGGGCAAACTACGTGTTTTTCTGTTTTGTGTTTAAAATAAGTCAGGCTGATACTTAGTATAATTGCTCACGTATAAAGCACAAAATACACATTTGCTGGAAATTAAGTGAAAGGTATCTGAGGGAGAAAAGATGCAGAATCTTAAAGGTTTTGGAAACCCCTGGTCTGAGGCACAGTCCCCAGGCAGCTCTGGTGGTTCCCAAGTTGAGAAGTTGTGGATTCTGGGGCAGAGGTACCACTTCTGGTTCCACATCTTGTCCCACTTCTGGCATGTCATCCTCACACCTTTTAGCCAACTCAGAGGATGCAAAATATGCTTAGCACATGTACTAAAATAGTGTCTCTACAATAAACACAGCAGGCCAACATGTACAGCTTTTATTCACCGACCCAATTCCTTTACATATGAGATATCTGCACTCCACCCTGCCCCTCCCACTCACAAACCAGGACGAATCCTCTTGGCACAGAGGAAGGGGTGACCCTTCAGCCAGGGCCACAGCCCAGATGATCTGGAGGAGCCCCCGCTGGAAAAGCAGGAAGAGAGTGAAGAAAGTTTATCACACCATGGGCCCCCCACGAGGGGAGGGGATCAGGAGGCTGGGGGAGGGCCCCATGCTACTGCCCCAGTCCTTAAATACAAAGCAAGGGGAGTAAAGAGGACCATCCCTCAAAAATACAGCACCAACCTCAGCATGGAGGCAAAAGGACAGTGGGCAAGACCCCTTCCCTCTGAAGGGGGCGGGCTGAATGAGAGCACATACCGTTAGTGGCTGCAGCAACCCCCGTACCAGGGTCTGGGTGCAGCCTCAGCACCAGGAGTGGGGAGGGGAGGAGAGGGGATGACAACTCTGCGCCACCCGCCTCTCCCTGACCCCAGCCAGGCACCCCTCTCCCCACTAGCCCAGGTCAGGGGATGTGGAAGAAACTGTGTTGGAATCCAAGGCCCTTGTCTATTTCTTCTTCCGTTCTTGGGAGCAGCGTGGGCAAAACCTACAAAGGAACGTGACAGAGAAGGGGGAGAGAGTGAGCGAAAGGGAGGATGCCCTCTGTCACTCAGCTCGCGACAGTCCAGCCCCACCGCAGCTCTCACTCACCACTTCCCCCGAGGCTTGGTGGTCAGCCCCACACAGGCAAAGTGGAACCACTCGATGGAACACTGGGAAAGGAAGAGGATGGAAGAAGCAGAACTCAGGGACCAGGGTGGGGCAGAGGAAAGAAAAGAACCCCCCCCACCCTCCATTCCCCACCCCCAACCCTCAGGAGTACTCCCTTATTCCATCCCTTGGGAGAATTCTTGAAGGGTCCAAGGCCAACCAACTCCAACTACCTTCCTCCTATCCTGAAGTCCCACTATTCAACCGTTACCCCCCTTCTTGTACCCAACTCCCTTCATGTCCCCCAGAACCCCCCCATCCTGAGGCAAAACAGTTCTTACATCAGGGTTGTCACAGCCAATCATCTCTCCATAGGAGACCTGGTGACAAAGGCAATAGGTGGGTTCGTTGGGATCCACAGGCATATCCAACACATCAGAGGGGTGGACACTGCCAAAGGTCACTGAGGGCATCCCATACTCAGGGCTTCTGCGTGCCAAGAGGAAGAGAAAGTGTCATCTGCAGGAAGGGAAGCTGCAGCTTGAGATGCTCAGAGCCGGCAGAGGAGGTCCTTGTGGGGCTAGTGATTTGTGGCTTCTCCTCTGTATCCAGCAGATACCAAAATGGCAAGGAGAGTTGTTGGCACAGAAGACAGCAAAGTGGCAAGGGGCACTGTGGCTGGGGTGAGGTGGCGGGAAAGAGTCTGTCCCTTGGCAAAATGCTCCCTGACACACTCACGTGCGCACAAGTTTTAACTTCTTCTGGGCGGCCTTGGGGGCTTCTTCGTCGGAGTTTTTCCCTTTGGAACGAGCACGGGCAGCTTTCTTCTCCTTTTGAGTCCGGCCTTCTAGGCAAGAGGGGGGGAAGCCAGAAGGCAGGGAGACAGAAGGATGGGTTAAGTCCCCCTCCCCCTGCCCCTCCTCCAACCCGGTGGCCCTCCCTTGGAGCTGAGGAGCTGGCTGGCTTCCCCTCGGGGTCCCTGCCCCACCTCTCACAGCCCCGCCCCCTCCTCACTCTTTTTGCCTTTGCTGGAAGAGCTGTCGTAGTCACTTGACTCAATCTGCTTCTCCTTCAGATCAGCCTCAAAACGGGCCAGGTCTGTGTCCAGTCGCCGAATGTGTTTGTCCACCTGGGTGGGAAGGAAGGAGGAGGAGGAGCTACAAGCCTGGTTCCAGTAAAAGAAAACAGGCTGAGGCAGATGCTATGGCTCTCCCAGACCCAAAACAGATCCCAACACGGCTGAAGGAGGGGGTCTAGGACCCCGAGGAATAGACGGGAGGCAGGTGGGGAGCCATGAACAGGGCCATACCATCTCATAGGTCTGCATGGCAAGCTGCACCTTGTCGTCACCAAACCCCTTGCACTTGCCATAGGCTTCCTGGATCTGTCTGAGAAGCGCCAGTTTCTCCTCGGAGCTCAGGCTGCGGGCGCTACGCATATACTCAGTGGCCAACTTGTCAATTTCAGCCTTCAGGTCTACAACAGAGACAGAGGCCTGGTCACAATGGCCCCTGAGTGGCTAGGTGGAACACACTTCTTCCTCTTGCTCCTTGGACCTTTTCCATTGACCATCATAACCTTCGAATTAAAACGTACTGAACGTTCCTAGGTACTGTGCCACGTACTCAAGTAATGCAACATGTTCACAATATTTGTTTCAAAGGTGCCTTCGGGTGCTGAAAACATTGCTATCATAGTTGGAACTGAATTTATTGAACCATAATGAGGGATTCTTTGCACCCGGCACTAATACGAAGTGTGTTTTTGTCGCTGTCTGAAGATGCTTCTTTGCAGGGCTTGCTGCCTCTTGAACCATGAACTTTGTCTCAAAAGCCATCTGGTTTCTCGTCTCGAAAACATCCCACGACAGCTCTGAGTGCTGCAAACCAGGCTGGGTCATCTGCTGCTGCTGGCTTCCAGGTCTGTACATCTATATCTCATCATTTACAATTAGGCCCTGGTCCATTCACGGCACAGTTCTTCGACTTACTGCCCACCCTGTTTTGCTCATCGTTTGCAACTTGCTTATCCCATCACTTTTTTTTCTGTTTGTTCATTTTAGATATTGCTCCAAACGTTTCTGCAAGGCTGGTGACGTCCCAAGACACTGAGACTTTAGATGCCCCCTGCCCAATATTTGGTAGTGCTCACAAAAAATGTCGACGGAGGAAAAAGTATGACTGCAACACGGGGCAGCAATAGGTAACAGGGAAGACCTGCGCGCACGCTAGGTTTACGCCCCGCTTCATTCGAGGCCCTTGGAGGAAGTTGGAGAAGCATGTATGTAGTTCAGTAATCTCCACCTGGTCTTTCTGTGCATGAACTCAAGAGCTGGAACTGTATTACAAAGCAAAGAGCTGGTACTCGGCATTCGGCAGGGAGTTCTCAGGGGCCTACGTCCAGGATTTTAGATGATGTTCACCTTTTCATGAGTAAACTTACCAAGAGTAACTTAAATCACAGCTTTAGGTATTCTAACAACAGCTTGTTACATCCTTGGGCACAGTTACATGAGGACGCACCTACATATCCTTCAGCAGGTGTGGGGGGATAGCTCCAACAAACACCTTCGACCTTGACGAGACAAACCTGACCACTGTAGCGTGGCCTCAGGCTCCAAATGAATGCCTCAATGCAGCCAAACTCGCTCAATGTCCAGGCAAGGCCACAGATGGTACCTAGTGCTTCTGTACGGCTGAAGAATATAGCGTGGAGATCCTGATGTTTGTTAATTGCTGCTTTTCCTTCTTTTTTTCTTTCTTTTTAAGATCTTCTCATGCAGCAAAGTTCCTGTCTACCAACATGAGTTGCAGTCTAAAGCCACAGTGAATTTTGTGACAGTAACATTAACAATCCAATGGAGTAGAAACATCCTAGTCTTCCTATAAACATACTGAACATGGAGAACAGAAATGATTCTAGGAATGACTTTAGCTTTTTTAATTCTTCTTGAGGGAGATATAAAGAGCACAGCATCTTTGAATTCTTGAGGCATTGTCACAATACTCCATGTGTTATGGAAAAGCTGACACACAAATATGGATCATTATTACTCTCCTTTTAAGAATTGCAAGAGAGTGAGAGAGAGAGAGAGAGAAGCTGCAGCAATCCAGACCAGATGATATGGTAACACCAAACAGAAGAAGAAACGATCATATACACACTCACTATACACTGGACTCCTTACTCTGTACGTACCCTCTGTTCTTTGGTCCAGGTCCCTCATGAGCTGGAAGTTTCTCTGCAGTTCAAAGGGGAGGTTTTCAATACCTGGGGAGAAGAGGAGAAATTGAGCCTCCCTGGACGTCCTAGGCCCTACAGCTGCGTTTAAAGAACAGGTCCAAAACAGCACTCAGTTTTCCCTCCTTCAAACCGCTGGATTATCTGTGACAGCACTCATCATTCCGCTCTCAGGAGAGGTCACGTCCGCCTCTTTCCACAACTAACCCCTCCATCTCTACACAGCTTTCCCACCCTTCCTCCCTTCAGTGACTTTACAAATCAGCCTTTCCCTTTCCTTTCCTTTCAATCTCTGTCTCCGAGCTCCTTGCCCTCAACTTGCAAATACCCTCCTGGCATCCTCCACCACTCATCACACACACACTTCCAATCTGCTCTCCATACAATAGCCAGAATATTCTTTTAAAAATGCAGATCTGATCAAGTCACTATCCTGTTTATAACCCTCTAGTAACCTCCTACTGCAATATTCCTATTCCTATTCCGCACTTTCTGGCCCTTGCTTCCCTCACACCAGCCCTAACTCACATCAGTCCCTGTCTGTGCTCTCTCTGCTCTATCATACTGGCCTCCTCTGAGTGCCTTGAACTTGCCAGTGCTCTTCATGACACTTGGCTTTTCACACGCTACTCTCTCTGCCCAGAATGCCCTGCCCAGTCTTCTTCATCCCACCTCCACCACACCTCTTGGCCTACAAATTCCTGTTCATTCTTCAAAGTTCAGCTCAACCCTGACTGCCCCAGACTCCAACAAGTGCCCTGGATTATGCTGTCATGCTATTTTTTTTTTAAAATATGTATTTTGCTGCGCGGGGTCTTAGTTGCATTACACGGGATCTTTGTTGCCGCATGCGGGACGTGGGATCTTGTATTTGCAGCGTGTGGGATCTAGTTCCCTCCCTGACCATGGATCGAACCCGGGCCCCCTGCATTGGGAGTGCGGAGTCTTAACCACTGGACCACCAGGGAAGTCCCTGTCGTGGTATTCTATGTCTACCCTTTTGGGCTCTTATCCAATGAACTTAAATAAGTAATTGTGTGATTAGCTATTTGGTATGTCTCCCCAGCTCTCCAGAAGGGTTAGATGTATCTGTCTTCTTTCCTGTTTCTCTAGAGTTTAGAACTATGATGTGCATACAGAGGATCCTCAATAAATACTTGAATAAATGCATGAATACTTAAGTCTCTCTCATAAAAGAAAAATCTCTTCGCACGACTCCACTTCCAACTTTTAAAATGCCTCCACTGCTTTAACCTATAAACTCAGGTTCGCCACCATCAGTTTACTGAGATTAAGTCATCAATGACTTACCAAATCAAATGATCGGTTATTAGTCCTATCCTAAAAAAAATTACGTTTGCAGCATCTGGCACCATCTTCTCGTCGTCGAATAACTTTCTTCCTCTTAAGATTCCAAATCTCATCACATACTTTCTAGCAATTCCATCATTGACATTTCCTTAGCCTGTCCCTTAAATGTTAATATTTTCTTGAGCTTACACTTAATTTAATCCTCTAATTTTCTCACTTGTGTTCTCTGAATGATCTCCATCTCATTTACTCTTACAGATACAATTACCATTCCTATGCTTAAATCTAAGTTGAATAAATATGTTACTGTTACTCCTGAATTTCCTATCTTGTTGATGATTTACTGTCTACCTCACTTCCCAAACGGGAAATAGAGAAGTCACCTTAGATTCCTCCTTCTCTCTCAACCACCCAGTCATTCAGTCAATCCTGTCATATTTAACTCCTAAACACTTCTGTCATTCCCTGAGATGAGGTCCTCATCTCTGACCAGGACTGTTATCACTAACTGATCTCCCTATTACCAATGTCATCATGCTCCAATTTATCATACAACATTTATTTTCCTTTATATAAAAAAAATCACTCTATTTAGAAAATCTGTTGGTTCCTCGTTATTTAAAGTGCACGCTGGTGGACTTCCCTGGTGGTGCAGTGGTTAAGAATCCGCCCACCAATGCAGGGGACACAGGTTCGAGCCCTGGTCCGGGAAGATCCCACATGTCGCAGAGCAACTAAGCCTGTGCACCACAGCTACTGAGCCTGCACTCTAGAGCCCGCGAGCCACAACTACTGAGCCCGCGTGCGACAACTACTGAAGCCCGCGCGCCTCGAGCCCGTGCTCCGCAACAAGAGAAGCCACAGCAATGAGAAGCCCGCGCACTGCAACAAAGAGTAGCCCCCGCTCACCACAACTAGAGAAAGCCTGCGGGCAGCAACGAGGACCCAATGCAGCTAAAACAAACAAACAAACAAACAAATAAATATAACGTACAAGCTTCTTAGCTTGGCTTAAACGACCTTGCACAACCTAGCCCCAGCTACCTTCTCCAGTCTCATTTCCCAGTCTTCCACCTCGGAGTCCTATACATCAAACACTCTGGCCTCACTTTTCCCTGGCTTTGCCACAAACCCATCATAACACCTTTGCTGATGCTTTCCCCAACCTGCAATTCCCTCTCCCTCTCCGCACTCAACTTTCAAGTTTCTATACATCACATCCTCTGTAAAGCTTTACCTACACCCCCAGGTAATGCGCCCCTCTTTCTCCAGTGTTACCTACTGTCCTTTTAATGTATTTCTATTATTTCATGTGTCACACTGTTTTATAAATATTAGCAGAACCTGTGTTCTACTAGACTATGAGCACTTGAGGGCAAGAGCCGGGTCTTACTCATTCTTGTATATCGCCAGTACCTGCCATTATGTCTGACCCATAGCAGGACCTCAAAAAACGAATGAATGAATGACTCTCAACGGTAAGGCAAATGTAAGGGCATAGGGTGATAGACTCTGTGAAGAGGTAGGTTACACAAATGGCATAAACATAACACCAGATTTCCATTTGATGGGAATTGGATCTTTACTCCAAGAGGAGAAGCCTTCCAGTTCATCATCTGACAGTGGTCACTCGTAACCCCCCATCCCCACGAGAAGCCGCTTCTTCGAAAGAACTGGTTGGAGGAGCCGTGAGCAGATCTTCATCGCTGCTCCAAATGGCAGTGGATGATATATCAATACGAAAACGACCGACTCGGAACGATTTTAAGAAAATGATATATGCTGAGGCCAGAGACCCTGCAGACGGGGGCAGCAAATATCTTCCCGGCTATGCCCACCAGCCCTTCAAGAGCCGTCCCCCAGCCCTGCCGCGCAGCCCCTCCCTCGTCTACACCCCAGAGCGAGGCCTCGACCCCGGTGCCCCGCCCCCTATTTCTTCACACCCTCCAGTATTTTCTCTCACTCAACCCTTCACGACTGTGACTTTCTGACCACCGAGACTTCGGGGCCGTAGAGCTCCTCAGCCCCGATCCCCCCGACCCGTCTGTGACCCCTGACCCCCTCCTCCAGCCTGCTCTTACTGTCCAGATAATGTTCCAAATACATCCCCGCAGCCATCTTGAAGCAAAACAAAGCAACTTCCGCTCCGCCCCGGAAGTGACTGAACGCGAAGGGAGCCGAAGCGCTCCTACCCGGCCTGGAGCCCTTCCGCCCTAACGAGGGGAACTTCCGCCCTCACGAGGGGAACTTCCGGTCTGAGTACAGGGCCCGCCGAGTCGCCTTCGCCTGGCGCAGACGCTAGTCCGTGGCGGGTCGGCCGGGTGCGGGGCCGGCGGCGGTGGCCGCCGCGGCCGAGGGCGCCATTTTGCGTCCTCGCTCAAACTTCCATCCCCTCCAGGACGGGGACGTGCGGGCGTGAGAGCAAAGAAACCTGTCTCTTTGGGCTTTCAGTCCACAAAGAGTCCTTCTGAGCAGCTGGGGAATGTGAATCGGCCCCTTGGCGGAATGTGAAGCTGGCGACCAGGGCAGGTGCCTTCTCCCGAGTCGCTAGTTTCTTAGGGAAGTTGAGGAGGCGCCTGGCGGTGCGAGGTTTAAATCCTCCCCGTTTCTGTTCACTCGCGCGAACACCAACTCCCCAGGATTATGCTTTAACGTGGAAACAATTGATTATTTATAAACTCTACTTATAAATACAAAGAACTACTCACACAATAAAGCTGCGACTCTCCACACCTTTTGTCAGGGTTCCTGTCACTTGAGGACGTTCTCGCTTGTAAAGTGACAGAGTGCTTCTGGCCTTGCCCTCCTGTTTGTCTCCCTTTTTATTCGAGTTTGTGTACGATGTTAACTGGCACCATGATTCTGGAAGGATTGGGGCACGGAGCTGTCAAAACGGGGCCAGTTGGATGCCCACTATCACCCTGGTCCGCGACATCACAGCGACAACTACGCTCCTCGTCCGGATGGAAAGTCACCAAGTGCACGACAGGCCGCCACCACACCAGAGACGCAGAACTCAACGCCCAGAGCCGGAGAGTTTTGGAGATCATTGTCACCCCCAATCACGCGTTCTTAAGTATTAATGTCACATGGCAGGTTTTGGTTTTGGGGTTTTGTTTTGTTTTGTTTTGTTTTTGACTGTGCCGTGGCTTGTGGGTTGTTCCCCGACCAGGGAGTGAAGCCACCAGGGAGTGAAGCCGGGTGGCGGCAGTGAGAGCCCAAAATCCTAACCACTAGGCCACCAGGGAATGCCCACATGGCAGGTTTTCAATGAAACATTTCAGCCACATAATTTAGCTCAAATATGTAAAAAAGGGCAAGGTGAAACCCCAGGTTTACTACTGAGCAGGTGGTAGATAGAGCAATAGAATCTAGAAGACGTCCCTCTAATTGCAAGCGGCAGGCCCTTGGATAATGTAGTCTCCGTGCCTATTTCCTTCTCTATCAAATGCCTGGAACGCTGCTTACTTCACAGGGTTGTTGCTGTTGAAGTGTGAGGGAACCCTTCAAAAGAGATGCTGGTTGTAATACCTGTGATGAAGGTAGGGCTCTCAATGTCAATTCAACAGTTGGTGAGAACAGGGGGAAAAGTAGTAAATATGCAGGAAACTAACACACACTGCACGTTTGGTCATATGTGATACAGTCGTTAGTGTCACACCACAGACTGAGACTATCTTGGATGCCCACACAAGAGCCAGAGCCCTAAGCGAAGAGGTGTTACTTCATTGCCTATCCACACGCCACCAGCTAATGAGCGTGGCTGCCCAGCAGTCCCACACAGGATGGCCACGTTGTCAGACGTGGGAGCTTTGTCACAACTTTTTCAGTGCTTAAAGACTTTTAATTTTCAGAAAGGAATCTTGGAGGTGATCTAGCCCAATCCCTTCATTTAACAGCTGAAGCAGCATTGCGGCCGACACTGGTTGATGGGAGAGCCAGGGCGGAAGTCCAGGTTTCCCGCCCATGCCCTACCCCTCAGCACAACTGTCCTGCGTCGTTCTTCAATCCCGGTTATGGGTTCCACCACTGGAAGCCTCTGGTTTTAGGTGCCACAGGATATGCCAGCTGGAATTAGCACTGAGCCCACGGATGCTCTGGCAGCAGTGCAGGTCCTTCCAGGAGGCCGTGCTCCCATTTCCTGGATAGGGAGAGCTTCGAGGTGTCTTGCTAACACACGACTGAAACCCTGCTCTTACACCTTAGGCGACAGTCCTCACAACAGGATTTGTATGTAGGAACCCTCATAAAGCAAGATTTCACTTCAGAAATTTCAAAGTTGTGCCCTTCTATGGCTAGGGATACACACACGGCCCCATCACACAGCATTCGTTCTTAGCGTTCGCACACTCTACCGTAAATCCTTAGTACTGGCCCTGAACGCCTCCCCAGATAGCTGTTTCCCACGCTTATACTCACATCAGTAGCTCCACTGCCTCTGATCCTTTTACACGAATTTATTTCTATACAAGGTTCTAAAAACACCCCTTGGTTTTGTACATAAGTTTTTCTTTTTTTCCTCATTTTAAATTACTTTATAACAACCGGTTTCCTGATTTTTTTTTTTCCATTTTCTCTTTTCTCTGAAATCTGCCATGATTTAAAAAAAAAAAAAAAAAAAGACGAAAGGAAATAAAAATGCCATTGGCCAGAAGACAGGGTGGAGAAAAACAAAAGGGACAAAAATAAACAAAACATCAAATATGAAAATTCTCAGAGATAATGCATTTATAAACACAGAAATGGTTACAACAAAGATGGCCGTGATGAGTGGGTATATATATATTTATATATATATATTTATATATAAATCCGTGTCCGGCAACTGACCGCGGCACCTAGGGAGCTAAGTCCAGTCCTTGCATCTGCCCCGAACTCTCCCTTCTCTGCAGCCCCCTTATTGTGGGGTTTCATAAAGAACCCGCAGCTCCTTAGGTTGGGGACGGGGAGACTGAGCACAGGGCCTCGGCTGGCAGAGAAGGGGAGAGGCTCCAAGGAAAACCATAACCCACACTTCTAAGCCACCGTCGGCCACTTTGGGGATCTCCGGCCCCTTGGGGACCACATCTCGGCCCTTGCCCCTTTACAAATAAAGGGGGTCTGACCCGCCCCAGACCTCCCTCCAGCATCAGGTAGGAAGTGAGGTGAGATCATGAGGGGAAGAAAACGGCTCCCAGGGACAGGGGCACGGGAGGAACCTCTGTTCTTTCGCAGGCAAGAACAGAACAGGAGGCTGCTTGCATTAAGGGCTCCCTCCTCGGACGTCTGGGAGTGCCAGCCTCTAGTCCTCTGTCAGCCCGAGCTTGGAGGATTACGAGGGTGAGGAGAGAGTAAGTGCCCACGCTGGAAAAGTCTCTATGAGGTCATAGCAAACCCCTCCCCTGAGCACCAACCCCCAATGTTAAAAGCTACGCTTAGGCGGGAGGCTGCTGGATTACGCGGCCAGCTCAGTCCTCCTCTGCCGTTCAGGAGGGCTGACGTTCCTTCGGAAGAGGAGCTGAGACAATAAGGATGGTATCCTGTGAGAGAAGGCCATGCCTGAGGCCCAAGGAGATGGAGCCGTGGCCTGTCAAGGAAGAAGAGGACTTTTCCCACCAAGAGGAGCTGGAGAAAGAAGGGACCAGAGCCTCTCTCCCCTCTCCCCGGGGGACGGCAGCACAGGTCTCTACGAGCTGGCCAGGTGCTCTACCTGGATGGTGCTGGTGGTGACGGTGAGGCAGATGTCCTTGTGGTGCTCTGCCGTCTTATAGGGGGTCAGGTCGAAGGAGCACTGCGGCGGGGGATTGGGGTTGCTGTCCCCGCCACCCCCGCCCTGGGGGGCCGCCCCCGGGGACTGGAAGTGCGGAGGCTGTGGCGGCTGCTGCTGTGGCTGCTGCGAAGCCTGGGAGGCCTGGGCCTGGGCCTGCGCTTGGGCCTGCGCTTGAGCCTGGGCCTGGGCCTGGGCCACTGCCGCCGCCGCCGCCGCCGCCTGCACCTGCTGCTGGAGATCTGGAGGGTTGTGTTTGCGCATGTGCTTCATCAGGTACGTTTCCTGAGGGGGATGGAAGAGGGGTTGAGGGAAGGAACAGAAGGAAGGACGCTCCCTGTAACCAGCACCCTGGGCCGTTACCTTGAACAGAACGACGCTTATACAGAGGTGCTCTGGAGCCACGCAGGTTCTCCCCGTGAGCCACTTTCAGTGCTCGCACCGGGTGGACAAGTGGGGGGGACCTTTAGGGTAACCGTGGGCATTCAACTGGCACGGGGAAAGCTGTCACTTTCTCAAAGATCTCTGAATGGAACAACCTGACCACCTTTTTCTGGAGTCTAATGGAGAACATCTAACTGAAATCTCCCGTCTCTCACAATTTCAAGACGCTTTCTTTTGTCCTATGTCTAAGTAAAATGAAGAATCACTGCTGAGCAATCGCTATAGGCTTAAGGGACCAGGCATCCCCCAAATTCCTCAGCTCTGGGTCTTTTCAATTTCTGTTCTCTTTACTGACCCTGGCAAGCTGGAGCAAGGGATGGGGTGTATTCACTGCGGCAGCTCTTTATCAGAAAGGCGGGGTGGAGCCGCTTGCGGGGAAGGGGGGGGGCCTCCGAGTGCTCACCGACGTGTACGCCCGGCTGCAGATGGTGCAGGTGTACACCTTGGCATGCTTCACTGTGTGCGTGGACAGGTGCACCTCCAGCGAGGTTGCGTCCGTGTACGCGCGGTGACAGTTGTGGCACTTGAAGGGTTTATCTTTGTTGTGCTGCCGCCTGTGGGACTGAGAAAACAAGGAGGAATCAGGATGGGTGCGCCAGACTCTGCCCTCCTGCCTCCTTGACCTTAACGGAAAGCCCTGGACTGGGTGCCAGGCCTCCTGGGTTCTCTTCCGTCCGAAGGCAACAGAAATTGCTTCAAATGAAACTTCAGACGCTACCAGCTAAGGGAAGCGGCATCCCGCAGGATCCTTAAAGTCAGGATGGCGGCTACGCCTGGTCCCACTAGTCCGGTGGTTCTCACAGGGAGGCGTGGGGATTGCTAGGGAACACCAAGACCTTTTCAGGGGGCCCACAAGGTCAAAACTATTTTCAAAATAATAATAATAATAATAATAATAATAAGACACTGTTTGCCTTTTCACTCTCATTCTTTCATGACTATACAGAGATTACATGATGTGTAATATCGTAAAGACTGAACGCAGCTGATAAGAGACTCTCTCCATCTTCTAGTAAGCCAGACATTAGAGAAACGTGCATAAACATAAAGCAATGCCGTTCTTCTCACGAAACTTCTTTTTGCGGGGAGGGAGGTTAAGAGATATGTTATTTATGTTAATGTACAATGGAGTTTGTTATTTTTAAACAAATTACTAAATAGTTTTTCAGTTTCATAATGTCTACGTAATTAGGTGTTACCCACATCAACGGAAGCTCTTTGGGCTCCCCAGTGACTGTTAAGAACGTCAAGCGTCCTGAAGAAGTTTGAGAACCACTGTACTAGTCAAACGGCACTGTGACCCCAAGTCTTAGACTCAAGGCCTCGTGTGGAGGGTGGAACACCTACCTGCAGGTTGGAGAGCTGTGTGAAGGCTTTCTCGCAGCCCGGGTGTGCACATTTGTACGGCCTATCCCCGGTGTGGATTCTGCACGGGACGAGAGAAGAAGAAAGGGGAAGGACATCAGCAAGGCCGCTCAGGGACCAGCGCCTTAACAGGCCTCCTCTGGGAGCACAGGGTGGGTCTCCAGGAGACGCCGGCTCAGGCCAGCGGGCCCGACTGCTGCTCGCTGCCCGCACCACTCCGCTCAAGCTGGGCTCCTCTCTGCTGGGGGAGGGCCGGGGGCTTGGCAGCCAAGGCGCAAGGAGGCCACGATCTGGCAGCCAAGGCAGCTCCTACAGTCACCGGCCCTCACGAGAGTTCAGAAATGTGAGATAAACACACGGCGAGAAAAAAGAAACACATAACACTTCTCCCTTGGCCCCCAACATACAGCCAGAAACTACCCCCTCAGCCTTATTAGCACCAGTCGCAGAGAAAGTTCTGGGGTCAAAGAAAAGCACAGAGTTATGCGAACTGTGAAGGGCGGCAGCAACGATGCTGGTGGAAGCTCCTTGGGGCTTTTCCCGGCTCAGCCCCTAACGGCAGGAAATGCCTAGTTTAGTACTGATCTGACCTCTTTCCAAACACTATAGGGCCCTCTGCTAAGACGAGCCAAGGACTTGAGGGTCGGCGGACCCCTGCTCCTCGGCAGGGACTTCAGAAGCATCTCTGTGACCAGGTGCTTTTCGAGATCCCGGGTATAAAATCCTGAAAACCTCGCAGGACACGTCTCCTTGTGAGGAAAGCCCGATTCCTCCTCTTCGAGAAGCAAGCTGTCGGACCACTTTAAGAGGGATTGCCACCTCCAGAAGCAGCCGGGAGAGGAGACCTGTGGGCAGCAGGAGTCTGGACTCCAGCTCAACTTGAGATCCCACTGAAGGAGACCATCAGCTCTTCCAGGAGGCAGGCTCACCTCCGAGCCACTCCAGATTCACGGGACAAAGTGCGCATCCTTACGGAGGGGGAGCATTTTCGCTTCATTTGCCAGTTCTCTGTGAATATTTACGCTGCGCTTTGTTCTCATCTGTACTCCTGGCATCCCCTGGAGCCTTGCTTGGTGCTGTAGGTGTCGCTGGGTTGGTACCCAGCTGAAATCTGATTATATCTCCCGTTCATTATCGGTGCCCTAAGGGCTAGAGGGATGGTCTTCTCCAACCAAATGGCCCTGCTTTGGCATCGAGGAGAGAATCTTGCAGGATGTGTGCACAGGTGTCTCCAGGGAGGGAAATGAGGGAAGGAAACGTCGGCTCTGCTCCCAGTGAGTTTCCTCCTCCCTCGGATCAGGGAATGTCCCACAGTCACTGTGTCTCCTCGGCGCTACTTCTGCCCCAGAAAGGCTCTCTGAGCGTCCACTTGTGTCTCCAGTCTTGCTTGGTCTTCCTCCCAGATGCCAGCTGTGCTCTCCTCCGGCCAGCTCTCTCCTCCAGCCGGGTCTCTCCCCCGCCCCCCGCATGCGGGTTGTTGTGTGTGTCCGGGGCGGGGGTGGGGAGGGCATGCCAGCGGGGCGGGGGCAGTAGCCCGCCACTCTCCCTTACCGTGTGTGCTGCTGGAGGTGGGAGAGCTGGCGGAAGGCCTTCTGGCAGTAGGAACAGTTGTAGGGCTTGGCCCCCGAGTGGATACGGAGGTGCTGGGCCAGGTAGGAGGTGTTGGCGAAGGTCTTGGAGCAGTGCGGGCACTTGTGGGGCTTGATGGTCTCCGTGTGCATCTTGGAGTGGATCCTGCCGGAGAGGAGAGGAGGGAAGGGGGGAGGAGGGAGCGGTTCGACACCACGGGCTCAGCTCTCCGCTGGGTGAAATGATGTTGCTTGACGGATGAGAGTACCCCTCCTCCCTCCCCCGCAAACCCACGCCGGCCTGGAGAGGCTCGTGAAGAGGACACCCACATCTAGGTTGCTGCTGATCTTAAGTCGGTGGCTAGAATGGCAGTGAGATGATGAAGAGCTGCACCCCTGGCTCCTGTAACCTCAAAGATTTCGATCTCGTCAGCCCTCTGCTTTGTGCCAAGGTTACACACTCACCACAGACACCCCGCTTCCAAACAGTAATTTGAACAAAGACCAACACCGCCTGTTCCCCATGGACCTGAGGTTGAATGCACACCTTGGCTCTGAACTGAAGCATATAGTAAAAGCAGGGCCTGCTCTGCAGAAGACTTCCAAACACAGACACAGAGAGAAGCCACACAAATCGTTCCAGACTTTGGGACCGGAGAGCACAATTTTCCAGGCACCACCCCCAAGCTGCAGGGATATGTAGTTTAGTTTTCACAGACAGCAGTGGGAGAGAATCGAGGCTCCCAAAGGGCAGAGTTGAAAGGGACAAAAGAAAACACGTGGAGAAAAGAGGAGGCGTGGGCCACGTGGCCTCGGGGTGAGGGGTCCACAGCAGGGAGTCGGGCGGAGACTGAGAGCAGCCTTACCGGGTGTGCTGCTGGAGGTGAGAGAGCTGGCGGAAGGACTTCTCACAGAAGTTACAACTGTAGGGCTTGGCCCCCGAGTGGATACGGATGTGCTGGGCCAGGTAGGAGCTGTTGGCGAACGTCTTGGAGCAGTGCGGGCACTTGTGGGGCTTGGTCTCGGTGTGTGACTTGGAGTGGATCTGCATCTCCGACTTCGAGTAGAACGTCAGGGAGCACATCCGGCACCTGGGCCAAGGGAGGGCAGCGGTTACGGCCCTGCTCACCGAGAGGGCGTTGCTGAACCCGCCCCGCCACTTCCAAAGATGCCAGCCTATCTGATCTCTCTTCTATTCCAGCGACAACGCGAGGCCCTCGAGAGGAGGAGCTCTATTTTATCTATCTTTACAGCCTGCACTTCTAATACAGCCCAACACAAGTATTTAGTAAGTGTTTGCTGAATGCCTGGACTCCCTAAGTGTGTACATAAACAAGAATTCAACCAGGTAAGACAGGAAAATCTCATTACAGGCCCTGGGCTGACATGGCTTTCACCAGACCAGGAATATCACCTAACTTCTGTTTTCCTTCTGCCTGTAACTTGACTTCAGACTTTTAAAGAACCCTTTTCCCCAGTCTCCCGTGGAGAAAGTACATCCCTCAGGTAATCCTCAAGCTCCTGAGGTGACAATGAGGACAAACTGACTAGATTCCTCAGAGGACTTTTCTGTCTCCTCAGATAATTGTCTTCTCTCAGATTTTCTCCTTTTTGCCAGTGATTTCTAGAGGGATGAGGTGAAGAATTATCAGGATTCTGTGGAGGGGGCTTTCCCAAACCATATGTCTGGCCTCTGCTCTGTATCTGATGTCCCACCGACTCCCCCCAGCCCCCAGCCCCTTGGCAATCAAGTGAGAATTACTTCTGCAATAAGCCAACGTAACTGCTGGAGTGGGTTGTACCCCTCAAATATTAAGGAGAAACAGACTGGCAAAATACTGAGCTTCCTTTCCTAGCACAATGCCAGCACTTCGGGTTGACAACGGTATCATCTGAATATACTTTCATGCATCATCTGAGCTGGTAATCCTTCTTCCTGCTCTGATACTGCCCAACAATATCAAATAAGGAGGCCTGTGGGCAAGATAAGTCACAACTATTCAGACTTTACTGGGCGAAAGCTATCTATATGTGAGCTGGAACCCTATCACTCAAACAACTCACCGGCACACAATGTGGGCTGGTAGCAAGGGCCGCAGCCTGGAAGCCAGGCAACTGGGGCAAGTCCCTCTTCTCTGGGTCCCCCCCAACTTCTCTAAGAGGGGCTCAGGATGGTGGAAGGTGACTTCTGCTTTTTTCCTGATCCCAAGAGAATATTCAGAGAATAACTGAGATGCAGACTAAAAAGAACTCTGAGCTCCTCAGAGAAGAAGAGACCACTGTTACTTGGGGGTATGGTTCCTGAATTAACGCTGCCATTAAAAATCCAATCATTGAGGCCAATTTCTAGTTCTCTAGTCACTTGATAATTCTGAAAGAAATCCCATTACCTGTTTACCAACCCCTGGCTGTTGTCTGGGATGCCCAACCATTGTGTGGGAGGGTGGGAGGTTCTGTTTATAGTTAGCAGGGTCCAAAGGACACAGCCAATGGAAGTCTGGACACCGGGGCTCTACTCAGGGTTCAGTTACAGGCTTGCTCATCAACCTAGACCTCAATTTTCTGGTCTGTAAAATGGAGAGATAAATAACTGCCCCCAAAAGGGCCAGCAAACACCCAGGATAGTCAATGGTAAGCCAAGCATTCTCTAACAATAAAACTGCATTAATGTTAGCAGCACCAGTGATGAATGAGCTCATGCTACTATATATTTCACTAAAACTGAGGTTAGAAAACCAGACACATTGTCACTTGGAGAGGCACTGCACTAGAGTTACAAAATAACTTCCCTCCACTAAGGTTTCTCAGACAGGTGGAATGCTTTTAGCTCAAACAAAACCTCATTAGTTTGCCTGTGAATGCTGAACACATAACTGCACCCCTTGACCTGAAATTAATTATAGAAGAGAAAATAACCCTCTTCTTCAAAGTTTTCAACTAGGGAAGAATCTGCAAAACTTAAATTCATCAATAATGGACTGGCAACAAAATGAGCTGTCTCCAGAGGTATGAGTATAATAAGGATAATCATAATAACATAATAATAACGGTAGTAACAGTTGCCACCTGTTGTTGTGCCTGATACTGCCGGGCTCCAATTAGGTCCTTTAAACACACTGTTTCCGCTCCTTAAAACAACCTGGCAAGTACTATCCCTGTTCTACAGAAAGGAGCACCAAGGCTCAGAAAGGTAAAGCAATTTGCCAAAGGGCGAAGAGTGATTCATTCTCACCTAACCTTAAGACTCCTCACACTAGAGGTATCCAGGGGGAAGCCGGACCATCCTATCATCTGCCAGAAATGTTTAAACACTAAAACTACAGAGAAGCCAAATAAGTACAAGCCTAATGCAAGGTGTCAGGTGCTGGGAAAGAAACCCGATTAGGAGAGCTGTGGCAGTGGGCAGTGGGCAGTGGCCGTGTCGCTGGGCGCACAGCTCCAGGGGGCACCATTCACACCGACACCACAAGGGTGCTCCCTTGGAGGCATGCAAGGCAATGGCCTTGGTTACAGTAACCGCTTTGAATTGAATTATCAACCCTTTTTTCCCTAAGATGTTCAAAAACACTTTCAGATACTCTGATTTTCCCTCAAAACATTTCCACAGGATAGATGAGGGCCATGACTGGTCTTCAAATTTTACTAGAAATAAGTTGACTTGCCCAGAGAAAAAGAACCCAGTTCCCCCAATACCCAGTCAAATGCCACAGACCACAGGAATGGATGTGGTTGACCCACACCTGCATCAAAACAGGGATTCTTCGTGATTAAAAAATTCCTTTGGAGCCTCAGAGTTGAGTTTCTGAAGAAATTCCGTTTACCTATAACATAATCAGTCCCCCTTAAATTCAGAGTTCTCTTTAGTCACCTGGAGGTAGTGTGTGGAAAATCCTATCAGGGCTGCCCTCCAATTGTATATTCACAGTTCTGAGCACATGCACAGTGTGGGAAGTCCAGAAATAGCTTGAATGTGGGTCCGGAAGACAGAGAGAGAGAAACCTCGGCAGAACCAGATGATGCTGATCCATGTGAAGGGCCCTACGGAGTGTCAGGGGGCCCTCCCCCTGATCCTGCAACAACCGGTCTTGTTCAGGTGTAGCTCCATGTCACAATGACCTCACTTTAAGCCAAGCATAAAAACCCAAATTTCTACAAAATAAATTTAAAAGGGATTTTCATTTTATGGAATGATACCTTTAAATGAACCAAACTTGTCAAGTACCTTTATAATATGATATGATGTAAACATTGTTCAGGAACACTTTTACTGTGTAAAGTGGGGTACACCTGTAATAATAAAGCTGCAGTGAACTTTCAGATTATGAGCTGGAATTCTGCAGTGCTCAATACTTTCTGCATAGCAACACTCCCCTCATTTTGACTTACAAAGACGGATTTAAACGCTCTGAACTCTCCACTCTTTTACAACACATAAAAGTAAATGCTAAATGATGACTATTTCTCGTCTCTTTCGAAGTTCCCAACATTTCAAATCTCATTTGATGTATACTCCCAACAACTGGGAGGCATAAACAGAATTCTCCCCATTTTACAGATGAGGAAACTGAGGCCCAGAGAGGGGAAAAGGACTTGCCCAGGGTCACACAGCAAGTTCGTGGTGGAGCCGGGAACTGAATCCATGAGCCCAAGGCTCTGTCCATTTCCTGTGCCGCAGTTCCCTTCGCTCCTAAAATGGGAACAACATTGCCCATCTCGGTACACTAAGGACAGACCCAGTCTCCCAGCCATGCACATCTACCCCTGTCTGCGTCAAAGCTGTGACGGTGGTTATTCCACTCTGTACACTGGGACCAGACTCCCCAAACCCACTAGGGCCCTTGACGGTTCTCAAAGGGATTAAAAGATTTCCACCTTTCAAAGGGCAGGGAGTTTAGATATGTAATTATTTTTGTATAGTACCACATGCAAATATGCTTATAATGCTTTTTGGCAATGGGCGACTTAAAGGAAGTGGAGGATCAAAAGAACGTCCATGAATGAGAAAGTGAGCAAACAGCCATTTCACAAGCATATATTCCACAGGGGGGAAGGGGAGGTATCCTATTCGTTCCACCTTTTTATACAGACCCCTCCCATCATCCCAACCATGCAGGGTCAGGCAGGCTCAATGCTCAAATACGGCCCAAGAACCGGTGGATAGCACACCGGTTAAGGTTAGGGGCTTACCAGAAATGTTTCTTGGAAAAATAGGAATGGAAAATGTAGAAACCAAAAAGGAGCTGGAGACAAGAGTCTCAAACCCAGTCTAAAGCCTCATTACAAGAAAGAAATTCCATTACGTCACCCCAAAATAAGTCAATGCTGAAGACCTCAAAAAAGGAAGGGGTGAAATGGGTCTGCATCCTGGGGAAGAGGAGCCAGAGAAGGGCCAGAAGCTCCACCTTCCTACCCCTCAACAGAACACCTGACATGCATGTGGATCTGAGGTGGAAGCTGCCAGAGCGCAGAGCCCGATGGGGGCAGGGAAGCTGAGAGAGCCGCGCCCCATCCTGCCCCGGCTCTGATCCTTACCTGTAGGTCTTGCCGTCTTTCTGATGGTCATCGTCATCCTCAGGGGAGAGGACGTAAGGGTCGTTCATCTCGGGCAGCCCCGATTCCAGCATCCGCTTCTTCTTTCGGCCCCGTGGGGGCTTAGCGGCCACAGTGCCACCGCCACCGCCGCCGCCACCTCCTTCCTCTGTTAGGGTCGATGCTACCTTCTTAGAGAGGTCAGGGACCACCTGCAGGGCTTGTGAGCCAGGGGGAAGAGCTGAGACAATCATGGGAGCCGAAATGGGGAAGGTCTGAGCTGACGAGGCTGTGGTCACAAGGGAGCCTGAGGGGGATGTGATAACCAAGCCGGGACCTAGAATTGTGAGAAAAAGGAGATGGTGTCATGTTGCCCAGCCCTGATCCTAGTCCTACGTCATTCTCCCCAGATCATTGTCTATTTAACCCCTCACCACCGCCCCCCTGCCCAGAGTATACAGGAAACCCCAAACCCTGTAGAAAAACAATGGTCTCCTAACCCCTGTCCCCACCCTGCCCCCGGTAACAGTGAGATTTACCCCTTGATTGACTCCCTTCTCTTCTCCACCTCTGAGAACAGGAGACTCCTTGATTCAGAGAAGGAAAGAATGTCACCTCCTCAAAGGCAGGGACCGCATCTTCTACTTCTTTGTATCGCCCACAATGCCTAGCGCATTGCTAGGCACACAGTAGGCACTTAATAAAAATCTGATTGAGTAATCAAACACATATCCCACTCCCCATGTCCTTGGCGCCCTCCAGCCTGGGGTACTGATCATGGAAGATCAACACCTCAGATTGGAGAAGAGCGAGGGTGCTCACCAGCGGTCATCAGTCCTGTCGACGGCACAGGGACCACCGTGATATTCTGGGTAACGGATGCCTGGCTGTGCGGGGTCAGCTGGTCTGACTTGGACTCCGTGTCCATGCTGATGCCCGAGGGCAGGGACACCGAGGCAGGCACTGTCAGCAAGGTGGGGTAGTGGGGCGGAGCCAGCCCACAGCCCTTCTCTGGCAACAGCTGATCCTTCATCTTGTTGATGAACATCGTGTTCTCGATCTGAAAGGAAAGGAACGGGACAGCGGCCTCTGAGGGAGAGTCCCGAGTCGGTCCGCTCCCTCGGCACCTCGCACTGTCCGTCCTCTGTGGGGATCACAAGGCGGGTGGTTAATATCTGTGCTTCCAGAGGGAGGCTGAACAGAAACCCTGTGTAATTCTCAACGATAGGGGGCCTGGCGAAACAGCATGGGATTTATCTTGCTTCAGTGTCCACGGTAATAGAACCTGCTACTCAGAGCTGAAAAAAGCACACAGTGGAGCAGGAGCAAAAAACCAAACACCACCTACCTGTCCTGAGACCGTGGGGATGGAAGGCCAGAAGTACGGGTTAGAATTGAAGTGAGATTCTTCCATCCTACCTGAAGAAGGGAACGAGACCACATCACACTCGGGAATAATGTGAAGCAGCTCAGCAATGGGGAAGGGGCGCTGAGGCGCTCCTGGTCTCTTCCCACGGGCTGGGGATGAGTCGTCAGGACCTCAGGGTCTAGCACGTTAGTCCCTTTGGTCAGAGCCACTCACCACTACATCCCCATCCAACAGAGGCTATCCCAGCTCAGATGCTGGTGAAAGAGCTTACACACATCTCATTTACCCACACAATGTTTCCTGTACCCCAAATAAACAGAATTGGTATTTCTTTCTTTTGCTGACAAAAAGAGAAACTGAAGTCATGAGAGAGGAAGGCATGGGCCCAAGGCCCACACAAAGCAGATCACCGCTCGGCTTGAAAACAGCCAGGGTACCTATGATTGTTCCTCTCCTTTCATCCCTCAAATCCATCTTCCTTGAAATAAAAAATTTCAAGGGTTCCAACTGACATGTCTAGAGTTCCCTGTAGCCTGAAAAGGCTCTAGGCCAGAATACAAAATGCCCAAGAGAATTACAGGATGAAATTGGCGAGAATCAGAATCAAGGTCTTTGGGGTACCAGATGCTATCTGGGGCCCAGGCCCCATGGATCCCACCAAGGTCTAAGAGCATCTGTGATGCTGCACTGGGTACCACACACTCTGGACTGAGCAGTAAGAACCTAGGAGTCACCAGTTTTAAAAGGGGTTCTAGGGAATTTCCCGGCGGTCCAGCGGTTAGGACTCTGCGCTTTCACTGCCGAGGGCTCGGGTTCAATACCTGGTCGGGGAACTAAGATCCCGCAAGCCACATGGCACGGCCAAAAAAAAAAGGGGGACTGTTTCTAACACCAGCACCCCAGATCTCCGCCTAAAGGGATTTAGAACAGGGACAATGGTGGGTCAGAACACACACACATTACCAGACTCCTCTGTAGTTCTCAAACACTATACCTCTAAGAGTTCAAGTTCTCCTCTGTACGCGGATGACAAGTAAGCTTAAAACCTGGGGAGGGAAGAATAAGAAGCAAGAAAAGGAATCCCTCAGAATCATGTTGCAAGTCACAGATGGGTCCGGAACCCAGGCATCCCACCACTCATTTTCATACTCTGATCGCTTCTCCTAACAAGGCTTAATTGCAGGCTATTGGTCCAGAGTAGCTTCCCAAAAGCCTGGACCAGGAGAGATCCAGGCTGGTAGAAGGCAGGCGAAGCGGGAGGAGGAGACCGGTGGGAAGGGGAAGTGAGGAGGGGCGGGAATAAACATTAACACCGTGGTGCTGCTCTGGGCCAAGAGCGGCCAAGCTCCAGAAGGGGCAGAAGGACTGAGGACGCTGTGACTTGTAGCCTCGTCACACACATGGTCCCACTGAGGACATGCTGGAGGCGGACACCAGGGATCCTAAGAGACGGGTGGGGAGACTGGGCAGAGAAACTGGGTCTCAAGCAGTGACTAAGGAAACCAGGAAAGTTCTTCAGCAAAGGAGGTGAAGCAAAAGATCTCACTCTAAATGTAACGGTGTTCCTGGTCCTTCTCCAGAAGTCTCATCACATTTTTTGCTCTATTGAACAACACTCTGAATTTTCATAAAACCTATAAAGGGAAGCAGAACTGAATTTCAGCCTATTTTTCCCCAAAAGTAGCAAAGTAGAGTAGCAAATCTGTGGCTACCACAGCTTCACACAAATGAGACTCAACTTTAAATGCCCTGAGGGTCAGGCACAGACAAATCCTGCTCCCCGAGTTATAAACACAACAAAACGAGACACTCTCCACACAGGTGCCACCCAGTTCCCTGCCAGCTTTATAAAGGGCCTTGAGCCTCAGGCCCTCCGTGGGCAATGGACGTTGAGAAACAGTGAGATCACAGTGTAAGGGGACCCGATCTTGCCCAGCTTTGGGGGAGGCGGGGGCCACATCTTGAACTGCCCCCAGGCTCTAACACAGGACCCATCACCCAGTAGGCAATTCCATACTTGGTGAACCGAGTGGCAGCAGACTATGCATACAGACCCTGAAAGCCAAGCCAAGGGCTCCAACAGCCCCCATCCCTCTAACCTTCTAGCTGAGAGGCATGAAATCGACAAGGGTGATGGCTGTGGTGGAAATGCAGTAGAGAATCAGGCTGGAGAGTAAAGGAAAGGAGGATCTAATCATAATATCCCCCTAAAGAGACAAGGAAGTAAACGCATTACGGATGTGAAAATTTAGGAGGGAGGAAGTGAGAGACTGAAAATAAGGCTGTCCTCAGGATTCTGGCGAACAAGGCTCCTCCCCATGCCCAAACTACATCCATTCTTAGTGTCCTGCCAGGGGCTCAGGGGAAGCAGTTTCTGAGTCAAACATGGCCTGTAGGTTGTTACAAAGAGGCACGAAGTGGCTTGGAGGACAATATCACCACCACCATTAGCATCTATTAAGAGCCCACTGTGTTCAAGGTACTGTTCTGAGCCCTTTACAACCATCACACCATTTAATCCCACAGCAATTCTATGAAACAGGATCGTGCAATCCCTGTTTTTCTTTCTTCTTTCTCTTCAAAAAACATTTTACTGAAATATAGTTGATTTATAATGTTGTGTTACCCATTTTTTCAAATGAGGAAACTGGAGGCAAACAGTAAATAGCAGAGCAGGGATCTGAACCCAGGACCAAAGGCAAGCTAGAAAAGGGTCCTACAAGAGACCAACTTAAGTACGTGCTCTCTGATGCTGGGGCTTGATTCACAAATCAAAATTTAGACTATTTCCAGAAATGGACTATATACTTTTCAGGTAGTTCTCAATAAATGCTTTCAACAATGAAGTTTTCAGGGAATTCCCTGGTGGTCCGGTGGTTAGGATTCCACACTTTCACTGCCAAGGGCCCAGGTTCAATCCCTGGTCAGGGAACTAATATCCCACAAGCCACAGCATGGCTGCCAAAAAAAAAGCAAACACCAAAAACGAAGTTTTCAATGACAGTAAAATGCAGTGAAAGATGGTATTCTCTGTCCACATCCAGTGAAACCTCACCTGGCCACCAAGATAACTGATTTTAGAATGATGGGGTCTGAATTAAAAGGCCAGACTGTCCGGAAGGGGTAAATAGAAGAAAAGCCCCCTCCACCTCTCTGGATACCCTGTCTCTCACTCTGCTTTGGTTCTTAAAAGAACAAAGCTGCAGATCAGAACCACAGCTGCTCCTAGGACAAAATGATAAACGTGCCTGTGGGCTCCTGATAAATACGTCAGCCCAAAAGGGGGGTGCACGGGGAGCCCTGCTTGCCCAACTGGAAGCAATATCTGCCTGCAGGATGACACCGGAAAAAGGGTCAACACTGTTCTGATGACAGAATGTGATGTAAATGGCGCCCCCTGGGGTTGTGTCACAGGGTGCCCTGGCGCCAGCTCACTCAAATACCTGCCAACTGTTGTTTTACCACTTCTCCTTTCAACTCTCTATCACGCATGGAGGAACGCCCACCAAACCATCCTGACATCCAGGTACGCCCATATGAACATTCTTAAAACCCGAAGAAAGTAACGATATTACAGGGAAACTTCATCTCTAAACAGAGCGCCAGTTTTCTTTTGTTTGTTTGTTTTATATTTTGGCCACGCCGCATATCTTGCGGGATGTCAGTTCCCCGACCAGGGATAGAACCCAGACCACGGCAGTGACAATACCATATCCTAACCACTAGGCCACCAGGGAACTCCCCACAGAGCATCAGTTTTGATGATTATGCCAACACATTAAAAACAAACCAGAAGGGGTTTACCCTAGACTGGGAAGGAAGAGGCAGGCTTCTATTATAGCCCCAAAGCTCAGGAAAGAAGGAAAAACACAGTAGGTAGAAAGATGATGTTGGCAGATTGAAAATCTGGGTTCTAATTCCAACTTTACTACTGCACCATGCCTCCGCTGTTCTCCAATAAGAAGGGACGTTTACTATAATTAAGTTGGACAGCACTTTCCTTTCAAGAGGTTCAGGAACTACATACTCCTTTTCCAATATCAAAAAAAACCTTGGAAGACTGAGAAGGTGAAGAAAAAAGACAATATTAAGTTATGTCCATGAAACACATAGGAGGACTTGAACTCTTGCACCAGAGCTTTGTCCATCTGTCCATCCTTCCTCAGTGCTACCAGCCATCCAGGGATAAAGACATCACTGCCTCCAGCATTGCAGTTTTCGTAGAAGTGCTGAAGACCACCACTTCTTTCCTGGTACTTACAATTTTTACATTATTTTCCCCCAAAGTAAAGCATGATTTTCTTTTCTCAAGAAAATAACATTCTCTCACACAACCAACCTTTAGGAAATCACCAAATACACCAACCCAATTTCGTCGCCAGAGGATGGACCAAGGAATCAAGGCTTCCAGAATCTAGGTTTAGGCCCTACATCAGTAAATGACTCTGAGTAATTTACGACTCTCCTAAATTTCTACTTGGGTAGAGGATGGAAGAGTATAAAACCCCTAAAACAAATTCATAAGGCACATGGAACTGAGATGGAGACAACACACATAAGAAAAAGAATAAAATGTTCAAAGTGCTCCTGAAGAGAGTTAGAAAAACACTTCCATGTGATGAGAACTATTAGTGACAATTAGTAGAAATTACATAGAGACCACATAATTATAAAGGAACTACCCAAAAGTATCAGATCTATAGCCCCCAGCTTACTAATCACCAACTAGAAGCACTAACAAGAAAGAAAGATGCAAAGAACAATCAACTCAAATTCAACTACAGAAAGAACTTGAGGGGCTTCCCTGGTGGTGCAGTGGTTAAGAATCCACCTGCCAATGCAGGGGACACGGGTTCGAGCCCTGGTCCGGGAAGATCCCACATGCCGCGGAGCAACTAAGCCCGTGCGCCACAACTACTGAGCCTGTGCTCTAGAGCCCTCGAGCCACAACTACTGAGCCCGCGTGCCACAACTGCTGATGCCCGCGCGCCTCGAGCCCGTGCTCCGCAACAAGAGAAGCCACCACAATGAGAAGCCCGCGCACCGCAACGAAGAGTAGCCCCCGCTAGCCCCAACTAGAGAAAGCCCGCGCGCAGCAACGAAGACCCAACAGTCAAAACTAAAAAAATTAATTAATTAAAAAAAAGAAAAAAGGAAAAGAAAGAACTTGACACATGGATCTCAGACACTCTATTGAGAAAAACTGTTCCAAAATGCACAACTGCAGAAAGGTTGCAATATTAGCTAAGGACTTGAAGTGAGGAAACACACAGGACCATTTTTCCTCAGTTAGGAAACAAATCTTTTTCTCAGGTCCTAAGGGCATTCAAGAAGGGCCATCTCAATAGGGTCTGGGGACTTCCTACTGTGAACTCTCCCAAGTACAAAATAACTGAGAACAGGTTTATCCCAATTCTATTGGGAAAGACCATCACACCATGCCCAAAGAGACCAACAGGACCACTACCACCACAAAGCTGGCAATCTGAGCCAGCACCTTCTACCCTGGGCACCACTGGACCACTGTACCTGCACCCTGCAGGAAGAACGCCATAGTGGTTCCCCTTGCCCTGCCCGTTCCACTGTTAACTGACGGATCTGCGCATTGTGAGGCAGGAAAGAAAAAACAAACCAAAAAAGAAAAGTCTGGAGAAGAGGGAATATGCACCTAATATTTAATCACCAACTTGGCTCAGAAACCTATGGGGAATAAATTTTATAAACCAGCCTGGAATTGGTTCTCAGAAGACACCTCTAAGATTATAAGCTCTGAACTCAAACTCTTTTGGGTTGATATATTGTCATTTTCAGGCAACCTAAAACTCAATCACCATCAAACCTCATATCATATTTTGAATTCTTCCAGAGCTACTTCTGGAGTCTACTCCATACAGTTTTATCCATTTTACTTCAAACTACCCACGAATCAGTTTTTTCCCCCCAAACTTCACCCTGCCACGTCAAATTCAAATAACATCACGCCACGATTCTAATCACTCACCAGATCCACTCCAAACACTGATACAACGTTAAGGATACAAACTCCACTCTAAACTCAGTTCTGCTTGTTCCAAACATGGGAAAGCAATTCCATCAGCTATGCCACAAAGGCTACACTGGCAACTAGGGCCCATTTATCTCCAAAGCAGAATAAATTTCTCCTTTGGACACAATGCAACACTGCTTAGTGAGTTCACTTGAGCATTTCACAACTCATTCTTGTTGAGTACTGGTGGGAATGGAAGGTGATGCACAAAACTTCCTGGGTATCCTCAAGAGATAATACGAAGAGGCTGATTTTTCTCCCACAGCAAACACCAGTATTACAATTGCTATTACTTTAACAATTCTGTGACGCTGTCCGCAAAAGGGCCATTTGATTATGACCCCTTCGCCCCCCAAAACTGGAGAAGTCATTAACCCCAAATTGTCTTACCCTCTCTCTCTCTTCCTCCTGCCGTCTTATTCCTTGTCCTTTCCAGGGCTCCTGAACTTTCTGTAAACAAATTGTCTGCGTTACAGGGGCCGGTAAGGGTGCAGCCACCGGAGAACTGTGGAGAACCTCAGGAATTCTTTGACCATCAGCACTCAGTCCAGAAGGCAGGCGGACCCCCGACCAACAATCCAAAGATGCAAGGATAGAACAGCAGGAGTGCAGGGCCACCCCCTATGTGGATACAAGGGAAATACATCCAATTCCCAGTAACTAAGATGAACTCTACCACCAGTGCGTGGGGTCCAACCCTGGGCTCAGACACTAGTTCTTCTTGGTCTCCCGGGGCCGCAGGTAACCGGAGGCGGGGGCGGGGGGGGGGGTGTGGGGATGGTTAGAGAACAGAAGAGCTGGAAGAAGAGAAGCGTCCCTGTCTCCCAAGGATTGGCTCAGAAGGCAAAGCTGAGGACCCGGGGGGGATGCACAAGCCCTTGTGTCAGGCACAGTGCCAGTTCAGGCCCAGGCACTTCCTCTGGCCTCCCCCGCCCCCCCGCGAGGACTTCGCCCCTGCCTACCCAAGGCCCTGCGCCAAGAAGTACCTCCCTCAGCCTGCACAGTGGTCTAGCTACTGGAGACCCCGGCTGTCCCCCAAATACCTTCGCTGCCCTGAGAGAGCCCCTGGGCGCCTTCTCCTGAGGTCGCCCACCACCCCTTCCTCTAAGACCCTTCTTTGGGACGCCCCTCCTTCCTCTCCAGGGAGCTGAACTCTGCCACCCACCAGACAGACACCCGCCCCCTAAACCCCCCCATTCCTCCCCATCGCCCGCTCCTCCACAACCACTTCCGGTTCCGGGACGGACACACGTACAGTCCCATCGTGGACCCCCCCCTTCCCCGCCCCCCCCAAGGAAAAGGGGAGGGGGAAGGAGCAGAGAGCTCGGCGCGCGCCGGCTGCAGCGGCGCGAGACTCACCCGGCGGCGACGGCTGCGGCGGCGCCAGAGCCGGAGCCAGAGAGCGGGAGGGGCGGCGTTTGCTGGGAAGGAGGGAGCCGAGTGCGGTGGGAGGACCCGGAGGGGGCGAGGGGAGGGGGAGAGCGCCAGGCGAGCGCGCGGGCACGCACTTTAGGCGCGAGACAGACCCACACACTCACACGCACGGATCGTGCGCGAGACACCCGCAGGGCGGGGGCGCGAGGCAGTGGGTGGCCCCCTCCCTCCCTCCCTCCCTCCCTCCCTCCCCTAACACTCACCCGGAAGTGGTGCCGCAGCTCGTGCTCCCGAGAACCCCGATTCCTCCACGCCCCCTCCCTCCCTCCCTCCCCCCACTGGTTCGGAGTTGAGCCGCGACTGAGAGAAGGCGGGAGCGCCGGAAACGAAAAGGGGGGAGGGAGGGAAATAGCAATGTTGGGGGGCGGTAATGGGGAAAGGGGGGGAAAATGCAAAGGTCGAGTCACTTCCGGGAGCGGCTAGAGCACATCCGGCGCGGCTAGCGCTCAAGCATACTCAGGGCGGAAGTTACGATAGTAGGGGCGGAAGTAGCTTCTGCCCGGGGACGCGGTAGACCCTCCAGGGATGTGACGCCACAGCGGAAGTGAAGGTGGGTTCTGCTAAGGGCAGGAGCCGAACCTTCACGACAGCGGTTCCGGGCTTCCGGAAGGGACTTCAGGGGAAGTGGGAGGGTGGGAACGCGACAGGTTCATGAATTATGCATCAAGGTACGAGGGGCGGTATGGATTCTTAAAAGACGGGTCCTGGTTCCCTTCCCCCAAGGGGCGATAGGCAGACGTAGGGAGTTACCATTCTTTTTTCTTATATACGCTCAAGAATGTCTCAGTGCTTTGAATATGAAAGAAAGGAAAAGGATGTGTCAGTTTTCTGAGGTCCTTCCTTAGGCCCAAAGCGTAACTAATAACCCCTCCCAGGCCTCAGAATCCGACCCCTGCCTAACCACACCCCTTACTCTCTTTGCTTTGGTCTCTAAGTTCTTGTGGCCCTCGTCCATATCTTTATCTCCTACTCACCCGGCTTTACTTTTAAATATAGCACTCACCTCTACCTGATTCTATATTGTTGGATGTCCTCCTCTTCTCACTGGAATATCGGCCCCACGAGGGCAAGGACTCTGAATTGTTCGCTGCTGTATCCTCAGAGCCTGGCACTTAGTAAGCAGTTGGTAAACGTTTGTTGCATCAATGAACAATTAATGTGAACTCTTTCAGGAAGCCTTCCTTGATTGCTCCAACGGTCTCGTTCTCCGAATTTCCACAGCATTTAGTCCGTACCTTTTTTTTTTTTTTTTTTTTTTGGCTGTTTTAACTGTTTCATATATGTGACTCTTCAGCAAGTTTGTCAGCAACTCGGGAGAAACTGTCTCATACATGGTACCCTCCCACCAGCCTATTCCCACCAGGTACCCCTATTTGAGTAAATGAATGCTGCCACCAGCCTGTCCCAGATCTGACCAGAATCCCTCTGGGCTCAGCTCTATTTTGAGTGAAACAGAATCAAAGTGCCTCCTATTAACAGTAATAGTTCCTTGCTTAGAGATTAAAATAACCCGGATAGGAATAACTGTAAAGCCAAATTTTGCATATAATGAACATAAGACTCTGAAGACTTAAGTGGTTTTTCCCAAGGTCACAGCTTCCCCAGGAAGTAGCAAAAGACACCTAAAAATAAAAATTCCAATTAAATGTTTAAATAGAAGATATGTATTTGTAATTGTATCTTTTTAAAAGCGTCCGCTCTCTTTATCACATTTTGGGACTCTGTAACCTGTCTGTGTCAACCCAATAGTGACAGTTGGCAGGATAAGGGTCAACCCAATAGTGACAGTTGGCAGGATAAGGATAACTACCAGACGTAGTTGCTGTATGGGTTAGAGATCGATGATTTGAGAAACCTTGACTTTGGGGGCAGAGATCGAAAAGTGGGAGCAAAATGGTGGTAATCACTGTTAAGTCCTGGTTCTCTTTCTGTTCTTCTCCTATTTACAATAACTGGCACCCCCCGGGGCCTCGGTGTCTCCAATTGTCAACCCTGCTGCTGCCCTTGCTATACGAAGCAAGTTTTAGTGCTTTGAACTCCTTAGAGAAAAGCTTTAGAGAGATAAATGTGGGGCGTAGGGGGAGGAGGGCTGTTAATTTTAGCCTGGGGTTTTCCAGCTGGCACACTGTTTCCATCTTGAATCACTTCCACACCCTGAGCTCTGCCTGGGAGATCCCTCCTCCTGGGGGCTTCCCCACTCCCTGGTTTGGTCTGAGCCACAATGGTAAGCATTCCAGAAAAATGCTTAAGAGAAGCCTGGCTTAGTCATTTGATGCACAGCTCAGGAGGCAAAGAAAGCACAGAGATGAGAGATGCTGGTGCCGGTAGTGATGGGTGACCTCCAAGAAGCAAAGGGGTAGTATGGCCACTGTTTGTGTTCTTGGTCTGTGACTAAGCAGTGACTCTGCTTTGCCACTTGGAGCCTCCTGAGGACCTCCCGAGGCCCCATAGTTTCAGTTTCAACTCTACATGAGATAAAGTTAGGATCCTTCCCCAGGGCCTCCTGACTCTTCCTGGTTAGCATAACAATGGGATTTAGTTTGGGATCATTCCTTTAGGACAACTCAGAACACTCGGACATCTTTCTCCTCTGTCTCTCCCTGCCATCTGACTTTCCATGGGGAAGGAGGGCATTTAGGGAGAAGGAACAGGTAAGAATTTCCTGTGTCTTGCTGGTATATTTTAATTTATTTAAATTTAGAGAAACAGCAGTCTAATCAGGAGATAATTAATTCCCTCTTCATTAGGGACCTTCATGTGTGCCTTTTGCATATGGATGAGCCTTGGGGTCACACTGTCCCTCTGAAGAGTAAGGTGATAAGAGACATGCGCTGTCCGGGCACTTCAGCTCTTCCCCTTCTGTGCCTCCTCTTCCCCCCAACCCCCAGCTGACAAGGACTAGATTCCTGTGGGGAAGGAAGGGAAAGGTTAATGAGGCTTCCTCTCCCATCATCCTCCTCCCCCTCCTCCTCCCCCCTCCCCCTCCCCCTCCTCCTCCCCCTCCCCCTCCTCCTCCTCCTCCTCCCCCTCCTCCTCCTCCTCCTCCTCAGGTCCTTCCCTCACTGCCCCCAGCCCATCCCAGCAGCACCTCTTCCTGCACCCTCAGGTCTCATCCAGCCCTCTCCCTTCCACCAGCTTCGGGCTGGGGTCTCTTCAGGTCCCACTGGGTTGACTCTGAGCCCACCTCAGCAGCATGTTTGCCTCGCACCTCTGCTTTTAGCTGGTTCATCACTCCTTGGCCCGGATCTGCTTCTTTCTTCTTTTTCTTAGGGAGTCTGATGACCCGAACCCACATACTGCTCTGATCCTGAGAAATACACTCCCTCCACCTCGCTCACCGTTGTGTGCTTCGTGGACTCAGCCACACTTCACTTGAGTACACAGTAAAGCGCCCCAACCCCTAAAGCACCCACCTACAGATACGTAGACATTCCTGATTCTAGCTGCAAAAATAAATACATGGAGGCCAACACAGGCCAGGGCAGCCCCCCTCTTGCACGTGACCGTCTCCTCTCCTCCCTGGAGCGCCCCCATTTCCAGGGAGCAAGTGGGGCACAGATGGGGGTGGGGGGAGAAATGGGACCTGGGTGGTTACCATGGCAACAGAACCTAGCAACAGCTGAGAGGCTGCCGTGTGGGTTTTTGCAGGGCTGTTACGAGAACCAGACCTAGAACTGGGGGCTCAGAGGTGACTGATGCCAGCTGGGCAGCCTGCATTCCCTCCTCCAAACGCACCCCTCGATTCCACGCCCACACCCCAGCAGTGCCTCTCAGAGAGGGCAGAGCGGGGAAAGCTATTGAGAGCTAACCGCGGGGCTTCTGGGGACAGCTGTGGGCGGGGGCAGGTGAGGGAGCAAGGCTGCAAATAAAGCAAGCAGGGCAGCCAGCCTCTTTACCGCGGCTCCCTCTCATCGCTTGCCCGTTGCTCCATTTTTCCTTCTCCTTTTGCCCTTCAACCTCCATGTGTCTATCAGCGCTCTCCTCTTCCTTTTCTTGCTTGCGCCATCGCCTGTGCTTCTACATAAGTTTCCCTTTTCTTCTGCCTCCTTTTTCGTGGTCTCTCTTGACCTTCTCTAGCAATTAACAAGCCACTCTTCCAGTTTCTCTCTTGCTCCGGCTGCTCCTTGTCAAGACTGCCCCCTTCAGTGTCTCTTCCTTCCATTCCATCCCGAGTCAAAGCCCCCGAATCCCAACCCCGGGTCAGAGCAGGCCAGGTCACATCGGGTCTGGAGGGGTTACCCGCACCCCCCATCCTTCTTTTCCTCCCTCTTAGCTGCCCATCGCCCCTGCTCCTCTCCTCTCTGTGGGGCTCATAAGGCAGAACCAGGGGACTCAGGTATCTTGCAAAGGCTTTATTTGAAAATTTTGAAACTTACATCCCACAAGAATTCAAGATTATCACCACAAGAAGAAAGAGATAATACAAAAATATATATCACAGCATAGGAGCCAGGTAAGAGAGGGAAGTAGGAAGGAAGGTGGGAAAGCCATGAGAAGTCAGGACAAACCTGAGGGGGGGCGGTGCAAAAGGAGGGAGAGTGGAGGAACCAAGGAGGGAGGGAGGGAGGGGCGGATTGGGAGGCAGAGCTCCCGATGGCCTTGAACCAGCTGGCTCCGGTCCCTGGCAGCCTAGGTGGAGTTAGGGAGGCCCTCAGGGAGGCCGGGAAGTGGAGGACTGGCTCAGGGGGCTCTGAATTCCAGAGTGACACACACAGACAGCCAGGACAGACAAGACAGAAGGACTTGGGAGGCAGGGGAGGGCAAATGGGAGCCCCTTTCTCATGTAGTGCAGCAGGTGACTCCCCAAAAGCCATCTCCCAGACAACAGAATTTAGCAGTGGAGGGGGTAGGAGTTTGGGCCCTCAGTACTCCCATTCCCACAGGAAGCCCTCAGGGTAAGGAGTGCTCGTGTCCTCGGAGCGGGATGGGGGAGACAGCAAAACACATGACGTGGAGCGGGATGGGACCGTGACAGATGGAGGCCCGAGGAGCCCCCAGCTCACCCCCCACCCACCTCTGGGGCAGCATGCAGGGGCCACAGAAACTCAATCAGTGGGTGTTCATGAGACGAGAGTGTGAGCATGACACACAACGCCACAGCGCGGGGCCAGGACATGCACACGAGAGTCCACGGGAGTCACCCACTGACCTCTGAGTGATGGGCCACTGAGCGATGGGTGGGGTGTGGGAGAAGACAAAGGGAACAGTGTGAGACGAAAGGGAGGACGTGAGGGATCCGCGGAGGGGAGAGACATGGCTAGGGAGACTGGCCGTACAAGAGCATGAGTGTGTGCAGTGGCTCGTGAGGGGAGAGGTGAGTGTGCAAGGCTCTCATGTGAGTGTGTCAGGGCGGGGCCGGGGGCCAGAAGCCACAGATATGTGAGGCCCCCACCTAAAGGAGGCTGAGCAGGTGCGCTCGCCCGCGGGCTAGCGAGTGTTCCGAGGCGCCCACGGCCGCCCTGCCCTCAGCGGGATGGGGGCTGTGCCGGCCCCTTGGCCCCCTGCTTGGTGGCAGCCCAGCCTTGGGGGGGATCACAGATTCACCAAGGGAATCCTGAGAGGAAAAGGGAAAGGGCATCGTCAGGAACCAAGAGGCAGGCCAGAATCGAGAGGGCAGTCCAAGAAATAAAAGGGATCAAGGTTAAGAGGGCAGAGTTGGAGTTAAGTGGCAGCATGAGAACAGGACACAGATCCACAGACAGCGGGAGATGGAAGGGTTCCCCCGGAGAGGAGGGGTCCAGTCTCCCGGGGTGGGGGGCAGGTCTGCCTCCTTTCCACCCACCCGGGAGGGAGCGCCCCAATCCCACAATCGCAGCCCCGAGGTGCCTCCCCTGCCCGCCCTCCCAGCCCTCTGCCCTGCCCTCACCGGTTCAGCTGGAAGGCTGGAGCCCCCTTGGGCTGGGGCATCCCAGGCCGGGGTCCCCCTCGGGGCTCCTCGTGGTCAGGGGTGGGGGTGGGCGAGTCCCCGAAGGCCCCCAGCACAGTGACCCCGGCTGGGGACAGGTCTGTCAAGGGCTGCTGGCTCTCCTCCTGCCTCAGGGCACCTTGCTGCCCAGAGGGCCTGCGCCGCTTCTGGCTGCGGTCCCAGCTGGTGCCCAAAAGAAAAGAGGTTCTCACACACTCAGGAAGCCCCCAACCTGGGCCTCCAGCGCTGGTCACCCCCAGACTCCCTCAGGCACCCGCAACATCCTACAGCAGAGAAACCAGCCTCTAACAGGTCCCTAAGCCCCGCGTCCTGAGACCGCGTCCACAAAACCACTTCCTCTCCCCGCCAGGGGGCTCGGGAATCTAAGCCACCCTCTCGCCTGGTTCAGATCCACAGAATGAGTAGCTCCTCCCCACAGACACCCAGAGTCCCCCAGAACCGCCTCTCCCCCACGCATACCCAGCAGAGCCATTTCCCTCCGCAGCAGGCGCCTGGCAGGTTTAGTTCTAGTTCAAAGTCAGCTAATGACCTGGACACCTGAGTCTAATGATTCTTGCAGTAAAGTGTGAAGGACTGAGCGACCCGATATTAAGTGTGTGCAAAGAAAGCTCGGATTTTTCTCCCTCCTCCCCAGGCAGCCTTAAGAAGGGGCTCTGCAGAATGGGTCTTGGAGGATACGGGGACAAGGGGTAGCCACCAAAGCCCCCGTGCACACAAATGACTCCCCCCCCCATCACCCTTGTATTTCCCCAGAAGGAATCTGCACTCATTTCTCAGAGCTTCCCCCACCCGAATCCTTCCTACCTCTTCCCAAAGTCTTGCCTTAATCCACCACTTCCTATCCCACCGCCAGCAAAACTGCCGCCCTGGCTCCTTCCCTCCTTCCAGCCAAACGTAGCCAAACATTGCTGGGGATGCCAGCATCTCCTCCCCCCACCCCAGCTTACCAGAACTTGAAGATGATGCCAGTGGCCACGAGAACAATGATAACAGAGATGGTAATTGTGACATAGAGCTGAGGGTCCACACCTGCTTGGGGTAGGGAGAAATTTTTAGGGAGGCCTGAGGTGGGGGGAGCCGAGAGAGGCTGGGGGTGGGGTTGGAGTGTTGCCGTTTGAAGCCACATCGCCCAACTCTTTCTGCTTCTCTGGAGCTCCCCCCCGCGCTTTATTTTTATCATCGGCTTTCCCCAGAGTTTTCAGCCCTTTTCCTCCCAAATCCTTCTTCTCCACTTCCCCAAATCTTCTGTATATATGGGATGAGGAGGAGGTTCCAAAGTCAGAGAGAACTTCTCTCTCTGCACAGAAACTAGGGAGTGGAAATGTCCATCTCCACCCTGGCCCTACCCCCAGACCACTGGCCCCGTCTCAGCGCTCCCTGAGCTGAGATGTCACCCCAAAGGGCTCGTTCATTTCCTCTGCCTGGAATACTCCCACTGTTTCCAAGGTCCAGCTTAAATGTCAATTCTTGGAAGATGTCCTGATCCCCAGGCAGAAGTAGTCTCTCCCTTCTCTCTCGGCCTAAAAACATGCTGTGCGCGCCTCCATTAGAGCATTTAGTACATTGATTCATCCCCAAGTGTTTACACATCTGTCTTCTCCAGTGGACCTGAGCTCCTCTGAGGCAGGACCTCTGTTGCTTCCTTTAGAGTCTTCAGCCAGCCTCCCCCCACCGCCCCAAATCCCTACCAACCTCCCCAACTCCCACTCACCTTCCCCGCGGCCCCCGAACAGGACCGGCCGCAGGGTGGCAGGTGCTTCTCCAAGGCTAAGCCCATCTCCATCACCCCGCATGGAGTCTGAGTTGGGGTGTGGGGTGGCCAGCCCATGCGGGGCTGCAAAACCATAGTCCAGGGGCAGAAATCCAGGATTGGCAGAGTTGGGGTCCCCCCCATCCTCTCGAGACACTGTAGGACCCCACACAATAGCCCAGGGGTACTGGGATGAGGGTGGCCCCTCTTCAAAGCCTGATGGGGTGGCCGGGGGCAAGGTGCCCGGCAGGACTTGCCGACGTGATCTTGGGACCCGCGGGGAGCGGCTTGGTGGAGGTGCCCGCTCCCACACGCACACATGGCGTGGGGCTGAGGGCCCTCCCCGGGCACAGGGGGGCCGGGCTGGGGCTGGTGGGGTCCGAGGGGAGGAGGAGGAAGCTTGAGCAGGCGGTGGGAGGGGCAGCAACAGCAGTGGCCAGAGAGGGAGGAGATGGGACAGCAGCAGTGCAGGCCTGTGGGAAGGGAGAGAGAGCGGGTGAAACCAAGGCCATCTTGGGCTTATGTGTGCAGAGGACAGGCTGCCTCCCTCCAAGACTCTGTGCAAAAAGTAGGTGGGCCTTGGGAAGACTGGTTTCATTTCCCATCTTCCTAGGGTCTAGCCCTCAGGATGGAAGGCCCCAGGTGGGCCTAGGAGGGAAAGGGCCAAGACCCCAGGGAAAGTGGCTTCCAAGCTTCCCCTGCTGGGCCAGACTTACCACATTCTGGACTCCATGTCCGAGATCCTCCTCAGAGATGACCCAGATTTTCAGCCTTTACTGGGGGAGAGAGGGGTCGTCACATCCCAACCCTGCCCTGAGTACTTCCCCAGCTCATTCATCCACCAGGTCACCTCCATCTCCCCTCCCAGCTGTGGCTGCCAGCTAAGCTGCTGCCACTCAGGACCCACAGCTGCCTAGCATCCTCTTGCGGGGGGTGGGGAGCGGGGAGGGGAACCCCCAGAGTGGTCCCCTGTCTAGCCCCCAGCCCCTATCTACACAACTTCCCAGGTCCCTGTTACCTCCCCACCCCAGAGACTACTCTCACTTCTCTGGCTTCCTTCCGTCTCACTTCCTCTGCCCACAGCTCCTAGCTTTTCTTAGATCTTAATTTAGAGCCAAGAACCTTGTGATTCCTTGAGCACCTACCGCGAGGGAGGGAGTTTGAGTGGGGGAGGGAAGAGGAAGTCAATCTGAGTGAGTGTGTGAACGTGTGTGGCTGCACAGGGGCAGCATCCCAGCCTGCCCACCCCACTTGTTGTCTGAGGCATTTCTCTTATGATTGAATGGCCCCAGGAATCTCATCTTCAGGAGCAGGGGAAGAGGAGATGGAGGGATGGAAGGAAAGAGAGAAAGAGAGAGGTGGGCGGGAGAAAAACTACAGAATATAATATTTGCTCAATGTTCGATCATCCAAATGCACAGGTGCCCTCTGAGGGGAGGTGGAGTTGGGGAGAGGCCACCCCCTCAAATGTAGCTCTCCTGGGTGAAGAGTCCTGGGAGAATCGGGACGGATGCTTTGAAAGAAGAGGACACGTTCTCAGAGCTGAGGGTGGTGGATCCAGGCGGCGGCAGCAGGCTCCCCAGTGAATGAGGATATGACACTTGGCGTCCTCTGGATTCTGGGTCTAAATCTGGACGTTAAGCGCTCTCAGAGAATAACAGGGGAGTAAGGTGGGGGAGTCTGGGGAAGGGATTGGGGAAGTGGGCTGTGGGGAGAGATGTGAAGCGATGATGGCCTGAGAGAGGGAAGGCTGGTGAGGCGTGAGAAGGGAAGAGGAAGCAGGTGAAGGGGGCTAGTCCTGAAAGAACGGACTGGGGGGCGCAGAGAAGATCGGCAGCTGGAGGATGCTGAGGATGAGAGTAAAGGTCAGGGAGGGAAGCTGAGGGGGTGAAGCGGTCACAGGAGCCGGGAAGAAGGAGGAAGGGCAGGAGGAGGAGGAAGGAAAGGTCCAGGCAGGACGGGAAGTGGAGATCATGGAAGGGGAAGGGAGAAGAGGGATGGAGGGGACCAGGGATGGGGAGGAAGGAAGGGGGAAAGGAGAGAACATGGTACTGAGGACAAAATGAGACAAGGAAGGGACGGGGGATGGAAAACGGGAACAGCAAAGATGGAGGAGATGGAAATTGTTTCTTCCAACGGAAAGGGATACGGAGCTACGGAGAGAGGCAGGGATGGGGGCCTGGTGGGAAAAAAGGAGACGGAACCGGGAAAAGAGCGAAGCTGCAGGGACAGAGGAAGGCGTGTGAGCCAGGGGAGGGGGAAAGGGCTCCCAGGGACGTCCGTGGCCAGCTGACTCCAGGACCCACTCGCCTCTCCGCCTGTGCACCCCCCCTCCCCAACCAACGTCATCTCCAGTCCCCGGACCCCGCACCCCTTAGTCACCCCCTCCAGGAAGCCCCAAGTCCCCCGGCTGGCGCGCCACCCCCC
The DNA here is from genome assembly GCF_028564815.1 of Eubalaena glacialis. Taxonomy (NCBI): domain Eukaryota; kingdom Metazoa; phylum Chordata; class Mammalia; order Artiodactyla; family Balaenidae; genus Eubalaena; species Eubalaena glacialis. Next base: position 110,780,687 of record NC_083726.1, on the reverse strand, counting down.
CCTCCCCTCGCTCCTCACCGACCTGTTGTGCGCAGGAGACGAGCTGGGGGTGGGGCGGGAGCCTCGGGCTGGGGGAACCGGGCCCCATCCCCAGCGCGGCCGCGAGCCCACCCCTCCCACAGGCCCACGCTCCCCGGACAGGGCTGGAAAGCGATAAGGGGGGCGGGGGACGAGGACCAGGAGGTAGGCGAGGGGTCTCCTTGGGCGGGAGCGCCGAGAGCAGAAAGGGAAGCCGAGGCAGGAGGATGCAAGGAGCCGGGGGCTGAGCCCAGGGCGGGAGGAAGGCAACGGCGGGGACAGCGACAGCTGCGCCAGGAGGGCAGGATGGAGTCGGGACCCGCGGAGCGAAGGAAAGCGTGGTGGGGAAGGCGCGCTTACGGGCTGGAGGCTCGAGCCGGGCGAGGGACCGCGCCGGGAGGGGCGGGGGGCGAAAGGCGCGGAGTCGGGGAGGGTAGGGCTCCCTCGGGCGGGGGCGGGGGGGTCCCTCTCGCTCACCTGCATGCCTGGCGCGGCGGCGCGACGGCTGCGGGAGCTCGGGGCTGCGCCGGGCTGGGGGGTCGCGGGAGCGGGTGGGGCACTGGGCATGGTCGGGGGGTTCTGAGGGCAGCGGGGTGCTGTAGAAGGTGGGAGCGGGCGCCCGGGGCGCGGGGCGGCGGCGGCGGCGGGAGATGCTCGGCTCGGCTCGGCTCGGCTCGGGCTGCGCTCGGCCCGGCGGGGCTCGGCGCGGCCGCTCGGAGCGCTCGGTCTCCGCCTCTCCCCCTCCCGCATGGTTTAACCCTCCCGCTGCCGCGCCTGGGAAGCCGCGCCCGGCTGCGTCCCAGGTGGAGAACGCGAGAGGGCAGCGGAGGGTGAACACCGTCCGATTCCCCGGGTTCCGGTGGCGGGCTTCTTCACCCTTCTCCCCGACTCCAAGGACACCCTTGGTTGCCCCAGTCAATCTCTGAGATTCTGAGTCACCCAAAGCTCTGTGACCCCAACTCTGTTTCGCCCCTGCTGGAGAGTGCTGAGTGCCGGGGATGAGGTGCGGGTGAGGGTGGGAGTGGAGACCTTGGATTATCCCAACAGCTTGATCCCCTGATTCCATTCTGGTCCTGCTGCAATGCATTCTCCCCGAAGCAAACCAAACGATCTTTAAAATAGGTAGACCGAGTTGCATTACTCAGCTTTTCTAGCGCTCAGGGTATCCAAACTCCTCACCGTGACTTACAGGGCCCTGTATAACCTGGCCCCGCCCCTCCTAACACTCTTCATGCCCCAGCCGCACTGGACCTGATCTATGTTACTAGAATTAGAAGGGCTTAACCTGCCACAGGGCCTTTGCATTTGCTGTTCCCACTGCCTGGAATGTTTTACCCTGGCTTTTCACAATGATTCACTCGTTTCATTAAAATTTCACTTAGATCCAATGTCACCTCCTCTGCGAGGGCTTCCCTAACCTCTCTGTCTAAATGGGCTTCCCCTGCCCCCACTCTCATCCTGTCCTACACACCGCCCCCCTCTCTTTCAGGTTACCCTGTTTTACTTGGGTTGCATTTCCAGGACACCACACTCTTCTAGTTTCCCTTCATCCTCCCTGGCTTTTCCTTCTCCGTCTTCTGCTTGACCTCTAAATGATAGAGCTTCCTAGGGCTTAGTCCTTGGCCCCCTTCTCGTTCCACATTCTCTGTCCAGTGATGTCATCCAGTCCCAGGGCTTAAATACTATGTAAATGTCAGCAAGTCCTAAATTTATATCCAGCGCTCCAGACTCATTTATCCAACAGCCTACTTGACATCTCCACTTGGATGCCTAATAGCCATGCAAAGCTCATATGGCTCACATAGATGTCTCGAATTACCACTGCTGCCCCCCACCAATCCATTTCTCTCCCAGTAGTGTTCCCCATCCTGGGATATGATGGCTTCTCTTCCCCATCCTGGGATATGATGGGTTTTGAGGCTAAAAACCTAGGAAACATCCTTCCTCCCTTTCCCTTTTCTCACTGATTCCCACCGTGTATCTAATTCATCAGCAAGTTCTGTGAGCTCTGCGTCTAAAATATGTCCTGAATTCATCTCCTTCTCTCCATCATTGTTATAATCTTGCTATAAGCTTGTTGCTTCTGCCCTTGCCCTTTACAAACTAGTCTTCACAGTATCTAGTAATTTTTTTTAATATACAGCAGGTTCTTATTAGTTATCCATTTTATACATATTAGTGTATATATGTCAATCCCAATCTCCCAATTCATCCCACCACCACCACCCCCAACCCCCTGCCGCTTTCCCCGCTTGGTGTCCATATGTTTGTTCTCTACATCTGTGTCTCAATTTCTGCCCTGCAAACCGGTTCATCTGTACCATTTTTCTAGGTTCCACATATATGCATTAATATACGATATTTGTTTTTCTCTTTCTGACTTACTTCACTCTGTATGACAGTCTCTAGATTCATCCATGTCTCTACAAATGACCCAATTTCGTTCCTTTTTATGGCTGAGTAATATCCCAATGTATATATGTACCACATCTTCTTTATCCATTCCTCTGTCGATGGGCATTTAGGTTGCTTCCATGACCTGGCTATTGTAAATAGTGCTGCAATGAACATTGGGGTGCATGTGTCTTTTTGAATTATGGTTTTCTCTGGGTATAAGCCCAGTAGTGGGATTGTTGGGTCATATGGTAATTCTATTTTTAGTTTTTTAAGGAACCTCCATACTGTTCTCCATAGTGGCTGTATCAATTTACATTCCCACCAACAGTGCAGGAGGGTTCCCTTTTCTCCACACCCTCTCCAGCATTTGTTGTTTGTAGATTTTCTGATGATGCCCATTCTAACTGGTGTGAGCTGATACCTCATAGTAGTTTTGATTTGCATTTCTCTAATAATTAGTGATGTTGAGCAGCTTTTCATGTGCTTCTTGGCCATCTGTATGTCTTCTTTGGAGAAATGTCTATTTAAGTCTTCTGCCTATTTTTGGATTGGGTTGTTTGTTTTTTTAACATTGAGCTGCATGAGCTGTTTATATATTTTGGAGATTAATCCTTTGTCCGTTGATTCGTTTGCAAATATTTTCTCCCATTTTGAGGGTTGTCTTCTCGTCTTGTTTATGGTTTCCTTTGCTGTGCAAAAACTTTTAAGTTTCATTAGGTCCCATTTGTTTATTTTTGGTTTTATTTCCATTACTCTAGGAGGTGGATCAAAAAAGATCTTGCTGTGATTTATGTCAAAGAGTGTTCTTCCTATGTTTTCCTCTAAGAGTTTTATACTGTCCAGTCTTACATTTAGGTCTCTAATCCATTTAGAGTTTATTTTTGTGTATGGTGTTAGGGAGTGTTCTAATTTCATTCTTTTACATGGAGCTGTCCAGTTTTCCCAGCACCACTTATTGAAGAGACTGTCTTTTCTCCACTGTATATCCTTGCCTCCTTTGTCATAGCTTAGTTGGCCATAGGTGCGTGGGTTTATCTCTGGGCTTTCTATCCTGTTCCATTGATCTATGTTTCTGTTTTTGTGCCAGAACCATATTGTCTTGATTACTGTAGCTTTGTAGTATAGTCTGAAGTCAGGGAGTCTGATTCCTCCAGCTCCGTTTTTTTCCCTCAAGACTGCTTTGGCTATTCAGGGTCTTTTGTGTCTCCATACAAATTTTAAGATTTTTTGTTCTAGTTCTGTAAAAAATGCCATTGGTAATTTGATAGGGATTGCATTGAATCTGTAGATTGCTTTGGGTAGTGTAGTCGTTTTCACAATGTTGATTCTTCCAATCCAAGAACATGGTATGTCTCTTCATCTGTTTGTATCATCTTTAATTTCTTTCATCAGTGTCTTATAGTTTTCTGCATACAGGTCTTTTGTCTCCTTAGGTAGGTTTATTCCTAGGTATTTTATTCTTTTTGTTGCAGTGGTAAATGGGAGTGTTTCCATAATTTCTCTTTCAGATTTTTCATCATTAGTGTATAGGAATGCAAGAGATTTCTGTGCATTAATTTTGTATCCTGCAACTTTACCAAATTCATAGATTAGCTCTAGTAGTTTTCTGGTGGCATCTTTAGGATTCTGTATTTATAGTATCATGTCATCTGCAAACAGTGACAGTTTTACTTCTTCTTTTCCAATTTGTATTCCTTTTATTTCTTTTTCTTCTCTGATTGCCGTGGCTAGGACTTCCAGAACTACGTTGAATAATAGTGGTGAGAGTGGACATCCTTGTCTTGACGCTGATCTTAGAGGAAATGCTTTCAGTTTTTCACCATTGACAATGATGTTTGCTGTGGGTTTGTCATATATGGCCTTTATTATGTTGAGGTAGGTTCCCTCTATACCAACTTTCTGGAGAGTTTTTATCATAAATGGGTGTTGAATTTTGGCAAAAGCTTTTTCTGCATCTATTGAGATGATCATATGGTTTTTATTCTTCAATTTGTTATTATGGTATATCACATTGATTGATTTGCGTATATTGAAGAATCCTTGCATCCCTGGGATAAATCCCACTTGATCATGGTGTATGATCCTTTTAATGTGTTGTTGGATTCTGTTTGCTAGTATTTTGTTGAGGATTTTTGCATCTATATTCATCAGAGATAATTGGTCTGTAATTTTCTTTTTTTGTAGTATCTTTGTCTGGTTTTGGTATCAAGGTGATGGTGGCCTCATAGAATGAGTTTGGAAGTGTTCCTTCCTCTGCAATTTTTGGAAGAGTTTGAGAAGGAGGGGTGTTAGCTCTTCTCTAAATGTTTGATAGAATTCGCCTGTGAAGCCATCTGGTCCTGGACTTTTGTTTGTTGGAAGATTTTTAATCACAGTTTCAATTTCATTACTTGTGATTGGTCTGTTCATATTTTCTATTTCTTCCTGGTTCAGTCTTGGAAGGTTATACCTTTCTAAGAATTTGTCCTTTTCTTCCCGGTTGTCCATTTTATTGGCGTAGAGTTGCTTGTAGTAGTCTCTTAGGATGCTTTGTATTTCTGCGGTATCTGTTGTAACTTCTCCTTTTTCATTTCTGATTTTATTGATTTGAGTCCTCTCCCTCTTTTTTTGATGAGTCTGGCTAATGGTTTATCAATTTTGTTTATCTTCTCAAAGAACCAGCTTTTAGTTTTATTGATCTTTGCTACTGTTTTCTTTGTTTCTATTTCATTTATTTCTGCTCTGATCTTTATGATTTCTTTCCTTCTGGTAACTTTGGGTTTTGTTTGTTCTTCTTTCCCTAGTTCCTTTAGGTGTAAGGTTAGATTGTTTATTTGAGATTTTTCTTGTTTCTTGAGGTAGGCTTGGATAGCTATAAACTTCCCTCTTAGAACTGCTTTTGCTGCATCCCATAGGTTTTGGATCGTCGTGTTTTCATTGTCATTTGTCTCTAGGTATTTTTTGATTTCCTCTTTGATTTCTTCAGTGATCTCTTGGTTATTTAGTAACGTATTGTTTAGCCTCCATGTGTTTGTGTTTTTTACGTTTTTTTCCCTGTAACTGATTTCTAATCTCATAGCGTTGTGGTCAGAAAAGATGCTTGTTATGATTTCAGTTTTCTTAAATTTACTGAGACTTGATTTGTGACCCAAGATGTGATCTATCCTGGAGAATGTTCCATGTGCACTTGAGAAGAACATGTAATCTGCTGTTTTTGGATGGAATATCCTATAAATATTAATTAAATCTATCTGGTCTATTGTGTCATTTAAAGCTTGTGTTTCCTTATCAATTTTCTGTTTGGATGATATGTCCATTGGTGTAAGTGAGGTGTTAAAGTCCCCCACTATTACCGTTACTGTTGATTTCCTCTTTTATAGCTGTTAGCAGTTGCCTTATGTATTGAGATGCTCCTATGTTGGGTGCATATATATTTATAATTGTTATATCTTCTTCTTGGATTAATCCCTTGATCATTATGTAGTGTCCTTCCTTGTCTCTTGTAACATTCTTTATTTTAAAGTCAATTTTATCTGATATGAGTATTGCTACTCCAGCTTTCTTTTGATTTCCATTTGCATGGAATATCTTTTTCCATCCCCTCACTTTCAGTGTGTATGTGTCCCTAGGTCTGAAGTAGGTCTCTTGTAGACAGCATATATATGGGTCTTGTTTTTGTATCCATTCAGCGAGCCTGTGTCTTTTGCTTGGAGCATTTATTCCATCATGTTTAAGGTAATCATCGATATGTATGTTCCTATTACCATTTTCTTAATTGATTTGGGTTTGTTTTTGTAGGTCCTTTTCTTCTCTTATGTTTCCCACTTAGAGAAGTTCCTTTAGCGTTTGTTGTAGAGCTGGTTTGGTGGTGCTGAATTCTCTTAGCTTTTGCTTGTCTGTAAAGCTTTTGATTTCTCCATCGAATCTGAATGAGATCCTTGCTGGGTAGAGTAATCTTGGTTGTAGGTTCTTCCTTTTCATCACTTTAAATATATCATGCCACTCCCTTCTGGCTTGCAGAGTTTCTGCTGAGAAATCAGCTGTTAACCTTACGGGAGTTCCCTTGTATGTTATTTGTCGTTTTTCCCTTGCTGCATTCAATAATTTTTCTTTGTCTTTAATCTTTGCCAATTTGAGTACTATGTGACTTGGCGTGTTTCTCCTTGGGTTTATCCTGTATGGGACTCTCTGCGCTTCCTGGACTTGGGTGGCTATTTCCTTTTCCATGTTAGGGAAGTTTTCAACTATAATCTCTTCAAATGTTTTCTCGGGTCCTTTCTCTCTCTCTTCTCCTTCTGGGACCCCTATAATGCGAATGTTGTTGCGTTTAATGTTGTCCCAGAGGTCTCTTAGGCTGTCTTCATTTCTTTTCATTCTTTTTTCTTTATTCCGTTCCACAGCAGTGAATTCCACCATTCTGTCTTCCAGGTCACTTATCCGTTCTTCTGCCTCAGTTATTCTGCTATTGATTCCTTCTAGTGTAGTTTTCATTTCAGTTATTGTATTGTTCATCTCTGTTTATTTGTTCTTTAATTCTTCTAGGTCTTTGTTAAACATTTCTTGCATCTTCTCGATCTTTGCCTCCATTCTTTTTCCGAGGTCCTGGATCATCTTCACTATCATTATTCTGAATTCTTTTTCTGGAAGGTTGCCTATCTCCACTTCATTTAGTTGTTTTTCTGGGGTTTTATCTTGTTCCTTCATCTGGTACATAGCCCTCTGCCTTTTCATCTTGTCTATCTTTCTGTGAATGTGGTTTTTGTTCCACAGGCTGCAGGATTGTTGTTCTTCTTGCTTCTGCTGTCTGCTCTCTAACGCATCTATTCTTGATAAGAGCCCCTAGGAGGCTCTAGAATGTCCTGTCGCTATCCCTCCTCCTGGCTCCACTTTTCATGTCAGCTTGGTTTTTAGTTCAGCCATTCTTTCTTGAGATTCCTTTCAAAACAGGCGAACTTTTCACACTCCGTGTCACCTTTCACCAGTTGTGGGCAGTGATTTGACTGTGGATCCAAGCCCCTTTGATTGGATTCCTCTAAAGAAAGTTCAGCGCTGGGAATAAGCACCTTTAACTGGAAATGTTGGCTTATCTGCTGCTAGTGTTGGAGGGTCTCCTGCAGAGGCAGCAGGTGGCTGCGGCTCACGGCGGGGACAAGGACACTGGCAGCAGAAGTTCTGGAAAGTGATCCTTGGCGTGAGCCCTCCCAGAGTACGCCATTAGCCCCAGCAAAGAGCAGCTAGGCCTCTAGTAATGTTTTGAAAATCTAAATTGTATCATATTCTTGCTTGCTTAAAATATTTGAGTGGCTTTTCATTATGCTTGGAGTAAATCTGAACTCCTTGTTAGGAGAGGCCCTCCAATTCCTACTCCTCAATATTCAAACAACGTGCCAGATCAGACTTCTTGATGTTCTAAACATCTGAAATTATCCTCTTGGCACCCCTGTACTTTTCATCCCCTCTTCCTGGAATCCTTTGCCCCCCGCATCTTCACCTAGTTGGCTCCCTCTTGTCATTCAGCCACCCACTCTGTCTCATTAGTATGTTTCACTGTTTTTCCAACTCATCACTCTCTGAAATGATCTTATATTTGTTTACTGTTTATTGTCTGACCCCACCCACCCCCACATACACTAGAGAACAAAGACCTCATTTGCCTCGTTTACCCTGTATCCTTCCTTGGCGCCTGGCAGATAGTAGATGCTCAATGTTTATTGCTTAGCGAACTTCACCTGGGACCCCTGCCCACTCCAAGCTCTTCATTCTCTCCTCTGCTCTCCACCTGCCTTTCCAGTCTATCTGCCTGCTCTCCATGATCTCTTCCCTGTGCAGAATGCTTTAAGCCAAGTCTCTGCTTACACCCCTGCCCCTCCAGACTCTCACCCCTCATCCCCTGTGTTATTACTATCATTAGCCTGACACACTCGCCTCCCGGAAGGAAACCTGCTGTTCTGACCGGCATCTGCAGTGGCTGCCCTCCTGCTTGTCTGTCCCTGACAGCCCTTCATTCCGAGGTCAGAAGACAGTGAGTGAGCCCTCCTCCTAGTGTCTCCCAGTGGCCGGGAAAGACGGTGCACACTGGATGCAAACCAGGCCATGTCAGGCAGGGTGTGCAAATCCTGGGCCCCAGTGAGCCCCAGCTGCATCCTGAGGATATGATGGGTGTGGGTCAAATTTATCAAGTGAATATTCACTAGCAGTGTAAGTGACTTTTACACTGAAGACTTTGGGTCATTATGAATTATTTCTCATATTCCTGATTGATTCATTCTTTCAGTGACTATTTTTTGAACGCCTACTACATGCTGGGTACTGTGTTACAGTCTGGGGCATGGTGGAGAGCAAGAACAAAGTCATCACTGTCTTCATGGAACTTAGAATGGAGCCAGGGAGACAATGAAACACAGAGTGATACATGTGTCTTCAGATGAATTTGAGGACCTTCTCACATTCCACAGTCTATAAATTCTCTCCTTGTGCCTGGCTCTGCTGGTATCTTTATCATTATCTCTGGGCTCACTGGGACTTCCCAGTATTTGTCAGGGTAAATTTCTGTCTGTTTCCTGTCCTCAAATGTCGGTTCTCCTGAACCCTTCTCCCTCTCAGCTGATGATCTCGCTTGTTGCTTTTTTGAGAAAATAGAAGCAGGCAGAAGAGAACTTCCCCACTTCCACCACCGCATCCCAGCCACACCTCTCCTTCTGTGAGGGATCCCAGGCCTTTTCAACCACCCAAAGCCATCACTCCAGCGACTGTCCCTCCCTCTCCTGCCACATCACTCTCCTCCTCTCTGCTTGACTGTGCCCAGCAGCACGTAAACACACTGTAACTTCTTGCAGTTTAAGCCTGAAACAAACCCTCCTTAGCTTCACGTTTCCCCTCCAGTGTCTGCCCTTCTCTGCTTCCCGTTACAAGCAAAGATCTCAGAAGATGCTCTCTGTTCACCAGCTCTTCCACTTCTCCTCCCATTCCTTCTCTTTCTCTTTTATTAACTTAAACTTTAATTTTTGTAATTTATTATTTTGAATTGGTTATACATTCCCATGTGCAAAAAAAAGTTTCCAATATACAAAAAGGTATGTAGTGAAAATTCTCATTCTCACCCCATCCACTATCTGTCCACTTCCCATCTTCTGCCTCCAGTGTGACTAATTTCGACATATTCTTCCAGAGTCTTTTTATGCCCACACAAGCAAACAGTAATGCAAGTTCTTATTCCCCCATGTATTTGACATAGAGTTGCCATACCATGTACACTGTTCTACACCTTTCCTTTTTGACTTGGTGTATCTTTGTTATCTTGCCATATCAATGAATAGGGAGCCTTGTCATCCTTTCACACATCTCCATAGTATCCTGACGTATGGACACCCTCCTGATCTCTCTTGAACCCACTCCCATCAGGCTTCTGCCCAAACTATGCTGAAATGCCTCTTGTCAAGGCTACCTGTGACCTCCATGTTTCCAAATCAAGAGGTCAGTTATCAGCGTCATTTTACTTGGTGATCAGCAGCCTTTGGTACAGGTGATCGTGTCCCATTCTAGAAGCACTTTCTTACCTGACTTTTATGATACTACGCTGTCCTGATTTTGTGCTACCACACTGGTTCCTCCTTCTCAGTCTTCCTTGCTAGTTCCTCTTCATCTCCCTGACAGGCACATCTTGGCTGTCTCCTCCGCCTATGGTCCCGCCCCAGGGGATCGCATTACAGTCTCTGGCCTTTAAATATCATTTTTACTGATGACTGCTAAATTTTAATCTCCAGCTCAGCCCCTTCCCTTCTCCCAGACTTTTCTATTCAACTGCAAACTTGCCCCTCCCTCAGCGCTTCCTCTCTTAATAAATGGCATCTCCTTTCCTCTAGTTGATCAGGGCAAAAATCTTGGAGTCATCCTTTAAAAAAAAAAAAAAAAAAAAGGCTCTATAGCTGGCTAGTATTTTTTTAAATAAATTTATTTATTTTTGGCTGTGTTGAGTCTTCACTGCTGCGCGTGGGCTTTCTCTAGTTGCGGTGAGCAGGGGCTACTCTTTGTTGTGGTGCGCGGGCTTCTCATTGTGGTGGCTTCTCTTGTTGCAGAGCACGGGCTCTAGGCGCACGGGCTTCAGTAGTTGTGGCTCACGGGCTCTAGAGCACAGGCTCAGTAGTTGTGGCGCACGGGCTTAGTTGCTGCGCGGCATGTGGGATCTTCCTGGACCAGGGCTTGAACCCGTGTCCCCTGCATTGGCAGGCAGATTCTTAACCACTGCGCCACCAGGCAAGCCCAATACCTTTTTGTTATTGAGACTTCCTATCATGGATTTGGGGTATCTCTCAATTTATTTAGATCGTTAATGTCTTTCAATGAACTTGTATCATTTTCTGCATACAGATAATGCCCATCTTCTGTTTTACTTATTCCTAGGTACTTTACTGCTTTTCTGTTACGGTAAATGGTATTTTTTAAGATTGCATTTCGAATTGCTTTTTGCTGGTATGTAGAAACACAATTGATTTTAAATATTGATTTTAGCTTAACCACCTTAATAAGCTCTCTTTTATGTATACTAATTTTTCTATAGACTTTTGGAATTTTCTACAAAGACAGTCATGTCATCTGCAGATGATGGCAGTTTGCTTTTTCTTTTCCAATACTGTGCCTTTAATTTCCTCTGCTTGTGCTGGCTGGGACCTTTAGTACAATGTTGAATACAAACAGTAATAGCTGGCTTCTTTCTTTTGTTCCTGGTTTTAAAGGAAACACTTCCAACGTTTTCCCAGTAAGAATGGTGTTTGCTGTAGTTTTTTTTTTTATTATTAAATTTTATCAAGTTAAGGAAGCCCCCTTCTATTCCTAGTTTGCTAAGAGTTCTGTCGCATGTGGTTGTTGAATTAAATGCTTTTCAAAGCCATTTTTTATTGTGAAATATAACACATAAAGATAAATGCAATGAGAACATAAAATGTACTGAATACTTATAAAGGGAATACCTAGAGAGGGAATACTCATGTAACCACTATCTAGGCCAACTAAAAGAATCTTGCCAGGGCTTCCCTGGTGGCGCAGTGGTTGAGGATCTGCCTGCCAATGCAGGGGACACGGGTTCGAGCCCTGGTCTGGGAAGATCCCACATGCCGCGGAGCAACTGGGCCCGTGAGCCACAATTACTGAGCCTGCGCGTCTGGAGCCTGTGCTCTGCAACAAGAGAGGCCGCGATAGTGAGAGGCCCGCGCACCGTGATGAAGAGTGGCCCCCGCTTGCCACAACTAAAGAAAGCCCTCGCACAGAAACGAAGACCCAACACAGCCATAAATTAATTAATTAATTAATTAATTAAAAAAAAAAAAAAAAGAGTCTTGCCAGTATTCAAAAAGGACCTCTGTGATCTCACTCCGTCATATACCATTCCCTCCTCACGGTAGATCAGTAGTATTTTGACTTTTATAGCAGTCACTTCCTTGATTTTCTTTTCATTTATTTATTTATTTATTTATTTTATTTATGGCTGTGTTGGGTCTTCGTTTCTGTGCGAGGGCTTTCTCTAGTTGCGGCGAGCGGGGGCCACTCTTCATCGCGGTGCGCGGGCCTCTCACTGTTGCGGCCTCTCTTGTTGCGGAGCACAGGCTCCAGACGCGCAGGCTCAGCAATTGTGGCTCACGGGGCCCAGCCGCTCCGCGCCATGTGGGATCCTCCCAGCCCAGGGCTCGAACCCGTGTCCCCTGCATTGGCAGGCGGATTCTCAACCACTGCGCCACCAGGGAAGCCCTTCCTTGATTTTCTTAATAATTTCCCTGTATGTGTCTACATGCCTTAACAATATAGTTCCTTTTGTCTGTTTTTGAAGACACACATTTACTACTACGTGTATTTGTTATACGTGTAGCAGTGAATTACGGCATCATAGATGGGCATCTTCCACTTTATTAGATAATGCTAAACGCTTTTCCACGGTGGTTTAACCACCTGTCCTCTCATTAGCTGTGTAGGAGAGTTTCTCTTGCTCCATGTACTTGTCAACACAATATTTTCAGATTTTAGCTTAGGCTACTTCGGTGTATACAGCGATATTTCATTATGGTTTTAATTTGCATCTGTCTAATTATTAGTATGGTTGAGCACCTTTTCATACGTTCGTTGACCTTATGGATTTCCTCCTGTGAATTGCTAGTACAACTCTTTAGTTCACATTTATAATTTTTATGGTTAGGATTTTTTCTCACTCATTTGTCGGAGTTCTTTATACATCCTGGACACATCCTTTGTGATAATGTTACAAATTCTTCCTTCTATTCTGTGGTTTGTCTTTTGATGAACAGATGTTCTTGATTTTAATGCAGTCAAATGTATCAATCTTTTCCTTTATGGTTAGTGTATTTGTCTTAAGAAAGATTTCCCTACCTTGAATTCATGAATAAATTCTTCTACATTATCTTTTATTTTTGGCCATGCCACACATCTTGTGGGATCTTAGTTCCCCAACCAGGGATGGAACGGGGGCCCTTGGCAGTGAAAGCCTGGTATCCTAACCACTAGGCCACCAGGGAACTCCCCTACATTATCTTCTAAAACCCTTTTAATTTGCCTTTTACATTTAGTCTGTAGCATAGTAAGGAATGATTTTTGTATATGGCTTGAGATAGGGGTTCAGTTTTATTTTTTCATATGGATACCCAGTTGTCACAGCAACATTGAAATGTGTGTCTTTTCTCTCCTGCTCAAATGTGCAAATCTGTCATAAATCGTGTCTATGTATGTGTGGATATTTTTCTGAGCTCTGTATTATGTTCTAGTGGTCAATTTATCTATCTATCTTGTGCCAATACTACACTATCTTAATTATTATGGCTTTGTAATTATGTCCTGGTATCTGGTAAAGCAAGTCTTGTTTGTTTTCAAGAGGCTATTTTTGGCCTTTTGCATTTCCATGTAAATTTTAGAATCAGTTTGTCAGTTTTATACACTCACAAAAAAAGCCTGTTGGGATTTTGATTAGGATTGTAGTGAATCTATGAATCTCTTTAGGGAGAACTGACTTCTTCATGATATTGAGACTTCTAATCTATGAATGTGAAATATCTCTCCATTTATTTTAGGTCTTCAGTGTCTCACAATAAATTATAATTTGCTGCATATGGGTCTTATGTTTTGTTATGTTTATACCTTGATAATTGATATTTTTCATAGTATTGCAAGAGGTAACTTTTAAAATCATTCATCTGATTGTTGTTCATATATAAATATATTAATTGATTTTAATTTTCTTAAGCAACCTTGTTAAACTTTTATTCTAATAATTTATTTGTAGATTCTTTTGAATTTTCTACATATGCAATCACATTTTGACATTTTCTATAAATGATAACTGCTTTATTTCTTTTTTAATCTAATTATTTTACCCTTTTTTTTTTTCTTTCTTTTCTTACTCCTCTGTCTAGGATCCCTGTTACAAGACTAAATAGAATTGGTGGTACCAGGCATTCTTCTATCAGATTTACAAGTTCCCTTCTAGTTTTCTTCTTTTTTTTTTGACCATGCTGTGTGGCTTGCAGGATCTCAGTTCCCCAACCAGGGATTGAACCCTGACTGCACGGCAGTGAAAGCCTGGAATCCTACCCACTAGGCCACCAGGGAACTCCTACAAGTTCCCTTCCAGTTTTCTAAAAAAAATTTTTTTTTTTTTTTTTTTTACCACAAATGGATGTTGATTTCATCACATGCTTTTTCTGTATTTATTGAGATGATTGTGTGATTTATTCCTTTAATCTATTAAAATGATGAATAAAATGAATGTATTTTCTAATATTAAGCTAGCCTTAAATTCCTGACGTAAATTCAAGTTAGTCTTGGTGTATTATCTTTTTTGCACTTTGCTGGATTCAGTTTGCTCTTGTTTTATTGAAGATTTTTGTATCTCTGTTAATAAGTGAGATTGGCCTGCAATTTTCCTTTCTCGTATTACCCTTTTCTGGTTTAGTTATCAAAGTTATCAAAGTTACCAGTAATTCTGGCCCCATAGAATGAGTTATGGACTGTCCTTTCTTTTCCTAATTTCTGGAAAAGTTTATATAAGGTTAAAATGATCTGCACTTTGAAAGCTTGGTGCAGCTTGCCTGTAGGATGTAATTTTTAACTCTTTCTTTTCTTTTTACACCTCACATCTCATCCATTTGCAAATTCCGTTCACCTCAGCTTTAAATTAAACTCAGAATCCAACTACTTCTCACCTCCACTGCTACCACCTTCCTTTAAGCCACCACAATCTCTCACCTGGATCGTTGGAGTAGCCTCCTAAATAAACTCATTGTTTCTGTCCATGCAGCATCACAATATTTTAAACATATGGGTCAGATCCTGTCACCCCCCTGCTCAAATCCTCCACTGGTGTCCATCTCACCCAGAGTAAGAGCCAAAGTCCTTACCATGACCCACAAGGCCTGATATGACCTGGTCACCGGGCTCTCTCTCCCACCTCAGCCACTACTTCTCTCCCTTCTCGCTCTGATACTGACTAGGGTAGCAGATCAATAGAAATTGACTAGAGGCCAGACAAGAAATTCAGGCAAGGCTTTACTGGGGCTCCTGCAGCCACAGGAGGTGGCGAGAACAAACAGCAGTTTCCCTTGATTGCTCAATGCCCGAAGCGGGGGACGAGCTGGTTTCTTCTACAGGGTGAAGGTAGGGGTGTGTCCAGGGGGGGTCAGGACAGAATGGTGGCTTAGGTGTTTTGCTCACCCCTTAGGTGGTGTTTTGTGTGTGTGGGGGGGGGGGGCATGCACAGTACCCTGTTTTTGCTCCTGGCTCTGCAGAAGTGGCAGTTGAGTTTTTTGGTCTTTTTGTATCTTTTTGTTCATAATTTGTCCCAACTGTGCTTGCACATGGTTATTTTTAGTCCCTTATAGTTTCTTTATATTTTGTAGCTCCAGGAGCTGTTTGTCCAGTTGCAAGCATTGCAGCACTGCAGCAAAGGGTCCCAGGTCCCAGCCTGTTTCAACTCTGCTCTAGCCACACAGGCCCCCTTGCTGTTCCTCATACTCATCAAGTATGTTCTCATCTCAGAGACTTGGCACTTGTAGTTTGTTCTGCCTGGGACACTGTCCCCACAGAAATCCATATGACTTGCTCCTTTTTCTTTTTTTAAAGTTTCTGCTCCATTGTCACCTTATCAGAGAGGCCTTTCCTTACAACCATATACAAAAGAGCAAATGTCTCTTGCATTCCCCATCCCCCCTCCTTGTTTTTTTTGCTTCATAATTTGCTCCTGACCACTTATGTGCGGACCTATGTATTTATTGCCTGAGTCTCACCACAAGAATGTAAACACCAAGAGGGCAGCTATTTTGTCTATATCCCTAGTAGTTAGAACAAAAGCCTGACAATAAGAGGTGCTAAATATATTCTTCTGAATCACTGATGAATATCTTATTATGTGTCTGACTCCTTAGACATCAGACAGCTTCTCTAGCTTTATTTCAGTGTATCTTGTTTTCTACCCTTAGCATTAAAAACACAGCACCTGACACATGGCCTTGTAAATAACTGTCACTTAGTAACAAATGAATGAATAAATGTTACATCCTAATCTTTGCTTAAGTTTAATTAGCTCCCATCCTCCCTTGGAGATCTTTACTTTTCTTCCCACTTTCCCCTTTTTCCTTGTTTCTATTCCTCTCTTTCTCTTATCTACCCCTCCTCCTCTTCTCTCTCTGCCCTTTCTAATCTCACTTCTTTAGTCCATCCCCTCTCCTTTCTTTCTCCAAATTCTCCTTTTCTAGTTATCAATTGTCCCCTCATTTTCTTCTCTTATTCTTCTCTCTCTCACGGGACCATAAAACATCAGAATCAGAGCTGGCCTTAATCTCTTACTTTGCAGATACTGAAGAGGAGCTACCACAAGATGGCACAATTCGCTTTAAGGTCATAGCTAGTGTAAAGCTGAATGAATCAGGACTAGATCTCAGACGATCTCTTTCTCCCTCCTGTCTTCTCTCTTTCATTTCTGCTTTTTCTTCTCTTTCTTAGCATAGTGTTGGAGTCAGACAAACTTGCATTTGGATCTCAGTTCCATCATTTATACTGGTGACTTTCAACAAATTATTTAACTTCTGTGATCTTCAGTGTCCTCACAGGTTAACTGAGATATTAATGTTCACCTCAAAGGGTTGTAAAGATTAAATAAAAAGTTGAACAACAACAACAACATACACAGACCCAAAGAAACCCCACAGCTAACATCATACTTAACAGCGAGAAACTCGAAGCTTTCTAAGATCAGGTACAAGGCAAGGATATCCCCTCTCAGCATTCCTTTTCAACATTGTACTGGAAATCCTTGCTAAAGCAATAAAGCAAGACAAAGAAATAAAAGGTATGCAGATTGGGAAGGAAGACATAAAACTGACTTTGTTCGCAGATGACATAATCATTTATGTAGAAAGTCTGAAAGAATGAACAACAACAACAACAAAAATCTCCTGGAACTAATAAGCAGTTATAGCAAGGTTGCAGGATACAAAGGTTAATATACAAAAGTCAATTGCTTTCCTATATACCAACAATGAACAAGTGGAATTCGAAATTAAAAGCACAGTGTCATTTAGTAACCCAAAAATGTGAAATACTTAAGTATAAATCTAACAAAGCATGTAAAAGATCTATGAGGAAAACTACAAAACTCTGATGAAAGAAATCGAAGAAGAACTAATTAAACGAAGAAATAATCCAAGTACATGGATAGGAAGACTCAATATTGTCAAAATATAAGTTCTTCCCAACTTGACCTATAGATTCAATACAATCACAACCACAATTTCAGCAAGTTATTTTATAGATATCAAAACACAGATTCTAAAATTTATATGGAGAAGCAAAAGACCCAGAATAATCAATACAACATTGAAGGAGAAGAACAAAGTTGGAGGACTGACACTATCTGATTTCAAGACTTACTGTAAAGCTATAGTCATCAAGATGGTGTGGTATTGATGAAAAAATAGACAAACAGATAAATGGAACAGAATAGAGAGCTCAGAAATAGACTCCCATATAGCCAACTAATCTTTGACACAGAAGCAAAGGCAATATAATGGAACAAAGATAGTCTCTTCAACAAATGGTGCTGGACATCCACTTGCAAAAAAAAAGAATCTAGACACAGACTTTACACCCTTCACAAAAATTAACTCAAATGGATCACAGACCTACATGTAAAATGCAAAACTATTAAACTCCTAGAAGATAACATAGGAGGAAACCTAGATAACCTCGAGTATGGTGATGCCTTTTTAGATATACCATCAAAGACATTATACATGAAAGAAATAATTGATAAGGTAGACAATTAAAATGTAAAGCTTCCTCTCTGAGGTAGACAATATCAAGAGAATTATAAGACAAGCCACAGACTGAAGAAAATATTTGCAAAAGACACATCTGATAAAGGATTGTTATCCAAAATATATGAAAAACTATTAAAACTCAACAAATAAGAAAACAACCCAATTAAGAAATGAACCAAAGACCTTAACAGACACTTCACCAAAGAAGATATACAGATGGCAAGCTCCACATCAGATGTCATCAGGGAAATGCAAAATAAAACGGTAATGAGATACCACTAGACACCTATTAGGATGGCCCAAATCCGGAACACTGACAACACCAAATGCTGGTGAGGATGTGGAGCAACAGGAATTCTCACTAATTGCTGGTGGGAATGCAAATTGGTACAGCCCAGTTGGAAGATAGCTTAGCAGTTTCTTACAAAACTAAACATACTTTTACCATATGATCCAGGAATGGGGCTCCTTGGTATTTACCTGAGGGAGTAGAAAATTTATGTCCATACAAAAAACCTGAACATGGATGTTTATAGCAGCTTTATTCATAATTGCCCAAACTTGGAAGAAACCAAAATGTCCTTTAGTAGGTGAGTTTATAAACAAACTGTGGTACATCCAGACAATGGAATGCTATTCCGCACTTAAAAGAAATTAGTTATCAAGCCACAAAAAGACATGGAGGAAACTTAAAGTGAAAGAAACCAATCCGAGAAGGCTACATACTGTATGATTCCTACTCTATGACATTCTGGAAAAGACAAAGTTATGGAGATGACAAAAATATCAGTAGTTGCCAGGGGTAGGAGGCGGGGAGAGATAAGTAGGCAGAGCACAGAAAATTTTTACAGCAAGGAAAATACTCTGTATATTATAATTATGGATATATGACATTACACAGTTTTCCAAACCCACTGAATGTATGCCACCAAGAGTGAACCCTTAGGTAAACTATGGACTTTGGGTGATTAGGATATGTCAATACAGGTTTATCCTAGGTAAAAAATGTACCATTCTGGTGTCTGATGTTGATAATGGAGGTTATCTATGCATGTGTGGGAGCAGGGGGTATATGGGAAGTCTCTGTACCTTCCTCTTAATTTTACTATAAAACTAAAACTGCTCTAAAAATATAAAGTCTTTAAGGGACTTCCCTGGTGGTCCAGTGGTTAAGACCCTGTGCTTCCACTGCAGGGGGCAGGGTTCTATCCCTCGTTGGGAAACTAATATCCTGCATGTCACAAGGCCAAATAATAATAATAATAAAAGTCGTTAAAACGTTGAACAAATAAAGACCTGGCACATAATAGAATATATGTTGCCTCTTTTCTCGTTCTTTCCTTATATTTTTCTTTTTCCTTCCCTCTTTAAATGGATAAGTTTGGACTCATTAATTCTTTGGTTCCTTCAAACTTTGGATGCTTTATTGTGCCTTTGATTCCTTCTCACTTTTTTTTTTAATTAACTAATTGATTTTATTTATTATTACTATTATTATTATTTTTATTTTTGGCTGTGTTGGGTCTTTGTTTCTGTGCGAGGGCTTTCTCTAGTTGCGGCAAGTGGGGGCCACTCTTCATTGCGATGCGCGGGCCTCTCACTATTGTGGCATCTCTTGTTGCGGAGCACAGGCTCCAGACGTGCAGGCTCAGTAGTTGTGGCTCACGGGTCTAATTGCTCTGCGGCATGTGGGATCTTCCCAGACCAGGGCTCAAACCCGTGTCCCCTGCATTGGCAGGCAGATTCTCAACCACTGCGCCACCAGGGAAGCCCTCCTCACTTTCATGTATCAGCTCTTTCATTTATTTCTTCTTCTTCTTTCTCCTCCTCTGCCTCTTCTTCCTCATTTTCTTCTTCTCCTTCTCTTTGTCCTTTCCCTGTTTCTGTTTCTCATTTTGTATCATGAACCAAGCCATGTGGACCATAAACATTGAGCTTAAAGTCTCCTCAGCTCCAGCAGTCTACCAGTTCTATGATTTTTTTCTTCAGTTATCGTCTTTCTCCCTTTATATTTCCAGTACTTATAAATTACTTAACTTCCCTAGGCCTCAGTTTTTCCATTTGGAAAATGGAAACAATAATGGATTGTTATAAGCATCAAATTAATGAAGTAAACTGTTAGCTCAGTGCCTCACACAAAGGCTCCAAGACACCGTTAACTTTGCTCTCGTTTGACTTTCTGTGAGCCCGGTATGAAATAAAAAACACTATAGAAATGTTAGTTTATTTTTTTTTCCCCTAAAGTATCACGGTGAATTGGAAAGTTGGCTCCAGGTTTGAAAAGACATGGGTTCCAGGGAAAACTCTGAATTCTTGTGAGCCTCAATTTTCTGATCTATAAAATGAGAATAACAATATATGCCTTCCCTCCACCTAGTGTTTTTTTCCTTCCCGGGAATTAAAAAAGTCAATGTGTAGGAAAGCATCACCCTATAAGTACATGTTGTAATCATGACAGATGGTGTTCTGGAGTCACAGTGGGGATGCTGTAAAGTTACGAGGATTCAGTGGGATACATTTTTAATTTTAAAAGATGCCTGACCTACAGTAAGCATTCGACACATGCTAGCTATTACTATTTCCTTTACCGTTTCCACTCTTTTCTCTAGATCCTACAAAAAAATGAGTGGTTGCGCTACCCAGGTGATCTCTGCTGCTCAGCTTCTATTATTGATTGTCTCCGTCCTCTCTCCTCATCCCACCAGGCTTTTTTCCTCCTCCCCCTCTCTTTCGATCACAGCTTTCCTCTCGCCTCAGGCACCCCGTGCAGCCAGATGTCCAGATCTCAAGCAGCTTAGAACAGCCGGGACCGGCCTGAGACCTGGAGTTCCCTCCGCTTTTAGCGTCTAGCACTCTTCCAACAATAAAGTTTTATTGAAAAAAAGGCGCCCGTCCTTCTTTCTGCAACAGCCAATCAGAGAGCAGAATGTCTGCTTCGCTCACGGGCGCTTCAGCAGTCAGAGGCAAGGGCGGGGCATGTCGCGACCGAAGCCCGCCCCGTAAGAGCGGAAGTACGGCCGGAAGCTAGCCATAGAGTTTAGGGGCCAGAGCGGCCCTGCAGGGAGTTGGCAGGAAAGGCTGGGAACAGCTGCCGGAGGTGACGGATCGGTGGCCCCGCCCGGTGCGCTGGAAGACGAAGCTTCCAGGTAGCTGTCCGCAGAGTCTGACCCAGAGTACGACGGGGCAGCCGGCGGGAGCCCACGGTCCCTGGGCGGCCTCTTTAAGGGAGGGGGCGGAGCCACGTGGAAGGATCCCGAGGGTGAGGTCACGTGGTTCGGGGCACATGCGGGGCACAGTGGCGATTTGAGGGAGCGTCGTCGTTGGGGTGGACGCTATGTGACATCCCTCCCCCCACTAAGACCTGTGCCTTGGGGTTCAATGGGGTGCACTGGTGGGACTTGGGGATAGGCCCAGGGATGGGGGAGGTGGGCGTGGCAACCCTGTGTCAGCCAGGCTGCCATCGAAGTAGCCGAATTTAGGATTCCTAGATCCAAGTGTTAGACTGCTCCATCTCTGATTCCTCGTTGCAAAAGTGGCTCAGTGCCTCTGCAATAGAGGTCCTAGGCCTTGTGCTTTCCATCCTCCCCAGTTCAGGAACCTCCAGCTTCACATCCTTTTTCCTTGCAGCTCCAGACTTCCTGAGCCCAGGTACCCCCAGCTCAGTGCAGCCATGAGTGCCGAGGTGAAGGTGACAGGGCAGAACCAGGAGCAATTTCTGCTCCTGGCCAAGTCGGCCAAGGGGGCAGCGCTGGCCACTCTCATCCACCAGGTGCTGGAGGCCCCTGGTGTCTACGTGTTTGGGGAACTGCTGGATATGCCTAATGTTAGAGAGGTGGGTTCTTGGCCTGGATAGCACCCAGGGAGGCTTGGGGCTAAAGTTTGAATTTGAGAACAGGTGGGCAGGGCTCATTCTGCAACTCCATAACCGTTCAGTTGAACAAGAATATGGTGATTATTAACTGGCAGCATGCAGAAGTAAGTAGGCAAGTAAACCTCTTAATTCCCCTTTGGAGATGAATGATCTGTAAAACCCAGTATTTTTCATTTTTAAGCAAAAGAGCCTGTGATTCAGAATAGGAGACCTGATTCTAGCCTGTCTCCATCAGTGTCGTAGCTCTTAATAATCATATTGCCTTGATCAGGTCATTTTTATTTTAGGGCCTCAATTCTTTTAAAAAAATGGACCTGATACTGCCTCTCACTATTGTTGTAGAAATCAGATGAGATTATGGGAAAGTATAAAGTCTGGTACAAGTGGAAGGAATGAATGTGAAATTGGCATGACCTGTTCTCTCCCGTTTGCACCATATGCTAATTAACTTAAGTTTGATAAGGTAGAAGTTATCTTTTTCCCAAAGACATATGGCAAGATGCTAGGAACACAGCAGAGAGAACTGTTCACACAGAAGTGGCAGAGTTAAGAGTTTAAAGTCCAGAGTGAGTAGGTTGCCAAGATGTATGACACCAGCCGAAGCCCTGAGATGCTATGACGGTGGTAGGTGGACAACTGTGAGTTAAGTTTTTGAGTGCCAGTGATTGAGTCAATGAATTTAGCCTTTCGGAATCCTTCTGGTCCAAAGAAAACTGGCTGCCTTCTTTCCCTGCTTTCCTCTGCAGTGGAATTAAAGAGAATCAGGGTGAAGAAAAAGAAGTATGTTTTGGGTGCCTGTTTAGCACCCTGCTAGTCATCTGGGAATACCAGAAAAGTACAAGACACAGTGCTACCCTTCTGAAACTTACATTCCAGTTGCAGAGAGAAGATGAATGGATATCCATGTGTAAATCATTTATTTAGCGAGTATTTATCAGCAGAGCCAACTACATGCACAGTTCTGCTAGACCCAAGTGGGATACCAGAGACCACATCTGTAATCTTGTTGAAAAGAAAGATATTCTTAGGTAACAACCTTAGGTGGGCTTCAGTTGATTAAGTGGGTGATCAGTGGTAGGAGAGGAGGTCTGGGTGGACTGGCTTGGGTGATGAAAGCTCCCGGGTGAGGCCGGTCTGAAGCAGAGGCCACAAATCCCGGTGCCTGCTCAGTTCGTGCAGCCGTGAAGGGAGTGAGGCTGAGGCAGAAGTCTTTGGTGAATTGGGGGGTACAGCAGACCCCCTAAAGGTATTCAAATTCAGAAATGCTAAATATACTCTAAGGACCAGACAACACAGTTTGCAACATTTGGGGGGTGTGTGTGGTATGTGTGTGTTAGATACTAAACACTGAAAGTTTTCAACTCTGAATTTAGGGTAGGAATTGGAGGCAGATGGAGCAGGAGGGCATTGTGGGTTGGGGGGATAGTGTAAACAAAGGCCTGGAGGTGGAAATGAGGCCTTCCTGTGGGGAGAGTGATCAAGAGAGGCAGAGAGTTCCTTTCGGTGAGCTGGGGAGCTAATGTTGGAGGGGAAAGCTGGGGCCAGAAAGTGGAGCTCAAACTGGGTAAGGCTGGGAGGGTGGAGAGAGAGGCCCTTCCTGTCACTTCTTCTCTCCCGTCGTGTTCTCACAGCTGGCTGAGAGTGACTTTGCTTCCACGTTTCGGCTGCTCACGGTGTTTGCTTACGGGACGTATGCTGACTACTTAGGTAACAGGAGGGGCTGGAGGTCTGGAGACTGGAGGTGGGAGAAGGGCAGTTTACCGAGGGACTTAGAAGAAATTCCTGGGATACCTGACTTAGAGCCCTTAAGTACACAGGGTCAGGGTCAAGACCTGAATTGGCATGGAAAACCAAAAAAAAAAAAAAAAAAAAAGGCAAGGGAAGGAGGCTAGGGCTTTCCACAAATGTGAAATCAGGATTTCTTTGTCTTTTTTTTTTCTAGCTGAAGCCCGGAATCTTCCCCCACTCACAGAGGCTCAGAAGAATAAGCTTCGACACCTGTCAGTCGTCACCCTGGCTGCCAAAGTCAAGGTGAGTGACAGTCCCCCCAGTCCTGAGCCACAGAGAACCCTTCTGTATCTCCCTTCTCGAGGGTCCATCTGAAGGGAATGGCACTTGGACAGCCTTTGACCACCGTGTTGCTTCTTCCTGCCTCTCCCCATGCCCCTCCAAGGTCTGTGTCTGAACTCTGTTACCTGCGGCCTTTGGGGCTAAATATTATTCTCCTAGTTTTCTATTTTGTTTTTCTTTTTCAACCAACTTAAGTTCTAATTAAAATACCTTTTATGTTTGGGGTCAGAATAGCAACTAGGATACCGCTCACTGCCGTGCAGCAGCCCCCTCTTCCCCCCGCTGTAAAGTCCTCTGCAAACAGCCGCGGCATCCAGAGCTGGAACGAAGCTCTCTCTTCTGGTGAGGTGCCAGCTTCTGTTTGCTAAAATAAGAAACACATAACCCAGGGTATTCCCTGGCAGTCCACTGGTTAGGACTCGGCGCTTTCACTGCGGTGGCCCGGGTTCAACAATCCCTGATCGGGGAACTAAGATCCCGCAAGTTGCACGGCGCCACCAAAAAAAAGAAAAGAAAGAAATACATAACCCAGAAGTGTCTTTGTATATCCTGTTGGGTTCTGTTTTTGTTAACTATCCGCCTCCGCCCACCTGCATCTCCCAGTTGTTACTGACTCTCCGGCATGCTCGTGGTTTTACTTAAACCAGGCTGTCTACTGCAAGATGCCTCTTTGGAGGTAGACGGAGTATAAACGGTAAACAGAGTAGCTCCAGACCTCTCCCACACCACGTCCTCCCGTTATGTCAGGCTCATCTTGACCAGGTCCGTGTTCTGTCCTGAGCTGGGCCAGAGGATGGACACCCAGGCAGATGTCACCCTGGAGTCGGGGAGGGAAGGGAGTAGGGGAGCGTATGTCTTTTATTTAAGATTGTTCTTCTCACGCTGTTATTTCTCAGGTGGGAGTACTTTTATTTATTTTACCTTAGAACCAACCTCTTAGAGGAAACGATTTAGGAGTGGGAGTGGAGGGTGGGCGGGGGGGAAAGGAGGGAAGAAGAAGCTTGGAAGCCCTTCTCTGCTGCGGAACCTCACAGCCCCAGCCCGCCCTCGGGCCCCAGTGTATCCCATACGCAGTGCTGCTGGAGGCCCTGGCCCTGCGGAACGTGCGGCAGCTGGAAGACCTCGTCATCGAGGCCGTGTACGCCGACGTGCTGCGCGGCTCCCTGGACCAGCGCAACCAGCGGCTGGAGGTCGACTACAGCATCGGGCGGGACATCCAGCGCCAGGACCTCAGTGCCATCGCCCGAACCCTGCAGGAGTGGTGAGACCTGTCCCGGCACCGTCCCTTCTCTGCTCGCCCCAAGAAAGGGAGGGATGCTTTGGAGGGAGGCGAGTTGGGCTGGGCGGCAGAGGTGGAACCCAAGGGGATGAAGGGGAGTGAGCTCATTCCTCCAGAGGCTTCTTTTTTTTTTTTTTTAATAATTTTATTTTATTTATTTATTTATTTATTTTTGGCTGTGTTGGGTCTTCGTTTCTGTGCGAGGGCTTTCTCTAGTTGCGGCAAGCGGGGGCCACTCTTCATCGCGGGGCGCGGGCCTCTCACTATCGCGGCCTCTCTTGTTGCGGAGCACAGGCTCCAGACGCGCAGGCTCAGTGATTGTGGCTCACGGGCCCGGTTGCTCCGCGGCATGTGGGATCTTCCCAGACCAGGGCTCGAACCCGTGTCCCCTGCATTGGCAGGCAGACTTTCAACCACTGCGCCACCAGGGAAGCCCCTCCAGAGGCTTCTGAGAGAGAAAAAGAGTGGAGGAGGGCCTGAGGGGCAGGAGGCGGAAGGCGCGTCCTCGGTGTAGTAACTGGGGGAGGGAGGGGGGTGGTACTCTCGAGCGCACCCCCTGGGGGGCGGGTCCGTGTCTCAGGCTGCATGCAGCCCCCTGGTCAGTGACCAGCCCTGTGCACAGGCCACGGGCCTCTCCCGCTTCTGTTTCCTGTGTTCTTGTCTGACTTTAGTTCGTTAAGGCACCTTCTCTTTTTCCTCTTTCGCCTCTCCCACCCTGATTTGGCTTTAGTTCCTACTCCCGTCTTGCACATCACTCCGGGCACTTCATTCTCCTCCCTTATGTTACCTGAGTGTCCTGCTGGCTCCTGGGAATGTTGTCGCAGGTGGCTTCCAGGTGCCCTGGCAAGGCTTCTAACTCAGACAGGGATCTGGACGGCAGGGCTGAGGGGTCTCTGCGAGTCTCCGTTTCGTGAGTCTGATTCCAGCCCTCCGCTGCCGACCCTCATTCCCGCAGGTGTGTGGGCTGCGAGGTGGTGCTGTCCGGCATCGAGGAGCAGGTGAGCCGCGCCAACCAGCACAAGGAGCAGCAGCTGGGCCTGAAGCAGCAGATCGAGAGTGAGGTGAGCGGGCGGGCGGGCGGGACGGGCCGAGCTCCCCCAGCCTGGGCCGGTGGTCCTGGGCAGAGGGGTTTGGACAGTGACGGCCGCAGACAGACCAGGTGGGCAGGGGCTGTCAGGTTCTGGAACCTTCCTTGTTCTCCCCACTCCTTTCATCCTGGTAGGTCGCCAACCTGAAGAAAACCATCAAAGTTACAACAGCTGCCGCCGCTGCGGCCACATCTCAGGACCCCGAGCAGCACGTGACGGAGCTGAGGGAAGCGGCTCCAGGCGGCAACCAGCGCCAGCCCAGCAAGAAAGCCTCGAAGGGCAAGGGGTGAGCGGGTGCGGCGGGGGCTGCCGGTGTCCGGGGTGCCCGCTGCTGCTTCCTCGTCCCTTACGGTCGCTTGCATGGGGGTCGGGAACAGGGGGAGCTTGCGGCGCTGAGCAGGTTCCCTGCAGCCTCTCTCTCTCTCTTCCCCTCGCCAGGCTCCGAGGGAGCGCCAAGATTTGGTCCAAGTCGAACTGAAGGGACTGTTGTTTCTTCCGGGATGTGGGGTCCTAGCTGCCTGCCTGCCCCTTAGGAATCCTCAGAGAGCCTTCCTGTGCCCCTGGCCAGCTGATAACCTGGGTTCATGACCCGTCACCTCCCTTCTTCTCTCCCACACCCCCAAGCATAGATCACACCGTCTCTGGGTGGGGGAGGCAAGTACAAGTCATGTTTTTGTTGGTACTTTTTGTTTCATGTAACTTTCTTGTGTGTCCCATTGTCCCCTCTTCCTCCCTGCCATGCTCCCTCCCCTATTTCTTTAGGAGTCAGCATCTGCCCCTGTTCATTATATGTCACTGAGTGGGTGGGGCTGCCGTGTCTCCAGCATAACCCACACGTGATCCCTTCCCCCTCCTCCACCCCAGCCCTGCATGCCCCGCCTCCTGCCCACCAGCCTGTTTGGGCAGCATCTGAAGAGCCACAGGGCTCCCACCTTTATTCCCACCCTGAGAGTTCTGGGAGCCATTCTAGGCGTCACTGGACACTCACATCCTAGAATCCTGTCACTGCAGTTCCCTGTCCTCTCTCCTCCCCGTGGGTCCTGGGAGGGCTGCTGCTTCAGTGACCCCAGAGCCTCAGGACAGCTGTTTCTTGAGCTGCTGCGAGATGGTTCTTTCTTGGCCCTGGCTGTCTTAGAAAGCCTGATGGCAATCCTGGAAGGATTTATACTTCCTTCTGTGAGTTTTGTGGGGAAGGGAAGGGGATGTAGATTGTATAAAAAAGAGTATATATACGTATATCTATATATAACATGACACAGAAATAAATCTATGAGAAGTCTATCTACAAACACGCCCTGAACTGGGTATCTTCTGTCTTTGGTGTTCGTGGATGGGAAGAAGGCTCATTCCCAGTCCACTCTAAAGCAAAGTGCTGGAAAAACAAAAGAACCAGGTACTGGAGACCTAGATCGTGGGCCGTTTGACTTTGGCCAAATGGCTCAGTATCTCGGCATTCTTTAAGAAGCAGTGGCTGCTTACCAAGCACCAGCACGTGGCAGGCTCTGGAGGTCCAAAGTGATGGGCTCTGTCCCTGCTCTCAGGGAGCTTGAGTTCAGCCCGTTCCCTTCCACCTTATAGAATTGTAGGCGGAAGAGTGGATGGTAAACTTCAATTTTTGCATCAGTACCACACAGGACTCTCAGACCTCAGTAAGAAGCAGCAGTCGGGCTCCTGTCCCCGTCCAAGGCAGAGCGTCCGAGCAGCATGCTGGGAGGACTGGTCTCCTTGCCTCAGTGCACTGCTGCGCACGCCCTAGAATTGGGAAGCTCTAGTGTAAGGGACAGCTGGCCCCCCACGTGCATGAGAGGCGATTGCCTCCTGAGGGTCCCAGTGTTGACCGAGCTGCTCTCCTGAGCTTGTGCCGTCCTCTAGGTGGAGATGTAGGACAGACTACTCTTTACTGGTCCTAAAGGTGTCAGTTGTAGAATTGGAAATGGGGGTAGATCCCGAGTTTTCGAGTTTTCGGTTAAAAGCGGGCCGAGTGAGCCTGTTATCTTGCGGGGCAGTGGAGCCTTAATGGGACCAGTCCAGTGAGCCCTGTCTCAGGAATTGACACTGTCGGCCTCTCGCTTTAGCTTTGGCCTAGACTAGCCTGTAGAGCCTGTTGCATCTTGAGTCTAAGTCTCTGAAATAAACCCCTTCTTCCTCCCACACCGTCCACTGTGCAGAAGTCACTAACTCCTGGTGCTTCGAGCCTGTGCCCCCTTTCTCTGCCCAGGCCCCATTTTTCTCTTGAACTTTAGTATCTCATTTTCCTGTAAGCTGCTTCCAGCCATGACTCCACAACTGCCCTGATCTCTCTAGTGCCAGCCTGCAGTGGGTGTCTCTACAGTCTGGTGTGGGCTGGGCTGGGACTGCCTGGCCCTCCACCCAAAGAGGGACGAGGGGCCGTTCACAGCCCCAAGGACATGAAAATGCAATTTGTCTTTGATTTACAAAGACAGGGCTCTTGGCTCCCAAGGCTTGGAGATGGGGGAGTGGATTATTTGTGGGCTGTTTTTGACCATGGAATTCGGTTCAGGATTCAGGGATTCCGTGCATAACCAAGCCTAGGGCACCAGGAAGATTCTCCCAACCGAAAGTCTTATCGACACTCGCACATTCTCACATGCTGATCCCTACTGTACAGCAATCTCAGAGGAGCTTAGGGCTGGACCACTATGGTAGGGAGGAAGAGGAAGAGAACTTGCCTTCCTGTGAATTCAGAGTTCATGCACATGAAACAGGTGACACTGAGAAGGTGAAGACAAAGTCTCTATAGCTAAAAACCACAACTGGACTGGGGCGCACCTTTATGCACAAGAAGAGCAAAGGCAATGTCTATAGTCAATGTTTCATGCGATTCTGTTAAAGAGAGGTTAGAAATTCTCTGCTTAGGTTCAACTTCCAACGTGGGTGGAGAGAAGGGAGTTCAGCGGGGCAAGTCTAGGCAGTGTATGAGTTCTCTTGCTGTGTAACAAATTACCCTGAAACTTAGTGGCTTAAAACAACACACATTTATGATCTCAGTTTCTATGGTCCGGGAATCGGCACAACTGAGTTGAGTTGTCTGCTGAGTTTTCAGGGTCCCTCAGGGTCCCTCCCAAGGCTGCAGCACAGTGATAGCGAGGGCGTCTCATCTCAGGGTTCCAGTAGGAAGGACTTACTTCCGGGCACACCCAGTGATTGTCAACAGGATTCATCACCTCTAGGTGGTCAGACTGAGGACTTCATTCCCTGGCTGACTGTAGGTCAGAGGCAGCCCCGTTCATCAGCGCAAGAGCCAGAGAGAACATATCAGCAAGGTGAAATCACAGTCTTTTGTAACCTAATCACGGAAGAAACATCCCGTCAATTTTCCTAGTCACCAGGTTCAGCCTAGTGACTCTGAGAAGGCAGGGATCATTGGAAGGCATGTCAGAAGCTTCCCACCTCAGGCAGTGTTTCTTTGGTCCACCGGCATCAGAATCATCAGGGGAGCTTTTGAAAATGCATATTCCTGGGCCCCAGTTCCTATCCAATTAGAATCTCTGGGATTGGACTGGAAATGGGACTTCACTACCCTCACCGACTCAGCTCTGAGCTGTGATGTCCCATTTATGTAAGCAGACTTGCCCAGATTGGTGCCACCTTAGATCAGCTGTAAAGGCTTCTACTGCAGGGCCTTGGAGGACGGGTGAGGAGGCCCTGGGTCACCATCCGGAAGAGAATGATGAGCAAAGGTGAAACTTTGAGTACAGGGCGCGAGAGAGGACTTGTCCTGTCTTCTGAGGTTCTTAAGTATATTGTTACGTAATTAAAAGTGTGATAAGTACTAAGAAGT
The DNA here is from genome assembly GCF_028564815.1 of Eubalaena glacialis. Taxonomy (NCBI): domain Eukaryota; kingdom Metazoa; phylum Chordata; class Mammalia; order Artiodactyla; family Balaenidae; genus Eubalaena; species Eubalaena glacialis. Next base: position 110,750,872 of record NC_083726.1, on the reverse strand, counting down.
ATAGGGTGACATGAAAGTGCTTACCAGGGGATCTACTTGCCTGGGGTCAGGAAAGCCTCCTCCGAGGATGTGACCTTTAAATTGAAATTAGAAACCCAAGTAGCAGTTAACCTGATAAAGGGGAGGGAGGATGAGCATTCTGAGTGGGAAGAAAAGTGGGATGAAGGCCTACAGGCAGAAAGGTTTCATCCTGTGGACTCCTGCAGCTCCCCTGATATGAAATGTGTAATGTGGGGCATGCGTGGGGAATCCAATCCTATACTTTTACTGATTGTTCATCTGTCCAGTCAATTGGTAAATATATCTTGACTGAAAAATCTGAAATAATACAAACCATAATGCATATATTATACTTCTGGGCATTGGGATTTTGGGTGATTTTTGTCTTTTTGCCTGTCTCTATTTTCCAGTATTTCTATGATAATTTCTAATAATAAATAATATTATTTATTACTAATAAATAATATTTATTAAGTGCTTACTGTGATCAAGCACTGTTCTGAGTGCTTTATGTATATAAACTCATTTAATACACACAACAACATTCTGAGATTAATATCACCATTATCCCCTTCTAAAGATGACAGAAGTGGTACAGAGAGGTTATGTAACCTGCCTAGGGTCACACAGATCATAAGTGGAATAGGCACACACCACCCTGTCTCTCTCACGCTACTGGACAGAATGCATGGAGCAGTTATCCGAGATCTATGGTAAATAGTAAAGTAGGGAACTCCCTGGCAGTCCAGTGGTTGGGACTTCATGCTTTCACTGCCGAGGGCCCGGGTTCAATCCCTGGTCGGGGAACTGGGGTCCTGCAAGCCATGCGAATTCAAAGTTCCACTAAACCGGTGGTGAGTTTACCATTTCCCCCCCCTCCAGTGTTGCCCAGATTGGACTCAAAGACAGCCCAAAACCTAGAAGTGTACATGAGGTGTGAACTGAAAGAGCTCCCTTTGGAGTCTTCTATTGCACATCTAGGGAGCAGAAAGGGACTCCTAAGGGTCAGAGAGTGGGAAAATCCCCTGTTTTTCTTTTTCCCTTCTCCCACCTCCAGCCCCAGGGAATACCATGGTGGCGGCAGCACAGTGACAGCAACAGTGGCCTGGCAGGCACTTAACTCTAGGGAGGAGAACCCTTCTCTCTGACCACAGGAGCGCTGGTCCCAAAAATGTGAGGCAAATCCCCTCTGCTTTTTTCTTTCTCTGTTCTCTTGATGCTTGGCCCAGACACACAGTGAGAAATGCCCAGCAGAGTAGAGAAACTAAAGGCCTGACTTTGGGCCAGAAGATTGGGAAGGGAAGCCCCCAGAGAACCAGAAAGTGTCAGGATATTGCAGAAAGGAGGGAAATCAAGAGAATAGCCCCACTGAGCTCTGTGTGAACTCCTGGGCTCACCTGCAGAGTGAACGTGAATCTCACCTCCACAGCTGAACTGAATGGGGTTTTCAGTCTCTTAGGTGTAATACGTGTGACAACTACAACACAAAGGAACGAAAGTAAAGGGACCTGGGTGATGGTCAAGTTTCTACACTTAAAAGGAATTGGTGAGATACAAGTTCTCAGGGAACTGTGAACATATGTATTTTATAATCCCTAGAGCAGGGGTTAGTACACCATAGTCCACAGGCCAAATCCAGCCCACTACCTGTTTTTGTAAATAAAATTTTATTGGAACATAGTTACACTTCATTCATTTACATATCATCTGTGGCTGCTTCCACACTATGGTGTCAGAATTGTGTGTTGTAACAGATATTGTGTGGCCTGCAGAGCCCAAACATATTTACACTCTGGCCCTTTACAGAAAAAGCTTGCCAATCCTGCCCTAGAGCAACCACTTAAAAATTAGTGAAAAAATCACTAGATAAAGTGGAATACTAAATAGTATCCAAATAAACCAAAAGAAGGCTGGAATGTAGACATAGTGGAATTATAAGCAGAGGACCAGGGACTTCCCTGGTGGTCCAGTGGTTAAGAATCTGCCTGCCAATGCAGGGGACAGGTGTTTGAGCCCTGGTCCGGGATGATCCCACATGCCGTGGAGCAACTAAGCCTGTGTGCCACAACTACTGAGCCTGCGCTCTAGAGCCCGTGAGCCACAACTACTGAAGCCCGAGCGCCTAGAGCCCGTGCTCTGCAACAAGAGAAGCCACCGCAAGGAGAGGCCCTCGCCCCGCAACGAAGAGTAGCCGCCACTCGCCACAATTAGAGAAAGCCTGCGCGCAGCAACGAAGACCCAATGCAGCCAAAAATAAATAATTAAATCTTAAAAAAAAAATAAATAAACAGAGGACCAAACAGATACATATAAATTGATAGAAATAAATCCAAATATAATTATATTAAATATAAGTAGCCTAACTACACCAATTAAAAGACAGAAATTATCAAGATGGATTAAAAAAACCAAGATACAACTATATGTTGCCGTCAAAAAAGCCATTTTTAAGTATGACATGGGTGGGTTAAAAGTAAAAGGATGGGAAAAGATGTACCATGCAAATACTAATCAAAAGAAACCTGAAGCGGCTGTAGTACTATCAGACAAATTAACTTCAGAGCAAAGAAAATTACCAGGGATAAAGAAGAACATTGAAGAACAATGATAAAAACTTTGGTTTTCCAAGAAGACATAATTCTAAATGTCTCTGCATCTAACTACAGAGCTTCAAAATACATGAAGCAAAAACTGATAGATATCAAGGAGAAAATGAACAAATCCACAATTATAGTAAAAGAGAAATGTCAAAACTGCTCTCCCAGTAATCAATAGGACAAGTAAACAGAAAATCAGTGAATATATAGAAGTATATAGAACTGAATGATGCCATCAACCAACAGGAACTAATTGAAATTTATAGACCACTCCCCCAACACAGCAGAAAACCCTTTTTTTCCCCCAAGTGCACTTGGAACATTTATTATACCAAGATAGACTATATCCTGGGTCATAAAACAAACCTCGGCAAATTTAAAAGACTTAAGGTCATACAAAGTATATTTTCTGGGCTTCCCTGGTGGCGCAGTGGTTGAGAATCCGCCTGCCAATGCAGGGGACACGGGTTCGAGCCCTGGTCTGGGAAGATCCCACATGCTGCGGAGCGGCTGGGCCCGTGAGCCACAACTACTGAGCCTGCGCATCTGGAGCCTGTGCTCCGCGACAAGAGAGGCCGCAATAGTGAGAGGCCCGTGCACCGTGATGAAGAGTGGCCCCCACTTGCCGCAACTAGAGAAAGCCCTCGCACAGAAACGAAGACCCAACACAGCCATAAATAAAAAAAAAAAAAAAAAAAAAAAGTATATTTTCTGACCATAATGTAATTAAAACTAGATATCAATAACAGAAGGATAACAGGGAAATTGCCAAACACTTGGAAACTAAACAACACACTTCTAAACCCAGAGATCAAAGATGTGGTCTCAAGAGAAATTAGAAAATATTGTGAACTTAACAAAAAGGAAAATACAAAATATCAAAATATGAGATGCATCTAAAGCAGTGATTATAGGACAAATTATAGTATCAAATTCTTGTATTAGTAAAGAAGGTCTGAAGTCAACAATCTGCACTTCTACCTTGAGAAGGTACATAAAGAAGAGCAAAAATAAGCAGAAAGCAAGTAGAAGGAAAACACAAGAGCAGAATATAATGAATATGAAAACCAAAAAAGAAAAAAATTGGGACCTCCCTGGTGGTCCAGTGGTTAAGAATCCGCCTTCCAATGCAGGAGACGAGGGTTTGATCCCTGGTCGGGAAACTAAGATCCCACATGCCACAGGGCAACTAAGCCCACGCACCACAACTACTGAGCCCACATGCCACAACTAGAGAGAAGCCCACACGCCACAATGAAGAGCCCTCGCGCACCAACTAAGACCTGATGTAGCCAAATAAATAAATAAATATTTTTTAAAAAATCAATGAAACAAAAAATTGATTCTTTGAAATGATCAATAAAATTGATAAACCTCTAGCCATAGTGACCAAAAAGAAAAGAAAGAGAGAAAGAAAGAAAAGAGAGAAGTTACAAATAACCAGTATCAGGAATAAAAGGAGATATCACTGCACACCCCACAGACATTAAAATGTTAGTAAGGGAATACTACAAATAATTCTACACACAAATTCAACAACTTAGATGAAATGGACCAAATCTCAAAGTTACAAGCTACCAGAACACAACCAAGAAGAGAGATGTAAATATAAATGTACAACTATAAAACTTTCAGAAGATAGCAGAAGAAAATCTTAGTTACCAGGAGTTAGGCAAAGTGTTCTTAGATATGACACCAAAAATATGATTCGTAAGAGGAAAATGTGGTAAGTTGGACTTCATCAAAATTCAGAACTTTTGCTTTGAAAAAGACCACACCAAGAGGAGGAAAAGATAAACTACAGAATGGGAGAAAATATTTGCATATCCCTATCTAACAGAAGACTTCTAACCGGAATATACAAAGAACTCTTAAAACTCAACCGTAAGAAAATAACCCAATTTTGAAAAAAATGACTGAAGGACTTAGACACTTCATCAAAGAGGCTATAATGATGACAAATAAGCACATGAAAGGATGTTCAACATCATTAATCATCAGGGAAATACAAATTAAAACCATGGTGAGATGTCTATAAATATCTCACTGTGAATAAAAGAATACCCACACACCTAATATAAAAACTGACAATACCAACTGCTTGCAAGGATATAAAGCAACTGGAACGCTCTTAAATTGTTGGTGGGAATGCAAAATGATGCAGCCACTCTGGGAAACAGTTTGGCATTTTCTCACAAAGTTAAATATGTACTTACCCATGTGACCTAGCAATCCCAAGTCATTTCACTCCTAAAGAAATTAAAACATGTTCACACACGTGTACATGATTGTTTATGGCACTCCTGTTCATAATTGCCAAAAACTGGAAACAACTGGAATGTTCTTTGACAGATGAATGGGTAAACTATAAACACACAGTAAAATAGTACTCATCAATAGAAAGGAGTGAACTATTAATACACACAACAACGTGAGTGCATCTAAAAGGCATTATGCTGAGTGTAAGAGCCACTCTCAAAAGGTTACATACCACAGGCAATACCTTTATTGCTGGTTTGGTTCCAGAGCAAGTCACATGAATTTTTTGGTTTCCCAGTGCATACAAAAGTAATGTTTACACTATAGTCTATTATATGTGCACTGGCATTATGTCTAAAAAAATGTACATACCTTAATTTAAAAATACTTCATTGCTGGGGACTACCCTGGTGGTCCAGTGGTTAAGAATCTGCCTGCCAATGCAGGGGACAGGGGTTCGATTCCTGCTCTGGGAAGATCCCACATGCTTCGGAGCAACAAAGCCTGTGCACCACAAGTACTGAGCCCGCACTCTAGAGCCTGCGAGCCGCAACTACTGAGGCCGCATGCTGCAACTACTGAAGCCCGCACGCCTAGAGCCCGTGCTCCGCAACGAAGAGTAGCCTCAGCTCGCCGCAACTAGAGAAAAGCCTGCGCGCAGCAACGAAGACCCAGCACAGCCATAAATAAATAAATAAATAAATAAAACAATTAAATCTTAAGAAAAAAATACTTCATTGCTAAAAAATGCTAACCACCATCTGAGCCTTCAGCAACTCATAATATTTTTGCAATAGTAACATCAAAGATCACTGATCACCATCACAAATATAATAATAATGAGGAAGTTTGAAATATTGCCAAAATTACCAAAATGTGACACAGAGACATGAAATGAGCAAATTCTGTTGGAAAAATGGTACCGACAGACTTGCTCGATGCTGGGTTTCCACAAATGTTCAATTTGTAAAATACGCAGTATCTGTGAAGTACAATAAAGCAAAGCACAATAAAACAAGGTATGCCTGTATATGATTTCATTATGTGACATTCTGGAAATGGCACAACTATAGCAATGGTGAACAAATCAGTGGTTGCCAAGGGTTAGGACTGGAGGGAGGGGTGGCCGCAAAGGAGCAGCAGGAGGGGGTTTGGGGGTGATGGAACTGTTGTGATCCTGACTGTGGTGGTGCTTACACAAATCTGCATGTGTTCAAACTCAAAGAACACACACACAGAAATTTTATTGTATGTTAAAAAAATACTGAAGAAAACGGACACACTGGGCTACTGGCATCCATCGTTTTAAACACTATGCTATTACTTGGGTAAATAATATAAATTTGAAATTTTAAAAAATCATCAAGTGGGGGGACTTCCCTGGTGGTCCAGTGGGTAGAACTCCACGCTCCCAATGCAGGGGGCCCAGGTTCAGTCCCTGGTCAGGGAACTAGATCCTGCATGCCGCAACTAAGACCCAGTGCAGCCAAAATAAACAAACAAATAAATAAATATTTTTAAAAAAATCATCAAAGGGGACTTCCCTGAAGGTCCAGTGGATAAGACTCCGCACTTCCAATGCAGGGGGCACAGGTTGGATCCCTGGTCAGGAAACTAAGATCCTGCATGCCACAAGGCCAAAAAAAAAAAAAAAAAAAAAATCATCCAGGAACTTTCTATTTAAAGGACCCCCATGGTGAATCATGCTGTACAGCATATTAGTATCATTTGTGTCAGTCTGGACTTTGAGTCCTGGCTCTTGAGTGCTGCTAGGTAGCTGTAGGATGTTCAACAAGTCACCTGTCACTTAAGCAATAAAATAGGAGCAGGTTTGGATGGCATCTGTAATCGTTGCTAAGCTGCACTGGAATTCTCTCCAACCTCGAGATTCTGCTTTAGTGGGTCTGGGGTGGTAATTCTAATCTGCTGCCACTTTGGGGAACGTCCAGAGAAGGTGATCTCAGAGGTCTATTTCAACTCTAACATTGTTATTTATATCATATACTGGGTTTGCTTAAATTAAGTTCTATCTGTATTGAGAATCAGCTTCTGTCCTTCTGTGCCACATTCTCTGTGAATTGGGAATCCCCCCCACCCCGAATCTAGGATATCTTTAACTAAGTTCACCAGTGTGGGGGGGATGGCGCACTGTGGGGCATGCGGGATCTTAGTTCCCTGACCAGGGATCGAACCTGTGCCCCCCTCCGTGTGGAAGCACGGTCTTAACCACTGCACCGCCAGGGAAGTCCTTCACCAGTGGTTTTCTAAGAATCTAGCTTTGTTTACTTTCATCAGACCATTTCCCACCTCAGTGTCACCTTGAGCTTTCCCAGGGTATTTCTGCTCCTTCTTTTAGAGACTCAATCCCACCTCTGCGGCCTTTTCTCATGCCCGCTTCTCTCCCATCTTCCAGCTTCATGTGTCCAAATGTCCTGGCCGCAGACCCTCAGACAATTAGTTGGTCTCCCAGCTGGAGGACACTAACATCTTGGGGATAATTGTTCAGAACCTGCAAGTCATCCAGGTGGCAGGTGACAGAGGAGATGAAGAGGATGGGATGGATGTTGGGAGAAACCAGGGCAGCACCCTATTCCCATCTTCAAGATAAGTCTTCAGGGAAGAAGAATCACAAAAGGCAGAGAAAGCTCAAGCAACCCTGACTGCTGACCCAGCTCATCTCAGGGATGGTCCAGAGCGGGGCGGGGGCGGGGGTGGGGGGGGGAGGGGGGTGGAGCCCAGAAGGGGAAGGACTCCCTGCTTCTCCCTGTCTCCCTGGAGATACTGTTTAAGGCCAGACACTGAGGCTGGGAAGGCTCAGAGCCCGTCAGCACTCTGCACAGAGGGGCTTCAGGCCCACCTTCTTACCACAGCTCTGCCAGCCTCTGCATCCCAGGCCCCTCAGGTACCCTTCCCTTAAGCCACGCCAGCTCCCTGCCCCCCGCAGGCTCTCCCTGGGGATGGAGGCTAGTTGGGAGGCTCCTTCGGGGAGCAGCTACACCAGGTCTCTCCCTGTGCCCCGCCTCCGCGCTCGTTTCTTACCTCTTGGTGCCTCCTGTGCCTAACCGTCTTCATCTCTCTCTCCTAGTGCTTCTCCTGTCTGAAGAACCCACTGATGTCTAAGAGGGAGAGAGGTTACGGGGACCTTTTTCTTACCCCGACCCACTGCAGTGGCCTGGGAGAAGGAATCCTTGACCCTTGCTGCTCCCTGAGCGTGGGAATGACCCATTCCTAAAACTCAGGGCATCGAGGCAGGACAGGTCTGTGGAGTTAAATGGACTTGGAACATGGGGGCTGGGAGACCAGACCCTGGGTTCTTCTTGTGGATCAGCTCCTGGTTCTCTGGGTAACCTGTTTATAGGACTTGGGCACTGGGCAGAGGGAGGGGGCATTGGGTAAAGGGTGTTACTAGGACTCGAGGCCCTGTTACCTTAGGAGGGGAAAACTCCCAAACTGCAAGCAGGACTGGGTCAGCACAGCCCCAAACATTTCTACATGTTGGTCTGTGAAGCATGAGAGGGTGAAAGATAATAGTCGGTAGCTGGGAGAACGGAGGCTGATGCAAAGCCAGTAAGACCATTTCGAGGCTGTGTCTGAAGGTATCTCAGGGGTCCTGAGGATGGAACCGGGCACGAGGGCCACCCTAGAGCACTGAAGGTGCAGGACAGAGGCAGGGTAATGGGGGCGAAATCAGACATCCATCCTGCACACTGTGTCAAATGCTTCCTCTGTACTAACTCACCTAATTCTCATAATTCTGAGGTTTGACTCCATGTCCCCACTGCCACCAGAGCCTAGAAAAAAGGCCCATTTTACAAAGCAGGAAACCGACGTTGAGAGATCAAGACTCTTCGTCAGGGTCAGAGGTAAGCGGCGGGGCCCGGGCTTGCTTGTACCAGTCTGTAGTCATAATTTCACTCCTCTAATTCACAGCCTCCCACCAAGTATCAGCCTCTCCCAACCTGTAATTTTCTGGGGTGGCGGAAATAGTCTAAGTGAGTCTTGGCCATGTCCCCTGGACACCTGTCAGGCGGAGGACTGGGCGGGAGGGGGTTGTGGATGGGCATTGTGAATGAGGCGGGGCCATTCCGCACGGCTGACCTGGAAGTAAAGTGTCAGCATTCTTCCTGAGAGTCCTTTCCTGCGTCTGCTCCCCGGCTCTCACTCCACATGGTAGACAAGTCAGGAAAGGGCCAGGGGGCTGGTTCTAGAGCGTCTCACTCAACTTTGCTAACACCCAATGCCCCACCACGTACCCTTGCTGAAAAATACTGTCACAGGCCCTATAAGTACGTGCTGGGTTGCAGGGTGGTCCTCACCCAAGAGCAGGGAGCAGGGGTGAACACTGATTGGTTTCTGTGTCTGAGGCCAGGACCCAAATGGGAAAGCTTGTGAAGCACTGGATGACTCACCTGGATTGAAACCAGGGCAGCCCCTGTCCTGCTCCAGCCCCTACTCCGAACTGTGCCCAGCAGCGTGGGCACTGGGAATGGAATCCAGGCTGAGAGGTTGTGCTTGAGCTGTCGTGAGAAGGGACCCCCACAGCCGAGGTCCAGGGAAGGGAGGGACCTGCCCAAGGACACATGACTGGGCTGGTGGCAGAGCTGAGCCGAGGAGACTGACGACAGCCCCTCCCACCCCCAGAGGAAGGAACTGTGTGCAATCTCGACAGAGCACAGGTTACACTGGAAGCTGAGGGCTGTGGACGCTTCGAGCTCCATCATCCACAGTTCAGGACCCAGGCGGAGAGGAATCCTCTCTGCCTGTTTGACTTCTGGGATTCCTGGATTCTTTTAGCCACTGGGTTGGTTCCGTTGACCCTGGTGGTGCATCGTTAGTGGCCTGTTTACTAAGACTCAGTACCTGCCCTGGACAGGACGTCAGTGCCTGGTTGCCAAGCTCACCTTTGTCTCTGCTTGTTGAGCGACTGGACAAATCCTTTTTTTTTTTTTTTTTTAAATTTAAATTTATCTTTAATTCATTGCAGCATAACATGAGTTAGAGCTGCTCTAATACATGAATTCTTCAGTTTGGTCTAAAGGCAAATCAAACAGTCCCTTTTTCAGAAGAGTAGCTTCTGACTTGATCAACATAACATATAACCATCTTTAATATTCAGAGTTGCTAGAGATTGATGCTTACCCCTCAGGCTGCATCATGGAGCCAGACTTCTGACCTTATACAGAAGTCAAGATGGTAAGGCATATAACAACAACAACATAAATATATAAATACAAATAAATAGATGGATACACACATTGACATATATGTGTGTGTATATATATATATATAAAATTCAAAAATAAACATTTGTGTGATGTCATAGTTTACAAAGACTGTTAATATATATCCCTTGGAAACTCTTTGGCTCATGTGATTTTTTTCAAATGTCCCAGAAATAAACTGTATAGATACTCAGACTCTTTTTGATTTCTATATTCTGCTCCTTATGCTTCTACATCATCAGGATGGACAAATCCTCTTCAATCTGTTTGTCCATCAAGGACGTGGGGAAAATCCCCTTCCCTGAGAGGACCTGGGGCCTCGAGCGGGCTGTTTTTGCCTTTGATTTACCAACTGACAAGGACAGAAGATGTTTATAAAGCAGAAACCGCCCTCGGACTCTCACAAGCACTTGCCATCACTGAAGAGTCCCCAGGAGGAACAGAGCAACCCATTTGCTGAGCCGGGTCGAGCAGGAAGGAGCGTCTTGAGAAATTTGAGTGCCTCGTGCCCGTCCAGTGCTGCTCAGGTTCCAGGCTAGTTTTCTTCCCTGGTCTCCTTCCCTGGGCTCAAGTTCTCAACAACTGGGCCTGGAGGGTTTGAAGAACGCTGCTGACCCGAGTTCCTCCCCTCTGAAGACCTGAGTGGGGTTGTTTGGGCTTCTTCCTGCTCTGCACCCCAAGTGTTCCCGCCCACAGTCCAGGCCAGAAAGAAGCCCAAGGACAAGGGGCAGAAAGCTCCTCAGGCGCCTAAAGGTATGCCCCGTAATCCCCCTGACGAGTGAAGGTACAGTGAAAGCGAGGGAGCTGGCAGGACAGCCGCCTCTGGTCTCACCCCCGGCCCAGCCTGGCCGCATCCGCTGTGGCTTCTCACCCACCAGAGCTCTGACAGCCCCACTGCGGTACCACTGAGGTGCTGGGCTTGAACTTGAGTTAAGAAGGCCACGCATGGAGATAAAGGGAAGGTAAGGTGACCAGAAGGAGACAGGAGGGTTGAAACTGAACAGGGAAAAGAGCAAAAGTGAAGCCAGACACAACACTGTAGATCAACGACACTTCAGTAAAATAAGTTAAAAAAAAAAAAAAAGTAATGCCAGGATCCTACTTGGTCTTTTCTCCATTCTCCTTTATTTCATAAACACCTAGTTAACAAGCTGCACAAATCAAAAAATAAAGGCAGAGAAGGATGTGGGGCAGATTTTTATGATGCGTAGCGGCTGGGAAGGGAGACTCGGTTGGGAACCGGTCCTTCCCTCCACACACAGCCCTGGACCAGGGCTATGGCCCCTGCAGCGGGGAATCTGGGGAGGAGGTGGGCAAAGATCCAGGGTCGCTGAGGCCCCTAAACCCAGAGCCCACCCCAAAAGCCCCTTCGATGCATGGCAGGGGTAGAATGGGGAAGGGAAGGAGTTTCAGAGATGGGGCAGCAAAGTGAAAAATCAAGTTAGTGGATACAGAAGAAGTGGAGTCATCATGGTAAGGAGATTAAAGAAGGAAAATGTAGGTAAAGGGTCAGTGAAAGGTTCTCGCTGAGACCCCCAGGGAGAGGTGGGGGCCAGCTGGCCTGTTAATTTAATATTAAATTGGGAGTGGGAGTTGAAGAGGAAAAGTTATTTCAGGGGATGATTTCTCAGCCTCTCAGCCCGTACCTGGAGGGGGAAAAGAGATGAGCACAAGTCAAAAGGAAGACAAAATATAAAAGCCAGGGGTGGTGCCTAATCCCCTATTCCGGTGAGGACACTCTTCTGTCTTTCCGTACCAACTAAAACTTCCACTGTCAAAGGCGGTGTTTGCTGGGCACGTGGGCTGCTTCTGCCTCAAGGCTGAGGGCCGGGCACCGTACGCTCCCCACCCCCGCCCGTGCCTGAGGCCTCAGCCCCCTCAGTACTTACCCGAGAGGCCGAGGGCCCGGGGCCCTCACCAGTCATAGCGGCGGGACTGTCGGGAGGGGGAGTCCTCGGGTCCCTGGATGGCCAGGCGGGGAGGCCCCTCAGCCCTCCGTCCCCCACCGCCTGAAGCCTCGTGCCTCCGAAATTCCAGGGGGCGCTGCTGCCGGTATCGGGAAGTCTCCCTCCGCCACTCATCATCAAAGGCCGCGGCCTCACCTGGGGGGGACACGGAGACCACACACGACACCTGTGTACCGCCTGGCTTCCCCGGGCAGACCCGGGGCCAGACGCGGGCCGTGAGCCACAGGCTCTACGACCAAAACCCAGGGCGAAGGCTGAAAGGCTGTGTGGGGGGATGTGCTGGGGAAGGGAAGCGACTTATTTAGCAATTTTGGATTCAACGTGGCTCCTGGAAGCATGGAGGCAATGGAGGCAATCATGGCTCCTGGAAGCATGGAGGCAATCAGGAATGGGATAATTACTTAGTTACTTAGTGCAGTCCCACGCACACTAGAAGTATTTAATAAATATTTGTTGACTTCAAAAAAATAAGTAAGAAGAACTAAAAAAACAGATCCAGATGGAGACGGGTAGATTACTATCAGTATCTGACTTAGGTGACAAAGTTTGCCCTCCGCAGTGAGGACACTGCCGGCACTGACTTAGCCCTAAGCTGACAAAAAGGCTCCGAGTTGAGTTAAGAACGTGGGGCTCATCCATAACCTTGCCCAAGAAGTATCTACGGAGGTAGGGAGAGCAAGCCGCTATCGCCTAGCTCACGGGGCCGGGGCCAGGAGGCTGGCAGGCTGAGCAGCGGGAAGGAGGGCTCACTCTCATCCAGGTTGATGTAGTCCTGCCGCTCCTCCTGGTCCCCCGTGCGGTGGTTTCGGGAGCGCTGGAGGATGTGGGCCCGGTCTCGGATGTGATGCCCGATGGACATCTGCTCCAGCCCACTGTCCGAGTCCCGTACAGTCCTCCGAGTCTCCCGGATCTGGGGGGAGGCAGAGCATGGCACACTGAGCGGCTCCTTCCAAAGCCCGGCCACACCAGCCCAGAAAGGCCGCCCGGGACCCAATCCTGAAAAAAGCAGCCAGGATTTCTGTGGGGGCCATCCGATCGTGCCTCCTCTGGGATAGGAGGAGCCCTCCAACTCACCCCGCCTGGGGCCGAGCGCATCTCTGCTGTCTCTTGGTAGACCTTGGGCGCGCCGGCGCCCGTATTGGAGTAGGAGATAACAGTGGAGGATGAAAAGGTCTGGCAATTACCTCCAGCTGTCATGTGCTCCTGAGGAGGGAAGGGAACAGCAGGGCTGTGTGGGGAGGGGTTCGCCTCCGGAGAAGGGATCCCTCCCTTCAGCCGCCTGTGCCTGCCCACATCTTTCTCATAAAACGTACCAGGAAAACATCAGGACTCATCATTACCCCCCAAATTCCTCTGAGTCCAACAATACGCCAGAAGGACCTGAAGAGATGGAGCCTTAACTGCACGCTTCATAAGGTGCACTGCTGCTTCCCACTGAGGAACCCGCACTCTCCGGGTCCAGTGGCCTTATCCAGCTTGCACGCTCCACAAGTACGCCCTTCCCCACTCCCGCCTCTGGGGACTCAAGGTGTTGCCAGCCATCACTGGGAACAGGGCCAGGGAAGGGGATGGGATGGGGCAAGAGTCTCACCATGTTCCCAATCATGTCGTTCATCATCCCAAACATGTCCATGAAGCCTCCCGACTGGAGCAAAGAGATGGAAAACAGGAAGCAGGGCCACGATCAGAGGTGGGCGCGCTCAGGCTCCCACGGGCTACATAGCTACATGTTCCCTCTCTCCCTTTCCTTCACATCTAGCAGCTGCTCTTCCTCATTCCTCATGAACAGGACCAGAACAGGCGTGCTTCTCTCCATGCTTCTCTTCCTGTATGCCGCTGCCCTCCTCCTCTTCAGTCTCTATGGCTGCTCTGACCCCATGTTCCTTCTCCTGGCTGCCCTATTTCCTCCTACCTTTAGGAAGCAAGCCAATATCACTGGATTCTAACCTATAAGGGGTTGGTTCTGAAACTGTAGAAAAATCTTCTACAAGCCATCTCTAGTTCGCGTTTCAACAGCACCTCCTTCCTCAAAAGAACAATTATATCAGGCAATTATATCTTCCTAATGGGTACGGCTCCTAGAAGTACAGGAGCCAGTAAGTTACCATCGTGAACTCATAGGACTCAGCACACGGCAGGCCCAGAGCTCTGTGAACACTACATGAGGATTCTAGGGTTACCCATAAGGCTATCCAGAGAGGCACATTTGGAAGTAGTATCTAAGGGTATAAAGCATGTCTGAGATGGAAGGACGCAAGGGGATGAGGACTCACCATTCCCAGCATCCCGAATGGGGAGACAGCCCCAGCCTACAGAAAGATGTAAGGAACAGAAATTAGGGACCACATCCTATCTCATTACCATCCCAAACCAAGCCCATGGCCTCTGTTGCTTTTCCATCCTCCTCTCAAAAGGGGATCACAAAGCCTGTTTTTCCAGACCCCTTTCCCCACTCCTAGAAGGCACTCCACTTGCTAAGTTGGCCGTTGTGCAAGAAAAATCAAGCACTTTACTGACCAAGCTCCAACCTTTTTTCGGGTCTCAGGTCTGTTGCAGCACCATTACCTGCATCCTGCGGCTGGCAGGCCTGGTCCCTGGCATGTTGCCATCTGTGATGCTGAGGAAGGGGCTGTATCCAAAGCCGCCCGACAACATCCGGTTCATGTGCTGACGGTGAATGGCAAAAGGGTCCCTGTGCAGGGAGGATACGGTGCGGGTGGCAGAAGGGCCAGCAGTCAGCACCTCCCACCGGCCCCTCCCCCGAAGAAGAGCCATAGGGAAGCAGTGGCACAGATTCCTCCTCGAAGTCTGAGCTGGGGCTGAGTGGCCACCAAGTTGTGATCAGTGCCCACGACGAGAGCCCAGATGTCTGGCTCAACTAGTCAGAGACCTGAAGTGGAGCGGATGCGTGCTCTAGAGCAGGAGGGGGAGGGGATACTCACATCAGGAACATGGGGTCCTCAGGCTCCACGTCCCTCATGAAGCGGAACATCCTGATTTTAGCTCCAGGGGGCTCCACACTGTGAAGATGTGGAGGCTCACATGTTGGAGGCGGCCAGGCTTTTCGCACACCCGCTCAGTGCAGGGACTCTCAGCGCATGGTCCCTTTCCAAATACTGGAACTGGCCCCCCAAACTCCAGGGAGACCCTTCTGCAGGTGTTCAACATCACCCTCTAGGGAAAGCAGAGCTCTTCAAACCTCTCCCCGAAGGAGGACCATGGAAAATTTTTCCAAGCCTGTTTTCTGCCTCCCCCACTCAGAGCCATCCTCTTCCCAAAGCCCTGGCCAGAAGCATACTCCCCTTCCCCCGACGCCACCTTTCCGCAGGCGAATCCCCAGTGCCGGCCCTCCGCCCGCATTAATGACCCCCACCCCGCCCCCTCCTTACACCCGGCCGCGGCCAGGCCTCCCCCGGGCGGGCCTCACCGTCCCCTCGGCGCCTGGCGGCGGCACCCCCCCAGGCCCTGCCTCCCTGCCGGGCGAGCAGGAGAGGCAGGCCTGACCCGCTCCCCTCCCCGCAACCCAGGCTCCCGGGGACCCTGCAGCCCCACAGGCCTCTCCCGCCCCGGACCGGCTGCCCGCTCCGCTCGAGCCTCACCGGTCCCCGATCCGGACTCAGCGGCCCATCCGGCCGGTCTCGCCTCTCGGTGCGCGGCAGGATCGGGGCTTGCGGCCCCGGACGCGGAATTGGTCCGGGCGTGAGCTCCTCGGCCTCCCGCACCGCCTCCTCGCACAGCTGCCACCTCTGTGCCCCCCCTCGGCCCACTGAGCCCGAGCCCCGGCCAGGCCCGGGCGGAAGTGACGTCACGACGGGACAGCCCACCCCCTTGGGCCTGCGGAGCTCCGCCCAGGGGCGGGCTTGGGGGGCGCGCGAGGTTGGCTCCCGGGCAGCGGAGCTGGGAGTCGCAGAGTCTTCCGGGACCAGGGGAGGGGAGGCCTCGTTAGTAACCTGGATTTGGGTCCTGTGGACTGGAGGAGGCTCCCTGTAAGGGTGTGGGGGAGGAGCAGATGAGTCCATCGCCGCGAGGGGAGGAAGACAGAAGAGGACGCGGGCAGATTTCCATGGGGGAGGGCGGGCTCCTCACGGGCCCCACAAGGTGGGGCGGATCCCTGGGGGAGCAGTAAGCAGATTTCTCTACCCGGGAAGCTTTCATCCCAAGAGGGAGGAAAGGCGGCAGTTCTACGGGGGAGGCGCTAGGGCCAGTCCCCTCGAGAGGAGGCGCGTTCGACGCAGGGGCGGGGCCCTCGTAGTGACGTAGGAGAGGAGGTGACAGTTCTGCCCAGGTCTTCCTCTGGCTTCGAGAACTCGGGCTGGAGCAAAGAGAATCCAGGTTGGGGACCGGCCGCCAGATGGCGCTCTTCGGCTAGGCTAGAAGTGCAGCCCCTTGGGAACTGGCGTTGGCGAGGCTCCCGGACCGCCCCCCCTCAGTTACCCTGCTGTGAAGGGTCACAGTGGGGAGAGGCCCTAGTTCTGAAACCTTTTCGTTTAATGCCAATCTCCGCTTTCTCTTCTCTAACTCCTGTATCCTCAGGAGCTCCCAGTCCGCACTGATCTTTTCTTGCCTCGAGTCAAGTAGGTAGGTAGGTCAAGGGTCTAACGTTTGGGAGAAGAAAGGGGTGGAGCGCTCCATTAACCAAGCTCACCCAGGGGCAGAGTTGCAGACAGGCCCAGGAGACCTGACTCGAAGGCCAAAGACTGACACTTTGACATACTAAATGTCTTGCATAAAATCTGGCCCAACTGGAGAGAAGGGCCCTCCCCCTGGGTGTCAGGGGATTTGGACTGTCCGGGGTGGACTTTAGACTGGACCCCTCCAGACTCCAGCTCTCCTGGTTCTTTACACTGGCCGCTAGCCACGTTAGCGGGCCTGACGTCTGTGGGCCCGACAGTGAGAGAGACTTGTTCCCATCCCCAGCACTTCCCTGGGGAAGAAGGTGAAGGGGGTCCCTGGTGACTCAGGAAAAGGTGGTGGGAGTGGGGCTTCTCAGGTTTCTTTGGACTTGATCATTATTAAAGAGGAAAAACACAGTAGTGGAGACAGAGGGGAACAGAGAGAAATTAGAAGCTGGCAGACTGGCAAAGCTAAAGCCAAAGACAGAAAAAAAAGAAAATGTATTTTCCATTGACACTTCTGGGGAAGAGACTTAGTAAAATCTTTTATCTTCCAGATGCTCTATCTCTAAACATGCCGCCATGCAAGTGCCCCTTTTCCTCTTGCTCCCAAACAAAAGCATTTTGACATGTGATCAAGAGTTGTCCCAGGAGAGTTCTGCAGCCCAGACTCAAGGAAGAGTGGGCCTTACCTTCCAGCCTCTCCCTCCTCATTTCATGTCCAGCCTTCCGCAGATATGCATAGGAGATGCAGCTTAGCTTCTAGCCTCCTCCTTTGGTCTTTTCCCATTACCTGGTATCCTCTGCCTTTAGGTGTCTAGAGCGCTTTCTCTTCTTCCTTCCAAGACTTAAGAATCTGATATCAGGGACTTCCCTGGTGGTCCAGTGGTTAAGACTTTGCGCTTCCACTGCAGGGGGCACGTGTTTGATCCCTTGTCAGGGAACTAAGATCCCGCATGCCGCACGGTGTGGCCAAAAAAATAAAATTAAAAAAAAAAATCTGGTTATCAGTCATTTTTACCTTTGCATGATTTTAAATCAATTACCTCTCCTAGGAATATTTACAAATTACAGTTTAGCATCTAACTATGACCTGGGCTTTGTCTCAGGTTAAAAAGAGATCCTTGGGACTTCCCTGGTGGCGCAGTGGTTAAGAATCCGCCTTCCAATGCAGGGGACACGGGTTCGAGCCCCGGTCCGGGAAGATCTCACATGCCGCAGAGCAACTAAGCCCGTGTGCCACAACTACTGAGCCTGCGCTCTAGAGCCCATGAGCCACAACTATTGAGCCCACGTGCCACAACTACTGAAGCCCGCGTGCCTAGAGCCCGTGCTCCGCAACAGGAGAAGCCACCGCAATGAGAAGCCCGCTCACCACAACTAGAGAAACCCGCGTGCAGCATCGAAGACCCAACGCACCCAAAATAAATAAATAAAATTAAAAAAAAAAAAAGAGATCCTTGAACAGATGGGGATGAAGGAGGAAATGCAGAGCTCATTTTCAGAGTGCCCAGCGATGGACCATATAGGCAGCCATCCGCTCCAGGAATTGAAGGAATGTAATTTTACAAGTAACCTTTCTGTCCCCCAGACACAGTTTGTGTCTGTCTTCCTTCTCCATCACCTTCCCATCCCTTCCGTTCCCCCTCCCTCCCCCCTTCCTTCCTTCCTTCCTTCCTTCCTTCCCTCTGTCCCTCCTTCCTTCCTTTCTCACATCTCTGCCCAGTGAATTCTGATGAACAGAAATTCCTCAGTCATCAGAGTTTCCTGTAGATGATAAGATGTAGGAGGGAGGGTGGGCCCTGCCAGGGGTGAGGCTGAACTCAAAAGGGGATAAGCATTGTTGGGAAGGAAGAGAAACAGTGGTTTCTCTTCACTGCTTTATCTGATGGAGCCAAAGTCAGGAAGTCCTTGAGAGAGTAGAGCTGGGACAGAAAAGGGGCCCTTGTTAGATGTGAGCTCACGCATCTGGAGCAATCCCAGGGCAGTTGGCTATTGGAGCAGAGTGAGGATGGGGCGATGATGGAGTTAGGGGAGACTGGATTCCAGCCTGAGCCAACGTGAATGGGTGTGATTTGTGTATGTGTATGTGCATGTGTATGGGGGGGGAGGAGATAAACCCTGACAATTAGCACTAAGTTGCCCCAGGTAGAGAGACTGAGTTGTATAGTGGACACCAGATCAGAGTGAGATTGAAAAATGACTCAGGAACATG
Organism: Eubalaena glacialis; assembly: GCF_028564815.1. Classification (NCBI taxonomy): domain Eukaryota; kingdom Metazoa; phylum Chordata; class Mammalia; order Artiodactyla; family Balaenidae; genus Eubalaena; species Eubalaena glacialis. The sequence continues at coordinate 110,731,999 of NC_083726.1, read as the reverse complement.
TTTTTAAAAACCAGCTTTTCAGTTTGTTTTATATTCACATCCATTCAACAAATATTTATTGAATGCCTACTGTGTCAGGCACTGTTCCTGGCTCTGGAGATATAGTGATACACAGAGAGAAAAATAAAGCAGGTTGGAAGTTGGGTAGAGGAACAGGCAAGCAGCTGGGAGGTGGTGGTTGCTTTTTAGGGTGACTAGGGATGGCCTCATTGATGAGGTGACTCTTAAGCAGACTGGGGCTAAGGCATTCTGGGCAGAGGAAAAAGCAAGTGCAAAGGCCCTGAGGCAGAAGTATGCTTAGTGTGTTCACGGAACAAAGAAGCCAATGTGCCTAGACTGATGTGAATGAAAGGAAGAGCAGTAGTGAGAAACAAGGCACAGAGCAAGAAGGAAGCCAGATCCCGTGGGACTTTGTAAGATCTACAAAGGACCACTCTGGCTGTTGTACGGAGAATAGACCATTGGGGGGGCCACAGCAGAAACAGAAGGACCTAGCATGCTGTAGCCATAATCCAGATGGCTTAGAGTAGGTTAGAAACAGTGGAGGCGAGAAATGGTCAGATTCTAGGTATGTTTTGAAGACGGAGTTAACAATTTGCTGATGGTTGGATGCAGTACAAGGGAGAAGAGTCAAGAATGCCTCCAGGGGGAGTTCCCTGGTGGGCCAGTGGTTAGGATTTGGCGCCTTCACTGCTGTGGCCCTGGGTTCAATCCCTGGTCGGGGAACAAAGATCTCCGCAAGCCGCAAGGCATGGCCGGAAAAGAAAAAAAAAAAAGAATGACCCCAGGGTTTTTTGACCTGGGCAACTGAATGAGAAATAAATGACCATTCTGCTTGCCACACTGTACTGTGTGCATATAGGATTAGCTTGAGAACATATGGAAATTGTGTCTGGCTGAAATTGTGATCCTAACCACATGGTTACACAGGATAACTGAGTGGACAGTCTTCCCTTTAGAAGCTAGCCACGCAAAGCAGGAGGAGGACAACAGGAATACGTGAATCCCATGCCTAGTTCGACCATAAGATATTAGATGTTAGACCACCTTGGGCAGGTATGCTAATGTTAACGGTTGGCATTAGCAGTGGAGTTTTAAGTCTTAAGAACTTCCTGTTGTCTGTTGATCATTTCAAGAAGGCATCCCCAAGGAGGCAGCATGTCTCGTGATTAACGCGGGCTTTACGGATTGAAGTTTGCGCTACCTGTGTGGTAGTTCCTGTCAGTAAACATTTATGGAGCTCCTACTATACGCCAGGCACAGTGCAAGGTGCTGGAGATGAAAAGACAAGTAAGACATGGTCTCTGCCCAACAGGGTTCACAGTCCGGTGACGGTGGCCAACATGGAATCCATGATAATCCTGGGATGAAGGCCGCCATAGGAAGATGTATATTAAAAGGGCGAAAGTGGTTCAGAAGAGGGAGTGAGTGGCTCGGGGGCTGGGGTAGGGCAGCCAGGAGAGCATTTCAAGCGGAAGGTGAGATCAATGCAAAGGCACAGAGGTAGGCCCCATTGGGGAGGAACTATGAGGAGTAAAAAAAATGCTGCAGCAAAACTTTTGAGGGAAACTTGGTGAGAGCTAAGGCTACAGAGGTTAAAAGGGACCAGACCTTGAAGGGCTGGGTTTGCTTCTGGACTTTATCCTATAGGCCTGGGGAAGCTATCAGAAGGTTTTATGGAGGGAGATGACAACAGTCTATTTGTATCTTAGGTAGAAAGGCAGTTTATGCATTTCAGCAAACATTTTTGAGCTTCTACAATATGCCAGGTACAGCGGTAGGTGCTGAAGATACAACTCTTAAATCATGATTGAAAACCCAAATTAATTAAGCTTAAAGTCAGTGAGTGATGTTGACCCTTGGAGCAGGGGCAGGACTGGGCTTGGAGAGAAGAGGAGGTGCTCAAGGAACCTTTAGAAAGTGAAATGTGAAGGATCTACGGAAGGAAGGAAGAGGCAGCGTCTCGGATGACCCCTTGGCATGAATGAATGGGTGGGGGACAGGATCTTTAACTGAAATAGAAAAAGGGGGGAGTTGCAGTTGGAAGGCATGGGGTTGAGGCGCTGTGGAAGATCCAGGGAGAGAAGACAGAAGGGAATTGGAGTCATGACTCGCACTCAGGAGAGAAGCCGGCGCTGGAGATACGGGTTTGAGAGTCATCAGGGCTTGAGGTATGCGTTGGCAGTGGGACTTGCACCAGTGGAGGTGCATGATGGAGTCGCTTAGGGAGACTGAGTGAGAACAGGACCCCTGAGACCTGAGCCACCTGCATGGGTTCAGTTGGCACCGTTGACTGAATAACCTCCTCCTGGTTATTAAGTCCTCCCTCAGCCTTTTACCTTCTGGGCAAAATAAGCCTCTAGCTGTCACTCCTGGTCCCATCTCCCCTAGCCTTTTACTTTCACTTTCCTCTACTCTGGGTCAGCCACATCGTCTGTTTCATCTGTGAAAATGTGGAAATCCTGAGCAATCATGCACCTGTGGTAAAGTACATGACAACAGTGGCCCAGGTGACCTTCCAACATGGCAGCCAGAATTGCTTTTGACTTTCCATGTACAGAACACTGGGGATGGAGACAAGAAACGAGATAGAAAAAGAAAAGGCAGTTTAGGGCCAAGGTCTGAAGTGGTGCTGTCCAATATGGTAGCCACTAGGGCTATTTAAATTGAATTAAAATTGGGAATTCCCTGGCAGTCCAGTGGTTAGGACTCAGCGTTCTCACTGCTGTGGCCCGGGTTCAATCCCTGGTCAGGGAACTAAGATCCCACAGGCCGTGCAGCATGACAGAAAAATAAAATAAAATAAAATAAAAAAGAATGAGGTAGACTTCTATTTAAAATAAATAAATAAGGGACTTCCCTGGTGGCACAGTGGTTAAGAATCCACCTGCCAATGCAGGGGACACGGGTTCGATCCCTGGTCCTGGAAGATCCCACATGCCGCGAGCTACTGAGCCCATGCGCCACAACTACTGAAGCCCGCGCGCCTAGAGCCCATGCTCTACAACAAGAGAAGCCACCGCAATGAGAAGCTCACGCACCGTAAGGAAGAGTAGCCCGCGCCCAGCAACGAAGACCCAACGCAGGCAAAAAATAAATAAATAAATTTAATTAAAATTAAAGTAAAAAACGCAGTTCCTCAGTTGCACTAGCTGCATTTCAAGTATTCAGTAACTACACGTGGCTTGTGGCCACTGTATTGGAAACTGCAGATATAGAACATTCCCGTCATCACAGAAAATTTTATTGGACAGAGTCCAGCCTAACTAAATCTAGGAATCCATCTCCTCTCAACTCTCTACTCTCTTGAGTTTTGAAAAGATTTTTTTTTTTTAAGCAAAGGAAAAATGAGGAATAGCAACGAGGTCATTGGGAGCGGAATGGGATGAAGAGTATAGTGAGGGTGGAGAGGCCCAACTTTCAGGTTTCTGTCCTCCCATCCTTGAATGATAGCTAACAACGCCTTCCTCAGCACTTAACCTATCAGACAAAGAGGCAAACTGAAAAAACCCAGGAAGCTGGAGAGGGGGGGAAAATTCACTTAAGAATGAGATGTAAATAGTTATAGAGTTGAACACCTTCTACAGAGTAGTGAGGGAATTGCTGGGATGTCCGAAGTCATAGTTTCCAGGGGGCTCGGGCCTCCCCTATTCTCACCTGGCCTTCCTTTTCCCACCTCCAGAAAATGTGTAAGAAGGCACAGGTTTCCCCATTCAACCAGTGGAAAATTCTCCGTTGAATTGTGGACTAAAAGAACTCTAGGAATAGGCAAGCTTCCACAAGGCCTCAGAAATCATTCTTTGGAAAGTAGTAAACACAGGCTGGCATCATTTAACACTCTTGGCCCCAGAGGCCCAGAGACCAACCCCAAGGAATAGGGGGTGGGCTTTCAGCATCCCACTCATTCCAAATTCATCCTAAGTGTGTAGCTTTCTTCTTAGGAAGCCAAGACTTCAGGAGACATGTGTTGTCCAACCAGAGAGCGAGGGCTAAGGGGTGCTTCTCCCATGCAGGAAGGAATTAGATCCAGGCCTCCTGCTTCCTACTTTTTCCTTTGGTCCCTGCGGACCCTAGTGTCCAAACTCTTAGATTCTCAAGGCTCTCCCTTGGGCCTTGGGGCAGGATTCCCATTCTCTGCCTCTCCATCTCCCTGGAATTTTCCACTGCAGCTGCCTCCGCTCCCAGGCACCCCTCCCTGGGCAAAATTCCCGGCTCCCTCCGCCTCCCCTTCCCTAATCACACCTCATTCCCACCCCCGGCCCTCAGGCCCAGCCCACAGTCCAACCCACAGCCCACACTAACCCCGGTGGTCCCAGTTAGGGAAATGGGAAGCCAGACTCTTATAAAAGAGTGAGAGGGAGGGTCCCAGGCTCTCTCCAGGGCGGGGATAAAGGACAGTGGAGGGGCTGGTCCCCTGTGGGGCTGGAGTGGGGGGAGTGGCCCTCCTCAAATCCCCATATAAGGCAGGGCAAGCAGTTAGGCTCCTGGATTGGCTGATTCAAATGAGCATTCCACCTGGCAACAGAGTTTCTATTGGCTCTCAGGAAAAATAGGAGGAAGGTGGATGGAGGTTGTTGGTGGCGGTGATTGGAGGGGGGGGAGGGGAGTGGAGATGACCGGAGTGGGGGGCGGTTACCAGGGCAACAGGGTAAGAGCCCAGCAGGGTGTCCGAGACAGCAGGCGGGGCTGCTAGGTGGAGAAGGGGGGAAGAGGAAAGGAGGGTGGGAGGGAGAGGAAAGAGACTGACGGGGAGGGAGCGAGACAGGGAGACTGGGCGGGGGGGGGGGGGAGGAGGGGGGGAGAGGAAGATAAATGTAGCAAGAGAGTAGAGAGATGGAGAGGGTCAGAGATCGCTAAAGACATCAGCGAGTATGTCAAGAGAAACAGAGACAGAGATGGAAAGATCTCAGAGAAAGATGGACAGAAGTCGGCAAGGAGAAACCTGGGTGGGGCTCCAAGATTTTTGAGAAGACAGAGACTGAGAAACTGATAGAAGAGTCGAAAGAGAAATTAGGAGGTGTGGACACCAAGGGACCAAAAGATGGGGTACTTAAGCACTCAAAGACTAAATGGTGATGATTGGTCAGTTATGTCTTTTTTTATTAAGAAAATGAAAATGATAAAAAGATGAAGACTAATGATAGACAAATACAAATACAGGAGTGCACATACACCAAAGATATCTTTTTCCAAACCCTAGCCTTCCGTTCCATCCACCTTCCTGACCTTTGCTACACACCCCAGGCCTCCTGTCCCCTCCTGAAACCCCAAGCTTCTCAAAATGACCCAAAGATACCGAGACTGAGGGAGAGGAGCTGAGGGTGTGTGGAACAGTGTGGGCTGGAACCCCCTGCAAAGGAAGCAGATATCATCCAGAAAGCCTGGGGAAGATGGCAGCAAAGGAAAGAGAAAGACCAAGAGAGGGAAAATGTGGGAAATAAGGACATGAAGAGGTGTTGAGGAAAATCAGCTAAGGATGTAGGGCCGGGTGACAGACTCAGATGAGACAAGAACAGTGTTGTCTGGAGAGAGAGGGAAGGCAGAGATGGAAGGTAGAAGAGGGCAAGTGAGAAGTGGAGAAGGGGCGACAGAAGAAGAGAGATGTGAGGCAGAAATGGATGAGGAGGGATGAAGATAGAAGGACCAGGCAAAGAAAAGTGAGGTGGGATGGGCAAAGAAGAAAGGTCGAAGATGGAAAAGGGGAAAGGAGATTGGAGGGCCTCTGACTCCCCTCAGATCACAAGCGAGAACCCGGAAGGGAGGAACCCAGCAGGGGTCACAAAAGTCAGCCTAGGGCAGGATGGAGAGTGGGCGGCCCTTTCTGCTCTCTCAACCCCTCCCAAGGCCACCCAGGGAACGCAGATGCTGCAGGAGAGGGGAAATCCAGCGAGATGTGGAAGTAGCTCCCGCCCTCTTCCTCCTCTTTAAAGCTTTTGGTTTCTCAAATACCTGCCCGGCCTTTCCAACTGCTTCCCCCCACCCCACCCCTTGGCAAAATTCTCGAGGCTATTGGTGGGGTGTCTGTAGGATCCAGGCCATCCCTCCAGCCCGCCCCCAAAAGACACACTCCACATTCGCCGGCAGTAGGTCGGGATTCGGAGAGGTCCCTCCCCGCAGGAGCCCCACCCCTTCCCACCTCCTCGCCCCACTCCTTTCGCCGCGACCGTAGTCTCTCCATTTCCCCCTCCTGGTGTAGTCCTCCCTCCCGCCTCTCGCGCGCTCCCTCCCCTCGCTTTCATCCTCCTATCCCCACCTCTCCAACCTCCGCTTTCATCCTCCTCCCCTCTCCTCTCCTCCCCGCTCCCGCCTGCCCCACCCCTGGGAAGCCCCTCCCGTCGGGCAGCGCCGCTTTATAAGCGGGTTCCCTGGCCGGGGGCGGCAGCGGCTGGTCGGCGGCAGCTCTGCGGGTGCGGGGGCGGCGAGCCGAGGACCGAGCGACCGCGGCCGGAGCGCGCCGGCCACCGCCCGCACCGCCCTTCCGCCCGCCCTCCGGACGGCCGCAGCCCTGCGGGTCTCCGCTCCAGACCCACCCCCGCCCCACCCCGCGCGCCTCTGCCGCCTCTTCCTGAGCCCCAGCTTGCCGAGTGGCCGCCGCTGCCGCTGTCGCCGCCGCCGCCGCCACCGCGCCAGGTTCCGGCCGCGGCCACCCTCCGCCGTCCAGGGCCCTTCCGTCCCGGCCCCGGGACCCCGACTCCCCGCCAGCCCCGGCCCCGGCCCCGGCACCATGTCGGAGAAGAGCGTGGAGGCAGCGGCCGAGTTGAGCGCCAAGGTACGGGCGGGGCCGGCGGCGGCCCGGCCCCCGCACGCCCCCCAGGCTCCGCGCAGTCGTGCGCCCCAGGCCGCCCCGACGGCCCCAAGCTGCTGCCCGGGTGCGGGGTCCCGGCGGACCCCGCTCCGCCCTCCCCCCGCGCCCCAGCCTGGCGCTGCCTGCCCCGCTCCGCGCGGCTCGCGCCAGCGCCCTCTAGCTTCCCGAGCGCCGTGAGCCCGGCTCCCGGCCTGGCCGCTCCGGCCCCGCGCCGTCCCCACCCCTCTCCGGCCCCGGCTCGCGCGCCTCCACCCCGGCCGGTGACCGTCGGAGCTCTGCGCGTCTCATCTACCCTGCCCCCTCCCCCGCGCCCCTCTCCGGCGCCCCGTCCCCTGTCTTCCCTTCCAGTCTGACCTCACCTTTCCTCCGCTAAGCGGTTTGAGAGCCTCCGGTGTAAACAGGACCCTCCTGGGAGGCTGCTCCTCTCGGCCCCTCCCCTCGAGGCCCGACAGTCTCTTGCTTCTCTCCGACAGCTACTGCCTCTATTTTCTCCTTCCCTCCTTTCCTTCCATCCTTCGTGCACTGGCCTTCAGCTCTCTTAGTCTCCATAGCCCTCCTCCAGCGTCTCCCCCCACGCTTAAAGAATCTTGAATTCCTAAAAACCAGAAGGGGGCCGGGAACAGCCTTCGAAAAAGCTGGGGCCCCGCATTGCATGGCATTGCATCGCGCCGCCCTTGCTCCCGTCAGCTCCCTCCCTGGCCCCATCCCTTCGGCCTTGCCTCTCTTCCAGCCTTTCTCTAATTTCCCTAGGGAACCTGCTGAGTGTCGCTTGGGGAAATTAATTCGGCCAGGGTTTGGGGGCTGGGAGCCCGACCTTGGGTGGGGGGTGATTGCTGAGGAGGTCACAGAGGTCTCCTGGAGGCCGGTGAAGTGAAAGGGGGAACCAATGGGATTCGAGGCAGTGGGAGACAGGGGCTCCGTGTGAGATCTGACAAGGTGTGCTGAGCGGCCCTCCAGTGGGCTGTGCGGTGGCATGTGACTTCACTGAGTAGGTGTCTTTGTATGTCTGAAATCCAGCGAGTGTGTGGGACTGCCCGTGTCAGTTACATGTGTGCGTGTGGAGACGTAGCTGTTCTGGAACCGTGTTGCTGCTTTGTGAGTGCCGAGTGGCTCCACTGTGCTCTTGTGCTGTCTCAAGAGTGTGTGCCAGAATGCCCAAACACCGGGCCATGTGTCTCCGGATCGCGTGGGCGCCCCTCTGTAGCTGTGTGTGTGAATCAGTGTCAGCCTGTGTCAGTGTGTGTGCCTGTGTTGAGTAAATGAGGCCAGAGAGCAGCCTAGCACAAGACCTAGGTCACATACCCTCCTGGAAAAGGGATCATGGAAGGACAGTGACCAGGAGGACAGGACCAGACAGGGGAGGAGAGGGCCCGGCCCCTTGGACTTTGGCCTCTGGTAGACTCCCTCCCTCCCTGGCCCTCACTCTCCTTCCCTCCATCAGCCCCGATGAGAAACTCAGGCCAGGGCCGTGCAGACCTGGTGCTGGGGCCCCCAGAGAGAAGCCGACGATCCCCTGGCTCTCCAGGCCCAGGATGTAGGGGAAAGCCCACCAGGTAGTAGAAATGCCATACCGACCATGTGGCAGAGAAATGAGGACAGCGAAGTGGCATGAAGAAACCTAGCTGAAGTGAGAGGGGCAAGCGTTTTGCGCTCCCCATAAAGGGAGAAGGGAATTGAGCATCCCTCCAGGCCAACCACCCAGCACCAAACCTCTCTCCTGTCCCAACCCTGTTCCAGAAAGGACACACCCTCCCAGGGTGATCTACTCACCCAGAAAACTTCCATCCCCGTGGAATCGGATACACAGAGTTGCACACCAACACCAGATCCGATCTGATCGCACAGAGACACCACAGTGCCTGCCAAGGGGTGGGGTAGAGAGAGGACTGGAATCTCAATTGGAAGGGCCGGTGTGGTGTCCCGAGAGAGGGGACTCTTGTGAGCACCTCCCTGGGCCACATCACATCAGGACAAGACATCAAAGGTGTGCCTGCTGGGGTCTTGGGAAGGAGAGAGGGGCCATGTGGAGGGAGGGGACTCTACACAGGGACCTTCCCCTCTACTTTCCCATCCCGCCCACACAGACCTTGTCTGTCTCTTCGTCTACCAGGTCCCAGAGTCTTTCCCTTCCACGTTTCCCTTATCCTACTTCCCCTACATCCCTGCTGGCAACGGTGACTCCTACCCTTCTGCCACACCAGTGCACACACCACACCAGGGCCCACACCGTGCTGGTGCACGCACCATGGGTGGTCGGGAGGAGGAAACCACCTGCACCGTCTCGGGGCAGGAGTGGGCAGAAGTGGGCAGAAGTGAGAGGGGGCACCGGGAGTCGTGCTAAGGGGCTCTTCCTATTCCTGTAGCCTTGGGCCAGGTACGAGCCTGAGGATGAGGGGGGCACAAAGGCAGAAACAAAGGCTTTCGCAGCTGAGAGGGAAGCTGGGAGGGATGCCCAGGAGAGAGTACTCAGGAAAAGGCCCCAGAGGTAGACAAAAGGCAGAGCAGGGCCGGCAGAGGGAGGGGGCAGGCGAAGGAGGGACCTCCAGAGGGGGTGGGGCGTCAGGGCTGCAAGCAGATGGAGGGGATTTGCTTTGCTGAGCTGAACTCCAGCCGGTGAGGTTGGGCAGAACTTGGTGGGGGTGATGAGCGCTTACCTTGGCTGCCTCTTCCCGGGCTTCATCACTTTTCTCCTCCCTCAAGTCTTGGGGAAGGTGTCTGGTCTCAGCCCCTCTGTGGCTGTGAGGACCCTGGGACCTCTGTTCAGTCTCTAAGCCGCACTGCCCACTTTCTCCATCTCCCACTCCTCTAAAGTCACTGCAGAGGGAGAACCGGGCCTGGAGGGACTTAAGGGCTGCAGATCGTTTGTGGTGAGAGGAAGGTGACCTCTCTCTCTCTCTTGCAGGACCTAAAGGAGAAGAAAGAGAAGGTGGAGGAGAAGGCAAGCCGGAAAGAGCGAAAGAAAGAAGTGGTGGAGGTGCGGAGGGGTCACCTGCCCACCGTGCCCCCAGCTCCCTTCCTGGGGGCCCGCCTTTCCCTGACCCCTCCCATCCTCGCCGCCCTGCCCTCAGGCCCCTTACCCTTGGCGGTGACGGTGGGTGGAGGCACAGGGCCACCCTGACACCTCCCTCTCCCCGTCCCGCAGGAGGAGGAGAACGGAGCTGAGGAGGAAGAAGAAACTGCCGAGGATGGCGAGGAGGAAGATGAAGGAGACGAGGAAGGTGGGGAGGGGCAGGGAAGGCTGGGCTCAAAGGAACCGTCAGGGTGGGTTTGAAGAGCTGAAGCAGGGCTGAGGGCCGCCACAGGGGGTCTCTGCTGGAGCTTCCAGCCCTTCCCCAATGACCCATTTCTGGCTCCTCAGATGAGGAAGAAGAAGAAGATGAGGACGAAGGGCCCGCGCTGAAGAGAGCTGCTGAAGAGGAGGTTTGGGCTGGGTTGTGGGCTGAGGGGCTGTCAGGGATGCAGCAGGGCCGGGAGCCCTTTGGATTTGGACCTAGATCCCGGTGGTGCAGGGCGGGGGCTGGAGCAGCACAGAGGGCGGTCCCTCTCCCAGGCGACAGCTACCCCAGCTCTTTCCCTCTCCACAGGATGAAGCGGATCCCAAGCGGCAGAAGACAGAAAATGGGGCGTCGGCATGAGCCCCCTGCCAGTGGGCTGGGGGTGGGAGGCCCCTCGGGGGCCTGGAGGTGAGGGTAGGGACAGCCGAGCACAGTCGCTCTTCACCTGGCTCCCTGCTCTGGGCCCCGCGCCAGAGCTGCCGCCCTCTCTCTCCCCAGCCTTCTCATGCCGCCCCTCCACACACTGCCCCCTCCATCCTCACTGCCATCTTCCACCTCCTGACCTGCTCCATCTGAGCTCCCCAGCTGGTCCCCGGTGGCCCCCTCCCTCTCCCTCCTCTCTTCCTCCATCCCCGCAGCCAACCCCACCCTCCTCTGGGAGCCTCTCCTTCCTAACCTCTGCATCCCAGCCTCACGTCCTGCCCATCCCTACCCTGCCTGATCCCTGGGTCTCCCTCAGATCCCCTTCTCTCAGACAGCGCCAGGCCGGGGTGGGAACAGGGTTGGGGCCGAGCCCCACAGCTGCCCCCCTCCCCTCCCCTTTTTGTATAATTTAATAAAGAAACGGTCGCGCTTCTGTTTTTAACCTGTCTCCTGCTTTCCCGGGCAGAGCGAGGAGGGTGGCCGATGGCACATTCTATCAGGACCCCTCCCCTCTATAAAAAAATCAGCGGCACCCTCCTACCACCCACCCCGCGAGAAGACAAGAGCAGCTACGCTCCGGGTGGACGGGGGGCGCGGTGTCTTTGAGAGCTGACTCGCGTCCTGGTTTTGGATTCTTGGGGATGCTCCTCCCAGCCATACACACACCCTTCCCTGCTAACCCACACCAGGCTAGACACTGCTGAGCCCAGTGGAAAGCTACCAGCCCTATTGTGCTGAACCAGGCAAAGAAACAGCCTCAGAAACAGGAAGTCCCGCCCCTGAAGTGGGAGAGGGCAGGAGACCTGGGTCTCAGCCTCTTTGGATGGACTGAGAGTTGCCTGGCACTGAGCAGTGAGCTCCTGGTCAAGCAGGGAGAACTCCAGGACCTCTTGTGGTTCCAGGCCTGGTGCAAGTTCTGGCTCCGCAGGCTGGGTGGCGTGGGGAGCAGGGGTTCCCCCCTGGCCTTCTCAGGCTTCCTTCCTTAGTTCTGCCTCAGTTTTTCCTGAGGCAAGATCCCTGCTGCAAGATTTCTGCATTTTTCCGTATCACCCTTGCCCTCTCTTAGTTCAGAGCCTCTGGATTGGGAGAGCCTGCTGATTACACAGAGGCCTGAGCTGTAGAGGGGTGTGTGTGATTCATTGATACCATTCATCCCCAAAGATGAGAAGACACCTGTAACTCACCCGGGGTCAGGATCACACACACACACATATACTCACAGCTTTTGTCTTCACACTCCCTACCTGACCTTAAATCTCTGAGTCTGCCTCAGTTTCCTCATGTGTACAATGGGGGATAATATTAGATTTCATGAGTTACTGTACACACAAAGTGCCCACTACAATGCCCAGCACATAATGAAGGCACAATACGGTGTAGCTATTCTTTTCCCTGTGTGTGGGGTGCCCTTCAGACCTACCATCTTTTAGGGTACAGTAGAGCTTCTAGGAGTCATTGGATGGGTGGGGAGACAGGTAGACGAAGGTAATGAAGTTCTGGGAAGGTAAGGGAATAAGGGAGGGGATGAGTACCAAGGAAAGGGCTTGCCAAGAAAGTATGACGGGCCTGGGGAGGCAGCTCAGAGATGGGCAAGTGGGTAGTTCAAGGCAGAGAAGGGCAGAAGTTCCTGGGGAAAGAGAACAGTCAAGAGGGTGGGGGAGGAGTGGAGAGGGTGGCGGGGACACCCAGGACTGAGGAAATAAACAAGGGGAGCGCCACCACAGGGGTGGAGGTAATGCTGCTGGGAATCAGCCCCCTCAGACTTTCCACTGCGAAGCGAAACCGTGAGCCCTGGGGTGCTGGGGGGGGCGGCAACGGGGAGGGGAAGTGCAGAAGGTGGAGGGAAGACAGAAGGACAGGGGCCAGGGCCCTGGGAGCAACAGAACGGCCTCTAGCTCAAGACAGCCACCTTACCTCCACTCTGCTCTCTGCCAGCGCCCTGCCTCGTCCCCCGGGACCCCCACCCCACCCTGACTGCACCCTCCGGCTGCCCGATCTGCCGGGCTTTCCTCTAGATTCCAGCCCCTGGTCATTGGTTCCTCCCTCTCTCTCCAGGCCTCCATTCCTCTTTTTCTAGATTCTCTCTCTCCAACACCCTCTTTGCAGAACCTCTCTTTTGAACATCAGTCCTTCCCCACTTTCTGACCTCTTCCCTTTGGAGGGCTGTGTGGCCCAGGCCTCAGAGGAGATGCGGGAGGCTCGGTTCCCGGCCTGGCTGCTTCTGCAACTGCTGTGGGCAGCTGCAGGTAAGGTGGGGACCACCCTCTGGGAGGGTTGACCTCCAGACCCACAGCAGGGGGTGAGGAGGGATTTCTCGATGACCACACAGATGCCAAGGTCCTTAGATTGGGTGGATTCTTCTAACGCCTTTCTTGGGGCAGTCCTTCAGCCCCCAAAGCCTCTCTTAGGTCTCCCTCTTGGCAGGGAAGGGGCAGAAACCCAAGGTCTCCCTCAGCCCTGTTTCTCCCTCAGAAAACACTGAGGCTCCTTCTCTGCTCTGAAGTCTCTTGGCTCATGGCCCCTCCCCTTGGCCTCTCTTTTCCTCCCCAGTGGAGGCTCCAGACCCTGGGGCAGAGGTCCCGGTGGTGTGGGCCCAGGAGGGGGCTCCTGCCCAGCTCCCCTGCAGCCCCACAATCCCCCTCCAGGATCTCAGCCTTCTGCGAACAAGACAAGTCACTTGGCAGCATCTACCAGACAGGTATGCACCCCAAACTGCAGCAACAAGACCCCCAGATCCAGCAGTAAAGGCATCCAGACTTCCAGTCCCAGGCCCAAGCCAGCCCTCTGTGTTCTCCCCGGAGCTGTCAGTCCCTCGGAAGCCAGTGGTTCAGCCTCCCCCGCCGCCCAGCCCCCACCCCTGCCCTTCCTCCGCAGCCTGCCCCCCTCACACCTGCATCCCCCAACACGCCTGCCTCTCTCCGGTGGTGGATGGTGCTGGCCAACCGGAGCGGGGGACGGGACGGTTAGCAGTCCAGAGATCTTCCCTTTGGGTGGGCTTCCTCATCCTCAAAGTGTGGTTGGACGGCCTCTTCCCCGGGGTTTCTTCCCCTCGGATTTCTCAGTCCCATCTCTCTCCTGCCCAGTGAGCCCGCGGCGCTCTCCCCCCGGGGCCCGGGGCCCCGCCGCTACACGGTGCTGAGGCTGGCTCCCGGAGGCCTGCGCGTCGGGAGGCCGCCCCTGCAGCCCCGCGTGCAGCTGGATGAGCGCGGCCTCCAGCGCGGGGACTTCTCGCTGTGGCTGCGCCCGGCCCGACGCGCCGACGCCGGCGAGTACCACGCCGCTGTGCGCCTCGGGGACCGCGCTCTCGCTTGCCGCCTCCATCTGCGCGTGGGCCAGGCGGCGGGTAGGTGTGGGGGAGGACGGGGCGGGGAGAAGCGGGGCTAGGAGGAGGGCGCCCCATATCCCGCCGCCCCGGAGGCAGGAAGGGCTGGGCAGAGGCTGGCTGTGCTTCTAAGGATGCGCCCCAGGCCCTGCCGGAGAGCCCCGAGGGGCAGAAGGGGCCGGCGAGCCTGCCTGCGGGGTGGAAGGTGCCCCCGGAGAAGCACGTGTGTCGGGGGAGGGCCCGGTGGAGAGATCGTATCACCCCTTGAGCTCCCCTTCCCCGACCCACAGCGGGAGTGCCAGGGTGGAGGAGGGGAGGCACCCCTTCCAGGGGAGAGTGCGGGGCTGGAGTGACTCCGTTCAGACATCTGTAGTCTGTAGCTCAGGGGGTGGGCTTAGTGGGGATCCTCAAGCAAGGTCTGGAGAAGGGGAAGCGTAGACCAAGCCCAGTGAACTGGAGGCAGGGGGCAGGGGAAGTAGGCAGGGGACTCCTGGGCATGCATTTTAAGCACCTCCAGGGGCCAGGCCCTGGGCTGGTTGGGTGGGAGGAGGGTTGGGAGAGAGAAGACAAAGAGATCTACAGCCAGGTGCCTGTTTCCAGGAGCGTCCAGCTTAGTTGGCCTGATGTGTTGGGAAAGTGGGCCTGATCAACCTTCTCTGTCCTTGCCCAGTGACTGCCAGCCCCCTCGGGTCTCTGTGGACCTCCAGTTCCGTCATCTTGAACTGCTCGTTCAGCCGCCCTGATCTCCCAGCCTCTGTGCACTGGTTCCGGGGCCCAGGCAGAGTCCCCGTTCAGGAGTCCCCCCATCACCTCTTAGCCGGAAACTTCCTCTTCCTGCCCCATGTCAGCCCCTTGGACTCTGGGACCTGGGGCTGCACCCTCACCTACAGAGATGGCTTCAATGTCTCCACCACGTACAGCCTCACTGTTCTGGGTAACTCCTCCAGTCTGCCTTCACACTTGACCACAATCCCTTCCTGCCCCCCTGCCTCCCGTCACCTCCCCCGGACTTATGAGCCCCCAAACCAAGCTGACGGCACCTGTGATTGCTCTGGGCCTCACTGTCCCACTCCTTTCTCTTTCCCTTTGCAGCCTTTCAGCGGCTTCTCCCTTCTAGCTTTTCCCTTGGTCATCCAACCTCACTTGCCAGCCTTTGGTCTCCTGCTGGCCCACGCGCACTCGGGGGTTCTGAGCATCCTCAGTTCATCCAACTTATCCTGCTCCTTAGCACTCTTCAGAGCCGGACCACCTCCTTCACCCTTCCTCCTCCCTTCCCTGCAGACCTAGCGCTCCAGCCCCTTTGTAAGTTGGGGCTCCCTTTTCTTTGCAGGCCTGGAGCCCCCAGTCCCTCTGACAGTGTACGCTGGAGCCGGTTCCAGGGTGGAGCTGCCCTGCCGCCTGCCTCCGGGTGTGGAGACCCAGTCTTCCCTCACTGCCACATGGGCCCCTCCTGGGGGAGGCCCCGACCTCCTGGTGGCTGGAGACCATGGCAACTTTACCCTTCTACTAGAGGCTGTGGGCCAGGCCCAGGCTGGGACCTACACCTGCCGCGTCCACCTGCAGGGGCAGCAGCTCAGTGCCACTGTCACTTTGGCAGTCATCACAGGTCAGCCCCAGGTGGGAAAGGACAGGAAGGGAAGGCTAGCTGGGCAAAGACTGGGTAAGTCCGCCTCATGATGCCAGGCCACTGGGCACAAGTTGCAGGGGGATGCCCCTTGTGGCCTCCTCTTTTCTCGCCCCCATATAACGAACAGAAACTGAAAATCTCCCCTGAGTCACTGGATGAATGTTCCACTCTTCTGTAAGGGACTCCCCTGCTCTGAATTGGGGGGAGGGTCAGAGAAGTTAGAAGGAGAGGTGGCAAAAGTTTGAATGATTCAAGAGAAGTGGAATATAGTTCAAGAATCCTTGCCCACTTTGGAACCAGGGCCTGGGTTAAAGTTGCGGGAAGTGGCCTGGATTGGGGAGGAATGAATAAATCCGTCCCTTAGTCAGCAAATATTTACTGAGCAAGGGCTTTTCAAGATAGTATAAAACAAACATAGAAGAAAAAACCAAACAAACTCAGAAAGTATGGGTTGATTGTTCAGTAACTATCACCGCTTGGTTGTGTCTGCCGTACTCACTATGCCACGAAATAGTAGCACCACATAGTAGGCGCTTAATAATGTATATTGGTTGAATGAATAAATGAACCTGCCAACAACACACCTCCTGAAGACCAGTGCTGGATTTCCACTTGCTTCCCACTTAGCTCTACATAGATATGGTACCCACAACTCAGTCTCACTCTGAGCCCCATCTTTTCCTCGCACCCAATCCTCTTGCTAAGTCACCTTCCCGTCAGTAACTCCACTCATGTCCTACTCATCCTCAACTTCCTCCTTCCCAGTCAGTTACCACAGCCTACCAATTCTTTCTGTCCAAGGTCTTCTTGAGGCTCAACTGTCTTGAGTCAGTTTTCCAAGCTATCTGCATGACAGCTCAACGGGAGAGAGATTGTTGCCCCCGTTTTACAGAGAAGGAACTTTCTCAAAGTCACAGAGCTGGGAAGTGCCAGACTTGGGGCTAAACTCAGGTGTCTGTGCCAGCAAACCTTCAGGGGCTTGTACACCATGCTCAGCTCCAGGCCATTCATCAATTTTCTCCTCCTGCCCATCCCCACCGCACAGCTTCGAGATGATCTGTCTCTAGATCGGTTGATCTGTTCTCTAGACATTCAGAAATGGGGATAGAATTCATTTGGGGGACACAGATGTGAGCCACAGCATGGAAGCAGGAAAAGTGCAAGGTCTCCGGGGGGCCAACTCACCTGAACGATGGGGGTTCTGAGCATTTGAGTAGAAAGTCATGGAAACGAATCTGAAATATTTGTCATGTGATCCTTCCGGCCAGTTTGAGTTTGAACAGTCCCCGGAAGGCAGTAGGGAGCCTGGAAAGTTTGGGGGCAGCAGAGTGATCTGACCAGAGCTTTGTCTTGATAAGATTAATTTGGCCATGACCCTGATCTCCTCCCCTCAATCTCACCCAATCAGAGCCCAGGTGAGTCAAGGCGATTGAGACTTGGGAGTTGAGCCTATGCTTTCATGTAAGAGGGTCGGGGCCCCAAAAGATCTCTTCCCTCTAATTTTTTCAGTGACTCCCAAATCCCATGGATTACCTGGCAGCCTGAGAAAACTGCTTTGTGAGGTGACTCCAGCATCTGGACAAGAACACTTTTTGTGGAGCCCCCTGGACGAGCGGTCTCGCAGGACCTCTCCAGGCCCCTGGCTGCTGATGCCGGAGGCCAGGCTCCTTTCTCAGCCCTGGCAGTGCCGCCTGTACCAGGGGCAGAGGCTTCTCGGGACCGCGGTATACCTCGCTGAGCTGTCTCGCCCAGGTCCGAGACCCCACAGCGCCATAGCCCCAACTCCAGACCAGTCACCTCCATCCCACTTCCAGACCTCCTCCCCACACCACGCCCCATCCCCGCTCTTTCTCTCCAGCCAGGGAGCTGACCTCCAGCTCTTGTCTAGGCCTGACCCACTTCTGCCAATAATTAGCTGAGTGACCCTGGACAAGTCCCTTAAACTCTCTGGGTCTCATTGTCGGTAACATATCGGGGTATGGCAAGGTGTCCTTCCAGCCATGACCCTATGGCTGTTGCAATCCTGACCTCTCTCCGTAGGTGCCCAACGTTCCGGGAGAGCCCCGGGGGCCCGGAAAACAGGCTACCTCCCTCTCCTCATCCTTGGTATCCTCTTCCTGCTCGTGTTGGTGACTGGAGCCTTTAGCTTTCACCTTTGGAGAAGACGGGTGAGCCGGGAACCCCCCTCCCCAGTCCTCGGTGTGCTGTCTGGCACCCCTTCCTCAGGTAGATGAGCAAGGTTGACCCCTGAACTTGCCCTCAGAGCCCCCTCTCCATGAGCCTCTGCACTCCAGGGACCCCTTGTGCCTGAAGGAACCAAAGGAGGCTCGGAGGGGCTGAGAGAAGGCCTGGGACCATATGGGCAGGGAGGGGCCTGGGAAGGAATAGCTTATTCCCTTTCCCTTCCCCCTCCTCTTTCTCCTACCCTCCGTGTCTGTCTTCCCACAGTGGCGACCAAGAAGATTCTCTGCCTTAGAGCATGGGACTCACCCACCTCAGGCTCAGAGCAAGATAGAGGATCCGGAGCCCGAGCCGGAGCCCGATCCAGATCCAGAGCCCGAGCCGGAGCCCGAGCAGGAGCCCGAGCCGGAGCCCGAGCCGGAGCCCGAGCCGCAGCCGCAGCCGCAGCTGAAGCAGCCCTGAGCTGGAGTCGGGCAGCCCCTGCATCTCTGCAGTTCAGTGCAAATAAACTCCCCGTCAGCAGCAAGCCTGAGTCTGGCCCCTTCTTGCCGAGGGAAGGTTCTGTCTCTCCCCAGCCTCTGGGGCTCCCTTCTCACACCCTGGCCTTCTGACCTACTTTCCCCAGGCAGTCTTGCATCTTCCCCTTTTCCGTTCCTGGTTTCTTCGTGATTCTTTCTTCCTGGTCTCTCTCTTGCTCTTTCTTTCTCCTGGGGAGTCGTTTTCCTGAAGGTCCGAGCAGCCCTCACCCCTCACCCCTCCAGCCCTCTCCTCCGTCCTCGGCTCACGTTGCTCTGGCTGCCCGCTTTCCTTTCTATTTTGCTCCTCTGGCCCACCCCACGCGCGCCATACCTCAGCACGGTCCTTGGCCCTCTGGCGGCAGCGCACACACACACACACACACACACACACACACTCACACACACACTCAGCCCTGCCGGGTCGAGTCCTCCCGGAGATGGGGTCTCGCAACCTTTCTGGGTGGCAGCCTCCGCCTCACCCCTACATTCTGCAGCCCTGGGCGACCTGTCTGGTCCCAGTAACGAGAGCACACTGCCCCCCAGTGGTCTCTGTTTGTCACACACCACCGGAGGTCACAGGGCAGGCTGAGGCAGATTAGCAGTGTGGGGACCGGGGACCAGGCAGCTCAGATGCCCCGTGGGCTGGCTCTACCTTTGTGACTGCACTCTCCGTGGTCCATGCACGAGCGCGCACCCAGCGACTGTCTCCCGCCCTGTACACCCTCAGGACAGATCACCCTGGCCCTGGCAAGGTTATGGTCCAAGTCTGACACAGGGGAGTCCTGGGGACAAAGTCCCCCACGTGGGGAAGAGAACAGACAACCAGACTCTGGCTGCTGCTAAAGCCTCAGGAGTCCGGAACCCTGGCTTCTGATCCTGGCTGTGCTGATGTGACCAGAGCTAGTCTCCTTGAGCCTCAGTTTCCTCATCTATTAAATGGGACAAGGATGATAATGCACCCAAAGGGGTTGTGCAGATATTGGATAATACAAGGGCTTTGAAAACTGTGATTGTGCTGAGCATCCATTCGTGAAGGAGGAGAAGACCCACGAGTCTGATTGCCTCCTTGCTCTGTCTGTCTGTCTGTCTCTCTAGGAGGGAATATTTCTCTGGGCGGGGCAGACGGTGCTTTAGCAGAGCACACAAACACACACACACACTCACACACACACACACACAGAGGGACCCAGCCCTCCGCCTGCAGTGTTTGCAGGGCTCTGGACTTGGGCTGAGGGAGCTGTCGCCCTGGAGTGGAGGGAGAACACGTTGCAAGCGGGTGGGAGCTGGTCTACAGGCGCCAAGGGGTGGTGCACAGACACAGGATGTGGCAAAGGCCCTGCCACTGTCCCCCGAGCCTGTGTGCTGTGTGCAGTGACACAGACATGAACCATGAAGCTGAAGACCTGCCCTGTGGAGACACAATGGCCAGAGACTTGGGGACAGAATGGAGAGAGGAGCATCTTCGTTCCATGCAGAGCCCTGGTGGGGAGGGGCCTGAATAATGACCCATTTGAGGCCATCTGAGGTTCCCAGCCTTAGGACGGTGGTGACCCTTGTCTCGTCACAGGCAGGGACACAGGGGCACAGAAAGGAGGCTCTGGGGGCTCGCCAGGGACGGTCACACTGTAAGGAGAGGCCTGAAGCCCCTTGGAGCGGCCTTCAAAGCACCATCTCCCCCCTTTGCTGTGGGCTAGGGGCGCTGCCAAGGAGACTCCTTGGCTCTGCCCACAACCTGCTCTCCACGGCCGTGGTGGAAGCCACGAGGCTTTAATGGAGCAGGGGTTTCCTGGAAAGTTCTGTGGGTGACATTCTTCCTCTCTACGAGGTGACACCCTCTGCCCTTTGGGCTTCTGAGAGGAGTCACTGAGGATTCACAGGCTCTGTGCAGGGACGTCCCCGCGCTCCTGCACAAAGGGGACAGGGAGGGGACAGAGGCCACCTGTTCCTCCACCCACTGAGGAAGAGAAGAGCAGACAGCGGAAGCGAGAGGGGGCAGGGGGCTTGTATATGCAGTGCTCCTTTGATTAATTCTTGCCCCTGTCTCTGTGGGATCTCTCCTGGGGGCAGGGTCACTTTCCTGCTCCTGCCCCTCTGGCCCTGAGCCCCACTCCCCATCCAGCAAGAAAACCTCCAGCCCTTTCCATGTCCTCTTAGGGTCCAGGGAGTGAGGTTAATCCATCCTGTTTCACCAAGTTTATCTGCAAACTGACATTCCAGGTTGGGGTCCTGGAGGGGAAAGGGCGGCAAGGAGGCAGGGAGCTCATGGGGGGTTTTGGGAGGGGGAATCGTCTTAGGTCCTCGTTAAAAAGGAAGGGAGGGGAGCTCCCTGGTGGCCTAGTGGTTAGGATTCCGGGTTTTCCCCGCTGTGGCCTGGGTTCAAGCCCTGGTAGGGGAACTGAGATCCCGTAAGCCGCGCGGTACAACCAAAAAAAAAAAAAAAAAATGGGGGAAGGGGGTGTATTAGTTGTTTACTGCCACGTAACAAATCACCCCCAAACTCAGTAATTTAAGACAGTAAAGATATTATCTCACAAGTTCAGGCATCCGGAAGCAGCCTGGCCGAGTAGTTCTGGTGCGGGTCTCGTACGGGGGTTTCTGCCACGATTTGGGCCAGGGCTGTATGCATCTGAGGGCTGGGCTGGGCTGGAGGATCTGGTGGTGAAAAGGGTCCCTCAGGCGGCTGCCGGCCAGGGGCGTTGGTCTCTCCCCACATGGGCCTCTTCACAGGACTGCTCATGACCTAGCAAGACGAACGCTACCATGTCTTTACAACCTAATCTGGAGAGTGACGTGCCATCCCTTCTGCTGTTTTCTGTTGGCCACAGAGCCCATGCTGGTACAGTGTCGGGGACAGCATGAGGGTGTGAGGTGAAGGAAGCAGGAATCGCGGGGGCCATGTTGCACCCCGCTATCATGGTGGGGAACAGTGCCTGAAAGAGACATAGGCCAAGAGGGGGAAGAGGCCTCTCTGAGGACCTCCACCCCCAGCCCTGCCAGGGACCTGACGGCCTCCTCCAGAAGTTCTGGAGGCCAAACGAGGTCCAGAGCTTTGCCCAGTCCAGCGTGTCAGGCAAGAGGCCATACTGTGCGCCTTCAGGCCTGTGGTCACCGTTGCCGGTGTGTCCCCCCCACCCCGATCTGGTCTTCTCATCTCCACGGAGCAGGGCAGCCCCTCAAAGGTCCCTGCCTCACCTCCCCCAGCAGCCAGAGGTACTAGGCCTGGGCCCCTGCTGTTACCCCTCCCCCAAAGGAGGTGAGCTTAGCTTTCCCTGCTCGGGCCCACCCCAAGGTGGGGTTCGCCCTTTGAAGGGAGTGAGATTGGGGTGGGGATGGGTTCTATCTGCTCCACTCTGTGGCTGACAGTTTCTCCAGGGGCTGCAGGTGCCAGCTGGCTGAGCCCAGGCTGGGCTCTGAAATTTGCCTGATCATACCTCCCATGGGGCGGGAGGCCTTGGAAGCACCCTCTGAGAGTTGTAGAAAGTGGTCGTGGAACCGGGGGGAATGTGGCCTGGGTGGAGGTGATGCAGCCCTGCAGAACTCTGCTCCCCAGAGAACAGCCTCTGTGACCCCTCGCCCCTCCCCCCTCCCCAAGCCCCGCCCGCACCCGCTTTGCCGAGGCTGTGGAGGGGGCCGCCGCAGCTGTTCTGGTGAGGAGGCCACCACAGGACTGCACCTGGGGCTTCCAACCTCCCTGCTCCACAGGCGGCCCCACCCCTCCTCCCACAGCCTGGTCCCCAACATTCTGTCAGCAGCCTGGGTGCTGGCTGCCCTCTGCCTCCATCTCTTGCTCCCCCCTTGGTCTCCCCCCGCACCTCCAGCCTGGAGACAAAATACACGCAGCAAAAATAGCTTTGTTTCAGGGACCAGGAGACTTCTGGAAACCCCCATGCTCCGGGCCTACTGTCATATAATGGGGCAGAGAGCTTAACTTCGGTTTCTTCTTCTGTAAAATGAGGATAGTAATACGTGCTGAAAAGGTCTGGCATGTGCTAATGTATGTGAAAGTGCTTTGAAAATGGAAAATCTCTCTATAGATGTGAGGGATCCTGGGGATGCCGAGCCTCAGAAGCCCCAGATGAGGTCACTGGCCTCCTACCCCCTCCATTGCTGTGGGAGAAGACTTCCCGCCTCCTCATCCTGGCCTTTCTTTTTTTTTTAAATTGAAGTATAGTTGATTTACAATATTATATTAGTCTCAGGTGTACAGCATAGTGATTCAATATTTTTATAGATTATATTCCATTTAAAGTTATTACAAAATGATGGCTATATTTCCCTGTGCTGTACAATAGGTTCTTGTTGCTTATTTATTTTATACATAGTAGTTTGTATCTCTTAACCACCTACCCCTATCTTGCCCTTCCCCCTTCATCCTGGCCTTTCTTTTTTTTTTTTTTTTTAAATTTATTTTATTTATTTATTTTTGACTGCGTTGGGTCTTCGTTGCTGCACGCCGGCTTTCTCTAATTGCTGCGAGCTGGGGCTACTCTTTGGTGCGGTGCGCGGGCTTCTCACTGCGGTGGTTTCTCTTGTTGTGGAGCATGGGCTCTAGGCACACGGCTTCAATAGTTGTGGCACATGGGCTCAG
The DNA here is from genome assembly GCF_028564815.1 of Eubalaena glacialis. Taxonomy (NCBI): domain Eukaryota; kingdom Metazoa; phylum Chordata; class Mammalia; order Artiodactyla; family Balaenidae; genus Eubalaena; species Eubalaena glacialis. The sequence goes on along the minus strand of NC_083726.1, from coordinate 110,709,260 downwards.
TAGTTGTGTCTCTTGGGCTCTAGAGCACAGGCTCAGTAATTGTGGCACACGGGCTTAGTTGCTCCGCGGCATGTGGGATCTTCACGGACCAGGGCTCAAACCTGTGTCCCCTGCATTGGCAGGCAGATTCTTAACCACTGTGCCACCAGGGAAGTCCTCCTGGCCTTTCTTAATGCAGAGGAGAGACAGTAGGGTGAGGGGGACCATCCAGGGATTAGGGGCCAAGCAGGTAAGTTCAAATCCTAGTGCCATCAGGTGTAGTTACTAGCTTTGTGACTGTTAGCGATTCTCTTAAACTTTTCGAGCCTCAGTTTCCTCATCTGTATGGTCTGGAAAATAATACTTATGCCCGATCATTGTTGTAAGGATTAAATAAAATACACAACCATATAAAGCACACAGCAGTTCTAAATGTTCAATATAAACTTGCTGTCTCTTCCCCTTTTCTTTTCCTGCTTGAAAACCCCAGAGGGAGGCATTGGTTCCTGGGAACCCATCTTCACAGGCAGTCACAGGCCACAGACCCAAGAGCTGGGTGGAACTGATGTACCAGATGGACTGGACATCAGTACCAGTACATCACACCGTCCATCTGGTACATCAGTTGCAAACTGGTGGGCCCTGAGCTAGATCCAGCCCTTGGAATGCTTTGTGTGATTTATTCAGTGTTAGAACAAAACACAAAATTAGTTGCCAACATTAAAATTAGGAGATATTACATAAATGTCTGGTTTTCCACCTTCTCTTGAAATTTTGGCAGAGCTGGCGACTCTGGGTTCACGTTCTGGTACAACCTCTACTGTCAGCTCAGCTGGAGCTGTGTGGTTAGTAGCTGCCCTCATTAGCTGAGGCAGGGCCTCTGTTTACCTCAGTCCTCACCCCTCCCTATTGTTTACTACCAGCTTTTCTCAGTTATAGTGCCTAGCAGGCTCCTATAGGCATTTAAGTCTGTGAGCCTTTCTATAGCCCCTCTGCATTCATTCATTCAGAAAGTATTCAACAGCCAGGGGCTGGGGGGAGGGGGGAACAGAGAGTTTGCGTTTAAGAGGGACAGAGTTTCAGTGGGGGAAGATGAAAAAGTTCTGGAGATGGGTGGTGGTGAAGGTTGTACAATAACATGAACGTACTTAATGGCATAGAACTGAACACTTAAAAATGGTTAAAATGGTAAATTGTATGGGATGTATCTATTACCACCATATATTTAAAATCAATCAGTATCAATACAACTTAATATTTTAAAAAGTATTCGACAAGTATTAAGAGTCTACCAGGCCCCAGGCTCTCTGCTGGGTGCTAAGTAAGACAGACGTGGTCACCACTGTAGCCCGTGAGACAGACACTAAACAATAATTTCATAATTGTTTCACTTAGATAAGTGCTTCCAAGGGAGAAGCCTCACAGGGTATTGGGAGGTCTTACCATAAGTGAACCTTCATTCAACTGGGGCGCCTGAGCAGCCTTCTCAGACTATGAGGAGGGGTCACGCGGAAGGTGAGGGTGTGGAGCAAGGTACAAACAGCCAATCCTGCCACTGGGGTAGGTGTGCTGTTCCTCACCCCACAACCCTCACCTCTGGATCACCCGCCTCCAGGCTTCTTTCAGGGGAGAAATCAACTTCAGTCTCATTCCAGCCTCTGTTATGTTGAATTTTCTTTCACTGAGAGCAGAGCCCAGTGGTTACTGATCTATGCTTCCCGCGGAAGCCTTTCTCAACCTCCCAGTTGAAATAAGCTTCCCTATGATAAGCTGTCCCAACATTCTGTGCTTCTCCCTTTGTAGCACTTATCCAGTTATGATGCAATTATTAAATGTTTAGTGTCCGTGTCACCATGTCTAGCTTACTTAACATCACACCCCCCGGGCCCCAGCAGAGTGCCTTGGGCTGGTAAACACTGCACATTTGTTGAATATACGAATGAATGGAGAGAACTGGGCCAGGTCAGGGGTTATAGTCTTAAATGCCTACAGGAGCCTGCTGTCATGTAAATGAGAAAAGCAGGCAGGCGGTACACAGGAAGGATGTTTGCATTCCTGCCTGAAGAAGGACACACACTCTCCCTTGAAGGACACGCCTTAGGGGTCGCACCTAACACTTGCTCTTATAACCATTAACCAAAACCGAGTCATTTAGTCATACCCAGCTGCAAGGGAGGCTGGGAAATATAACTTAAATCTGGGCAACAATGAGCTCAGCTAAAAATCGAGGGTTCTATTACTAAGGAAGAAGGAGAAAACAGATTTGGGGGACAAGTAAAGGTCTGTCTGTACAGAGAGAGCGCTAAGATCTGAAGAGTGGATACAAGTTTTCCAGTTTGGTGATTATCAATGTGTGGCCCATGGGGGTCCCTGAGACCCTTTTGGGGAGGGGGTGTTGCCAGGTCAAACCATTTTCATAAAAATAATAGGACATTATTTGCCTTTGTCACTATGTTGACATTACAGTGATGTTGCAAAATCTGGGTTAGACTGCTGCCTTAGCACAAATCAAGGTCATGGTGTCAAACCATGCTATGGTCATCGTGCTCTCCACCGCCAGGCACTTGCAGTAAAAAAAGAAGAAAAAGTTAATGCCAGTTTCACTTTAGAATGCACTTGATGAAGCAGTAAATATATATTAATTGTATTAACTCTCAACCCTTGGGTACACTGTGTTATGAAATGAGAAGTAGCAGGAAGCGCTTTGGCTGCAAATAAAGCACAATGGTTGTATCAATAGAAACACTTGTATTAATAGCTGGAGTTGCAAGCTGAACTAGCCACTTTTGTTCGTAGTAAGGGAATGCCGTGATGACACGCGCATGTTGGAAGGACCACTCAGGTTGCTGTGCAGAGGATGGCCTGGAGGAAGGTAGAATGGAGAGGCCAGGAGGCCAGTGAGGAGGCAGGAGCTGTGGTCCAGGCGAAGGATGATGATGGCACCGTGGATTGGAGTGGTGGTGGTGGTGGGCAGAGTGACTTGGACAGACTTCAGAGCTGCTTAGAAGGTAATTTCCAGGGGAATTGGTAAATAAATACATAGGAGGGGGCGGGTGAGGAAGGAGTCAGAGATTACACCCAGCTCCTTGGGCTTGAGCAGCTTGGTGGATGGTGGAGCCCTCACTGAGTGGGAAACTTGAACAAGAAGTAGGTTTGGAGGGCAGTACTTTTCAGGGGATGAGTTTAGTTTGGGATGCGTTGAGTTTGCTATGTCTGATGAACACCCAAACGGAGAAACCCAATGGGCAGACGGATACCCCCATTCGGCGCTCATGAGAGATCTGGGCCAGAGAGAAACATTTGAGGGTTGGCCGTGGACGAAGGCCCCGAGGAAAGAAGCCTGGTCCATGGTCACTCTGGGTGTCTGAAATGCCTCAGCCCAGGCCCTTTCTGCTACACGGGCCCAACTATAATGCCCCTGGGGAGGGAGCCCCAGAAACCCCTCCGGAACAAATGTCCTCAGGGCCCTGGAGCCAGGGGCTGTGTGGGGCTGACCACAGCAGCTATCGTAGGCCCTCTATCTCCCCCCCTCCCACGTCTGCTTTCCCTGAAGCCCAGGCCACATTGTAGTATCACTGATACAATCTTTTTCTTGCCACCCAACGAAAAGCACAGTGACACTTTTTCTCGCCACTCAATGAGAAGCGCAGTGACATTCTGGGCTCCGGCCGGGTTCTGCTGATTTTTTTCCCTTGACTTTGCCATTTTCATTTTGACAACTTCCCCAAGAGGCAGGGGGTGGGGACCCCAGCCCCAGGTGGTGACGTTGGGGGCTGGCCCAGGTCTGGGGCGTGGAGGAGCCTCACTACCAGGCTTCCTGTGTCTCCGGTTTAGCACATCTCTGCAGAAGTAACAGGCGCTCTCCCCAGTGGGCGCCTGCTCCCAACATTCACATAGACACACCTGTGCAAGAAGCAGAGGGGAAGAGAGACCCAGGCCCAGAGGTAAGAGGGACAGACAGGGCTTCGTTCCTTCCCGAGGGTCGGGGAAGGGGAGAGGAATGTGGCAGAAGATGTGTTGGATTTCCAGGTCTCTGCCCACAGCTCTGACCACCTTCTCTTGCATTTCATGAGCATTGATCTCCCCTTGGAAATGGGAGCTTGCAGAGGCCGGGGATTATGCCACGCTTCTCTCCGCAGTCCCACGGCGCACAGCTCAGTTCCCGGAGCGGAAGGGTGTTGACTCGGAAGGGTGACTCCGAGAGCAGAGAAGGAATGGGTGCTCAAGTGCCCCGGGCTGAGAAAGGCCACTAGTCATGGGGAGTGGAGGAGATGAAGACAGGGAGAGGGGAAAAGAAGAAGACAAGAGGGAAGGAGGGATGGGAAAGACATAAAAATAATCAACAAATATTAAGGAGGAAGGAGGCCTAGAAAAAAGAAAGGAAAAGAGAAAACAAAATAAAAGCAAGAAAAAGAGAAAGAGAAGTAGAATCTGGTCTAGAGACAACTCTCCCCCAAAATTAATTTTCCCAATGACCCAATCACCAAAAACTCACACCAGAACTCATACTTGCAGCATTTCATAAGCTGTGTGATTGATGTAGCCTCCATCGACTCCCTGTTTATGTGTTTCTACACTTTTGTTTACTTTTTGTGCATTTTTAGGATTTTTGAACAATATGTCTAAAGGCACTTCCACTTTAATTAGCTTTAAAATGATTAACGAAGCAGTGGAAAGGTAAAATTCCCAGAAAGGGTTGAAACTGAGCTCTTCGGTATGACACGCTGTAAAAGTGACAGATAACGTATTTTTAGGCCACGACATCATTAGAAAAATTGGTTCTAAGGAATTGGCTTTAGGTGTCTCCGCTGCTCTGGAAAAGGAGGTTAGTGGGGGTTAGAAAAGGATTTGCAGACCCTCCCCGGGCTTGGTGGGCATGTGTGGGGGGGGCACGCAGGAGGTGATACCCCTCAAGTGGGATGCCCTGAGGACCCCAGCCTTCCGCTTCCATGCCCTGGGTCCTTTCCTCTTTCCTGAGGCCTCCCTGGCCTCCAGCCCTGTTCCCTGGGTGTCCTCTGTCCTCCCTTCCTGGCTGGATTCTGGGCGAGGGGCCTCCCTCCCCACGGTCAGATCCCTCAAAATAGAAAGGCCCCGTTCTCGCTAATTCAAAGATTTCACTCTGGGTGGGATAGCTCTTCCTGAACGTCCTGCTCTTGTGGCGTGACTTTTTCGGGGTGCGAGGCTGAGGGTGGAACCTGATGGGGGAGGTCACCGCACCTCACGTTCTGGCGAACAATTTCTTGCGCTGTGCAGGCCCTGGGCTCGAACAAAATGGCCGCCCTCCTCACCTCCGATGAGAGGGTTCCCAGAGGGCCGGGTCAGAGAGAAGCCCGGGCTGTTTCCCTCTTTCAGCGTGGCGGCCCTTAGGTAGAAGAGGTCCCCCTGAGATAGGAACTGCCCCCACCGACCGGTTTGGGGCAGAAGCCCCTCGGCCCTGGGGCCCTGATCCTGGCCACGGTGGTGTGCGCCACGCAGTTGGAGAGCAAGGGCCCGGCGCGCTGCAGACCCTCAGTGAGTGCTGGTTGAATGAACTACCTGCGATGAGGGTGGGTGTCGGGGAGGAGCAGGCGGGGGCCTGGGTTTGTGGGCCCCGAGGCTGAGGACTGTGCACCTTTCGGGGGATTGTGGTAGGAGGGGGGCTGCGCTCTCCCCACGTGGGCGGCAGAGGCAAAGGAGAGGATGGCGGAGGTTGCAGCCAGGGAACCACAAGGGTCCCTCAGAGGGACCACGTCTCTAGGAAGTCAGTTCCTGTGAAGCCGGGGAGCGGCACCCGGGCGCGTGCGGTGGAGGCCGCATCCCGCGGCGGGGCTGGAGGGGGCTGATGGGGGCCGTGGGGAGGAGATGAAAGTGCCTGCGGGACCACAGACCCGCGCTGCGGCTGGGATGCGCCCTCCTGCTCCCCCCCAGCCTCGCTCCTCAGCCCAGCCCGGGCCGGGGAGGCTCGGGGCGCCAAGGGTGTGCGGTGCCTTGCCACTTGGGCCTCTCCTCGCCTCTCTTTGGGTGTCCTGCTCCGGGCGTGGGTCTGGCCTCTCAGAATTTCCTTCGCTTACCCTCCGCCCCTACCTTGTTTGTACGACCCTGGGCTTTGTGTGTGATCGTGGACTGTGTGAAGTGCAGCTGCTGCTTTAATGAGCTGCTCTGGGTCTCGCCCTGCCGCCCTCTTTCCCACCCATCCTCCCGTCATCCTCCCGTCATCCTCCCGTCATCCTCCCGTGGGGCTTCTGTGTGTTTCTCTGAACCTGTCCTTTCCCTTTCCCTTTTTTTAAAAAAAATATTTATTAATTTAATTAATTAATTTATTTTGGCTGCACTGGATCTTTGTTGTGGCATGCGTGTGGGATCTAGTTCCCTGACCAGGGATCGAACCCAGGCCCCCTGCATTGGGAATGCGGAGTCTTGCCCACCGGACCACCAGGGAAGTCCCTATCCTTTTCCCTTTGTCCAGCCTGCAGCCATCTCCCTGGCATCCGCCCCTGGGCTCCAGGCTGTGTTCTGCAGGCTCCCTTCACACGGACGCTTGTGGAAGCCTGCATCCCTGCCAGAGGCCTGGATGCTGGTTTCCAGGCCAGAAGGGCCTAGAGAGTAGTGGCAGCCGGAGAGAGGAGGGATGCCAAAGGAGAAGAGGCAAGGGGCTCTCAAGGTGAGCCCAGGAGAGCCAGACTTGCCTCCCGGTGTCTGAGGCACAGAGGAAGGGGGACATGGATGCAGGGAGTTGAAGGTGGAGGCATCAGCGTGGGGAAGCATAGGTGCAGGAATGCACAGATGTGAGCAGAGAAACAGGGAGAGAGAGAGGAGCCAGGGCCTCGGGGACCAGCGGGCCCTCCCAGCCGCTCTCAGGGGCTGTGGTGTACAGGATGCTACTGTACTGGGGCGGAGCGCCTCTGGGGAGGCTGAGGATGTGGAAATCAAAGGCCAGCTCTCTGAGGCAGCAGCGGAAACCCCAGGCACCAAAGCAAACAGCAGCTGGAAACCCAGAGCCTCCTACACCAAGCTGAGCCCTGGGGTGGTTTGGGGCAGCGCAGGGAGCTGGTGGCGAGAGGTGGCCCTTGCACAGACCCCAGGATCACCGAGTGGGGAAGAAAAAATGACCACCACTTGGGGAGAGGCAAGAATGTCCCCAACCTTGCTCAGGCATCTAGGCTGACTTTGGACCCCAGGGAAGGGCTATCCCACATGCAGACTCCTTCACTCTCCGTTCACCAAGGACACGGTGAGTCTGGGGTGGCGGCAGTGGAACCCGCTCTCAGATGTAAGCGCGCCCTGCCCTACGCTTTCACCCCAGCCTCCCCCTCTGTGCCACCACGGCCTAGGCCAACTTGCAAAACAACTTCTCCCGTGACTAGCCTCCCTGTTCCTTTCCTGGAAACCTTCTTCCTGACCTGACCTCTTCTCTTCCTATTTCCCTGGTTTAAAAAAATTCTATCAAGTTCCCACCATGAGTTAGGCCCTGGATAGTTCCTCTTTCAGGCAGATGGAGCAACAGGAGGGGGCTTTCCCCCTGCCCCCCAAACCTCATGAGGAGGAGCAAGCCCTCAGCACCCATGTGAGTGCTACATCCTTATCGTGGATCAGTGCCCAACAGGAAACAGAATGCATCTCAGATGGTTCAAGACCATCTGCAGAAAGAGGCGTGGACCGGGGCCCAACCAGCATGTTGAGGCACCAGATACCAGTAGGAAGAGGCAGAGTCTTGAAGGGGAAAGGGCCAACCTGGTGTTTCTAGAACCCAGTGAGGGTTTGAGCTGTGGTTAGGGGGCCCTCTGACAGGAGCTGTAGTCTCGCCAGGGGAGGGAGCGGGGAGAGAGGGAATACAGCCATTGCCAGAAAATATGCCCAGAGCCGGGAGAGAGTAAGGATAAAATACCCCAGCCTCTCTCCCCGGCCCTCCCATCTCTTGTGGGTGCTTCCCAGTGGCCAACCCCAACCAGGAGCTGGAGGGTGAGGGAGCCGGGGTGACACGCTGCGTAGGGTGTGTAGCAGTCAGCCTCCTTGTGGAAAGCAGGGCAGAGAGGATGGAGCATGCCTGGGGGGATGCGCACAAGAATAGGCAGCGTGGATGCGGATGATTGGGCTTCATCCAGGCCAGGCTTAGGTGCGTACAGACCCTTCAGTGACCCATTTTAGTAACAGAATTAACCTGTTGAGTACAGAAAAAAGTAATCAGTAATTTCCCCTCTTCTGTTCAATTCAATTTGGTTTAAGTTACCCAAACACATCCCGAGACCCTTCTCTGCGCTCCAGCTGGTGCCAGTGGCAGCATTGCTGGCTGGACCATCACCTCTAACCCAGAGGAGATCAAGGTGGTGGAGGAGAGGTGGGAACCCAAGTCATTGCACCCGAAGGTAGAAGGTGGGACGTGCCCAAGGGGGTGTCAAGTTCAGAGTGGGAGGCTGTGGGAGTTCAGAGGGGGCAGATCACTGCAAAGGTGGTCTCGAGGGAGAGAAAGACCAGGCAGTGGGGAGAGAAAGGTAGGTCTGGATGCACAAACTCTGGGCCAGGTGCGTGCCGACACTGCCCCCCAGCCGTCTGTGCTCTGAGGCCCGCGTACAGCCTGGGCCTGGAGTTCAAAGACACTTTTCTTTAAATTGCAGTATAGTTGATTTACAATGTTGTGTTAGCTTCTGCTGTACAGCAAAGTGATTCAGATACATGTGTATATATATACATATACATTCTTTTTCATATTCTTTTCCATTATGGTTAATTACAGGATACTGAATATAGTTCCCTGTGTTACACAATAGGACCTTGTTGTTTATCCATTCTGTATATAATAGTTTGCATCTGCTTATCCCAAACTCCCAATCCAACCCTCCCCCACCCCGCTCGAAGACACTCGAGCCTGCCCCTGCCTGCCTTCCAGGCACTGTCTGGTGGCCTTCCTTTAGTCTCTACTTCCTCCATGTCATCTATCTGGTCCCGTTACCACATCAAGCTTCCTAAAACTCTACAAAGACCACTCACATCTCCGCTCAAAAAAACAGCAGCGACTCCCAGTGGCCTGCAGAGCCGAGCCCTAACTCTCTAGCCTGCCTCTGAAGATTCAAGGTCAGGTTCCATGCGCCTTCCCATGTCACCCCCCACTACTTCCCTCCACAGCCCCCTGACCTTGCACATGGCACAGGGATGCCCCTCCCCTTTCCTCTCCCGCTAGCTCAGTGTTTTCAGACTTGAGTGTGCATCAGTCGCCCAGAGGTTTGCGAAAACACAGACGGCTGGACACACCCCCAGCTTCTGATTCAGCAGGTCTGGGGTGGACCCGAGAGTTTGCCTTTCTCACATGTTCTCAGGTATCAGCCGCTGATGATGACCTGTGACCACATGCTGAGAATCACTGCTCCAACCCAGTGCCGCCCATTCCTTGAGGCCCGTTCAGAGCCTTTCTGCGACCCTCTCCTCCACAGCCTTGTCTGTCTTCCAAGCCCACAGAAACTCTGAAACATCATCTTTCTCCTTGTCCCACTCAGAGGCCTCATAGGGTCGGTCTGACAGTGAGCAGGGAATTGCCCTCTGCTCTTTCTCTGACCGCATCACTCACACTGAATCAGGCCCCAAGTCCTGGCAGTTTTATTTTATTTTTTAAATATTTATTTATTTATTTATTTTGGCTGTGCCGGGTCTTAGTTGCGGCATGTGGGATCTTTAGTTGCGGCATGCGGACTTCTTAGTTGTGGCATGCGTGCGGGATCTAGTTCCCAGACCAGGGATCAAACCTGGGCCCCCTGCATTGGGAGCGTGGAGTCTTACCCACTGGACCACGAGGGAAGTCCCAGTCCTGGGAGTTTTAATTCAGAACTCCTCCCTCAAGTCCCTCTCTCTGAGTTCAGGCCTCATCTTCTCTCACCAGGATTCCTGAAATCCTGCCTCCAGCGCTTGACCTCCTCCAGCTCATTGTTTGCTCAGCAGCTGAAGGCATCTATCTTGTAAATCTACTCCTGTCCTTCTCTAAGTAAAGCTCCCTAGCGCCCAGGGTCGAGTCCCAGCCTCCCAGTATGGCACTCAAGGACCTTCATGACTTGGCTTGGCTCCCTGGTCCTAGTCCCAATTTACCACCTTCTCCAAGAATCCGTTTCTGGTCCCACCTGGCAGAGAACCCACCCCTGGCCTGAGCACAGCATGTGTGGAGCGTCCAGTGGGTGTCTTGTTAGAGATCTGCACGTCTAGATCCTGGCCTGGCTGTCCAGGTCCTGAAGGGGTCCCAGGCCGGGTGAATGCCTGCTGACTGATGACTGGTGTCTCCCCCAGGCCCTGCCTTTTCTTTGGGGGAAGGCCCAGGTCCCTGCCTGCCTCAGCAAAGCCACAATGGACCCCGGAACCTCTCTTAGGCACCTGTTCCTGGTGCTGCAACTGGGTGAGTGCTCAGACTTGGAGTCTGGGTGCAGGTGGCCTGGGAGGAGGGGCTGATTGGGAAATGCAGTGGGGGGGGATGAGGCGGAGGCAGGGCAGCCACACCCTCGAGGCCTGACCCCCTGTTTTTCTACCTAGTGATGCTCCCAGCCGGCACTCAGGGGAAAAACGTGGTGCTGGGTAAGGCAGGAGACCTCGCAGAGCTGCCCTGCAAAGCTTACCAGAAAAAGAACCTGCCCTTCAGCTGGAAAAATTCTAACCAGACCAAGATTCTGGGGCGTCATGGCTCCTTCTTGCACAAAGGTAGGCTGGTCCCACTCCCCGTTCAGAGAGGAAAGCCCCAGGGATTGAACACCCCTGGTGTCAGAGCCCAGCTCCTAGTAAACTCTGGGATCCTGGAGGTTCCAGCTGAGAGTCTCAGGGACTCGCCAAGTCCAGAGCCTCCCTCTGCTAGCTGCTGGTGGGCTGGGGAATGGCTTCTGGTGGTCTATTATAATTTCATTATTTTAATGGATATTAGAAAAATAACTATCATATAAAACCCATGATTTCATGAATACTGTTGCTACAGATCCATGACCATACTTTGTTTACTTCCATTAAAAGCAATAGAATGATTTATTTCTAGCTTTTAAAGTGGAAAGAATTAAGATTTCAGTATTTCTTAGGAACGTTATTTTGCAGTAAAGGAGATTACTTTCTCACGTAAATTTTACTCTCATGCTTCTCTTTAAATAACTCTTCTTTCTTCTGTGTATGACCTCTAATATTCAGCACATTATTGAATGAGAGTGTCATATAAGTCAAAAGTAGAAAAAAAAAGGAGTCAAAATGCCACCAGTGGCACCGCTAGCAGCATGAGGGGTGGAGCCTCGGATGCTCCAGGATCGTGAAGAGTTGCCCCAGGGAGAGGGGAGGATGGGGGCTATGGCTGCTTCTTCTAGATGCTAAGGAATGCAGCTGGACCTGGATCCCAAGCAGGCTCTCCATATCAAGCACACCCGGAGGACAACGCCTAGCTGGAGGACCAAGCAGAGCAGAGACGGCCAGCCACCCTGTGCCTTTGGATTGAAGAATTTAACCCATTTACATGTAAGCTGTGTGGCTGACAGGGTCTTAGTGCTCTGGCCGGGTGTCAGGCCTGTGCCTCTGAGGTGGGAGAGCCGAGTTCAGGACATTGGACCACCAGAGACCACCTGGCCCCATGTAATATCAACCGGCGAGAGCTCTCCCAGAGATCTCCGTCTCATCTCCATCTCAACACTAAGACCCAACTCCACTCAATGACCAGCAAGCTCCAGTGCTGGACACCCCATTCCAAACAACTAGCAAGACAGGAACACAACCCCATGCATTAGCAGAGAGGCTGCCTAAAATCATAATAAGTTCACAGACACTCCAAAACACACCACCGGACGTGGTCCTGCCCACCAGAAAGACAAGATCCAGACTCACCCACCAGGACACAGGCACCAGTCCCCTCCACCAGGAAGCCTACACAACTCACTGAACCAACCTTACCCACTAGGGGCAGACACCAAAAACAACAGGAACTACGAACTTGCAGCCTCTGAAAAGGAGACCCCAAACACAGTAAGTTAAGCAAAATGAGAAGACAGAGAAATACACAGCAGATGAAGGAGCAAAGTAAAAACCCACCAAACCAAACAAATGAAGAGGAAATAGGCAGTCTACCTGAAAAAGAATTCAGAGTAATGATAGTAAAGATGATCCAAAATCTTGGAAACAGAATGGAGAAAATACAAGAAACGTTTAACAAGGACCTAGAAGAACTAAAGAGCAAACAAACAATGATGAACAACACAGTAAATGAAATTAAAAATTCTCTAGAAGGAATCAATAGCAGAATAACTGAGGCAGAAGAACGGATAAGTGACCTGGAAGATAAAATAGTGGAAATAACTACCACAGAGCACAATAAAGAAGAAAGAATGAAAAGAATTGAGGACAGCCTCAGAGACCTCTGGGACAACATTAAACGCACCAACATTCGAATTATAGTGGTCCCAGAAGAAGAAGAGAAAAAGAAAGGGACTGAGAAAATATTTGAAGAGATTATAGTTGAAAACTTCCCTAATATGGGAAAGGAAATAGTCAGTCAAGTCCAGGAAGCACAGAGAGTCCCATACAGGATAAATCTAAGGAGAAACATGCCAAGACACATATTAATCAAACTAGCAAAAACTAAATACAAAGAAAAAATATTAAAAGCAACAAATAATATAGAAGGGAATCCCCATAAGGTTAACAGCTGATCTTTCCGCAGAAACTCTGCAAGCCAGAAGGGAGTGGCAGGATATATTTAAAGTGATGAAAGGGAAACCTACAACCAAGATTACTCTACCCAGCAAGGATCTCATTCAGATTCTACGGAGAAATTAAAACCTTTACAGACAAGCAAAAGCTAAGAGAATTCATCACCACCAAACCAGCTTTACAACAAATGCTAAAGGAACTTCTCTAGGCAGGAAACACAAGAGAAGGAAAAGACCTGCAATAACAAACCCAAAGCAATTAAGAAAATGGTAATAGGAACATACATAGCAATAATTACCTTAAATGTAAATGGATTAAATGCTCCAGCCAAAAGACATAGACTGGTTGAACGGATACAAAAACAAGAACCATATATATGCTGTCTACAAGAGACCCACTTCAGACCTAGGGACACATACAGACTGAAAGTGAGGGGATGGAAAAAGATATTCCATGCAAATGGAGATCAAAAGAAAGCTGGAGTAGCAATTCTCATATCAGACAAAATAGACTTTAAAATAAAGACTATTACAAGAGACAAAGAAGGACACTACATAATGATCAAGGGATCAATCCAAGAAGATATAACAATTGTAAATATTTATGCACCCAACATAGGAGCACTTCAATACGTAAGGCAAATGCTAACAGCCATAAAAGGGGAAATCAACAGTAACACAATAATAGTAGGCAACTTTAACACCCTACTCTCACCAATGGACAGACCATCCAAAATGAAAATAAATAGGGAAACACAAGCTTTAAATGACACATTAAACCAGATGGACTTAATTGATATTTTTGGACATTCCATCCAAAAACAACAGAATACAGTTTCTTCTCAAGTGCTCATGGAACATTCTCCAGGATACACCATATCTTGGGTCACAAATCAAGCCTTGGTAAATTTAAGAAAATTGAAATCATATCAAGTATCTTTTCCGACCACAACACTATGAGACTAGATATCAATTACAGGAAAAAAAACTGTAAAAAATACAAACACATGGAGGCTAAACAATATGCTACTAAATAACCAAGAGATCACTGAAGAAATCAAAGAGGAAATTAAAAAACACCTGGAAACAAATGACAATGAAAACACGACTACCCAAAACCTATGGGATGCAGCAAAAGCAGTTCTAGGAGGGAAGTTTATAGCAATACAATCCTACCTCAAGAAACAAGAAACATCTCAAATAACCTAACCTTATACCTAAAGCAATTAGAGAAAGAAGAACAAAAAACCCCCCAAAATTAGCAGAAGGAAAGAAATCATAAAGATCAGATCAGAAATAAATGAAAAAGAAATGAAGGAAACAATAGCAAAGATCAATAAAAGTAAAAGCTGGGTTCTTTGAGAAGATAAACAAAATTGGTAAAGCACTAGCCAGACTCATCAAAAAAAAAAAGAGAGAAGACTCAAATCAACAAAATTAGAAAGGAAAAAGGAGAAGTAACAGATGACCCTGCAGAAATACAAAGAATCATGAGGGATTACTACAAGCAACTATACACCAATAAAATGGACAGCCTGGAAGAAATGGAGAAATTCTCAGAAAAGCACAACCTTCTGAGACTGAACCAAGAAGAAATAGAAAATATGAACAGCCCAGTCACAAGCACTGAAATTGAAACTGTGATTAAAAATCTTCCAACAAACAAAAGCCCAGGACCAGATGGCTTCACAGGTGAATTCTATCAAACATTTAGAGAAGAGCTAACACCTATCCTTCTCAAACTCTTCCAAAATATAGCAGAGGGAGGAACACTCCCAAACTCATCCTATGAGGCCACCATCACCCTGATACCAAAATCAGACAAAGATGTGAAAAAAAAAAAGAAAACTACAGGCCAATATCACTGATGAACATAGATGCTAAAGTCCTCAACAAAATACTGGCAAACAGAATCCAACAGCACACTGAAAGGATCATACACCATGATCAAGTAGGGTTTATCCCAGGAATGCAAGGATTCTTCAATATATGCAAATCAATCAATGTGATACACCATATTAACAAACTGAAGGATAAAAACCATATGATAATCTCAATAGATGCAGAAAAAGCTTTTGACAAAATTCAACACCCATTTATGATAAAAACCCTCCAGCAAGTAGGCACAGAGGGAACTTACCTCAACATAATAAAGGCCATATATGATAAACCCACAGCCAACATCGTCCTCAATGGTGAAAAACTGAAGCCATTTCCACTAAGATCAGGAACAAGACAAGGTTGCCCACTCTCACCACTATTATTCAACATAGTTTTGGAAGTTTTAGCCCCAGCAATCAGAGAAGAAAAAGAGATAAAAGGAATCCAAATCGGAAAAGAAGAAGTAAAACTGTCACTCTTTGCAGATGATATGATACTATACATAGAGAATCCTAAAGAGGCTACCAGAAAACTACTAGAGCTAATCAATGGATTTGGTAAAGTTGCAGGATACAAAATTAATGCACAGAAATCTCTTACATTCCTATATACTAATGATGAAAAATCTGAAAGAGAAATTAAGGAAACACTCCCATTTACCGCTGCAATGAAAAGAATAAAATATCTAGGAATAAACCTACCTAAGGAGACAAAAGGCCTGTATCCAGAAAACTATAAGACACTGATGAAAGAAATTAAAGATGATACAAATAGATGGAGAGATATACCATGTTCTTGGATTGGAAGAATCAACATTGTGAAAATGACTATACTACCCAAAGCAATCTACAGATTCAATGCAATCCCTATCAAACTACCAATGGCATTTTTCACAGAACTAGAACAAAAAATTTCACAATTTGTATGGAAAAACAAAAGACCCCGAATAGCCAAAGCAATCTTGAGAAAGAAAAATGGAGCTGGAGGAATCAGGCTCCCTGACTTCAGACTATGCTACAAAGCTACAGTAATCAAGACAGTATGGTACTGGCACAAAAACAGAAATACAGATCAGTGGAACAGGATAGAAAGCCCAGATATAAACCCACACACATATGGTTACCTTATCTTTGATAAAGGAGGCAAGAATATACAATGGAGGAAAGACAGCCCTTCAATAAGTAGTGCTGGGAAAACTGGACAGCTACATGTAAAAGAATGAAATTAGAACACTCCCTAGCACCATACACAAAAGTAAACTCAAAATGGATTAAAGACCTAAATGTAAGGCCAGACACTATAAAACTCTTAGAGGAAAACATAGGCAGAACACTCTACGACATAAATTACAGCAAGATCCTTTTTGACCCACCTCCTAGAGAAAGGGAAATAAAAACAAAAATAAACAAATGGGACCTAATGAAACTTAAAAGCTTTTGCACAACAAAGGAAACCATAAACAAGACAAAAAGACAACCTCAGAATGGGAGAAAATATTTGCAAATGAAGCAACTGACAAAGGATTAATCTCCAAAATATACAAGCAGCTCATGCAGCTCAATATCAAAAAAAAAAAACAACCCAATCCAAAAATGGGCAGAAGACCTAAATAGACATTTCTCCAAAGAAGATATACAGATTGCCAACAAACACATGAAAGGATGCTCAACATCACTAATCATTAGAGAAATGCAAATCAAAACTACAATGAGGTATCACCTCACACTAGTCAGAATGGCCATCATCAAAAAATCTAGAAACAACAAATGCTGGAGAGGGTGTGGAGAAAAGGGAACCCTCTTGCACTGTTGGTGGGAATGTAAATTGATACAGTCACTATGGAGAATAGTATGGAGGTTCCTTAAAAAACTAAAAAGAACTGCCGTACAACACAACAATCCCACTACTGGGCATATACCCTGAGAAAACCATAATTCAAAAAGAATTATGTACCACAATATTCATTGCAGCACTATTTACAATAGCCAGGACATGGAAGCAACCTAAGTGTCCATCGACAGATGAATGGATAAAGAAGATGTGGCACATATATACAGTGGAATATTACTCAGCCATAAAAAGAAACAAAATTGTGTTATTTGTAGTGAAGTGGATGGACATAGAGTCTGTCATACAGAGTGAAGTAAGTCAGAAAGAGAAAAACAAATACCATATGCTAACACATAGATATGGAATCTAGAAGAAAAAAAAAAAGGTTCTGAAGAACCTAGGGGCAGCACAGGAATAAAGACGCAGATGTAGAGAATAGACTTGAGGACACGGGGAGGGGGAAGGGTAAGCTGGGACGAAGTGAGAGAGTGGCATTGACATATATACACTACCAAATGTAAAATAGATAGCTAGTGGGAAGCAGCCGCATAGCACAGGGAGATCAGCTCGGTGCTTTGCGACCACCTAGAGGGGTGGGATAGGGAGAGAGTGAGGGAGACGCAAGAGGGAGGGGATATGGGGATGTATGTAAACGTATAGCTGATTCACTTTGTTATACAGCAGAAACTAACACAACATTGTAAAGCAATTATACTCCAATAAAGATGTTAAAAAAAAAATGCCACCAGCATGAAATGTATTTTTATAAACATATTTTTCATTTTATAAGTTTATTCAATTTATTATTGTTTGCATTTCATTGCTTATTTTTAACATTTTTAAAAATTTTCATACATATATAAAAGTAAAATATTTATATAATGAACCCCATGTATCCCACTCAGCTTCAACAATTATCAATTTGTGGCCAATTTTGTTTCATCTATATTCCCAACTCCCCACCACCATATTATTGTATAGCAAATACCAGACTTGTGTCACTTAATCTGTAAATACTTCAGTACGTATCTTTAAAATGTAATGACTTTTAAAAAACATATCCACAGTAAGGACCTACTGTATAGCACAGGGATCTATATTCAGTATCTTGTAATAACCTATAATGGAAAAGAATCTGAAAAAGAATATATATATATATATATATATATATCACTTTGCTGTACACCTGAAACACTGCATATCAACTATACTTCAATTTAAAAAAACACATCTACAGTATCATTATCAATGCTTAAAAATTAAAAGTAATTCCTTAATGACAATAAATATCCAATCAGTGTTCAAATTTTCCCAGTTGCCTCATAGTAGTATTTTTACATTTGGTCTATTTGAATCAGAATTCAAATAAAAATTTATGCATGGTATTTGCTTGATATGTCCCTTAAATCTCTTTAAATTTATACATTTACTCTCCTTTTTTTCCCCTCTTGCAACTGATTGTTGAAGAAACCAGGCAATTGTCCTGCTAAGTTTTACATGGTGGTATCACTTAACATGTTCCTCTGTCCCTTGAATCTCCTATAGATTGGTGATTAGATCTAGCGCTTTGATCAAGTTCATTTTTTTTTCAGTGACTTATTACTATTTAATAACTGTATTCCACATTACAAAACATTAGAGCCCCATCTTTTTTTAATTGAAGTATAGTTGATTTACAGTGTTGTGTTAGTTTCTGGTGTACAGCAAAGTGATACATTTATATCTATATATTTATCCCTCCCCCTTTGGTAACCATAAATTTGTTTTCTTTGTCTGTGAGTCTGTTTCTGTTTTGTAAATAAGTTCTGTTTTGTAAATTTTGTATCATATTTTAGATTCCACATATAAGTGATATCATATGATATTTGTCTTACTCTTTCTGACTTACTTAGTATGACAATCTCTAAGTCCATCCATGTTGCTGCAAATGGCATTATTTCATTCATTTTTATGGTTGAGTAATATTCCATTATCTATATCTATATCTATCTATATGTATGTCTTCTTTATCCATTTATTTGTAGATGGACATTTAGGTTGCATCCATGTCTTGGCTATTGTAAACAGTGCTGCTATGGATATTAGGATGCACACATTCAATCTTTTGACAAGACCATTTTATAGATGGTGTTTTATACTACCAATTTCATCACATCAGGAGCATGTAATATCTATCACTCCTTTTGTGCTATTAAGGTTAATCAGTGGCTCAAGTTTAGTTTTAAGTGATAATTATAATAACATTATTTTTAGGTTTTGGGGTTTTTTTTAACAGTTGCTTCTGTTTATATCAAGTGATATTGGCTTTCTGCTTACTACAGTGCTTAAGTTTCCTTTTAAAATAAATTAATTAAAGATGTTACATAAATAGGACAGGTAGATTTGGCCAAAGTCATGTATGAGGTGCATGAATAATTGAAGCTTGGGAAATACAGCTCTAGTCCAAGACTCTGATGTTACTAGTGAGGAAACTGAGGCCCAGGGAGAGGAAGTTTCTGTTTCTGCCCCGAGCTTTTGTGCCCAGTTTTAGGCAGAGCTGTGGCTAGATCTTGGCTGTGGCTTTGGTCTTTCAACTTTCAACCTGGGCTCTCCTGGGGAGTCATCCTCAGGGCAGTCGAGGATGAACTGGCTATGGTGCATAGGAAACCATCTTTGTTGAAAATGCATGTCTCGCCTTCCTGCCTCTGTCCAGTGGGAAAAAATCTCCTCCTTCTCTGGCAAGAAAGTTCTTGCAGGGCTCCTACAGTCATGATTCAGACACCCATGTTCACCCTTCAAATCTGGACGTGAAGAAAAAAGGGGGTATTGGGCTGGATCTTTACTGAATCAAAGCCACTTCCTAAAATTAACAAAACCCCCAATTCCTGATCTCTTTCTGATAAAGACACAAAGCAGAAACCTGCACACCAAGCAGCTGACTGCCCTTTACCTGTCTATGTCCTCTCCTCTCAAACAGCTGCTTCAAGACACCCCTATGATCAACTAACCTCTGTCTTCCCCTGGATGGTGGGCTCCTGGTGCCCATTACATAATTTATGTCCCTGGGCAGAGCTCAGGACAATAACTCCCTCCCACAATCTCTGTGAGCCTTTTTTTTTTTTTTTTTTTTTGGTCCTAGAATTGTATTCTGCTGAATTGCTTGAAATAAGTAGACTTTCAGCTGGGGCTTTATTTTTATTAATTTAAAAGTTAAAATAATTTGAAAAAGTAATACAGTACATGGTAAAAATTTTATTTTTCTTATTTTTTTATTTTTATTGGAGTATAGTTGCTTAAAAATGTTTTAGCATGGTAAAAATTTTAAACCGTGCTAATGTTACACAGTGACAATAAATCCCCCTCCTACTCCTGATCCTCAGTTTCTTGGTTCCCTTCCCCGGAAGCAACCGTTTTAATCAGTTTCTGTATTTCCATCAAGACAGGAACTATGCATGTAGAAGCATATATATATAGGTTCCCCTCTCTTCTTACATAAAATCAATTTATCATATATGGGTGTATATTATATGTATATGTATATATATATGTGTATATATATATATATATATGGAGAGAGAGAGAGAAAGAGAGAGAGAGAGAGAGAGAGGCTACATGTTAATTAAGTAATTAGATAATGTTCTAGGTGCTGGGGATATAATATAGTAAAGAACAAAAGAGACATTCAGGCAATGAGCACACCATAACAATGCACCTGGTTCTAACCTTGGGGTTTTTTTTTTTCTTAAAATTATGCAGGTATTTTGAAGATTGTTCTGTATTCAATATGTGTGTGCATCTATCTATATCTGCATATATCTGTCCCTCTATATATATTTCTACCTCATTTCTTCTCTGTGACTGAATAGTTCTTTTGTATAATTATACCATGATTTATTTGACTAATCCCATATTGTTCGACACTTAGGCTATTTTCATTTTATTGCTCTCACAAAAAAGAATTCTTCAGTGAGTCAAACCTGGTATCTTTGGACATATGTACAAATGTATCTGTAGGATGAATTCCTAGAAGTGAAATCAGTGGGCCAGGTCAGCTTGCTCTTTAGATATCTTTTTATTATACAAATTTTGCTGAAATGGCATCTGCTATAGTAAGATGCGACTGTATATCAATGTGCACTTTTCAATATGTTACTTCCTTTATGTAAATTTTATTGATGTTAACTGTTTTTTTCTCCAGATTTTTAAAGTATTACATGCTCATTATAGAATATTTGGCAAATGCAGAAAAGAATAAGGAAGAAAATCAAATGCACACATAATTCCACCACTCAGAGATATCTGCTGTTAACATTTTCATTTACTTCCTTCCGATCTTTGTTTAGTGTGGAAAATATATATTATTTACATAGATGATATCATACTATACATACTTTTTATTCTACTCCCTCAGAACATTATATCATGATGGGACAATCAATTATTAGGCTAATTTTTTAAAGTAATCTGTCAATGTTTACTAAATACAAAGTTCTAAAATCTTTTTACCTAGTAATAGCTATTCTGGAAAATCTATTTTTTTAAATAGTTTAATTTAATTTATTTATTTGGCCGTGCCACGTGGCTTGCGGGATCTTAGTTCCCCAACCAGGGTTTGAATCCCCGCCCTTGGCAGTGAAAGCGCGGAGTCCTATCCACTGGACTGCCAGGGAATTCCCTGGAAAATCTATTTGACAGAAATAAAATCAGAAATATTTCATGAAACCTGTGCAAGGATGTTGTTATAAGCATTACTTATAATATGAAAGCACAGAATTCAAACTGAAAACCCATCAATGATGAAAGGGTTGAACTATGGTACAACTGTGGGAAACTATGGAGATAATAAAAAACAAGGGCTTTCCGGAAAATTGAGTAGACATACATATTAGTCTGCTTGGGCTGCCATAACAAAGTACCATGGTCTGGGTGACTCAAACAAGAGAAACACATATTCTCACAGTTCTGGAGGCTGGATGTCCTGAGATCAGGGTGCCAGCATAGTTGGGTTCTTTTTATTTATTATTTTTGGCTGCATTGGGTCTTTGCTGCTGTGTGCAGGCTTTCTCTAGTTGCAGCGAGTGGGAGCTATTCTTCATTGTGGTGTGCAGGCTTCTCATTGCAGTGGCTTCTCTTGTTGTGGAGCATGGGCTCTAGAGTGCAGGCTTAGTAGTTGTGCCACACGGGCTTAGTTGCTCTGCTGCATGTAGGATCTTCCCAGACTAGGGCTCAAACCCGTGTCCCCTGCATTGGCAGGCAGATTTTTAACCACTGCGCCACAAGGGAAGCCCCATGGTCGGGTTCTTAAGAGAGTTCTCTTCCTGGCTTGCAGACGGCCACCTACTTGCTGCGTCCTCACATGGCAGAGAGAGAGAGAGGGCTCTCTGGGGTCTCTTCTTATGAGGGCACTAATCCCTCCAGGAAGGCCCCACCCTCATGGCCTCATATAAATCTAATTACCTCCCTATCTCCAAATATCATCACATTGAGTGTTAGGGCTTCTACATATGAATTTTGGGGGAACACAATTCAGTCCATAGTAACATACTTTTCACTCTTCCTCTCACGAAATACAAATGAAAGCCTAGACATTGCATATAGAACTAACATAAGAAGATTCTGAAAGGTGTTGAGAAGAGAGCAGACTGGTAGGGATCTCAGGGCCTGAAGAACAACAGGTTGGTGAGTTTTCTTTTTGCCTTGAATACCCCAGTCTTGGAGCTGAAGAAGCCGGCAACCTGGAAGCTCTGATGGGCACAGACAAAAATAAGCCTCACAGAAGCCTGCTCTCTTTAGTCAAAGGACCAGGAAAGGAGCAACCCAGCAAGACAAAAAATTTCAGTATAACGACTGCTCTACTTCAGCCAAACACCAGAGGAAAACTGTGACCCCACACCCTCCCATGCCAACAAAGGCTGAATGGGAGCCTAAATTTCCACACACCCCCACCCAGGCTGTATAAGGCACCCAACACCTCCACTGAGATGGGATCAGAGAATGCAAAGTAGAGAATGGGGCTGTGCATCCCCACCAGCCAGTGAGAAGGCTCCTCCACCCCCTGTAAAGTCAGTGGAGATCACAGGAAGATCCTGGATTTCCACCCCACCCAGCAGTCAGGAGGCACCCCACCCTGCTGGGGTGGTGTCAGAAGAGGTCTAGTGGAGAGTCAAGACCTTTACCACCACCCTGCAGTAACCAGGATCTATGGAGACCACATGGGGAACTGGAACTTCCCCACGTGGGGAACTGGAGCCTCCATCCCTGACCAGTTATGAGGAGCATCCCCCTCTAGCACAGTGGAGGGTGAGAGGAGAACCTAGATTTCTTCCTCTACCTGGCAGTAATAAGAACGGTATAAAAGAAAGCCAGTTAAAATAGAAGGTTTAAATAAGATCCAGAATCTCATAACACTCAAATGTCCAGGTTCCAAGTGAAAATCACTCTTGATACTAAGAACCAGAAACATCTCAAACTGGATGAAAAAAAGAACCAACAGATGCCCACACTGAGATGAAAGAGAGGTTAGAATTATCTAACAAATATTTTAAAGCAGCCATGATAAAAAGTCCTTCAGCAAACAATTACAAACATGCCTGAAACAAATGAAAACCAGAAAGCCTCAGCAAAGAAACAGAGGATGTTGGAAATTTCCTGGTGGTCCAGTGGTTAGGACTTGGTGCTTTCACTGCTGGGGCCCAGGTTTGATCCCTAGTTGGGGAACTGAAATTCCACAAGCTGCACAGCCTGGCCAAAAAAAAAATTAAAAAAGGGTAACATAAAAAGAACCAAATGGAAATTTTAGAATGGAAAAATATAACCAAAATACAAGGGATCAATGAATGAGCCCAACAGCAAATTGGGGTGGGGGGGACAGAGGAAAGAATCAGTGAACTGCAAGATAGAACAATAGAAATTACACAATCTGAACAACAGAGAGAAAATAGACTGGAAAAAATGAACAAAGCCATAAGGACCTGTGGGACTATAACAAAAGATGTAATATTTTTGTCAATGAGTGAAGGAGAAGGGAAAGAAAATTGGACTGAAAAAGTACTGGAAAAAATAATGGCTGAAAAATTTGCAAATTTGGCAAGAGATATTAACCTATAGATTCAAGAAGTTGATCAAAGCCTAAGCAGGATAAACCTAAAGAAATCCACATCAAGACACATCATAGGGCTTCCCGGGTGGCGCAGTGGTTAAGAATCCTCCTGCCAGTGCAGGGGACACAGGTTCGAGCCCTGGTCCAGGAAGATCCCACATGCCGCGGAGCAACTAAGCCTGTATGCCACAACTACTGAGCCTGTGCTCTGGAGCCCGTGAGCCACAACTACTGAGCCCACGTGCCACAACTACTGAAGCCTGCGTGCCTAGACCCCATGCTCCGCAACAAAGAGAAGTCACCGCAATGAGAAGCCCGCGCACTGCAACGAAGAGTAGCCCCGGTCACCACAACTAGAGATAGCCCGCACACAGCAACAAAGACCCAATGCAGCCAAAAATAAAATAAAATAATAAAATAAATTTTAAAAAAAGACATCATAATTAAACTTCTAAAAACTAAAGACAAAGAAAAAAATCAAAACAACTGGAGAAAAATGACAACTTACCTATAGGGTATTAAAAAACTTTTAAAATTGAAATATAGTTGATGTACATTATTGTTAGTTTCAGGTGTACTCTATAGTGATTTGACATTTGCATACATTACGAAATGATCATCATGATAAGTCCAGTAACCATCTGTCCCCAAAGTTTGTTGCCAGCAGACCTACCCTAAAAGAATGGTTCAAGGAAGTTCTTTAAACTGAAAAAAAGATGATAAAAGAAGGAATCAGAATATCAGGAAGGAAGAAAGAACAAAGTAAACAAATATATGGATAAATACATTAGGCTTTCCTTTACCTCCTGAGTTTTCTAAATTATGTTTGATAGTTGAAGCAAAAATTATAACACTATTTGTGTAGTTCTGAATGTATGTAGAGGAAATCTTTAAAACAATTATAAATAGGGAGGTTAAAGGGATGAAAGGAAGGTAAGGTAAGATGATAGTACAAGTAAGCTGTGATAGGTTATATATGCATATAATGTAATACCTGGAACAATCAATAAAAAATACAAACAGATACACTCAAAATTGCTATAGATAAATTAAAATGTATTCTAAAACACTCTTAAAAATGTTTATGTCCCAAAGTATAAAATAAACATCTATGAGTCCACACTGGTATAAATAACTGATTAAGTAAATAAATGAGAGGAAAGAGACAAATCTCACATGTAGAAAAATTTCAAACAATTTCTGTCTATAATCTGCCCTCAAGAAGGTAGAGAACAACTCCTTACTCTTTAAATGTGGGCTGTTAATAGTTATTGACTTCTAAAGAGTACAGTATGGAAAGGGGGGCAAGAATAACTTCTCACTGAAGAACCTGAAAAACACTACCTCAGCCAGGTGATTAACAGCTTTAAGTAATGTTGATAGTATGTACCCTTGACGTGTAATGAAAATGACACTTTACCTCTGTGATCTTCCTCCCAAAACCCATAAACCCAGACTAATCAAGAGAAAAACATCAGAAAAATCCCAATAGAGGGACATTTTACAAAATACCTGACCAGTAATCTTCAAAAATATCGAGGTCATCAAAAACATGGAAAGTCTGAGAAACTGTTGCAAGCATGAGGCACCTGAGGAGACATGAAAATAAGCGTAATATGGTATTGTAGATGGGAGCTTGGAGTGGAAGAGGGACATTAGATAAAAACTAAGGAAATCTGAATAAAGTATTGACTTTAGTTACTAATAATGTATCAATATAGGTTCATTAATTAAAGGAAATGTTACTAATGTAAGATGTTAATAATTGCGGAAATTCAACATGGGGTGTATGGAAACTGTACCATTTTCACAATTTTTCTGTAAATCTAAAACTGTTCTAAAAAAGTGTATTACAAAAAGATATTCAAGTAACCTACAGGAAGACAAGACAAAGAAAAGAAAGCAGAACAAGCAGAAAACAAAAACAAAATGGCAGACTTAAGCCCTAACGTATTAATAATTACATTAAATGTAAACCGTCTAGATATACCAATTAAAAAACAGAGATTGATAGAGTGGATTAAAAAGCATAATCCAACAATATGCTGTCTACAAGAAACTCACTTCAAATATAATGATACAGGCATGTTGTAAGTAAAAGGATGGAGAAAAAGATATACCATGTAAGCATTAATCAGAGAAAAGTGGGATTGGATATGTTAATATCAGATAAAGTCGATGTCAGAGGAAAGAAAACTACCAGAGACAGAGAAGGACATTATATAATAATGAAAATGTCAATGCCTCAAGAAGACATGGTACAGTCAGCTTTCCATATCTGTGGGTTCCACATCCAAGGATTCAACCAACTGCAGATCGAAAAATATTTGAAAAAAATTCCAGAAACTTCCAAAAAGCAAAACTTGAACTTCTCTTTCACTGGTAACTATTTACATAGCATTTACATTGTATTTACAACTACTTATATAGAATTTACATTGTATTAGGTATTACAAGTAATCTAGAGGTGATTTAAAGTATACAGGAGGATGTGCGTAGCTCATATGCAAATACTATGCCATTTTATATAAGGGACTTGAGTATCCATGGATTTTGGTGTTCACCGGGGGTCCTGGAACCAACACCCCTCAGATACTGAGGGATGAGTAATCCTAAATGTGTATGCAGCAAACAATAGATCTATAAAATATGTGAAGGAAAAACTGATAGAACCAAACTGATAGGAGAAATAGACAAATCCTCATTGATAGTTGGAGTCTTCAACACCTCTCTCCCAACAACTGACAGTACAACTACACAGAATATTAGCAAGAATATAGAAGAACTCAGCAACACCATCAACCAACAGGATCTAATTGACATTTATAGAACACTCCACCGAACAGGAGCAGAATACACATCCTTTTCGATGTCCACAGAACATAAACCAAGATGGTCCATACCTTCAGCTATTAAACAAACCTTAACAAATTTAAAAGAATTGAAATCATACAGTGTGTTCTCTGATCACATGGAATCAAACTGGAAATCAAAATAGAAATATAACAGGAAAATCTCCAAACACTTGGAAACTCAACAACTTTTCAATATTCCATGGGTCAAAGAAGTCTCAAGAGAAATAAAAAGTATATTCAACTGAGTGAAAATTTTTAAAGCATCTAAAAGAAAAAAAACCTACAACTAGTGTTATACTTAATGGTGAAATACTGAATGCTTTCCCCCTAAGATCAGGAAGAGGGCAAAGATGTCTGTTCTTACTACTCTTATTCAATATAGTACTTCAATCCCTAGCCAGTGAAATAAAGCAAGAAAAGGAAATAAAAGGAATACTGGTTAGAGAAGAAGAAATAATACTATTCCTATTTGAAGATGGCATGATTATCTTTGTAGAAAATCTCAAGAAATCTATCTTGAAAAACCTCTTAGAACTAATAAGTAAGTTCAGTAAGGCTACAGAATATAAGATAAACATACAAAAATTGAATGTAATTCTATGTACTAGCAATGAACATGTGTACACAGAAATTTAAAATACAATACCATTTACAACTGCTCAAAAAAAAACGTAGGTAAGTGTAACAAATATGCACAGGATTGGTATGCTTAAAGCTACACAGTGTTGGTGAAAGAAATCAGAGAAGAACTAAATAAATGGAGAGACATGCCATGTTCATAAATTGGAAGACTCAACATAGTGAAGATGTCAAATCTTCCCAAATTGATATACAGATTGAACACAGTTCCTATCAAAATTCCAGCAAGATTTTTTTGAAGATATAGATAAGGTTATTCTAAAATTTATATGGAAGGCAAAAGGAGCTCAAAAAGCTAAAACAATTTTGAAAAAGAAGAATAAAGTAGGAGAAATCAGTCTATCTGCTTTCTTTTTAAAATTTTTTTTAAAAATATTTATTTATTTATTTATTTTGGCTGCACTGGGTCTTAGTTGTGGCATGCATGCGGGATCTAGTTCCCTGACCAGGGATCAAACCCGGGCCCCCTGCATTGGAAGTGTGGAGTCTTACCCACTGGACCACCAGGGAAGTCCCTATCTGCTTTCAAGACTTATTATATAGCTAGAGTAATCAAGACTCTGTCATATTGCAGAGGAATAGACACATAGATCAGTGGCGCAAAATAGAGAACCCAGAAGTAGATCCTCATAAATATGCCCAACTGACTTTCTTTTTTACAAAGGTACAGAAGCAATTCAGTGGAGGAAAGATAGCCTTTTCAATAAATTGTGCTGGAGTAATTGGACATCCATAGATAAAAACAAAATCACTCTCAACAATAACAAACCCTTGGGGACTTCCCTGGTGGTCCAGTGGTTAAGACTCCACACTCCCAATGCAGGGGGCCCAGTTTCTATCTCTGGTCAGGGAACTAGATCCCACATGCCTGCCACAACTAAGAGCCCACATGCCAAAACTAAGACCCGGCGCAGCCAAATAAATAAATAAATATATATGTACATATTTAAAAACAAACAAACAAACCCTTGACCTAAGTCTCAGACCTTATTTAAAAATTAACTAAAAATGGACTATGAACTTAAATGTAAAATGTAAAATTATAACACATAGGAAGAAATCTTCAGGATCTAGACTAAGCAAAGAGTTCTTAGACTTGATACCAAAATCATGATCCATAAAAGGAAAAATGGACACATTGATTTTTTTTTTTTGACCGCACCCCACACGGCTTGCGGGATCTTAGTTCCTCAACCAGGGATCGAACCTGTGCCCCCTGAAGTGGAAGAGCAGAGTCCTAACCACTGGACTGCTAGGGAATTCCCGACACATTGGTCTTGATCAAAATAAAAAACTTTGCTCTGCAAAAGACTCTATTAAGAAGAGGAAAATTGTCTTAATTTATAAAATGTGAGAAAATATATTCAAACTACATATCCAACAAAGGACTAGTATCTAGAATGTGTAAACAACTCTCAAAATTCAATACAAAAAACCCAAAAAAAATCCAGTTGGAAAATAGGCAAAAGACATGAACAGACATTTCACCAAAGAAGACATAGAGATGGCAAATAAGCACATGAAAATGTGTTCAGCATCATTAGTCATCAGGGAAATGCAAATTAAAACCACAGTGAGATATCACCACACACCTATCAGAATGGCCAAAATAAAAAATAGTGACAACACCAAGTGCTAGTGAGGATGCAAAGACACTGGTTTACTTTTACATCGTTGGTGGGAGTATAAAACGGTACAGCTGCTCTGGAAAACAGTTTGGCAATTTCTTTAAAAAACTAAACATGCAACAACCCAGCAATTGTACTCGGAGACATTTACCCCAGAGAAATAAAGATTTATGATGACACGGAAATCTGTATAAAATTGTTGACAGCAGCCTTATTAATAATAGCCAACAACTAGAAACAACCCAGATGTCCTTTAATGGGTAAATGGTTATATCCGTGCTATGGACTATTTTTCAGCAGTAAAAAGAATGAACTATAGATTCAGACCACAACCTAGATGAATTTCCAGAGAATTATGCTGTGTGGGAAAAAAAAAAAAAAAAAAAAAGCCAATCCCAAAAGGTAACATACTGTATAATTTCATTTATATAACATTCTTAAAATGACAAATTATAGAAATGGAGAACAGATTAGTAATTGCCAGGAGTAGGGGGAGGGGTCTGGGAGGGAAGGGGGTTTGGCTAGAACAGGGAAAAGGGTAACATCTTTATGCTGCTGGAAATGTTCTGCATCTTGATTTGTATCAATGCCAGTATCCTGGCTGTGATATCGTGCTATAGTCTTGCAAGCTGTTACCTTTGGGGTGACCTGGGTCAAGGGTACTCCAGATCTCTCTGCACTATTTCTTACAATTGCATGGGAATCTACGGTTTTCTCAGAATAAAATGTTTAATTTAAAAAATCAGGGACTTCCCTGGTGGTGCGGTGGTTAAGAATCCACCTGCCAATGCAGGGGACATGAGTTAGATCCCTGGTCTGGGAAGATCCCACATGCCGCGGAGCAACTAAGCCCAGCTACTAAACCTGCGCTCTAGAGCCCGCAAGCCACAGCTACTGAAGCCCGCGCACCTAGAGCCCGTGCTCCGCAACAAGGGAAGCCACCGCAATGAGAAGCCTGCGCACCGCAACGAAGAGTAGCCCCCGCTAGCTGCAACTAGAGAAAGCCCGCGCAGCAACAGAGACCCAACACAGCCAAAAAAATAAAAATATAAATATAAAAATAAAAAATCATCAAGTATAAAGATTAGCTTTCATAGTTTCAAAACAAACAGAATGAAGAAGCTCCACATACACACGCTTAGAAGGATGTCAAGCACATTTTGTTAAGAGGAAAGTAAGCTATGGGCTTCCCTGGTGGTGCAGTGGTTAAGAATCCGCCTGCCAATGCAGGGGACATGGGATCAAGTCCTGGTCGGGGAAGATCCCACATGCTGCAAAGCAACTAAGCTCACGTGCCACAACTACTGAAGCCCGCGCGCCTAGAGCCTGTGCTCCGCAACAAGAGAAGCCACCGCAATGACAAGCCCGCGCACCACAACGAAGAGTAGCCCCTGCTCGCCGCAACTAGAGAAAGCCTGTGTGAAGCAACGAAGACCCAACGCAGCCAAAAATAAAATAAATAAATCTTTAAAAAAAGAAAGAAAAGAAAGTAAGCTGTGTATGTATCAATAATATACTCCCATTTTAATTTAAAAATTCAATGTGTGTGAATATATGTCTGCATAAGCAAAGAAAAAATCATGGAGGAATCCACACCAAGTTGTAGTATTAAGAGGGTGGGCAAGGGAGAAGTGTTGAGTCTGTATAATTTTTGTAGTTCAAATAACTAACGGAAAAAGTAAAGATGATCTTAACACAACTTTAAAAATGTATATTATGAATATTTCCATTTCATTAAAAATTATTTATAAATATCATTTTTGGTGTCAACCTAATAGTCCATCAAGTTTATATGCTCTAGTATACAGCCATTATCCTTTCGTCTGATCTTGTACCCTATTAACAACACTGTAATTATTGTTTTTGTACCTACATTTTGGCTTGCATTTAAAAAAATTTTATTGGGATATAGTTGCTTTACAATATTGTGTTAGTTTCTACTGTACAGCAAAGTGAATCAGCTATACGTATACATATATCCCCTCTTTTTTGGAATTCTTTCTCATTTAGGTCACCACAGCTTGCATTTTAAAATTATCATTTTAAGGATAAAGTTCTAGAAATGAAATTAAGGGTATGAACTTTTAAAAATAGTTGGTATATACTGCAAGATCACTTCCAGAAAGGTTCTAGCCATTTACAGTAAGTCTAGATAATAATGTCACTGTGTGCCTATCTCACCAGCACCCTTGCTGACACTGAATACTAATATTTAAAACTTTCTCTCTTTTTTTTTTTTTGGCTAATTTGATAGTTGAAAAATATATCATTTTTGGTTTCATTTGCATTTCTATGATCGCCTGTGAGATTGAAACATATGTGCTCCCTTCTAAACATTCTTACCTCTTTTGTGTCGACGTTTTTGTTCTGTTTCCATGATTTGAATTTCCTTCAGAGCAACTCCCCTTCCCGGCTTCCTGATCTCTGACCATGGCAGTATCGCTCTCCTGACTCCCCCAGTTTCTGAACCATAGAGCCAATTTTTTTTCCCCCTACTTCAGTCCCTGATTTCCCATCAGTCACTGCTTATGGCCATTCCTTCCCGTGGAAGTGTTTTTCTGTTTCATCTTCTTTGTTCTCATGGGAACGCCACCCTCATTAGCCAAGGCCACATACCCCTCCCCTGGATTACAGTGGAAGCTTCCTGGCAATTCTCTCTGCTACCAGTCTCTCCTACTTCGATTCTCTTCCCCCTGCAGCAGTACTGGCTCCCAAAGCAATGCTTTGCATGTTTCACTCCCTAGTCCATTAGGCTAAGCCTCTGCCTGACATTCTTCCCCTCAGCATCGCTTCCTGCAGCTCCCCAGCCAGAAACCTCACACCCAGGTGTTTTCCTCACTGCTTTGAGGTGGTTGCCTGTACGGCTTTCCTGGAGCTTTTCCCCCTTCCTAGATGTCCTTGCTGCAACCCTTTCCTCTAGCTCACCGCCTGTACTTCTTTTAAGGCTTGGTTCAGTACTGGTCTCCTCCATGAATTGATCCCAGACGCACTGATCATCTTTGACCTTTCACAAAGTAGAATCACTTTTACAAGGTATGGAATAGTCTGGACAAGGGGGTCATGATGAGGCTCGGAAGACGTTTTAAAAGGGAAGCAAGGAGGAAAAGTTATTTTAGGGAAAGGGTGTTACATTTCATTTGGAACCAATTGAGTTTTGGGTGATGGCAGGACATCCAGATAAAGTCATCCCTTGGGCCACTGGAAATGTAGGCCCAGGATGTAGGCGAGAGGCTGGGGCTGGGGGTCATCTGCAGAGCCGACAGGGGATGCAGTGGAATTGAGAATGTGTACAGAAACGGGGAAAAGGATCCAGGAGAGAGTCCGGGGTAGCACCTAAATGTAGATAGCAGAATAGGAGTCCAAGATGAAGAAAGGGGAAGGGTGCTCAGATGCGGAGGAGAGAATCGAAAGAAGTGACACGAGGGCAGAACCAGAGGAGGCTACCCCTTCAAGCAGTTTGGTAGATTGTAAAAGGAATGTAGTAGGATTTCAGAAAAATTGGGGAGCTAACCAGCACACGGATCCAGGGGAGAGAGCAGGTGGGGTAGGGACTCCTGCAGGACAAATGAAACGGGAGGTGGGCAGAGCTGGAGGAAAATCTGGGGTGGGTGTGAGCCCAGGGCTACAGTTTATCTGGAAAGGTCTCCTGGAGAGGGTGGACCTGAGCAGCGGGAAGGGGCTGTGAGGTCTGGAAGAGGCAAGAAGGGAGAATGACGGCCGACTTGACAGTAAGTCTCCCGCACCAAGGCCAAAATGAGGAGAGGGCCAGGGGGTTGAGGGTGGGAGCTTTATCTCAGCCCCCTTCACCCCATCCCTCCAAATGTGCATTCTAAGTAAAAGCCTGTGTGTTCACTATGCAAATTTAGCTTCTAAAGCCCTTCGTTGTAATGAAGCTCTGGGGCTGCTGCTGCACCCAGAAAATGGTTAGCTGAAGAGAAGAGCTCCCTCTGGGTGCTGGTTGTTAGTTCTGATGAGGAGACTGGAGGAGGCCACATGTCCGTGCCTGCAGAACTTTCCAGAGACAGTATTGCACAGTGTACCCAACAGCCTGAATCTTAATCCTGGCTCCACCACTTACTGGTGGCAAAATTCAAAAGGTAGAAAAGGGCATAAAGTGAAAAGCCCTCCCACACCTGTCTCATGGGGATGCACTTCCTCTCCCTAGGGACTACCAAGGCGACCATTTCCTTACGTTCACCTCTAGAAATATTTGTTCATATACAAGGCAGGGTAGATAGAGAGACAGATAGATGGATGGATGGATAGATAGATAGATAGATAGAT
The DNA here is from genome assembly GCF_028564815.1 of Eubalaena glacialis. NCBI lineage: Eukaryota > Metazoa > Chordata > Mammalia > Artiodactyla > Balaenidae > Eubalaena > Eubalaena glacialis. The sequence continues at coordinate 110,676,463 of NC_083726.1, read as the reverse complement.
GTTAAATAACTTTCCCCCTCCTTTTCAAACAATGGTAGCCCGCTTAATATCTTGCTTTATTCAGTTAACGATGTTTCTTAGTTCCATCTCAGAATAGAAAGAGCCTTCTCATTCTTCTCTTATAGCATTCCACTGAATGGGTGAACTCTAATTTATTTAACCTCTCCTTTCTTGGTGAACATTTAGTTCTGTATGTGCATTTGTAATTCTGGTAGATATTACAAATTACCTTCCAGGGGAAGGGATAAATTGGGAGATTAAGACTAACATTACACACTACTATATATAAAATAGATAACTAATAAGGACCTACTGTATAGCACAGGGAACTCTTCTCAATACTCTGTAATGACCTATATGGAATAAGAATTTTAAAAAGAGTGGATGTATGTATATGTAGAACTGATTCACTGTGCTGTACTGCAGAAACTAACACGACATTTTAAATCAACTATATTCCAATAAAAATTTTAAAAACGAAAACCAAAACAAAACAAATTACCTTCCAAAGAAATTGTACTGGTTTATGTTTCTGCCGATAATGTGTAAGCAAGAGTTTGGGCAACTACTTAATTTCTCTGAGCATCAGTTTCCTTATTTGCAAGATAAGCAAAACAGTACCTATTTCTCAGAACTGTTGTGAAGCTTACTTGAGATGATGCATGTAAAGTGTTTGGAGGACACTTTACAGGAGTAGGTGCTCCTAAATGAGGATAAGATTTTATATTTTGGGTTAGTGAGATGTTGTCCTGGCCTGGAAAAGGATGTGTTGGGACCTCCTCGCCAGTCTGGGCTTCTCGGATTAGGACCCGAGGCAGATTCTGCTGGAAATGAGCAACTCAGATCAGCAGAGTTGTGGGCACCGCCCTTGCCAGGGGGTGCCGTGCCTCCAGGGTACCCCAACCTCCTCAATACGGTGGCGTTCTACTCCCAGGTGCCTCCAACCTGAACTCTCGAGTCGAATCAAAAAGAAACCTGTGGGACCAAGGATACTTTCCTCTGGTCATCAAGGATCTTGAAGTACCTGACTCGGGGACTTACATCTGCGAAGTGGAGGACAAGAGGATCGAGGTGGAATTGCAAGTGTTCAGATGTGAGTGGGGCAGCCTGGGATGAGGACACCTCCAGCCAATCTCCCTTCCTCCTTGGCTCCCATCCCTGTACCCAAACCAGGGCCTGAGCTGGTGGCATTTCAACAGTCCAGAGACTGATCAGACAGGCCGCCGCGTCTCCTCAACCCCTCCTCAGGCCTTGGGTCAGGCAGAGGGAGTCGAAGAGACCTAGGGGTGGGGGTGAGGGGGATGGAAAGGCAGGAGACAGAGGGAGGACCGAGAGAGACAAGGAGGGAGGGCTGAGAGAGACAAGGAGGGAGGATTGAGAGAGGCAAGGAGAGGGGGAGGGGAGAGGGAAACGCTGCCTTGGGCTGGGGATGGGCAGAAGGGAGATGTTGGGATGGGGGTAACGGAGAGACACCCTTGGTCTCCTGGCTTCTTCCCTTCTCCTTGGAGATGGTGCGTGTGTGTGACACAACTGGCCTGCTCCCCCCACAGTGACTGCCAGCTCGGACACCCACTTGCTGCTGGGACAGAGCCTGACCATGACCTTGAAAGGCCCCTCTGGTAGTAACCCTTCAGTGCAATGGAAAGGTCCAGGGAATAAAAGGATGAATGAGGCCAAGAGTCTGTCACTGCCCCAGGTGGGGTTGCAGGACAGTGGCACCTGGACATGTACCGTCTCCCAGGACCAGCAGACGCTGGTGTTCAGCAAACACATCCTGGTGCTGGGTAAGAGGCGCTCCCCTCCCCCGCAGGCCCCCCCTGCCTGACAGACGCCCCCTCTGCTCTCGCTGCCGCTCTACTTCTGGGTCTGGTGTGGGGTGCGGGTGGAAGGAGGCCAGCGCCAGGGCCCCCTGCAGCAGAAGTCTGCCCTGGGGGACATACTGGGCCCTCTCTTCCTCAAGATGCTGATTTACAGCCACGCCTCAGGGTAGTGGACATGGGGGAAGGAAGGGACAGGGGATGTGAGGATGTGAGGGACCCCAGAGACCCAGGAGGAGGCCCCAAAGGAGGGCTGTCAAGGGCGTCTATGTTCTCCATTGCCTCAGCTCCCCCCTCCCACCAAGTTGGCAAAGCCACTAATTCAGGGACACTCACAGCAGCAAGCCAGCCCTGATGAAATTTGACGTTGCAAATTTGATGCCTCCTGAGCTAGGCATCAGGACGGAAAAAAAGAGCCCAGAAGGCAGGCACTACCCCAGATCCTGTCCTCCAGGTGCTTATGGGACACACGGTAGGGTAGTGTGGTGGTGAAGTGTGTGGACTCTGGTTGAAATCCTGGCTCTGGCTTAACCGTGTGGCCTTGGGCAAGTTACTGAACCTCTCTGTGCCTTGGTTTCCGCATCTGTAAAACAGGGATGGTTTAGCCTACCTTGTCGTGTTATGGGGAGAACTAATGTACGGAATGCACTTACAACAGCGCCTGGCACGTAGTCAGCCAGTATCTGCTCTTATCTTGTGAAGGGTGATAACTTATGTACCCAAGTGGTACAGGCCAAATGGCCTCTGTGCTCCAGGATCCTGAGGAGGGAGAGGCCCCTTGTGGCTGGGCTGTTCTAGGAGGGCTTCTAGGGAGAGGGGGTGCTGCCGTGGGACCTCCCTGGGGTGCAGAGCTGAGAGAGGAGAGGAGAGGTAGATGAGAATTTAAGCGCCTGAATGGCAGCCTAGGTGTTTGGACTCACCTGGTCTCCTCCCGTCTCCCCCCACCACGTGCCTACCCGCCGCGTGCCTGCGTATGGACCCGGGTTCTCTCCCGTCCCCCTCCAGCCTTCCAGGAGGTCTCCAGCACAGTCTATGCAAAGGAGGGGGAGCAGGTGAACTTTTCCTTCCCACTCACATTCAAAGATGAAAATCTGAGCGGGGAGCTGTGTTGGCTGCAGGCAAAGGGGAATTCCTCCCCCCAGTCCTGGATCACCTTCACCTTGAAGAACAGGAAGGTGAATGTGGAAAAGGCTCGCAAGGACCTCAAGCTGCACATGAGCAATGAACTCCCGCTCCACCTCACTCTGCCCCGGGCTTTGCCGCAGTACGCAGGTTCTGGAAACCTGACCCTGGATCTCACCAAGGGGAAGTTGTATCAGGAAGTGAACCTCATTGTCATGAGAGGTGAGGGGCTAGGCTGAGAAGGCGAGGGCGGGGCGGGAGTGGAGGGACCTGGCCCTGGGACCCTCCAAGGCAGGACAGGCCCCCAAAGGGATGCCTAGGCCCTGGCTGCCTGATGGAGCCAGTCAAGGGCCCTCTGGTTTGGGGGCTGGTTTTGAACCGAGGTTGCAATCCTCTGTCCTTCCCTGACATCCAAGAGCCGGCCTCCACTAGGATTCCCAAGGGGCCTCCCTGAGAACCAGGCTCTAGTTCTGCCTCTGCCTGACCCTCTGTGACCCCAACTAAGCCCCTCCCCTCTGTGGGTTGGCTTTCTCCTAAGGAGGATAACAGTATGACAGTGATGGTGACAATGTCAGGTGCCACATTGAGTTCTCCCCATCCTTATCTCCTTAATCATCATAACAACTTCACAAATAATAATGGCTAATATTTGATGCTTTGTACATGCCAGGCCCCATTCAAGCGCTCTACATGTATTTCTCCATTTAATTTTTGTCTGGGGCTCAGGTGGGTAAGTAACTTGTTCAGGGACTCACAGATAGTAAGCAGTGGGGCTGGGGTTCAAATCTAAGACTGTTGGACCTCAAAAGCTCTGTTTCCTCCATTATAACTGCATGAAAATGTGCTCTGAGAGGCTAAAAGAGGGATGCCAATGTAAAGTATCATTTTCATTGTCCTACGAATCCCCTTAGAGCATGGAGGTGCTGGGAACCCAGAGGTCCAGGCTCCCAGTCTCAGGCTCTTGTCCCTCTGCAGTGACTAAGTCCCAAAAGAGTTTGACCTGTGAGGTGCTGGGACCCACCTCCCCCAGGCTGACACTGAGCTTGAAGATGGAGAACCAGAGTGTGAGGGTCTCAAATCAGCAGAAGCTGGTGACGGTGCTGGGCCCTGAAGCAGGGACGTGGCAGTGTCTACTGAGCGACAAGGGCAAAGTCCTGCTGGAATCCAAGGTCAAGAGTGAGTGAGAGTCCAGATTCCGTGGCCTAACCCTGAGCCCCTCCCTCCTCCACTGCGGGACCCTCCCAAGGCTGGTGGAGACCACCCAGCCTCCCAGCTGCTCTGAGATGGGTGGGTTATAGGTATGGTGCCTGGACACAGGGGTGATGAGGTGAGGTGGGGGTGGTCCTGGGCTCTTGTAGTCCTGCAAGCTCCCATCTCCCTAAGGTCTACAGCCCAGGAATGGGGCCCACCTGACCAAGAGCCCCCTCCTTGGCTCCTCTTCAAACCCAGACAGACACACACACACATACACACATTCATGCGCACGGCACATGGCGTGGACCGCCGCTTCTAGCTCCCCAGGGTACAGTGCAGTGTCTAAACCTTAAAACCCCTTCCGCAGCCTTTCCCTTCCGGCCCTGGGGGCCCCTGGGGGCCCCGTGCACCCTGCCCCGCTCTCCCAGCCCAAGGACCAGACCCAAGTGTGGCAGGGCAACGAGGCCCTCCCTCCTCGGGCCCACACCCCCCCCACCAGCCGCTGCGTGCCCTGTGCCTGACTGCAGCGGGCAGGGAGCTGAGCACAGCTCTCTCTCTTGCAGTTTTGCCCCCGGTGCTCACCCACGCCTGGCCGAAGCTTCTGGCTGTGGTGCTGGGGGGGATCACCGGCCTTCTGCTTCTCATTGGATTTTGCATCTTCTCTGTTAAATGCTGGCACCGCAGGGTGAGTGAGCCTCCCCAGACCCCCTCGTTCCCCCGCAGGGCACTCGAGCACCTGAGGCCTGTAGGCAGCAAGGATGTCCTGTATCCGTGACCTGCTTCTGCTCTGGCTCCCTCTACCTACCACTCGGCTCCCTCACTGCCAGCTGGGCCCCGTCCCAGATCCCACGCGGAGGGAGAGACAGGAAGGCGCAGAGTTAATTCTGGGACAGATGGCCTCAGCCACAGTCACTGCCTCTCCCCTCCCACGCCCCCCTCCAAGGGGCAGCTCCCTTTCAGAGGCCTGGGACCCTCACGACTCCTCTCTTTCTCCCTGGACAGCGCCAGGCAGAGCGGATGTCTCAGATCAAGAGACTCCTCAGTGAGAAGAAGACGTGCCAGTGCTCGCAGTAACTAGGGGGCCGAGAGGGAAGGGAGGGGAGGAAGAGAGGGAAGGGAGGGGAGGAAGAGAGGAGGAGATGGGGGCTAGAGGGAGGTGGTGGAGAGGAGAGAAGCGGGCAGGGATGGCCCAGGAGGTAGGTAGCTGGCGGGAGGTGGAGGACGGCGAGGTGAGGGGCAGGGGGCCTGCGATGTGTCCGGAGGCCATCACTGAGCTGGAAGAGAAAAGCAGGGTCTGGGAGCCATGGAGGGCCTGGAAAGCAAGGGGTTGGGGAGGAACAGACGTGCTCCTCGTATTCTTCGTCCCTCCAGCCGGCTCCAGAAGACGTGTAATCTCACCTGAGGCCCCAGCCAGGAGGAGCTTCCCACCTGCAGCCTCCCCAGCTGGCTCCCCCTGCATCTCCTGTTGGTCTCCTGGGCCTGCGGACCAGATGAATGTAGCCGGCATAGCGCCTCTGTCTGCCTCCTGCCCTCCCCGTCCAGTGGGCCTTGGGTCCGCTCTTCCAGAGGCTCACTCACGCCCCCTCTTCCCCATTTCCTTTTCACTCAGACCCTAGCCCTTCTCTGATGATTTCTTCTCGACCCTCTCCCTCACTGCTCACTTGGATCTCAGGGGAGCACGTGGGACCAGCCCTGCCTGGCCTGGAGGGTGAGGCTGGGTGTCTGAAGCACGAAGCACAGGGCTGTCACTGTACGGGAGAGGACCCTGGGACCAGAGAAGGCAGGGACTAGCCCAAGATCACACAGCTAGTCAAGGACGGATCCAGATCCAAAGGCTCCTGACTGCCAGCCTGTGCTGCTTCATTCTGCCTGCGTCTCACCCTGTGTTAGCAGAACCACAGACTTACATCCTGACCTGAGCACAGACCAGCACCCTGGGCACACTCGTGCGCAGATACAGTTCCTTACCACCCAAGCAGCGTGGCGCTGTCTACAAATCAGTTTCACATCCTTTGTCTATTTGAACCTCATGAAAATCCTACAAGACTGGTAGTGACAGGACCAAGATTATCATCTCCAGTTTATAGACCAGAAATGGAATGCAGAGAGGTCAGATGATTGCCTAGGTTCACATGGCTAGTACGTGGACTAGCCCAGGTCTCTTGACCTCTAGGTCCACTGCTATCTCTTGAACACAGGGACAAATACCACACAGATCTCTGCAGTTGGCTGGTCATAGATGCCCGGTATGTACCTTGGATTCCCTTCACCGCAGGGAGGTTGCCTCAGAGAGTTCAGGGCCTCCCTGCCTAGGATCCCTCCTTCATCACCTGCTGGCAGCAGAATCCTGTTACCAGAGGACAAAACCTGCAGTTCTCCTAATCAGGGCACAGGCTGCGAGCACAGGCCCTGTGGGAGAGTGTCCAGTGACCCGCCACTCACCCTATCAGAACCTTCTAGAAGGTGAGCTTTGCCAGGGGGACAGGGTGGGGAGCTGGCCAGAGAGTGAACCCTCTGAGGGTACCTCTGGGCCTCAGAGATACCCCCTGGGCCTCAGTCTTCCTGCCCCATACCCCCCTTCATCCCTCCCCCAAATGATTCAGGAGACAAGAAAATTGGGTTTACATGTTTTCTTCTTCCTCCTCTTCTTGATCCATTTCTCTCAGGATCCCCAGCCTCCTCTGCCTCTCTCTCCTCCCTTCCCTTTCTCACCACCTCCCGCAGTCCCTACCCTTTTCCCCTTTTCCTTTCCTTCCAGCTTGCCTCTTCCAGGAAGGACACCCGGCTGTCTCCAGGGCTCCCCATGGCTTGCTTTGTATTCCTGCCCACTCCCCACCCCTGCCTCCCTGAGCTGACAGAAAAATCCAAGAGACTGACTTTAAGGAAGATGCTCTTCTTCATTTGTGTGTGTGTGTGTGTGTGTGTGTGTGTGTGTGTGCGTGAGAGAGAGAGAGAGAGAGACATGGCTCTTTTCTGGGGACCTGGAGTCTTCTGATCTGTGGGGTCAGACCCAGAGGAGAGGTTGCCAGGCTTGCCCCAGGAAGGAGACAAAGTTTCCCTGGGGAGGGAAAAATCCTCTGGAGGCCGATTACCCACCTCCCCACCCCAGAGGGCCCTGAGTGTGCGGGTGTGTGATACACTGAAGGGGAGAGACTGCAGGGGCTGTGTGTGCCCTGCTCGTGAAAAACTGTGATGTGTGCGGGAGAATTGTGTGTGTCGCCCACACAAGTGTGAATTTGTGCTCCAGGAGGGGGAAGCGGTGTGTATTGGTGGGGTGCTTTCTTTCAGCCTGTGTACCCCGCATCCCGCAAGCAGCCCCAGCGTCCTCACCAGCGCCCCTCACTCGGCAGCCTCCAGCACATGCCCGCGTGAGGTCCCCCCCCCCCCCCCCCCCCCCGCCGCACAGCCCTTACAGATACACACAGTGACACTCGGTGACACACGTGTCCAACTCCCCGAGCAACACCAGCTGCCTCATCGAGCTTGAGTTCGTGTTGAAAACCGGGTGGGGTGGGGGCAGGACACGATCCAGTTCTCCAATGAAGCCGGTTCCCCGCCGTCCTCCTCGCCCCCTCCCTCCTGGCGCCCTGTTTGCCCCTCCCCCTCCAAGTCCCCACCGTCCGGTCCCCCGCCCCGCGCTCGCCCCCGCCCCTCAAGGCTCGCCTCCGTCCCGACCCGGGGCTGCGGCGGCAGGACACCGGGAGAGAGGGGCTCGGAGGGACGTAGGGGGCCGAACGGAGAGGCTGGGACGGGCGGGAGGAGGGAGGCCCAGAGGGAGGAGGGAGGAGGGAGGAGGGCGGCGAGCTGGAGCCGGCAGGCGGCGGGAGCCGGGTAGAGCCGCGTCGGGAGTGCTGTCTCCATGGCAGTGCTGGGCGCAGCCCGAGGTAAGGCGACCCTGGCCCTGTCCCCCGTGGTCCCCTCCCCTCTCCCCCCCCCCCCCCCCCCCCCCGCCGCCTCCTCTCCCCTCGGGCCGGCCCCTCCTCCCCAGCCACCTGCTGTTTCTGTCCTGGAGACCGCGGTGGGTGGCAGGCAGGAGGGAGGAGCCGCCTGACCTTACCCCTTCACCCCGAAGGGCAGGGCGAGGGACCCCTTTCTGCCCTGGAGTCCCCCGGACCCCCTCCCACCTGCCTCTGATCTCTCTCCGTCCTTCGCCTCCTCTCTCTGTCCTTCACATCCTTCCTGCCTCCCTCCCTCCCCAAGTCCCCAGCTTTATCTTCCTGAGCCCACCCTCTGGGCCTGGGTGGGTGTGGATGGGAAGGGGTCCAAGGCTGGAGGGGAGGTGGGGGGTGCTCCTGACCGATTCCCTCCATCTCCCTCTAGCTGGCCATTGCCATGGCAACTAGGGTGTACTGGGCTCCGAGGGAAGACAAAGGTGGGGGATGGACTAGGACCTCTTGGGGAGGGCAAGGGTCTAAGGGTCTGCTACAGGCAGCAGACCCTACCACTGATGTGCCCCATTTTTACCTCGCTTACCCCAAAGCCATTATGCCCATCCTTCCTGCCTCCACTCTCTTCAGGCTCTCACCCGAGTTCCTCTGAACCCCTCCCCAGGGCTCAATGAAGCTCAGAGTCACCAAATCCAGAACATCTTCCTTCCAATCAGAGGGAAACTGAGGCTCAGGGCAGGGGAGGAAAGAGTGGGGGTCTATGAGGTGGAGGGAGTCCGAACCTTGTTGAACACTGGGCTTTTCTTCTCAGCCTCCCTATTCCCTGCTCCCTCCCTCCATCCCCCCCTCACCTCCCCCCAAAGCCTCCTCTCCAGGGGTCTCTTGGCTTTTCCTTCTATTTTCAAATACTATCACTTTGCCCCCTCTTTCCTTCTCTTCTGTTCAAACTCTCCTTCTTCCCCCTAGTTCCCCCTCTTTCCTTTTCTGGATGCTTCTGATGTCAGTGGTTCCCCTGCCTTTGGGTTCCCTGCCATCCCCCACCCCACCCCACCCCCGCCTCGGTCCCAGCCTCCTTTCTCCCATCTTCCCAGATACCCGGTGAGTGGGCGGGTGATCATGCAGCCTTGGGGAGATGCAACTGAGCACCTGGACCCCTGGACCCAGCAGCCTGGAAGGTTGGGGAATGGCTGTAATACCATATCCCAGTTTCCAGTGAGCCCTCAACAAGAAACAAGTCTTGCCTCTGCCATGGTAGCTCTGAGGAGAGATTTAGGGATGTGAAGATAGCGGTTGAGGAGTGCTGAGCAGGGGACAGAAAGAGGGACCCGGGAGCGCCAGAAGCAGGAAAAATGGCTGACGAAGGATGGGAGACAGGAGATCAGAATACCTTCTTTCCTGGAGGTCTGGAAAGCAGGGCTCTCATCTGTGTGGGGTGTTTGACCAACTGCTTTAAGGCAGGAGAATGTTCCGAATGACCCCATGACCCCTAGTAACCAGTCATTTCTATCATTTCAAGAGAAGGGAGCCTTGGGTGCCAGCTGGAGACCAGCCTAGACCCAACCTTTGCTCCGCCCCTTCCACACCTCATCTCTCCCTTGCAGTGTGCCCAGGCGGCTGAGCCCCGCCCCCATGCCCCTTGAGGCATCCAGAAGACCCCTGACTGGCCAAGCACCAGAGGCAGAAGACAGCTGGAAGTCCTGACATGGGGACCAGGGCTTCCCAGCCAGCCTCCTAGTTGGGAGAGCGGTCAGCTTGCCTCCTCCATCAACTACAGGGATACTTCTGGAAGGGTCCCACCCAGCATGGAGGCGGAGGACCACCTCTGCTGACCCTCAGTCCCCTGCCCTGCCCTCCACACCTGACCTTAGCTGGGTCAGTCGTGCAATGCTGAGCACTAGGGTAGGCCTAGGGGCGGCCTGCCTCACTCCAGGGCAAGGACTGTGGGCATCATGGGGGTGCGTGTGAGTGGGGCTCCTGGGTGAGACCTAGCCCCCACCCCCAAGAGTTCAAGGGGGGGTGGGGGGACCGACGAAGGATGGCTCGGGGTGGGGCGGGGGCAGAGGAGGCCTCCCTCCGCTCAAACGCGTTGTCCTGGCTGGCCTGCGGGCTCCTGGCACTGCTGGCCAACGCCTGGATCATCCTCAGCATCTCGGCCAAGCAGCAAAAGCACAAGCCGCTGGAGCTGCTGCTCTGCTTCCTGGCGGGCACGCACATCCTCATGGCGGCCGTGCCCCTCACCACCTTCGCTGTGGTGCAGCTCCGGCGCCAGGCCTCCTCCGACTATGACTGGAACGAGAGCATCTGCAAGGTGTTCGTGTCCACCTACTACACGCTGGCCCTGGCCACCTGCTTCACCGTCGCCTCGCTCTCCTACCACCGCATGTGGATGGTGCGTTGGCCCGTCAACTACCGCCTCAGCAACGCCAAGAAGCAGGCGCTGCACGCTGTCATGGGCATCTGGATGGTCAGCTTCATCCTCTCCACACTGCCCTCCATTGGCTGGCACAACAACGGCGAGCGCTACTACGCCCGCGGCTGCCAGTTCATAGTCTCCAAGATTGGCCTCGGCTTTGGCGTCTGCTTCAGCCTCTTGCTACTTGGGGGCATTGTCATGGGGCTGGTCTGTGTGGCCATCACCTTCTACCAGACGCTGTGGGCCCGGCCCCGGAGGGCTCAACAGGCGCGGAGAGTGGGGGCTGGGGGTGGGGCCAAGGGGGGTGGGCCAGGGGTGTTGGGCACCCGGCCAGCCTTTGAGGTGCCGGCCATTGTGGTGGAGGATGCCCGAGGGAAGCGGCGGTCCTCGCTGGATGGGTCCGAGTCGGCCAAGACATCCCTGCAGGTCACCAACTTGGTCAGCGCCATCGTCTTTCTCTATGACTCACTCACAGGGGTGCCCATCTTGGTGAGATTGGGGCTCCCCCTCCACCTGCTCTCTCCAATATCCAGACCCCAGCATGAACACCTGACCTCTAACTCCATCATCCATCTTCCTCTCCTCTACCCAGCCCCACTTGTGAACCCCCATCTCCATCATCCATCTCCTAGTTCCCATTAGCCCAGCTCCGTAGCCTGTTCTCCAGTGACCAGTACTCAACTCCATCATCCATCCTTCCGTCCCACTCCCTGTCCTCTGGCTCCATCATCTATCCTGCAGCTCCACTATTCAGCCCCCCAGACCTATCACCCAGCTGCCAAGCTCCACACTCCACTCCCGAACTCCCTCTGGATACAACAGAGTCTTGAGCACCCCTGGGTGGCAACCCCAGAGAGTTCACCCCCCGCCCAGCTTCCTGCATCCCCATCTAGTCCCTACTTCTGTCTGTCTTCAAGTTTACTGTACAGTGTCTGCTCCTCTCCCTCTGGACCCCTGGGCTTTCTCTCCAGTACTCTCTCCTGATCTTCCTCTGAGTCAATCCCTTCCCCTCTGTTCAACCTTCTTCACCTCCAACTTTGCCTCTGTCCTGACCCTATGTGATCCGGACCATCCGCTCCTGACTTCTTGCCCACCCCACCCCCCCCCGCCGGCTGCACTAAGATGTCGGATCTGGGGTCGAGTGGGCCCCCTCGGCTCTGGTCCCTAACCCGGGGCCACTCTCCATCCTCCTGCCAGGTGGTGAGCTTCTTCTCCCTGAAGTCGGACTCGGCTCCCCCCTGGATGGTGCTGGCTGTGCTGTGGTGCTCCATGGCACAGACGCTGCTGCTGCCTTCCTTCATCTGGTCCTGCGAGCGCTACCGCGCCGACGTGCGCACGGTGTGGGAGCAGTGCGTCGCTATCATGTCCGAGGAGGATGGCGACGACGGTCAGAGGAGGGACTGGGCTTTCGCTTTCCTAGGCGTCGGCTCCCTTTCCTGCCCTTTTCTACCAGCCCTTTTCCTTGTGGGGACGGGCTGCCCTGGAGTGCCCCCTGCTGGACAGAACCTGCAGCGCCCCTGGGTTGACTCTTGGCTCCCCTCTCCCCAATCATCACCCCGATGCACACCCACTGCTTCCTCCTCTTGGTGTCTGTTCCCCCTCGAAGGCCACGCTAGCCAGCTCTGCCTCCGCCGAGCCTAAGAAACAGTCCAGAGAACTAACACAACCATAAAGGAAGGCTGTGGAACCAAGGGAAAGCTAAGCTTCCTGAGAGAGACTCCCCAGCTACAGGGACAGCTCCTGGCGTGGGATTGGGGGGCCAGGGGTAACTGTTTCAGATAAGTGTGTCTATATGTATGAATCGCTAGGGATTCAGCACTGAATGCAACAGACGTTGGCCACTCTTGTCTTCCTCTTGGAGCTTACAGACTAATGGAAACAGGATTCTCTGGGGAGCTTATAAGGGGGTGGGAGCTTTTAAAGGGGGTGGGGAAGTGGGTATTCCCTGCCTGTAACCACTCTGCCCCTTTTTTCTCCTAGATGGGGGCTGTGATGACTATGCAGATGGCCGAGTGTGCAAAGTTCGCTTTGATGCCAATGGGGCCACAGGACCAGGGGGCAGGGACCCTACCCAAGTGAAGCTGCTGCCTGGAAGGCACATGCTCTTTCCCCCTCTTGAGAGGGTCCACTACTTACAGGTATGGGACTAGGCAGTACACCTCCTATTCTGGGTATCCCCTCACTACTTTTCTCCAGTCTCTGTTATCCATCCCGACCCCCTATTCCCTAGCCCCAGCCTGCAGGGCACATGAGGAGTAGGTGAAAGGAAGGCATGGCAAGGGAGGCTCCCCTTCAGACCGCTCAGAACCAGGTTTGCCCATCAGAGGATGTTTTGCAGAAGTGTAAGGGGTGGAGCCATCTTGCAGAGTCCCCACTTTGGTTCCTGCCTCTACCCCCTTTGTCCCGGCAGCACCCCTGGGTCTACTTGCTCCTCTCCCCAGGTCCCTCTGTCCCGCCGCCTGTCCCATGATGAGACCAACATCTTCCCTACTCCTCGGGCACCTGGCTCCTTCCTGCACAAGTGGTCATCCTCTGATGACATCCGGGTCCTCCCAGCCCAGAGCCGGGCCCTAGGGGGCCCGCCTGAGTACCTGGGACAAAGACAAAGGCTGGAGGATGAGGAGGAGGAGGAGGAGGCTGAAGGTGGGGGGCTGGCCAGCCTTCGCCAATTCCTGGAGGGCGGGGTTCTGGGGTCAGGTGGGGGACCCCCACGGGGTCCAGGCTTCTTCCGAGAGGAGATCACCACCTTCATTGACGAGACACCTTTGCCATCTCCGACGGCCTCACCAGGGCCCTCTCCTCGCCGGCCCAGGCCGCTGGGAGTCTCACCCCGCCGACTCTCCCTTGGGTCCCCTGATAGCAGAGTCGTTGGACTTCCTTTGGGGCTAAGTGCAGGGCGACGCTGCTCCCTGACAGGAGGTGAGGGGAGTGCAAGAGCTTGGGGAGGATCTTGGGACCCAGGTAACCCCATCTTCCCCCAGCTGACCCTGTGAGCCCGAGTGGGCCTGCTGGACTTGGGTGGGTGGGGCCTGGGTGGGTAACACCTAGTTCTGTCCCTGAGCCTGAGGCAGCTGCCTCCAGACTCTGGGGAGATGGAACCCCTGCTGTCTCCCATCCAAGTGACCAGATGCCTGACTCACCTTCCATCATCCCTAGCAAAATGTATTAAAGTCTGAAGTGTCACCATGGAAACCTCTGTGTCCAGTGTGCTGTGGTGGCAAAGGGGATGGTCAGAGGCTTGGGGGGTGGAATGGCTCATAGAAGACAAACTAGAGCAGGCACACTGGACAGAGGCACAGAAATACACACGGAGAAAGACAAACATGCAGACATTCACAGAGATGGCCTTATGAGAGCACCTCGGGCTTGGCTGGGCTGGGCTGGGCAGGAGGTGGGTGTGGAGGGCGGAGGACATAGGGAGACACTTGAGTTTGCTGGTTTGGGGTTTGAAGGATCTTCGTTGAGATCTGTGGAGGTGGTTTTAGAGGATGTCTCTATCTCCCATGCCTCAGCGCTCCTCCTTTTCCCAAATCTGTATGAGCGCACTTTCTGGGCAGGAAAGGGTTTGAGCAGACTTGGTGTCACAGACCTGGAGTTTACCCCCCTCCCTGCTGCATTCGAAAGTTCTTTGTCCAAAAGTGCGTGTGTGCCGGTTTGTGGGAGGCATCCACGCTCCTTTTCCTGGACCCAAGAGTGGAGGGGGACGCAGACGCAGTAGCTCTTCCCACCCGCTGGGCCTCGGCGGCTGGAGTCAGGGGTCCTAAGAGGCTCCTCAGGCTGTCTTCAGAGCACCAGGCCTGCTCCACTGCCGGCCGTCTGCCCTGCTCTCCCCGCGGTCTGTTTCTTGGTCCACACCACCCCGCTTGTCCTAAAGCCCGCGTTCTCCGCGTTCTGCCAGGCGTCCTCTGACTCCTGGCTCTCTCTCACCCGGGCCTCTCCCAGGGTTGGGGCTCGGTCCCATCAGCTCCCGTCGGCGCCGCTCATTCCTCCTCTCTTCCTCTCCTCCCTCCTCTCTATCTCTCCTTCCTTTCCCCTCCCTCTTCCTTCCCCGTTTCCTCCCTCTTCCTCGCGGCTCCCGCAGTTCCCTCCTGCAGCCGGCCGGCGGCTCTCGCACGATGTTCCGGCTCCTCCGGTGGCTGCCGCTCTTGCTGCTGCTGCCTCCCCCGGGGTCCCCCGAGCCCCCCGGCCTGGCCCCGCTGTCCGCGGGGGCGCCCCCCCAGGCCCCCGACTTGCTCTACGCCGACGGGCTGCGCGCCTACGCGGCGGGGGCCTGGGCGCCGGCGGTGGCCCTGCTGCGGGAGGCGCTGCGGAGCCGGGCGGCGCTGGGCCGCGCGCGGCGGGACTGCGGGGCGCGCTGCGCGGCCGAGCCGGGGGCAGCGCTCCCCGCCCTGCTCCCCGCCTCCCCCGGGCCCGACTCCGGGCCGGGAGCGGCGCGGAGCGCCTGGGAGCCGCTGCTCATCCGCGCCGCACTTCGGCGCGCCGAGTGCCTGACCCAGTGCGGGGCGCGGAGGCTGGGTCCGGGGGGCGCGGCGCGGCTCCGAGTGGGGAGCGCGCTCCAGGACGCCTTCCGCCGCCGGGAGCCCTACAACTACCTGCAGAGGGCCTACTACCAGGTGCGCGGCGGCCCGGGCCCCGGGGGTCCTCCCCGGCCCCGCCGCCGTCCTCCTCCAGCTCCCGGGAGGGGCGGCGAGCCAGCGCCCGGACCCGGGTGGGGCTGTGTGGATAGGACCTCGTCTTTGGAGTCCGTCCTATCAAACTACGACAAACACCCATCGAGGCCGCCGAGGGACAGCCTTGGGAGAGTGGGAGCGAAGTTGGAATGGGCGTCATGCGGCGGGGTGGAAGTAGATCGGAGATGGAGGGCAGGGGCCTGGAGTTTTAGAAAGTCTTACTGAGACCTACGTGGAGTGACAGCCGCCTCTTCCCAGGAATGCAGGGGGAGGATTAGGGTTGAGATCCGCCGCTGGAGAGAGAGCATGGGGGCGGGTAAGGGGGTGAGTGTGAGCCTTCGCTCGGGGCAGGAGGGAGCTTCGGGAAAGAAGGAGGAGCGGGCCAGGGGCAATGGACACTGCGTGCTACTGGTGCGGTCGCTGTTGCCTGATAATGCCTACGTGGCCGGGGAAGGGGGGCGCTGGTCACACACACCTCAGCTCAGGGTCCTAGAGCCCTGCGGCTTTTGCTGGTCGCTCGGGTCACCTCTACTTCCGCACCTCGCTTAGCCATCACTTCCACTTTGTCTCCCCAACGAGGTCCCTCTGCCCATATCCCACCCACTCCAGTCTGCAGACCCCGCTTCCGTAGCTACCAGACTCCTGAGAGTCCCAGCATACTGGGGGTCTGGAGGTTGGGTGGTGGGCAGTTCTCACCTACCAGTCTTCCAGAAGGCTCTGGGGCAGTGCCAGGTGTGTCTGGGGTGGGGAGGCTGGGGAGGAGGCAGAGTCTGACACCCCTACCCCAGGGCTGACTCCCTCATCCTTCCCGCTTCTCAGCTGAAGAAGTTGGACCTGGCAGCAGCTGCAGCGCACACCTTCTTTGTGGCCAACCCAATGCACCTTCAGATGCGAGAGGACATGGCTAAGTACAGACGGATGTCCGGGGTCCGGCCCCAGAGCTTCCGGGACCTGGAGACACCCCCATACTGGGTGAGACCCTCAGCACGACCCCTATCCCGCCCCCAGTCTTTGACTGGCTGGATACACAGGCCTCGCTGGACTGTGCATTGTCCGCCGGGCATCAGGAAATCTGGGTACCGTCCTCTGTGACCCTGATGGGAAGTCCCTCTCTGGGACTTAGTTTTCTTCCTGAGATTCACAAAGTCCCATGTTCTAACATTTGGATTTCCGAGGCCCACCCTGTATTCCCCAAGGTGAACTGGGACCTGGAGTCCAGGCCCCAAATGAGACCCACACCCCTCCCCTTCTTTCTCCCTCCCCATCTAGTCTGGCAACCCTTGCCCCAGGATTTCAGGTGACTGACCACTCCCCTCCCCAGCAGGCAGCCTATGACACCGGCCTGGAGCTGCTGGGGCACCAGGAAGCAGCACTGGCACTGCCCTGGCTAGAGGAGGCCCTGCAGGAGAGCCTGGCCCAGGTGGAGAGCTGCCGGGCTGGCTGCGAGGGGCCTGAGGAGCAGCAGACGGAAGAGGAGGAGGGGGGGACCGGGAGCCAGGGAGGCCTGTATGAGGCCATCGCAGGTAAGGAGCTAGAGCGCGGGGCCTCGTGGTGCCAGGGGAGGCGCGTCACAGGCTGAGTGGCGCACGTGTGTCCCCCGCAGGGCACTGGATAGGGGTCGTGCAGTGCCGGCAGCGCTGTGTGGAGGACACGGCCACACGTCCTGGTCGCACCTTCCCTGTCCCAGACTTCCTTCCCAGCCAGCTGAGGCGGCTGCACGAGGCCCACGCTCAGGGTCAGTGGGGGAAGGGTGCGCCCTGGGGGTGACTGAGGTTGGAAATGGGGAGAGTGAAGGTTTGTCTCTGATGGTATCCTGAGCCCCATCCCTCCATCCCTCCGTCTGTCTCTGCATCTGTAGTTGGTCAGGGCTCCATGGGGACCACCACCTCAGGAGGACTCTTGCTCTCCTTTGGTGCCATTGTGGAAAGCTCAGGAGATGGGTCACAGGGCTCCTTCTGTCCTTGCTGTTTCTCACCTTCCTTTATTCTCTCCTCTCTTCCTCCCCTCTGAACTCTGCCCACACAGCTCAGGTATGTTCCAATAAGCTTTGGAAAGAAGCAGTGGATGAGCCAGTCAGCTGGGTGGGATGGGGCCCTGGGAGACCACCTCCTCCGGCTCTGCCTCTGTCCCCCTGGCTTCTTGCCTCTGCCCAGGGATCACAGCGGTGCCCGGTCTCTGGGTCCCCCCCCCCCACACTATTCTCTGTCTCCAGTAGGGAATCTGTCCCAGGCTGTGGAAAATGTGCTGAGCGTCCTCCTCTTCTACCCGGAGGATGAGGCTGCCAGGAAAGCTCTGGACCAGTACCAGGCCCAGCTGGGAGAGCCGAGATCTGGCCTCGGGCCAAGAGAGGTAGCCCCTCCACACTCCCGCCATGAGGTAGCCCGAAATCAAACAGGTGTACTGGAGAAGTCACCTGGATCCCGCCCCCCATTCTGGCCAAAGGCGACCCCGAGTCCAGCATCTGCTCTGTCTCCACTCCCTGCTCCCCACTGCAGGCTCTCCTTCTGAGTCCAAGCACCAGCCCAGCCCTCTTCCATTAACCTCACCCCTGCCTGCCCCCACCTATGCACAAGTGCACATGTGCACAACACACACACACACACACACGCTACCCCCAGTCTGAGCCCCGACACCCTGAAGCTGCTGAAGAAGGAGGGTTGAACCGAGGGGCACAGCCAAGCCTGCGGGCTCCCCTGCTCTTCTCCAGCCTTAACTTCCCTGCCCCCCACTCCCCCTTCTCCAGGACATCCAGCGCTTCGTCCTTCGATCCCTGGGGGAGAAGAGACAGCTCTACTATGCCGTGGAGCACCTGGGGGCCAGCTTCAAGGACCCCGTGAGTGACCCCACAGCTCCCCACCCACCCCCAGGAGGGGGACAGCAGTAATGTCCTATGTGGATGTGCCACATCCGTTCCCAACAGCGTTTCCCATTTCTCCATAACCCTTCGAAGGTTGGAGAGGACTCTGTGTCCCAGCGTCGCAGGGACAGAGGCAGGTGCCTGTAGTTAAGGGCGGCTTTGGGGTCATGCAGGCCTAAGTGTTGGTCTCTCTGCTACGAACAAGCTCTGGACCTTCACTTGCCTCGGCCTCAATTTCCTTACCTGTAAAATGGGAACATCACACTTATCTCATAGCCCTGTTGAAGCCACGTCACTTGCTCCGAAGTACAGAAAGCTCTGTTGCTGCTGCTTTTCTTACTCTTTGTTGTAGTTGTGAGAGGGAACTAAAGGGCAGAGGTTATTCTCACTAGTGCTACAGCATAAGGCAGGCTTCCTCAACCTTTTTAGCACTATTGCCATTTTGGACCAGATACTTCATAACTGGGAGAAGGGGGCTGTCCAGGCAACGTAGGACTGTGTAGGCCAGCTTACCCGGTCTCTTCCCAGTAGGTGTCGCTAGCACTCCCTGAGTCATGACAATCAAAACTGTTTGCAGACATTGCAACGTCCCCTAACGGGCAAATCTCCCTATTTGGAAACCGTTGGTTAAATCCCAACTCTGTCCCTTATCAGCTGTGTGATCTTGGGCATGTTACTTTACGTCTCTGTGTCTCAGAGTCCTCTCAACTGCAAAATGGGCACATTACTACGACCTGTTTGATAAGACTATTGTGAACTTTAAATGATAAATTCCACATCCATGTATAAAGCTCTTAGAATAGCACCTGGCAAATAGTGCTACGTAAGTTGTTGTTGTTGTTATTATTATCATTACTATTGCAGAGTTTGGCCCAGTGCCCAGTGCCCGGGGCTCCCGACAATGAGTCCAGGGCTTTCTCCACCTCCACCTTCCCCTCTGGAAGCAGGAGGACCTTAATGTGGTAGCTCAGGGTCTACCGTCAGGGATTCAGGGGTGGACTTGATGGGTGATGGCGCTTTTCCTGACTGTCCCAGGATCCCTGGACCCCAGCAGCTTTCATCCCTGAGGCCCTTAGAGAAAAACTCAGGTAGGAGGTGCCTTGTGGTGGGAGGGCCGTGGCCTGAGCTGGAAGGGGAGGGACGGGTCCTGGGGAAGATGGGTCTGGACTGGCCTGTGCGTCCGCTGAGCGTGTCTCTCACCCCTGAGAGAGGATCGGGAGAAGAGGCCGTGGGACCATGAGCCTCCACAGCCGAAGCCCTTGACTCACTGGAAGGGTGAGTTCCTGGGACAGCAGGAGACAGGAGCCTGGAGGGGCTGGGGGCTGCCAGCTACTGCTGGGCCTGCCCTCAGGGGACCCTCAGCCCCGGCCCTGTCCCTCCCCTGCAGATGTCCTCCTCCTGGAGGGGGTAACCCTGACCCAGGACGCGAAGCAGCTGAATGGGTCGGAGCGAGCGGTGCTGGACGGGCTGCTCACCCCAGCCGAGTGCGGGGTGCTCCTGCAGCTGGCCAAGGTGAGAAGACCTGTGGGGGGGCACTGCCGCTACTTGGGGACCCTCTGGCACAGCTGCCTGACCCCTTGCTCTTGGCCTGCCCCCCGTCCTGCCCTCCCTGACTCTCCAGCGGGGACTGTGCTTACCACTGCCTCCCCGCTGGGGACAAGTTCCTTTTCCTCTTAACTTAGCTGACATGGGCTGGTCATTTTACAGAAGGATTTTGCGAGAAACTGATAGGAAGAACAAAATACAAAGCATAAATGCATCAGAAAGGGTGAGTGTGCAGGTGAAGATTCCTTGGTTGGCCGAGAGTTCAGTTATTGGCTCGGCAGACATGCAGGCTGTTTCTCCATCATCGCATCCCCTCCTAGATTGGGTGGGATGATCTGTATTCACCAGGTTGAGTCTGCCATTTTATGAAGCTCTAGTCTCACTCTGGGCTAGCGTTTCTTCGACACACGCTCTTTGAGACCCTGCTGTATACTGGAAATGCCTAGGTTCCAGGGAGAGGTAGATGAACACAGACCGAGCATTTGGGAGCTCGGTGTATAGAGAAGGAATCAGGCATGGAGACATAATCAGAGTGGGTGGTGAGTTTGATGAAAGAAGTCTGTACAGGGTACTCATCCAGGGACTTCCCTGGCCGTCCAGTGGTTAAGACTCCAAACTTCCACTGCAGGGGGCATGGGTTCGATCCCTGGTCGGGGAACTAGGATCCCGCGCCGAGATGCAAAGTTACGGAAGGCTTACCGGAGGGGCTGGCATTTGAGCTCAATCTTAAGGATGAGTTAACCAAACAGAGAGGGAAGGAAAGTCAGGCTGCAAGGGAGAAGAACAAGGGGGGTTATTGTTCTTTCTGGGAACTGCAGTGGAGCACAGGAGTTAAGAACATGGGCCAGTCCCAGCAGGGATTACCTGTGTGACCTTGGGCAATGTATTTTAACATCTGTGAGCCTAGTTTCCTCTCTATGAGATGGGGCTAAATGCAGCGGTTATGTTGTAGGGTTGCTGTGGTTGCTGTGAGGGTTAATGAGTTAGTACATGGTAAAGCTCTTGGAAGAATGTGGAAATAGTATGATCTATCGCTATTAACATCAGGCCGTATATTATCCAGAGGGGTGTAGGGGTGGAGGCACAGGAGAGATGGGGAAGGGCCTCTGTACCCTACCAAGGAGTTTGGACTTTATTTGTGGATGGCTTACTGAAGGATTTAAGGAGGGGTGGACTTTTGTCTTCCTGCAGAACCTCCAAGGGCAGGGTCTGGAGTCCTCATCCTGTAGGACTGGGAGCTCCCTCTGGTGGCAGTTTGGAGAATGCAGCGGGAGAGGGAAGTGAGGGGGAGCTTCTGGGATGATTGCAAGAGGGCCGCCGCCCTAGGTTAGGTTCTCATTTCAAGGGAATGACGAGGGTACAGATGAGAAATATTTAGAAAATCAAAGAAAGAGAATTTGAGAACTAAATCTATGTGGAAGATGAAGAGAGAATGGAGTCAAGGATAACTCCCAAGTATCAGACCTTTCTGTTCCTTGATTACACTAAACTCATTCTGGCCCCAGGACCTTTGCATTTGCTATTTCTGCTGCCTGGAACATTTTTTCTCTCAGCTATTCCTTCATATCATTTGGTTTCAATTTAGATGTCACCTCATCACTTAGCTGTCCCCTGACCCCTGCCAGGGCACTCTCGGGGTTGTAACCCTGCTTTAATTTCCATGTAACACTTGCCACCGTCTGAATTGATCTGGTTTGTTTGTTTATTATCTCAAAATATAAACCCTGCTGGAACTTTTCATGTTCACAGTTGAGTCCGCAGTGCCTAGAACAGTGCCTGGCACATAGTAGGTGCTCAGTGCCTACTGAACGAATGAATGAATAAAAGAATAGAGGGTTAGATGGCTTGAGTGGCCAGGTAGCCTCTATATAAACCTCTCAGAGATGAGGCTTAAATATGGGGTAATTAGATAGTGGTACCTTGAGTTTCAAAAAGCAGACAGAATAGAAAAAAGAAAGAAAAAGCAGACAGTAGGTGTCAGGAAAGGGACACTCAGATACTAGGAGACCCCCAGTTGATAAGAGTCATGTAGGCAGTCGGGTAACTGGGACTTAGCATCAAGTTCTCCAAGAGCATGTAAGGTGAGAAGGGATAGAAGAGAGACACCGTGGCTGATGCCATGTCCCTACCTCGAGTCAGCCAGGACCTGTCCCGACTGTCGAACCTCCTGCCAGCGTCCTTTTCCAGAGAAACTCCCCTATTCTCGGCCCATCGGGATGAGTGATCAAGCCCCTCCTGCCCCCTTCCGCAGCTGTCCTTACCTCTCAGGGCCCCTTCCCCACTATAGGAAGCTCTCCAGAGTTCTGTGCACAGTGGGGTTCCAGATCTTTACCAGGAGTGACAACACAGACGCGGAGATAGTCGTTCTCTGGGAAAGGGCAGCAGCTCAGAGAACTCCGGGAGCTTCTAGCCTCTTCCAGGGAGTTGGGAGGGTTGGAGGGAAGGCCATGTGGCCCTGTGGGCAGTGAGGTGGGCGATAGCCCGGGGCCGGGGAGGGTGACTCCCCAGCCAACACCCTCCCTGCTTAGGACGCGGCTGAGTCTGGAGCCAGGTCCGGCTATCAGGGCCGCCGCTCCCCACACACTCCCCACGAACGCTTCGAGGGGCTCACGGTGCTCAAGGCCGCCCAGGTGAGAGGAGGCCCCCAGGCCCTGGCCTGGTGCCAGAACTGGAGAAGAGGGCCGGGCATCTCCTGTGGAGGCTCTCCCGGGACCCAGAGTAGCCGAGTCCTCGGCCCAGGGTTGAGGAGGGGGTTCCAGACCGAGGGGCCCGGGTTGCCGTCATGGAGCAGTTGGGCGGATGGGCGCCCCCAAACCGTGGGTGGAGGGCAGTGGAAGTGGGGCGGGGTCAGGGGCCACCCTTCCAATGCCTCCCCCTTCCCGGCCCTTCCTTCTCTGCTGGCAGCTGGCCCGGGCTGGGGCTGTGGGCAGTCAGGGCGCCCAGCTGCTTCTGGAGGTGAGCGAGCGCGTGCGGAGCCTGACACAGGCCTACTTCTCCCCGGACCGGCCCCTGCACCTCTCCTTCACCCACCTGGTGTGCCGTAGTGCCATAGAAGGTAACCGCCAGGGGCCCTGCCGCTCCGCCCCCCCCGGGGGCCCCTCGGGGCCGGCGCACTGCACACCTTCCAGAGCCCCAGCCGTGTGCGTCCCGGTCTTCACTGCACGAGGACTGACTCCCCTGCCCAGGCCGGGCCCGGCTATGACCCGGGAGCTGCAGGGTGGGTGTCGGTGGGCGGGCACCGGGCAGCGGGGCGCCCACCAGGCCCCTTCGCTTCCCAGGAGAGCAGGCGCAGCGCATGGACCTGAGCCACCCGGTGCATGCAGACAACTGTGTCCTGGACCCTGACACCGGGGAGTGCTGGCGGGAGCCCCCGGCCTACACCTACCGAGACTACAGGTGGGCGGCCCTCCAGGGGTCAGGCAGGGGGGCCTGGGCGGGGGTCTCACCGCCTCCTGTCTTCCTCCCTCCCCAGCGGACTCCTCTACCTCAACGATGACTTCCAGGGCGGGGACCTGTTCTTCACAGAGCCCAATGCCCTCACCGTCACGGTAAATGGGGGCTGGGGCGGGGGACAGGGAGCCCAGCTGTGGGCTCAGGATTCAAAACAGAAGGTTCCCAGAGGCAAATGCAGGGAAATGGCTGGGGCCGCCTTAGCCCTCTCCTTCCCTGGCCTCCCCAGCTCCTCCCACCACTTGTCTGTTCAGGGGCTCTCCTAGCCCCTCCCAGGAGACCTCCAAGGGGCCCCTCCAGGCCCTCCTAAAGGAGGGCGGGTGAAGCACAGGACCCGAAGCCCCTGTTCCAGGTAAAAGCTCGGGGCTAGGGTCAGTAGGAGGAGCGGAGCAGAGCTTCTTCATTGTGTGTTGCTCTGCCTTATCCAGTTACTTCCTTCTCTGCTCACCACCTGTAATCCAAGCTCTCTCTG
Source organism: Eubalaena glacialis (assembly GCF_028564815.1). Taxonomy (NCBI): domain Eukaryota; kingdom Metazoa; phylum Chordata; class Mammalia; order Artiodactyla; family Balaenidae; genus Eubalaena; species Eubalaena glacialis. The sequence continues at coordinate 110,653,036 of NC_083726.1, read as the reverse complement.
GGGTGGAAAAGTGTCCTCAAGATCCTTATGCCCAGAACCCAGAGTCTGGTACTGCGCTCGTGCCTTCAGGTGGCTTCACACCTGGTACAAAGGACCTCCAGCACCTGGCCAGGAAGTCAGGGCGCTGGGGCGGACGGAGGTCCCTCCTCCCTTTGGCTCCAACTCCTCTAGCCTCAGTCTGGCATTTGTGCTCCCCAAGTGGAGGCCCATTTCCCATTTGCCCCCAGACTGCCCCTGAATTAAGGAGGGGAAGTGGTGGGCAAGAGAGCTGCCTTCTCTGGGCCCCCTACCCCCGTCCTACTCCAGGGAGTCAGGGCCAGGTTTTCCGAGGGTCTCTCCCTGGAGCTGAATCCGCCATCGCCCGCCAGGCGCAGGTCCGTCCTCGCTGCGGGCGCCTCGTGGCCTTCAGCTCCGGCGTGGAGAACCCCCACGGCGTGTGGGCCGTGACGCGGGGGCGGCGCTGCACCCTGGCGCTGTGGCACACGTGGGCCCCTGAGCACAGGGAGGAGGTGAGGAGGAGCGAGCGGGAGGCGGGAGCAGCCGTGTGAGGGGTGGGCAGGCTGACGGGGAAGGCGCGGGTGCTGGGATGACCCAGGGAGGGTCCTTGGGGCAGGGTGGATGCAGGAGATCAGGCCAGACCCTCCTCTCCACGGCCCCCAGGAGTGGACAGAAGCCAAAGAGCTACTGCAGGAGCCAGAGAAGGAGGAGGGAGAAGAAATGCCCAGCAGAGACCCCGCCCCAGAACCCCCCAGCCACAGGCTTCAGCGGGTCCAGGACAAGGCTGGGAAGCCGCCTCGGGTCCGAGAGGAGCTGTGAGGGGCTGAGCCAGCTCCTTGGGGATGTGGCCTCTTGACTTGTGGGGGGTCTGCCTTGATGCCAAGACCCCCGAGAAGTCCCCATGTGACAGGAGCAGAACAGCGAGCTGTCCGTCCCCACACGCCCGCCGGCCTGGGGATCACAAGGGCCGTGCAGCCCTGGACTCAGAGGACGCTGCACAGACTAGCCTGGGGAGCCAGGCCTGGGCCCGGCTGACGGACCTCCAGCCCCAGGACAGACAGAAGACGCGATGCTGCCGCCGTGGAAAGAAACGGCAGGGGGTAGGGCCCGACTGCTTTAAATGAGGAGGATGAGAGGGAGATCACCCCACTGCCCGCTCCCCGTCTGTCAATAAAGATCCTGAAGATCCCTCAGCCGGGGCCCAGTCAAGTGTGTCGCAGCAGTTTCCGTGGCGGCTGGAGGGTGGAGAGGCTGTGACCAGCCAGGGAGGACAGGTATCGTGGGCCTCCCAGAGGCAGGGCCTCTCCAGCCTGTGATTTGTCAGGGAAATCTCGGCCACCTGCTCCCCTCATGCACATGAACCCTAACCCTGACAGCTGCTCCTTGGGCCTCCTACTCTAAGCCCTGTCTTCCCTCTCTGAGCTTGCCTGGGACTCCGGGCAGCCTCGTCCCTCTGGTTCTTGCCTTCTCAGCCCCAGCAGGACCCTGTGAGTCCTGGGGGCCAGCAGTGGGCCCAGCCCCGGATGGGAGCAGGGGACGGGGTTGCCCTCCACTTGCCATTCTTTCTCCACCCAGAGCTGGGCCAGGCCTGTCCATCCTCCTCTCTGGAGCCCCCGGACCTTCCCCCTCTCCCCCAGGATCAGACCCTGGGGGCAGCTGGTTGGGGCTTGTCCAGAAGAAGGATTATCCAGATCAGTCCCTTCTAATCTCAGCTCCGGCCTACACCCTCCCCGTACTCACCGTAGCCCTCTCCGCGCCCCACCCTGAGCTAAGGAACACAGTTTTGGGTATTGACAGTGGGCTGTCTCTCACCCTCGTTCTCTGGCTCCTGGACTGGTTGCTAGCTAGGCCCTGACTGCCAAGATCATCACCACTGGTGGGGGCCAGGGCCTGGGGGCCCCCCCCAGAGCTGTGGTCGTGCTGCTCCTTTGCACCCCTCCCAAACCCAGCCCTTAATCCTCACAGCTTTGCTCTAATCCCATGGGGCCTGATGCTCTGCTCTCTGCCTGGAGACTGGCCGGGGAAGCACCCGCACCCCTTCCTCCCTCCGGGGCTCGTTATGGGGGGCTGCTTCTCCGTAGAGCCTTGCACTCCTGCTCCCACCCACCCACCCCCCAACTTGGGCTGGGCCCAAGCCTCTCGGAAGCCACACGCCTCCCGCTCTGTCCTCTCCCCCCACCCCGGCCAGCTGACTTCATTTGCCTGACGTCGCTGGCCCTACCCTTCCCTGTCAGTGCCCCCCCGCCCCCCGCCCCCAGTCGGGGCCAGGCCAGGCCAGCTCCCCTGGCAGCAGAGCCGGGGCAGGTGACGGGCGGGCGTCGCAGCTGAGGGAGTGAGGAGGCGCCTGGGAACCGGAGCTGGAAGCCTAACGAGGTCCAGTCAGAGCCCAAGTAAGAGGGAGCTGGGCTGGCTCTGCCCTCTGGGGCTGGGGGCTGCAGGCAGGGCTGGGCCAGCGCGGGGCTGGCTGCACAGGACTCCACACGGGGAGGGGCGGGCGGGGAGAGGGGTGCAGACCACCCAGTCAGTTCCCTGTCTGGGGAGTGGGCTCCAGCCTTCGTGAGGGGTCCGGTGTGGGATGTGAGAGACAGAAACGTGGGGATCCCCCTACACCCACCCCGTATTCCTGGCAGGAGCCGGAGCCGCCCCTCAACCCGTCCGCCATGGGGGAGATGGAGCAGCTGCGGCAGGAAGCAGAGCAGCTCAAGAAGCAGATTGCAGTAACCCCAGAACCCTCCCACCAGGGAGCCCCAGAAAACAAGGGACCGGCCCGTGTGGGAGTGTGGCCTGCGGGGGAAGAGGGCTGGATTCATCCTTGAGTGACACCCGAGAGGCCCCTGACCTGGAAGTCGCCAGAGACCTCCTGAATTTGGATCTCATATTTGAGAGGCGCCCCCAAACCCTAGAGCCCCAAACCCACCCGCATCAGACGCTCACGCACCCCCCCCCCACCGACACCCTGCCCTTACCGTCCCCTGATGTCTGCTTTCCCCCCAGGATGCCAGGAAAGCCTGTGCCGATGTTACTCTGGCAGAGGTGAGAGCTCCTGTCCCACTGACAGGGCCGGAGGGGAGGGGTGGGGAGGGGAGGGGATGGGGTGGGAGCCCCCTGACCAGCCACAGCCTGGTGCCCAAGCTCTAGTACAGCGTGTCCTTGGAGTGAGGAATGACATGAATTCATTCATTCGACATTTTGCGAGGTCGGTCTGCTCTGGGCCAGGCACCGAGTCGGAGACTAAGGAGGCAGACTCTGTCCTGTCCTTGTTCATAAAGCGAGAGTGATTACCTGCCCTCGCGGGGTGGCAAGGATGAAGAGGGGTAGGGCTTTGTCAATCAGAAGCGCTTCGCGACTCTAGGTACTAGCTGTCTAATACTGAAGTTCGTCAGTTCTCAGATGCATTTTTTCACAATTTGACGTCTCGGAAATTGAGATGCATCCAACAATCGATGCCTTACAATTATAATTCGCAGCATTTTTTCTTTCTTAGTGATCCTTGTGAGAATCGTGCTTCTTAGAGTTGGTGGCATCTTACATTGGATTAAATGTTAATAATAAGAGTAAACATTTACTGAACATGAGCCAGGCACTGGGCTATGTTGCTTAAATACATAATTTCATTTCATTTTCATGACAACCCCATAAGGTAGGTGCTATAAACCTCATTTTACAGGCTCAGAGGAAAACAGGCTCAGAGAGGTTAAGTAACTTGCCTGAGATAACAAAGCAAGTAAATGGCAAGTCAAGACTTTTTTTTTTAATTTAATTTTATTTATTTATTTATTTATTTATTTCTGGCTGTGTTGGGTCTTCGTTTCTGTGCGAGGGCTTTCTCTAGTTGCGGCGAGCGTTGGCCACTCTTCATCACGGTGCGCGGGCCTCTCACTGTCGCGGCCTCTCTTGTTGCGGAGCACAAGCTCCAGACGCGCAGGCTCAGTAGTTGTGGCTCACGGGCCTAGTTGCTCCACGGCATGTGGGATCTTCCCAGACCAGGGCTCGAACCCGTGTCCCCTGCATTGGCAGACAGATTCTCAACCACTGCGCCACCAGGGAAGCCCCCAAGTCAAGTCTTTTGACCCTGGAGCCCCAGCCTAAGTCTAGAAGGTCGAAGGAGTTTCAGGGGCACAGAACTACAAGTTTCAGGAGGTGCAGTTCAGGGCCATGGAGCTGCTCTGCGTATCCAGTGAGAGCTGGCCGTGCAGCAGAGGTGGGTGAGGGCAGGCTCCTAGCAGCTGGGTTCAGCCAAATGTGTGCATCTCTTCCCAAGTCCGTGTGTGGTGGTCTCACATTGGCAGCTTGAATTGGTCAAGGTGGTACTATTTACACGATACAAATCCCCCTCTCCCCCTCCCCCTCCTCCCCCAGCCCACGCAGGAGAGGCGGTGGTTAAACCCTTAGCAACATGCCTGTGTCTGTCTCCGCATCAGTCTAAGCCACTGCGGGGCAGGGCCTGATAACTCTGAGGCTGGGGCCCTGACCCCGAGCCTGGCACGTGACAGAATCTTGTACAGATCAGTGGCTGTGACACTGACGCGTGGGCATGCACCCTGCTCACGCCCGATTTCCTTTTTTTTTTTTTTTTTTTGCGGGATCTCAGTTCCCCGACCACCACGGATCGAACCCGTGCCCCCTGTATTGGGAGCATGGAGTCTTAACCACTGAACTGCCAGGGAAGTCTTCACCCTGATTTCTAATGCTCCCTTTCCTGCAGCTGGTGTCTGGCCTAGAGGTCGTGGGACGAGTGCAGATGCGGACACGGCGGACGCTAAGGGGACACCTGGCCAAGATCTACGCCATGCACTGGGCCACCGACTCCAAGTGAGGCTTAAGAGGCGTGGGCGGCCGGGGGTGGGTGTTAGGGGGACACAGGAAGGAGAGTTGGGTGGCACGAGTGTTCTCTCCCCAGGCTGCTGGTAAGTGCCTCGCAAGACGGGAAGCTGATTGTGTGGGACACCTACACCACCAACAAGGTACCAGCCCTGTCTCCCGGCCCCTCTGCTACCCTCCTTCCTGGGGGCGTCCTGCTCCCCTTCTCTGCTCTCCACCTGGGAGCTCAGCGCAGGCCCCCGCTGCCCCGCCCCCCGCAGGTGCACGCCATCCCGCTGCGCTCCTCCTGGGTCATGACCTGTGCCTATGCCCCGTCGGGGAACTTCGTGGCATGTGGGGGGCTGGACAACATGTGCTCCATCTACAGCCTCAAATCCCGGGAGGGCAACGTCAAGGTCAGCCGGGAGCTCTCTGCTCACACAGGTGAGTGAGAGACTGAGGGTCCCTGGAAGCCCCGGCCCTGCGGGGGGCGGCCAGCAGCCAGGGCACTGTCCTAACTACCCCCAGGTTATCTCTCCTGCTGCCGCTTCCTGGACGACAACAACATTGTGACCAGCTCCGGGGACACCACGTGGTGAGGACCGAGCGCTGTGGGTGCTGGGGCTTGGGAGGCACCTCTGTGCGGGCCTTTCTCTGTGACCCCCTCCCCTTCCCTTCCCCCCCCCGCAGTGCTCTGTGGGACATCGAGACCGGGCAGCAGAAGACTGTGTTTGTGGGACACACGGGGGACTGCATGAGCCTGGCCGTGTCCCCTGACTTCAAACTCTTCATTTCGGGGGCCTGTGATGCCAGCGCCAAGCTCTGGGACGTGCGGGAGGGGACCTGCCGGCAGACGTTCACGGGCCACGAGTCAGACATCAATGCTATCTGCGTGAGCAGCCCCCTCACCCCCGCCCCCTCTGTTCTCTGACTCCCGGGAACACCTCTCCACCTCCAACACACACAGCCTTCATCCCCTCCTGCAGCCCCCTGCCCCTTTACTTTTATTTTATTTTTTTTAATTTATTAATTTTTGGCTGCGCTGGGTCTTCGTTGCTGCGTGCCGGCTTTCCTCTAGTTGTGGCTCGCGGGCTGTAGAGCACAGACGCAGTAGCTGTGGCGCACGGGCTTAGTTGCTCCGCGGCATGTGGGATCCTCCCGGACCAGGGCTCGAACCCGTGTCCCCTGCATTGGCAGGCAGATTCTTATCTACTGCGCCACCAGGGAAGCCTCTGCCCCTTTCAACTTTCCACTTTGAAATAATTTCCCCTTACAGAAAAGTTGCAAGAGTAACAAAAACTGCTCCCATCTACCCTTCACCCATATTCACTGTTACCTTTCTGCCACATTTGCTTTATCATTCCCTCTCTGTAGAGTGAGGGAGGGATAGATGGACAGACGGACACAGACACACACACACCTAGATGTAGGTATAGACACGCTTTGTCATTAACTTTTTCCCTGGGTTCTTTGAAAGTAAGTTGCAGACCTCCTGCCCCTTTACCCATTAAATACTTCAGTGTGTGCTTCCTAAAATCAAGGCCGTTCTCTTTCGTAGCCACAGTCTAATTCTTAAAATCAGGAAATTTAAATTGACGCAGTACTATAGTCTATATTCAAGTTTCACCAATTATCTGAAAAATAGCAATGTTTTTTTCTGTCCAGGAACATGGATCGCATTCCCTTGCCTTCTCTTTTCAGTTTCTTTTAAACTGGAACCGTTTATGCCCTTTCTCTGTCTTTCGTGACGTGGACATTTTTGAAGAGTACAAGCCAGTTTTCTGTAGACTTGCCCTCCATCGGGTTGCGTGACGTTTCCTCATGATGAGATTCAGGACGTGCATTTGTACTTGGCCCCGTGCTTGCACGCTGATCCAGCCGACTGTAGTCGCTGGCGTCTGGGACAGCCTCCACCCTTCTGACCATGTGACCCTGGGCACGCTGCCCACCCTCCCTCAGCCCCGTGCTCTCCCCTGCAACGTGGAAATACTGTGGAGCAGGGAAGGGGGTAGGGAGCCCGGCTGCAGCTGGCATGTGACAAACGTCAGCGGTGAAGAGCGACCGTGCTGGCGGTGGAAGGGATGGGGGCGGGGGCCAGAGAGGCTGAGGGAAACAGCTGGGCCTGGAGCCACCAGGGCAGGAGCAGGGAGGGAGAGGGCAGGAAAGGCAGCGGGCTACCCAGGTCTGAGTCCTGACCCCTGGCCACCTGTACCCGCAGTTCTTCCCCAACGGAGAGGCCATCTGCACGGGCTCGGACGACGCCTCCTGCCGCCTGTTTGACCTGCGGGCAGACCAGGAGCTGACCACCTACTTCCACGAGAGCATCGTCTGCGGCATCACATCCGTGGCCTTCTCCCTCAGCGGCCGCCTGCTCTTTGCGGGCTACGACGACTTCAACTGCAACGTCTGGGACTCCATGAAGTGCGAGCGAGTGGGTAAGAGCCTGCCCACCACGGCCACCTCGCTCCCCTTGTGGGGACCCTCTTACCACTGCTCCCTAATTATTGGGTAACTCTGAGCTCTACCCCTAGAAGCCAGTCCCCCTTGCTTCCCAATCTAGGACCACCTTCTCTCAAAGCAAAGTTGCTCTAATCGGCCCTTCTCCACTGCCCCCTGCCATAGCTGCTTCCCACCAGAAGAGCTTCTTCCAGTCACCCCCAGACCTGGGGGCCTTGAATGTCCAGTCAGTGCTGGGTTTCAGGGGCATCCACCAAAGGGAAGGGCCAGCTCAGGGACTATGGAGTGACAGAGTTAAGGGGATGGAGAGTGACCTGATGGCCCTGACCCCAACCTGGGTGCTTCTCTAGGACTGGCCTGGTCTGAAGTTGAATCAGATAGTGTGGCTTCTTCTCTTGGGAGAGGCCAGGTGCCCAGTGAAGATAACACTGGGCCAGAGAGTCAGGATCCAAATCTTAATTCCACTGCTTACTTTCTGAGTGGCCCTGGGCAAGTCACTTCTCTTGGGGCCTAAGTCTCCATTTGGAAGCCCTCCCCATTTTCTAGTGCCCTTGCTTTTCTCCCGGCACGTTGACCTGTCCAGCCCTCCCAGGTCCCTCCCCTCCCCTCACCCACCGCAGGTTCTACACAGAGAGATTGGCCTCAATGGAAGGCCCGCCCCTTAGGGCTAATCCTCTTCCCTCTTCTAGTCAGATGTCTCGCCTAGCTAACCTAGGGGCCCTGTGTGCACACACTCCCTGCCAGGCTGACTCCTCTCCCTTTTCTTCAGGCATCCTCTCTGGCCACGACAACAGGGTCAGCTGCCTGGGGGTCACAGCTGATGGGATGGCTGTGGCCACTGGTTCCTGGGACAGCTTCCTCAAAATCTGGAACTGAGGAGGCTGGAGGAGGGGAGGTAAAAGGCCATGAAGACACTCGGCTGCCCTCTCCCCTGCCCGATTTCTTTAAGATTTTCTCTTCTACCCCGCAGCCGCCCTTCCCGCCCAGCTTTCCCCTTTGAGGGCGTGGGGAGTACGGGGAGCGTGCCTTTGGGAGGCAACACCAGGGACATGGGTGGGGAACTGCCCCATCTCCTCCCATGGCCTCCCCTCTCCATGGTCCTGACAGCTTCTCCCTTAATGAGCAAGGACAACGGACCCCCGGACCTCCACCCTTGGCAGGCCTAGCAGGCTTCCCATCTGAGGCCACAGGCCCTAGGATTCCCCCCCACCCAGAGCCACCACCTTTGTCTAGACCCGAGTGGCGCAGGGCCCTCAGCCCCGTGACTATGGCTCTGGCACCACTAGGGTCCTGGCCCCCTTCTTCGTACTTTCTCCTTTGTCTACCTTCTTGCCTCTCCTAAAGCACTGGCAATAAAGTAGTGCCCTGGTATGTCTGTGATGTTTGCCTCCCACCCCACTTCTGTTCCAAACAGACGCAGGTCCCACTTAAGTAATAAAGTATTACATGTGCAATGATAAAGGCTGGGTACCAGAGAGCTGTGGGCAGAAAGGAGGGTGGAGGCAGGAGCCCAAGCCTCATGGGCAAGGCCTGAGCTGGGGCAGGAGGAGGAGGAGGCTGCGAATGGGGCTGTGCACAACGGTTCCCCACTGCCTGCCTTTGGTGCATATGTGTGTGTTTGTACAGGAGGGTTGTGTTGAGAAGGAATCAGATTGTAAGAGGCCTAAAAAAGCTAAAAAGTCTAGACTTTATCCTACGGGCAATGCGGGACGATTAAAGAGTTTTGAGCGGAGTAGTAACGTGATCAGTGATGCTCCTCGGGAAGATGGCCCTGGCAGCAATGTTGGTTGATGAAATGGAGGAAGGGGAGCCTGGAGGGAATGGAGGGAAACAAGATAGGAGGCAGGTGGCAAGAAATGCAAGAGCGATAGGACAGAGGGGGATGGGAAGGGGTGGGGAAGGGATTAAAGATGCAGAATCACCAGGAGGAAGTGACCAACGCCTAGGCTGTGGGATATTCAAAGGGAAGGATTCAAGGTAATGGCCAAGGTTAGGGTTTGGCAACTGGGTGGATAGTGCTGTCATTCACAGAGAGAGAGAATAGGGGAGAACAAATAACTTTGGGGGGAAGATTACAAATTCAACGTTAGACAAGCTCTGAAGTTCCTCTGGGGCAGCTGGATGAAGATCAGGGTTAGGTAGAGAGACCTAGATGTCACCAGAATACAGATGAGTAAAAGATGAAGCCCTAGAAGTGAACACCCAAGGACAGCAAGAGGAAAGGGCCAAGGACAGTGCCCTGGGGAACACGAGGATTTAAGGGAGGTGCGTAAATGAGGCTTGGAGGTGTCAGTGCGGGGACACCCAGGCCGTGGAACAGAAGCCCCCCCCCCCCGCCCCAGGCTGCCTTTCTGCATACAGAAGACCCAGTGCAAGGTTTAGGTATAACATTTAAAAACATCATTTAAGTGGGAATGTAAATTGATACAGCCACTATGCAGAACAGTATGGAGGTTCCTTAAAAAACTAAAAATAGAACTACCATATGACCCAGCAATCCCACTACTGGGCATATACCCTGAGAAAACCATAATTCAAACAGACATATGCACCCCAGTGTTCACTGCAGCACTATTTACAATAGCCAGGACATGAAAGCAACCTAAATGCCCATCGACAGAGGAATGGATAAAGAAGATGTGGTACATATACACAGTGGAATATTACTCAGACATAAAAAGGAACGAAACTGGATCATTTGTAGCGATGTGGATGGATCTAGAGACTGTCATACAGAGTGAAGTCAGTCAGAAAGAGAAAAACAAATGTCGTATATTAACGCATACATGTGGAATCTAGAAAAATGGTACAGATGAACCTATTTGCAAAGCAGAAACAGACACACAGACAGAGAACAAATGTATGGACACAAAGGGGGGCTGGGATGAATTGGGGGATTGGGATTGACATATATACACTACTATGCATAAAATAGACAACTGAGAACCTACTGTATAGCACAGGGAACTCTACTCAGTGCTCTGTGGTGACTTAAATGGGAAGGAAATCCAAAAAAGAGGGGATATATGTATACATATAGCTGATTCACTTTGCTGTACAGCAGAAACTAACACAACATTGTAAAGCAACTATCCTCCAATAAAAAAAAATCATTTAAAATCACTTGCTTTAATATACAGAAACACATAAGACACAAAGAAAGCCAAGGAAGCTCTCAGTCCCAGAACTGGTAGTGTAGGGGGAGTTGAAGAAAATGAGCCTTTCCAGTCTCCCAGGGAAAGAAGGGGTGAGAGGACACAGAATATCACTAGGCCCCTGGTGAGTCCTGGTGCTGAGGCCGTGCATGCCCTAGTTCTCTACCAAAGGAAAGTGCTGATTTTCCTTGTCGTGGCCCTGGCCTTGCTCCCATGCTCGTCCTCCAGTTTTCAGAAGTCGTCCAGTTCCCAGAACAGCCCCTTCCTTTAGTTCCCTAACATTTTCACTCAGGGGAGAAGGCCGCTTTCCCTGCAAAAGGCAGTGGGCAAGGTGGGAGGGCGGGAGGTTGTTCAGGGGAGAGAAGATCGGGGAAAAGGGCTCCCATCTTTACGTTGGATTTCCTAGTAATAGCTTTCACCCTCTCTCCCTTTACCTGTCGTGGTGTCAGAGTCCCGGGGGAGTTGTCATCCTGCAGGATGGTGAGAGGAGATCTCCCTAGCACCTTGCTGTTTGGTTTCCATCTGCTGCACTTAGAACCTAGGGTTGGTAAGGAGTTAAGACAAGGAGCCAACATTAGGGGTTTACAGTTTATTTCTCCTCCATCCATTCATGGACATTATCCCAGAGTGTTCTCCCAATTTCTCTACCCCATACCTTGCCCTTAGATTCTGTACCTGAAGGTCGAGGAGTCTCGGGGTCTCTCAAGGGCTTGTCTGAGTCCTGGCTGGCCACAGGGGTTTCTGAGGCATGTCCTATTTCCTCCTTGGAAAACATCTGCCTGGAGGGGAGCTCAGTCTGGCTCCAAGGTGGCATCTGATCCTCAAGGGAAAACTGGGTGCCCAGAGGCACGTCCAGTTGAGAAGATGAAGGTGTCTCTAGGGGCAGAACAGGCTCTGGGGGAAGACTTAATGTGGGGTCTTCGGTCTGAAATACATCACTCAGCTGTTTCACCAGTGGGCTTGGGGGCTCTATGGGGGGGAGAAGTGAAGTGAGATAGTGACCCTCTGTTACAAATCATTCAGCAAGGAGGAAAAGATACATGAGCCTTAGGAGTCATGCCCTGGTGGGTGAGAGATTGGGAAGAGAGAAGTTGACGAGAGGGAGCAAAGTGTTGAGAAAAGAGTGACATGGGTTCAAAGCAGGAGGATGGAGGCCCCTTCTGATAATGCTGTCACCCAAGGATGCTAGGTGACAGCATTACCAGAATTCCCTGGGCCCAACACTTACCTCCGCTGGTCTTCATAGGTGTCCGTGAAATGCCAAGGGTAGGAGAGCGGGGATCTGAGTCCTGGGACTGCTTAGGGCCCTCCAGCTGCTCCCCTGCTGGCAGGTTAGGCTGAGGAGAGCTCTCTACCTGTCAGGACCAAAGGCTAGAACAAGTCTGGGCCCTCACTCTTCCACCCCCAGGTCTCTAGCCTCAGGTCCACACTCCAGACGGGAATTGCCAAGGCCCTCAGACACTCAGCCTACTTCACCGGGATTGAGAATGTGGAAAATAAGGCGGGGGGTGGTGGCGGGGAGTGAGCTCTCTCAGAATCAGGTTAGGCAGAGGCCCCCAAATTCAGACAGTTTCGCTGCCTCCCCCACCCCGATCCTGAGTACCTGGATGGGCCCTGGGTACCTGGATGGGAGTGCGCAGGATGCCGGCGCTGGGTGAACGAGGGTCCGCCACTCGAGCCAGAAGCTTGTTGTGAGGCGGAGGCCGCGCTGGAGTGACTGGGACGCTCTTGGCGGAGCCCATCTCAACCAGGAGAAACAGGATGGGGCAGGGCCCGGCCCGGGCGAGGAAGGGATGCCTGTGAGAAGTGACTCAGGTCTCAGTCCTTACCGCGACCACGTTCGCCCTCTGACTCCAGACCACCCGAACTTCCCCAGTTCCCCCCTGAGGAAGCGCCTGGCCGCCGGGCCAGAGGTCTCAGAGGGGATAATGACTGATACAGATGACAAGGCAGCTCCTTCCGGGCCTCCTGGGCCCTCTAACTTATTCACTAATTTATTCAAGTCACTTACCGGGCCCCAGTTCCAGCTTTGGGTGCAAAACAGCTCGATCCTCAACTCCCGAAGCGAAGTTTCAAACTTCCCGCCACGCCCCTGCCCTGACCCTATTGGCTGAGTCGATCCTGGTTCCTATAGGTCCGCTATGTGAGGCCCGCCTCCAGTGCAGGAAGCCATTGGGCTGGGAGGACGTCTATCATGGGGACCGTGGGGCCAATGGACGGCGGCTTGACTTGCCAGGGGTGACGCCTCCTCGATAGGGGGACTTTTGTTCAGTATAGGGCTGCGAGCTGTCTGTCGTGAGACTTTGCAGAATGCCAATTTTCGCTTTTGAGACCTTCAGTTTCGAAATCAAATGATTTTATTAAAAAATAGAATCATGAATTATTACGCTATTATGTACATATCCAGCTGGAGACGGAGTTATGAAGATTTTTCTGAGGCCAAAGAGATCGTAATCCTTATTGGTCGACGGAGTTAGCAATCACTCGACACTAACTCTCAAACCCCGCCTCATTGGACAGCCCCTTTTCAAATATCAATACTACAACTGCCCTTCTGTTTTCCCATTGGACAGGTCCCCAGGAAAGTTTCTGGGATTGACTGGTTTAAACCACCGTCAGTTTCTGCTCTTCAATAGACAGCACGCTAATGGATTGTAGGGTCCCAGAGTCCCAGCAGCCAAAACTCCGGGGCCCACCTCACTGCTCTACATGCGTTCTGCCCTGGAGGAGTGGGATTGGCTCTACCGAGCATCGATTGCATTAGAAGCGCTTTTCATTGGCGATAGTCGAGAGCCGGGCAGAGGGCGGAGCACTAGCGGGCAGGCTCCGTCCAACTGCCATTCTCGCGCGTCTTTCCTTCAGCGCATGCACCTAACGAGTGGCGCTCATTGGACTAAAGGGTAGGGGGTGGGGGACTAGAAGCGGTGGGAGCCGCTGTGTGTGGAGGAGCTGCTGCCGGTGTCATGGCGGAGCTGAGTGAGGAGGCGCTGCTGTCAGTATTACCGACTATCCGGGTCCCCAAGGCTGGAGACCGGGTCCACAAAGACGAGTGCGCCTTCTCCTTCGACACACCGGTAAGCCCATTCCCCACGGCCGCAGGGAGCACGACTTCCTTCCATCGCCCTGGTCATTCCGCCGGGGCCTGCAAGTCTTGGGCCACCGCCTCCCTGCTGTGCACCATGGGACTTGTAGTCTCCCACGCTACTCCTGCCGTTGCTTCGAATTCGCGGGAGCTGTCGTGTGACTACCGCCCCCTGAAGCCACCGCGCCCGCCTCACCGGCACCCGGTCTCGTGGAGCACTGTGGGGATTGTAGTCGCTCACTCCCTTCGTTACCGTTCTAAGCCAGAGGCGCAACCCGGTTGCCGGACTACATCTCCCATGTGGACCCCTGAGAAAGCCTGGGAGTTGGCCTTGCCTATCGCGCGTGGCTCTCCGGGTTTTGTAGTCTCGTGTGGGAGGGATGGTGCGACTCCCCCCCATCCCCCCCCCCCCACAGTTCTGGGCCCGGGTTGGGGTAGGAGGGTGGGGACTGCAGTTCCCAGGCGCCTAGTAGTCTGGAAGTGGCCTTGGAGAAGCCCGGTTCTGAAAAAGGCAGAGTTAGAGAGCCTTCACCCATGGTTAATATGGACAGGGGCCGGGGAGGTGGATCATTGGTGGTAGGGAGGGGAGGAAAGAGGAGAGGAAAGCTCTAGTCGTTTCTCCTTTGAGGTGAATTATGGCCGCAGCCCTCTCTCTTTCTCCCGCCCATCACAGAGAGCAGAGGGAACCCTTTTGAAAGTATTCCCAGAGAGGTGGTTTCTTTCGTGGCGGATACTAAGGCCCCTTTCCCATCCCGCTCCCACTCTTGACTAGTTAGGCAAAGCCGCCACCCACATCGTGCTTCACGTTTTGCAGGCTCCACCCGGTACCTCCCTCCCTTCCTGCAGTTCTGCCTTGCTGTGACACCCTCAGGCAGACCCAAGCCTCCAGCTAGGCCAGAGCCTGAACTGAGAGGGCAGCAGCCTGGCTGGGATCCGCCCCCCTCACCACCCCTCCCTCAAGCCGCTGCTGGGCCCTGCCCAGGGTGTTCAGCCAGACCAGCTCATGGCCGGGAAAACTGCAAGTCAGAGTGGAAAGGCTTCATTAATGCATCGCCAGTGCTGAGGATAGCAGCGTGATCTGAGGCCCAGTTCAGGATCATCACTGTGATTTGTAGGTTGCTTGGTTTGCTAGGCTTTGATCTGGGCCCCAGACAATGTGCTGCTTCTCTGAAGTCTGGCTTTGGCAGAGCTAAAAGAGGACGGCTGCTCAGAGCAGAGCTCCAGGGTTCCCAATCTTTGGTGGAATCAGCGTCTTTTATTTGCAACATAGGAGTTTAATCACTGCAGAGCTCCCACAGACCTCCCAGTTTTATCAAGTGCATGCATTGGTGAAGCACTGTCTTTCTCAGGAGGGAAAGGTTTTTTTCTTTAATTATCAACAGATGGTAGAAGTCTCCCATCTTTCAATTACCAGCAGTGGCTCCTTCTTTACACTCCTGTCCCTCTCCTTAGTAATGGTTTGAATAATCCAAAAGGGGTTTTTGTAATCTCATTACACTTTCCTTCTCTCACCCCAAGTCAGGAGATCTCCATTGGTTGGCTTTGCTAACCAACTTCTGGCATATTTGATTATCTTCAAATTGGGTTCATGGTAGAAAGAGCTTATTTGACCTCCGTGATGAGAAATGCTCTATTTGTTCATGAACATTATAACCCACACTGTTCTAGGGAGTGGTACAGAGCAATCTATGGGTGAGAACTGCGGTGCGGTGCCCTATTTTTAACTCACAGCAGAGAATTTTTCAAGGCCACTGAGGCTTTAATTCCAGGAAGAAGATGCCTGTCGTTGCTTGGATCTGAGGGAAGACTCTGTTGTCCCATTTCCTCCTCCTCCTTCTCCATCACTCTCTTCACAAGGGTACGGGTGGACTTGCTCAGTTTGGGGAAAGCCCATCTTCCCTCCTCAGCTGTGATTTACAGTGGACACTTGTCTTTCCCTGCTTTCTTTCTGGGTTATATGTGTTCTAGTTGTCTCAGAAGGTGTTGATAGATGGTTCTAGAAAGGGGATGGCTTTGAGGTTGGAGGTTGATGGGACTTAAGTGGGGATTTGGTTATTGGTCGGGGGCGGGAGGGGGGAAGCATCAGGGCGGTGACTGGGGAATGCTGGACTTCATGTCCTTGCCAGACTGGGTCCCAGTTCAGCTGTGAGCCCCAAGCAAGGCATTGTTCCCCTGGAGCCAGGCCTCAGCAGGCAAGGAAGGAGGAGACCAGTGTGGACCAGGGCTCGACTGCCTAGTAGAGTGAGGGAAGGGAAAGGTGTGGCCTTGCTGGCAAGCTCGGGCTTAGGTGTCTTGTTCAGGTGCTGGCATCTGTGCTCCTCCGGTCTGGAAGGTTTGCTGAATCTTGGAGGTCGGGTGGGGTTGGTCATGGTGTCCCTAGATTAGGTTCAGTGTCTGACATGGAGGTCTTTCCAAGTCTATGGTAGTTGATCCCCATTCACTCTCCGGATCTCTAGGCTCCAGGAAAGAGGTAAAGGGAGTTCTCTGCAGTACACCAAAGGGCTCCAAAGAAGGAGCGAGAAGGAAGAGGAATGGTGACTGATAGGTGTTGCTCAGCCCCGGTGTCCTTGTGGGTTGTTATCAAAGTCACAGGAGGGTGGGGAGACTCTTAGCCAGGTGCCAGGTCCTAAAAGGCTAAGTGACTCGCCAAAAGCCACACGGTGTTTGAGGACAGACCTTTCTTCCGGAAACCAGCAGTTTCTGACTCCAGGTCTTGGTTTCCCCTGGCCCGGCTTCATCCTGCCTGTGTTCCCTCCCCTGCCTCTTGTCCTGCAGGAGTCTGAGGGTGGCCTCTACATCTGCATGAACACATTCCTGGGTTTTGGGAAACAGTATGTGGAGAGACATTTCAACAAGACGGGCCAGCGAGTCTACCTGCACCTCCGCCGGACCCGGCGCCCGGTAGGCAAGGCCTGAGGACATTCGGGCACATCCCACTGGGCCCCCGTATTGAATCTGTCTGTTCCATCCTGACCTCCCACAGGCCTCAGTTTCCCCCTCACCTATTTCTGTTGGTGTCATTAAAACCCAGCACGTGTGTTTTTTAGCTCCTTTCTCTTCCGAGATTAGCCCACTCCATCCCGTCCGTCCTCGTTTGTACCTTCCTTGGTGCTCATGGCTGATGCTGCCCTTCCTGCCTCGTTGCAGAAAGAGGAAGACACAACTGCGAGCACTGGAGACCCTCCCCGCAAGAAGCCCACCCGTCTGGCTATCGGTGAGCATCGCTGCCGTCCTGTTCTCCTCCCTGAGCTGGCCATTCCTGCTCTCAGAGGTGCTAGGAAAGCCCCCGAAGGATGGGCCTGATCCGTGGCCCTGAAGCTCTGGAGGGGACAAGGTGAAGTGCTGTATCAGAGGATGGGTGTCGACCTGTGGTGGTGGTCGTACTCCTCCTCTTCTTCCCTGTCTTACCAGGTGTCGAAGGCGGGTTTGACCTCAACGAGGAGAAGTTTGAATACGATGAGGATGTAAAAATCATCATTTTGCCGGATTACCTGGAGATAGCCCGGGATGGGTTGGGGGGACTGCCTGACATTGTCAGAGATCGGGTATGAATACCTTCCTGCCCTACCGAAGATTCTAGGGCAGGCGGGGCCAGAGCAGTGATGTCGTGGGCAAGGCCCGAGAAAGCTGAAGACCACGGGGCTAGAGGGGCATGTGGGGCTGTGGGCTGGGTCCTGTCTCTCACCCTCTGCTTCCCCCAGGTGACCAGTGCGGTGGAGGCCCTACTGTCGGCCGACTCAGCCTCCCGCAAGCAGGAGGTGCAGGCCTGGGATGGGGAAGTGCGGCAGGTGTCTAAGCACGCCTTCAGCCTCAAGCAGCTGGACAGCCCTGCTCGAATCCCTCCCTGGTGAGGCCTGGCCCCTCCACCTCGGGGTGCGACCCCCAGAGCTGGGGCACAGAGGCCACCCTCCTGGGGGTCTGGTGGGAGAGAGCGTCGGGAGCAGGATAAGGAGGGAGACTTGGGGGAGCTGAGCTAAGCGAGGGGATCTCCAGAGGAGAGGAGAAGAGAGAGGTCTTGGACCAGCGGGGGACCCACCGCTCCCATAAACCCCTGACCCATATTTCGGCTAATTTTCTTCTCCCGGGGTTAGTGGCTGGAAGTGCTCCAAGTGCGACATGAGGGAGAACCTGTGGCTCAACCTGACCGACGGCTCCATCCTCTGTGGCCGGCGCTACTTCGACGGCAGCGGCGGCAACAACCACGCCGTGGAGCACTACCGCGAGTCGGGCTACCCGCTAGCCGTCAAGCTGGGCACCATCACGCCCGACGGAGCTGGTACCACCCCCGCCCCCGGCCGCCCGCCTCCACGCGGAAAGCCCTGGGTCTTAACCGTCAACTCATTTCACGTGACACGAACGAGACGCGAGTTTGTTCTCTTGATAAATGATGAAAATATTGCAGTAAAACTGAATTTTCAGTTAACCCCCCAAATCCCAGTCCCCTTCCTAGTGGTTACCATCGTTATCTTTTAGTGAGCATTCTTTCGAACTCATCTCACTCTAGAACCTTACCTATAGGGTGGAGACACGATGAATCCAGCCCTTATCCTGTTTCACCCCATCTTCCTGGACAGCCAGTCCCAGAAGGGCTTACGGCCTCACTGATGCTCGAGGGAGCCAAGAGCGTTGCCCTCACGGCTCGTCCTTCTGTCCCACCGAGGCCTCTCAGGGCAGGGGGTGGGGTTGGTGGTCAGGCTGGGCCTGAGCTGCCCCCTCTGACACCGCTCCTGCGTCCTGTGCTAGACGTGTACTCATATGACGAGGATGACATGGTCCTGGACCCCAACCTGGCCGAGCACCTGTCCCACTTCGGTATCGACATGCTGAAGATGCAGAAGGTGAGACCCTTTCAGCTTCTAAAATCATTTCATCGTTCATTGACTACTGCTGAGCTCCTGCTATGTGCGGGTCACTGCAAATGAGACGGGGTGGCCCTCGCTCTCATAGGCTTATATTCCAGATAAGAGGCAGGCATTGATCAGATGCTCACGCAGATACGGGAGTAACTGCAGACTGTGGAGGGAGTGCAGGAGTTTCCAGGGGGCCACCTAGTCCAGGGGATGGAGGAAATGGCCCTGAGGAAGCGATGCTTGGGTGATCTGAGGGTGAGAAGGGGTGGCTTCAGCATGGATGAACGCTTCAGCTCGGGGGAGTTGAGTTCGTCTCATCCCCTCATTTGGGCAGAGGCCTGCTGCCTAACGGGCCCCTGGGACAGTTGCCTGTGGCCTTCCGGAACTTGCACTGGAGGATACCCAGTGGGCCTCCCGTGTCAGAGCCTATAATGCAGCACATTGCAGGCTCCAGCTGGCTCTCGTCCTAGACCAAGTGAGAGAACGGAAAAGACACAGGGCTGCGTTCCTTAGCCTGACTGAGGTGCCCCTTCCCGTGCAGACGGACAAGACGATGACGGAGTTGGAGATAGACATGAACCAGCGCATCGGCGAGTGGGAGCTGATCCAGGAGTCGGGGGTGCCGCTCAAGCCCCTGTTCGGGCCCGGCTACACAGGCATCCGCAACCTGGGCAACAGCTGCTACCTCAACTCGGTGGTCCAGGTGCTCTTCAGCATCCCCGACTTCCAGAGGAAGTGAGTGCTGCCCTCTTCCCGAGGCCGGGCCCTGGGCTCTGCGCCCCTGACACCCGCTCCTCCCCTGGCGGCCAGCCTCCAGGCACCCTCCTTTGGCTGCCCTCAGGACCTCTGTTCTAGCTCAGTCTTAGTTCCTGGTACTCTGTGAGGGGAACAGGTTCTAGGGCTGCATCACCATCAACCCGGCCACACACAAACCCACTGGTGGGGCCAGACACCCAACCCCAGGGCCCTCCGAGGCCTCCTGACTGACTCAAGGGCGAGCAGGTGGTCTTTATTTTAGGCCAGTGACATCAGGTGAGCACCTAACAGGTACATGGAGCATTTGGGGATAGGGCAGGGCTAGGGACGTGACGAGAGAAGAAAGGCAGGTTCTCAGCATAAGTGAGTTTACTGTCTAATTGGGAAGGCCTGGTACACGCGTGAAAACTTAGAACATAGTGACACGTTCTGTTCAAAGAATATGAACCGTATTTATCCTTCTCCTGGGCTGTCTTCTCCCTTCCCCCGACTCTCTCTCAGGGAGGGGGCTGGAGTGCCCTGCGTGCTGACCGAGTTGGAAATGGGAGGGAGGGCAGGTTGCTGGAAAGAAGTGGACCCCAAGGGTCAACTGCGTGCCTCCCCCCTCTGGAGGGAACCTGTTCCCTGGGCTAGTAGATAATTACCCCCTTCCCTTTTCCTCTGGGCCTGGGCCCAAGCCCCTCCAATGATCCTTCCCTTTGCTCTCAGATATGTGGATAAGCTGGAGAAGATCTTCCAGAACGCCCCGACGGACCCTACCCAGGATTTCAGCACCCAGGTGTATGTAGCCAGTCCTGTGTGCCTTCTTGCTCCTCCATGACCCCCTGGAGTGGACAGCAGTATAGTCCCTGGCCAGCTAGAGGCTTTCAGATGACTGCCTTCTGGGCATGCTGTCAGCCTTGAGTCAGGTTCCCATGGAATCTAAGGTTTTTCACATTTTAGAGAGTTGTCTAACGGGGCTTTGAGCAGGGGCTGAGTTGGGGAGGATCCGGTGTAGACGGGTGTCAGGCGGAAGCTGAGTGGTTCTCTTGGATGTTAACGCAGGGCCAAGCTGGGCCATGGCCTTCTCTCGGGAGAGTACTCCAAGCCAGCACCAGAGTCGGGCGATGGGGAGCAGGTGCCAGAACAAAAGGTGAGTCTGGGCCTCCATCCCTTTCAGGCTCTGGAATTGTGGGGAAACTGAGATCCGGGAGGTGTCTAAAGAAGGCCACTTGGTGGCCTCTTGGGCCCCAGCTGAATCGCCGCCCTGGCTCTGCTTAGGAAGTCCAAGATGGCCTCGCCCCTCGGATGTTCAAGGCCCTCATCGGCAAGGGTCACCCCGAGTTCTCCACCAACCGGCAGCAGGATGCCCAAGAGTTCTTCCTTCACCTTATCAACATGGTGGAGGTGAGGGCGGGGAAGGTGGCGAGGGAGGGTGTTCATCACACTCCTTCTGTCTGCCTGCGATTCAGTTCCCTCCCTTCTCCTTGCTGCCCATTCTTTCCTGTCAGCCCTAACGCACTCCCACCCCTGGGACCCCATGGCCTTCGCACCCTGAGCTTTCCCTGCGAGGAGCAGTTGCACCTGAGGAGAGCAGCAAAGGAATGACCCTTACAGTCGCTGGGCTTGCAAGCTAATGAAGGATGCACCCAAAGAAAACGATAGGCGGATACTTAGCACTTAGAAAGTACAGGCACTTTCCCACGCAGTCCCACCGTGCCCGGATGGGCCAGAACTGGCGGGGTTGATTAGGGAAGGCTTCTGCTCTGCTCTTGCATCCCTGCACCTCTTCGTGGTCATCTCTCTTCCACTCCCCTCTCTCCCTGACCCCCCGAGTGACTCTTTTAGGCTCCCATCCCAGTGCCTGGCTGCCCAGACCTCCCCACCCTGCCTCTTCCCCATAGAGGAATTGCCGGAGCTCTGAAAATCCTAATGAAGTGTTCCGCTTCCTGGTGGAGGAAAAGATCAAGTGCCTGGCAACAGAGAAGGTGAAGTACACCCAGCGAGTGGACTACATCATGCAGCTGCCTGTGCCCATGGACGCGGCCCTGAACAAAGGTGGGCACTCTGCTCTCCCAGCGGGGCCTGGAGGCAGAGGCTGAGGCCTGGGAGCAGTGCTTGGGTGCCTTACAGAAGCAGAGCCCGCGGTCCGCCCTGCTCCCCAGCCAGAGGGCTGAGGCGGGGCTGTTGGGGGCAGGTGGGATTAACCTTGCCTGCAGCTGGTCAGCAGAGCTGTGTTGAGAAAGAGGCAAGATCACAGACGGACGTGTGTCCGGTAGGTTTGGGGAGGCGGAGGAGCTGAGGTGGTCGTGGACTCAGAGCCAGTAGGGAGAGGCTAAGGGGAGAAAGAGGCAGCCCCCTCTGAGGGATCCACCCACTGATTCTGTCACCAGAGGAGCTCCTGGAGTACGAGGAGAAGAAGCGGCAAGCCGAAGAGGAGAAGCTGCCACTGCCAGAACTGGTTCGGGCCCAGGTGCCCTTCAGTTCCTGCCTGGAGGCCTATGGGGCCCCCGAGCAGGTGGATGACTTCTGGAGCACGGCCCTGCAGGCCAAATCAGTAGCCGTCAAGTAAGTCCTGTGGGTCCGGGCCCGTGTCAGGGTAAACCCAAAGATGCTGTCAGCCTTTTTTTGCATTCTCGAGTCCCTTTGTGGTCAGAATCTCAGACTTGTATCAGTTGAGGCTGGTACCCTGGTCCAAGAGGCCCTAGCAGGAGTGGACTCGGATAATTGCAACACGTTACCTTGACCTGCCCCTACCAGTCCCTCGTCTCTCTTGGGATGGGATCAGTTTCCAGGGCAGCCTCTCTCCGCTCACTTCCCCAATCCTGGCAAAGCACAGGCACTTAGTAACAGTCGTGGACAGGATTGAAACTTCCAGTAGATGATCTTACTTTTTGCTAACCCATCATTGGCATGAACTTGAGATGTGAAAGAGTCTTTGGTCTCCGGGATTTCAGCCATCTGCCCCTTTGCCGCTCCTGCCTGTGAGACACCCCCCCTCCCCCTCACTTCCCCGGCTTCTGCTTCTCCTTGTCTACAGATGCTTTTGATGCCTGGCCAGGGCAAGAAAAGAATATGGAGTGTCTTCTGGGCTGTTAGGCCTTCTATCCATGACAGGCTGAGGGTGGGGCTTTCAGGAGAGGTTCTCTGGGTACCAGGACATTCTCTCTTCCCTAGGACCACACGATTTGCCTCATTCCCTGACTACCTGGTCATCCAGATCAAGAAGTTCACCTTCGGCTTAGACTGGGTGCCCAAGAAACTGGGTATGGTGGCTGGGACGAGCGAGGGAGGTTAAGCAGAAAGTGCTAGAAAAAGAAGGGGCCTTAACACATCAACTAGTGCTTCTCCAGCTTCCCTCTGAAAGGGGAAACATTACCTTAGATGTTTCAAAATTTGTCTAGTTTGAAAAGAGCTGACTAAAAATATTAAGACTTCTTTGATTTTTTGATTTTTTACTTTTTTCACTACATTTTTTTAATTGAAGTATGGTTGATTTACACCATTGTGTTCATTACTGCTGTACAGCCAAGTGATTCAGTTATATATACACATTACTTTTTTTTTAATATTCTTTTCCATTATGGTTTATCATAAGATATTGAATACAGTTTGCTGTGCTGTGCAGTAGGATCTTGTTGTTTAACACTTCTTCGATTTTATAGTTATGACTTAAAACCAAAAGTTATCTTCATAGTTTTATATAATTGGTAAGATGTTTTCATTTTGATAATCTTGAAACAGTTTTTCACGGGCCTTACAGGCCCCTGATGACTTTGCAAACTGCAGAATTAACTTCATTTCCTAGATAAGTCGAGCCCCACGGAAGTATAGAATCATTCTGCGGCGCAGTCGGAGGCCCCTTCCTGGCTCATGGCTCATTGGTGGTAGATCCAGGACTGGAATCCTGGTCTCCTGAACCCCGGCCCGTGATTATTTTTATTACACTGAGACCCCTGCAATGGGTCCTGCTCTGAGCAGCATCTTAGTACAGAGCAGGATGGGGGTAGGGGCTTGAGATTCCTGGAGCGCTTATCCCCAGAGGGCCTCGGGGAGCTGCTGAGGTGACCTCTGTCCTGCTGTTCCACTTGCAGATGTATCCATTGAGATGCCAGAGGAGCTAGACATCTCCCAGCTGAGGGGCACAGGGCTGCAGCCTGGAGAGGAGGAGCTGCCCGACATTGCCCCACCCCTGGTCACTCCGGATGAGCCCAAAGGTAGCCTTGGTTTCTATGGCAACGAAGACGAAGACTCCTTCTGCTCCCCTCACTTCTCCTCTCCGACATGTTAGTGACTCTTCTTCCTGCCTGTCTCTTTCCCTTGCTGATGGGGGTCTTCTCTGCCTGCCTCCCCTTGTCCCTGTCCATTGTGTTTCTCCTGTCCTCCCTTTCAAATTTCCTCTGCCCTCCTGATGGACGTGAGGACCAATAGAGAACCCCCAGCCACATCCTCTGTGTGGGTGGCTGATCGCCTCTGCCCTCGTTCACCTCGAGTTGGCTAGGGGCGGGGGCAGGTTCTCATACTCCAGAAACGGCCTGTTCTGAGAGAATGGGCAAGGAAGGGGCTCCCTGGGGGACCTCTAGCCTCAGTTCTGTACCTTGAGGATATACTGCTGGCCACACGTGATGTTGTGTTGTCATTTTAGTTCTGGAATAAGGTGCCAGGCCATGGAGGAAAAACACATGGGACGGGTGGCTGGCAGAGGGCTGGGGGTGGACTGTGGGAGCGAGGAGGGCCAGGGAGTGGCCCAGGGAGTCAGGCCCCTGTGCCCGCGCTTCTCCGCCAACAGCGCCCATGTTGGATGAATCGGTCATCATCCAGCTGGTGGAGATGGGCTTCCCGATGGACGCCTGCCGCAAAGCCGTCTACTACACGGGCAACAGCGGGGCCGAGGCTGCCATGAACTGGGTCATGTCACACATGGATGATCCAGGTAAGCAGAGCTGGGGAGCTGGGGAGTGGTGAGCAGGCAGGGCCAGCACCCTCCCCCAAACACTTCAACCCCTTCACATCCACAGATTTTGCAAACCCCCTCATCCTGCCTGGCTCCAGCGGGCCCGGCTCCACAAGCGCAGCAGCTGACCCCCCGCCAGAGGACTGTGTGACCACCATCGTCTCCATGGGCTTCTCCCGGGACCAGGCCCTGAAAGCCCTGCGGGCCACGGTATGGGCGCCCCCAGATGAGGACAGGACCTGTGGGAAGAAGCGGGTGGGAGTGAGGTTCCATCCCTCGTGAGCAAGACCGAGGACGACCTGTGTGGTACGGCCAGTCTGGGGCTCTGCCCTTTAGTGGCTGTGATAAGGGAGCAGAGGCCTTCACTGGGGGCTTTCTTGACCCTGACTTTGCTAGAAAATAAAAAGTAATGCTTCCCTCCTCTCCCAGAATAATAGTTTAGAACGGGCTGTGGACTGGATCTTCAGTCACATAGACGACCTGGACGCAGAAGCTGCCATGGACATCTCCGAGGGCCGCTCAGCTGCCGACTCCATCTCCGAGTCCATACCGGTGGGACCTAAAGTCCGGGACGGTCCTGGAAGTGAGTGCCCCGGGGAAACAGGACGGGCCTGGTAGAATCTAGCCAGTCGGCTTCCAGGTCCTCATCCCAAGGTAGCTCTGCTTCCCTCGGGGGGCACAGAGGTCAGAAGCTTCCTTCCACTGACGTGACTCCTGAAGGTGGGATCCTCGGGGGCTGATCGACACTCCCTGAAATCCCGTCCTGGGTGTGAGCTGCTGGATGCATCCGCCCTCACTGTCTCCTCCCCTCCCCCTCCCTCCCTAGAGTATCAGCTCTTCGCCTTCATTAGTCACATGGGCACCTCAACCATGTGTGGTCACTACGTCTGCCACATCAAGAAGGAAGGCAGGTGAGGGGATGGCACGTGCCTTTTGAATGGGGCAGTGTTTCTGGGGATGGGGAGGGGCATCCTGGAAGTCCTAGAATATTTGTGAGGGACAATAAAGCATTGCCTGGTGGGGGGGCGCAGATTCACCAGAAATTGACAGAAAGCCTGACGGCAGAGATGGGCAAACGAGGGCCCAAGGGCTGAATCCCGCCACTTGCTTTTATAAATAAAGTTTTTACAAGCACGGCCACACTTACTCGTTATGTATCGCCTGTGGCTCTTTTCACGCTGCAACAGGCAGGCTGAGTAGTTGTGTCAGACCGGATGGCCTGCAAAACCTGAAACATTTCCTGTCTGGCCCTTGACAGACAAAGCTTGCTGACCCCTACCTAAAAGGAATGGGCGCAGGTGGCTGTAAAGATACCACAGGGTCTGAAGACACCGACTAGAGTAGGAATGAGCCTGTGAGATTGGGACGTTCCCTTGAGACAGGTGGCAGCTGGACTGTAGGTTTGGGGACCCAGGCAGAGAATGTTGGGAGCCTTTGCCCCAGAGTCACCAGGGTCAACTCCAGGGGCCACGTCAGCGAGACTGAGTTGAGAATGCCCGGGTTGTTCATCCTTTTCCCCCACCCCCTTCCCCAGATGGGTGATCTACAATGACCAGAAAGTGTGTGCCTCTGAGAAGCCGCCCAAGGACCTGGGCTACATCTACTTCTACCAGAGAGTGGCCAGCTAAGAGCCTGCCCTGAGCCCTTACCACTGAGGGCGGGGGACGGACCACCCAGCATGAGGGATGGGCGCCCCCCTGCTCTGTATCCTTTTTCTTTTCGTCCCCAGTAGCAGGGAAGAAGCTAGTGGCCATGGGAGAATGGCCAAGCAAAGCGGGGGGCGCTCGGGAGACTTTGGGGATAGAGCAGGAAGGGCACAGGAGGGGCCGGCTGCCTGTCTGTGAGGAAACTGTTGCTTTCCTGCCCTTGACCCCATAGTGCTCTGCTTCTCTGTGATCCTGCCGGCCTGGCGTGGAGCGGGCTTGTTTGTGTGTGTGGTGTGGGTGTAGCTTTGTGCAGCCTCTTCCACAGGAGGGGGCTTCTGTGCCTCCCCTCCCCACTTTGTGTTTGCTCCCCGTGTGGCCGGGCAAGGAGGGACATAAGGGAAATGGGGACCCCCCTTACCCTCCTGCCTCAGTCTTTTCCTCACCCTGTCTCTCCCCTGTCCTTCTCTGGAAAATGCCAAAATACAGGATGTGAATAAAAGTACAATGGCTCAATTGTGTCCTGTTTGATAACTTGTGGGAGACCGTTAACCCCCTGGGGTTAGCAGGAGGGCCAGTTTCTGAAAACTCCCGGCCCCAGCCCTTTGACCCTCGTGCCCCCTCGTAGGCAGTTCTGTGCTTTTTACCGTTCTGGCGCTCTTGGGAGATTGGGGGCTGAGTGAGGTGAGCACTGGGGGAGTAGAGGAAAGCTGAGGGGTGCGGGCTGTCAGATGAAGAAAAGTGGAGTGGGGTGACACAGAGCACAGATGGGGTGAAGAGTCCTTCCTTCCAGCCATCACAAGAGAGGGGGCCCAAATGGGTACCTCCCCAATGTCCCCAGTGGCTAGGGAGCCCTGGGCCCCAGGCCCTGCAGTCCCTTGTCAGTCCTTGGCCCGCTGGAGTAAAAAGTGGGGTACTGCATGGACTCCCCTGGTGGCGCAGTGGTTAAAAATCCGCCTGCCAATGCAGGGGACACGGGTTCAAGCCCTGGTCCGGGAAGATCCCACATGCCACGGAGCAACTAAGCCCGTGCGCCACAACTACTACTGAGCCTGCGCTCTAGAGCCCGTGAGCCACAACTACTGAACCCCGTGCTCCGCAACAAGAGAAGCCACCGCAATGAGAAGCCTGCGCACCGCAACGAAGAGTAGCCCCCGCTCATCGCAGCTAGAGAAAGCCCACGAGCGGCAACGAAGACCCAACGCAACCATAAATAAATAAATAAATAAATATATAATAAAATAATTTTTTTTTAAAAAGTGGGGTACTCCTGGGGGCAGGGCAGACTTCTGAACTGCCTCTTTCTTAGCTGCACCGTCTCCAGCCAACGTGGGCCGTCCCTCCGCCTCTGAACCCTGTTACTTGCCCAATTTCTGCTGGGCTGGGCTCGCCCTGGTAGGTCAAAGGTGCCTGCTCAGCAGTCAGGGATGTGGCCGCTCCGATGCGGGGAGGGGGTTCATTCTCCCAGAGTTGGGAGAGATGCCTCTCAGGGCTCTGAGGCCAAGCCTGGGAGTGGAGTGGCCGGGCCTGCAGCCAGCGCCCCCCTCGGGATCCCTCTGGCCTTCTGGGGGGGCTGCAGCCGTGAACAGGGGGTTCCCCTGAGTGCCTGCCAGGCGCACAGTTCTCGCCTTCTCCCCAAAGTCTGGCAATTGCGGCTGAAACGACTGTGAGCCCCAGCCAGCCCTGGAACGTTGCTACAAGAATGGTGGTAACGTCAGAACTTCGCAACGCTGGCGGCGGGCGGGGCCGGGGGGCAGGGCCTCCGCGGGCGGCGGGCGGGGCCGGGGGCAGGGCCTCCGCGGGCGGCGGGCGGGGCCGGGGGCAGGGCTTCCTCGGGCCGGGCCAGCCATGGCAGAGGACGCGGGGGGGGCGGAGTTCTGCCTCTCCGCGCTCTATATAAGCGGCCAGTGGCAGCGGCTGCGCGCTGCTTCTGACCTTCAGGCTGCCGGCTTCATCGCAATGGCGCCCTCCAGGAAGTTCTTCGTGGGGGGGAACTGGAAGATGAACGGGCGGAAGAACAATCTGGGGGAGCTCATCAACACTCTGAACGCGGCCAAGGTGCCGGCCGACACCGGTGAGCCTTGGCCAAGGAGGGCCGGGGTGGGAGGTCCGGCGTGGCGGCGCCCTCTCCCGAGCTCTCTTAGCCGGTGTCCGCGTGGCCCTGCGTGCACGGCTGGGGACCAGGGCTGTCGGGGTCCGGGCCTTGGCCCCGCGGCCGCAGGACCCGGGGTGTGTCGACGCGGAAAGGCGGGGCCGCATCTCACGGTGCCCTCCGGCTGTGGGTCGTCGGGAGGATGGTGGCCCCGGGGCGCGGACGGGGGCTGCACCCGCCGAGAGCCAGGGATGGAAGCGGAGACCAGCCCCTGCGGGCGATCGGGAGAGGCCGGCGGCAGCCCGGTGTGTGTGGGAGGAGGCTGAGTACTGGCTTAAGCTGCCCCCTAGGCGCGGGCTCCGTGCGCCGCCGCACGTAGCCCGAGACTCCTCCCCGCGCCTTGCCTGGGCGGCCGAGTGGCTTTGGCCTCCTGAGCTACCGCTCTGACCCTTTCCCCTCGGCGGCCTGCATGACTCCTGCCTTCCGCGGAAGGGGCTGAGCCATTTGGGAGTGAAGAGCGATCCTACCGCTTTCTCCAGCCTGGAAACGGGAAAGCGCAAAGCCTCTATGAGCCAGTCGGCTCGCTGCCACCCACGGCAGAGTGCAGTCCTCAGCCCTTCCCCTCCCACGCACCTAAGTCACAGAACCCCGGGTCTGATCAAGAGGCATCCCCTTCTGGTTTATTACCCCCAAAGACGCCAGTACAAACCCCAAGAGTTGGCCCCTTCTGCTTTTGCTAAAAATCCTTGCCTGGCCCGGTTCCGAAGGTGGGGATGGGCTATTTTAGAAGGGAGGCGGGGTCGGCCCCCAGAGAATGTTGAGTCTAGGAGGTGCCCAGGCCCAGAATAGCCTGGGGAAATCGGAGCCACAGCTGTTAAAAGAGCAGTGGGCAGGGCAAGGGCCATGGCCTCTCAGGGGTACCTGGAAGGCTCAAAGAGTTGGGTCCAGGCCCAGCCTGAGCTGCCGAGTGAACAGAGATTATCGTGCTGGTGTGAAAAAGGGCAAAAGCAGAACTAAGAAAGTGGTGAAGGCTAGGGGGCTCCCGAACACTGGATGGGGTCTGGGGAATGAAGGCTTCCTGTGACCTCATCCCCTCTGTCACCGTCTCATCCCTCAGAGGTGGTTTGCGCACCCCCCACCGTCTTCATTGACTTCGCCCGGCAGAAGCTAGATCCCAAGATTGCAGTGGCTGCGCAGAACTGCTACAAAGTGGCTAATGGGGCCTTTACGGGGGAGATCAGGTGAGATGTGGGTGGGTGGTGGACGCAGCCCTCATTATTCTCATGAAGGGGAAAGCGACAGGGTGGGCTCCCTGCTGAACCGTGGCTTGTTCTCTTCCTTTAGCCCTGGCATGATCAAAGACTGTGGAGCCACGTGGGTGGTCCTGGGGCACTCGGAGAGAAGGCATGTCTTTGGGGAGTCAGATGAGGTTAGTAACCAGGAGAGGAGATAAGAGATGGCTTATCCCAAGACAGGTGTCTCACCGAGTCTGTTCCTCAACAGCTGATTGGGCAGAAGGTGGCTCACGCCCTGGCAGAGGGACTTGGAGTAATCGCCTGCATTGGGGAGAAGCTAGATGAGAGGGAAGCTGGCATCACTGAGAAGGTCGTTTTCGAGCAAACCAAGGTCATCGCAGGTATTTCTGGAGAAAGGGACCTTTGAGCCTAGCCAGGGCTACGGAGGCACAGAGGGTGGGGTCAGATGCCCTGCAGCCTGACTTGATCCCCACGCTGATGCAGGAAAGGGGAGGGTGAGAACCCTTGTATCCTTATCACTTCTGCTCCTGCCCTGATGGTATAGATGCCACTTGGAGTTCCTCTAAAGGCCGCCAGGGGGCAGTAGGCCACCGTCACTCATTGCCTGGGGAAACAGCTGGCTATATTCTTCCTGTTCACCCTTCCACCTTTGATCTCTGTCCCACAGATAATGTGAAGGACTGGGGCAAGGTTGTCCTGGCCTATGAGCCTGTGTGGGCCATTGGTACTGGCAAGACTGCGACACCCCAACAGGTAACCAAGCCCAGGAGCCCTACCCTCATCTCCCCTGCCTTGGTAGAACTGGACGGTCATGGAGACCACCTGGGCCAACCCCTCATTTAAAAGACAGAAGAGGGGAGGGGGAAGGGTAAGCTGGGACGAAGTGAGAGAGTGGCATGGACATATATACACTACCAAATGTAAAATAGATAGCTAGTGGGAAGCAGCTGCATAGCACAGTGAGATCAGCTCCGTGCTTTGTGACCACCAGGAGGGGTGGGATAGTGAGGGAGACACAAGAGGGAAGAGATATGGGGATATGTGTATACGTATAGCTGATTCACTTTGTTATAAAGCAGAAACCAACACACCATTGTAAAGCAATTATACTCCAATAAAGGTGTTAATTAAAAAAATAAAAATAAAAAATAAAAATAAAAGACAGGAGAAAAGAGAGTGACATGTCAAACGACATCATTCCAGGACCTGGGTGGGATCGAAGCCCTGGTGTTCCATCTCAGATCCCAGGGTTCTTGTCCCAAAACCACACTGCCTGTCTCCACTGGTGCCCAGGGTTTTTGCCCCTTTGAGTGAAAGTCTTAGTCTAGCTTCTTGTTCTAGGCCCAGGAAGTACACGAAAAGCTCCGGGGATGGCTTAAGTCCAACATCTCTGATGCAGTGGCTCAGAGCACCCGCATCATTTATGGGGGTAAGTGGGTTTGGTTCCAGCCGGAGGTGGAGTGGGCTGAGAACCCGATTGAGTCCTTCTTCGACATGGAGGTAGGGCTGGAGTACCCCCTCCCATCCCTGACCTCTCCCCCTCTTCTCCCTTCCCAGGTTCTGTGACTGGGGCAACCTGCAAGGAGCTGGCAAGCCAGCCTGATGTGGATGGCTTCCTTGTGGGGGGTGCTTCCCTCAAGCCTGAATTCGTGGACATCATCAATGCCAAACAATAAGCCCCGCCCGTCTCTGCTACCCTTCCTGCTGAGACAGGGACTAGGTAGCTCAGAAGCCCAGTAACTGTACTGCCTCCCCGACCTTCACACGTGCTTCTGATGGTGTCACCTGCTGCCTCTTGTGGCCTAATCCAAAGTGTACCTCTTCCTTTACCGTTTACACCCTACCCTGTAATGGTTGGGACCAGGCCACTCCCGCTTCCACTTACTGTATCAGTTGGAACTAAACCTGTCACCAAGGTGGCTTTTCCTTGGCTGAGAGGTGGGAGGGGTGTTTGCTTATGGGTCCCCTCAGTCCCCAGTGAAGGCAGGAGAAAGACCCCGTCCTGTCCCATCTCACGCCACGAGGGCAGGGGCTGAGAGAAAGCCCTGTCCTCTGCTGAGGCCGGGGTGCTGCTCCCTGCCACGGTGCCGATGCCTGTGTGTGTTGTGTCTGTGAGCAGTCCCGCGTGTGTGGGAAATAAACACCTGGCACTAAGCCTTGGGGTGTGTCCTTCTTCACTGAACTTGTCCAGATCATCTTTTTCCCTTTTGACGCAGCCACAGGACCCTTGTGCAAAAAAAAAAAAAAAAAAAAAACCACAAACAGGTTTCTACAGCAGCACGTCTCTTACAACTTTTACTTGCAGAAATGTCTTGTGTACCAGGCTGCCGCAGCCTTGAGTAACAGCTCCCTCCCTTCCACCCTCTGGGTGGCCCTGGGGCTGTGGTGCTCCCCAGAGCTTGGGGTGGGGTGGGACCCAGCGTCACCGGCTTCAGGCAGCTGGTCTAGGCCAGCAGTGCTGCCTCCCCCCCAGGCGTGGGTCAAGGCCCCAGCGCAATCTGTGGTATCACAGGGGTCACCGGTAGAGCAGGTAGCGCTTCATGGCGGGGGGCAAGGGCAGAGCAGAAACGTGGCCTAGCCGCGTATCCCCCAGGGCGTGGCGCACACACAGGCGGCTCAGGTGCAGAAGGGAGTGTGGCTCGGCTGGGAGAGAGAATGAGGGAAGGTAAGTACGGGTGCGGCCACCAGCCAGACATCCTCAAACCACGGGGTCCTGCCCAGAGTCCCTTCCGTTTTCCTGCTGCAAGTCTGCTCCCACCTCGGTTCAGGGGAGGTCTACGGTGCCCTGAAGTTCTGCATCTGCTCTTATGGCGGACGCATCATGGATCTCACACGTCCCCGGTCGGAGTTGGGGTGAAGCTCTAAGTAAGGCCGTCTAAGCAACAGGCCGAGGCGGCTCTGACCGTGGAGCTGGCCCAGGCTTTGAATCCAGAGAGGCCCCAGAGCTGGGTCTGAGGAGGTGAAAGGAAGGGTGGCCCTCCTCCACTCTACAATAGCTCCCATGGGCTACGGGGGAGCGGCGGCCACCCTCTGCTGCAGACTCGGCAACTGCAGAACAGTTAAGTCCGCTCAGCCCCAAGGCCCTGCCTCCTGCACTGCTCTTCCAGGTGCCTGGACCTCAACGGCTCCTTCCTGGGGTTCGACTGAGGAAGGAAGTAGGTATGTGTCAGAGTCAGAGCCCAGTGAGCCGGGTACACACCCTGGGCGCCTGGCACCGCCAGTCCTCTTCCTCTGGGACTTGTACACCTAGCCCAGGACAAATCTAACCCTTTGCACCTCTTGCTCCAGGGGCTGATCTCTCCTGTGAAGCCCTAATCCCCACAGGGCTTCATTCCATTCTGAGGGTTCACCTCTCACTAGCAAGTTGCTTTCCCAAGCCTTACTTTTACCTCTATGGCTGTTAGGAAGATTGAGCTAGGTAACAGCTGTGAAGACTCTTAGCCATTCCTGGCACTGAATAGGGGTAGGAGACGGGTCAGATGAAGGCCAGTTCCCTCTGCTCTTGTAAGGCGTTGAGCTTCCATCCCAAAACCACAGACCCCAGCGACAGAACTTACTCTCCCCACACCTGCCCCAGGCCTCACCTCTCCTTTCGCCCAGGTAGCTGATGCGGACCTGGCACTGGCCCCAGACAGCGCTTACTGCTGGATAGAGGGTCCTGCCCTTCAGTCCGCGGAAGGCCGGCCCCAAGTAGGTGCCCCCAATAGCGTAGCCCAGAGTTCCCTCCTCCATATCCAGAACCACCAGCAGCCTCTCCGGCACCTCCAGCTGCTCACCCTGAGGTCCGGCTGGATACCGGGGGGCCTCGGGCCCCTTGCTCTGATGGTACAGCTTCCCGCGCCCAAGGTCCCAGCCCCACGACTCGCTGTTGCTGCCCAGCAGCGCCGCATAGTGGTCAGCCTGCAGCGGCGCGAGGGCCGTGGCCACGCCCACCACAGCGTGGGTGCCCCTCTGCTCCCGGGGCCAGCTGATCTCCCAGGCGTGCAAGCCCCTCGAGTAGCCCCTCTTACCCCGGGCCCCATCAGTACTCTGGGCCACGGGCCGCCGTTCAAAGCACAACCCCCCTTCCTTGACCTCGATGTTCTCTGAGCAGTCCTTGGGGTTCCAGCCGTGGCGCCGTTGGGCCCCCAGGTCAGGAGGGGGAGCCGAGAGCAGCTCCTCCAAGCCCTCGGGACAAGACAGGTCAGGGTACAGGGCCTGCGGGGTGTGGGTGCTGCTGCTGCCGCCCCCTGCCGAGGCTGTCTGGCCCATGGAGGTGAGGAGCTGGAGAACTCCCCTAAAGAGGCTTGCTGGGGCGTCTCTCTTCTGAAAGTCGAGCTCCCGGTCGGGATCGACCTAGAGAGGAGTTGGGAGAAAAGAGTGTGTGAAGCGAGGGATCCTGGAGGGGACTCCTCACCCAGGCGCCCCATCCTTTCCCCAGGTTTGCTCACCGCCCCGCTCCTCCCTCTTTGCTCCCCCAAAGCTCCCAGGCCCATCACTACCTTGCCCTCACTCACCTGTCCCGGTCTCTCGAGACTCGCGAGTTCGCCGCCTTTCGGCCTGTCGAGGGACCTTCCCCCTCGCGCGCCCCGCACCCCTGTCACCGCCCTCGAACCTCGCTCGGCTTCCCGTGCCGGGAGGTCGCCGGCCCTCGGGAGCAGCCCAGCCTAAAGTTTCCGAAGCGCGCCGGGCGCAGACCGCCGGCCTCTTCCGCCGCCAGCACCTCCCCCAGGCCTCGCCCCGCCCCGAGGCCCCGCCCCCACGGCCCCTCCGGGCGGTTAACTCTCTCATCGCCGTCTCAGGTCGCGCCCCGCCCCGAGACCGCGCCCCCGCGGGGCCCCTCGGGGGGCGGTTAACACTCGGCTCCGGCCTGGGCCGCTGAAGGCACGTAGCGCGTAGAGCCCATTCCCGGGCCGTAAACCTCTGGTCACAGTCCCAGGCCGCTCCTCGCCCCGAGGCCCCGCCCCCGCGAGGAGGCGGGCCGGGCGCTTAAATCTTACCCGGCTTCTGTGGAGTCCGCCCCTGGCCGCCCAAGCTCGGAGTTGACCCTTCCATGGTATCATCGCTTTGGAGGTCCGTTCTCCACCGTCAAGAACTTTGAGCCTCCTGGGCCAGCAGCTCCTGAGCCCCTAGGGATATGGGACAGGAGGTCAAGGAAGGGCTTCCACTGTGGTGACGTCTATTTCCGAGTCCTGGTGATTCTGGGTCACTGTCACTGGGCTGATCTTTTTCTGACCCGGGTTGTGAGTCAGCCTGCTGTGTGCCTGAGGTTCTGAACTCTTGAGTTTCTGGCTCTGAGCGGTAGGCGTCATGGGTCTGCGTGCTGTTCTAGCCTTCATCCTACCCGTCAATCCATTCCTGAGCTGTCAGCCTCATCTGGTAGAGTGTGTGGATAAGACCTTGGTTGTGAGTGAAGCTATACCACTAATTAGTTCTCTGACCTTGGAGAGGTTGCCAGACTTCTCTAAACCTGTTTTCTCTCACGTAAAATGGGAATAATGATGGTACTTACCTCACAGGGTTGTTGTGGAGTTGAGATAATCCAGGTGAAGCACTTAGCACAGAGTCTGCTAGATAGTTTGTACTCACTAAGCATAGCTATTCCTGTTTCCTTAACATTTACTAAGTGCCCACTTTATAGAGAGGCAATATTAGTGGTAAATGATGCCAGCTGTGGAGCCAGGCTGACTGGGTGTGAAGCCCTGAAGGCCCGTATGCGGGGGACCTTGGGCAAATTTACTAACCTCCTCATGCCTGTTTCTCCCTCTGTAAAATGGAGATACTATTGGTATCTACTGCATAGGCTCTAGTGAGGATTCAGTGAGGTTATATACATGTAAAGCACTTAGAACAATTTCTGGTTCAAATTTAATCATTTGTGCTGAGCACTGAGGATTAAGCAGGGAATCCTCAAGGAAGTTACAAGCACATTTATGAAACAGTTTATCGTGCGGTAGATAAAATTCTGGATATCCAGAAAGTACTATAGGAGTAAAAAGGATGGGACTCCTAACCAGAGATCAAGCAGTTCGGAAAGGAAAGTGTCCCGGAGGAGATGACACCAGGCTGAATCCTTTTTATTTTTTAGTATTTATTTATTTATTATTTATTTATTTAGGCTGCCTGGGGTCTTAGTTGTGGCACACCAGATCTTAGTTGCGGCATGTGGACTTCTTAGTTGCGGCATGCATGTGGGATCTAGTTCCCCCACCAGGGATCGAACCTAGGCCCCCTGTATTAGGAGTGCGAAGTCTTACCCACTGGACCACCAGGAAAGTCCCTGGGCTGAATCTTTAAGAATGACAAAGAATTTGCCTGAGAGGTGGTTCTGCAGGACTGGAGGTTGGATTAGAGTTGCTGCATGAATAAGACATTCAGACTGAGAGGTCAACATGAAAATAAAACAGAAGCGGTAGCTGGGTTTGGGGAACTTGGAAGATTTCAGGGTTGCTGCAGCGTGAGACGCAAGCCTAGGGAAGTCGGTGTGAGATCAGGAGGGCCTGCAGGCCAAGTTAAGAATGCAAATGTTACCCTGTAGGACAGATGGGTAATGGGGGAGCCACGTAGGAGAGAGGCGGGAGAGGAACATGGTCAGAAACTCCTTTTAGAAAAACCATCCTGGCAGCAGTGGAGCGGCCCAGGTGACAAGTGTTGAGAGCCTGGAATAGGGCAGTCGAAATAAGGATGAAAAGAATTCAAGAAACACTGATGAAACTGCAAGACCTGGTGACTGATTAGATGCTGAGGCCAGGGAAATGAGAGAGAGAAAGGGAAGTTTTCTAGCCTGGAAGACTTTTTTTGGAAGGTGGTGCCACGAGAAGACGGAGATGAGAGAAAGAGGAGCCGATGGGGGCAGGGGCAGGAGGGTGGGAGAGAGAGATGGTGAGTTCACTTTAGGACGTGTTCTTGAGGTGCCTGAGCAACAACCCAATGGAACCATCCAGAACACGCTTGACAGTGGCAGGTCTGGAAAAGAAAAAGAAAATGGCGGGGCTGGAGGGGGCAGTGAGAGGCCTGGACTGGAGATATAAATTTGGGGAGTGTATGAGCCTTTAGCCAGGATTTGAGCTATGAGAACAAGAGGAGCCCTGGAGAGAATGTGTAGAGTGAGGAGAGGGTCAAGGAGGACACAACACAGCAGACAATTCAGGTTTGATTACATACATGATTTTTTGGGTCCTCGGCAGTTTTAGTGAGAGAGTGCGTGTGGATTGTGGAAAGTGGGTGTCCGGGCTGAAGGTGCTGAACTGGCACTTCCTGTGTGTCAGGCACTGTGCTACACGCTTCACATTTTTAGGGGACAGAGAGTCGGCAGAGGTAAGGTGACAGGTTTGTCTCAGAGTTAAAATTACCCTTGAAAATACCTTACTTACCCCATCTATTAGGTACAGCATATGTTAGTTTCAGGTAAAATACAATACATGGCAGTACACATACAGTGATGTACAGAATAACATTTTACATTGTTTTAATTAAAGAGAAAGAAGAAAGCATATTAAAAAGAAAGATGTGGGGACTTCCCTGGCAGTCCAGCGGTTAAGACTCCGCGCTTCCACTGCAGGCGGCACGGGTTCAATCCCTGATCCAGGAACTAAGGTTCCACATGCTGCAAGTCGCGGCAAAAAAAAAAAAAAAAAAAAAAAAAAGAACCTGAACACTTGTCATCCACCCAACCTGGATATTCTTGCCAGTGTGACAACAAAAATAAAGACATCATGTCTTGGGGATCAGATACCAAGCCTAATCCAAGGCCAACTCCAGTTCAGCTTGAGAAGTTGCAGCTGCTCAGCTGCTGGTGGTTTAAAACGTTTCTTCACCAATTGTTGCCACCGAATCTTGAACTGCTCAAACATTTGTTGGTAATAGCTCAAATGTTCCACAATGCTACAAGTAATTTTAACTTTTACATCCATGTTGTTGCATGAAACGGTAGCTCATTACTTCCATCATTTTACAGTATTCCGTTGTATGGATATACCACAGTTTACCTATTCTACTGTTGATGGACATGTGAGTTGTTTCCATGTTCAGCTATTATAGAGAAAGCTACTATGTACAGTATCGCAGATTCTTTTGATGGACCTAGGCACTCATTTTTGTTGGGTGCATACTTACTGTGCAGAATTGCCGGGTTACAAGGAATTACAATGCATAGATTTAACCAAATGTAATTTTCAGGTTTCTCTCCGTGGAGGGATTTTACTCAGAAATTAAATCATTCAGGTGTTTTACAGCATGGAACACTTCAACAAATTTATGAAGATTTGAACTGTTCTTCTCTTCCTGTTCTTCCTATCTTTATCTTCTGGAGATGATTTTATCAGTTCCTCAGCTTTTTATTAGTGTTTCTCTGTGGCTCTCAAGTTCTTTAATTTCTTCCACAAAGCCATAATGATCCATTTGTTAGGCCAAACTGTGAGTTTCACTTCTTTGTCAATAGAAAACCCTTAAAATACTAAACACATTCTTCCCAACAAGCAAGGACTGTTTGAGGCTTGGTTGTTTCCATGCCTGCTTAATAGAAAGGATGCAACTGGCAATACTGGAGCACTTTCAACTCTTCTAACTCATGACCACATTAAGATCAGGGTTAGCATTCAATTGGCTCTGGGAGTCAAGGAGGAATCTCAGCCTCATGCATGTGCCTTTGAAACAGCAACTCATGCTTAATCAGCAGAATGAAGGATAGGGGTGATGTTAGAGGGAAGAAGACTTCCCTCTACAGGGAAGACTTGGCTTACTAGAATGTAAACTGCAAAACCAAATCAGGAAAAGTGCTGCAGCCACCCAGGACTTTGCATTTGATTGCTAGAGTACAGCAAAAAAACAAAAAACAAAAAACAAATGGGGGGAGGGCACTGGGATTTGTACCTCTGTAGAACTCTCTGGCTTTATTAAACAGAGTGCTACACTCCCACCAGGAGAGAAGAAGAGAGAGGTGGTCACAAGGTCATTAGTTGCTATCAAACCAGGGCCTTGTGTTTCTAGTTTGGAACTTTAATGGCAATTGGGCATTTCCCCATCAGAAGATACCAGCCTCATTATATTCTGGAAGCTAGCCCTTTGCCCAATACTTCTTTTTAGTAGCTCTGGGTGGCTTTTGCTTCCTGTTCCTCCACTGATACAGCCTCATCAACAGTTTGAACGTTTTTGGTTTCTAAAACTGTTATGCCATCCTTGGCTGGTTTTGAAATCCTTCCATCGCAAGGCTGTCTTCTCTGGCAGGAGGCGTGAACTGTGACTTGAGACCAAGAGCTTTTCTTTTTCCTTTTCTGCCATGTATGGCCATTGTGAGGCACATACTTCTGCTTCATTTCTTCCAGGAATAAGTTTAGTGCTTTTAAAGATTTATCACATGTACTTTGCTGTCACTTTAACAGTTACAGAACTTGATGACCTGGCTTCACGAATCTGTTGAATCTTGATTGCACATGTGATTTTTTTAAAAAATAAATTTTACTTATTTATTTATGGCTGCTGCACGCCGGCTTTCTCTAGTAGCGGCGAGGGGGCTACTCTTCGTTGCGGTGCGCGATTATCTGACTTCGGTGGTTTCTCTTGTTGCGGAGCACAGGCTCTAGGCGCATGGGCTTCAGTAGTTGTGGCTCGCCGACTCAGTAGTTGTGGCTCACAGGCTCTAGAGGGCAGGCTCAGTAGTTGTGGCGCACAGGCGTAGTTGCTCCGCCCAGGAAGATGTGGGATCTACCTGGACCAGGGCTTGAACCCGGGTCCCCTGCATTGGCAGGTGGATTCTTAACCACTGCGCCACCAGGGAAGACCCACATGTGATTTCTTGAGATCATACTCACGTGCCATGTTGGAGATGGACACACTGCCCCTCCTTAAGTAAGCTCATTTTTCTTCCAGCATGGGAAGGGATATCTGTTTCTTTGGTTGGGCGCCAGATGAAATGGTTAGACTGCCTTCAAGTGGGCCGTGTTATGCGGAAAAGAGGCATCTTAAAACACTGGAATCTACCTTAAAAAGCAAAACACTAGAACCCAGTCAGCCTCCCAAGAAACACACAATGAGAGGCTGAGAGCCGGCCGAGAGCACAGAGTCCAGTCTCCCGCCTCCTCCCGCTCGCGTGGAACGGTGGCTGGAGACCTTCCGCCCTACTTAATCTGAGAATTATTGGGCTCACGTTAAGGGTGCCTATGATGAAACCCCACCACATCTGATTTAATCCCCACAACGAAGACGGCCCAACGTTTAGATTCATAAAGCGAGGGTCCGAAAGGTTAAACGACTTCTCTGTGACTAGGGCTGGTAAACGGCAGCAACGGGGCTCAAAAAATGTGAAGCCACTGCGCCCAACCCCCGGGCGGGGACGAAATGGCGGCTGCAGGAAACGCGCCCTGAAGCAGACGTGACACCCGCGCTACCGCTCGGGCGCCGGCTACATAACCGCGGCGCAGCGGGAGGCGGGACATGCTGACTCCCCGGGGTGGCGGTCACGTGCGCGATTACGTGCGCAGGCGCGGCGGACGGGCCGCCCGAGTGGCTCGCGCGCCTCCCAGCGGCCGCAGCGGTGACGCGGTCTCCGCCACGCCACGCCCGCCACGCCCCGCCACGCCCCGCCACGCCCGCCGCTGAGGGCAGCCTTGGGCCCGCAAGCTCCTGCCGCCGCCCACCTCCTTCCGGCGCCGGCGTTTGCGTCTGGAACATTCAGCGCCGGAACAAAGGCGCCAGGGCGGAAGTGAGGGCCGCTGAGGGGCGGCTGTAGCTCCGGGTTCCACGGGAGAGTAGAAGGATCTGCTTAAGCAGATCCTCTAATGGAGGCTAATGGCGTTTATCTACGTTTGAAGGGCTTCCTTCCTCCATCACTCAAAAAACGGTCCTTACTTCCCCATGTCTCTCCTCTTCCCACGGTCAGCGTAG
Source organism: Eubalaena glacialis (assembly GCF_028564815.1). Classification (NCBI taxonomy): domain Eukaryota; kingdom Metazoa; phylum Chordata; class Mammalia; order Artiodactyla; family Balaenidae; genus Eubalaena; species Eubalaena glacialis. The sequence goes on along the minus strand of NC_083726.1, from coordinate 110,613,155 downwards.
TTCTGTCTAGGGACCCTCCACAGGAGACAGTATTTGTGTTCACCTGGGAGGAGCGCGAGGCCGGAAGTAGGAGACACCCAGGTTATGCTAGAAACTGCAGGGGAAAGGAGCACGCCTACAAAACCCACTCCCTCTTAAACTCTGCCAGCCTAGATCAGTCAGTCATCAAAAGTCTTACTTGCCAGATCGAATGCCCCTTTGTTTATCATCGCTAATTTTTAAAAGACTGACAACTTTTTCTAGTTTTTCTCCACCTTTATATCCTTCAGGGCCTTCACTTCCTTCTAGTGAATCCTAAGTGGGGCTAGCTCCCTGGCTTGTCCTTTGTTCACTCATTAGTGATTCACAAAGTGGAGGGAGGAGCTAAAGGCATTTCATCTATACAGCAAATCCAAATTGAGGGCAGGAAGTTCTTCATCACTTTTAAAAATCACATTTAATACTCATTTTGCAAGTATTTATTGAGCACTTACTATGTGGCACGCACTGGGCCTGGGCGGTAGGGATGCAGAGCGAAACTGAAGGTCTGTTGGAGTTAGAAGAGTCTGACATAGAAGTACTTGATGACATTTGGAAAGGAACAAACTCATCCACAAATTCAGGTATAAAGACAAATTGTGTTTGCTGCCATCAAGGAAAAGCAGGGCCCGGTAAGAGGGAATCCTAATTTAGATTATGGTTAAGAATGGCATTTCTGGACTTCTCTGGTGGCGCAGTGGTTAAGAATCCACCTGCCAATGCCGGGGACACGGGCTCGAGCCCTGGTCCAGGAAGATCCCACATGCTGCAGAGCAACTAAGCCTGTGCACCACAACTACTGAGTCTGCGCTCTAGAGCCCTCGAGCCACAACTATTGAGTCCGCGAGCCACAACTACTGAAGCCCACGCGCCTAGAGCCTGTGCTCCGCAACAAGAGAAGCCACCGCAATGAGAAGCCCGTGCACCGCAACAAAGAGTAGCGCCCACTTGCCGCAACTAGAGAAAGCCCACGTGCAGCAATGAAGACCCAAGGCGGCCAAAAATAAATAAATAAAATTAATTAATTAATTAAAGAAAAAGAAAAAAATAATGGCCTTTCTGAGAAGGCCTAGAAGACCTCAGGATGTAACCGAGCAGGACCCTATGGGCCTTCCTGGGAGAGACCCCTCCCACATAGCCTCTGTTTTATAGCTCCTCTCCAAAGTACCTAGATGATAGTATCTGATGCACATTTCCTGAGTTGTTTCATAGATGCTAGAACCACCACCAAGTGGAAGAAATTAACTGCTTGATGGCCATGAACACATAGCCTACTGGCGCCTAAGGATTGATAATGCTAACCCCTGTGACACGGGCCTGTTACCTCACCATTCAGAAAATTGTGCACGAGCTGATCACATACACTGGGACTCCCCCTTCCTCACCTGGCCTTTAAATTGCTTTGCTGAAACCCATGGGAAGTTTGAGTGTTTTAAGCACCAGCTGCCCTGGGCTCCTCTCTTGCAGCCCTGCAATAAACACTGCATTTTCCTTCACCACAACCTGGTGTCATTAGATTGGCTTTACTGTGCATGGGCAAGCAGATCCAAGTTTGGTTCAGTATCGAGGTGTTAGTTAAGAGTTCCACACAAAAGAAAAGAATATAAGTGAAAGCCACAAGAAGGAGGGAGTTGGGTGGGAGAAGGAACTGAAACAGGAGGGAAAGGGGCAGGGCACAACCTTTAAAAGAATGATGTAGCCATAGGACATGACAAAAACTGGTTAGAACCAACCAGGTCCAAGATGGCAGAAGTTTCGACTTCCAGTGGACCTTGAGCCTCATTATATACTCATTGTAATATATTAGCATGCTAAATGACACACCCAACAGCGCCATGACAGTTCTGAGGCTAACCATAAAAGGCCAAAAAGTGTGCAGTGGCCCAGTTCCTGGAAATTCCCACCCCTTCCCCGAAATAGTTGGAATAATCCTCCCACTCATTAGCCTATGAAATTACCCAGTCCATAAAAACGAACCACCCCCATATTTCAGGGCCTCTCACCTTCCACACTCTGTCTCTGGAGTGTGTTTCTCTCTAAATAAGTCCACTTCTTACCTATCACTTTGCCTCTCACCGAATTCTTTCTGCCATGAGACATGAAGAACCTGAGCTTCATTAAGTCCTGAGACCAGGTGTGTGATCTCAATTAAAAAACCGTGGGTTCAAGTCCCAATCTGGGTTGCACGGTTTCAGAACTGGCCCTGTGACCCAAGTGTGGCTGGAGCTCAATAGCAAAGGTCATGACAGACCTTGCTGGGCTTGCTACAGAACACAAGTTCACGTGCCCAATGCATGGTGAGGCCAAACAAACCAAAATGTTGGAGTTTGGAGCAAAGAAAAGTTTATTGCAGGGCCAAGCAAGGAGAACAGGTGGCCTGGGCTCAAAATCCCAGAACTTCCTGATGGTTTGGGGGGAGAAATTTTTATAGGCAAAATTTGGGGTGAGGGCTACAGGGTGTGACTTTCTTCTGATTGGTTGGTGGTGAGGTAACAGGGCGGTGCCATCCTCCACCTGGGTGGGGGCCTTAGTTCCTGCAGAAGAGCTCCAAGGTATTATTATTATTATATTATTTTAATTAATTAATTAATTAATTTTTTGCTGCCTTTGGATCTTCGTTGCCGTGCACGGGCTTTCTCTAGTTGTGGCGAGCAGGGGCTACTCTTCGTTGAGGTGCATGGGCTTCTCATTGGGGTGGCTTCTCTTCTTGCAGTGCATGGGCTCTAGGACTGCGGGCTTCAGTAGTTGTGGCACGTGGGCTCAGTAGTTGTGGCACACGGGCTTAGTTGCTCCACGGCACGTGGGATCTTCCCGGACCAGGGATCGAACCCCGAACCCGTGTCCGTGTCCTCTGCACTGGCAGGCGGATTCTTAACCACTGCGCCATCAGGGAAGCCTCAAAGGTATTATTATGTATATTCCTTGGGGAGGAACCAGGACCCTGCCCCAAGGTTGCTCTATTGTTTCTTCACTGCTCTCCCTTTTTTCTGCATTCCCTCCCTTCCCTGATTAGCAACTGTTTGAACCTGCCCTTTGGAACTCAGGGAAGTTTGTGAATGAAGCCTATTTTCTACAAATAAGAAACAGGGGACACAGAAAGTATTTGTACCAGGGAGGGCCCCACAGGGTCCTGCTCGGTTTCAGGCTTTGCTTCTAGGCTAGGGTGATGAGTAACCATTTTATCCTAAGAGCAATAGGAAAAGCCAGAGGCTTCTCTTTACATTGGAAAAAGCTTACTGTGGCTGCTCTTGAAAGATGCTTGGATGAGAGAGTGTGGAATCAGGAAGACAATTTAGGAGGCTACTGTACTAGTTCCAGAGAGTGATGATAATAGTTTGGGCCAGAGAGGTGTCACAGAAGATGGAAAGAAGTAGATGGAATCGAGACTGAGAAATAAAACATTGCCTGCCATATCAGTAAACAAAGGATGTCACAGTCATCAGCAACTGCAGCCCTCCAGTGGTGAGCTGGTGAGCCCTGAGGGAACTCAGGAAGGAAACAAAGAATACCTGCCATCTAGGAGCCATCAGACTGCAGCCACTCCCCACGGTGAACCTGAGGAAACTCAGGATGTGAAAACACAGGATACAGGCCCCAGATAGCTGAGGTGCATATCAAAGGAATGATTTCAGTGAGCCCAGACTCTTGCATCTTCCCAGACACAGAAAAGCGCTAAATTCCTTAACTTGAGATGTATAGTTTTCTTTTATTAACAGTAATCTTTTTTTCCTGCTGAAACCGTGCACCTCAGACTTGGACTTGAACCCTCGTACCGTGACTCAAACCCAGTCTAAACCCAGATTGGGACTTGAACCCACGTGGCCGGGACTCAAAACCAGCCAGAACCCTGATTGGGACTTGAACCCCCGGTCTTTTAATTGGAATCACTCACCTGGTGTCTGGACTTACTGAGGCTCAGGTTCTTTGTGTCTCAGCGCAGAAGGAATTCAGCGAGAGACAAAGTGATAGGCAAGAAGTAGATTTATTAATATAGGATGCTTGTAAGAGATTCAAGCAGGCAGGCGAGGGAGCTCTGCCCTGAGGATTAAGTGGGGTACAGTTTTGTAGTCAGAGGAAAGAGGGAGGGGAAAAGACCACCTTCTTCGAGTAGACAGGAGGCTTACATCACTAGTTCCTCCTTCGTATCAGGTAGGAGAGTGTCTGACCCTATGAGGTCAAACTAGGATTATCATAGCGTTTATTCAAATCAGTAGAAGGGTGGTGACATTTTTCTTCCACCTAATGGCCTGGGGCATATCTCATGCTTTTGTTTATGGCTTTATAGTTAAGCAAGCCTGCTTCGTTCCACGATGTTCCAATAGCTTTCTTGAGGGATCATTAACTTACAGTGGTCTCGCAAAGTTTCCTAGGTTTCCCTCTCTATCTATAGTCCCCTACTGGGACTTCTACAGCTACCTGTATAACTATCCTATTCTATCCCTGTCACTACTACTTGCCCTTTGTTGAAAAACTCCTGTATGTCCTAGTTCCCACCTCGCCTCCTCAGACCAGTTTTCTCAGGGTTACTTGAGATGCTGCCTCCCGGGATTGAAGTCCTTAGTATGTCCACTGAATAAAACGTAACTCTCAACTTTTAGGTTGTGAATATGTTTTTTAGTCGCCAAGATATATTTGGAGGTGGGATGGATCCGTTGGTGATAGATTCAATGGGGGCCATTGGGGGAAAATGTCATTGAGGGAGAAAAAAAAACGGCAAGGATGACACAAGGTTTCTGGTTTGAACATCTGAATGGTGATATGGGGAGCACTGAAGAAAAGCAGAGTTAGAGGAAAAGATACGGAATTTGTTTGTATGTTTTAATTTTGAGATCTCAGTTATATAAATTGAGAAGTAGGAGGTTAACTATATAAGCCTTGGACTGAGAAAAGGGTTATGGTTAGAAATAGAAATTTGAAACTCATTGAAATATGCAATGAGCTGGAGCTGGCTTGAACAGGCTTGTGAGAGCTGATTGTTAATTTTTCATGAATTCTGTGAGCCGGTTATTAAATGCAGCCATTTAAAAAAAATAAAATCGGGGACTTCCCTGGTGGCACCGTGGTTAAGAATCCACCTGCTAATGCAGGGGACACGGGTTCCATCCCTGGTCTGGGAAGATCCCACATGCCGCGGAGCAACTAAGCCCGTGCCTCACAATGACTGAGCCCTCGTGCCACAACTACTGAAGCCCGTGCGCCTAGACCCTGTGCCCTGCAACAAGAGAAGCCACCACAATGAGAAGCCGGCGCACTGCAACGAAGAGTAGCCCCCACTCGCCGCAACTAGAGGAAGCCCGCGCGCAGCAACGGAGACCCAACGCAGCCAAAAATAAATTAATAAATATTTAAAAAATAATAAAATAAATTTAAAAAATAAAATTGTAAATATATATACATAAAATGGCATTTCAAATCAGTGGGTAAGGATGGGATTAATCATTTCTTTAAGGTGACACTATAAACAAAGTGAAAAGACAAACTAGGAAAACATTTTCAGTATTTATAAAAGACAAAAAGTTAATGTGTATGTGTGGTGGTTTTAAAACATGCCCACCAGGAATTCCCTGGAGGTCCAGTGGTTAGGACTCCACATTTCCACTGCCAGGGGCCTGGGTTTGATCCCTGGTCGGGCAACTAAGTTTCCGCAGGCTGCGCTTGGTGCGGCCAAAAAAACAAACACAACAAAACAAACAAAACAAACAACGGAAAAAACCCACGCCCACCAATTCTTTGATACTCTTCTCTTCAAGAGGTGGAGCCTATTTTCCCTCTACTTAAGTGTGGGCTGCACTTAGTGACTAGCTGCTAAAAATAGAATAAAGTGGAAGTGATCTGTGTGACTTTGGAGACTAAGTCATAAAAGGCACAGTGGCTTCCACCTTGGTCTCCTTCTCTCCTGGGGGAAGCCAGCCGCCTAATTGTGAGGACACTCAAGCAGTCCTGTGGAGAAGCCCATATGGCAAGGAACAGTTCTGCTAACAGCCCTGTCACTGAACCATCTCCAGGCCCAGTCAATCCATCAGATAACTGTAGCCCAAGCTAAGATACTTTTAGATTCCTGATTCACAGAACCTGAGATAATAAATGTTTTAAGCTACTAAGTTTTGAGATAATTTGTTATAATCAACTAAGAATTGCATTTGGCTACAACATAGATCCCCCAAACCCAGTGGCCTAACCAGTTTTTCTCTTTTATATAAAATAAGTCTGGAGACAGGCAGTTCAGTGCTGATATGATAGCTTCATGATATTTTCTGTATCGTAGGCTGCTTTCTACTTTTGTTCTGGCATCTTAGCATGTGGCTCATATTCTCTGGGTCATCTCACAGCCCCATGTGGTTGCTGGAACTCCTGCCATCACATTTCTACTTTACAGAGGAAGTAAGAGAAAGGGGGGGAGGAAAAAGGGACATTCTAGAAGTTTCACCCAATGACTTTCACTAATAGGTCACTGACCTATCAGCAATGAATGGAGGTTGAGAAATATATATATATTTTTAAGCTGGGCACAGTGTTGCCCCAATAATATAAAAGTTCTGTTAGCTCAAGAATGAGAAGACAAGAAAATCCAATTAAAAAATAAGCAAAGAGTTTAAACAGACAGTTCCTCAAAGAAGATATACAAATGGCCAATGAAAACAAAAAAGATGCTTAACATCTTTAGCCATCAGGGAAATGCAAATCAAAACCACAATGAAATACCACTTCATATCCACTAGGACAGCTATAATCAAAAACAGGTAATAGCAAATGTTGGCCAGGATACGGAGAAATTAGAACCCTCAAACACTGCTGGTAGAAATGTAATGTGGGGCAGCCACTTTGGAAAACAGTTTGGCAGTTCCTCAAAGGATAAATATAGAGTTACCATATGATCCACTTACAATTCCACTTGTAAGGAAAAAATTGCCAATAAACTAGTTGAAATATATGAGGTCTGGTTCTATTTGTAAAATTTTATTTCAGGCTCCTAGCAAAATGCCTGGTACCTAGTAAGCACTCAATATTCATAGTTGAATAAATGAATATGTTGAAACTGTAAATATTTTAGAAAGAAATCACATGGCAAAGAATCATGTCCTCCTTTGGAATCCATTCATTACTGTATAGAATTCAATATCTTGATACTAAAAGTATTATTTTTTTTATTGATACTATTTGGGTATATAACTGAGGGAAATGGAAATATTCGGCCACACAAAAATTTGTACATGAATGTTCATAGTAGCATTATTCGTAATAGCCAAAAAATGGAAAGAACCAAATGTCTCTCAACTGATGAATGAAGAACTAAAATAAAATGTGGTATAAACCATACAATGGACTACTGTTCAGCAATTAAGACGGATAAAGTACTGATACATGCTACAACACAGATGAACTTTGAAAACATAATGCTAAGGGAAAGAAGCCAGACGCAAAGGGCCACATGTTGTATAACTTCATTTATATAAGTTGTTTAAAAACAGTTCTGTTAGTAAGAAAGACGGGAAGAATGAATATCAGGTAAGAAACTGGCAGTTTCCACCGCAGTTAATATTCAGATCATATAAAGCTCCTACAAATCAATTTTAAAAATTAATTACTTAGCAGGAACATGAAAAAGGACATGAAAAGGCATTTTGTAAAATAAATACAAATACAAATACATAGACATATTAAAAAAACTCACCAACAATCAAAAATGCAAATTAAAATAATTTTATGGTTATTTGATAATGGCTATTATTAAAAAGACAAGAAAAACAAATGTTGGTGAGGATGTGGAGAAAAGGGAATCCTCACACACTGTTGGTGGGAATGTAAATTGGTGCAGCCACTATGGAAAACAGTATGGAGGTTCCTCAAAAAATTAAAAATAGAGCTACCATATGATTCAGCAATTCCACTTCTAGGTATTTATCTGAAGAAAACGAAAGTACTAATTCAAACGATATGTGCACCCCTGTGTTCATTGCAGCACTATTTACAATAGCTAGATATGGAAGTAACCTAAGTGTCCATCCATAGATGAATAGATAAAGAAGATGTGTGTGTGTGTGTGTGTGTGTGTGTGTGTGTGTGTGTGTGGAATATTACTTGGCCATAAAAAAGAATGAAATCTTCCATTTGCGCCAACATGGATGGACTTGGAGGATATTACGCTAAGTAAAATAAGTCAGACAGAGAAAAACAATACTGCATGATTTCACTTATACGTGGAATCCAAAAACCAAAACAAATGAACAAACAAGACAGAAGCTGACTCATAGATACAGAGAAAAAACTGGTGGTTACCAGAGGGGCAGGGGATGGAGCGATGGAGGGATGGATAAAACAGATGAAGGGGATTGAGAGGTACAAACTTCCAGCTATAAAATAAATCATGAGGATATAATGTACACATAGGGAATATAGTCAGTATTGTACAACTTTGTATGGTGACAGATGGTAACTCGTCTTATTGGGGTGATCATTTCATAATGTATAAAAACATCAAATCACTATGTTGTATACCTGAAACTAATATAATATTGCATGTTAATTATAACTTTAAAAATGCCATAATAAACTAACCTCCCTGAAAAAAATAATATCGACATATCTATTTTTCAATCTATTAAGATTGGTAAAGTTAAGTACATACACTTTGAACCAGAAACTGCACCTCCTAAGAATGTATTCCACAGAGCCATGTTACTCAAAATGTGGTCCACGGACCAGCAGCATTGGTATCACTTTGAGGGGTCGGAATCTACAATTTAATGAGCTCCTCAGGCAATTCCTATGCACATTAAAATTTGAGAAGTACTGTTACAGATTACTCACACCAAGAGCAAAGATATATCTATGAGGATTTCTATTGCAGGATTGTTTATAATGTTGATAATTTTCTTTAAAGTTGATACACCTCAACTGAAAACAGTTAAAAAATTACCATATAGCTATATAATGGAAGATTTAGAAAACTATAAAACAAAGTGGTAGATAAATGTTTAGTAATATGAAAGATGTCTAAGACATATTGTTAAATGAAAATAATCCAGATGTATGTATGATTGATACCATTTTTGTCTTTTAAAAATCTATATATTAATGAGAGTGGTGCTGAGGGAGATCATGGACTTTTATGTTCCTCTATATACACGTCTCTATTATTTGCATTTTTATTTAATTAAATAGTACTTTTGTAATCGAAGGAGATGTTCTCTAGACCAGGCACCGGGGGAAGGATGTCACTGAGAAGGACAAGGAGTTTCTAGCTCTCATTACATGGCATCAATTCAGTCCTTGTCAACAAAACAAAATAAAACCTCCAGCGGCTCCCTACAGCTTTTGGGATAAAGTCCAACCAACTGTTGCACCTCCCTCATGCCCCTGAGTGAACCTCCGTTCCAGCCAGCAGAACCCCTGCCTTCCTTCCACTGACACTGAGCTCTTTCTCCTCCAGGACTTAACACCGGCACCTCCTCTGTCTAGAATCTCTGCCCTGAATTTGTGATATTATGTACACATGTGTATTATAAAATTATCCCCTGGCAATTCGTAAAAGCCCTGTAAGTGCTGGGTTTCATTATTATAACATATTTCTCATTATATTGAATTACTTGTCCACTAACCCTATCCCTGGACTGTAAGCCCCCTGAAGACAGGGCCTGTGTTTTACTGTCCTTGAGTGCCTAGCCAGTCCAGCCTGGCAGAGAGTAAGTGCTTAACAAAAGCATGCTAAATGATACCTCCCTTTCCTCTGCGCCAAGGAAGAAAATCACATCCTTTCTCTCCGACTACATCAAACCACCTGGATGTTCGCCTTCTCCACACTCCAGCAATGTGATAACTCCTTTGCAAAGCACTTCTAGCCCTTCAGAGAGCTTTCCTATCTACTCTTTTTTTTCCCCATTAATTAATTAATTTATTTATTTTTGGCTGCATTGGGTCTTCGTTGCTGCGCACAGGCTTTCTCTAGTTGCGGCGAGTGGGGGCTACTCTTTGTTGCAGTGCGTGGGCTTCTCATTGAGGTGGTTTCTCTTGTTGCAGAGCAAGGGCTCTAGGCACGTGGAATTCAGTAGTTGTAGCACGCAGGCTCAGTAGTTGTGGTGCATGGGCTTAGTTGCTCCATGGCATGTGGGATCTTCCTGAACCAGGGCTCGAACCCGTGTCCCTGCATTGGCAGGCAGATTCTTAACCACTGCGCCACCAGGGAAGTCCCCTATTTACTCTTTTTTATTCCTCACAACAACCCCAGGACTGAGGAAACAGGCAAGGTGTGGGTGGGAGGTGTTTATGAGGGTCAACTAAGTGAAGGCAGTAACTCACACTCTTTTAACTGTCCAGCAGTCTTTTGAGGTGGACATGTTTATCCCCATTTCAAAAATGTGAGAATGGAGCTTCCTTGGTGGCGCAGTGGTTGAGAATCTGCCTGCCAATGCAGGAGACACGGGTTCGAGCCCTGTTCTGGGAAGATCCCACATGCCGCGGAGCAACTAGGCCCGTGAGCCACAACTACTGAGCCTGCGCGTCTGGAGCCTGTGCTCCGCAACAAGAGAGGCCGCAACAGTGAAAGGCCCGCGCACCGCGATGAAGAGTGGCCCCCGCTCACCGCAACTAGAGAAAGCCCTCGCACAGAAACGAAGACCCAACACAGCCCAAAATAAATAAATAAATTTATTTAAAAAAAAAAAATATATATATATTTTTAAAAAATGTGAGAATGAAACCTCAGTAAAATGATATAACCTGCTGAGGAACACGCAGCTATTAAGTGGTGGAGTGGGTTTGGAACCTGCTCTCTCTGACTTTAAAACCCCATGATACCAAGTGAACAGATTTGTCTGTGAACTATATTAGCCAAGCCGGACAGGGCAGGAGGTAGTTTTTCACATCTGCCATCAGGCCATTCTCATTGCAGTGGCTTCTCTTGTTGGGAGCACAGGCTCTAGGCGCGCAGGCTTCAGTAGTTGTGGCACTTGGACTTCAGTAGTTGTGGCTCGCGGACTCTAGAGCGCAGGCTCAGTAGTTGTGGCGCACGGGCTCAGTAGTTGTGGCGCACGGGCTTAGTTGTTCCGCGGCACGTAGGATTTTCCCGGACCAGGGCTCGAACCCGTGCCCCCTAGCATTGGCAGGTGGACTCTTAACCACTGTGCCACCCACCACTTGGTATTTCTTGCCCTTCTTCCCCACCTTTTGCTTCAGGGAATGAGTTTCTTTTGAATTCACAGTACTTCTGCATTGAGGTTGTCCGGTTCCTTTAAGGTCTCGCATGATGCAATGCTAGCCCCGCCCCTGTCCCGCCCCTCAGCTCTACTAAGCCACGGCCACTGGCTTTTTCAGCCCCGGGCCAATTACCGCCCCTCATCCGGGTTCCTAGGACTGGGAAATTGGGCTCGTAACCAGGCAACTACCGGTCCACTTGCTTCGCGGCGGATTTTCAGTTCGGTTATTCGCAGCTCTTCTCTCAACGGCTGCCAGCTGCGGAAGGCGAGTGCCCGGCCCCCCCGTTGCCACAACAGCAGTACACAACTCCTTCTCCCTTGCCCTGTACCAACCAGTCCTTCCCTCTCGGGGCCAAGACCTCTCCAGTACAGCTTCTAGTTGAGCAGAACCAGAGTCTGCGCCCCTTTGCAAAGGAGGATTGATTGAGTGGGAGGGTTGGAGGCTGCGCGTCAGGCTGGTGTCCCAGAGGGGACAGGGAAATGGGTCTACGCGGCGTGGGAGAGTTAGAAGAAAGGAGTAGAGCAGGGGTTATAGAGATGGAAGGGGATGGGAGGGGGCGGTAGGGAGGTTTGGAGGAGAACGTGGCTTAAGGCAGAAGTGGGAAGAACTAAGGAGAGGGAAGTCCAGGAAGCTGGACACCGAGCTGCTGGAGGAGTTGGAGCCCCTGAGAAGGGCAGGAAATGTCTTGGGGGTCTGGGAAGGCATCCAAGTGAGAGGGGTCCTTGGTGGGAAGTATGAAGTGGAGGTTGGGAGTCAAAATGAGATGTTCACAGGGATGAGGAAAGAAGCATCGCTGGCAGGAGGTCTGGGGTGATAGGGTGATGGGAGGGGTACCCATTCATGGAGGTGAGGGAGGGAGCGTTGGCAGACGCTGAGGAGACCTTCTTTCTCAGGGCCGGGACCTAGCTGGATCTGACTCCAGAGCCTTCAGCAGGGAAGAAAAATGTCAGATGAAGATGATCTGGAAGACTTTGAGCCAGACCTGGATGGTCTGGAAAGGGAAGACGATGACGAGAAGGAGACAGAGGAGTGGGAGGACTACAGGAAAGAGGGAGAAGACTCTGAGGAAGTGAGAGCTTGGAAACAGGGGGCCGGGATTAAGGGCTGGGGTTAAAGGGATGCCTGAGTCCGCTCCCTCCTGCAGTGGATGTCCACGCCCCTCACAGAAGACATGATGAAGGAAGGGCTTTCTGCGCTCTGCAAGACGGGTAATGGACTGGCCCATGCTTACGTCAAGCTGGAGGTTAAAGACAGGTGTGTTCATGGGGGACCAGAAGAGGTCTGAGGGTGTGGGACCCAGTGTCCTTTCTCAGCCTCCATCCTGGGTGTTTCGGCTGAGTTTGGATCTCTGGCATCCTGGACCAGCGAGGAGGGAAGGACAGAGTCTACTTTTCAGGACGCTGTGACTCCCTGTGTCAGAGCTGGCCTGGGCAATTGGAGGCTGTGAGGGTATGGGATGGGGGTGGGGATTCCTGTTGGACTCCCTCACTTGTCTTTCAGAGTGTCGCTTCTCGGCCCTTCACAGACACAAGGTCCCTACCCACTGTTGAGAACCCACCTACCTTCTCTTCCCCCTCCCCAGCACTCCCTTCTGTCAGCCACTCTTCTCTCCACCCTAAGCCATCTTCATACTGCCCTCTGCTTTAGTACCTCTGACAGTCCTTGCTGGATTCTTAATCCTGACCCTGGCCTTTACCGTCTCCTAGGGATCTGACAGACATCTACTTGCTGCGTTCCTACATCCATCTGCGGTACGTGGATGTTTCCGAAAACCACTTGACAGACTTGTCCCCACTCAATTACCTCACCCACCTGCTCTGGCTCAAGGCTGATGGCAACCGGCTGCAGAGTGCCCGGTTGAACGAACTGCCCTACCTGCAGATCGCCAGCTTTGCCTATAACCAGATCACCGACACTGAGGGCATCTCTCATCCTCGTCTGGCCAGCCTGGATCTCAAAGGTGGGGCCTTAGGATGGGCCTCACAAGATTCCTTCCTCGCCTGGGGCCAACAGAAGTGGGCAGTGTGGTCCTTGGCTGTGCAACACAGCAATCTGCATTCATTCATTCACTCATTCAGACACTCATGATGGTTCACGATGACAGTTCTGTGTGCTGGAGATGTAGCAGTGAACAAAACAAAGAAAATCCCTATTCTCCTGTAGCTTACATTGTAGTCAGGGGAGGCAGGCAATTATCAGTGATCAGTATTTTATTTTTATTTTTTGGCCACACTGCGTGGCATGCGGGATCTTACTTCCCCAAGCAGGGATCAAACCCGTATCCCCTGCAGTGGAAGCATGGAGTCTTAGCCACTGGACCACCAGGGAAGTCCCAATGATCACAATAAATAAGTAAATTTAGGGACTTCCCTGGTGGCGCAGTGGTTAAGAATCCGCCTGCCAATGCAGGGGACACGGGTTCGAGCCCTGTTCCAGGAAGATCCCACATGCTGCGGAGCAACTAAGCCCGCCAGCCACAACTACTGAGCCCATGCGCCACAACTACTGATGCCCGCGCGCCTAGAGCCTGTGATCCACAACAAGAGAAGCCACCACAGTGAGAAGCCTGCACACTGCAACTAGAGAAAGCCCGTGCGCAGTAACAAAAGACCCAACACGGCCAAAAATAAATAAATAAAAATTTAAAAAAAATAAGTAAATTTATAAAGCATGTTAAAAGGAGATAAGTGCTATGGAAAAAATCAGGGTAAAGGAAAAGGGGGGAGCAGGGGTGGCGATTTCAAACAGGTTGGTTAGGACAAGTGTCATTGGGAAGTTGACATTTGAGCAAAGACTTGAAGGAGGAGAGGGAGTTAGCCATATAGATTGCTGGGCACCCCTCATTCTCTTCTCAAAGACTTAGGTGGGCACATCCATCGGGCCCTTGGACTGCCAGACCACTGTCCAGGGCTCTGCAGCTGTTAAGTCTGGAGCTGTCCCTCCTCGTATCACCTGGCATTAGAGAAGATGATGCAGAGGCTCCCCAAATTCAGGCTCTACTGCTGAACATTTGACGTGGCCCTTTGAACTCTTGACACCCTCCTTCTCAGGGAACCACATCCACATGGTGACAGGTCTGGACCCCCAGAAGCTGATCAGCCTGCACACACTGGAGCTTCGGGGGAACCAGCTGAACAGCACCCTGGGAATCAACCTTCCTAAGCTGAAGAACCTCTTCCTGGTAGCTCACTGGGTCAGAGGGTGGTTGGTGCCGGGAAGGGGGCACTGTCCTGGGGGCCAGGATGCCTGGTTCTAGTAGACTCACCTACTAACTTCATCATCATCATAATTGGTATCATTTCCTGAGTGCTTACTTGGTGCCAGATGCTGTGTGGATTCAGAGTCAAAACAGACAAGGTGCTCACCACCTAGCAGGGCTGATAATACACAATGTGTGGATGATATACAGTTTGCTTTGATACAGGTAGCAGCACCATGTGCATAACTGAGGTACAGATCAGGCTAAGGAGGCCACTTACGTGCCTAGGCTTTTAGACTCTTGAGCTGCCTCATTCCAGGATGGTGTTGAAGCCATTTCTCCTCAGTGGGGCAGTGAGGCTCTTGGCCCGGGCGGTGGGTTGAAGCATCTCCTCCCTAATCAGAGGTGGCTGTGCTGGGATGGACAGTAGGGGTTACTGCTGAGCTTTCTCTGGGTTGGCAGCTTCTTCTGGATTCTTTACTCTCTACACGGGTCTCTACCCACCTCCACTCCCCTCCTGTACCCTCTCTACCTCTTAGATTTGCTCTTTTGCTGCATCTCTTTCTGATTTCCTTCCCTCTCCCTGCTTCCCTCTCCTAACCTATCCACTGTATCCTGGGGTCTAGGCCCAGAACCTGTTGAAGAAGGTGGAAGGCTTGGAAAACCTAAGCAATCTCACTACCTTGCATCTTCGAGACAACCAGATTGAAACTCTGAGTGGCTTCTCCAAGGAAATGAAATCACTGCAGTACCTCAACCTAAGGTATGAACCCCCTCCAGGCCCACCTTGCCTCTACCCCTGACCAGGAGCCACCTTTGACCCTATGTTTCTCCCTGGTCCCAATCCCCCAGTTCTAGACCACCCCCAGATTCTCACCTCATCCTCTGTCCTGATCCTCACCCCTTCTGTCCTTACTTTCTTCTGCATCAGTCCTAATTACAGCACTGAGACCTCTGTAGCCTGAGACCTCTGAATCCTATTCATTCAACCCACCTATTGAGAACGTACTATGTGCCAGGTCTTGTGCTGTGTTTTGGGAACCATCTGAAGGAATCAGAGATGGTCCCTGTTCTCAGGGACTCACAGTCTGGCTCCATCCCATATAAGTTCCCACTGCCCTTCTCCATCTGCTGGGCCCCAATTCCCCTTCCAGTTTCCTGCCTCTCTTCTCCTGAGCCCCACCTGTAAGGGATGGCTTCATACTGCTACAAAACACAAGACATGCTCAGATTTGTTTTGGGGTTTTTTTCCCATAAATTTATTTATTGATTTATTTATTTTTGGCTGCGTTGGGTCTTCGTTGCTGCGCGGGCTTACTCTAGTTGCGGCGAGCGCGGGCTACTCTTCATTGAGGTGCACGGGCTTCTTATTGTGGTGGCTTCTCTTGTTGTGGAGCACAGGCTCTAGGCACGCTGGCTTCAGTAGTTGTGGCACGCGGGCTCAGTAGTTGTGGCTCGCGGGCTCTAGGACGCAGGCTCAGTAGTTGTGGCGCACGGGCTTAGTTGCTCCGCGGTGTGTGGGATCTTCCCAGACCAGGGCTTGAACACGTGTCCCCTGCATTGGCAGGCGGATTCTTAACCACTGCGCCACCAGGGAAGTCCCCGTGCTCAGATTTGAGGCGAGAAGAGTATTTAAAAGAAAATCTCTAGATGGAAAGGCACTGAGGATCAGGGGCGATTTTCTTGCAGCAACTCTTGTCGGATGGAGGATTTTATGTGTGTATCTTTAAGCAAAGATGTAAGGAAATTGCCTCCTTCGTCAACAAAGACAAATCCTCCAGGCTGGCAATGGAAAAAGAGTCTCCAAGTAGGGAGTGGTGGTTGTACCTGGAAGCCCAAAGTCCTGCTTTGACTGCTGGAGTGATCTCTTGCTAATTAGCTCTGCCCCCTTGGTCTGGTAGGGTGCAGGGGGTATTGTTTTCTTGTTAAGGGTCTAGACAGGGATAATGGACCTTCCTCAGTGGCTATTTACCAGGGATGTTTGGAAGTAAGTGTGGGGCGGAGGGGTTGTCTCAGTGGCTGGGAGGTGCCCCTGGGGCCAAAGACCTGCAAGCAAGGACAGTCCAGCTCCTGAGAAACACCAGAGTGGTTCCGTGCCTCTCTTGAGATAAGGCTGAAACATTTAAGCCTGATTTCACAAAGGCGTGAGGCAAGAGCATGAAAACAATACACAGTATCCTACAATGAGGTACTTTAGGGGAGGAAGCTTATTCTTCAGGCTGGGAGGCCCCGACCCATCCCCAGCTCCAGGCTCCTTCCTGTGGGAGCACCAAGACAGCACCATCTCCATGACCCTAGAGCCCATTTCCTTCTCCACTGGCTCGGGTCCTACCTTCTAACCTTTGATTAGGTGTGATGACACAGAAATCTGTCCCTACAAAGGAGATTCCCCCCTACTCCCCAACTACAAGACAGGGCTGAGACCTAGCTCTGCTGTTCCAAAAAGATAAATATGACCCATTACAGAATAGATTGTGGCACCTAGGGATTCTCTGGAGGGCAGAACAGGACAAGAGTAGGGTTACACAGCATCTCTGCAGCAAATCTGGCAGTGCGTGGCAGGCCAATCCACAGAGGCCATGTTTCTAGAGAAACCGGAGCCCAGTGGGAGATTCCCCCTGAGGGCCCATACCTGGTAGCTGGCCTCCGAAGCCCATCGTTCCCTCGTGAACCCCTCCCGACCACACCGGCAGGGGCAACATGGTGGCTGACCTGGGGGAGCTCGCCAAGCTGCGGGACCTGCCCAAGCTGCGAGCCTTGGTGCTGCTGGACAACCCGTGTACGGACGAGAACGACTACCGCCAGGAGGCCCTGGTGCAGATGGCGTATCTCGAGCGCCTGGACAAGGGCCTCTACGAGGAGGAGGAGCGGGCTGAGGCTGATGCGACCCGGCAGCGGGTGAAGGAGGAGCAGGAGGCTGAGCCCGAGCCCGAACTGGAGCCGGACCCGTCATCCATCTAGCAGTTCCCCGAGCCTCCAAGGACAGTAAGGACGGGGGGCAGGGAGGCCAGAAGAGGAGGCCAAGGGCCTGGCAGATGGGAAGGGAAGTTGCTGTAGGAGGAGGTGGCTGAGGAAGGCAGAGGCAAGGAGAACCCTTGGGGAGACCTGGGTTAGGAGTCACGGGGGAGGAGAAAGAACAAGAAGAGCCTGGGGGGAGCTGAGAGAGGCTTAGGAGATACATCAGGAGGCCTGAGGAGTGAGCAGTATGAATGGGGTGGCAGGCAGAGACGTGGCTGTGGGCTGGGCGGCCACACCTGATGGGAAATGCTGGGTCTGGGGCATGGGGCGTGGGGTGGGGTTGGGGGCCGTGTATGAGGATGGCAGCCGGGCCTAGAGGAGAAGGCAGGAGAGGAAGATCCTGCACTAAAGAGCCAAAGCTAAAAATAACAGGACACTGGCAGAAGGAAGAAAGGAGGACAGAATGAGGCAGAAAGGGACTGAGGCTATGAGACCAGGGAAGCGCGGCAGCCGTCACTTCAGATGGGGCAGAGGCAGCAGTGGGAGTGCAGTGGGGCCCAGAGGATTGGCTTCTGTCCTCTTCCTCCGGGAGACCAAAGATGCTGGCCCCAACACTGAGGAGACTCCCAGTTGGGGGGGCCCACACCCCCTCTTCCGGAGACAGAGGACGCCTTCTCTTGCCCCAGGCCTAGGAATTCATCACAGCCTGCCTCCCAGACTCTGTGACGGGCACCTGGGCAGCGGTGACTCGGCGGGAGCAGCCCTCAGGCAGACCTGGTGGGAACCAGGCCTGGATGGGCCCGGGGATGCTTGAAGAATTGGCTGCGGAGGGGCTGCGGAGGCGGCGGCCTGGAGTGTTAGGAACAGTTCGTTTTTCCAATAAAGAGACATTTTGATACTCTTGTGTCTGACCGGGTTTGTGAGACACTGAGGCTGTCACGGGCTTCACTGGCGTGAGGCTGAGATTGTTACTTTCCACGGGGTCGGGGTGTGGGTATGAGCGCGCGTGGGCGGCGGGGGGCCAGGTCCTGGGTGGCCCCCGGCCCCTCCCACATCGCTCTCCTCTTGCCCTCCCCGCCCCATCCCATCGGTTCCCCCCCCGCCCCATCCCATCGGTTCCCCCCCCCCCCCCGCCCCATCCCATCGGTTCCCCCCCTCCCACCCCCGCGCTCCTACGTGCGCCTCCGCTGGCGGCTCCTGAATCATCGGGGGCTCCGGGTCACATGCGCCCGCCCGGCCCTATCCGCGCCTCCCCCGCCCGCCGCCCGGGCTCCGCAGCCACCGCCACCGCCACTCCCGCTCTCTCTGCGCCGCCACCGCCACCACTGCCAGCGCCACCGACAGCGCCACCGCCACAGGCTGGGTCTGCAGCCCCGAGGTGAAGCCCCGGCCGAGCCCCGCGCCCCTCCGGCCCCCTCCCTTCGCCGCCGCGCCCTCGCCCCTCTCCCCGGGCCTCGCGCATCCCTCGCCCCGCGGCGCTGCGCACCTGCTCCGCCACCCGCGCCCCCCAGGCACCTCCTTCCCCAGCCTTCCCGGACCGCTCGTCTCGGTTTCAGGCTGTTGCCCCCTCCTCATTCGCGCGCCAGGCCTCTCCGCACCTGTGTCTAACTGCGCCTTTCTCCACCCTGTCTGCCCCCTCCCCATGCCCCTTTTCGCCTCCGGTTCTGTCGATGATAAGGTTTCGCGGTCTCCCCGGGCTGTGCATTTTTACCCTGACACGTCCTTTGGCTTTGCATCGGGGAAATGTCTTTCTCACCCTTCCTCGGCATCCGCAGACTTCCTCTAGACGCCCCTCTCCCGCTCCTCTCCCGCGTCGCCCACTCCGGTTACAGTGTTTCCACTGCACCGGGGAGGGATGGGAAGAAGGGAGAATTTGTCTAGGGGCCGGGGGAGGACCGGCCCAGCTGTGCCTCTCCCCACGGGTCTCTCTTCGTCCTCGTCCCTCCCCACGGCAACCCCCAGAGACTGAGGACCCTCTCCGCAGACTTCTCTACTGTACATCTCTAGGGAAGAGGAGGGACATACATTTGGAGGGAGATTGGGACCTTGGAATGGGGGTTGGAGCGTTAGATTGGGGGGGATGGGGGCTCGGGAGGAGAGGCCTCCCGCTGCCCATGCGACCCATGCTCTTCTGGGCTCCAAGGAGAAATGCAGACCTAGCAGCCGGACCGCCCTGAGGAGATCTGGGGGAACCCCACCAGCCGGCTGCTGAGGGGGCGAGGGAACCACTGCCGTGCCCCTCCCCTCCTCACTGCGGAGTCCTCCCATTTCGTTTTTGATCCTACCCCGCCCCCCACTGCAGTGACCTCCCCTTCCTCACTGCATTGACCTTCTCCTCTCCCCACGGGCGGGAGGGATCCCTTCTACAGCCGACGACTGCAGCCAGCTCCTCGCCACCCCCCACCCAGTGCAGTAACCTCTTTCCCATCCCTCCCAGCCTCCCAGCCTTTGGCCCCTCCCACTGGTCTCAGGCTCCACCCCTCTAAGCCTCTTACCTTTTTCCTTCCTTCCCTTCCACCCAAGGAGATCCCAGCCATCATGTCCATAGAGAAGATCTGGGCCCGGGAGATCCTGGACTCCCGTGGGAATCCCACGGTGGAGGTGGATCTCTACACTGCCAAAGGTAATGGGCAGGGCCTTCCCACAGCCCCCATGCTGGCTTTGCCCTCGCCTGGCATGGGAGGCTCCCCGGGGACTCCCAGTGGGGATGAGGTGCTGGGCCAGGCTCACGAGCCTGGAGCGGGGCGGGGTGGGTCCTCCTTGTCCAGGGGAGCCAGGATAGGCCGGTCTCTGTGTGCTGGTTTAGTGTGTGATACACCCTGCCTCTGCCCTCTGTGTTCACCGTGTGTGCGTGTGTGTGCCGTGTGTGCGGGCACCATGTGTGCTGCCTGCATAGCTTCGTTTCTGTGGGTTCCCACTTGCGCCTGTGGGACCTCAGTTGGGTGGATGAGGAGGCCACTGCTTGTGCATCCGCCTCCGTGCGTGTGTCCGGGTCGGGGGGCGGGGGGTTGTTAAGGAGCGCTGTGGGAAGAAGACTGGATGCGGCTGCAGGGGCGTAGAGCTGGAAGGCTGAAGAATCCCTGGTCCCTGTGGTGTCCTCTCTCTCCATCCTCATTCCACGTTCCCCTCCCAGGGCTTTTCCGGGCTGCGGTGCCCAGTGGAGCCTCCACCGGTATCTATGAGGCCCTGGAGCTAAGGGATGGGGACAAACAGCGTTACTTAGGCAAAGGTGAGGCCCTTTGTCTTTTCCCGGCTCTCCCGTCCCTCCACTGGGGACCTGACACCAGTCCCCAGCCCTCTTCCTGCATGCCTTCCCCCCACCTTTTCTCTTCTGGCCCCTCCTGGCCTGAGCCGGCCTGACCTCTCCACCTCTCCTTAGGTGTCCTGAAGGCAGTGGACCACATCAACACCACCATCGCCCCGGCCCTCATCAGCTCAGTGAGGCCCGCTCTTTGCTGGGGGTGGGGACCAGGGTCCTGGAAGGAACCCTGGATTAGGGGAGGATGAAGAAGAGGGAGAAAGGCCCACCTCTTGGGAATCATGGTTACCGGGGAAGGATGCCCCCTGCTCCCATGGAGCTTCAGGTCCCCTAATCCAGACAGGCCACTGTTGCAGGAACCTGGTTGGACCCTGACTAGATGTGAGCCTGTGTGTGGATGTAGGGGGCCCTCTGGCTTAGGGTCCAGCCTTCATCCTGGCTTTGGGTGATGGAGGCTCTGCTCACAGGGTCTCTCTGTGGTGGAACAAGAGAAGCTGGACAACCTGATGTTGGACTTGGACGGGACTGAGAACAAGTGTAAGCAGCGGCTGGGAGAGAGTGGGGGAGGGGCGGGAACTCACGGAGCAGATGGAGAACTGAGGGGCCAGCGCTGTGGGGGGCTTCTTAGGAAGGATGACCTGGGACTTCCCTGGAGGTCCAGTGGTTAGGACTCTGTGCATGAGCTTCCACTCCAGGGGGTACGGGTACGATCCCTGGTCGGATCCTGCATGCTGCGAGGTGTGGCCAAAAAAAAAAAAAAAAAAAAAAAGAGAAGGATGACCCGAGGGGGACTAGCCCTTCAAGAAACCATGAGTTTAACGCCAGTGGGAGGGAGTGACATTAGACAGAAGGGAGAACTTTGCAGCATAAGGAGGGGGGAGTTGGTGGCAGATAGTCTGTGGTCTCAGGGATGTTTAGCAATAGTGCCGCTCTCTGCCCTTTCCAATCACCTCCCCTTGACGCCCCCCACTATTTTCAGGAGAGGATGCATGTGGTGTTGCAGGAGTGGAGAGGGAGGAGGGGGGGTCTCCTTTACCGGCTCCTTTTGGGGAGTATAGGTGGAGGCGAGGCCTGGAAGGGGAAGGAGACGTGTTTGCTCAGTGTCTTCCTCTGTAATCTCCCAGCCAAGTTTGGGGCCAATGCCATCCTGGGTGTGTCCCTGGCCGTGTGTAAGGCAGGGGCGGCCGAGCAGGAATTGCCCCTCTACCGCCACATTGCTCAGCTGGCTGGGAACTCAGACCTCATCCTGCCTGTGCCGGTGAGACTACGACCTGCCCCTCCCAGGGGTGGGTGGGGAGGGAGTATGAAGCCTTGTGAGGACTGATGGGAGGAAAGTGATGGGGCGCAGCTAAAGATAAAGGATGGGGACGGGAGACTCTGAGTCCAGGAAGCTGGAGGAAGTTTGGGATTTTGGGTTGACACTCCCAGGGGCGGAGAGGGAAGTGCTCTGTGACTTTTCTGTCCTCCTGTGGCTCCCAGGCCTTCAACGTGATCAATGGGGGCTCCCATGCTGGGAACAAGCTGGCCATGCAGGAGTTTATGATCCTCCCAGTGGGCGCTGAGAGCTTTCGGGATGCCATGCGACTCGGGGCGGAGGTCTATCACACACTCAAGGGCGTCATCAAGGACAAGTATGGCAAGGATGCCACCAACGTGGGAGATGAGGGTGGCTTTGCCCCCAATATCCTGGAGAACAGTGAAGGTGAGGCCAGGAGCCCCACTCCTAGCTCTAAGTCTCACTCCATCCCGGGACATCAGGAAGGGCCACACATTTCACCAAGTCCCGAGGAGGCTGCGTGAGGGTCCCTGAGCTAATTCCAAGAGGTTCCAGTCCTCGGAGTGGGTGCCAGAGGGCCTAACAAATTCACATGCAGGCCTAAGGGGACATTCTTTATCCACCCAGCCAGATCTGTTAGCATCTGCAAGTTCCCACTGGAGCCCCTGGGGATGCTGGGAGATGGTCTAGGTGACCTGTGGGATCCATCCCCACCTTTAACTCCGATGGATCCTCAGTTTGATGAGATACACCATACTCCAGGAAATCCACTCCAAATGTATCCCACTCCCACCCCAACCTCTTAGACTTCTAGGATTTCTAGTCTTTCTCTGCCCTGGTAGAAACCTTATAGTGAAGAGAAACTCTACAGGCAGGTAGTGGCTAAGAGTTAACTTTCTGGGGCCAAATTGCCTGGATTTGAACCTTGACTTGAAGAGTTACTGGCTGGTGATCTTGCTCACTTAACTTCTCTGTGCTTGTCTTTCTCATCTGTAAAATGGGAATAACAACAGTATCTACCTCTTAGCATCATTGTGAGGATTAAATGAGATCATATGTGTAAGTGCTCAGGTGACATAGTTAAACCCTCAATAAATTATAGCTATTTAAAACAAAACAAACAAACAAAAAAACAGAACTATGGGACTTCCCTGGTGGTCCAGTGGTTAAGAGTCCACGCTTCCAATGCAGGGGCTGCGGTTCGATCCCTGGTCGGGGAACCAAGAATCCCACACACCGTGCGGCATGGCCAAAACAAAAACAAAAACAAAAAAACGATTATTAACACAATTCCATTCCTCTGCCTTCCTAAAAGGTGGCCTGCTCGTCGCAGACCTGG
Organism: Eubalaena glacialis; assembly: GCF_028564815.1. Taxonomy (NCBI): domain Eukaryota; kingdom Metazoa; phylum Chordata; class Mammalia; order Artiodactyla; family Balaenidae; genus Eubalaena; species Eubalaena glacialis. The sequence continues at coordinate 110,589,913 of NC_083726.1, read as the reverse complement.
GAATAACCCCAAAACAACCTTAACCAGACCTCTCCCTAGCAACAGCCCTCCACTTCTGTTCTGAATTTCTTTCTTTCTCTCATTCCTCCTCGCCCATTGTATTCCATCCCCAGCCTTGGAGCTGGTGAAGGAAGCCATTGACAAGGCTGGCTACACAGAAAAGATCGTCATTGGCATGGATGTCGCCGCCTCGGAGTTTTATCGTGATGGCAAATACGACTTGGACTTCAAGTCTCCCGCTAATCCTTCCCGATACATCACTGGGGACCAGCTGGGGGCCCTCTACCAGGACTTTGTCAGGGACTATCCTGGTGAGAGCAAGGGCTGTGGCAGGGGGAGGGCAGGGGGCAGGCAGGGATGTGTTGGGGACAACTCTGGACCTTACGGGGGGGTGCTGACCCGGGTGCCAGGGAGAGATGTCCTGAGAAGAACCTGAGAACCAGGGATGGGGTGAAGGAGCCTCCTGCAGAGGCTGGGCTTTGGATGTCGTGTAAATGTGCAGGTACCTGTGGTGAATCTGTTCCATCTGCTTTGGACCCTGATTAAAGTCGTGATCTCTGAAGCTGCTGGGATCAGGGGGCGGGTTTGGGAGGAACCAGGCATGGTGAGAGGGTGACTGGAACTAGCACAGTTCAGGATCTCTGGTTGATAAAACTGGATGCTGGGGAATTCCCTGGCGGTCCAGTGGTTAGGACTGTGCTTTCACTGCCGAGGGCACGGGTTCAATCCCTGGTCAGGGAACTAAGATCCCATAAGCCACCAGTGTGGCAAAAAACAAAACAAAACAAGACAACAACAAAGAAGACTGGATGCTGAATGGAGCTGGACGTGACGTGGATGAGGAGGTGCTGAATCACCCTCTCTAGGTCCCCCAGTGGCTTTTACCCCTGGATGGAGGCAGTTGGTTTCCGGTTCCTGAGACAGAGCGAGAGAAAATAGGCATAAATTGCAGAATGAAGTTTTTAGAATAGCAACGAGGACGGGCTTCCTGGTAGAAAATGGGAAAATACAAAGATAGGTTGTGAGAAAGTTTCTAAACTCTTGTTTTTTGAAAGGTTTTATGAAAGAATCAAGAAGCAGTCAGGGCAGGCTTATTTCAGGGGAAGCAGGGGTGAGGAGGCTGAGTTGGCCGGGGGGTCTGATCTGTCCATTCAGGGAATCTAAGCGGGGTGTTCCTGCCTGACTCAGAACTTCATCATCGCTCTCCCAACAGTGGTCTCCATCGAGGACCCCTTTGACCAGGACGACTGGGCTGCCTGGTGCAAGTTCACAGCCAACGTGGGGATCCAGATTGTGGGTGATGACCTGACAGTGACCAACCCAAAGCGAATCGAGAGGGCCGTGGAGGAGAAGGCCTGCAACTGTCTGCTGCTGAAGGTCAACCAGATCGGTTCGGTCACCGAAGCCATCCAAGCGTGAGTGCCTCGCGTCCCTGACTCAGCCCGTTTCCGCAGGATGCCTCTCACCAGTGCTCCCAGCCCAGTCTTGCCCACAAGTGCTGAAGGGGGCAGGGAACCTGGAGTCACTTTCACGGCTCTCCTGGTTCTGCTCCCTCTGCCCAGATTCCCTGCTCCCCTCCCAGACAGCTTCCCTCCAGATGTTTCTTGACCAACATAGGGGATGAGAAGAGGGCGCGGGCGTGAGGGGCTGGGGCTCAGTGCTGCTGTACGGATGCAGGTGCAAGCTGGCCCAGGAGAATGGCTGGGGTGTCATGGTGAGTCACCGCTCGGGAGAGACTGAGGACACGTTCATTGCGGACCTGGTGGTAGGGCTGTGCACAGGCCAGGTGAGCACCAGGGAGCCCTTTGTGCAATTGGTGGGTTCTAGGCTCAGGTGGCTCTCTCCTTCCAGGTGTTTGCGGGTGTTGGGGGAATTTCAAGGGAGTATAAGTTTTCTTTCACGGGGCAAAGGGCGGCTACTGAGCTGCTTATCTTTTGGGGTGTTTCAGATCAAGACTGGTGCCCCATGCCGTTCTGAGCGTCTGGCTAAGTACAACCAGCTCATGAGGTGAGGGAACCCGGGGAATGGAAGCCCAGGGCCCAGGGGGTTATAAGCTGTGTTTCTCCACCATTTCATCTCCAGTGCCTGGGGTCTGGAGAACAAACAGTAGGCATCCAGAAAATACTTGTTTTTGATTGATGGGTTTACAGATGGCCTGATTGAAGGCCCATGGAAAGCCAGGGAATGCCCTCGCTCAGGCCAGGACCCGGGAGCAGGTGGTGTGAGGGGCTTGGAGGATGGTGGCCCCATGGGAAGGGGGGTGCGGTCCTCCTGCTTCCCTGACTGTTTCCTTTCTGACTCACCTCTCTCAGAATCGAAGAAGAGCTGGGGGACGAAGCTCGCTTCGCCGGACATAATTTCCGCAATCCCAGCGTGCTGTGATCCCTCTACCTGCCTGGAGACTTGGAACCCCTCGCCCGTCCTCCTGGAACCTCTTCTTTCCGGTCCTGCTCGAAATTTCACCCCAGACACCCCGGCTGACCTGCTGCGCTGCTCCTTGGCTGGTCCAGCCCCTGCTGTCTCCGCTCTCGCCCACTCTGGGTTCCACACTCTCCACTCCTCCTTCCTTTCTCTTCTCCCTCCTCAAAAACTGGCCACGGACTGAGGATGTAAGGGCATCCACGGAAGACCGATCAGGGTCTGTGCCGGAGCGTCAGGGTTGGTTGTTGCGGTGGGTAGAGGGGCCATGTGTCATGTGTGCTTTGCGCTGGGTCTGTTCGTTTCCAGGTTGCGTATGAGGCAGGAACTGCGCAGTGCTGAGTGGAGGGGCGCGCTGGCTGCGTGCTCAGGCCTGGCCTAAGGCGCTGATATATTATTTATTCATTTATTTATTTTTCATTCATCCTGTTAATGATTCACTTCCTCATAACTCCAGGGCCAGAAACTGGCCTGACTGGACGGGACCATGTGTCTGTATTTCATGTGACTGTAGATTCTGAGATGGCCTGGGGTGGGGGTCTTGCTGGAACGGGAAGGGTCACAGAAAGGGGCCTCGATGAGGGTTCCTGTGTGCGTGCCAAGCCTTAACCGCAGCCTGGCTCGGTCCAGAGGTGGGGCTGTGTGCCCGGGGCTCCTCCCCTGTCCCTCTCTCCCCAGCCCGTTTCCCCCTCGTTCGTTCTTCCTGCAGCTGCACCTGAGCACCGTCTCACTCCCCCGTGCCGTGTTCCACAGCTGCCAGCACCTCTGTGGCGTTGAAATGAGCACCACCATTAAAGTCTGAGTCACCGTGCATTACTGTGTCTGAGGAGTCTTACTCTCGTCCACACGAGGGGAGAGAAGATGGAGCTCCTGGAAGTTGGTGAAACTGGATAGCAGAGCTGGGGAGGGCACAGAAAGAGGAAGAAACCCAACAAATAGGCCAGGAGGATGGCATTGCCTACCTCACCCTGGCCAGGTAGGGAGCACATTGCCCTGCCTTGTCAGCAGCAAGCCTGGCCCCAGGACCCAGGTGAATTAGGGGTTCTTAACCTGGGGTCCCAGAATTCCTAAAAGTATCAAAAATTGTGTGTGTATATGCATTTTTGGAGAAAGGGATCCAAAGGGTTTGCAGATTCACCAAGGGCCTTGACCAGAGAAGGGATAAAGCTGTGGGCTGGAGCAGCTCCGGCACTGGGCCTCTCCCAGACCAAGTCCTGGCTGCTTCTGGGATGGACCAGCACTGCCTGGGCAGCACCCCTTGCAAGGTGGGGACCCGGGGAGGAAAGGATGGTACGAGGGAAGAATGGTACCATGGAGCGAGGGAAGAATGGTACTGGGGGTACAGAAGCCTGAGGAAACAGCCTTCCAGTAAACTGGAGATTCAGGACCTGGGGTACTCAACGGGCCCCTCCCTGGGTCAGCCTGCGAGAAGGTTGCCAGTGTGTGGCTGGGGAGACGCACTATCACCCTTCAGCTCCAGCGGAGCCCCAGCATTGAGATGGGAACCCAGGAACAACCGGGGAGGAGGGGGGAGGGGGAGCCCCCTCCAGGGCTCGGATACACGGGCGGAGCCGGCAGGGGCTGGGGGAAGCTGTGGCCACTAGAGGGAGTCAAGCTTCTGTAGGCTGTTGACTGCACTGGCTCCAGGGCGAGGGTGGGAGGAATTGCAAGGCTGCTCCCTCTGTGGGCCTCCCACTCTGTTTCTTCTCTGAGTTCTGGTCCTGGGCCCCCTCTGCTATCCTGCCCAGCTCCAGGACTGGAAGAGGATTCCCGTTCTGTATGGGCAGGACCCGTTTCTCTGCTTTTCTCCTTCTGTGTTGCTGACAACTCAGCCCTTTTCAGTCGAAGAGTTTCTCGCCCCGGCCTCTGTGCCTCTTCATTCCAGCGCGGGCATCTCAGCTTTCCCTTCTCTGCTGTCTCCTGGTGCCCCTCTCTGTTTCCCTTGGGGGCACACCGTACTTTTCTCTAGGGTCCATTATATCCATCTTTCTTCAGTAACTCCTGGTCGGAGCCACATTTCCTAACCTCTGCCCTTTCCTCCTTGCTAGGTCGCCTTCTCATGCCCCCCACACCCCAACCCCTCAGGTACTGGCTTGGATTGGGTTACAGCTAGCTCTGCCTGGGCCTCCCAGGCCCCTCTCTCCACTTTCCTTTTGTGCCGTTGCCTGGAGACGGGTGGGTCGTGGGGGACTGGGGCCAGAGAGGGAGCTGGGGTGAGGGATGGTGGTGGGGTGTGTGTGATGCTCCCTGAAGCTGAATTGTGAGCCCGGCCCTCAGGTAGGGGAGGAATTGGAGGGGGTAGGCCCTGGCTTCTCTTCTCACTCTCCTCATCCCGTTTCTACCACTGCCTAAGTTTTTCTTTTAGGCTCAGATATGTCACCATCCTAGCCCATCCCTTAGTGGTTAAAAAAGGAGGGAGAAGAGCTCGGCCTGGAAAGGAGCTGGGAAGAGCCTGGGCCAGGGCCCAGTGGGGGACTGAACTGAACAGTGCAGACAGGGAGGAAATGCAATGGAGGGGGGACCATGGGGAGAGGAGGAGTCTTGGAACAAAGTTGGGGGGTGGGGAGAAGGAGCTGGGGTTCTCCTAGGACACAGATGAAGGGAGTGGGCAGCGGGGGCGGGCAGGGTGGAGCTGTCTGGAAAGCCCTGAGGGATAAGGAAGGTGGGACTGGGGTAATAAAGTGAGTGCCAACCAGTTCAAGAGTCTGAAGAGTGGTGATTCATTCCTAGGCCAGGGAAGCCTTCCTGCTCAGGTTCCCCGGTGCCATAGAATCCATTTAGAGCTTCTGGGTATTCCTAGAACTTGGCTGAGCCTGGCCCAGGGAAATATGAGGCAAAATCTACTAGTTGCTACGGAGCCAAGCTCCTTCCTTCTCAGAAGGCTGGTGGGATCCTACCTTCAGGGCCCACCCTCGGCCTCTAGCTGGCAGGCTCACACACACACACACCACCCCCAGCCCCAGCCCCAGCCCCAATCTGGAGCGCTATTGAGGGCTCCCAATCCAGACTCCGGCTCCAGCTCTTCCTGTTTCCCAGCCTGCCTCCCTCCCATTCTCTGGCCTTCCCAATCTCAGCTGCCAAAAATCACCCAGCGTCTTGGTGTCCTTTGTCCTGAGAGATGTTGCTGCTTGGTGTGGGGCAGGGAGAGAGCCCAGGAGACTCGGGGGTGGGGGTGGGGGGGTGGGGGGGGTGGGGACCGGGGGTGCTGGCCTCCTGGCTGAAGACTGGGAGTGGCTGGGGACTGTCAGGGACACAGGCTGCCTGGAGAGGGGTCTGCGGTGGAACTGTCTCCACATTAGAATGATCGCGATGGGGGAACCTGGGCACCTGGGGTTGTCTCCACGTGGAGCCTAATCCCCACCGGACCCCTTCCCTGTAGCCCAAAGTACTGTGAGTGATGACTCCGAACAGATTTGAGAAGGAAAATGGAGCTGCTACCAGACAGAGGGCCTGAGGATGGTGTCCCACTCCCATAAATGAACGCTCATGCACCCCCATTCCTACCATTTCCTTCTACTGCTTTCCCTTCCCATCTCCCCTAGCTTGTCCTCCCTATCATTGAATTTCCCTCCTCCTCCGCATGGCCACCAAAGGCCTTGTCTATCTTACATTTCTTTCTCATCTTCATTACCACTCCCTTCCACCCGCACCCCATTCTATCTACCTTGTCTTGCCAAACGAAACCCTCCTCAGCTCTTTTGGAACCCCCCTGCCCCCCTGGAATCCAGCCATCCCCCCGCCCCATCTTCCACCTTCCTCTCCCACCCAGAACCCAGTCCCCTAGAATCTGCATCTGGTCCCACCGTCTCCATCCTTTCTTAAGGTTCCTCTTGCTTTCCCTTCTCTCTCCACATGACATCTCTAGACTTGTCATTCCCCCAAATTCTTATATTTCCTGTTCTTTCCCCAACACCAATCACCCCCAAACTCTTCACTCTCATCCAGAAACCCCATCCTCCTGTGTATGTCTCCATCTTTTCAATTTCTTCCCCTCCTTATGACCCCAAACTTCCATCCCATTCTCTCTCACAAATGCCCTCCCAAACCTCTTCTGCTACATGTCCGCCAAAGACGCTGTCACCCCAAGCTTCTTTCCCCTCCCCTTGTCACACACCTCACTGCCCCCGTGGCCCCCAAGAAGCTCAATCTCTCCAACCTAACTCCATTACCCCATCTCTGCCACAAACCCACAGGCTCCCCCCCTCACCTCTACCGCACACCCCTTGGCCCCCAAACTTCTCCAGCCTCCCTCATAACTGCCCATACAACCCACGGCCCCTCCTACCTAGCCCTCTCCCGCGCCAGGCCCGCGGGCTCCCCGCATTCCGCCTGAGCGAACCCCTCCCCGCGCCCAGGCCCCCTCGGCCTCGGTCTCTGCCAACTCGCACGGCGCCTCCCCCTCTCCGGATCCCCCTCCCCCCCCCCCCCCCCCCCCCGCCTCGCCGCTCGCCTCGCGCTCCCTCCCTAGCGGCTCCCTCCCGGCCCCTCTCTCCTCCGTTCCTCCGCGCTCCCTCCTTCTCCCTCTTCCTCCCTTCTCCCATCCCCCTCTCCCAAGCTCCCTCCCTTCGCCGTCCGCTTTCCTGTGCGAGTCGCCGGACGCGCAGCTCAGCCCGCCCGCCCGCAGCCCCGCGTCGGGCCGGGGCCTGGGGCCGGGACCCGTTTCGGGGGGACCGCCGGCCTCCGGGAGGGGCCAGGAGGGGGCGAGGGAGACGACCGCCCGGGAAGGGGCGGGGGCCGCGGGCGGAGGCCGCCTAGGGGGCCGGGGATCGCGCGAGTGCGGGCTGCGCGGGGCGGGCGCGGGCGGCGGGCGGCGGGTCGGAGCTGAGCGGAGCGCCAGCCGGGCCGCGGGGGCGGGCGGCGGCGCGGCGGGGGCGGGCTGCGCGGCCCGGGCGTTCCGGGTGGCCTGGGGAGGCGGCGGGCCTGGGGAGGGGCCGAGCGAGAGCGGGGATCGGGATTTGCTCCGGAGGCGGGCGGGCGATCCGGGCCAGGTGGGGTAGAAGGGGGGATGGGGGCCGCCCTCCGGGGGGGTCGGGGCCGCCGCCGCCGCCGTCGCGGCGGCGACTGAAGCCGGGAAGAGGAGAGGGGGGCGGGGGAGCGGCCGCCGCCGCCCCCCGGAGGCGCCGGAGCCCCGAATCCCGCTCGGAGCCAGCCAGCCGTCCCGAGCTACAACCAGGTAAGATCTGCCGCGGCCCGGGCCTCGGGCCCGCCCGGGTGCTGGCCCGCGGCTCCCCACCCCCACCCCTCGTAGTTCCCCCTCCCGCCGCCGCCGCCTCCATTTGTTATTTTCCCGATCCGGTCCCCCACTGCGGGCACTGCCTGGCCTGAGGCTGGGGGCTCAGGGGGTGGGGCCGGCCCCCGAGGAGGGATGGGGGCCAGGGTACCCTGAGGATCGGGAAGGTGGGGGGAGGTGGGAGGATCTCAGGAGGAGGGCTGATGGGGCAGGAGGGTAGCCAGGACCCTGGGACCCAAAGAGGAACCCCGAGGTGGAGGGTCGGCGGGGGAAAAATGGGATGCCCGTGAGGGGGCTTCGGGGCGAAGGCAAAAAGGAATGGAGAGATGGCAGCGAGGTGGGGCATGAGGACTCCAGGAAAAGCCCCAACGGCCCAGAACCCGGGTTTCAGAGCCCGGGGTTCGGGGTGCTAGGTGTAGAAGGGAGTTGGGAAATGGGGAAGGGGTGTGGTAGGTGGGAAGAGAGGGATTGTAGCTGATGAGGGAGGAGAATGGAACCTGGGGAAACGGGGGCTCTGAGAGGGCCACCTTGGAGAAGAAGAACCCGGCGTGTTCCCAGTGGAAGTGGGAAAGTGATGCCTTTGTCACTCAATTTTCTTTCCCCTACCCCGGGTCACCTCTGACCCTGTTTTTCCAATCTCAGACACAGGTACTTCTTGGCGAGGGGCACACTGGGGCCCAGTAGTGTGGGTCCTCCTGCAACTGGTGAGGAGGAAGACTGGAACCCTGAAGGGAGAGTTAGGGAGCAAGGGTTTCTGGGAGGGTGGAAACAGAGGAGAGAATTAGGCAGTCTTATAGGCACTCCAAACAAGTTGTGACCCCCATCCTCAAACCCCCAGAGCACCCACTGCCCCTCTAGCTGTGGTTTCCTTAAGAGGGGGTGGATCTTCATTACTGTTTTGTGCTCAGAGATTTCCCTTTGTGCATGGACTTATTTCTACTGGGGTAGGTACTCTTAAGCTCCCTTCCCTGAGGGTGCTATAGGAGGACAGGAGTTGCTTTGGTAACTGTAGGGGGAGTTGCTGGCAGATGGACCCCTGGGATGGACTGTTGAGGGGCAGGTTCTGCCATTTTGTTGCCATGGCAATGATCCAGCGGGATGGCTAATAGATGGGGGGGTCAGAATCTTGACTGGGCCTTTGGCTATGCCCTTGGAACTCTTGGCTGGGTTCTGGAGGATGTTTCTGGTGCTGCTCGTGGAGCGGAGGTTCCCCAAGGGGTCCACCCCCTTCCATCCAGCTGTCTTTGGGAACAGGTAGACATATTACTTGCAGGTCATAGTTGTTTCTCTAAGACCCTCCCTTTAGGCATGGTGGGAGGATAGAAATGCTCCTGTTCCAAGTTATACCATCTTTTGGCAGTTCATTATTAGGGACTTTTTGTATAGTCTTTTTGCTTCTTTGCACAGGTATTCTTCCATTTTCTTAAACTTGAGTCTTCCTTCCCCAAGTATCCCTTTTCGTCTTTCCCAGACTATCCCCACAGTGACCGCTTCCCTCAGCTAACCTTGGACCTTCTGTTTCTCTGACCTTGTAGGAATGGCTGGGCTCTCCATGCCCATCCCAGGTGAGGGTGGCCCAGGGGAGAGGGCTGTGGAACAGCCTGGTGTAGTGGAAATACTCCAGAACAGGAGCCGGGAGACCTGGGTCTAGTCCTGGCTGTACCTCTAACTGTGACCTTGGGCAAGTCACTTCTCTTTCTTTGAGCCTCAGCTTCATTGTCAGATGAAGGGATTATCGATAAGATGATATCTGAGGCCCCTCTGACCACTGTAGATTCTAAGGCTTAGGCCAGTGCCTTGTTATCTGCTGGTCTGGGCTGCACTGTTATCTAGGACTGGTTTGTGAGTCTGGCAGGTCTGGAATGATGGTGGAGGCTGGGCCAAAGATCCTGGAATTCACCCTGCAAGCCCATCCTAGAAAGCCTTGTGCCTCGAGTGTATTCCTTCAGACAGCCTCCTCAGATTTCTCCCTTAATTTCTTTTCTTGTTCTTACTTAGAGACTCTTTCCCTATTTTTCATGTTTTCACCTCCGCAATCTGGCCTTTGTCCTTTTGCTTTTGCAGTAAGGTGCTGAAGGTGAATGTGCTTAGTGTTTTGCAGACACATAGTAGGTGCTTATAGATAGATCGGAGTTACAGTGACCGGCTACTAGGACAGGAGGGAGGGTAGCTCAGCTTGTTGGTGCTAAAACATGCTCCAGGTTCAGGAATGTATATATAACCCAACCCTATCTCCTTCTCTCTCCTGCCACTCCTCCCCAGGGTCACCTACCCTTTTATGACTGCTTTTCTCCTTCAGAGCTACTCACTGCTAATTTTATCAGATTTTAACTGATTAAAGAAGTTGAGGTGGGGGAGGGCCACGCGAGGCTTGCTCTGTTCTTCAGGTACATCCCTGCCTTTCTCTGACCTTTTGGATCCCCTGACTCTCACCCACCATGAACAGGTTCTGTGATAGGAAGGAGAGATGAGCACCCCCCTTTAAGGGGGCTGGCAAAGACACACCAGTCACAGTCATCTCTCTTGTGCTTTTGTTAGGATTGTTTTCCCCTTTTGTTATGTTGGGTTTTGTTCTTTGGCTTTTTGGGGGGTTGACAGTATTTGAAAACCAATTCACACAACAACTCAAAAATGTGGTAATAGTTGTAATGGAAGAGAAATGGCTGGTGTACTGGGCAGAGCATCAGCTGTAAGTTCAGAAGACAGGGGGCTCCGTCCCAGCTATTTCGGGACTCTAAGTAAGTAAATTGTTATTAAGTTTCCTGGAAAGGTTAGGCTCACCCCTCACTGCATGCCTCAGTAGGGTTCAGTGGAGGTGAGTGACAGGTATTTACAATGTATTCCTTGGGAAAAATATGCTACAGAATCTAGAAAGGCTATTTCCCTAGCCAGACCTCCTAACTAACTCAGAATAGGTGGCTAAGCCTACTCCATTTCCACTGAGGCCAACAGCACTTCATTCGAGAAGACCTACTGAAGTTAGTGGGTTTAAAGGTCAGTAGCAAGAACAGACCAGAACACCCATATATACATGACATCTGTGGGGAATACAGAAAGGAAGAAAACAGTAAGAAGGTATCATTTTTGTTCTTAAAAGATCTTACGGTTAGTAATATGGAGAGATGTGACACTTAGCAAGAAATACAAACAAGTGCAAATGAAAATTGCTGGCTATGTAGATAGAGATATGTAGATAGGCCGTGAGGAGGTATGAGTCCCTGTCTAAGCCAGGTGGGAAGATAGGCTTACAAATGTGTACATTTGTCTTGTTTACCCACTGATATTCATTGATTTGGTTGGTAGAGTGAGAGCCTTGACTTTTCCTCTAGCCATAGGGAACGCAAGCACTAGAGCAGGGGTCTTATGAGAGTCTCAGAATTGAAGTTTTGCACTTTGGGGATACCTAGGTTTGGTCTTGGGCTTGGTCGGGCTGTGTGCCTTTGCATTGTAGAATGGGACATTGTTCTCCCACCTACTCTGATGTGAAAAAAGTTTCTTTTCATATCTCTGGGACTGATCCAGGCCTTCTGAGAATTCTCCCCACCAACTTCTGATGAGAGTACAGCTAAGTACTGAAGAGCGAGCATGGGCTTTGAAGTCAGGGAGATGGGGCTTGATTCTGGTGCTGTCACTGGTTCCTCACTGTGTATTTATCACACGAAGTTGGGCAAGTCACAGTCACAATCTTTGAGCCTCGGTTTCTTCACCTATATAATGGGGATAATAAGAATACCTCCTTTTCAGGGTTGGTTGTAAATATTAAATGAAATTGTACATGTAAGGGCTTGACGTAGAGAAGGTACTCCATAAATTAGCTAATACTTCAGCAACATTTCTTTATGCTCCTTTTAAAGGATCTGTGGAACTCGTGTGCGTGCATCTATTTCCTAGGGATCATGAAGGGTGAAACAGTGTGATCTCCTGAACTGGGGTGCATAGGCACCTCGGCGTTTTCTGCCTTCCCACGAGATGAAAGGGATGCTATTGCCGGCAGAGTTGCCCTCACAGGTGGCTGGGACGACCCATGGGCACGCCAGCAGTGTCTCATGGCTGGGCTGCTTACTCAGCCCCTTGACAGGCACGGTAGTGTCCCCTTCAGACCAGTGTTCCCCAGTTTGGAGACTCTGATGGTCTTTTTCCAACAGACTTCACTGAAAACAGATCGTGTGAGTTCCAGGTGCCTGTACTGGAAACTTGGAGATCCTGCTTCCTAGGCCACAGCTGTGGGGAACTTAGGGTGAAGCAGATAAGTTTCTGTATTCAGCTTCCCAGGCGGAGGAGAATGGGGTCTCCACAGCCTGAAGAATGAAGACACGACAGAATAAAGACTCAGTGAGTAGGAGCTAAAATGAGAAACACGAAAGATCAGGGGCAGGGAAGCTTCTGGCCTGTCCCAGGGCCCAGCCCCGCCCCTGCCACCCAGCTCCACTCTTTCCTCCCTCTCTTCCGCCGCCGGGCAGCACCTCCACCCCTCAGCAGACGAGCCTGGCTTTGAACCCCATCCTTCTGGGACACCCACTGGAGGGGAAGAATAGAAATAAGGCACATGATAAAGTGAGGTGCAATGTAGAAAACATTATCTGCTTGCTTCCTTCTCCCTCAGATGTCAATGAGGAGTGGACGGAAGAAAGAGGCCCCTGGGCCCCGGGAAGAACTGAGATCGAGGGGCCGGGCCTCCCCTGGAGGGGTCAGCACGTCCAGCAGCGATGGCAAAGCCGAGAAGTCTAGGCAGACGGCCAAGGTATTCTGTCCCCATGTCCTGCAACAGGATGCCCAGGCACCAGGGCTGATGGTGTGTATGTGTGTTGGGGAGAACTTCCTGTCTGGCTGAGGGTACTGGTGGAGCTCGGGAGGTATAGGACAGGAATTTTCTTTCTCTCTAACAGAAGGCCCGAGTAGAGGAAGCCTCCACCCCAAAGGTCAGCAAGCAGGGCCGGAGTGAGGAGATCTCGGAGAGTGAAAGTGAGGAGACCAACGCACCAAAAAAGACCAAAACTGAGGTGGGAGACCCTTGCAGCCATCCTGACCCATTTTCTGACCATTCTTTCACCCAAACTTCCTTTTGCTCACAGTTCTTATTTTAGTTGTGCCTGGAATATGAGAGGAAAGTCTTATCCTAGTGCTTATTAAAGTAGCCTATGTGTCAGTCAGATCTGCAGGGCTTTGGCCAGACTGTCAGATGATCAGGCAGGGCCAGAAGGGGACTGGAAGAGTGTGGGATTCTAGCCTCTCCTCTTCTAGGTGCTTTCGTGCAGGGGCTGGGGAGGAGATCCAGGCTGAGGGGTCTCAATGGAAGGAACAAATAAATCATAAGGAGCATGCAGAAGTGGCCTTTTTAAGAACCAGTGGTTTCTGGGATGTTTAGTTAAAGGAGTAGATGAGATGAGAGGATGGCAGATGGGCTGGTGGAAGACAGGGATTTGGGTTCAGCTGTGGATTGGGAGAAGGTGCTAGAGATGGACACTTGAGGAGGGAACTCAGACGGCTGCTGGGGAGCAGCAGAGACTGTGGGGGGAGTGGGGGAATCCCCGGATGGCAGGGAGGTAGGCTCGAGCAGGAGTACTCATCGCATCGTGGTACAGTGGTGTGCTGTGAGCGGGAGGTTATTTTGTGTGAGGGAGGCCCCAAATCCAGAAGCAAGGAAGGAAAAGGAGAGGGAAAAATGACCCTCCCTCTTCTACAGCAGGAGCTCCCTCGGCCACAGTCTCCCTCGGATCTGGATAGTTTGGATGGGCGGAGCCTCAATGATGATGGCAGCAGCGACCCTAGGGATATCGACCAGGATAACCGAAGCACGTCCCCCAGCATCTACAGCCCTGGAAGCGTGGAGAATGACTCCGACTCGTCTTCTGGCCTGTCCCAGGGCCCAGCCCGCCCCTACCATCCACCTCCACTCTTTCCTCCCTCCCCTCCCCCTCCAGATAGCACCCCCCGACAGCCAGAGCCTGGCTTTGAATCCCATGCTGCTGGGACACCCACTGGGTATCATGCTCCCATGGAGCCTCCCACATCTCGAATGTTCCAGGCTCCTCCAGGGGCCCCTCCCCCTCATCCACAGCTCTATCCTGGGGGCGCTGGTGGAGGAGTTCTGTCTGGACCCCCAGTGGGCCCCAAGGGGGGAGGGGCTGCCGCTTCAGTGGGGGCCCCTAGTGGGGGTAAGCAGCACCCCCAGCCCCCCACCCCCATTTCAATATCAGGCTCTGGGGCTGGTGGTGCTCCCCCAACAAAGCCGCCCAACACCCCAGCTGGTGGTGGAAACCTACCGTCTGCTCCACCACCAGCCACCTTCCCCCACGTGACACCAAACCTGCCTCCCCCGCCTGCCCTGAGACCCCTTAACAATGCCTCTGCCTCTCCTCCTGGCCTGGGGGCCCAGCCGCTAGCTGGGCATCTGCCCTCTCCCCATGCCATGGGGCAGGGTATGGGTGGACTTCCTCCCGGCCCAGAGAAGGGCCCCACTCTTGCTCCCTCTCCCCACCCTTTGCCCCCTGCGTCCACCTCTTCTGCTCCCGCCCCGCCGATGAGGTATCCTTACTCGTCCTCCAGCAGCAGCTCTGCAGCAGCCTCCTCTTCCAGTTCTTCGGCCTCGGCCTCGGCCTCCCAGTACCCAGCTTCCCAGGCACTGCCCAGTTATCCCCACTCCTTCCCTCCCCCCACCAGCCTCTCTGTCTCCAATCAGCCACCCAAGTATACTCAGCCTTCTCTCCCGTCCCAAGCTGTGTGGAGCCAGGGTCCGCCCCCGCCTCCTCCCTATGGCCGCCTCTTGGCCAACAGCAATGCCCACCCAGGCCCCCTCCCTCCTTCAGCTGGAGGCCAATCCACTGCCCACCCACCAGTCCCGACACATCACCACCACCACCAGCAACAGCAGCAGCAGCAGCATCATGGGGGCTCTGGGCCCCCCCCACCCGGGGCATATCCTCACCCCCTGGAGAGCAGTAGCTCCCACCACGCACACCCCTATGCCATGTCTCCCTCCCTGGGGTCTCTGAGGCCCTACCCACCAGGGCCCGCACACCTGCCTCCACCTCACAGCCAGGTGGCCTACAGCCAAGCAGGTCCCAGCGGCCCCCCAGCCTCTTCCTCTTCCAATGCCTCTTCCTCCTCTCAAGGGTCCTACCCGTGTTCACACCCCTCTCCTTCCCAGGGCCCCCAAGGGGCGCCCTACCCCTTCCCACCGGTGCCCCCGGTCACCACCTCTTCGTCTACGCTTTCCACGGTCATTGCCACAGTGGCTTCCTCGCCAGCAGGCTACAAGACAGCCTCCCCACCTGGGCCCCCACCGTATGGCAAGCGAGCCCCGTCCCCAGGGGCCTACAAGACAGCCACCCCGCCCGGATACAAGCCGGGGTCCCCGCCCTCCTTCCGAACGGGGACCCCACCGGGCTACCGAGGCGCCTCGCCGCCCGCAGGCCCAGGGACCTTCAAGCCGGGCTCGCCCACGGTGGGGCCCGGGCCGCTGCCGCCTCCGGGCCCCTCGGGCCTGTCATCCCTGCCACCACCGCCTGCGGCCCCCGCCTCAGGGCCGCCCCTGAGCGCCACGCAGATCAAACAGGAGCCGGCTGAGGAATATGAGACCCCGGAGAGCCCGGCGCCCCCGGCCCGCAGCCCCTCGCCCCCTCCCAAGGTGGTAGACGTGCCCAGCCACGCCAGCCAGTCGGCCAGGTGAGCGGCGGGGGGGTGAGGGGGTGGCGGGCGCGGACGGGCCTTGCGTTCGTTCGTGTGGTGCTTTTCAAAGTACTCCAGACCCTGGTTTCGGCCGCTGGTGCGGGGCCGCTCGCAGGGGCTGAGCGCGCGCTGCCTCCGCGCCCGGCAGGTTCAATAAACACCTGGACCGCGGCTTTAACTCGTGCGCGCGCAGCGATCTGTACTTCGTGCCGCTGGAGGGCTCCAAGCTGGCCAAGAAGCGAGCCGACCTGGTGGAGAAGGTGCGGCGCGAGGCCGAGCAGCGCGCGCGCGAAGAAAAGGAGCGCGAGCGCGAGCGGGAACGCGAGAAGGAGCGCGAGCGCGAAAAGGAGCGCGAGCTGGAACGCAGCGTGGTGAGTGCGTCACCGCGCGCCGCCTCCCGCCTCTGGCCCGCCCTCTACGCGACTCGGGAAGGCTCGAGGGGTGGGGATGGGGGTCATGCGCCACCTGTCGGAGAGGAGGAGCCACTGCAGCCCAGGAAATGGGGACCAAAGGATTCCAGCGGGAGGAATTGCATCTCTGGGCTGGAGGAAGGCAAGCTCAGGTCAGAGTACCTGTGGATCGCAGGAAGAGCCACTAATCTACATAGGAAGAGAAGGGGCAGGGAAGTCCCTGGCAGGCTGAGTTCCAATAAGTTGAAGCTTTAGGTATTCAATGCTGAGACCTGAGCAGCTGAGGACCAGGACCAGCCACCTCTTTCCAACCCGCCTTTTTGACCCCGCTTCTCCGTGTATCCCACAGAAGTTGGCGCAGGAGGGCCGTGCTCCAGTGGAGTGCCCATCTCTCGGCCCAGTGCCCCATCGCCCTCCATTTGAGCCGGGCAGTGCTGTGGCTACAGTGCCCCCCTACCTGGGTCCCGACACTCCAGCCCTGCGCACCCTCAGTGAATACGCCCGGCCCCACGTCATGTCTCCTGGAAATCGCAACCATCCATTCTACGTGCCCCTGGGGGCAGTGGACCCGGGCCTCCTGGGTTACAATGTCCCGGCCCTGTACAGCAGTGACCCAGCAGCCCGGGAGAGGGAGCGGGAAGCCCGTGAACGAGACCTGCGTGACCGCCTCAAGCCTGGCTTCGAGGTGAAGCCTAGTGAGCTGGAGCCCCTACACGGGGTCCCTGGGCCAGGCCTGGATCCCTTCCCCCGACACGGGGGCCTGGCTCTGCAGCCTGGCCCACCTGGCTTGCACCCTTTCCCCTTTCATCCGAGCCTGGGGCCCCTGGAGAGAGAACGTCTAGCGCTGGCAGCTGGGCCAGCCCTGCGGCCTGACATGTCCTACGCGGAGCGTCTGGCAGCTGAGAGGCAGCATGCAGAAAGGGTGGCTGCCCTGGGCAACGACCCGCTGGCCCGGCTGCAGATGCTCAACGTGACCCCCCATCACCACCAGCACTCCCACATCCACTCTCACCTGCACCTCCACCAGCAGGATGCCATCCATGCAGGTGAGACTCCTGCTTCCTTGCCCAGGCCCTTTGAGGCCACCTTGCCCCCCTGGCAAGTGATCGGGTGCTTCTGTTCCTCGGGCCAGGACTTCCCTCCCCACGTCTGGCCTGAGCCTCTCTCCTGAGATTGCTGCCCTGGTCTTTGCCTTCCCAGCCTGTCTCCTCCTGCCCCAGCCTTGCCACGGAGACCCTTCCTCACACCGCAGCCCTCTTCAGGTCTGGTGCCCACCCACGATAGAGGCCCAAGGTGGAAACCTTTGAAGGAGCACGGCCTTCCTCCCCTCACAGCCCCTGTCTCTGAGCCCTTCACGTAACTATTTTCTTCTTCCTCTGGATTCAACTCTTGTTTCTTGCCATCTTCTTCCCTCCCTGGCAGAGGTGTTTCATGTTCCTCTCTGCCTCTAGATCTGTGACCTTCTGGAAAGAGCCTTGTGGCTCTGGTTGTGGGATCACAGTTGACAACGAGCTTTACTCACTGTCTTTTCACCGCATTTCTTATTGTCAGAACACTGCCCCATCTAGCCTCACAGTCACTTTCATTGCAGGCTCCTTGTGCTTTCTCTCTTTTAAGCTCCTCCCGTCTCATTTCCTAAACTTCCTATCCTCTTCCGTCTCCTCTCAACAGTCCACTCCTCCCTCCCTATTCCTCAGGTCCCTCTGACAACTGTAATCTCCTGTCCTCTGCCATCTGTACATCCCTACTGCAGTAGGGTCTTGCCCTGTCCATCTCCCAGGCCCCTAGTTCCTCCATTGTGCCTCCTTGATCCACTGGATCTCCCAGTGTGTGATCGTCTACCTCTCGTCCCAGGCATGGATGCCTTCACCCAAATGCCTGGCTTTCCCCAAACCTCCCTCTGGTGACACCTTCCTCTTCTCTACCCTCCAGCCTCTGCCTCGGTGCACCCTCTCATTGACCCCCTGGCCTCAGGGTCTCACCTTACCCGGATCCCCTACCCAGCTGGGACCCTCCCCAACCCCCTTCTTCCTCACCCTCTGCACGAGAACGAAGTTCTTCGTCACCAGCTCTTTGGTAAGGATGGAGGTCTCAGGGTTGGGGAACGTCTCATGAGGGAAGGGCAGAAAGGAGGAAGTTAGGTGGTGGGATTGGCCTGGTTGGGCTTGGGGAGAGATGAGGAGGTGCCCAGAGGAGCTGGGAACGGGAGTAGGAGGGCTGAGGCCCTGCCCAAGAGAGGCACAGGTTTCAGGGCCAGGCTAAGAGGCCTGAATCCTAACCACCCCTGGCAACTTGCTGGACTGGCTGTCACCCAAGTTGATGAGTGGCAGTTCCTCTGTAGGTAAAGCGGCTGGCTACCTCAGTACGCCGTCAGTCATGTGGCCCCTGCCCTCCCTGCCCACAGCTGCTCCTTACCGGGACCTGCCGGCCTCCCTCTCTGCCCCGATGTCAGCAGCTCACCAGCTGCAGGCCATGCACGCGCAGTCCGCCGAGCTGCAGCGCTTGGCGCTCGAGCAGCAGCAGTGGCTGCACGCCCACCACCCGCTGCACGGTGTGCCGCTCCCGGCCCAGGAGGACTACTACAGGTACCGCAGGGCGCCCTAGGCCAGCCGGAGGGGACGCAGCTCAGCCCGCCGGGGAAGGGGTGTGGCTCCCGTGGGAGGGGAACCCCTTCCCCACCATCCTCTGTGAGAGGGGCCGGCTCAGGATGGACCTGAGTCTCTCAGTCCCTGCTCTGCCCCCCTCTTCCCCCAGTCACCTGAAGAAGGAAAGCGACAAGCCGCTGTAGAACCTGCGATCGATCAAGAGAGCACCCGTGGCCCCTGCATCTGGACCCAGGAGGCCTCCCTCCCCGCCTGCCGCTCAGAGCGGAGGGGGGGGGGGGTGCCGCTCCGTCCCAGGGCCTGGGCCTCTGGGCAGAAGGAAGGAGGAAGGGACAGATGGAAGGCCAAGGCTCCTGTGGTGTGCGGAGGTGGGGAGGGGGCGGGGGTGAGGGCGGAAAGCGCACAGCATCTTGGACCAGGTCCCTCTCCCTTGGCCCCCGCCTTTCTCCCTCCCCCACGCCCCACCCCCGTGGCCACCGCCTCTCCCCCACCCCTTGGTGTGATTATTTTCATCTGTTAGATGTGGCTGTTTTGCGTAGCATCGTGTGCCGCCCCTGCCCCTCCCCAGCCCCCGTGTGCGCGCCCCCCACTGCGATGTATGCCCCTTGCCCTTCCCCCACATTAATAATTTATATATATAAATATCTATATGACGCTCTTTAAAAAACATCCCGAACAAAACCAACCAAACAAAAACATCCTCACGACTCCCCAGGAAGATGTCTGTGGCTGTTTCTTTGTGGGCTACGGGGCGTGGGTTGGGGACGTGGGTCTCTGCGCGGCGACGCCTCGAGAGAAAGCTGTGGGATCACCGGAGACTAGCCCGGAGGTGGGTGGGGCCCCTGGAGAGTTGCAGAGGGGACCTCGAAGAGCCCGGGGTCCTGGAGCCCTGGCTCTGCCCTAACGGGGTCCGTTATGGCAGAGTCTTGGCCGTCCTCCCAAGGCCGGCAAGTCAGGATGCTGGCGGCCTGGGATAGCTTAGGGAACTACGCAGACTTGGGAGGCGTTTCTGCCACTGGTCCCACAGCTAGGGGCCACCAGAAACCTGCATCCTTTCCGTAGGATAGTTAGAAATGGTGTTGAAGCGGAGGTGCAGGGGGCGTGGCTGCAATAAGTTAAAGCGTTCAGAACCCAGGAGTCTTAACCACCCTATAGTTTGAGGAGGGAGTGGGTGACAATTTCAAACGCCCAGAAGGGAAAGGATATTAGAGGGCGTTAGCTTTCCCCAACCCCGCCCCAAGGCCATTTTCGGAAAGCGCGGAAGCTGCTTTAACGCCAAGCTTTTACTGCTGCGAATCCCTGTCGTTCTTAAAAACTAAAGGGGAGTGACTGGCTTCTTCCTCAGCCAATCGGCATCGAGTTATTTGCATAGGCCTGTACCAAACGTTCACAAACTCTAGAAAGGAATGATTTAAGAGAGTTCTTTTGAATACTGTTTTCCCTTCTGAAAGTTGCAGTGTGCCCTGTTGCTTGTATAGCAGTAAAGAGTAGGAAATGCCAATGGGAACTCACCCTAACCAATAGTGGAGTTGGTGGACATGCCACCTTCTCTCCAGGGTGTGTCCCGGCAGTGTTACAGCTCTTTTAGAATTTGTCTAGTAGGTTTTCTGGTTTTCACCGGAAAACCCCCACTATACAGTTTGTTTTTAACAATAGAATGATTTTTGAGTGAGTTCTGACATCTTTAGGTTGCATGCTGGTTTAGTTTTCTCATTACAAACTCGATACCGGGTGTTACGAGTGGAGAAATGGAGGTTGCACCGCGAGGTTTCCGGCTTCAGCTGATGCAGTTTCCCATCTGCCCCACCCGTTGGGAGAGCCGCTCTAGGAGACTGCTCGTTTCTCTTGGGCGTTTCCCTGGCTCCGTTGCACGTGCATCTTTTGTTCTATGGCGTCCGCCTCGGCTCAAGCTGCAGCGTTGAGTGCCGAGCAGGCCAAGGGTGAGAAACCGTCTAGTTGTCGGGTGGGCTTTCTGCCAGAAAAAGATGTGGGAGGAAGATCCGGAGCGAGAAACGTGGCTGCGTTTGCTGGGAAATGCGGGTGCCCGGTACCATACTCTCACTTAAGAAGGGTCCTTGCTCTGAGAGAGAGAGAGAGTCGGAGGCCGAGCTATTCGGGTTAATATGGTTTCAGTCCGTTAAGTAATTTCCTGTCCTCTTCGTTGTGTTTT
This sequence comes from Eubalaena glacialis, assembly GCF_028564815.1. Lineage (NCBI taxonomy): Eukaryota > Metazoa > Chordata > Mammalia > Artiodactyla > Balaenidae > Eubalaena > Eubalaena glacialis. The sequence goes on along the minus strand of NC_083726.1, from coordinate 110,569,414 downwards.
CGGCTGGGCCCGCCGGCCGTGCTCCGATGCCTACACGGGACCCTTTCCGGGGATGCGTCTGATGTACAGTGGTTCTGGCCGAGGTGATCCAGGCGTTCTCGGCCCCGGAGAACGCCGTGCGCATGGACGAGGCTCGGGACAACGCGTGCAACGACATGGGCAAGATGTTGCAATTCGTGCTGCCCGTTGCCACGCAGATTCAGCAGGAGGTTATCAAAGCTTATGGCTTCAGCTGCGACGGGGAAGGTGGGTCAGACGGGGGTTGAGGAGAGAGCGATGGATCTTTTGGGCTCTGAGCCGTTGTCCCCTTTCTCGCCACACGGCGGCAGCCACACTCTACCTGTATTCGTACTCGTGACCTTGAGCCAAGCGAAGTCTGAAGTGCGTTTTCTAGTTACCATTAATTATACTGTTATCCCATTTTAAGATGAGGAAACAGACTCTAGAAATAAACCAAGTGCTGGAGGTCACAGCCGAGTTAGACCTGAAACCCGTTCTGATGGCTTGTAGTGAGGTATCGGCATGACCGCACAGTTCTGTAGCCCCCTCTAAGGTGTTTCAGCTCATCTCTGTATGAGGGTTGGCAGTCAATTCCTTTGGTGAGATCAGGGTGTTCCCCAAGGGTGCTTATTGATTCAGCTCAGCTGGCCCATGGCCCTCCTGTGTCCTGGTTATAGACTGGTGATCTTGCGGGTGTGCATCCTTTGGGGTCTTGTGACTAAATTGCTAAAATGGTTCACCTGATGGTGGGAAGCATGCTTCGGGATATTTTCATTCACTGCATCCCATCCAGTTGTACCCCAGTTGTAGACCAGGAAGTAGTTGATCCAACCACGCAGGGCAGAGGCCTGCATGTGTCTTGTTTTGCAGACAGCTACCTGGGGCCAGAGCGAGAGTAGCCAGCGACTCGGGCTCAAGCTGCCCCCTCCTGCCATCTTGGGCACATCCGTCCGCTGGGGGTGTGGATTGATGCTCCTGTTTCCCTTTGCAGGTGTCCTTAAGTTTGCCCGCTTGGTCAAGTCTTACGAGGCCCAGGATCCCGAGATTGCCAGCCTGTCGGGCAAGCTGAAGGCGCTGTTCCTGCCGCCCATGACCCTGCCGCCCCACGGGCCTGCTTCGGGTGGCAGTGTGGCCGCCTCCTGAGGGTTGGCCCTCCCGTGGCACTGCTGGGGAAGGGAAGACCTTGGTGTTCCGGAGGATATAAATGTGCCTATGACTTAGCCTTGCCGTCTGTCTTTTGTGACCCTGACAGCCTCTACGTCCTGGCCTGATGCGCTCTGCCTTTCAGGCTGCTCCATCTCCCGGTCCAGATCCTCCCCGTGCTCCTGCTGGGCCCAACCAGCTCCAGGGCAGAGTGGGGGGAGGGGCCGGCTCCTCAACGCCCTGGGCTGGGGGGCCTGCACGGGCAGCCCCGCCTCTGAGGAGTGGGGCTTCCTGGGCTTTTCCTGAGGCCCCTTGGCTTCTGTGTGCTGGGAGGGTCCCCCATTGGTTGGTGCTCCCTTGGCCAGGGTTACTTCCTGGTCTCTGCCCGCAGCACCCATCCTCCCTCAGCTCCGTTGGCCAGAGCGCCAGGTGGAGCTCCAGGTGGCTCCTCCCTTCCCCAGGGAAGGAGGCGGGGGAGAGGCAGGCGGCGCTGCCTGGGGCTAGAGGGAGAAGCCAGCTGCTGTGGGCGGTCTAAGGCCAGCCCCTCCCCACCTGTCCCTTTTCCGGGTTTATTAAGTCCAGGGGCTTGTCCCTGTGGTGTCTTGGCCTGGCGGGCAGCATCGAGAGGAAAGTGGCTGAGTTCTGAGTGTTCTTCCTCACCTTGGGCCACCGCACAGCTGCGCCACGGGCTCAGCCCCGCCCCCTGTGGCCATCTGCCTGTGACTCCCTACCCCTCTCGGGAAATGCTGTCCCATGGGTAAGTCCCCTGCTCCACTTGCGTATCACGGTCTCCTGTTCATTTGGGAGGGAGGGGCGGTGTTCCTGCTCACTCCTGACAGGTGTGTGACCGTGAGTGCGACCTGCCCCTGCCCCCTGCCCTGGGTCTGCTTCCCCGAAAGATGTCAGGAAATCCAGGCCCATTCGTAGCCCTCTGCACCACCCCCCGCCCCCCTTCTCTAGCACTTTCTCCCTGACAGATGCATATTTCTTCTCACCATTGCATTTCTCCCTTCACCCTCTGGTCCCCTGCTTCTGCCATCTGCTTAGGATCTGTCCCCCTGGGGAGCCCATGTCGTCTGAAACATTACACGTCTGAAAGGCAAATCTGAGAAGGCTCCCCTGTGCCCACTCAACTTCCCAGTATCCTTCATTCAGATTTCCTTCAGTTTCCCTTCGCTCCTCTGCATCAGTTCATTCAACAGATACCTGTTGAGCATCTGTTATATGCCAGGTGCTTTTTAAGGTGCTGCCAATACTGTAGCAAACAAGAGAGACACGGTCCCTGCCCTCACAGAGCTTCACTCACTCCAGTGGAGGGTGACAGACTGCCCAAGGAACCCACTAAATAGGATAATTGCAGGTTCTCAGAAGTATTACCCAGAAAATGAAACAGCTTCACGTGCTAGTAAGTGACTGGGGTGCCAGTGGCGTCACTGGCTGGAGGGGGCAGGGAGGGCTTTCCTGAGGAGGTGACACAGGAGCTGTGACCTGGAGGAGGAGGAGGAGGAGCCAGGCTCCAGTGCCCCTGGGCGGAGGGAACCTCCAGTGCAAAGGCCCTGCTGTGAGAACAAACTAAACGACAGTGCCTGCAGCAGAGTAGGCCAGTGGGGAGGGCCGGGACAGACCGGGCCTTGCTGGAGTTTGGATGCTACAGTGAGGACCTGCTTGGCATGTTGGTGAGTTGATGGGTTGTTCACCCCCGAGTCCTGCAGGTTCTTGCTTCTCACACTGACATCTGCCCTGGGGTGTGCCCTGCCTCCCCCAGTGCACACCTTGTCTCCTTCAGCCCTGATGTCAAGGTTCTGATTGAGTTCTCTGGTCCCTGATCCCTTCCGCACTCCCGCCTCGGTCGTTTTCCTACCAGGTGGTGGGCAAGGCCTCTCCTGGGACAGAATCCTCCCTTGGGTCCCCAGCCTGGCCCTGTGAGACCCTCTGCCATGGGTCCCAGCCTCTGAGAGCAGCTCAGCTCAGCCACAGTGCCCTGCTCCCACCCAGCGCTGCTCCAGTGGGTCCTGTGCCTGCCCCCGGGGGGCCTTTGCAGATCCTGCCTCTGCAGGAGTGCCGGCCCCTGTGGCCTCATCATGGGCTGTGCCAGTGCCCTGCCTCCTTCTCCAGCAGTGGTTGGTGTGGTGGGAAGGGCAGTGGCCTCACGTCAGACAGCCTTGGTTTGTTGCCTTCCCCTTACTAGCTTGTGACCTTGGGCAAGTCTCTGAGGCTTAGTTTTTGTTTCTAAAATTGAGCTAATGAAACCTACTAAATAATGTTGGCATGTGGATTAATAATGTCACATAAAAGCTGTTCGTGCCAAAAACTTACTTCATATTGGTCTTTTGTATCAGTATTTGGGAAATATTGTTAAGCCCATTTATCAGGTAGGGATACTGAGGCTCAGGGAACTTCAAGAACTTTCTAGATATTATTTCACCTTCTTTGCTCTTCCAGACTGCCTGTCTTTCTGCATCCCCCTTGATCTTCATCTCTACCTTTATTTCCTTGCTTTCCAAGTGAATAATTTTCTCTTCGGAATTAGTAGGCCCTTACTTTTGTAACTCTCAGCTTCCTTGAGCCTGTTTTCCTCCCTTAAAAAAAAAAATTCAGAAAAATAATTCCTACATCACAGGGATGTCTGAGGCCCAAATGGGATTGTGTGTGTGTGCAAGTGCTCTGTGAACTCCAGAGCACTTATGTCAAGGGAAGGGAGGTGCTTCTTATTTATTTTCCTGCCAGAGGACAGCAGAGACAGTACATCTCATCCTGGTGTCTGTCTGTCTTCTGGCTTGACCCCCTTCAGAGAAATTCCTGCTTCTTCCATGGTCAGGAATTTTCTGGGTTCCTAGTTAGTTTCTCTCCACCAAGTGGTGTAAGCTCCAGAAGGAGAGTGGCTTGTGGCCAGGGTGCGGGGAGTGTTCAGTGCCGAGCGTGGACCTGCAGCTTCGTGTGTGGTCAGGATGCGGTGTCCACATGTGGGTGTTTGCACCCAACCAGGTACGTGCGTAGATGGACATGAATGGTGAGGTGCATGTAGTGGGACTGTGTGTGCATAAGTGCATGCTTGTGTGCTTGTGTGCGTGCGTGTGTGTGTATACTCATCTGTATATGACAAGCAGGGTGTGCATGTGTAGGACCAGACCTGGGCTTGTGACCATGTATGTGCATGGGTGCGGATGAGCTTGGTTATTGGACACACACTCTGTGCGAGGCATGGTGCTAAGTTTTGACCACTTGGAGGTGAGCCAGACCGGCAGCGGACCCCCTGTGGTGGAGATGCCGATGTCCACCTCCTTCCTGCCCCCTGCTGTGGGGGTGAGTTCATGGTCTTTCAGGGCGGCTGTCCAAGACTGGAGGTAGTCAGTGTTAGACCATGCAATAAACAGACCAAGCAAGGCTCCCAGGGCCCCAGAAAGAGGCGGAAAAAAGAAGCCCTTTTTGGGGTGGGGGGGAAATTGATGTTCAAAAAATGATAAAGTAGCCAACATAAGAAAATAGACTTTTGTTGGGCTTGAACACGTTGTTATTTATTTTCCTCGTTTTTTGAGGCACAGCATCCACCATGTGCATGAATACTGAACATCACGTTTATCCCACCCGCGTACACACCACCCAGATCGCGACGTGGAGCATTCCCAGTAGCCCAGAAGTGTCCCGGGAATTGCGAGCTCCCAGGCAGTTTACTTATTTTTATAAAGGTAATACATGCCCATGATATAACCTTCAAAAAGGTGGAAGGGAGAAGGAAAGGTCCCTCCCAGCCCTCTCCTCCAGCCACCTGGTCCCCCTCCCTAGGGAAGCCACCGACAGGAGTTTCTTGCGTCTGTTCCGTTGGGCTTCTTTCCTCTTACTTTGGTTTGGGGATGTTTGTGATTGTATTTGGAATTACAGGGAGCATGACAAGCTTTTAGTGTTTAGGGCCTCTCCAGGTCAACCGGCCCTGAGAATAAGCCCTGGCAGGCCCTGGGCCCCCAGCCCCAGTCCCAGGAGACAGGCCTCTGGTCAGAGTCCTGAACTCCAGCGGATTCAGACCAGACCCCCTTGGCAAGAACCTACAGCTCAGGCATAGGGTGGACGCACCCATGGGGGCTGGTGGCTCCGCCCCCACCTGCTTCCCTAGGTCTGCTCCTTAACCTGACTGCAGGGTTGGGGCCAGATGGACGGGCCAAAGCCTGAGGACAAGAAGCAGAGAAGGTGCAAGTTGGACAGGGCATAGGGGTCATTCTGTCTATCCCTCTGCCCCAGGGCACCTCTTCAGCTATGTGTGTCAAGGGAGGGGAGGGCATCCCTCTGTAGGCATCTTCCCGGCCTTGGCAATTACGGAGTCTCCCCCTCCCACTGTGACCCTAATGGAAGAGTCTCCCAACCTCTGTTCTGTTTTCTTAGCTTTTTATTTTTATTTTATTTTTAAAAATATTTATTTATTTATGTTTTGGCTGCGTCAGGATTTAGTTGGGGGCGTGCGGGCTCTTCGCTTAAGTTGCGGTGTGTGTGCGGGCTTCTCTCTAGTTGTGGCACGTGTGGCATGTGGGATCTTAGTTCCCCAACCAGGGATTGAACTGGTGTCCCCTGCATTGCAAGATGGAGTCATTTTTTTAAAAATTTATTTTAATTTCTTTTCTTTTATTTATTTGTTTTTGGCTGCATTGGGTCTTCATTGCTGCACGCGGGCTTTCTCTAGTTGCGGCGAGCGGGGGCTACTCTTTGTTGCGGTCCGCGGACTTCTCATTGCGGTGTCTTCTCTTGTTGCAGAGCACGGGCTCTAGGCGCGTGGGCTCAGTAGTTGTGGCGCACGGGCTTAGTTGCTCCGCAGCATGCAGGATCTGCCCAGACCAGGGCTCGAACCAGTGTCCCCTGCATTGGCAGGCGGATTCTTAACCACTGCGCCACCAGGGAAGTCCCAGCTCTTCATTTTTTTATTGGAGTACAGTTCCAACCTCTGTTCTTTGAAGCCCTGAGGCCTGGCATACAGTAATTAAAATCACCGGCTTTGGAACCAGGCAGTCTGCTTTGCAGCCCGGCACTGCCACTTACTGACTGTTTGACCCTGGGCGAGCTCCCTACACTCCCCGAGCCCCAGGTTCCTTGTCTGGAAAATGGGGATGACGAAGGTACCTGCTTCACGGGGCTATAGTGATGACACATCGGATAAGGCATGTAAATATCATACAGTACAGTGCCTGGCATACAGACTCCACTAATGACAGTTGCCACCGTCACCATTATTAGTGGCTTGGACCAGGGAAGGCTGCGTGGAAGTGGCTGGTGGAGCAGGAGTAGATGGCGCGCGACTGGGTGGCTTCCCACGTACCGAGCATGATCTGCGCCCGGAGTGCGCCAGGCGCACGTGTGTCCTTATTCGGGTGTCCCCCCATGTGTGGAGGGCCACGCTCCCGAGGCCTTTGATGGCAGGCGTATGGGAAGTGGGCCTCCCCCCCACCTTGCCACTGCCACCCTGCGCAGCTTCTCCCCACTCTGCTCTAAAACGAGAAGTAGAGTGAGTTCCCCCAAGGGGTCGGCCGCGCCCCTTCCTGTCCCCGCCCTGCCGGCTGCCCCAGGCCAGTGGAGTGGCAGCCCCAGAACCAGGACCGCGGTGGTGAGGTGGCCTGGGCGCTGAGAGCCTCACGAGGCTTAGCCCCAGCGTTCTCCGCCTGCCCGGACTCAGCAGCACCACCCTGTTGCCTGCACCCCCTTCCCCCCGGGCACCCCCAGGATGGTGAGGTAAGGGCCGGGGACCCTGGGTAGGCAGGAGGTGGGGTGCCCCAGGACCCTCTCCTCACTGCCCTCCCGGCCTCCCAGGTGGTTTCACCGAGACCTCAGCGGGCTGGATGCCGAGACCCTGCTCAAGGGCCGAGGGGTCAACGGGAGCTTCCTGGCTCGGCCCAGTCGCAAGAACCAGGGCGACTTCTCCCTCTCCGTCAGGTGGGTGGCCTGAGGCTCTAGCGGGAGCCAGGACTTGGCCTCTCACTCTGGTTGCCCAGGCCCCAGCACGTCGCGGCCCTGTGTGTGTCCACCCCGCCCCCGTGTGCGCTCCCTGCCCAGGACCCCCGCCCATCCCCCCCCCGCCCCCACCTCCGCTCTCGCATCCACCGACCTCACCGCTGCCCGGTGCCCTGCAGGGTGGGGGATCAGGTGACCCACATAAGGATCCAGAACTCGGGGGATTTCTACGACCTGTATGGAGGGGAGAAGTTCGCGACGCTGACGGAGCTGGTGGAGTACTACACGCAGCAGCAGGGCGTCCTGCAGGACCGCGATGGCACCATCATCCACCTCAAGTACCCGCTGAACTGCTCAGATCCCACCAGTGAGAGGTGAGGGGCTTCGCGCCCTGGCCCAGCCCACGGAGAGGTGGGCTGGCCTCCACCCCAAGTGCCCCTCCCCCCCCGCCCCCCACTCCTTCTCAGGGCTCTGTGGGCCTCTTCCCTCCATGTGATCCTGGGGCCCCTTTCCATCAACCCCTGAGGAAGCAAGAGAAGGTCACCTCGCCCTTCTCCAGGGTCCCTGTCTGCCAGCAGCCCAGGCTCTGCTAGTGCCCGAGAGGCCACTCCTCGTGGCTGTGTTTCCCAGCAGTCTGGCTCTGTTGTTAGAAAGAACTTCTTCTTACCTGGAACAGAATCTGCCCTCCTGTAACTGTTCCCTCCCCAGCAGGGGTTAATACAGGGAGAGGCTGATGTTGAGGAAGAGCATAGGGACCAGCGTTTATGAGGACACTTAGTGCCTCATCTCAGCAACCCCGTGAGGACGGGTCTGCCCTCTTGGGCTGGGTGGAGCTGGACGAGTCCCTTGACCAGAACCCAGATCATTGAAAACTGTGTGATAGGTGTGTAAGGGGCCTAGTACCTGGGCACAGGGTAATGCTCCAGGCATCTTTTTGGCTCCAAAGATGTGGTCCCCAGAACTGGGCTGGCTACCTCCCATGCAGTCTCCCCAGTGCACAGGTGGAGCGTGGTGGGCCCCCAACACTCAGCAGGACATGGTTAGGGTCCTGGTCCGTGAGTCCATGACTCATTTTATAGCTTCATCTCCGTGACAGCTCCTATTAAGGGGAAGGGCAGCTGAACAACTCTGGGTTTTTTTTCACACTCCTGGGGCCAAGTCAACTTGCCCTTGTCCTGTATTTGTGTATCGATTGTTGAAATGATTCTGAACTTTGATTCTGTCCGCTTTCAGTCTCTCTGACATGCGTGCCTCCCAATGTGCATTCATATTTTTTTCAAGTCAGTGATTGAAACTTAGCCCTGGATGAGGCTGAAGTTAAGGCCCCAGGGCCTACCCCTGGAGACCTCTTTCCCATGAACGTGAAGCCACTGATCCACTTCCTGTGAAACTACCTCTTCTAGGAGGGAAGCCACATTGATGACCTTGCTGGTGGCTGCCCTTCCTTGGTGTCTGCCCCCTCTTGCCCTTTTCCTGCACCCCACCTGCAACATTCATGGGGATTTTCCACCCAGACTCTCTTGAGCTCTTCAGGTCCTGGCTTCCTCCTCGTCTGGGCCAGGATCTGCCCTGCTGGCTGCTGCAGGAAGAGGGTGGAGCTGGAAGAGGGATGGAGCTGAGCAGACCCCCTGGGAGGGGCCTGAGGCCTGGGTTCCAACTGCGGCTGGGAGAAGTCGAGCACCGAGGGAATCAAGACCTGGGCAGCTGACTCTAAGAGGCCCTTTTGGTTACCCGTGCCAGGAGGCCTGGGCTCACCCTTGACCCCGGGAGTGTGTGGAGGAGGCTCTTTCTCCAAACCTCAGCTTGTGTTCTCGCAGCTGCCCCACTCCCTCTGCGGGAATTTGCATTTGTCCCCTCACTGGCTAGCTCTCCCCTGTGGTCAGCCTGACATTTGCATGGAAACTTCCTCATCCTGGGGCCTGGGGGAAGCGGGTTAGCCCCCTCTCCATAGCCCTGGGGACCTGGCCTATCCCCGAGTGTTGGGATGGGGTGGCCCAGGGGGTCCTGGATAGGGCAGGAGACTCTGGAAGTCTCTGAGCTGCAGTCTCCTTGGGGCAGGAGTGAGATGGGGCGGGACAGACTGGCCCCCTCCCTCCTTCTCCCCATTCCTGCGGTTGGAAAATGCCCCCCCTCCCCTGGTCCCTGGGCTGAGGAAACCTCACAACCTCACTTCTCACTCTCTCCCCAGAAGGAGTTTTGTGTTTTTTCCATCACGTGGTTTCCTGTGGGGCTGGGCATTGCGGGGCTACAGTTTCCTCCTGGGAAGGGGGTGTGCTTTGGGGAAAGGTCCTAGTTCTGCTTTCTGCCCCTCTGAGCCCCTCTGAGCCCCTCTAACAGCTCCTTCAGTGGCATCATCCCAGGCACCCCAGAGCCCCCAAACCACTCTTACCCAGCGGGGTTGTCTGCCTTCCTGGCCCCCCTGGGGAACTTCTCCCCATCATGCCTCCCTTGTGACTTCCGTCTCTCCCATCCCCAGCACTCTCTGTGGTTTGGCCTCTGCATTTGTTTCCCTAGCCCAGCCCTGTCTTTCATGGAGACCCTTCCTGGGTTTCTCCCCTCCAAATATTCTGGATATGGCCTGCCTGTCTGCCTTTGTCTTAAACTTTCAGAGGTGGGCCTGCTTAGAAGTCCTGAGGCTCGCCTCTTATCAGCAAGGGCCTTGGGCCAGTGTGCAATCACCCAGCCTCAGTTTCTTCATCTGCAGAATGGGTAGTATCTACTTCTCAGCATTTTTGTGATGGTGGTGGATTTGAAAGCATATAGCAGAGTGCCTGCACGTGGCAGGTGCCCGGTTTCCCTGCCCCCTTCGTGAATGTCTACCCAGCACCTGCCCCTGGCCTCGGTCTCACCTCCCTGGATGCTGTCTTCTCTAGGTGGTACCATGGCCACATGTCTGGAGGGCAGGCAGAGACACTGCTGCAGGCCAAGGGTGAGCCCTGGACTTTTCTCGTGCGTGAAAGTCTCAGCCAGCCTGGAGATTTTGTGCTGTCCGTGCTCAGCGACCAGCCAAAGGCTGGGCCGGGCTCCCCGCTCAGAGTCACCCATATCAAGGTCATGTGTGAGGTAAGACATCTGGGTAGTGGGGCGGCATCCTGCTGGGGGTCCCATCTGTGCTCCAGCATTGCCCGTGGAGAGGGTCAGCCTGGGCTTCAGTCTGAGGCTGGGGGTCCGGGGAGGGAGACTCGGGTCCTGAGAGGTGGCCTGACTCGGCCCCCCTCAGGGTGGACGCTACACAGTGGGTGGTTCAGAGACCTTCGACAGCCTCACGGATCTGGTGGAGCATTTCAAGAGGACGGGGATCGAGGAGGCCTCGGGCGCCTTCGTCTACCTGCGGCAGGTGAGGGGTGGGCCTGGCTGCCTCCTTCCTTCCCCTGAGCTTCTGAGCTCTAGAAGCGGCTGACTTCTCGCCCTCCCTCGCCCCAGCCATACTACGCCACGAGGGTGAACGCAGCTGACATTGAGAACCGGGTCTTGGAACTGAACAAGAAGCAGGAGTCGGAGGACACAGCCAAGGCTGGCTTCTGGGAGGAGTTTGAGGTGCGTGATGGGACCAGCAGGGCAAAGGGCCTGGGGTCCCAGGCAGACCCCGTCCCCTCTCTCCCCACCCCTTACTCTGATCTGCCCCACGTCCTCGCCACCCGTGGACGGCCCGTCTCCAGGGCCTGGGGCTCCATTTCCCCCTCTTGCCCCACAGAGTCTGCAGAAGCAGGAGGTGAAGAACTTGCACCAGCGGCTGGAAGGGCAGCGGCCAGAAAACAAGAGCAAGAACCGTTACAAGAACATCCTTCCGTGTGAGTGCCCGATCCCTGGGCAGCCTCCAGCCCTCCCCCAGCCGTTCACCCTGGAGACTCCCCTTCCGCCAGCCGACCTCCCCCCAGCTCAGAGGGTCTCTTCCCCCAGCTCAAGGGGGGACCCCTCTCCACCCGCAGTAGAGCCTCCCCTCCTCCAGAAAGCCTCTGCTCCTCCCAGAGGGGCCTCCGGCACGCCACCCCCACCCCCTTCTTCCTCTGAAACCTCTAGCCCCACCCCATACAGATGCCCCATCCCTGCCTGCCCGCAGGGCTCTGAGAGCTCGTGGCTTCTGGGCAAGAAAGGCCTGGAAACTCAGGAAGGGTCTGACCCACGCCTTTCTTGCTTCCTCTCTGCCCGCTCGCAGTCGACCACAGCCGAGTGGTCCTGCAGGGACGTGACAGTAACATCCCTGGGTCCGACTACATTAACGCCAACTACGTCAAGGTGGGTGTGCCCGCCGGTCATGGGGGAGGGGGGGCTGGGCCCTGGGGACCCCCGTTCGTGGGGGGGCTGGGTCCAAAGATGCACGGGCGAAGCCAGAGCTGTTGCCTTGGGTGGCTGAGTGTGGCAGGGGTGCGAGGGGCTCACGGTCCTGCGTGTCTCTGCACCCGCGTCCAGAACCAGCTGCTAGGCCCGGATGAGAATGCTAAGACCTACATCGCCAGCCAGGGCTGCCTGGAGGCCACGGTCCTCGACTTCTGGCAGATGGTGTGGCAGGAGAACACCCGTGTCATCGTCATGACCACCCGGGAGGTGGAGAAGGGCCGGGTAAGCCGAGCCCCCCGCCGCCGAGCCCCCCAGTAGTCGTCCACCACCATTAAGCCAAAGAGACTTGGGGCACCTCGGAGGGCAAGGGTCCTACCTTGTTGGGAAACTGAGGCACGAGGTCTGGGTACACGCTGACTCCCGGATCCCTGCTTCCCACCCTGGGCTCCCCTGACCACCAGACCCAGATTTCCAGTGGCCTCTTTCCTTAAAGTGTCCCTCTGTCCCGCTCTGGGCAGCAGCCCTTCCTGTCCTCTCGGCCTCATAATACTCTCTGGAGTCAGCCCCAAACCCTCACCCCACGGGCAAGCTACCTCCCTGCCTGCAGGCCGCCCCCTTCCCACGGCACCCTCTGCAGTGGAGTGGCCGTGACCCGCGCAGAGCACACACTGCACCAGGCTGCTCCCGCTGAGAACGCTGCCATGGCTCCCAGCTGCCTTCAGAACAGTCACACTGCCGGGCCTGGCCCTCAGGCCTGGTGGCTGCCCTCCGGCCCTCGCTGCCTCTGACTGGCCAGGCTCCCTAAGGTCTCCATGCCTCTGCACGAGCTCATTTCTGCTAGGGACTAACTTCCTGGCTCTGCGCTCTCTCTGCCTGACAGACTCCTCGCTTTGTTTTTTTTTTTTTTATTTTCTTTCTTTCTTTCTTTTTGGCTGCGTTGGTTCTTCGTTGCTGCGTGTGGGCTTTCTCTAGTTGCAGCGAGCGCGGGCTACTCTTCGTTGCGGTGCATGGGCTTCTCATTGCGGTGGCTTCTCTTTGTCGTGGAGCACAGGCTCTAGGCATGCGGGCTGCAGTAGTTGTGGTATGTGGACTCAGTAGTTGTGGCTCGCGGGCTCTAGAGTGCAGGCTCAGTAGTTGTGGCACACAGGCTTAGTTGCTTCACGGCATGTGGGATCTTCCTGGACCAGGGCTCGAACCCGTGTTCCCTGCATTGGCAGGCGGATTCCTAACCACTGCGCCACCAGGGAAGCCCGACTCCTCGTTTTTTTGAAGACCCAGCTCAAATGCTCCCTCCTCTGTGAAGCCGTCCCTGATTTCCTCCGTTCCGAGAGGGAGGATTAGTCTCTCCCTCCCCCCGGCTCCTCAGCGGCTCTGGTTCCCTGCTCACCTATCTGTCTGTGAGCTCCTGCAGGCACAGGGGCATAGGCTGCGCCTTACTTGTGTCTGTAACTCCAGCCTGGTTTGCACAGCTTCGGGTTCAGTGCGTGTGCCAGCCAACGTGCACTGAATGACTTGTTAAGTGGCTGGTGAGGTCTCACCACCTGTAAGAGGCCGAGCCAGGCCCTATGTCTCTGACTCTTGGCCAGTTCATCTGTTCATCCATCAGATGCTGACGGGGCCAGCACCAGGGACTCAGGCCCTGCTTGAGGTGGGCACAGGCCTCAGTCCCCACCTTCACCCTCCCTTTTCAGAACAAATGTGTCCCATACTGGCCAGAGGTGGGCACTCAGCGCGTTTATGGACTCTACGCTGTAACCAACTGCGGGGAACACGACACAGCTGAGTACAAACTCCGCACCTTACAGGTCTCCCCGCTGGACAATGTGAGTGGCCCCTGCCCCTGCCCCATGCCCGGGGCCCTCCTCACACCTGTTCTCTTTGGTTGGGTCGAATGAGGCCATGCGTGGGAGCAAGGGCCACTGACTATGTCCTTGACCCAGGGGGACCTGGTTCGGGAGATCTGGCACTACCAGTACCTGAGCTGGCCTGACCACGGGGTCCCCAGCGAGCCTGGGGGTGTCCTCAGCTTCCTGGACCAGATCAACCAGCGGCAGGAAAGTCTGCCTCACCCAGGGCCCATCATCGTGCACTGCAGGTGAGAATAATAATGATGATATTAGTAATAATAATCAAAGTAGTAGCTGGCAGGTGAGTACTGCTAAGTGCCATGCACACTTGTAAGCAATTTACGTAGTAGCTCATTTAATGCCTCCCCTGGCCTCCACCTCTTCTGGGTTCCCTGATACTGTTTTTTGTTTTGTTTTGCAATTTTTTTTTTTTTTTTTAAACAGGCACAACCGTTGACCACATAACAATACTCTTTTTTTTTTTTTAATTTTTTTAATTAATGGCTGTGCTGGGTCTTCGTTTCTGTGCTAGGGCTTTCTCCAGTTGCGGCGAGCGGGGGCCACTCTTCATCATGGTGCGCGGGCCTCTCACTGTCGCGGCCTCTCCCATTGCGGAGCACAGGCTCCAGACGCGCAAGCTCAGTAGTTGTGGCGCACGGGCCCAGTTGCTCCGCGGCATGTGGGATCTTCCCAGACCAGGGCTCGAACCCATGTCCCCTGCATTGGCAGGCAGATTCTTAACCACTGCGCCACCAGGAAAGCCCTTTGTTTTGTTTTGGCCACGCCATGTGGCATGTGGGATCTCAGTTCCCCCACCAGGGATGGAACCCGTGCCCACTGCATTGGGAGCGAGGAGTCTTAACTTCTGGACCTCCAGGGAAGTCCCTGGGTTCCCTGATGACTCCAGACCCATGGGTGGAACTTAAGCTTGAACCAAGCCCATTGTTTGATCCTGTGCCTAGTGGGGCGGGCTTCCTCAGAGACTTCCCTGGATGTAGCATCTAGTCCAACCCTGCCACATACAGATGAGGAAACAGGCCCAGCCTCCTGCCAGGTCACCGCTGGTCAGTGGGGGAGCCTGGAGCAGGGCTCACGGTAGACCCAGGTCCTGGTCACTCCGGTTTTCTCAGACACGCCTACCCAGCCGGTGTTTCTGGTGTTTCTCCTTGGGGTTGGTGTAGCTCCCCATCCCTTCTCTTTTCCATCTGCAGCCCTGGGCGGCGGGCTGAGGCTTCTTCATTGCTGCAACCTACCTCTCCCTTCCCGCCAGTGCCCCCAACTCAGCCCTTGGGCTCATGCACCACTAGCTCCACTGGAGACCCTCATGTTCATGGTCAGGAGACCCCGTTCCTGCTAAGGTGGGAAGCTGAGGGGTCAGCAAGGAGGAGCAGGTGTCCCATCAGGCCTGAGGGGCAGCGTCCCGCAGACGGGCCTACTCAGCCGGCCCGGCCTGGGGGGATGGGAGGCAGCAGGCACAGGGTCCTGGACAGACGCCGCTGCTCAAAATTCCAGCTCCTCCACTCACTGGCTGTGCGATCTTGGGCAAAGGACTTCCCTTCTCTGACCCCCGGATTCCTTGTCCGTAAAATCAGGGTCTCATAGGGTTGTTGTGAGTGTGAGACCCTCTCACTGTGTCTGGAATACAGTAAATGCCCAAGAATGGAGCTGTTAATGCTTCAATAGCTCATGTCAGGCAGGGTACGGGGAAATGGGAATCTGCTCTGTCCTCTTCCCTTCAGCTCCCTCCACGTGACCCCAGGGCCGCGAGGGCTGGGGCTTCCTCCTTCTGCCCCACCGGCAACTGCGCGTCCTGGGGCAGGGCCGGGGGGCTGAGTCTGGAGGTGCCCCCCACGTGCTGCCTCAGGGACTCTGCCTCCAGGCCGTGCCTCCCCCCCCCCTTCTTGAAATCCCCATGGCCTTAATTTAGACGTTACAGGAAGGAAGTGGGTGAGGGGGTGTTATTTTTGACAATCTGGGTTTGAAATTAGACAGTGCACCTCAGGGCATTGGCCTGACTGGCCTAGCCGAGGGGGTGGGACTCGGCTCTATGTGTGGTCGTGAGGCTCCTGGGGTCTGTTTGCCCAGGGGTGGCGGCAGAGGGTGGGGAGAAGGCAGACTTCCTGCTGCGATGCTCCCCCAAGTTTCCTGAGCCCAGTGGCTCCCGAGGCCTGCTGTCTTGGACGCTGCCCTTGCCCTGCCATCAGGATCTGAAGAAAAAGGGAAATGGAGCCTTGCCGAAAGATGCTCCCGAGGCGAGGAGGGCAGCCTCGCTGGGGCCAAGGCTGTGGGAGAGGGCCGAGGAGGCCCAGGGTACCAGGGGAGCAGGCAGGATGTGGTCGGGGAACGGGGTCCCAGATCTCCTGGGGTGGGGGGCAGAGTGAGGGGTGGAAGCAGGCGGTGGAGTGTGGTGCTGGGAAGAAGGAAAGTGATGGGTGTCTGGGGAGCAGTGTCTTAGCACTTGAGAGCCAGGTTCTGCCCCCAAATCCCTTGGCTGGAGTGATGAGCACCGGTGCAGAGTTGGGCAGACTTCTACCCTGCCTACCCTCCCAGTGACCCTGCCTGGTTCCTGCATCTCACATCTCGCTGGTTCCCTAAGCCCCGCCCCTGCCGGTGCTGCGCTGACACCCCGCCCCCCCTGCCCTGCCGCCGCTTCCCGGCTAGTGCAGGCTGGGTCTCTGATGGTGCCCCTTCTCTCCCCAGCGCCGGCATCGGCCGCACCGGCACCATCATTGTCATCGACATGCTTATGGAGAGCATCTCCACCAAGGGTGAGGGTGACCTGTGGGAGATGCGGGGGCAGGTGGGGGAGCGGCCCCCCGTGTCCACCACCTCTGCCCAGGGCCTGACGTCCAGCTGCCCTCCCTGCCAGGCCTGGACTGTGACATCGACATCCAGAAGACGATCCAGATGGTACGGGCCCAGCGCTCGGGCATGGTGCAGACGGAGGCGCAGTACAAGTTCATCTACGTGGCCATCGCCCAGTTCATCGAAACCACCAAGAAGAAGCTGGAGGTCATGCAGGTGCGGGCAGAGCATGGCCTGGTGGGGCCGAGGGAGGGGGGCAGTGGGCATTGTCCGGTGCTGCTGGGACCACTGGCCTCCCACCACACTTCTTCCCACAGTCCCAGAAGGGCCGGGAGTCGGAGTACGGGAACATTACCTACCCCCCAGCCATGAAGAATGCCCATGCCAAGGCCGCCCGCACCTCCTCCAAGTGAGTGGCCCCACCTCCCGCCTCCCAGCATCTGCCCCTTTCTCTTCCCCAGCCCGACCCGTCCTTTCCAGGGAGGTTCGGGTTGAAGTTCAAGCTTGGTTCTTACAACCTGTGTTCACAAGTGTCTCCTGACTGCCCTCCACGTGGGGCCTGTGCTAGGCACTGATGTGTGAGGTGGAGCCTCCGCTCCCAGAGGAGCTTCTAGTCTAGTGTAAGGACACTGTCAGGACTGGTCTCCTCGCTCTCCTGGCCTCAGTTTGCTCACCTGTGAGATGGGGTGGCCCCGAGGGGCTGCTGGTGCTGGAGACCCCTGCCCTGTCTGCTGACTGCCCGCACCTGCCTGCCCCGCCTGCAGACACAAGGAGGACGTGTATGAGAACGTGCACGGTAAGAACAAGAGAGAGGAGAAGGTGAAGAAGCAGCGGTCAGCCGACAAGGAGAAGAGCAAGGGTTCCCTGAAGAGGAAGTGAGCTGGGCCTGTCCTGCGGCGGCCACGGTACGGCCCCTCCCGGGCCTGCCCTCAGGGGCCCCCAGGCCCGGTGCTCTCCCCGGATGGGATGGATGGGGCGGCTGCGGCCTCACCCTGTCTTCCCAGCCCAACCAGACGTGTGTCTTGTCCCCCCCCTCCAGGTCCAACCCCCTCTTACCCCTTCCTTCCCTGTCTCTGCAGCCTCAGCCCCGTCCCTGCAGAGGCCTCCAGTGGAAGACGCAGAGCCTGAACCTCGGAGCCTGGCCCCCCATTCCATTGTAATTTAAATGGCCGTGTCCCCACCTCCCTCTCCCAGCCCCTGTATATAGCCCAGCAAGGCCCCTGGCAGGGCCAGGCCCTTCTCGTGTAAATAAAGCCTCTAGGTCACTGTGTGTGGGTCTCTAACTCTGTGTGCCTGGGCGGGAGGGGGAGGCGGGCAGGGAGTGCTACATGTGGACACAGAAAGCTGGGCCTTCACAGTCTGACACACGAGTGTGAGTGTGGGCCGGGTTCCTCCGCCATCTCGTCCCTTTAAAGTGGAGGATGGTCCCGCCAGGGTGGTTGTGAAGATCACTGAGATCAGGGATGATGAAATTCGTTACACTCCTGCCATGTGTCAGGCGCTGTTGAAAAGACTAAAAGTGGTAATTGAACCGAGGTACCTGTATCATTCCTATTTTACAGTGGGAGAAACTGAGACACAGAGAGATTAAATAACTTGCTCAAGGCCACAGGACTATTGAGCAGCGAAGCTAAGATTTTAACTCGGGCCTTCTGACCCCAGAGCCTGCATTCCTGGAGACGCAGCCAGGGTCACCCCGAGGGGGACACAACCACATTCTCCAGCCTGACTTCTACATCCAGGAGCTAAGAAGATCGATAACAACGGCCAGTTAACACAGGCCCAGGGCCAACCTCCCTCCCCCGGGCACCTGGTGTGCAAAGGGGCGCCACGCTCCTCCCTTTCTGGGGCTACTAAGAGCCCTTAGGCTCTTGGTCAGAGTTTCAGTTTTATTTTTGTTTGCTCTTTCTTCCCCTGGGTCCAGAGTGGACAAGAGCGATGATTCCTTCTTTGCGTTAAGGCTTTATGTTGATTGATAACGCTAGTCTCCTGGGGAGTTGAGCCTGAGAGAGTCTGACTTGGGAAGGCCCGGCTTCCTGCTGCTGGGCCGGCTGAGGCTGGGTGGTCATTCACTCAGCATACACTTTGTTTATTGAGCGTCCCTGTGTCCCAGGCACTGGAGCAGTGCTGGGGCATGATGGTGAACCCGACAATTCCTGTCCTGGTGGGAAGGCAGACCCAGAAACAGTCCACAAACATAGAATAAGTACAGACAAGAATTAAGAAGGACGCCAACAAAGGTGGGGGGGGGCGGGTAGGGAGCGAGAGGGCAGAGCTGGGATTGGGCGGCACAGCTCAGCTCCCAGGAGCTGTCGCCCTCCAGGGGGTGCGTGGGTGGAGAATCACCTGTGGGCCTCAGGGCCCCTCTCCCAGCAACGCCCTTGCTATCCCAGCTTGAGCCACACAAAAGAAAGGCGGGTCCCATCCCCTCTCACCGCCCTCGGGCTGACTGCCCGCGGCTGGGACTTGGACTCTCCAGGGCTGTGCGGTGGGTCCAGGGGCAGCTCTGCCCGGCGGGGTGCCCGGTCCCTCTGGAGAGCAGAGCCAGGGCTGCAGGAGAGCAGCTCAGAACTTGAATCGGCCGGGTCAGTGCCGACGCTCCTGGCCAGCTTGGGACTCTTGGCAGGGGCGGGCACCCCAATACTAAGGGTGAGGACAGGGAGGCGCCCCTGGGGGACCCGCCTGCCCTCCACAGGCCGGGATGTCCAGCACAGGTGGGCACCGGGCAGGGGCACAACCCAACCCCTGCCGAGCTGAGCCCTCTCTGCCCTCAGGCTCTCTGGCAGGGGCCCGGGGGAAGGGGCTAGCGGGGGCTGGGGGCCCGGGGGAAGGGGCTAGCCGGGGGTGGGGGCCCGGGGGAAGGAGCTAGCCGGGGCTGGGGGCCCGGGGGAAGGGGCTAGCGGGGGCTGGGACTGGCCGTGGGGCGAGGCCAAGGAGGAAGGCGAAGGGGGCGAAGACAACCCGTCCCTCTGTCCCTCCGACACCAGGCTCCCTGGTCTGGGCCCCGGGGCAGAGGAGGCAGGTACGAGAGGAGAGACCACGGCCGAGGGTCGGGGCCTGCCGGGGTGACCAGGCCTCAGAGGAGGCGCCTGCGGCTGGCGCTGGGAGGGAAGGGGTTAAGGCGGCGGGGGGGTGCAGCCTATGGCTGGAGGACACACCTGTGCGCAGGGGCGGCGGGCGGGGCCCAGGTAGGAGCCTGCGCTGCCCGGCAGGAGAGAAGGAAGGAGGAAGAGTGGAGGCCAGGGCGGCTTCTAGGCCTTGAATCCCGAGCCTCGATTCCTCCTCCTCTCCGCGGCCCTCGCTCCCTGCGGGGCAGGCGGCCTGGTGACAGGTAAAGGCCGGCGGGAGAGGGGTCCTGGGGCTGAGCGAGGGACTGCCGGGGTCGGGGGGTGCTGAGGGCGGTAAGCTGGTGCCTGGGGGCCAGGAACAGGCTGCGGGGGGCAGGGAGGGGGCTCAGGGCGGGGAAGAGATGGGCAGGGGGCTTCCGAAGCCTTGACCCGGCCTCAGTGGATCGGCAACCCGGGGTGGGCCTGGTGGCGGCTGCCGGGCTCACCCGGAAGTGTCCCCGGGGACACGGGCGGTGGGGGAGGGGAGCCAGGGCTCCGCAGCTCCACCGGGCGCCTGGGCGAGGACTGCCAACCCGGCCGGGCGGTGGGGTGGGGGCCCCCGTCTTACCCAGCAGTGTTTGGGTGCTGGTTGAGAGTCTCTAATACTGCCGGGTAATGATGGAGGCCCCTGCCCCTGTGCCAGCGATGTCCACCGCCCCAGGCCCCCAGCGCCCAGCTGGCTGCGACGCCCACTCCCGAACCTCCCCACAGCCCTGGAGGCCCCTTCCTCTTGAGCAGAGGGTGCTGAGAAAGAGGTGGCTCTCGGTTGGCTGTTGGCTGGTTGCCCACGGAAAGGACACAATGGCCCCAGCCCCTCCCCCAACCCAGTGTGATTTGTCATCTGGAGGATCCAGAACCCACAGCTTGACCCTGAGCTTGGGATTGGCTCGCAGACTTTCAATAGACCTCAGCTGGCCTGCGGCCAGGGTCCTTGGAGCGACTGGCCGGCTTCAGCCCGGACGCCTGTGGCCGGCTCTGGGTCCATCTTCCAGCACAGTGTTGGATGGTCTAATGGTGAAGCTCCTAACACTGTCTGGTAAAGATGGCCCCCGGCCGGTGCCCTCGCCAATGACCTTCAGGGAGCCCTGAAGACCACGGAGGCCTCCAGACCAGCAACCTCTGACCTTTACCCCTGGGGATGGGGGGGGGTAAGTCACTAGGAAAGGGAAACAATGGGAGGAGACAAAATGGCTGCCTCGGAGACACAGCGGGACTTGGAAACACGCTGGTTCTCTGGGCACCTCCATCCTCTTCCTGCCTCGGGAATGCGAAGGAAATAAAACGTGGATGGGACGTGGGCGGACTCGTTCTGCTCATTCACCTCTCACCTCGGGCTTCCAGTTCCTCAGGGCTGGGGCGGCCACATCTGCTTTGTCTCCCCGTCCCTTTCATGACAGTCAACCTGCAGAGCAGGGGACAGTTAACCTACTTTCTTCAAAAACCGAAGCAGCTGAAGGTGAACCCAGGCCCTGTGCCCTCTAACCCCGCCCCTAAGAATTCCAGGATTCCCGCCTACACTTTCGGCCCGGCACAGCTGGGGTGGCACGTGGGCACAGCCAGCGGCCTCGTTTCGTGGCCGCCCAACCCTCAGCAAGGGCGGCGCCGGGGAGGGAGGAGGCGCCTGTCCTGTTGGGGGCTCAGGGCTGTGGGAGTGAAGAGCCCACCTCCAGAGGTCAAGCCCTGATTGAGAGACGGAAGTGTGGGTAGCCTGCAGCAGGCAACACGGTCCGCCAGCCGTCTGAACACGTAAACCCCCTGATGAGCACAAGTGGTCTCCCCACAGCTGCATGGAGCCCTGTTACCAAGGAAGCAGCTCCTGTTGGGGTCATCAGATTTTTGGTCTAGATCAGCAAAGCCACAGCTGCTCCAGCCTTTAAAAAAGGAGATGTTGGTAAACAAAGGGGTGATGTGGTTTAGGAGGGTGGGGTGGGGAGTGCAGCTGGCCTCGGACTCCAGGACTTGCAGTTCCCACCCTGGGTCCTGTTCTGGATCCGGCTCTGCCGGCTTCCAGGGTGACAGCAGCAGGCCCCAGCTCTGCCTACCTGCCCTGGCCAGTGTCCTCGCGCCCCCTGCTGGAAGAGACGAAGAAGGACCCAGGGGTGCGCGGTGTGAGCGTGCGCATGCGTGCCTCCCCAGCCCAGTTCAGACACCAGAGGCTTTGACTTCAGCTTAAGTAATAAACATTTATTGAGAATCTCTGGGGTGGTGGTTGTTGCTTCTGACCACAAGGGAGGAATCAACCCTGCAGGAAATCACACACTGTCCCAACACCCCTGGCCGACACCGGGAGAAACGTCACTCCCCTGAAAATAGTCAGTCTTCATCCAAGAAGGGCTGGGAGGACAGATGCAGAGGGACCATCACAGGACAGTGGGGGCTGGGTAGGGCCCCAAGTTGGCTCCTCAAAAACCGGGGAAGAAAAAGATCCACTTCCTCCCTGGGGGTGGAGTTCTTGTTCAGCGGTTCATTTCTTACCCTTGATGAGGCTGTCACTGTGGAAGTGAGACAGACGGTGACATTATTAGGGGACATACCTGTGAGAGGCAGAGCACCTCGGGCCACTCCCTCCTCACCTACCCTCCTCCCTGAATGTGTGGGTGGGGAGGTGAGAAAGGTGAAGTGGTGGGGAAAAGGCAGGACCCCATAGAAACAAGGATGCACCATCAACTTACCTTCCCCTGTGGACGCCAGGTCACCAGATGAACAGGGAACACAGAACGACAAGAGAAAGGTACATGTGATTTGACAGTTTCATGCCCCACCCAACTCTAAACCCTCCTCCGCTCCCAAGAGAAAAAGACAAGTCATGTTGGAAGCCGGGAATCTCAGGCTCTGGAAAGAAGACTTGCTCCCTGGCCACTGCCATTTCTCACCCCTGCTTTCCTAGCATCCTTCCGTGCCCCAGAGCAGCTCCCGAGGAAGAACAGCCAATATCATCTTTTACCACTTTTCACTTAAAACTTTACAATTAAAGTGCTTTTTACATGAATAATCCCATTGGATCGCATAAAATCAATCCCGTGAGATGCAAGTTAGGAATTGTCAACCACCCACTTTTCTAACAGGTTCAGAGACATGGTGTTTTCAAGGGTCACACGAGTAAGCTGGTAACAGGCTCCAGAGCCCAAGCGGCCAGACTCTGGCCCTTGTTCTGTGTCAACACCCCACCTGAAGGCCATGTCTCTCACCGGGTGAAACTTTCATCCTGTAGGTTCAGCACAAGGTTGTCAGCAGTGAGATAGATACGATTCTGTGATGTGGCGATCTACAGGGCAGAAAGTAAGATGGATGTTTGTACCAAGCAAAAAAGACCTTGATTCCTACCCTTGCAATTCAGTAACCACTGGCAGAACACGTGTGGGTTACGAACAGGGATGTGGCGATGTGAGAGCCACGGTTTCTGCGCTCACACAAGGATCCAGAGCAGCGAGCAACTGTGATGTGTTAGGTCCACAAGAAGCATGAACAAAAGGTCAGGGGCGCCCAGGGGACATCATTTTTGATGGGAGAGTATCAGAGAAGCCAGTTTGAATAGAAATCCGAACAAGCAAGATCCTAATTCCCTCATTTCAATGTGTAGAAACACTTTCCCCCCCTCAAGGCGGCCTGGAGCTCACACTCACCGTCTTGGAGATGTTCTGGGCTGCCCGAATCTTGCGCAGCTTGATGTAGCCCGGGTTCTTGCCCAGAGCTTCTCCCAGGTGAGCAGGGTGGGGTTAAGGGTTCACACAAGGCCAGATCTCAGCTGGGGCCGCACCCTTATGACTCCGCTCACTCAGCCATCCTCTGGGCTGTCAGATCCAAGGTTGCGCTCAGGTGGCTCGTGCCCAGCCCTACTTTGCCCCCACCTGTAGGCCTCCCCGCAGGCAGCTGCTGGGAACAGGAGGCAGCAGCACAGATGGAGGCAAGGCCAGCAGTGCTATTGATCTGCCTTACGGTGAGGAGCCAGGCCTCAGGTGCCCCACCAAGACTTCAGATCCCACCCGGCACCCCAACCCCCAGGGGTCAAAGAGCACGGTTCGCATTCGCCTTAGTCTCATCAGCCAGCCCACAGGGCCGGATGGGAAGCAGAGTGTTCCAGGGGCTGGGCTGAGAGCTCTGCAGCAGAAGGATATCATCTTGGCGGCCTCAGCCTCACCCTCGGCCTGCACGATCTTCTGCCGCTGTTCCTGCTTCGCTTTTTCCACCAAGAACTGGGCCCGCTGGGCCTCCTGCTGGGCTGTGGTGGGAGAGAATCGGGGTCACAGATGTAAGGTGTCAGGAACCCCATCCCTCCTCCTGCTTCCTCAGAAACCCTTGCCTGACTCCTCTTGCGACTCACCCACTTGTTTAGCTTCTACAGCAGCCGTGTATTCTCGGCTAAAGCTCAGCTCAGTGATGGCTACATCATCCAGTATGAGGCTGAAGTCCTTGGCCCTCTCTGTCAGCTCCCGTCGGATCAACAAGGACACCTGGGGGCCGGGGGGAGGAGGGGAGGGCAGAGGGGCATTGAGGGGACTGGAGAACTGAAAGGAAGGCGTGCTGCTGTGATCATCAGAATCCCAGATCTCCGGAAAACCGCAGAAAGTGCGCTAACCCTTTCTTAGTTCCTTACTAGGCCAGCTGAGCTGGGAAGGACTTGGGTCACGCTGAGTCCTCCACGCTGTACCAACCCCACACGCACGCCTGGACCACTTTTCTCCCACGCCGCCCGACACTAACTGTTATCGAGCTCCAATCTTGGCTCTCCTCATTTCCCACGGTGGCCATCTACACAGCTTTTTGGTGGCAACGGACCTCGGGTCACTACCCTTTCCTAACACCCAGTGCGCTGGGCCTAGGAGGGAAATGCTGACGCTATGCAGATGGTGATGGGAGCCGGAGTCAGACCTGGGCCCGCTGGGTGATCAGCTGGGAGGCGTTGAACTTGGCCACCACGCTCTTGAGCACCTCGTTGACAATGGACGGCAACACTCGCTCCTCGTAGTCCAGCCCCAGGCGCTGGTACATGCTGGGAAGCTCCAGGGCGTTGGGTCTGGACAGCACCCGCAGGGAGATGTTCACCATCTGCAGGTCTAAGAGTGAGGTCAGCAGTGGCTGGGCAAGGCCACGGGGGCCTTACCTGGCTTCTTAGCAAAGCCTCCCTCCCCAAGCATTTTCTCCTCTGGCTTCTCTCTATACCCAGGGCAATGCCCTGTGGTCCGGAACTGCCCCGCGGGGAGGAGTGACTCGGCACAGACCAAATGCGTCCCTGTCCACTGTCAAGTCTTCTCTACCCACAACCCTCCTCCAGTAAAGCTGACCTTTCTTTTCGCTCCTCTATTTTAGGCTCTGTTACACTGTATCATAATCCTGAACTAGACTATAAGGACTTGAGAACAAAGATGGTGTTTTGTGAATCCTTGACTTCTTAGGGCCTAGGGTTTCGGGAATGTTAAGCAACTTGCACTAAAAATCGTGCAAAACAGTACGTTACAGGTGAGCTACTTGCCTCATTGTGTACCTGTGTGTGTGTGTGTGTGTGTGTATGTGTGAAAGGGTTGGTCTGGGGAATCTCAAAGGCACAGCTTCTGTGAATGGTCTAGGAGGGAACAGGTGCACCAGTGAAGAGTGCGGCCAAGCTTCCCCAAGACAGAGCGTACGAGTAGATTAATGAGTCAAAGAATTAGAAGAAAGAAAGGTTTTAAAACAAGGCTTTGATCTAGGCAGTGACTAAGACAAAGGACAAACAGTGCTCTCACTGAGTTTACATTAGGGGGGGAGGAACAGTTGAAAAATGTGGAAATGCACAGCGTGTCTAGAATGTACTGCTTGAACTCCAGAAGCAGGTACCTTTACTTTGGCTTGTTTGCAGAGGTGGAAACCAAGGCCCAAGAGATCTGACACTCCCATCTTGCCTAGTCTCTGGCCAGGCTCCCTTGTTTACCGCCAGTGACGCCCCAGTGCCCAGACCTACCTTTGGAGCCTGTGGGGGAGGAAATTTTTCGGGGTCTGGCGCGAATGTCATAGATGATGGGGTACTGGAACCAGGGGATCCTGGAGGGGAGGGAACAGGGACAGGGATTAGGAGACTACGGTTTCCCTAGTTTTGCCCGGTTTTCCTTCACCACGTGTTTCTTGGCCTGCTCCTCCTCTTAATGACCACGGTCAAAAAGAAATTCTCTTCTCCCTCCGGAGAACAACAGCATGTGCTCCTGAAGATGTGGCCGGCACGCACTGTTCTGGGAGATGGGGTGGGGAGGGTAAAGAGCGGCGCGGAATCCCGCTGAAAGTCCTCCCACAGCCATAGGTGGGTCGGCGTTCAAGGGTGAAGGGTCAGGGTCAGTCCGCTCTGCCCGCCATTACCTGAAGTGAAGGCCCTCGGCCAGAATGGTGTCCTGCTGCACGCCTCCGATCCGATTAAAGAAAATGGCTCTCTGCCCTCCTTCCACTGCAGGGAGAGGGGTAGGGGTCAGCCCAGGCCGGACTCAGAGTACGTGCCAGCCTCTGGTGGGGTGGGGTGAGGGCCTGGGTGAGCGCGGGGACCTGGCGGGGCTGGGCAGGGGTCCGGGAAGGGTCGGACGGAATCCGGAGGGCAGGCGGAGGTTGCTCACCGGTGAACACCGACTCGCGGACGCCGTAGGCCACGGCGCCGGCCCCCAGCAGCAGCTTCAGCGCCGTGCCCATGCCCCGGGGCCCGGAGGGCAGCCGTCCCGCTAAGTCCTTCAAGTTCTGGGCCATGTTCTGTCCTGAGGCCGGCGGCACCAGTGGTCCGAAGGGGGTGCCGGCCCGCCTCTACCGCTCTCCAGTTTACGGATCGCACCCTCCACACGAGGGTCCGGGCCCCAGGTGCTCGCGGGAGAAAGGGCACCGGAAGTGCGCTCCCTTCTAAACTCTCCCCCCAGCCTACGGCGGACCCGAGCTTGCGGCACAGGAAGCACGCCTCTGGAAGTTCCCTCCCCTTTCTGGAACCCTGCCCTCCCAGAGCGGCTTCGGGGGCACCTGCAGCCAGCCGTCGCCATTTCCGAGCGCCCACTTTCAAAATGGCAGACGGAAGGAAGCTTGCGATTGGGGCGAGCGAGAGGCCCTAGTTTAAGGACGTTACACAATTTCCGGTCCGGTTGCAAGATGGCAGCGCCCGGTGGCGGATTCCAACCTCGTGAGCGGCGCGCCGCGGAGCAGGACGAGGACTGGGAGGCTGTGACGCCCAAGCGGCCCCGACTCGGGGCGGGAAGCAAGATCGGAGGCCGTAGGCTCATTGTGGTGCTGGAAGGGGCCAGTCTGGAGACAGTCAAGGTAGTTGCGGACTAGGGGGTGAAGAGCTAGTAGATCGATAGGATGGGACCGGGTTGGGTGAGGGTGATGGGCTCAAAGTGGATGGAGAAAGAGGAGACAGGTGAAACATGCTTTTGGAGAAAGAGTGGCCTAGTCGACTGTCTCTTCCTTTAACACGGGTCGGCAGTGCTCGTTTTCTTTGCCCTTGAATCCCATTGCAGCCGTCACATGCTTGCTTCCGATTGATTTACTAGGATTCTGTGGTAACCCTAACCCCATCCCCAACCCCGAAGTCGTCTAAGGGGAAGGGATTTCGTCCATCGCGTCGTCCCGCTTCATCCCAAGACAAGCTTACTAGGCAGAGGGGAAAGGTAGTTACTGTAGCTCAGTCTTCCCACCCTTTTATTTGTAAGGACTTAATGTTTTAATACGTTGAAAGGTGTCTGTCACTCTCCTTTCTATTACTGTACATTTCAAAACACTGCCTGGACCAGGTTATCATTAATACTTTCACATCTTTATTTTTACTTATCATTTGGCTCTTCTCCCGAACAAATCCGGCAGTTCCCTGTCTTAAAAATTTGTGCAGTGTTCTCATTCTTTCTGATACTGTTTCTCATACTGTTTAGAACTAAACTTGTTCAGTGAGTAGGGCCAGAAGAAATAGCACTGGTTTAGAAGCCAGACCCGGAGTTTAATCTTGGTTCTTACACTTATTTCAAGTGTGTGATTTTGAGAAAACAAGGTTGTCCTTAGTTTGTAAAGCGGGGGTTAATACTTTGCAGGGGGATTGTAATGAAAGTGCTTTAAAAGTAGTACATTGCCATAGTAATCTGAGTGCAATTCATTTCCATCTTTTCTTCCTCAACCACTATGGCACTTTATTAAGCTTGCAGTTTAGAAAACTTTTTTTTTTTTAAATGACCAGCTAATCAGGTTTCCTTTCATTTTCTTCTATAATTGATATTTCTAACCTAATTATAGGTTCATATATTCATCTCTCACTTCATTGCCGCCGTCTTCCCAGGCTATTGATTCTGAGTGTCACTTAACCACTTCATTTCTTCATATCTGTGGGGATGACAGTAGTACCTATTTTACTGGGTTGTGGGAAGGATTAAAGGAGTTAATATGTGGAAAGGGTTTAGAATAATTTCTGTCACTTGGAAATAGTTGTTATTATTATTCTTGATTCAGATTACTTATTAGGAAGTTGAAAAGGTTGTGGGCAAATTAAAGTTCCTAGAGCATGCTCTGGAATGTATTAGGCCAGTTGTCATTAATGGTACTCCAAGGGTGATGGACTCCATAGCTGGTAGAAATCTTCCATACTGTTAGCTTTGTCTTCCTTGTGCTGATACCTCTTGCTTCTGCAAGCCTTACCTGGGCCTGCACTCTCCATTTATTCTTTTTCAATTTTTAAAAATTGTTTATTTTTTATTAGAGTGTAATTGCTTTACAATGTTGTGTTAGTTTCTGCTGTACAATGAAGTGAATCAGCTATATGTATACGTATATCCCCCCCCTTAAAACAATTAATTAATTAATTAATTTGGTTGTGCTGGGTCTTAGTTGGGGCAGGTGGGCTCCTTAGTTGCGGCTCCAGGGCTCCTTAGTTGTGGCATGCGAACTCTTAGTTGCGGCATGCATGTGGGATCTAGTTCCCTGACCAGGGATCGAACCTGGGCCCCCTGTGTTGGGAGCACAGGGTCTCATCCACTGCACCACCAGGGAAGTCCCTCCATTTATTCTTTGTACTCCAGCCTCACTGGCCTTCTTTAAGCTCTTTGAAAGCACTACGTTCTCTTATACCTTAAGGTCATTGCAGATAATGTTGTTTAACTGCAAGCACCCTTTACTCAACTCTTTGCTTTATTAATTCCTACTTAATGTTTATTCATTTAACAATTATTGAGTCTATTAGGCTACTCATTCTTCAGTTATTAGGTTAAATGTTACTTTCCCATAGAAATGACTCCCTTCCTGGTATAAATCAGGTCCTTATAATCGTTTAGTGAACCGTTTAGTTTTCCTTCGTAATGTTTATCACAATTCGAATTAAATACTGATGTGCTTGTTTAGTTTGTCTCTTCCACTAGAAGGCTATAATGAGGACAGAGAATAAGGTTTTAAAAATTCTTGTATCTCCAGTGCCTATTACAGAATACACATGGTATTCATTCTCTGATTATTCTAGTTAGTGGTTTTTAAGCTTATTAACCACAGCCCACAATAAAAAAAATTACATCGTGAGCCAGTATGCACACTCAACTATATGAAGCCGAAAGTTTCATAAGCCTTTACTTACCATGACTACATTTGAAGTACTCTGATGTTTTCTATTCTG
Source organism: Eubalaena glacialis (assembly GCF_028564815.1). Lineage (NCBI taxonomy): Eukaryota > Metazoa > Chordata > Mammalia > Artiodactyla > Balaenidae > Eubalaena > Eubalaena glacialis. Next base: position 110,540,726 of record NC_083726.1, on the reverse strand, counting down.
TTCCATTAAGAGAACGAAACCCTGGTTATAACTTACTAATGGGTCAAAACTAGATTCTTTTATTCAGGAGGTTCTTTTTCTTCTATAACTAAGAGTGTCCCATGGACTTAGTTCTTGGTCCTGTGTTTTACTCTCTGTGACATTCTTGTTATTTCAGGTACTCAGTTAATTTCAAAATCTATATGCCTCTTCCCCCAAACTTTTTGGAGTCATATCTCAAGATGTTGCCGGACATACAAATGTTGTGTTGATACATAAAAACTTGGCCTTTTCAAAACCTGTGTTTGTACTTACTGGTATGTTTTTATTTTTATTTTTTCCCCACATTTGCTTATTTATTATTTATTTTATGGCTGTGTTGGGTCTTCGTTTCTGTGCGAGGGCTTTCTCTAGTTGCGGCAAGCGGGGGCCACTCTTCATCGCGGTGCGCGGGCCTCTGACTATCGTGGTCCCTCTTGTTGTGGAGCACAGGCTCCAGACGCGCAGGCTCAGTAGTTGTGGCTCACGGGCCTAGTTGCTCCGCGGCATGTGGGATCTTCCCAGACCAGGGCTCGAACCCGTGTCCCCTGCACTGGCAGGCAGATTCTCAACCACTGCGCCACCAAGGAAGCCCATGTTTTTAAACTTTTTATTGACCACCCTATAATGCTCCTCAGGGCTCTGATTTGCAATTGTTTCTTTTAGCGGTTGCTCACGTGCCTTAAAACTGGAACCACCCCTCTTTGTTTTACTTATGAGAATGTTCCTTGATTAAACTACCTCTTGCCTCATTAGAATTTTCACATTTCTTCCTGCTCAGATTTGCAGCTCTTTGTGCATGTTTGCTATAAGCAAACTGAGGGTAGTGACCGTGTATGTTTTGCCCAGTGTATACATAATGCTTTTGTGATAAACAAGCATTCAGTCTTGCTCATTAACCTCACTTCTGCCTGGTTCCAGAATCCCTCACTGGTTTTGCCTAATAGCCATAGGTTTTAAAATTAAATCCAGTTTAGGGACTTCCCTGGTGGCGCAGTGGTTGAGAATCCACCTGCCAATGCAGGGGACACGGGTTCAAGCCCTGGTCCGGGAAGATCCCATGTGCCACGGAGCAACTAAGCCCATGCGCCATGACTACTGAGCCTGCGCTCTAGAGCCCGCGAGCCACAACTACTGAAGCCCACGCGCCTAGAGCCCGTGCTCCGCAACAAGAGAAGCCACCGCAATGAGAAGCCGGCACACCACAATGAAGAGCAGCCCCTACTCGCCGCAACTAGAGAACACCTGCGCACAGCAACGAAGACCCAGCGCAGCCAAAAATAAACAAATAAATTAAAAAAAAATTCAATCCAGTTTAGATCCTGTGGAATCACAGGCTGCACTCTTCCTCCCTGTTCCCTCCAAGACCAGTTATGGGATGGGGGTTGTGGGGGGAGGACGTGGCCACACAGTAATCCCCTGGAGGGCTTTTGGGGCCGCACACCGTGTGTCTGATTTAGTAGATCTGGAGTGGACCTGAGAATGTGACTGTCTAACAAGTTTCCAGATGTTGCTGGTTTGGGGACCGCCTTTGAGAACGCTGTTCCAGGTAAAAGCAGCTTATGTTGCTCTTGATCTTGTTCCCTGTTCTTCAGGTGGGGAAGACGTATGAGCTGCTCAGCTGTGACAAGCACAAGTCCATGTTGCTGAAGAACGGACGGGACCCTGGGGAAGTGAGACCAGACATAGCTCACCAGGTAACTTCAGGGACAGAGCTCAGGCCCCCGTGCCTCTGTACGGAAGGTAAGGCAGCTGCGTGCGACTTCTCTTCAGTCTTAACCGTGCCTTGGTCTTTGCCTCCCTCAGAGTTTACTGATGCTGATGGACAGTCCCCTGAACCGGGCTGGCTTGCTACAGGTTTACATCCACACGCAGAAGAATGTGCTGATTGAAGTGAACCCCCAGACTCGAATTCCCAGAACCTTTGACCGCTTTTGTGGCCTCATGGGTGAGAGAGAGGCCTTAGGACTTAAACTTGGCCGTAGTGATGAAGGAAGAGGCAAAGGGATATACTAAGTGTGGAATTTTTAAGTGGGGGAGGGGCACACGTGGCTGATTCCAGAACAGGGGGTCTGCGCTTTCTTCCCACGCACAGTGGGTACAGCCTGCTTGGGTTCCTGGCTGAGGAGCAGGGAGGGGGCCTGTCACCACACAACCAGTGATGTGCTTGACAGCTGCTTGTGCGTGACATTTCAGTCGTGTAGACACGCAGGGCACGTGGAGCTCAGCTCACCTAAGGTTTTTCCTGGTTAAATTACTGGGCATAAGAGGCAGGCTCTCTGGCTAGCTCTGAACTCTTTTTTCTGCCCTAGTTCAGCTTTTACACAAACTCAGCGTTCGAGCAGCTGATGGCCCCCAGAAGCTCTTGAAGGTGAGGTGTTGACAGCTACTGGTTGGAGGTAGTGCTCTGGGAATGTGTCTGGGGCTGATTTCTCTGTTTTTCTTTAGGTGATTAAGAATCCAGTGTCACGTCACTTCCCAGTTGGGTGTATGAAAATCGGCACTTCTTTTTCTGTCCCGGTCATCGGCGATGTGCGGGAGCTGGTGCCCATCAGCGACCCTGTTGTCTTTGTGGTGGGGGCCTTCGCCCATGGCAGGGTAAGGCCTGGGCTCAGCTCTTAGATTCCTCCCGGAGCTGAAGCTCAGGACAGAATCCCAGGAGCACTTAGCGTTTTGACGATCCTTGTCCTTATAAGTTGGGGACAGATGAAGCTTCCATTTCCTGCCCCCAGGGCGCATCCTTTGAGGAATGCTGGCATATGTGTCGTGGTCAAAGCCAGGGCCGTCTCCGTCCTTTGCCCACACTGGTATTAAACAGCACTGGGAAATGGTAGTTTTCCTGCCCTAGACAAGGGCTGAACGTGTGACGGAGTGACAGAGTTGGCTGACTGACTGCCCTCTCCCCAGGTGGACGTGGAGTACACAGAGAAGATGGTGTCCATCAGCAACTACCCCCTCTCTGCTGCCCTCACCTGTGCAAAGCTCACCACAGCCTTTGAAGAAGCCTGGGGGGTCATCTGACAGAAGCGCCCTGCCCTGACACAGAGACTGTGGACATTGCTTCCCTGCCCCGGTGCTCAGCTGACTGCTGCAAGACCCCCTTCCTGCACCGAGACCGGGGCTTGCGCGGGTCCAGGCTATACACCTGCTATTTGTTTATCTTATAAACATTGTTCTTGCAAACCTGGTTGTCCTTTGGGGATTCCTAAGCTCAGCAGCCTCTGATGGTGTGACCTGGCATAACCCCTCAGACCTCAGGAAGACACATGAGGTTACAGTGTTTGCAGTTTGACCCTGGGCTTCGCAGGTGGGCTTTGTGCCCTAAAGGAGGGAGCCCTGATTATTTCAGCCATGGCAGATGTGGAGGGCTGTGTCTGAAAGAAAGCAGCCAGGAGCGCTAGCAGTGAAAAACAACACACTGAGGTGACTTTATCTGGTACAGTCCTAGGTAGAAAATGGAGCAGGCGGGGCCGTGCCCCTCCCCTCCCCCCATGGGGGGGGCGGAGGTAGCGGCACATATACAATCATAGTAAATTGGCGGAAGAAAACCACAACAGATTCCTGGCTAGAGGGGGAGAGATAAGGCAACGTGCACGGGGGAGCTCAGAGGGGAGACAATGGGCCCCTCTACTCCTCCCACGAGAGTCTCCCCTTTGGCCCCAGATGGAGACGTGGCCGGCAGCAGAGGCACAGCTGGGGGAGCCCCGTCTTCCCGCACCCTGGCTTCTGGTTCTCTGTGCTCTGGGACGAAGGAGTGCTGTGGAAAGGGAGGCGAGTCGTTTCTGCACCAGTCCTGCTCTGGGCCACCTGCAAGGGGAGAAGGCGGGCAGGCAGGTCGGCCTCGCCCTCCTAGTCCCTGGTCTGCAGCCCTTCCAGCTCCCTCCGGGCATGCCTCCGGGCAGTCAGTGCCCCATGCTGCAGTTCCTGGAAGCCAGGCCCCGTGAGGTTCCCCCCGCATCTCCAGTACTAACCCCCACCCCAGTCTGTTGCTCTCTTCTGTAACCTGGTAGTTTCAGCTCAGCTGGAGGGATCTTACCAGGGAAATAGATTATTCCATTTTCTTTAACTTCTCTTTCCTCGGCACCATTGCTTTGCGAACATAAGGCAATGTGAATAGTAGACTCAAGAAGAAGACGTGGCCAAGGAAATAGACGGATTTATACACCTGTGGAGGGATACAGGCCACCGCGGTAGACAGAGGGCCTGGATTCAGCCCCACTGCCTGAGCTTTCAGTGGTTCCCTCCCCTCCTGGCAGGCAGGCCCTTGTGTACCTTCAGCCATTTGTCCCACGTGAAGAGGCAGAAGGCAGTCATCGAGTAACCCATGAAGAGCCAGTGGATGGTCTGCTGCACCAGATAGTAGAGGGGCTGCAGGACCCTGATGGAGGCCAGGCTGCTCAGGGCTGGGCTGTCTTGAATCAGGCTGGCAGCCTGTGGAGGAAGGGGAGAGGGCTCAGCGTCTTACCCCTTCTCAGGCCCCTTTCATCCACCACCCTTAAGGCTTACCTGTCTTTCCACAATAACAATGAGGAATTCCATCTGAAAGCAGACCAGGTACCCTGAGTGGAGGCCGTGCCAGAGGGACAAGAATAGCAATGAGAGGCCCTGGGATAGTTGTTTATTTCCAAGGAACTTGAGTCGTTTGAAGAAGTAACTAGAGAGAAGGGTGAGAAAGGATGAGACTCAGATCCATCCTGCCTCTGGGTTCTTGGAGTCTTTAGGGGTGCAGGGGTGGCGGCTGCTCCCACCGGGCCCCCTGGGGGAGGGGAGGCAGTGCCCTCCGATCACTTTATTTATTTATTTATGGCTGCACTGGGTCTTCGTTGCTGCACGTGGGCTTTCTCTAGTTGCGGTGAGCGGGGGCTACCCTTCGTTGCGGTGCACGGGCTCTAGGTGCGCGGGCTTCAGTAGTTGTGGCTCACAGGCTCTAGAGTGCAGGCTCAGTAGTTGTGGTGCATGGGCTTAGTTGCTCCACGGCATGTGGGATCTTCCCGGACCAGGGCTGGAACCCGTGTCCCCTGCATTGGCAGGCGGATTCTTAACCATTGCGCCACCAGGGAAGCCCCTCCGATCACTTTAGAATGAAAGGCAGTGAAGCTGACGAGTCGTGGTTTAGACAGAAAATAGACGTAAGGCTCAGCTGGGGCCCCGCCTGGTACAACGGGTAATGACGGAGGGCCTGCCAGGCGCCTGGTGCTGAGGCTGCAGCGGTGAGCGGGGCAGGCCCTGCACCCACGCTGCCGACAGTCCCCCCAGTCGTGGGACTGAGGAAGTGTTTGTGAACATAAGGCCAGCAGCAGAAGTGGGGTGAAAACCCAGCACTCAAGGCCATGTATGCCTTGTTTCTGTCTTTCAGAAATGACAGGGATGGGACTTCCCTGGTGGCGCAGTGGTTGAGAATCTGCCTGCCAATGCAGGGGACGCGGGTTCGAGCCCTGGTCCGGGAAGATCCCACATGCCGCGGAGCAACTAAGCCCGTGTGCCACAACTACTGAGCCTGCACTCTAGAGCCTGCGAGCCACAACTACTGAGCCCGTGCGCCACAATTACTGAAGCCCGCGCACCTAGAGCCCGTGCTCCGCAACAAGAGAAGCCACTGCAATGAGAAGCCCGCGCACCGCAAGGAAGAGTAGCCCCCGCTCGCTGCAAGTGGAGAAAGTCCGCGCGCAGCAACGAAGACCCAACGCAGCCAAAAACAAATAAATTAAAAAAAAAAAAAAAATGACAGGGACGGTTTGGGGGGGTTGGGTTGGGGACAAAAGTGGGTGTGGCGGGGGTGTGTGAGAGTGGCTGACGGGCGGGGCCCCCCGAAGTGGGGAAAGCTGGAGGAAGTGACGTGCGACCTCCCCAGCTGGGCGCTTACCGGGCCACCCAGGCGTTGGTGTTGATGTTGAAAGAGGCGATGGTGCCCGTGAAGCGGGGGTCTGTCTCAAAGAGCCACACCTTCATGTTGGCGCAGGTGTCCCACTTGGCCCTCCCGAGCTCATCAAGGCCGTGGAAGCCCAGCCCCGTCAGGATGCACACGCCTTCCTGAGGGAGCCACGGAGTAAGCGACCCCGCCGCTGTGCGCCCTACCCAGCCTGCAGCTCGTCTCGCCGCGGCCCCGGGCCCTCTCTCCTTACCGTGACCAGCCAACAGGCGACGTATTTGTACAGCACAACCTTGCCCCAGACCAGCATGTACAGGCAGCGGAACCAGAAGCTGTGGTTCTTGACAGGAGAGAAGGCATGGGCATTAGGGACACCGCCAGGCCAGGAAGGGGCCCCCGTGCTCCCCGTCCTCACACGTGTGGCTGACTACTACTCTGTGTCCCCCGACGGTCTGCCTAACTGCTTTGCAACAGGCCAAGGGGACCCAGCAGGGAGCCCCCTCGGAGAGGCCCTCAAACAGTGCTGTCCTCAACTCCTCTCCTAAAGAGCCGGGCACCTGGGACACTAGTGCTGGGGGACTTTTACATCCACGTTCGACGTCAGCTGAAGGAGACCAACCTCCCCAGAGCTGGGACGGAGCCCGAGCCAGCACTCCCCCTCCCCGGGTCCTGAGCTCCTAGAGCCCCGGTCTGCCTGGGCCGGAGGGGGCTCGAGCCGCCTGGCTGTAAGAGGGCGAGCTCGAGCCGCTGGGGGAAGGTCAGGGGTGCTGAAGTGCACCTGGCACAGCCCTGTGCCCGCGAAGGTCGTTCAGTGCTGGCTGATGAACGGGTCCCGGCCCGGCTGGCATTGACACCAACTCTCAGATCTAGAGCAAAACCAACACGCGTTTGTAGGTGGTGTTACCCACTTCTCGGCTATCTACGGGCTCCTGGCCTGGCCACTGTCTATCTCTGGCGCAGTCGCACTGCTGCTGTTCAGGAAGCACTCACTTCGTAGTCGTCAGTGAGGAGATAGTCTTCTGTGATGTGCTGGCTGAGCAGGGTGTAGCCCACTAGGTAGATAAGGCCCAGACTCAGGCGCCTGAGAGCAGGTACGGTGCTGGAAAGGAACAAGCGGGGTCACCACGGGCGGAGGCCCCTCCCTTCGCCCTCCGACCTTCACGAGGGAGCAGCTTCCCAGAGTGAGCGCAGCCTTAGGGCTGGACATGAGGATGGAGCGTGCAGACCCTGCGAGTTCTGGGGTGGGGGTGGGGCAATGGGGGGTGGGCCGGGGAATCTGGGGTGCTCGCCCTCAGAGGTCCCGTGGACCTCGAGGACTCCCCCATGTGCTCGGGCTACATCGGGACTGAAAGCCCGATGCAGAGACGGGGAAGGACTGGTTTTGGATCTGCTCCCTCCTCTCCTGGCTGGATCGATGCTCAAATGCAGGCTGGACAAGTTCTCAGCAAAAGGATTTTCCTGGTAACTTATCAACCTTCTACTGTAAGATATATTTTTATATATATAGATTTTGATATATTTAACAGTATTTTTTAAACTGGGAAAGTGAGTTTTAAAGGCAGGGACATGACTGGTTCAGGCAAAATCCTATGGCATAAAAGTGAATTTTTAATGTTTGTACTACAGGGTCGGGAGGGATGGCGGGAAGTGACCCAAGCTGAAAAGGGCCCCCTTCCTGCAGTGAGCAGGCACGGAGCGCCCATCACAGGCCGTGAGCCAGGGCCAGGCCAGAGAATGCAGCCGGCCGGCCTTCAGGAAGTCACTTGAGAAGTGGCTTTGTGTCGGGCGAGACACCTACGCAGACGTCCTGACTGAAGGGGGCCGTTACCTGTTTGGTATCTTGCCTGGTAGGTCAGTCAGCTGTCCCTGCACCAGCTTCATGTAGTGGTTCACTGAGAACTGGGGCCCCACCAAGAAGGCCCCATAGAAGTAGGAGAAGCCAGCAACCTCCAGCAGGGAAGGGACATGGCGTATGGCGTATTTCTGTTGCTCAGAGGACAGTGATTTCTATGGCGAGAAGAGAACGAATGGTTCAGGACCCCAAGAGCCAGTCTGAGGGCTCCCCACCCTTGTCCCCACTGATCCAGGTTCTTCACATAGAGCCTCTTTGAGGGGATGACAGTACGGAGAAGAGCCGGTGCTTCAGGGGGTAATGGGCATGTGCAGGCATAGCTCAGCCTAGGCCGGCTGCCGCTGCTATTCCCAGTGCCTGGCTGGCCCTGATCTCTGGACTCTGAGGAAGACCTGGACCCGGGCAATCAGACTTGTCAGTCCTTGATCAGTGCGGCCTGAAATGGCGATCACACGGGCGGGCATGAGGGCGTGGGGATAACAACAGCCGTCCTCCTTCCCTCTGGTTAAACTCCTTCACGTCTCTGCGGAGGGAGGGGTACTTACTTGATCTTTCCCTCCATCATAGTAGTCGATGGCGAGACCTGAGCAGAGAGAGAAGGTGTGGGTGGAGAGGAGGGAGGGGACACAGGATGTGGCCAGGAGCGCACGGGGCAGGGCCTGGGGTAAGCTTACGGTCGGATGAGAGGAGCCTGGGTGTCAGAGGGGAAGGCAGGGCCCCACCGCTCACCGATCAGCTTCAAGGTCAGGACACAATGTGGCATCGTCCACTTGATATCGTAGTTGCCAGTGGCTGTATAATAGTATCCGGCAAGAAGGTAGGCCTAGGAGAGGGGCAAATATTTATTCTACCGTTGCTATGATTTATTTTCTCCCTGCTCTGAAATCCAATGTATTCTTTTCACTTTTCCTTTCTCCTGGTCTAGAAACTAAACGTGTAAAGGGGAAGAGACGTCCTCAATGCTTACACTCTGTGTCTCATTTTACGTGGAATTTCTGCCTTGCCTTTAAGTGACTCCCCTCATGGACGGCTGGGCTAATCTGGTCAGACTCAAAGAACCCCAATGGCACAGTCCTACGCAAAGGACTGCCGGCACCCCGTCCTTGAGGCGGGTGAAGCATCGTCACTGCAGCCTGCAGATGAAACACCTGGGGCTTCTGGAAAGTGACCCAGAGCCACACTGCCAAGTGTCGTGGGGAGAAAGGATTAGAAACCGGATCTCCCGGTCCACGGCTTCTTCTACACCACAGTCCCCATCCTCCCCGCCCCCAACTGCTGTCAGCTGTGACCTGAGCTGCCCAGGGAAAGACGTTTACCATCTGGAAGCAAAAGGTAGTGAGGACGGCAGTGATGGTGCGGCCCATCAGCCGGAGGATGAGGAACTGAAGCACGACGCATAGCAGGGAGTGGTAGAGCTGGTTTCCTGGATGCGGAGGAGAGAGCAAATTTTTGCCTGTTTTTTTCCTGCATTCCCACCCTTCCTGAGACTTCTAAACACAAAGAGAATATATATATATATAAAAAACTTTGGTATTAGGATTTTTCTTCTTTTTTAATAGCTTCATGTTTTGGAAGAAGGGAAGGAAATTAACTGTATAAATATAAAGGACTGCCAGGGAGTTCCTGTATTTCTGAACTTTGGGCCTAAGGGATGCTCCTGAGGGGACCGCTTGGGTCTGTCGGCCAGTTCCAGCCACAGCAGAGACAAACTGCTGCTTCTCTGTTGATGGTGTCTGGTAAGGGTAACCATTCTCAACATGCTTTTACCGGGGAGAGGAATGTCTGTGAAGGGAGAAGTTAAGCTGTGTCCCTGCCCATACAAATCCTCTGCTACCAGAGCATCACAACTCCCCTCTCCATCAAATTCTCTCCAGGAAATTTTGTTCAGGTCTGTTCCTTCCCAGGTTCCCTGTAATCACAGTGCTCAGTTCACTCACCAAAGTTATAATAAGCAATTGAGAGGCCTGTAAAGGTGTGGAAGAGATGGATGAGGTAGCTGTCCTTGTAGAAAAGGTAATGCCGATAAAACAAAGCCAAGGGGTAACCTGGAGGGGGAGGAAGAGCAGAAGAGGGTTACTCGTGTCTGGGGTCCTCCCAGGTTTGTTTTGGAAGTTGATCTGGCATGAAACTCAGCCCAGAGAGGAAAAAACATGCATTATACGGATGTCTACAAAGACAATAACAGCATCCCCAATTATCAAAAGAAGTCTCTTTGTAAATACAAATTTAAAACTGAAGATATTTCATATTGAGGCAATACAAACTGGGTCTGAAGACTAGGTTTCATTTATGGCTTATTAAATATTGCTAGGAATTTTCTCTTGCATTTTTCTTAAATGATACAAGGGATTCAGGGTGCCCGACTATGCCCAGAAACACCATTTTACACCTTTATGATCTATAATAATTTCATCACTAGCAGAGTATTATCAGTCAGATTATTTTTTCTTTTTCTTTTCTTTTTTCTTTTTTTTTTGGCTGCCCGGCATGTGGGATCTTAGTTCCCTGACCAGGGATCGAACCCACGCCCCCTGCAGGGGAAGCGTGGAGTCCTAACCACTGGACCACTGGGGAAGTCCCTCAGTCAGATTGTTAAGAGGATAAATATAAATTATTCCCGGCTACAAACTGGGGTTGCTGACGGCATATACAGTTGCATAGCAGTTACAGGATACATGTAGACACTCCTTACATAATGGGCATCGACCAAGTTATAAATCCATCTAGGTATACTGGGAAAATGTCTTCTCAAGCCGTGATTTAAAGTATGGTCCCGGGGCTTGACTGAACTACAGGGGATCTCCTGATGGGCCGTGAACTGATGATGCACAGCCAAGGGTTGCTTACTGAATTAAAAGGGCCAACAACATTTGTTATTCCTAAACTAAAATTAGCATGTTCCCTGGTTTTACTACAGACCCACATTCAGTGTTCCATCGAGAAGTCTGGCTGATGTGCTTGGCAACCTTCCTACTGCAGGAGCACATGTGCGAAGAGTTGGGATCCCTACTGTTTCTTGGAAGGACACTGTACCCAGTCTATCATTGCATAATTAGTGTTCTGAGTTGGTCATGGTTTACAGCTGCTGCAATTCTTACTTTTTTTTTTCTTTTTTTGGCCACGTGGCTTGCGGGAATCTTAGTTCCCTGACCAGGGATCGAACCTGTGCCCTCAGCAGTGAAAGCCTGGAGTCCTAACCACTGGACCCCCTGGGAATTCCCTTTACTTTTCAATCATAAGTTGCAGTTAGTTTATCATTGGCGATATAGTTGTGAGTTTGGTTACCTCTGCAAGGCGTAGATGAGTGTCATAAATAAAGTGCTCAATTATTTAAGTGAATAAGTAAATGGATAATCATGTTATATATTAGCTTATGTCCTTCTAGTCTTTTTTCCCATAACTTTTTTTTTTTAACTTATGATCACCACCTGTGTACTCATGTATCCTAGTTTTTTCACACAACAGTGTATCAACCATTTATCTTCTTGGTGCCAGGATTTGCTGGTGTTCTTTTTTTTTTTAATTTATTTTATTTTTTAATTTATTTTTGGCTGTGTTGGGTCTTCATTGCTGTGCGTGGGCTTTCTCTAGTTGTGGCGAGCGGGGGCTACTCTTCGTTGCGGTGCGCGGGCTTCTCATTGTGGTGGCTTCTCTTGTTGCGGAGTACGGGCTCTAGGTGCGTGGGCTTCAGTAGTTGTGGCATGCAGGCTTCAGTAGTTGTGGCTCGCGGGCTCTAGAGCGCAGGCTCAGTAGTTGTGGCACACCGGCATAGTTGCTCCGCGGCATGTGGGATCTTCCTGGACCAGGGCTCGAACCCATGTCCCCTGCATTGGCAGGCGGATTCTTAACCACTGCACCACTAGGGAAGCCCTGCTGGTGTTCTTTGAAAGCTGTTCTCATAATGGGCTACGCTCTTTACCAAATTTATAGCTTCATGCAAATAGTTGATTTTGTAGATATTCTGTGGATTACTGACTCATTTGCTCACTCATTCATCTGACAGATGTTTATTACGTGCCTATTATATGCCAGGTATTCTGCTTGTGTAGCACAGAATGAGGGACGAGGTGGCATGGAATGGTTTATTTTCTCGCTATCTGAGATGAAGTGATATAGGACTGCTAGCCAAAGAGAGGGAGGAAACTGTGACCCTTTCAGTCAGATGAACGAGTAAAGAAATAGGACAAGTCTCACACATACCACGTGGGCAGAAATTTGGCAGGATTAGCAGCCAGTATTGCTAAGAACCAGAGCCAGGTAATAGAAAGTATATAGAATAACACCCAAATGTCTTAAATCTTTTGCTTTTTATGTTTAATGTTTTAGGACTAGGGGTATAAAGGACCAGAAAGAACAAATAGGGAAGATCTTAATTACCTAGAGTACTCATAAATAAGTTCTGGACAGCTAAGAGTTTACCTCTTAAAGCACTTAAAGGGTTAAAAACCTTTAACCAAGTGAAATCACTAAAACCCTTTATCATTTGGGATGCTCGAAATTAAAAAACACAACACACATTACTCTGCCTCCTTAAATTGAATATAACTGGACATTTTCTTGGTAATCTGGGTCATAACTACTCTAGAGGCACGACGGCTTTATGACCTCTTGGGATGTAGAGAACCCTGACAGGGCCCACACTGTCCTGCATTCTGAGTCCTTGTCTCCATTTTTCACACTTTTCTGCCCCTTTCCTTGCTATTCAGGGAATCTATAGTCACTTCTTGAGCTTTCAGTGCCAAGAATAGTCCCTTTCCCTCCTTCTAATTTACTGCAGGCCTTAGAAGCCTTAACTTTGTTTTAAAGGTGTAAAACAAACAAACAAACAAACAAAGATCTAAGACAAGAGCAAGGGCCTTGGTGTCTTGCTTGCAGACTTAGTGCCAGGCCTGGTAACAGCTGTTCTGGCCACTCAAGGCCCTTTTGCTCTCTCCTGTTTTCAGGTGTATTTGGGGGGAGTGGAGGTGGGTGAGTTCCACGCAGGTAAAGTCTAATCGCGCACCAGGAAACGCACGATAAAGAGATGGAGCAACTGGCAGAAAAAGAAAAAGAATGCAGCAGGCCGGGTAACCAAGAACGTCAAGATCGTGACAGAGAACAGCAGAGCCTGGAGCGAAGCTGCGAAGGGGAGGAAGGAGCTGTGCTGGGTGAGTTGCTGTGACAACCCGGAGCTGGTTTCGAGTGTGTCAGCACCGAACCCTCCTCCCGGCTGCTGCTCAGCTCGGCCAGCTTCGGAGCCTGGATGCCCAGCCACCCCTTCAGGGATGTGCTGTCTGGGGGGAGAGTGTCGTCCTACGAGCCGCTTCTGAGTCTCAGCGCTTCTTTGTGGGAGCCAGTGCTTGATACAGCAGCTACAGTCACCTGAATCATCTCTAAAAAGACAACAAAAGCAGCACCTCACCCGTCCACCCACCCAGCAGAGTCTGATCCAGTAGGTCTGAGTGATTCTGAGGTGCAGCCAGGGCTAAGAAGCTCTGCCTTCCTAAACCCTTGGGCAGGGCAGCAGTATTACTGGTCCTGAAGATAAAATCCTGAGCTCCATGACTGGGGGTTGCTGTTTTTCTTTTAATGGCACCGAACAGGCCATTGGCTTTATAAACCTGGTCTGGAGGTTTTTAAGAGCTTGTTTGGCCGCCACACTGTAACTGTTTCTTCTATTTGATTGTTTGTTTAAAGGAGGGCCCTGCAGAAACTTATTAGCCGGTGAAGGATGAAGACCCAACCTGCACCCTAAACCCAGGGATCCCTGACTAGAATGGGAACATTCCAAGAACAGAATCAAGGGCATTCACAATGCTGTGACCCTAAAGCAGATTGCTGGGATGCACTGAACTTGGTCCCTTCAGGGGTTCCGGTAGTCACAACATGGAGCCTATTTATCCAGCTGATTTCCCCAGCCTGTCTCTGGGTGTTTACTGAAGCCCAAGTGCCATCTGAGTCAGAAACTCGGATCTATCAACTGACATTGCTAGTGGAACTGCTCCTTCTCTGTACTATGATAGTTGTGAAATTACTCATTAATCCTAAAGGTTCTGAAGTTCCATTTGAAGAAACAGAAATGGGCTGTTTTCACTGAAGTCTGATGAATTTCTTTGCCTCTCATTCCGTATCGCTATTTCTGGGCTCTGTGGGAATATGATACGACCCCGATTGATCAGGCAGTAGTTCATGTGACCCTGACGAAAAGAAAATAGAGCATGTTTTGGCAGGTGTGAAGGAGAAGATGGAACTAGACAGAACTGCTATGTGTTGGCTTAGCCAGGTATTGATACTGGTTTTACCAAAAGAAGAAAACCACCTCTGACACCACGCCAAGAGCCGACAGAACACCCTTAGCATACGGTAACGGCTGTCAAACCTTTTGGTCTCAGCACCACTTTTTTTTAAACCATGTTTAAAAAATTGAAATACAGTTAATTTACAATGTTTTGTTAGTTTCAGGTATACAGCAAAGTGATTCAGTTTTATGTATACACACACACACGTGTATATATATGTATATAGATTCTTTTTCGGATTCTTTTCCACTATAGGTTATTACAAGATATTAAATATAGTTCCCTGTGCTATACAGTACATCCTTGTTTATCAGCATCACTTTATATTCTTAAAAATTATTGAGGACCTCAAACAACTTTTGTTAGTGTGGATACTATCTATCAATATCTACTGTATAAGGAAATTCTTAAGTGCACCTGCCCTTTTTTGACTGGTGGTGAAGAATGCAGGGAGTGCTGGTTCAGTTTGGTGCCCTTGCCTTCATTCGTACTAAGGGAACAACAGAGCTTTACCCATCGCTGCTTTTGCACCATCAGTGCAAATGTCAACACAGTGACAAATAACATCTTAATTTTATTCTGAAAATGACTTCAAGGTTCTCAGGGACCCCTAGGAGTTCATGGACTACATACACTTTGAGAACTGCTGACACGGAATAACGTTTCGGCTTAATCTTCCTGGTTAAAATGCCCCAAATCCAACTGCCTTTTCTTCCTCCCTACTTTCCTCAACTGCTCCTTCTGTATTTTTCTTTTTTTTGAAAGCTTCTCTGGCGTTGGTTTTGAGATATCAGTTTCCCTGCTTTTTTTCTTATTCTATGGAGATGTATTTCACATACCATCAAATTCATGAAACTCAAAGAGTAGAATGGGAGCGTCCCTGGTGGCGCAGTGGTTAAGAGTCCGCCTGCCAATGCAGGGGACACGGGTTCGAGCCTTGGTCCGGGAAGATCCCACATACCGTGGAGCAACTAAGCCCGTGCGCCACAACTACTGAAGCCCACGCGCCCTAGAGCCCTGGCGCCGCAACTACTGAAGCCTGCTCGCTCTAGGACCCGCGTGCCGCAGCTACTAAGCCTGTGTGCTGCAACTGCTGAAGCCCGCGTGCCTAGAGCCCGTGCTCCGCAACAAGAGAAGCCACCGCAGTGAGATGCCCACGCACCGCAACAAAAAGTAGCCCCCGCTCGCCGCAACTAGAGAAAACCCACGCAGCAATGAAGACCCAACACAGCCATAAATAAATAAAAAGTAAAATAAAATAAAAATTTTAAAAAAAGTGTAGAACGGAGTGGTTTTTAGTACATTCACAAGGTTGTGCAACGTCCCCACCAACTAATTCCAGCACGTTTTCACCCCCCAGAAGAAACCCCATCCCTGTTTGCAGTCACTTTCCAGGCCCTGGTGACCACCCACTTACTGTCTACAAATTTGCCTATTCTGGGTATTTCATATAAATGGAGTCATATTATATGTGGCCTTTTGTGTCTGGCTTCTTTCATTCAGCATAATGTTTTCAAGGTGCATTTATGTTGTAGCATGTATCAGTAATTCATTATTTTTTTAATATAAATTTATTTATTAAAAAAATTTTTTTTTGGCTGTGTTGTGTCTTCATTGCTGCGCACAGGCTTTCTCTAATTGCGGCAAGCGGGGGCTACTCTTCGTTTCGGTGGGCGGGCTTCTCACTCAGGCGGCTTCTCTTGTTGCGGAGCACGGGCTCCAGGCACGTGGGCTTCAGTAGTTGTGGCTCGCAGGCTCTAGAGTGCAGGCTCAGTAGTTGTGGCGCATGGGCTTAGTTGCTCCGTGGCATGTGGGATCCTCCTGGACCAGGGCTCGAACCCGCGTCCCCTGCATTGGTAGGCGGATTCTTAACCACTGCGCCACCGGGGAAGCCCTAGTACATCGTTATATTTTATGGCTGAATAATATTCTTTTGTTTGGACAGACCATACTTCATTTATCCAATCATCAGTTGATGGACATTTGGGTTGTTTCCACTTTTGGGGTATTAAGAATAAGGCTGCTATGAACATTCCTGTACAACTTTT
Source organism: Eubalaena glacialis (assembly GCF_028564815.1). Lineage (NCBI taxonomy): Eukaryota > Metazoa > Chordata > Mammalia > Artiodactyla > Balaenidae > Eubalaena > Eubalaena glacialis. Next base: position 110,524,661 of record NC_083726.1, on the reverse strand, counting down.
GATGTGGTGTATGTTTTCAGTTCTCTCGGGTATATACTTAGGAGTGGACCTCTTGGCTCTTTTATCCTCTGACTAGCCCTTCTCGGTCAGTGGTGTAGACCAGTTTTCAAAATTTCCCATGCGTTGTGGACCAATACTCTTGTAAAATACAAAGTCATGGGCTTGGATTATGTGGCACTATGGAATGGCTACAAAAGTTCCTAAATGTTTACTTTTCACTCTTTGTGCTTGCTTTGAGCTTTACCTTGGCCAAGGGTGGCGACGCAATTCAAATCGCACCAACCTCTCTTTCACCCAAGGCTTTTCTCTGGCTTCTAAATACAGCTGACCTCCAGGAGTCAGCCCTGATCCTCTGCTATTCTTGCTATACTGTCCTCTGGAAACTCCATCCAGTCTCATGTAACTTAATGTGATCTTTACGCCAAAGACAGGTCCACATCTTTAATCCTGGCTTCTCAGGTTTCAGTTCCACGTTTCCTACTTCCTGGCTGGGCATTTCCAGTTTGATATCACATACCATCTCAAACTCTGTGTGACTACAACATGGACTTTCCCCCTGAATCAGTCTCCTCTTGGCTTCTTCTTTTGTTTGTTAATGGTGTTACCATTGTCCAGGCCACACAACTACATTCAAAGGCTTGAAGTTGTCTTTGCCTCTTCCCTCTCCTTGGTTCCCTATACCCAGCCACCAAATCCTGTTGATTCCTCCTTTCCAGTGTTTCTCACCACCGTCACATCCCCTTCCTTTCCTGTGCTACATCTGCAGTGAAGGCCCTCAAGCACTCCCCCTTCAACTCTTGCCGTGACCTCATCTCTGCCTGCAGCCGCATCCTCCAACAATCCTCCACCAGAGGGCTCTTCCTGTAACCCCTGCTCAGAAAACATCAACGACTCCAACAGTTCCCAAGCCGAAGATTCAAGGTCTATCTTCTAAACTACATTTCCGGTTAAAGCCTCTATCTCCCTGCTCCAGCTGACTGATATGCTAGTTTTTGCTCAAATACATCTTGTGTCTTTCATCTCTAGACCTTCGCTTGTGCCAATGCCTTTGGGTGGGACACATTCTCCAACCACTCCTCTACCCAATAGAGTCCTACCCATTCTCGGAAACCCAGTTCAAGTGTCTCCTCCTTTAAGGCTACCGCAGACCATGGTGAACTCATGGCCCTGTGCATTATGGACTCATGCCTTAAATGCATGGCACTTAGGGCGAAGACTCTCATTTGGCAAATCATTGTATACAACAAATTGCCATTCCTTACATTCTTGTTTTATATTAAAATTATCACATGTTCACAATCTCTTTTCCTCAAGTCCTCCTATACCTTTGGATCTCCCATAGCATACTATCCTGTGTACTTCATTTTTTGATTGGTTGACCAACAGTAATTGACACTTAATAGCCATTTGATGTTGAGCGTCAGTTTCCTCATCTGTAAAATGGGGACAGTACCTGCCTCAATGAGTTGTTTTAAGGACTAAAGGAGATAATGCATATAAAGTAGTTAGCAGAGCCTAAAATATTGTAAGTGGTCACAAAAATTATACACATTCACATAAAGTTACAGGGAGTTTGTAAAGCAGGTCTTAACTGAGAAATTCTGGTGAAAGTGGGTATCAGGGCTTCTGAATCTAATCTTCATTCCATGTGACAAATGACTAAGGGATTTCCTTCCCATCTTCATTTCAAAAGAAGAGTCATAGCATATTTATTTTATAAGGATACTGATTATGGTTTGCCAAGAGCACTTTTTCTAAAATGCAACGTACTATTAAATTAAGGCACCGTATGGTTAGAAGAACACGAACTCTGGAGTTGAGACGGATCTCAGTTTGAATCCCGGTTCTGCTACTTACTAGCTGCTCCCTCAGGCTGGTTGATGAGTTAATTTTTTTTGGTCCTCGGTTTCATCAGTAAAATGAGTATCTAGGTTTGGGTTCATATAGTAAACCTGGTACCTATTAGATACTCAGTAACTGTGAGACTGCCTCAACCTCTGCTTTAACAGAGACGTGCCTGGCGATCTCATCCAGCCACATGGCTTTAAATACCATCTGTTTGCTGATGGCTCCCAAATGTATTCTTCACACTCGTGTACAATGTGGACTGGGTGCATGCCTCACGGATATCTCAAATTTAACAGGTGTCAAACTGAACTGCTGACACATCTTCCTCACAAAGCCCACCCCTCCCCGGCTTCCTCCTTTCAGCAAACGCCAACTCACCCTTCTGCTCGCTCGAGGCTGAAGCCCTGCAACCTTCTCGCCCTTCCTGGACCCCACCCTCCCCCTGCAACCAGTCGGTCGGCAAACTCTGTCTGTGCTACCTTCAAAGTGAACCCAGAATTTGACCACTTCTTCCCCTGGTCCAGGTCAACGCCATCTCTGGCCTGCACCATTTAAAAATTTTTTTATAGTATTTTCTGAAAATTTTATTTATTTATTTTTGGCTGTGTTGGGCCTTCGTTGCTGCGTGCAGGCTTTCTCTAGTTGCCGCGAGTGGGGCTACTCTTTGTTACAGTGCATGGGCTTCTCATTGCGGTGGCTTCTCTTGTTGCGGAGCACGGGCTCTAGGTGCTCGGGCTTCAGTAGTTGTGGCACGTGGGCTCTAGAGCGCAGGCTCAGTAGTTGTGGCACACGGGCTTAGTTGCTCCGCAGTATGTGGGATCTTCCTGGACCAGGGCTTGAATCCGTGTCCCCTGCATTGGCAGACGGATTCTTAACCACGGCGCCACCTGGGAAGTCCCTCTGGCCTGTACTATTACAGTCGCCTCCTGACTAATCTCCCCCTAGGCCTTCAGTCTCACTCAGCAAAAGCCGAAGTCCAATCAGAACCTACCAGACTGATCTGTTCATCCCTCCCCCACCTTTCTCTGACTCATCTCTTACTCTCGGCTGCCCTTCCTGGAATGCCAGGCAGGTGCAACCTTAGAGCCTTCACATTAACAGGTTCCTTGCCTGGGATACTCTTTCACAGATAAGCTCAAGTCCCTCCAGCCCTTCAGATTTTTACTAAAATGTCACCTTATCAGTGAGGCCTTCCCTGACCATGTATCTAAAATTGCACACACTCACCCCACCCTCTATGCCACCAACACACACTTCCTGTTCTTCTTTCTTACTTCATTTTTCTATTTCCCCTCAACACTTATTACTCTTTCACATACTATGTATTCTACTTATTTATCGGTCTTTGAAGGCAAGGATTTTTGTCTCTTTTTTTCCCCTGCTGTACCACAAGTGCCTTGTACAAAAAAGGTCTTTTCCTGGTACAAAAAAGGTCTCAAAAATATTTGTTGAATGGAAGAAAGAATAAAAGAATGAATGAACAAATACTGTATTCTAGGCAGTCAATAAAATATTTATAGAGCATCCATTATGTGGTCAGCAATGCATTAGGCAAAAGGAGAATATGGTAGAGTGTAAGAGATGCTTTTAGACTCTTAAGGAGCTTTTTAGAGAGAAAAGAAAATCAAGCAACGATGTTCTATAAATGCTAATTGCATGGAATAGCCAATGTTGTAGAGGTTAGAGGAGAGGTCAATAATGAACACAGCAGCTAGGATGAAAAGAGAAGAAATAAGGAATGGGCAGGAGAATTATGTACTAAAGACACGGAGGTAGGAAACAGCATGGAACAGTCACTTCACAAGACCAGGTTGACCACGAGAAGGGACAGGAAGGTTTGGAAAACCAGGCAGAGTCTGAAATTGATACAATAGGAAAAAAAATCACGAGGAATGACTGGAATGGGGGGTATGATGGAAAGGGATAAATTAAAGGTGGCTAAGCCCCTACAATGGTCTTCAAACTTTTTTGATGGAATAGCCCCTGAAAGAATTCTGAAAAATTATAGATGCCTTCTCACATTTGTAAGTTGCCATCTAACATTTATAAGTTTTTTTTTTTTTTGCTTTTAATTAATTTTTATTGGAGTATAGTTGCTTTACAATGTTGTGTTAGTTACTACTATACAGCAAAGTGAATCAGCGATACATATACATATACCCCCTCTTATTTGGATTTCCTTCCCATTTAGGTCACCACAGAGCATTGAGTAGAGTTCCCTGTGCTATACAGTAAGTTCTCATTAGTTGTCTATTTTATACATGGTATCAACAGTGTATACGTGTCAATCCCAATCTCCCAATTCCTCCCACCCCCCAACCTTCCCCCTTGGTATCTGTACGTTCGTTCTCTGCATCTGTGTCTGTAAGTTTAAACAACAGCAAATGATGTGTTTTTAAAAATGTATATTGAAGATGTGCTTTAAGTACACATGGAAAATGTCTGCCATGTAATCTAAATGGCAAACCAATCAGCTTGATCACTTTCTGTCAAAAGGGGTCTAACCTCATTTTTTAATTCAAATAAACAAGATAATACTTCTCCCTCATGACAACCACCTTGTTTCTGAATTCTACTTCTAAGATGGAACGATAAGGCAGAGGGTTGTCATGAGTTTGTCGCCTGGATAAAATAAGGGGCTGCTCCTCTTTGCTTCACTTTCGTGGCTCCTGTGAAATGTTTCCCTGGGGCACCCCTTACCCCCGGGGCCTTTCTCCTTTTTTTTTTGCCACGCCGTGCGGCATGCAGAACTTCCCCCACCAGGGATCGAACCCGCATCCCCTGCAGTGGAAGCACAGAGTCTAAACCACTGGACCACTGGGGAAGTCTCCTTTCTAAAGGCTGGTGAAGAGTGACCGTAAGAGAACTTTCAGAGCAGACACAGTCTCAAGCACGTCAATATTAGAAAAGAATACATATGGAAGCTGAAAATCTGAAAATGGATTCCCTCATCTGTGCCCACATATCCCCTGGAAAGTCTTCATGTACCCCTAGGGTACATGGACCCCAATGGGAAGACCACTGGCCTCAAGGTTCCATGTCAGAAGGTGGTGCCACTGACAGAGACACACAGATCGGAGGAGACAGCTGGCTCTGCTGGCAACAACTGAAGCCAGATAAACTCTCACAGGGAGAGGCGGCAAAGGGAGGGCTGAGTCCTGGAAAATGCCTGCACTTAAGGGAGTGCAAGCAAAAGAAACGGAGATAAAACAGAGAACGAGAGGTAAATGAGGACGGTACCCATGTGAGAAAGGAAGATGACTTCTGCGGTAGGAAAGGAGTTTAAAAACATCGAATGTGCCGAAGTCTAAGGAGGGTGAGGAAGACGTTCACAATGAGGTCGTTAGTCACCGTGAAACAGAGCAGCACGAGGGGCATGGGGGCCGGGACCTGGGGGCCAGCTAAGAAGCGGGGGCTGGACCAAGAGGAAATGCAGGCTGGACGTGGACGCCAGGCAGCAGGCAGTAAAAGACTCTGGCCAGAGAGCGTGGCCACTGAGTGAAGGGAAGCATTTCTAAGACAGAGAAATTCTATCCATGTGTTTTTTTTTGTTTTTTGTTTTTGGCGGGGGAGGGATGTCTCTGGATTCTTTCTGTTTGTGTATTCTTGGGAGATGGCATGCTGTTTTTTATTTTTTATTTTTTTTAAAAAAAAATTTATTTATTTATTTTTGACTGTGCTGGATCTTCGTTGCTGCACGGGCTTTCTCTAGTTGCGGTGAGCAGGGGCTACTCTTCGTTGCCGTGCGTGGGCTTCTCATTGCTGTGGCTTCTCTTGCTGTGGAGCACGGGCTCTAGGCACGCGGGCTTCAGTAGTTGTGGCACGTGGGCTCAGTAGTTGTGGCTCGTGGGCTCTAGAGTGCAGGCTCAGTAGTTGTGGCTCATGGGCTTAGCTGCTCTGCGGCATGTGGGATCTTCCCGGACCAGGGCTTGAACCCATGTGCCCTGCATTGGCAGGCAGATTCTTAATCACTGCGCCACCAGGGGAGTCCTTATTTTTTAAAAAATAAATTTATTTATTTATTTTTGGCTGTGTTGGGTCTTCGTTGCTGCACGCTGGCTTTCTCTAGTTGCGGCGAGCAGGGGCTACTCTTCGTTGTGGTGCGCGGGCTTCTCATTGCAGTGGCTTCAGTACTTGTGGCACACGGGCTCAGTAGCTGTGGCTCGCGGGCTCTAGAGCGCAGGCTCAGTAGTTGTGGCGCATGATCTTAGTTGCTCTGCGGCATGTGGGATCTTCCTGGACCAGGGCTCGAACCCGTGTCCTCTGCATTGGCAGGCAGATTCTTAACCACTGCGCCACCAGGGACGTCCCCATATGTATTTTATGGAAGAAGAAAAGCCGTATAGTGGGTGAGGACAGTATCTGTGGGAGAGCAACAAGTGTTTACCGCAGAAGGAGGGAAAAAGCCCTGGCTCTTCCCGAGACTGGAGGGCGAGGCAAGGAGACCGGCAGAGAAACCTGGGAGGCAGGTGAGCAAGTTCAGGAAAAGAACCTTCCTCTCCTCAGTGAAATGGGTGATGAGGGCTGTCTCTCGGGAAGAATGGCGGTGTAGGAGGAGCTGGGTGAGACGGGGAGCTGGAGGGACCCCAGCCCACCCCCAGGGAATCAGTCAACCCGACTGATTCTCTTTGGAAAGGTTATTGAAAACAGGAGTGGGCAATTCCTTAGCTGTGGAACACGCCTCTTTCTTCGGAAGCTGGGACTGCGTAGGAGCACGGCAGAGAGCTCCCCAGTTCTGATTCAGAACATCGCCGCCAATGTCCGTGTTTCATTGTCTAAACGTGAGCAACTGATAGGAGCTGGGAGACAGCTGTGGCATGCCCACTTTACTAGAAGTTCTGCAGGAAAAATTCTCAAGTAATTTGACTGGTAAACCAAATCCATTATACAAAATGGAATGCCAAGTTGTCCTGTATTTTAAAGATACAACACGAGGCTTCAATGACACTTCTGTCTTTCAACAGCTGCTTTAGGCTGAGTCCCTGAGCCCCGGAGAGGATACCTTTGTTTAGTTTTCCACCATGGCCTTCAGGGAGCTGTCCGCGGGAAAACTGAAGAAGCTCTGCTTGAAATCCAAGCTTTTCTCCTTCTCTCCAGACTCAGAGGAAGATGTCCCTCCCTTCTCTTTAAATACCCTCCCCTCCTTCCCTTTGGTCCCAATCCTCTGAATTCTATCTACCCCAACCACTCTTAGGTGGGAACTTTGTCTGTGATCTTTCTTGCCAGCCTCCTCAGTCTTTTCTTCCCAATAATAACAAGTATTATCATCAATACCGGCAACTAACCTTTATCAAGCACTTACCATGTGTCATGCATTGAGTTGTACACGAAATTTAGGCACGTGACCCCAGTTAGTCCTCACAACAACTATATGAGGCAAGTAACCATTTATGGTCTGCATTTTATGAATACAGTGACATCAAACACATCAAAGCAGTTATCTAACCTGTACTGACTGCTTGTGACTGATGAAGCTGTATCCACCCATGACTCAGTCGCTCCGCACATTCCCTCCGCTCCCTTCCAAAGGCACAGCCCCGCCCCTCTAGCCCCGCCCCTCAGCCCTGTGCTGCTCCTCCAGCTACTGTCCTTTTGCAGTCAACCTCCTAGAGTTGTGGTCTAGCTCAGCGCCCCTGTTTCCTGTCTACCCATTTCTTCCTTGGCCTTCAGGAACGTGGTAGCATACCTCCAGCCCAGGGCAACTTGCCCGCACCTCCTGTGAGAAGATCTGGTTCAGAGTGTCAATGGGCTCCTTAGAGTATAAAGTGACTAAAAGTCATCTCAAACTCAAAATTCATGCTTATGGTCAGAGATAAGGGGATGGGGGACAGAGGATCTCAAAAAAAGGCTCTGTCCGTCCATCACTGCTCTTAGGGATTGTTTACTGACAAGATTATGCTGACTCTGGAATTTCTAGTTAAAGGAGATGGTTGGAAAAACCTGTTTCAGCCTTGCATCATCTGGATGTTGAAATTTTTCTAGACTATGTAATGTTCCCATAGATAATGGGTATTTTGCTTTGGGCAACTGGAAGGGCACTTTCAGGATCAAATTTCAGTTCAATTTTCCCAAGAATCACAGACTAGAATATAAAATAGGACTGCTTTTGAATATGGCTTATTTGTAGATTATTTTTATCAAATATTTTCACATGATAATTTTATCATTCTTATTTCTACTGTGAAGATCTGCCACTCAAATTTCCTTTCTTTTCTTTCACCAAAGTGGAAATTCCTTGCGCTGAAGAACTATACAGAGAAAAGGAAGACAAGTAGAAATAGGAAGTAGAGTGAAGCCCTGCGTGAAGGGTGAAGACACTGTCTCTTTTCTGTGATAGGTAACTGATTAGGCACTTAATGCTTCGAGCTTAGTTACTGATCACTCTGCCAGCTGGAAGAACACTGGGAGGTTATGGACACTGAGGTGGGGATGACGCTCACCTTTGGAATTTGTTCACAATGGCCCTGTTTCTGTTCTGCAGATTAAGCCTCGTTGATAGTACGGCCAAGGTGCCAACACACCTTCCCCACTCTGACAGTCTGTATGGCTCGGGCTGACTCATACGCTGAATGGTTATTCATAAGCTCCAGATTCTTCGAACCCACGAAACCTTAGGAATCACTGACTCCAAACCCTTCATTAGATAAGAAATTAAGGCCCAAAGGGGATAACTGGCATGCCTCAGGTTAACAGAGCAGAGCTCCAATTAGAACCCACATCACTTGATTTCCATGTTGAAACTCTGCCGCATGCCTTGACACCTGGCAGTGGTCTGCGAGTGCATCTCTAACAACCAGCTGTGTGCTTTTAAAGCTACAGCTGAAAAAAAAAAAAAAAAAAAAAAAAAAAAAAAATAAAGCTACAGCTGTATTATCCTCTGATTCTCTGTTCACGGATGCATACAGGCCCATATTTACGTCTGCTTATCTTCCTATCTAAAACCATTCAAAAACTTCATTTCAGTGCTAAATTTAGGTGCTCTTCCCTACTTTCTTTCTTCATCAATTCTTGGGGACTCCCTGTCCCTACCCTCATACTGTGCAGTTCATTTCTTTTTTTCTTTTCCCCAATTTTTTTTTTTTTTTTTTTTTTTGGCCATGCCACGTGGCTTGCAGAATCTTAGTTCCCCGACCAGGGATCGAACCCAGGCCCACAGTGGTGCAGGCGCTGGGTCCTAACCCCTGGACCATCAGGGAATTCCCTGTGCAGTTCATTTCTGAAAGTGACCTCCAGCTGAGTATCTCAAATGTTTTGACAACTGTAGTAGAGGATCCAGGGAAACTGGGACAAATGATCAAAATGTCCTGGGAAAAAATGAAGAACAGAGGGGACATCTTAAGGGTAAACTAGTAAACGGCTGTTACTTGTGAGAAAGAAAGGAAAAGTGTTCTTATGAATATTAAGAACTATTAGTTTTTTTAGTCACTTAACCCAAATAAACAACCTAAACCTGAACTGCCCCAAAGTCCCACCAAAAGTCAGTCTTCAATTGCTCCACTCAAACCACGTGCTTCTGGTAATTAACAAGCAAGGCCTTCTGAGGCTTAGTGTCAATGACACACATGCCAGCGGGCTGGTGGAACCTGCTGCCAAAGCTGGAAAGTTATAATACTACAACAGACCAGCCCTGAAGCCTCCAATCCCCTCTGTGTGACCCTATGGGGAGCAGACACTCACAGGCTTCTGAGCCCAGGAAAAGTCAGCCACCCAGCAGTGGCCAGCCCTCAGGAGTATCTCAAGCCTGATCAGATGGCAAAAGGGATGCTCGGAACACCGTCTTCATCTGTGAACATCTGGATTACAGTCTTTTCTGTACTACTACAGATTGTTCAAATGGTCACGTAGTTATTTTGTTACGACAAAAATTTATAGACCGAAAGAATGTTAATAAGGCTGTTGACTAGCAGTTCTTCCTTTTAGTGGAATGGGGACAACAGATGTTGACCGACTTTGATGCACTTTAAGACACCGAAATGCCTTTTCTAGCAAAGATAAATGGCACTCCTGTTGCTTATATTCAGTGCATTTTATCACATTTTAATTCTTTGCAAGTTAGCAAACCACATGGTGGCAACTTCTAGCCAGATTATCTGATTCTAGCTAGAATATCCCCGGACTCAGGAATCAGAGTAATCTGGTTTAGAAATTCAGCTCTGCCGCTTGGGCGAATCACTTAGATTCTTTGTACTTTAATTTCTTCATCTCTGAAATAGGGATGTAAAGAAAAGAATGTTGCCCCCCATTCCAGTTCTACAGGGACCAAGCCATCAGGCAGTGCAGTCACCCACCGACAATGCACCCAGAGGGGAATTCAGGATGGAGAAAAACTGGAAGGATTCTGGGCTTTGGATACGGGCCCTAGATAGTTAAGATGTATATCTAAGGAATAGTTTCAATCAGCCCAGATTCTTGCATCTTCCCATACACAGAAAAGCACTAAAATCATTAACTTGAGATGTCTGTTCTTTGTGATTAGCAGTCATCTTGTGATGCTCGACTACATGTTTTTTTCCCAGCAAAAAATTCCTATATATCCTGGCTCCTCCCTTGCCTCTTCGGGGCAGTTCCTCAGAGCCATCTGAGAGGCTGTCTCCCAGGCTATAGTCCTCAGTAAGGTTCCTGAATAAAACTTAACTTGCAACTTTTAGGTTGTGCGTTTTTCTTTCAGCCGACAGGGAAAATATTAGACATCTTGCAGGCTGCTGTGCAGATTAAAAGAGAAAATATCAGTAAAAGCATTATACATGTACTTCCTTGAGGCCACTTAGAAAATATTTACGTATGGACAAATATTAAAAAAAAATTTTTTTTTTATCACAGTGTTGTTCTTTCTTTTTTTATATAAATTTATTTTATTTTATTTATTTACTTTTGGCTGTGTTGGGTCTTCCTTGCTGCGCGTGGGCTTTCTCTAGTTGCGGCGAGCGGGGCTACTCTTCGTTGCAGTGCGTGGGCTTCTCGTTGCAGTGGCTTCTCTTGTTGCGGAGCACGGGCTCTAGGCGCGCGGGCTTCAGTAGTTGTGGCACGCGGGCTCAGTAGTTGTGGCGCACGGGCCCAGATGCTCCGCAGCGTGTGGGATCTTCCCGGACCAGGGCTCGAACCCGTGTCCCCTGCATTGGCAGGAGGATTCTTAACCACTGCGCCACCAGGAAAGACCCCTGGACAAATATTTTATATAAGCATATCTATAGCTAATTTCTTAAAATTTGAGTATTCATTTAACCAGTTTTAAGATATAAAATCTCAGGCTCAAGCCTCTAACCTAGAGGTGGGAAATTTTGGCCTTTGCCCACCTCAATCTGATTTAAAGTAAGCCTATAGCAAATTTCAAAAATAAAGGTCTCAGTTGCACCCTGTACTCCCAGAAGAAGCCGATTTGCCAGGAAGTTTAATCAGGCTTCAGGCTGAGGCCCTTCATCTGCACGGGCCCCTTTAAGACCGGGGGTGGGGGGTTGGGGGGGGTGGAGGTAGGAGCTAGCGATGTGTTCCCAAGGTCATACGTTTTTATAAAAACATGCAAGATATTTTTGTATTCTTTTTCTTAAAGAAGTTCACCAAGATCATAGAAGCTTCAGGTCCCACAAACCCTGGATTATTTATAAAAAAAAAAAAGTCAACCACCACAACAAAACTAGGCATACACCAGAAAATTCTGCCACTCCCAAAATTCCGTGGACACAGGGCTTCATCCAAGGTCCTCCAAATAATAGGCATATTCCCCAAAGAAGTTCTGGTGGGCGTTTGAGGCGGGGGGCTCGGGACAGGAGGGATGGTGGCAGCAGGATCCTGGCTCTCAGGAGCTGCTCAGGCCTGGGAGGGGTGAGGCTGAGAAGGCTTGGGCAGGATTGTGGCTGGTAGTAGGCAGGGTGGGCCAGCTGGGATGCAAGGGCTGGGAAGCAAATTGTGGAGAGAAGGGGTGGTAAGGCTGTGAGTCTGGACTCTGGGGTACATCGTCGCCCCTAGCTCAGTATGTGGAGTAAGGCAGCACCACGTAGCATGGAACTCCTCTTCCGGGTTTGTTCACTTTTTTACATACAGTGGCTGAAACGGGTACCTCAAGGAGAGTAACTAACTTCCGGGACGGGAATTCGGGCAGACGGGAAGGGAAGGGAGTGGGGCCCTGGGGGTGGGAAGGGAGTAGAAAGATCCTGTGATTATCCGCTAAGGCTAAGTATTTCAGACCCAGGGCACCTATTTAAGTCCAGGAGTGGGAAGGGGTGCACAAGTCAACTAGCAGAGATGCTGCTCACCTGGGAGCACAGGTACAGGGAGGGGGGGCGGAGGGCTGGCCAGGCCTGCAGAGCCCCCAGCCTCATCTTCTCTGCTCTCTGACCTGTCTGCCCCTCCTCTCGCTTCGTATCTTGAAAAAACAATACTTTTTCTCAGCAAGTATTCCAGCAAGTGAAACAATAAACTCTTTCTGAACCAGCTAAGATTCTAAGATTCTAACAGGAGAAAAGATAACAGCATCACACCCTCTAATTGTCCGTATGAATCTGAATGGTTGTAATTATTTGTTGGGTTCTCTTTCTCTACCTTTGTGATCATACATAGTCATTCTTTATTCTTCAAGTGTGCAATTCGGTGAATTTTAGTATATTCACAGTTTTGTGCAACCATCCCCACTACCTAATGCCCGAATACTTTCATTACCCTAACAAGAAACCCCACACCTCTCAGCAGTCACCCCCAATTCAACCCTCCTCTCATCCCCTGGCAACCACCAATCTATCAATACTTAACCACCGATCAATACTTTCTGTCTTTATGGATTTGCTTATTCTGGGCATCTCACATACATAAGTGGAATCGGACACTATGTGGCCATTTGTGTATGGCTTCTTTCACTTAGCACCATGTTTTCAAAGTTCATCCATGCTGTAGGAGGTATCAGTACTTCATTCCTTTTTATGGCTGACTATCCCATTTTACGAGTATAACATTTTGTTTATCCATTCATCAGTTGGGTCATTTCCACTTTTTGGCTATTATAATAATGCTATGAACATGTGTGTACAAGTTTTTGTGTGAACATATGCTTTTAGTTCTTTTGAGTACATAACTAGGAGTGGAACTTCTGGGTCATACTGTAACGTTTAACTTTGAGAAACTGCCAAACTGCTTTCCACAGTGCCTGAGCTGTTTGACATCCCCACCAGCAATGCATGAGGATTCCAGTTTCTCCACATCTTTACCAACACTAGTTTATTCTTTTTTTTTTGATTATAGCCATCCTGGTGGGTGTGAAGTGGTATGTCATTATGACCTTGATCTGCATTTCCCTAATGACTAATGATGTTGAGCATCTTTCCATGTGCTCATTGGCCATTTGTATGTCTTCTTTAGACAAATGTCTATTCGCATACTTTGCCCATTTTTTAATTGCGTTATTTGTCTTTTTATTGTTGAGTTATAAGCATTCTTTATATATTCTGGATACTGGACCCTTATCAGATATATGACTTACAAATATTTTCTCATTCTCCTTTTTTTTAATTTTTTCTGTTTCTCATTCTTTTCACTTTCTTTATAGTATCCTTTGATGCACAAAAGTTTTTTTTTTTTGTTTGTTTGTTTGTTTTGGCCACACCACAAGGCATGTGGGATCTTAGTTCTCCAACCAGGGATCGAACCCATGCCCCTGCATTGGGAGCACGGAGTCTTACCCGGTGGACCGCCAGGGAAGTCCCAATGCACAAAATTTTTAATTTTGATGAAGTTCACTTTATCCCTGACCATCTATACTGGAAATAATCTTCTTTCTACATCAGCACCTCAACATTACTTGAAGGTTTGGGAAGAATTTTCAAAAATATTGAAAAATTATGTATTTTAGAATGTAATAAAAACACACATACCTTAAAAATATAAAACAAGAGGTTAAGACTTGAAGAAATTTGGAGCTTCTGGTGAGATGATGACCAGGTCCCCCTAATTACTCTGTTAGGCTCAGTATAAATAATACAAATGCATGCTATATAGGAGTTCATATGTTTTGCTTTTGTTCCCTACTCTTTCAGAAGAACTAAAGAAGTATTAAAGAGTGGAATCAAATTATCCTTTAGCTAAAGAATGAGGATTTCTAGTAGCCCTTATGGGTCAATATTTTTAACCAGGGCCCTGTATGCTGTCCTCCAACTGTAATCAGTCTGTTCTACTTTTGTCTGAGTTATAAGCTATAGGAGCCTTAAAGGGCACCGTTCCAGTTAGCCTCTGCTTGCTGGCTTGCAAACAGAAGTTTTATATTTATGAACAGTAATCCAGAGTGGTGTCCATCTGAGTTTAGAATTGCTATCACAGCAGAAACTGGAAACCTCAAGAGCTATAAGCCATTTAGCACGTCTACATGGAAGCCACTTCTCATTAGAGCACATACAAATATACAGTGACCAGAACCTAGCCTCCTGGGCTCTCATATCCTCCTCAGATTTGCATACAACATATGCACACGAGTCCTCTATTTTTTGTTTATAGTGAATTCTTAATTGCCTGCAAAATTACTATCTCACCACTTATAATTTCATGTAGCAGGTATGACTATGTATACTTTTTTTTTTAACATCTTTATTGGAGTATAATTGCTTTACAATGTTGTGTTAGTTTCTGCTGTATAACAAAGTGAATCAGCTATATGCATATGTATATCCCCATATCCCCTCCCTATCCCACCCTTCTAGGTGGTCACAAAGCACCGAGCTGATCTCCCTGTGCTATGCAGCTGCTTCCCACTAGCTATCTATTTTATATTTGGTAGTGTATATATGTCAATGTTACTCTCTCACTTTGTCCCAGCTTACCCTTCCCCCTCCCCATGTCCTCAAGTCCATTCTCTACATCTGTGTCTTTATTTATGTCTGACTATGTATACTTTTCTTATCAAAATGCCGTAGCAACATGAGAGCTACTTGATACTGAAAAGTATCTTTAATTGACAAAGCTTTTTATTTTTAATTTAAACTTAGCCTATGGTTAGCGTCAGGCATTTAAACCATCTACTTGACTTCATGTGAATCAAGAACAAAACCTGATTCTGATCATTTCTGGCCTGACCTTCTACCCGCTTTCTGGCCAACTGTCCCTATAATTCGAACGCAATGACATTTCCATCAGAAGCCTCTATTACTAACAATTATAGTACACATGGTTCTCAGACAGAATCCTTCATTCAGGGTGTCCAGAGTTTCATGAATCTCACTTATCTTCAAAGCCACTGCTTGAATAGGGAGGAACTTAGATTTAAAAAGCAGTCCATTTTAAACCAAAAGGAAATTCTTATCCAGAAATTACTTATCCTTATTTTTAGTGTCTTACTCGCCCTCCGCTTCCCCTTCTTGTTTTGAAAATAGAGGTAAATAAAGATGCATACCACATCTTTTGGGCTACACAAATCTTAGGCTTTAAGGTCTCTAGGAAGCTATTATTGCTTCATCAAGAGAACTCCAAGTGGGCCCTAAATCTCCTTACCCTTGACTTCAGCAACTGCTGGGAAAATGTCAACACACACCCCGAACTTAAAAACTCTCTGCTTGAGGACAGTTCACTTAGAACATCTTTCCCTGGCAGCTGCAACGAGGGCACCTAATTTTTGTTAAAGCTCCAAGTCACAACAGACGGTGTGGGTAATGATGATAGTTCTGATAATAAAGATGATAATGATATAATAATGTCATTATTATAATGACATTAATCATATGATTCAAGAATGATAATAATATTTTGAGAATAACAAGAGATGTTAGCAAACGGGGAAAACTAAGCCATAAAGAACCTGAGAGCATTTTGTTTATTCCAAAGATCACAGGATACAATGACATTTCAAAAAGTTTAAGGTACTATCAGGACATCAAGTATTACAAAACAGATACTTGAAGCCACACACTAAACCCGTGATCCTCAAACATCAGGGGAACCGGTATAACCTGGAGGGCTTGTTAAACCCCAGATCACTGGGCCCCATCCTCGGTTTCTCATTTAGTCGGTCGAGGGTGGACCTGAGAATCTGCGTGTCTAACAAGTTTCTAGGAGAGCTGATGCTGCTGGTCTCCTCGGAAGGGAAGGAGACGAAGATCTACTGAGGGAAGGGAGAGAACGGTTACTTAAAACCACCCTGGGTCAGGCTTGCTCAGGAGTTTATACAGTTCATCTCATTTAGTCCTCAGAGCTTCCCAAGGAGCAATGCTTCTCACGCTTTGCCAGAGCAGAATGAGAGTGAACGCACATATGCGAAGGATCTGCTTAGGCAGTTCTCTAGAAATAAAAAAGCTCTTTGATGACTATATTATCTTTTAAAATGCAGGTAAATTTTGTATTCTGTTTCAAAATATTGCTGCTTGTTATGAATTAAACATAACTAAAAAATTATTTATCAGATACACTGCTTAACTCTTAACCTCAATTTCTTTAGTAAAATTGGCCTCTGGGAACATGAGGAAAAGGATGGCTGAAGTTTAGTAATTGGTCGATGGTGAAAGAGCTAGTACATATTTAATCTTTTTTTTTTTTTTGGCCGGGCCGTGCAGCATGAGGGATCCTAGTTCCCCGACCAGGGATCAAACCCGTGCCCCCTGCAGTGCAGGCACGGAGTCTTAAGCACTGGACCGCCAGGGAAGTCCCAGTACATATTTAATCTTAATTAGTTTTAGAGACGTGCACCTAGGCCCGCAGGTCTCTGAAGATGATGCGCATCCTGCCAGCTTACTCAGCCACCTGCACCTCCCACACACCTGAACACTCCATCAGGCTCTTCTCTGCTCCTCCTTTATGGAGCCTCTGTTGTTCTAGCCAAACTGGATTCCTTGCTGTGCCTCAGAATTTTCTCACTTTTCCTGCTCTCCACATACATGCTCGTTATTCTTTGCCACTGGAAAGCTCCCCTTTTTATTTCCACCTGACTAGAATCTTCCACACCTTTTAAGGTCCAGCTGAAATGCCATTTCCTTTTTGAAGACCAAATCCCATTTTTAAAAGGCTGCTGGACGGAACTCCTTCAGTGAGTTCCCATGGCTGCCCAGACAGATTTAATGTCAGTGGGCATGTAATTGCTTTTGTTAAATCACCCTGTGTGTATAACCTCATGGGCCCTCATTTACACATGCCTCTGCAAAGAAATGGTTCTGTTTGACATTAAAGTTATACTGGCATTCAAACATGAAGTTTTGTGCAATGTAAGATATTGGAGTGTAGATAAAAAGTAGTTGGAAAGAGAGAAGAGATATGGGGACATATGTATATGTATAACTGATTCACTTTGTTATAAAGCAGAAAGTAACACACCATTGTAAAGCAATTATACTCCAATAAAGATGTTAAAAAAAAAAAGAGAATGAGTAAAATTCTAATTAATTGCTTGAAAGTCATGAATGTGTCAAACTGGTTTGTTGGAGCATTTATTTTCAAAAAAAAAAAAAAAAGTAGTTGGAAAAATATATTTAAAAGAAATCCCCAACAGGAAGCTTTAGGTTATGATGAAATTTGTGGCTATGAATTAGAATAAAGTCTAAAATGTAGAATGTACCTAGCCTTTTAGGATCAGAAGAGGCTTTGAAAGTCATTTAGGACAACTCCCTTATTTCACAATCATAGAATTTTTGGAACCTGCTTTGTATTATGGTCCGAAGTCCCATTTGTTTAGTTAATGCAGTTCAATTTCCATCTTGCTTAGCTTTGGTTTTCTTCATATTGCTACCCGAAGAAAGCTTTTTGCCCTGAATGCTGATTTAGTTCTGAAGGGCCAGACCTGACTTTGGTCCAAAGGGAGCTTAACTGCAGGACCTCCTTTGATTTTAAAGGTTGCTAACCGTAGTGGTGCTAATTCGGAACCTCCGAGGAATGAGTCCTTACCCCCAAGTGCCATTTTTGATGAGTCTACCAGCCAAGCCACAGCCGTGGCCAAGCTTGGGGAGGAAGCTCGCGCTGGGCGGGGTGGCCATCTGCTTCATTTGGCCGGCGCCAGCTTTGGCCTCAGAGAGGTATCTCACATGCTGATTACATCTTGGTTCAATCACGTAGAATGAGAAGAGTGAAGGATACCGAGGGTCTTTGTCTTTCCCACCCCTGCATGCTCCTCCCAATCCCAAGGTGGTGAAGAGCAGGGATTTTAGAGGTGGGTAGAAACAGGTGTGACCTTAGGAAAGTTATTCAACCTTTGGAGGTCCCAGTTCCCTATCTACACAAAGGAGATGATAAGAGCACTGTAAATATCTTAGGGGTAATTGGCAAGCTTAGGTGGGGTATTGTTGAGCACTTTATAAATGTCAGCCACTGTCATTATCACCAAAGGGCAGCAACGTCAACACACTCTAGATTCTCTTCTGTGTAAGCTTCAGTCCCTCTCTGACTCAATTATGATATCACTGTTGACTCCTAAAACTATATCTTTTTCAAATTAATTAATTAATTACTTAATTATGGCTGCATTGGGTCTCCGTTGCTGCGTGGGCTTTCTCTAGTTGTGGCGAGCGGGGGCTACTCTTCGTTGCGGTGCGTGGGCTTCTCATTGGGGTGGCTTCTCTTGTTGCGGAGCGTGGGCTCTAGGCGTGTGGGCTTCAGTAGTTGTGGCACGTGGGCTGCAGCAGTTGTGGCTCGCAGGCTCAGTAGTTGTGGCTCGAGGGCTCTAGAGCGCAGGCTCAGTAGTTGCGGCACACGGGCTTAGCTGCTCCGCGGCATGTGGGATCTTCCCGGACCAGGGCTCGAACCCGTGTCCCCTGCATTGGTAGGCGGATTCTTAACCACTGCGCCACAGGGAAGTCCCTAAAACTATATCTTTGGTCCAACTTTTCTCCTGAACTGAAGACTAGGCTTCACAAGACAACCTGGAGGTGCCCTTGGAACCTAAAGCAAGTCCAAAACTAGATCATTCCCTGGCACTGAGCACCATCTCCTCTTGACCTCTCATTTGTGAAAGACACTGTCACTTTTCCAGCTACGCTGGCAGAAGGACTGAGTTTGTTTTTTTTTTTTCAACTACTTCTTTATCCTCCATGTAATCAGTTGCCAAGTCATTCATTCACACATTCGCTTATTCAACAAATATTTATTGGGCCTTTTCCATAAGCTAGGTACTGTATTAAACTCTGGGTACACAGTGACGAACAAAACTTACATGATATCTGCCCTCATCTGCAAATATATAATTACACATTGGCATATATACTTAGAAAGAAATTTCAGTCAGTAGGAGAAAGTACAGCAGGGGACTTAATTTAAAATGAGAGGCAGGAAAGACCTCTTGGAGGAAGTGAAAATTTGAACTGAGGCCTGAAAGACGAAAAGGCTCTGTCAGGTGGGCAATGAGTGCAGCGCGTTGCCGGCAGTGGGGTCAGCAGGTACAAAGGCTCAAGGTTGGAAAGGACCTGATGCGTTTTCTGAGGAACTGGGGGAAGGCCATGTGGCTACAAGGCTGTGAACTTGCTTGAGTCAAGGCTGGAGCAGGAGATTCCCAGGGCTGTACGGGAGCCCCTGCAGGGGTCTGAGTAGGAGAGGCGCAGGGTCGGACCACCCTGGCTGCTCTCAGAGAAGGGACTGGGTGGGCAGGAAGAAATCAGAGACCCATCGGGGGCCGCTCAGGTGGTTCCGGTGACAGACGGTCAGTGGCCGTGGTGATGGAGGAAAGTGGTGTATCTGACGCACAATTTGGAGCTGGTGTTGATAGGACTTGGTGATGGGGGTGAGGGGAGAGAGAGAAAGGGAGGCGGCAAGGCCGGTTCTTAGGCTTCTGGCTCGAGCAGCTGTGTAGATGAAAGTGGCCACGGGATCTACCTTCCAAAAGAGCCTCTACTGCTGTATCAGCTCCCAGTACAGTGCCAGCCACATCGCTCCCCTTTCAAGTATCTGGCATGGCTCCCTATCACCTGCTTAAGCACACACTCTTTGCCTTGGCTTTCAAGGCTCCACGACCCACGTTTCCAGTCTTATTTCCCACCACTTCTCTACTTAGGTTCTGCTTCGGTCCAACTGGACCACTTCCTGTTCCTTGAATGTGTAACCACACGTCCCTGCCTCGGTGCCCCTGGCTCATCCTATTCCTCCGTCTCACCATCTCCATCTGCTGAAACCTTATTCAACGACTTTCAAAGTTCATTAAAGGTCCAGTGTTTAAATCTCACAAAGCTCTGTAACTCTGTGATGGCACTTAGACTTTCGCCTGTTATTGTGGTACTTATGACAGTACTTATCTTGTGCCCATTCCCTGCCCCCAACCGACAGAATGTCATACCTTCAGGTGCCCGGCCCTATTACTCATTCTGTACCACCGCCCTTGCCCTCGCAAGGGTCCAGTACCGGGCTTCACCCACAGTAGGTACATTTTACTGAATTCGTTTGGGACAATTCATGTTATTAATTATGCTAAGGAACGAAGAGACCCAAGTATTTGAGGCCGAGATGTTTTCCAGTAGCACCTGCCAGCACCAGAGCTCACAGCAGAGTTTATCTTCCACCAAAACTCCTGGCAAGTCATATGCAACACAGACATGCCTCCCACAACAGTCCTCTGCCTGTTCAAAATACTCCAGTGCAGCAGGGCTAGTAAGCTTACCCTTTCCTCGAGGTACGGAATATTAAAAATTACAGCCTCTAACTCAGGATTTTTCAAACTGCTTGTTGTAACCCATTAATGGGTCATGAAATCAATTTAGCAGGTCATCAACAATACTAAAAAATAAAACAGAAAATAGCCAAACACACTGCCTATACTCAGGATGGGTAATGTTTCCTGAAACTTTTGCTTCCAATGCAAGTATTCACCTATGTGTATAATGGGTTATGATGTAAAACGTATTTCTTATCATGGGTCTCAGTTAAAAAGGTTTAAAGGCTAATGCTCGGTGGCCCACCTCAAGATCAGCACACAGAACTCAAGTAGGGAGAGTAAGATGTTAAGGAAAAAGTAATGAGACTATCTAATTAAAATAGTAATGAGGGGGTAATCATATGATTCAGTAATGATAATAATATTTGGAGAATAACAAGCGATGTTAGCAAACGGGGAAAACTAAGCCATAAAGAATCTGAGAGCATTTTGTTTATTCCAAAGATCATAGGATACAATGATGTTTCAAAAAGTTTAGGTACTGGGACTTCCCTGGT
Organism: Eubalaena glacialis; assembly: GCF_028564815.1. NCBI lineage: Eukaryota > Metazoa > Chordata > Mammalia > Artiodactyla > Balaenidae > Eubalaena > Eubalaena glacialis. The sequence continues at coordinate 110,503,727 of NC_083726.1, read as the reverse complement.
GGCACAGCGGTTAAGAATCCGCCTGCCAATGCAGGGGACATGGGTTCGAGCCCTGGTCTGGGAAGATCCCACATGCCACGGAGCAACTAAGCCCATGCGCCACAACTACTCAGCCTGCGCTCCAGAGCCCGCGAGCCACAACAACTGAAACCGTGTGCTGCAACTACTGAAGCCTGAGCGCCTAGAGCCTGTGCTCCGCAGCAAGAGAAGCCACCGCAAGGAGAAGCCCACGCACCGCAACAAAGAGTAGCCCCCACTCGCTGCAACTAGAGAAAGCCTGGGCGCGGCAATGAAGACCCAACGCAGCCATAAATAAATAAACAAATAAAAATTAAAAAAATAAAGTTCCCTTAAAAAAAGTCAAGTACAATTTAAAAAAAAAAGTAATGAGACTATCTCTTTAAAACGTGAATGTCTGATATCAATATATAATACCTAACTCTTCCCTCAGAGTACCTGCATTTAGGTGCTTTTAACCCAAATTAATCTTGTTAGTAGAAAGTGAAGACTGTGAGTCAGAAATCATTTCGGACTACAGGCCTTCTTGGTACCTCAAGCAAGGATTTCCTCCAGTATCCCAGCTCCCCAAGAGAGCTGGTTCAGGAACTCCATTGCTGAAAGGCTACTGGTTTCTAGGTTACAATACACAGAAGTGATAATACCTTTGTAAGAGAAACTTATTTACAACCAGAATGCACCCTTTCTTCCACACAGTTGTCAACAAGCTTATCAATTTATGTTTCTATGTATGTATTTAACATAAACCTAGAAAATACAGTCCTATACATCCACGTGCAAGACCTATGCCTGATCTGAGGTAACGTGAACCCCAAGTTGATCTAAACGTGAGATATACTGTGAGGTACCGAAGGCAATAGCGCATGTGGGATAGGAAGGGGGGATGTGGGAAATGGTACAATGGACAAGGGGGCTCAGGAGTGTGGTAGATGTATTATGCCAAGCGTTTGTTACTTTGATGCTTGGTGGTAATGAGAGGATGAGGTTAGAGGGGTGGGATATGGAGAAAACAATTTTCTAGACAGCTGTATGCACCATGATAGTATATAGTAGTCCACCAGGAGTGCACAGGCTGTATTTGATTATGTCAGCACTAAAAGGACAGATTCCAAGTCCTAATTCCAGCCCCAGCTCCATTTAACAGGTTGCCCCTTATAATTTGTTGCTTCTTGTGTTACATTCTCAATTTATAGTTGAGACATCAACAGTGAGCTTCCTAAGGAATGAAATGTAAACACTCTTAATTGCCAATTAGAATCCCAACAAATAACTGGGCCAGAGACAAGGATGAAGAAGTAGGAAGTTCAAATTTGGTGTGGTGCACAGAACCTTAGATTGAGGTACTGATAAATTTGGGTTAGATCTGGGTGACGTGACATGAAGCAAGTCACACAACCAAACGTTCCTTCCGCCTATAAAATTTTACAGTTCTACAAGGGAGGGAAAAGGTGACCTTTATCTGGAAGAAAGGAAGATTATCTTGGTTTGGTGTGTAATAGGCAAGTAACAATGACATTACCCAAGGTTGTTTAAATATGAATTAATGCCTCTCCCATTATCTAGATCGGGTTAGGTGATATATGTCAGTGTCTCTACTGACTACTGGATAACTTCCAAATTTCTTTCCCGGCATTTAAGGCTTTCCACATCTGCCCAACTTATCTCAAATTTCTTGTGGTTCAGACCCGCTCTTGCCCCCCAGTCTTGTGTGCTTAGTTCTTCCCCACCCCTATTCTCCTAGCTAATGTCCCATAACCTTCCTAAAACCTTCCAGCTACTCAAATATTTATGTATCAGCTCTTCACCTTTGAATTTCTACAAGACTTTACAGCAGTCCTATCAGATAGGCATTATCATCCTCATTTCATAAATAAGAAAATTGAGGCTCAGAGAGGTTAAGTGGTTTGCCCAGGGTCCCACAGTTTGTAAGCAGCAGGAGGGCTGGGTCTGATTTGTTTGCCTTCCAAGTCCACACACTTTTTTTTTTCTCTCATTGTGCCATGCTGCTTCCGTGTATTAAAAAACCACGGAGGAAGGATGCAGTAAAAAAGCTTATAAACCAGATATAATACAGTTTGTTGTGACATAAATGCAGATACAAAACATCCTTTGAACCACGTGTGCAATAAACGCTTGGGGTAGCATGGGTAGTTTTTAAGAGGTTGCCACTCTTGTTTCCCAAGCCCAGTATTAAAACGATATTCCAGGGTAAATGACAGGTGTATGGCTAAGGAAAAGAAAAAGAAATATGGTATAAGAAGAAAACATTAGAAGCGGGACAAAAAGATGAAGGTGTAATACAAGCTGGGAACGCACAAGAGACACTCAGAATATGCAAGTATGGAGTATGGGGCTGAGGGGGCCCATAGGACTAAAATATCTAAGTTAGGGGGCCTATACCTGCCAATAAGAAGCGCACGTGTGTGACGGTTTATATTAATAACAGCAGTACACATGGAAAGAGAGTAGAACTCCAGAGAGAGACAAATAAGGACGGGTCGCCGGGACACAGGGTAGAGCACGGCAGGATGAGAGGGTGGTGGCGCCTAATGAGGGGCCAGAAGGGTACAGCAGGGGTCGAAGGGAAAGGTGAAGAGGTTCAGAGGGCACGGCGCCCACAGACTCGGGACTAGACTCGTCTTCCTCTCCACAGCTGGTTGGTGTGTTCTAGGATTCACATCTGCACCCCACAAAGCCCTCCCGGTGGCTCCGGGAAGAGGGGGCGGTCACTCCCCCGTTCCTTGGGGACTCCGCGAGGGGTCCTTACCTAGGAAGATGGAGATGATGAGCCGCAGCGCCTGTTCTGACGCGCCCAGGGACGTCGCCAACTTGTTAAGGCTCAGGTCCTGGAAACCCCACCGCAGCACCGTCGCCAGCTCCGCCACCGCTCCCACGTCCCCCTCGGCTGCGGACGCCATCTTAGCTCCGGGCACCCCCCGGGGACCCCTCAGCTCCGCGCGCCCCGAATGTGGGCACGACGCTGGAGCTTCACCCCCAATTCCGGCCCGGAGCCCGCCCACGGCGTGCGCATTGGCTGCAGGACCGCCCAGCGGCTCCGGGATCAGCCGGTCATTGGTCGGCCCGGGCAGGGGGCGGGGCCTCAGGCCGCAAGGTAGGCAGGGGGCGGGGCCGAACGTTTGTAAGGCAAAGGTGACTCGGGCCTAGAATGAACGCGGGGCAGGCCGGGGGCGGGGCTTGGAATCGGGAACTAGACCCGTGATTGGAAAAGTCAGAAGCCGGCGGCGCGGCGACGGTACAACTCAGTTCTAACAGCTCGGGGGAGGAGTCGGGGCGGGCGAGAGTCCGGCCGGCTCGAGCGCTGCCTCCCCATTGGCTGAGACGGAGCAGGCGAGAGTCAGGGCGGGGGGGCCGTCACCCGACCGCGAGGTTACTCTCGGTCGCCGGCGCGCCGGGGTTACTGGGGCATGTAACGGGAGGGCGGGAATTCCTGCCGCGGCCTCGCGAGCGCCCCCTAACGGCGCCTCGGCCGTTTTTGAACCGTTAGACATGCCGCCTTCCCTCCCCGAAGGTGGGGAGAGCCCGGCGCCCCCAGCGCTCTTTGCCTGCTCCTTTGATTTCATGTAACTTCCTGTATTAAAACTTTACCTTCCCCCGAGAGACGATGAAGTTAAGATATACTGATTTAATCCTTATGATTTTCATTAAAAATCAAACTAGTTTGTCACTATTCAGGTAATACAGGTTCAAGATCAAAGTGCAAAGAGGATAGAGACTGAAGACAAAATAAAAGTCCTTTCTTCCCACCTTGCTTCCCATTCTTACTTCCACTGTTCAGATTAGACTAACGAAAATGTGCCAGGGCCTGTGCCGGGCTCTGAGCCCAAAGCTGTGGAGTGGGGATGGCGCACGGTCATATAAAGCGTGTAATTGCAAGAGAAAGGAACAAGGTTCCGTGAGAATACTTAACAAAGGAACACTAAGAGTTTCCAGTAACCACTGGAATTCGTGGAGCATTCTTGTACAATTACAGCTAATACTTCTATAGCACTTCGCGCTTTATGCAGCTCTGATATCCATATTATTTCACTTAATTGATTATGAAACAGGATATTTATTATTACGATGTCCTCTTACAGACACAGAGGCTTGGAGAAATTAAGGAACTCGCTAAGTTCCTTCCCTGGTAAGTGGCAGAGACAGAATTGAAACCTTAAGTTTCACCTCCCTCTTTTTGGGGGGACAAAATTAAAAAAAAAAATCAGAGATGTCAAGAATAATATAACATCCCCCAGATTAAGAAACAAACAGCAGGGCTTCCCTGGTGGCGCAGTGGTTGGGAGTCTGCCTGCCAATGCGGGGGGACACGGGTTCGAGCCCTGGTCTGGGAGGATCCCACATGCCGCGGAGCAACGAAGCCCGTGCGCCACAGCTGCTGAGCCTGCGCGTCTGGAACCTGTGTTCCGCAGCAGGAGAGGCCGTGAGGGTGAGAGGCCCGCGCACCTCAATGAAGAATGGCCCCCGCTTGCCGCAACTAGAGAAAGTCCTCGCACAGAAACGAAGACCCAACACAGCCAAAATTAAATAAATAAATAAATAAATAAAAAGAAAAGAAGAAACAAACATCACATGTACAGCTGAAGAGCCTGGTGTATCCCTTCCACAGGGCATTTCCCTCATTCCCTTCTCAGAGGTCACCTCCTTTCTGACTTTGGTACTTATCAACCCCATGCCTATTTTTATACTTTACACTCTGTATATATATCCAGAAACAATTATAAAATAGTTTTGCATGCTTTTAAACTTTATATTTATAGTTACAGTGAATGTATCATTTTGCAACTTGTTTTTATGCTTAACATCTTTATTGAGACATTCATGTTTCTACATGTAGCTGTAATATAGTCGTTTTAACTGTGAAGTAACAGTTCACTGTATGATTATACCACAATTATTTTTCATGATTATGTTGAAGAATACTTGGATCACTTCCTATTCATGTGTTTCTTTTATTACAAACATGGCTGCTGTGGACATTCTCCTTTAAGCAACAGTGAAAATTTCTCTAGGGCTGTAACTCCAAACGGTGGTTTTTTTTTTTAAATTAACTGGGGTCTATTGTAGGAAACACATTGCTATCCAGTATACACACATGCTCATACACTACGCAACTAATATGTACACGCATGCGTGCAGCGTGTGTATGTGATGTGTTCTCTTATATTTTCTAGTCTATTTTAATTCATTAAAAAAATTGCTCATCAGGATCCACTAACTTGATATCACTACTTGCTCAGTGTAGAAAACACCCCCCTAGGGTTTATAACCAGGAGGGGAATCATGAGTTGTAAGGTTTGCACACCTTCAATTTTACTAGATTTTGCCTAATTGAAGTGTTTGGCTAAATGTTATTTAAGACCCTTAAAATCTTTGATTTGCTGAATAAGTAAAATATATTTATTACAGCATCTAGTTAGTTGGACCCTATTTAAAAATAGAGGGGCTTCCCTGGTGGCGCAGTGGTTGAGAATCTGCCTGCCAATGCAGAGGACACGGGTTCGAGCCCTGGTCTGGGAAGATCCCACATGCCACGGAGCAGCTGGGCCCGTGAGCCACAATTACTGAGCCTGCGCGTCTGGAGCCTGTGCTCCGCAACAAGAGAGGCCGCGACAGTGAGAGGCCCGCGCACCGCGATGAAGAGTGGTCCCCACTTGCCGCAACTAGAGAAAGCCCTCGCACAGAAACGAAGACCCAACACAGCCATAAATTAATTAATTAATTAATTAATTAAAAATTAAAAAAAAAATAGAGGAAGTCGGTTTCTTTTCGTTTTATGCAATTAGGTAATATGTCTGCCCCTTCTTACACCTCTGGTTTTCCAAGACAAGAGTCTGTGTGGCAAGAGGCTGTGTCTCCGTTGACACAACAGGTTCCTGTTTGCCTTTCCCTTCAGGTGTTTGATCAGCCACATTCCCTTCATTCTTCCTACTGTTCCGACGCAGCACCTGTTTCTCCAGTTACACTAGCTGCTGAGCTGGTGAGTGGGAGAAGATTAAGATTATACGGCCTCTTACTTTATAATGAAGCACATTCATGGAGGGATTAGTAAGTCAGGTTCTGTGCTGGTCCCTCGATGCAAAGATCGATAAGAGACAGTCCCTGCCCACAGGAAGCTCTGTGTATGGGGGAAGAGAGACATGAAAAGATAATTATAAACCAAAGTGGATGTGTCTGTATAGAAATAAGCATAAGGTATTAGTGAAATCCCTCCTCTCTCATTACTGCTTTTCCCTGCCCTGCCCTTCCTTCTTTAGCAAGTTCGGTATTTCCTTCTACTCCCTTTCCTCTGGCTCATTGACCTCTACTATCTATTACTATCTGCAGGGCTTCCCACCTTAAAACATCTTCCCTTTCTCTGAGGTTACTGCCCTCTTTTCCCTCCCTACCGTACTTGTGGAGAAACAGTCTGGTCGGAGTTCACTCAATATCCAGGTATGGGTTTACAACTTCTCAACCCCCTTGCAGTAAGCTTGAGACCACGTGACTAGTTATGGCCGATGGAATATAAGCAGAAATGAAGTGTCATTTCCTGGCCCAGGAGGTGCACAGCCAGTGTGACTCCCAAATTTCTCTCTTCCCTCGATAGTAACACATACAGAGGCCATGCGTCCTGTCTGGTATAGTTTGAGATGGAGGAAGCCGCCCAACTGGCATCTTGCTCAACATTTAGCTTAAGTGAAAAATAAACATTTGTGGTATTAAACCCCAAGATTTAAGGTTACTGCTTTAACTTACCCTGACTAAGACACTTACCCACCAGTCTTTATACCCATTAGAACTTGGTACTCATTTTCACCACTTATGAAACTATTCACACAAAGGCCACCAACTATTCCTTAATAGTTACATGTACTCTCCCTTCTCCATCTCATTTTTAATAACCTTTTTTTTTTTTTTTTTTTTTAACCCGCGCTGTCCAGCTTGCAGAATCTTAGTTCCCCTACTAAGGATCAAATCCGCACCCTCTGCAGTGGAAGTGCAGAGTCCTAACCACGGACCTCCAGGGAATTAATTCCCTCCATCTCATATTCTTAATTTTCAAGAACTCTTTATGCTGAGATAGTGTCTTTTTTTTCCCACAGCGTTCTTGTTTTATGGATGAACTTTGCTATACTAGCCTTCTGAGAAGATTAATTAGGGATTTTGGGGGATTTTTTATTTGTTTATTTATATGTCTTCTTCTTTCATTCCCTGCATTTTTCCTTTTCCCTCAGGATTTCTGCTTTCCTTTTGTTTCTTTTATCTCTTTTAAGATGCCGACTGTCCTTTCAAATACAAACAAGGCATTACAAAGTTGATTGGATAAATGGTCCCTGAGTAGGGCTTGTTGACTGGTGAATTTCCCTGAAGGGGATTGGGCTGGGAGCTCCCCTTTTGACCTAGAAACTTCCAAATGTCTGTATGTGGAGCGTTTATTTATTTTTTATTTATTAAAAATTTTAAAATTCTATTTTAGGGCTGCGTTGGGTCTTCATTGCTGCACTCTTCGTTGCAGTGGGCGGGCTCAGTAGTTGCGGCACCCAGGCCCTGGAGTGCGCGGGCTTCAGCAGTTGTGGCTCCCGGGCTCTAGAGCGCAGGCTCGGTAGTTGTGGCACATGGGCTTAGTTGCTCCGCGGCATGTGGGATCTTCCCTGACCAGGGATCAAACCCGTGTCCCCTGCATTGGCAGGCAAATTCTCAACCATTGTGCCACCAGGGAAGTCCAGCATGTGGGATCTTAGTTCCCCGACCCTGTGCCCTGTGCAGTGGAAGCGCAGAGTCTTAACCACTGGACCGCCAGGGAAGTCCCTAAAAGTATTTTTCTAATAGTCTGCTTAAAAAAGTACTTTTAGGGAATACCCAGGCGGTCCAGTGGTTAGGACTCTGTGCTCTCACTGCTGAGGGCCTGGATTCAATCCCTGGTTGGGGAACTAAGATCCCACATCTCACAAGCCATGTGACACGGCCAAGAAAAAAAGAAAACTCTTAGATAATCTGTATTTTGAACAGTTTTGTGTCTTTAAAGAACATGCTTAAGCTCCTGTATTAGTCTGGGTTCTGCAGAGAAACAGAGCCAGTAGGATAAATGTACATAGTTGACCCGTGAACAACAGAGGCTTGAACGGTGTGGGTCCACTTATATGCAGACTTTGTTTTACGATATGCATACTGTAGTGCCACGCAATCCACAGCTGGTTGAATCAGCAGATGCAGAATCACTGATACGGAGGGTCGACTGTATAGTTGTATGCAGATTTTCAACTGTGTAAGAGGTTGGCATCCCTAACCCCCATGTTGTTCAAGGGTCAACTACATATATATAGAGATATATATATATATAAAATAAGGAATTGGCCCATGCGAATATGGAGGCGGAGAAGTCCCAAGATTCACAGTCAGCAAATTGGAGATGCAGGAGAGACAATGGTCCCGTTCCAGTCCAATTTTGAAGGCCTGACACCCAGGAGAGACGAAGGTGTTATTTTCAGGCCGAGTCTGAGTCTGAAGGCAGGAGGAGACCAATATTCTAGCTCAAAGGCAGGCAGAGAGAGCAAATTCTCCTTCACTCAGCCTTTTATTCTATCAGGCCTTCAAAGGACTGGATTAGGCCCACTCACATTGGGGAGGATGATCTGCTTTACTCAGTCTGCCTATTCAAATGTTTATCTCATCCAGGAACACTCTTACAGACACACCCAGAATAATGTTTAACCAAATATCTGGGCACCTCATGGCCCAGTCAATTGACACATAAAATTAATCATCACAAGTCTACCCCCTGTCAAAGTGGCACTCATATGCGTGTCCTTAAGTCATACTTATTCTCCAAATAAAGACAACAAGGTCATCATTCCACCTAACGTGATACAACCATCCTGTGTGCAACTGAAAATGCGCCAACCCCTTCCCCAGAAGATGAGGTAGAGTCCTTGAGTGATGTTTACTCTTCTCTTTGATCTCTCATAACTTCAATACTATGATGTAAAATTAAAAACACTTAAATTCGGGACTTCCCTGGTGGTCCAATGGTTAAGAATCCGCCTTCCAATGCAGAGGATGTGGGTTCGATCCCTGGTCGGGGAACTAAGATCCCACATGCTGCAGTGCAACTAAGCCCGCACTCTCTAGAGCCCGTGTGCTACAACTACTGAGCCCGCATGCAGCCACAACTACTGAGCTTGCACGCAGCAACAAAAATTCCCCCATGCTGCAACTAAGACCCGACGCAGCCAAAGAAAGAAAGAAAGAAAGAATGCAAGGGGAGGTATAAATAACATGATGTATGGATGTCATGAGGCTAGTGAGGAGCAGGGGATTCATTCTAATGAGGGGAAATCACTGAGCCTAAGTTAAAAAAACCCACAATTCTATGAAAGAAAGTCAGTATATATTATGGTACATGATAAGGGAATAAGAGGGAAAAAAACATATTATGTATACATATAAATTCATAACAAAGTAAGGAGGAATACTTTTTTTTTTTGACAGGCAAGAAGTAGATTTATTAATATAGGACGCTTGTAAGAGATGCAAGCGGGCAGGAGAGGGAGCTCTGCCCTGTGGATTAAGTGGGCTACAGTTTTTTTTTTTTTTTAATATTTCTTTTATTTATTAATTAATTTATTTATTTTTGGCTGTGTTGGGTCTTCGTTTCTGTGCGAGGGCTTTCTCCAGTTGTGGCAAGCGGGGGCCACTCTTCATGGCGGTGCGCGGGCCTCTCACTATGGCGGCCTCTCTTGTTGCGGAGCACAGGCTCCAGACGCGCAGGCTCAGCAGTTGTGGCTCACGGGCCTAGTTGCTCCGCGGCATGTGGGATCCTCCCAGACCAGGGCTCGAACCCGTGTCCCCTGCATTAGCAGGCAGATTCTCAACCACTGCGCCACCAGGGAAGCCCCTACAGTTTTATAGTCAAAGGAAAGGGGGAGGAGAAAAGACCGCCTTCTTCGAGTAGACATGAGGCTTACATCACTAGTTCCAAGGAGGAATACTTTTGATAATTACAGTCTTTATGTAACTGGTCACATGGCCATAGCTGGTATTTATAACTGCCTTCTTTTACTACCCATTCTATATTTCCTTTGCCTTCAGCAAGCACCTCAGTTGGTTGTGGTTCTTTACTTGGTGGAGTGACTCGCACCTTCATTCCCGAGAGGTCTGGGTCATTAATAGTCCTGCCTGGATTGGATTGTCAGTTTTCCATTGACCTTCATCACAGGGCATGGTAATGGGAAGAGAAGCCCTGAGGAATCTCTTGTATGGCAGACTTACTCTCCCTTATGCCCATTGTGGAGAAGCAGTCCAGTTTCCCCTTGGAAGTCAGGGTCAGTCAGCCCAGCCAGCACAATAACTCCCTTCTTTGAGTTCCTCGTGCCTCTAAATCAACAGGCGAAGTGGCCGGGCAGCAGTCTTAACTTCCAGTTAAATGGAATCATTGTTGTGTCTCCTAGTGGAAGCATTCCTTCCTCTGAACCAAGACCTCCAGGCCAGCAGAGCATAAGGACACAGGGACAGGAAGGAAAAATTTTGCTAGTGGGTTCCTAGGATTAGTAGCGATCACTGCCACTCCCATTTCCACCCCTTGATTCCTGGACCCATGAATCTTGGCTGTGGGTGAAATATTTTAGATGCTGATTCAGAGCATATCCAGCTTTCTGGAGGACCTTGCCCCAGGCTTGCCAGGTATGACCACTGTAGGAGAGCAAAATTTGTCATCCCAAAATGTTTCTTTGGCATGTGGATTATTTTGAGCTGAAAATAATCAAGGCCTAAAAGACTCAGGAAGAACATTTGACCTTCTCCCTAACTGCCTAAAACAATTCAGATAGAGGGTTTGTTCCTAGAATAGACCTATCACCAGAGATATTTGCAAAGAATATCGGCTGAGTGTGGTGAGGGAAACTCGGCAGGGCCTGAGATCAGAGTCGACTCTGTGTCCAGTAACTGTACAGCCCAGAAAACATTAGTTCACCAAACATTTGCTTTTTCACCTCCATATGAATTTCTTTCCTCCCCTTTGAAGTCCCATCCATTGTCCCCACCATTTTCTTTTGTCTTTAGCTGAAGATGCTATTTAAGGTGAGGATTTTGGCCATTTTGTTGCTCAGTTTTCCTGGGTCTCTCCCATGTAAACATGTTATTAAACTTTTGTTTGATTTTCTCCTGTAACTCTGTCTCACATCAATTTGATTCTTAGACCAGCCAGAAGAACCTAGAAGGGTAGAGGACAATTTCTTCTTCCCCAAAACCACTGTGGGGGAGGGGAATTTCCTCCTCTTTCCCCTCTTAGTTCTTTTTGGCTGTCAATTAAAATGACATAAGGCAGATTAAGAGGAGAAAATCAAATTTATTACACGCGCATGGGGAATCCACATAAGCATGAAGAATTCCAAAGACAGCAAGGCAAGATGAAGAATATATATTATTCTAGACTAAGGACAAGAAGTCTGACCCTTCAAAGGGAAGTAAGGTAATTCACAGGATGATAAAAAGAGTTAATATTTGGCAAACAGATCCAAAGACAATGGCACACAGAGAGGACTTTGATCAAATGGGCCTTGCTAGGTTTTTCCCTGTCTACCACACCTAATTTATACTTTACTATAGTTATCTATAACTCCTTCCTGGGACAGCCCTCCTATTTTAAATTCTTTTGGGCAATAACAGTGGGGAGTTGTTCAAAGGTTCTTCCTGAGTCTTTTAGGTCTTGCTGTTTTCAGCTCAAAATAATCTGCATGTCAGCCTGACACATCTTGGGGTGACCTGTCCTGAGCCCCATCACCACCTAGCTGGCACTGTAACTGAGTCTTCAAAAGTCTACAAAAGCTATCAAGCCAGCTGCTTCAGGATGGTGAGGAACATGATAAAACCAGTGAATTCCATGAACATGGACCTGTTGCTGCCCTTCTTTTGCTGTGAAGTGAGTTCTTTGATAAGAAGCAATGTTATCCACCCATGATGATGGATAAGGCTTTCTGTAAGTCCACAGATTATAGGTTTGGCAGAAGCATTGCAAGCGGGAAGGCGAATCCATATCCGAAGTGTCTAATTGCAGTAAGAACAAAATGCTGGCCTTCCATGATGGAAGTGAAATGGGAGGGAAGGGGGCAGAGCATAACCGTTAAAAGAATGACATAGCCATTGAGGACAGGACAAAAACTGGTTAGAACCAACTAGGTCCAAGATGGCAGAAGATTCGACTTCCAGTAGACCTTGAGCCTCATTATACGCTCATTGTAATGCATTAGCATATGCTAAATGACACACCCACCAGCACCACGACTGTTCCGAGGCTAACAATAAAAGGCCGAAAAGTGGGCAGTGGCCCAATTCCTGGAAATCTGCACCCTTTCTCCAAAATAGTTGGAATAATCCTCCCACTCATTAGCCTTTGAAATTACCCAACCCATAAATACAAAATACCCCATATTTTAGGGCCTCTCACCTTCTGAGATAGCCCACACTCTGTCTATGGAATATGTATCTCTTTAAATAAATCCACTTCTTACCTATCACTTTGTTTCTCACTGAATTCTTTCTGCGATGAGACATAAAGAATCTGAGTTTCATCAAGTCCTGAGACCACATGTGTGGTGTGATCTCAATTAAAAGACAGTGGGGGGCTTCCCTGGTGGCGCAGTGGTTGAGAATCTGCCTGCTAATGCAGGGGACACGGGTTCGAGCCCTGGTCTGGGAGGATCCCACATGCTGCGGAGCAACTAGGCCCGTGAGCCACAACTGCTGAGCCTGCGCGTCTGGAGCTTGTGCTCCGCAACAAGAGAGGCCGCGATGGTGAGAGGCCCGCGCACCGCGATGAGGAGTGGCCCCCGCTTGCCGCAACTAGAGAAAGCCCTCACACAGAAACGAAGACCCAACATAGCAATCAATCAATCAATCAATCAATCAATCAATAAATCTTTAAAAAAAAAAAAAAAAGACAGTGGGTTCACGTCCCACTTTGGGTTTTGGCTGGGTTCGAGTCCTGGCCTGTGGGTTCAAGTCCCAATCCGAGTTGTGTGGTTTCAGAAGTAATTCAGTGTAATCAACTTGCCACCATATTGATCACCCCTGGGGAATGTTGCCATATTGGAGACTTAGTGTTTGTTTCCACTGTTGGCAGATTGGGCATTGAGCAGTGACCATAGCCAAGTTGGCCTTGGTGAATGGAAGTTCATGTTGCTGAGGCCATGCATAATCTCCATCCCAGCCACCATGACCACTTTGTTCATAAGCTCATTAAGCAATGATAGGTGGCTGGGAAGAGGCTGACTGGTATCCACAGAATGGGTCATCTTTTCCATGTGATTCTTAAAATCCTCCTCTGCTGGGGTCACCCTTTGGTGAACATTCACATGGGACAAAAATATATTCATGCTTTTTGCCCACTCAGAGAGGCCTACTATATACCTTGTCATCTATTTTCCAATTGTGTTCCTCCCAAGTGTTCTACTATCCAACTAAACCACTGCCTACAGCCCGTGAATTGATATGTAATTGCACATCTGACCATTTCTCCTCCAAGCAAAATAAACAGCCAGTTGCACTAATCTATGTTTTGCCCACTGGGGTTTCCCTTCACCGCTTTTCTTCAGAGGTGTCCCAGAAAGGGACATCTGTCCACATTCAAATGCTACCTGTGTATCCTGCGACGCCATCTGTAAAGCAGTCCTTCGCTCTCTCTTCCTCCGTCAACTGATTGTAGGAACTCCCCATGAGGCCATAGGTACAGGCTTGGAGAGAGGAGGCAGTGTAGCAGGAGTGTGGACCATGGACATTTGAGCCACTTCTTCATGTAACTTTTTTTGTGCATTCAGAGCCTGCTTGGACCACTTCCATTTGGTGATGGAATGCTGCTGTGCACACCCAGCTTTATGGGTGGGTCATGTGACACCTAGTTCATGATGGGCAGCTCAGGTTGCATGGTAATTGGGTGGCCCACGGTTAAGCGTTCAGTCTCTACTAAGGCCCAGTAGCAGGCCAAGAGCTGTTTCTCAAAAGCAGAGTAGTTATCTGCAGAGGATGGCAGGGCTTTGCTTCAAAATCCTAAGAGCCTGCCCTGCGACTCACCTATAGGGGCCTGCTGAAGGGTCCAAATGAAACCAAACAAAGGGCTCATGTGCCCACAGCACAAAAAGCCAAACTCTGAGAGTGGGTATTTTTAAAATTGAATTGAATTGAATTGAATTTTTTTGGCCGTGCCATGTGGCATGCGGGATCTTAGTTCCCAGATCAGGGAACTCGGCGTGAGACCTCTGAGTCCTAACCACTGGACCGTCAGGGAATTCCCAACAGTGGATGTCTGCAGCAGCGTAAGGATTTTATTGCAGGGCGCCAAGCAAGTCTCGGATCCACTCCAACTTGGTCTCTAAATTAGAGGTTTTTAAAGGGGAAGAACAGAGGAGCTGGGATTAACCATCTTAGTCATCTGCAGTCCACGCTCTTTGGTCTGTTAACCTGGGTGGGGAGAGGACCCTAGAAAAGGCCATCTTGCCCTGGAAGATAACTTAAACAGCACATAAACAGTGATGCTTATCGGAAAGTGTGGCTCAAGTCACCTGATCTTCATTCTCTTTATTGATTAGCAAACATGTGGTCAAATAGGTATGGGCTAAGACAGAAGGGAACAAAAGAGGAATGAGAAAGACAAGAAGAGAAACCCAGGCATTAGTTTTAATTATAAATGAATCATAGGACTCGGTTTCACAAACAGCATCCCTATCTGCCGCTGCCACTTCAAACATCATTGGATCTGCTGGACCACAGGCACCCAGTAGCTGAGCGGCTTGCCTAGCGGTCTGGACCTGTTATAGGGTACCCCCATGTTTAATCTCCACTCAAAACTAGTGGATTTTGGTTACTTGTAACAAACCCAAATGAGGATTATGTTGCCTCCCAAATCCAAAGAGGCTCAATAGGCATTGTGCCTCTTTTTTGATAGTAGGAGGAGCCAGATGCAACAACTTATCCTTTACCTTAGAAGGGATATCTCAAGATGCCCCACCTCATTGGACTCCTAGAATTTCACTGAGGTAAAGTCTCCTGAATTTTGTCGGATTTTTCCCCCACCCTCTGCATGCAAATGTTTTATCAGTAAGTCTAGAGTATTTGTTAATTTTTGCTCACTAGGTCAATCAGAATAATGACATCAATGTAATGGATGAGTGTGGTATCTTGTGGAAGGGAAAGGCAATAAAGATCAAGAACTAAATTATGACATAGGCTGGAGAGTTGATATGCCTCTGAGGTAGGCAGTGAAGGTGTATTGCTGGCCTTGCCAACTGCAAGCAAACTGCTTCTATTTTGCATTGATAAAAAAGCATGTGCCAGATCAATAGCCACATAGCAGGTACCAGGGGATGTTCATTTGCTCAAGCTATGAGAACACATCTGGTACAGCAGCTTCAGCTGGGGTCACTTACCTGGTTATACTTAGGATAATCCATCTGTCTTCTGCACAGGTCAAATAGGTGAGTTGAATGGGGATGTGGTGGAAATCATCACCCCTTTCAGGGCCTTGATGACAATGCTAATTTCTGCAATCTTTGCAGGAATGTGGTATTGCTTTTGGTGTACCATTTTCCTAGGTAGAGGCCATTCTGGTGACTCCCACTTGGCCTTTCCCACCATAATAGCCCTCACTCCACAGGTGAGCCAGTGTGGATATTCTGCCAGCTGCTTAGTATATTTATATTTATTTATTTATTATTATTTTTTTGCCACGCTGCACAGCTTGCGGGATCTTAGTACCCTGACCAGGGATTGAACCTGGACCCTCGGCAGTGAGAGCATGGAGTCCTAACCACTGGACTGCCAGGGAATTCCCTTAGTATATTTAATCCAAGTATGCATTTGGAACTGGGGAAATAACCAGAATGGATTTGGGGACCCACAGAGCCCACAGTGAGAAAGATCTGAGCTAAAACTCCATTGGTTACCTGACCTTCATAAGTCTACTCTGCCTGGTGGGCCACAGGGATGCTTTGGGTCTCCTGGAATTACTGTCAGTTCAGAGCCAGTGTCCAGTATCACCCGAAGTCTGATGATTTCCTTTTCCCCTAGACACAGTTACCCTGGTAAAAGGCTATAGGTCCCTTTGGGGAAGGCTGGGAGAAAGATTAACAGTACAAATCTCTGACAGTGTACCAGGATGCTTCCTCAAGGGCACCCAGCCTCTCCTTCATTCAAAGGTCTATAAACTGGCTCAAGTCTGGGACGACTAAGGGCCCAAGACTCTGTTTTTAAGATTCAGGTTAGACTTTTGTTCACTTGACCTAAAACATTTCTGCTTATCCAGATCAAGTAAGAATTTAGTAGGTTTCCTATCGATTTCACTTCTGGAACACTCTGATCAACTAGTCAGTGCCATAGGTCTATGCCAGTCAGACCATTCTGATCTCTGCTTTGACTTTCTGTCCATTATGGTAACCCCACCCACCTTGTCTTTGGGGGTTGAATGCTGCCATTTGGCCCCTGCCACCCCAGAATTCAATTATGACCATTGCATTTAGGTCTCCCAGTTCAGTGACTGCAGTTCTCACTGTGAGGTCTGGCCTCTGGGGAAGAGCCATCACAGAGTGCTTCAAGGATACTGGTGCTCCCCTCACAAATTTATTTCTCACAGTAGTGGCAAAAGAGTCTTCTGGACCCTCCCAGGGTGGCTGAATAGGTCTTGAATGGCAAGTCTACTCTAACATTCCAATCTCCCTGAGCCTTTGAATCCCTTTGTTGCAGGAAAGAAAGTGGAGCTGGAGAGGATGGTTGAGCCCCAGGTCTCAGGTGAGTCCCTGGGATGGCTGCCAAGTGTGGGTTCTTGGCTTTGCGCAGGAAAGAATTCAAGAGTGAGCCACAGTAAAGTGAAAGAAGGTTTATTCAAGGAGATATACACTCCATAGAGTGTGGGCCATCTCAGAAGGCAAGCGGTCCCAGGGTACAGGGCTGTCAGTTTTTATAGGGGTGGTAATTTCATAGGCTAATGAGTGGGAGGATTATTCCAACTATTTTGAGAAAAGGGTGGAGATTTCCAAGAATTTGGTCACTGCCCACTTCTTGGCCTTTTATGGTCAGCCTCAGAACTGTCATGGAGCCTGTGGGTGTGTCACTTAGCTTTCTGATGTGTTACAACGAGCGGATACTGAGGCTCAAGGTCTAGTGGAAGTCAACTCGTCAGCCATCTTTTTTTTTTTTTAATAATGGCTTGTCTCCTTCACGGAGACAATGTTTTTTTTTTTAAATTTATTTATTTTATTTATTCATTTGCTTGCGCCGGGTCTTAGTTGCAGGAGGCGGGTTCCTTAGTTGCAGCAGGGGGACTCCTTAGTTGCGGCTCACCGGCTCCTTAGTTGTGGCATGTGAACTTTTAGTTGCGGCATGCATGTGGGATCTAGCTCCCTGACCAGGGATCAAACCCGGGCCCCCTGCATTGGGAGAGCAGAGTCTTAACCACTGCGCCACCAGGGAAGTCCCTCATCAGCCATCTTGGACCTAGTTGGTTCTAACCAGTTTATGTCGTGTCCTCAATGGCTGTCATTCTTTTAAAGGTTGTGCCTTGCTGCTTCCTGTCTCACCTTCCTCTTCATTAAACCAAGGCTGGTCTGGCATTTCTTATTCACTCCCTGTGTGAAAACTTTGGGTACATGTTTCAGCCAACCAACCAACCAAGCTGTTAGAGCCCTTCCTAACTGTAACATTAATGCAGAGTCTGCTTAGTGATCTCATAACAACAAAGTTGGCCTGCTCCAGCTTTATGTTCCTTCCACCATCATCCCGCACCCTCAGTACTATCCATTCCCACACATGGTCCCTGAATTTCTGTGTGTACAAGTTAGAAAACTCAAGTAGATCTTTTAGACTGCAGTGTGCCTGTCCATGGGTGCACCTGTCACACTTAGTACCTCACACTTAGGGGCCCGCTGGGACTTGAGTTCTCCTGTTAATCTGCCTTTTATTATAGGGGTCTAAGCCAAGAACCTGGAAGGATAGAGGGAAAATTATTTTTCCTCCCCCCACAGCACCATCATGGAAAAAAAAAAAAAAAAAAGACCCAGTTTACTTTTTCACATTGTCTCCTTGGTCTTTGTAGGTCCCAAAGTAGAGTGAGGGGCCTGATATAGAATGGAGACTGAGTAGTGTGGTGTAACAAACATATCTGGTGTCTGGTACAGAGCTCCTAAAACCCTTAGAATTTCCTGAGTGATCAAAGTGTCTTGTCATCCATAAGGGGCGTAAGAAGTCCCTTTTGAGCCTATGCTGATGAGGTGACTTAGGGTGGGGCCCCTAGATAGCCTCAGGATGGGGCTGGTCACCAGAAAGTCCAAGGGATTAGAGGGCTGGAATTTTAGCCCCTCCCATTGACCTTTGGGGAGTGGGGCTGGAGATTAAAGCTCCATAAAAACTCTTGAACGACTAGATTTGGTAAGCTTCGTGGATGGTGAACATATCCACATCTGGGGAGGGTGGTACATCCTCCCTGATGGTACATCCCAGTACAGGAGACAGAAGCTCCTATACTCAGGACCCTTCTAGACCTTGCTCTATGTACCTCTTTTTTTTTTTTTTTTTTATGGCTGTGTTGGGTCTTCGTTTCTGTGTGAGGGTTTTCTCTAGTTGTGGCAAGCGGGGGCCACTCTTCATCGCGGTGCGCGGGCCTCTCACTATCGCGGCCTCTCTTGTTGCGGAGCACAGGCTCCAGATGCGCAGGCTCAGTAATTGTGGCTCACGGGCCCAGTTGCTCCGCGGCATGTGGGGTCTTCCCAGACCAGGGCTCGAACCCGTGTCCCCTGCATTGGCAGGCAGATTCTCAACCACTGCGCCACCAGGGAAGCCCTCTATGTACCTCTTAATCTGGCTGTTTATCTGTATCCTTTATAGTATCCTTTATAGCAAACTTGTAAATGTAAGTAAATGTTCTGGGAGCTGCTCTAGCAAATTAATCAAATCCAAGAAGGGGTTGTGGGAGCCTCTGATTTGTAGCCAGTTGGTCAGAAGCAAAGGTAACAACCTGGACTTGTCATTAGCATCTGAAGTGGGAGCAGTCTTGTTAGACTAGAAGAAAACATAGGCAGTATGCTCTTTGACTTTGGTCTTAGCAATATATATATTCTGGATATGTCTCCTCAGGCAAGGGCAACAAAATCAAAAATAAGCAAGTGGGACTACATCAAACTGAAAAGCTTTTGCACAGTGAAGGAAATCTAAGCCACAATGAGATATCACTTCATACACGTCAGAATGGCTATTATCAAAAAGACAACAACTGACAAGGGTTGGTGAGGATGTGGAGAAAAGGGAACCCTTGTGCACTGTTGGTGGGAATGTAAATTGGTACAGCCACAATGGAAAAACAGTATGGAGGTTTCTCAAAAAAATTTAAAATAGAGCTACCATACTATCCAGCAACTTCACTTCTGGGTATTTTTCTGAAGAAAACGAAAACACTAATTTGGAAAGATATATGCATCCCTATGCCCATTGCAGCATTATTTATAATAGCCAAGATACGGAAGCAACCTAAGTGTCCATCTATAGATGGATGGATAAAGAAGATGTGATATACATATATAATGGAATATTACTCAGCCATTAATAAGAACAAAATCTTGCCATTTCTGACAATAGGGATGGACCTAGAGGGTATTATGCTAACCGAAATAAGTCAGACAGAGAAAGACAAATACCATATGATTTCACTTATATGTGGAATTTAAAAAACAAAACAATTGAACAAATATAACTACACACAGGAACAGACTCATAGATACAGAGAACAAATAGGTGGTTGCCAGAGGGGAGGGGGTTGAGGGGAATGAGTGAAATAGGTGAGGGAGATTAAGAGGTACAAACTTCCAGTTACAAAATAAGTGAGTCACAGGGATGAAATTTACAATATGGAGAATATAGTCAAGAATATTGTAATAACTTTGTATGGTGACAGATGGTAACTGAACTTATCATGGTGATCATTTTGTAATGTATAGAAATATCTGATCACTATGCTGTGCACCTGGAAAAAAAAAGAGTTGTGATAGAGCAAAGGATGCATCAAATTGGTTAGAAAGGGTTCTGATACAATATGATTGAACTGAAGCTGCTAACTCTCTTGAAAAACATCCCCTACGCTTTCCAACATGGTTTGAGAGCCAAGATGAGAAATAAGCAAACAAATCCAAAATGACACTTATGAATAAAAACTGTGAGAAATGACCATTTCCAGTAGTAAAGAGAGCACTGATAGTCCACGGTGTGATCTGGCATTAGAGATACTCAAAATATCTCCTTTGGATACTCCTAATCAACCGCTTGTAATAAGAAGAAGCTGGGTGAGTGTGTATATAATACTTCTATGGGTGAGGAAAAGTAATTTCCCCTCTATGTTCTAGGTTCTTGGCTGAGACGCCCCTGTAATAAAAGACAGACTAATAAGAGAAAAGCAAAACAGAAGTTTAAAAACATGTATACCTTCTGTATATACGGGAGATGCCTAGGAAAACTGAGTAACTCCCAGAAATGGCCCAGGTCATCACCTTAAATACCATCTTCCACTAAAGACAGAAGATGTTGGTGGAGGGGCAGCCAGTTAAGGGAGGATATCAAGCAAAGCACAGGAGGGTATGGTTGTTATGTAGTCAGTCCCTGCCTTCTCCATTGATAAGAGTTTCTAGAGATTCAGTTTTTGGCCTCTTCCTGCTAGAGAGAGGAAGACACACTTAGAAATGGGGATTTCCCTTACAAAGGTAAATGTCCCTTACAAAAGCGTAACTTCTACTTGGTTTCAGAGCTTCTCTGATGTCTGCTGTTCTTAAAAATAACCAGCTCAAGGGAATTCTCTGGCAGTCCAGTGGTTAGGACTAGTTGCTTTCACTGCTGAAGGCCCAGGTTTGATCCCTGATCGGGGGACTGTGGTCCCACAAGCCTCGCCGAGTGGCCCAAAAAAACCAAAAAACAAAAACCAGCTCAAGATAATCCTTACGCCAAAGAGGCATATTTTGGGGTGTCATATTCTGCTCCCCTTTGGTGTCTTCAGCAGAAGTTTTTTTCATAATAATCTGGTAGGAATATTCTTTATTTCCATAAAGAAATAGGTTCTGTCCCACTTTTCTTAATCTTGTGAACTTGTTTTCCCACTTTTGATATATACAGGGCTATAAACATTGTTCCCTTTACTCTTTCTCTAGGAAAAACAAAGTGATGAATGACAACTGACTGTTGACTTCAGAGTCAGGGACAATAGGGAGTGGTAGAGACTATGGAAAACATTATAGAGTACACCTCATGTAGAACTGCAGGTTAGATATTCTGTTTCCTTCAAAGAAGCTGGAAGCGTGTGTGTGTGTGTGTATAACCTTCTGTATTTTTTTATAATTAAAAAAATTATTTATTATTTATTCTTGGCTGCACTGAGTCTTCGTTGCTGCTCGCGGGCTTTCTCTAGTTGTGGTGAGCGGGGCTACTCTTTGTTGCAGTGCACGGGAGTCTCATTGCGGTGGCTTCCCTTGTTGTGGCACACGGGCTCAGTAGTTATGGCTCGTGGGGCTCTAGAGCACAGGCTCAGTAGTTGTGGCACATGGGCTTAGCTGCTCCGCAACATGTGGGATCTTCCCGGACCAGGGCTCGAACCCGTGTCCCCTGAATTGGCAGGCGGATTCTTAATCACTGAGCCACCAGGGAAGTCCCAAACCTTCTGTTTTTTAATCTTGGTGACTAATTAAAAAATTTAAAAAATTCTGCGTAGACCAGTACTATATAAGGCAAACCAAACACATTTGCTGGCTAGTTTTGGCATATTTTCTCTCAGTGGCCTCATACTTTCTGATCAGTTCACCTGTGTAGTGAGAGGCAGAGGATGGTGGTCCCAGCCTGACTTGGGATTCATTCTTATCCGGCTCTCTCTGGGGAATGGGCGAGGTGAGTGTATCAGTAATCTATTTGCACAAGGAGCTTCCTGGGAGAGAACGCAACCAAAGGCAAGGAGGAACTTGGTCTGATATGCTCAACTCATAACAAAATCTCTGGATCAGAGTTGACGTGAGACTCTCCACACTGGGCTGTGACTCCTATATGGGCAAGGACTGTGTCATTTTGGGTACACTGTGCATCTGGAGCTTAGCGGAGCCTGGCACATAGTAGATACTCAGTAAATGTTGACTGACAGACTGGCTGACTGACTGCATTCTTATTACTGCCCAGTGCCTGTCACTCAAGTTGGTTTCTACCTCGACCCTGATCAATTCATACCTGGAGAGCCTGTATGTAAAAGATGTAGGAATCATGTCACTGAAAACTCTACAAGACATTGGAGCACCTACAGGCTGCCCCGGTACTGCCTAAAAGGAATAACCAAAAAGCAAGAAGGGGGAAATTCTCTGGTGGTTCAGTGGTTAGGACTCTGTGCTTCCACTGCAGGGAGCATGGGTTCCATTCCTGGTCGGGGAACTAAGATCCCACAAGCCAGACAGCATGGCCAAAACAAAACAAAACAAACAAAAAAAAAATTATTTAAAACTTAAAAAAAAAAAAAAAATTTAAGCTCCTGGGTATCCTGCTCTAAGAAGCCTTCTTTGAACCTTCAAGCTCATTAAAAAAAAAAAAAAAAAGCAAGAAGGCGGTATTTGCTTCTCTTTACGTTACTGTGCAGTTTTAGCCTTTAATGGGCATCTGGGTAACAGCAGGAGCTCCTTCCAGGAGACGGCACTGCTGGGGTTGTTACAGTCTCCCACAGCCTGGTGAGGAAGTTGCCAGGTGATAGAGGGTTTATGAACATGGGGACCTGGTGTAAGTGGGGAGAGGGTATAGGGAAGCAAAATCTGCCACCCTGAAACGTATCTCTTTGGCATGAGGATTCTTTTAGGCTGATTAATTTTAAGAAACAGAAGACTCAGGAAGTCACTCTTTACTTCCTCCTTAACTGCCTGAGAGAATTTAGATAAAGGGCCTGGTCCAGGGCAGCATGCTCACCAGAGATATCTACAAAGAATATGGGCTACACGTCAGGCGGAGCCAAGAGATCAGAGTTCTCTCTGGGTCCCATTGTCTCTGCATGGCCAAGCAAACATCTGTTTACCAAACATTTGTTTTTCCATATCCATGTGAATTGCCTTCCTCCCCTTTGAAGTTCCATCCCCCACCCCCTTCTCCTTTCAGATGGTATATGAGCCTCAGTAGCCTAATTTGGGCCCGTATTCTTATGGAACCCCTGTATGTATGCAATTAAATTTGATTTTCTCCTGTTAATCTGTCTCATGTCAGGTTTTTAAAAAACTTTTATTTATGTTTATTTGGCTGCATTGGGTCTTAGTTGCAGCACGCAGGATCTTTGTTGCGGCATGCGGGATCTTTCGTTGCGGCGTGTGGTCTCTTCCTTGCAGCACATGGGCTTCTCTAGTTGTGGTGCTTGGGCTTCTCTCTAGTTGTGGCGCACAGGCTCTAGAGCACGCGGGCTCAGTAGTTGTACCACGTGGGCTTAGTTGCCCTGAGGCATGTGGGATCTTAGTTCCCCGACCAGGGATCGAACCTGTGTCCCCTGCATTGGAGGGCAGATTCTTAACCACTGGGGAAGTCCCCTCATGTCAGTTTAATTCTTAGACCAGCCAGAAGAACATAAAAGGGTAGAGGAAAATTTTTCCTCCCCCACAAGAGGAGGAGCTTGAGAAGTATTAATGGGACCTTATTTGTATCCACAGCTTGGGGAAATATGGGATACATTCGGGGGTTGTGTCAGAGACTACTAGCTGCTCACCAAATCCTCATCTCTCTGGGCACACACTCACAGTTAGATGTGACCTCGTGGTTGAGTTCTAGCCGATGGAATATGAATAGAAGTTGCGTGTACCACACCTAGGCCTGGTCCATAGAAATCTTCCACTCTCTGATCCGCCATGTTCTTTTCTCACAGTGGCCCTGGAAGGAATGTGCTGAGGATGGAGGGCCTTTGCTGTCCTGCTGA
Organism: Eubalaena glacialis; assembly: GCF_028564815.1. Taxonomy (NCBI): domain Eukaryota; kingdom Metazoa; phylum Chordata; class Mammalia; order Artiodactyla; family Balaenidae; genus Eubalaena; species Eubalaena glacialis. The sequence goes on along the minus strand of NC_083726.1, from coordinate 110,479,777 downwards.
CCTGGAAACATTTTGGACTTTTTATGTGGGTAAATAATAAACTTCCATTTCGTTTGAGCCAAATATTTTTTAAAGTTTATTTGTTATTGTATTAGCCTACCTAATTAATACAGGGACTTATCTAAAATTTTTATGTGTCCTGCTACTGTATATACCTGCAACATGGGTGTTTGGGAATGGAAATGAAGGTTCAGAGATCACTGCAGATTCTGACAATACTAGTTAGTAAGAGGAAGCTGAAGTTGAAGAGACGCCTTGGGCTGGTGTAGGGTGCTTGGCAGGGTTTTCAAAGGGAAGGAAAACATGAATGCAGCTTATAGAGCTTTTGAGGAATGGGAACAGGAAGTGGGCTTCCTAGAAGGTGATCTTTAAGTGTTCTAACTCAGACTTCGAATTTCAAAAAAGACCTAAGCTCTTCCTAGAGAAAGAATTGCAGAGTGTGTGAGATGGGTTGAAGTGTGTGTTTGAGATCAGGACCAGAGTCCCACACTTGAGTGTTTCACTGGAGAGACAGGCTGCATCCTGGGTTGGTTAGTGGGAAAGGATGCTCAGCTTCCTGTGGAAAGCATGAAAGTGGCCATTCTCTGAGGATGGGTGGGCCTGACTCAGAGAGGATGAAAGAACTCAGGAGTTATTTTCTCCAGGAAATATTCCTGAATTCTTCCCCAACCAAATCTGGGATAGGAATACTTTTTATGTACTCCTGTAACATCCCATTTCTACCGCTGTTCCAGTTACCTATTGTTGCATAATGAAATCACCCCAAAACTTAATGACTTAATACTTTATTATTATTATAATTATCTTCTGGCCGTGCTGCACGGCATGTGGGATCTTAGTTCCCTGACCAGGGATCGAACCCGTGACCCTGCAGTGGAAGTGCAGAATCCTAACCACTGGACTGCCAGGGAATTCTCTATTAATATTTCTTTATTATCTCTCATGGTTCTGGGCATTCACTGGGCTCAGCTAGGCGGTTCTCACTTAAGGTTTTCCTGTGGTTCCAGTCAGATGGGGTTGGAGTCGTTGAGATTGATGCTGATTGACAGCTGTAAACTCAGTGGGCTCAGTCAGAGCACATCCAAGTGGCTTGGGCTTCCCCACAGCATGGCATCTGGGAGTGAGCATTCCATGAGCACAAAGACCGGGTAGGTGCAAGATGGCCTTTTCTAACCTAGCTTTGAAAGTCATGCAGTCACTTCCACTGTACTTTCTACTGTAGGAGCAGTCACAAGCTCATAGCCCCATTCAAGAGGGAGGGGACATAGGAATGTCAAAGAATTTTGGAGCATGTTTAAAAACCACTACAAGCCAAAACAATCTTGAGAAAGAAAAACGGAGCAGGAGGAATCAGGTTTCCTGACTTCAGACTATACCACAAAGCTACAGTCATGAAAACAGTATGGTACTGGCACAAAAACAGAAATATAGATCAGTGGAACAGGATAGAAAGCCCAGAAATAAACACACACACCTATGTTCAGTTAATATACAAGAAAGGAGGCAAGACTATACAATGAAGGAAAGATGGTCTCTTCAATAAAGGGTGCTGGGAAAACTGGACAGCAACATGGAAAAAAAATGAATTTAGAACATTCTTTAACACCATACACAAAAATAAACTTAAAATGGATTAAAGACCTAAATGTTAGACTGGATACTATAAAACTCTTAGAGGAAAACATAGGCAGAACACTCTTTGACATAAATCTCAGCAATATCTTTTTTTTTTTTAAACATTGCTTTTTATTTTATTTTATTTTATTTATTTATTTAGTTAGTTAGTTAGTTATGGCTGTGTTGGATCTTCGTTTCTGTGCGAGGGCTTCCTCTAGTTGTGGCAAGCGGGGGCCACTCTTCATCGCGGTGCGTGGGCCTCTCACTATTGCGGCCTCTTTTGTTGCGGAGCACAGGCTCCAGACGCGCAGGCTCAGCAATTGTGGCTCACGGGCCCATTTACTCCGCGGCATGTGGGATCTTCCCGGACCAGGGCTCGAACCCGTGTCCCCTGCATTGGCAGGCAGATTCTCAACCACTGCGCCACCAGGGAAGCCCATCAGCAATATCTTTTTCGATCCGTCTCCTAGAGCAATGGAAATAAAAACAAAAATAAACAAATGGGACCTAATTAAACTCAAAAACTTTTGCAGAGCAAAGGAAACCATAGACAAAATGAAAAGACAACACACAAAATGGGAGAAAATATTTGCAAATGATGCCACTGACAAGGGATTAGTCTCCAAAATTTACAAACAGCTCATGCGGCTCAATATAAAAAAAAAACACAAACGACCCAATCAAAAAATTGGCAGAAGACCTCAGCAGACATTTCTCCAAAGAAGACATACAGATGGCCAAGAGGCACATGAAAAGATGCTCAACATCACTATTAGAGAAATGCAAATCAAAACTACAATGAGATATCACCTCACACCAGTCAGAATGGCCATCATCAAAAAATCTACAAACAGGGAATTCCCTGGCAGTCCAGTGGTTAAGACTCGGCGTTTCCACTGAAGGGGGCACCGGTTCGATCACTGGTCAGGGAACTAAGATCCCACATGCCACGTGGTGTGGCAAAAAAAAAAAAAAAAAATCTACAAACAATAAATGCTGGAGAGGATGTAGAGAAAAGGGAACCCTCCTACGCTATTGGTGGGAAAGTAAATTGGTACAGCCACTATGGAGAACAGTATAGAGGTTCCCTAAAAAACTAAAAATAGAGCTACCATATGATCCAGGAATCCCACTCCTGGTCATATATCTGGAGAAAAACATGGTTTGAAAAGATACATGCACCCCAATGTTCATTGCAGCGCTGTTTACAATAGCCAAGACATGGAAGCAACCTAAATGTCCATCAACAGATGAATGGATAAAGATGTGGTACATATATACAATGGAATATTACTCAGCCATTAAAACGAATGAAATAATGCCATTTGCAGCAACACGGATGGATCTGGAGATTATCATACTAAGTGAAGTAAGTCAGACAGAGAAAGACAAATATCATATGATACCACTTATATGTGGAATCTAAAAAAAAACTGTTACAAATGAACTTACCTACAAAACAGAAACAGACTAGCAGACTTAGAGAACAATTTATGGTGTCCAGCGGGGAAGGGTGGGGAGGAGGAATAGATTGGGAGTTTGGGATTGACATGTACACACTGCTATATTTAAAATAGATAACCTACAAGGACCTACTGTATAGCACAGGGAACTTTGCTCAATATTCTGTAACAACCTAAATGGGAAAAGAATTTGGATACATGTATATATATAACTGAATCACTTTGCTGTACACCTGAAACTAACACAACATTGTTAATCAACTATACTCCAATATAAAATAAAAATTAAAAAAAATAAAAACCACTACAACTATTACCATAGGAATTTCACACAATTTTCTTGTCTTTCTATTACTAGAAAATTCCTTGAGGGCACTGGGGCTTCTTATTTGTGTTTGGATATAGCTACTTTTTTTTTTTTTAATGATTTTTCTACATCAAAGAAGTACATCAATGAACTATCACTTTTTAGTTTTACTGAACAATACATGAATTGGTATTTTGGCAAGTGTGGCTTCTATTTAGAATCTTTGACAACAGGGTGGGATTCTCCTCCTTAATCCTGATATTTCCTTCTAGATACACCTCCGGCAGGGAAGCTGAGTTCTGCAAGTGCTGCAGGGCACTACGGAGATTCCAGCTTTAAGTTGTGAGCACCTGGTTAAGGTAGGGAGTGCTAAACTGGCAAATTCCATTCTTCATTCAGGGCCAGGGAGGAAATTGGAAAGTCTGACCTTGAATTCGAGTGGCTTGTTCAAAGGTCTGAGAGTGGAAAATTCTCAAAAAATTACTAGGTTGGTTTCAAGGTGACATACTTATTGTAGGTAAGCTTGCTGGCATTGCCTGTGCCCCGAAGTCACCCTAATTTGTTATTGAAATTAAATTTATTTATTCTAGTTATTTATTTTTGGCTGCGTTGGGTCTTAGTTGCTGCAGGTGGGCTTAGTTTCTCCGCGGCATGCGGGATCTTAGTTCCGCGACCAGGGGTCAAACCCGTGTTCCCTGCATTGCAAGCCAGATTCTTAACCACTGGACCACCAGGGAAGTCCCCTTTATTGGTCTTAAAGAGAGAATTTTGATCTCCATTTGCTGCTTTTGTTTTATTTCTCAGTTTCTCTAGAACTTGGAATGGGAAGAGGGATGCTATTATCCAGCCCCTTCAGAGACCCTAATGCTGTGAATAGAATAGTTATGACTTTCAGTTACACTAGGGATTATTTTCTAAAATGTCCTATTCATATTTATGTACATATGTGTTAATTATATTTAATAGTAACATGTACAGGTCTAATTTCTGGTTTGTGTATCAGCATTATCACACAGGCTGGGGTGCAGACAACCCTGAGGGTGACAATAAGCACCAGCGTTTTTATGAATCCTTATGGTACCGGGAAGATTATGTCACATGGCCCCTGCTCTTCCAAGGCTGTCACTGTAAGCGGTCTTGGCTTGAGTCCCTGTTGAACTGGGGAAGGGGGCGGGGCCCAGAGATGACATCACATGTGTGATTTGTTGTCTCCTTGAGAGTTAGAGAGAAAAAAAAATGTTTCATTTGCATGGCAAAATTGAAAAAGAGAAGACTAAACACATGTGTGGGTAGGAGAGAGTCATCAACTTTTCTGGCAAGTGTTGAGTTCAGAAGGAAAGGGAAAAGGAAAAGGGACCCTGGACAATTTGGTAAGATGCTCGTTTTCCTTCTCCCTGTATACTGAAGCATGCTCTGAAGCTTTTGTGGAAGATGATGCTGGTACTCTGCTGTTGGTGTTTGGAGATGAAGTTATTGTTGTTTATTTAATGGCTTACTGAGTGCTGGATATATGCTGAATGCCTAGCATACATGATCTCATTTAATCATGGCTACAACAGGCCCTGACAATGATAGCTTTGTCTGAGGTAGGTGATATTGTTCCCATTTTACACATGATGAAGCTCAGAGAGGTTAAATAACTTTTCAAAAGTCACACAGTTACAAGCAGCTAGTAAATGGTCTGAACTCATTGGTGCACTCATGTAGTCATTCATTTCTCAGGTACTCACTGAGCATCGTTCTTTTTTTAAAATTTATTTTACTGAAGTATAGTTGATTTACAATGTTGTGTTAATGTTTTAAAAGAAATTAATTTATTTTTATTTTTGGCTGCGTTGGGTCTTCGTTGCTGCGTGCGAGCTTTCTCTAGTTGCGGCGAGCAGGGGCTACTCTTCGTTGTGGTGCGCGGGCTTCTCATTGCGGTGGCCTCTCCTGTTGCAGTGCACGGGCTCTAGGCGCGCGGGCCTCAGCAGTTGTGGCACGCGGGCTCAGTAGTTGTGGCATGTGGACTCCAGAGCGCAGGCTCAGCAGCTGTGGCGCATGGGCCTAGTTGCTCCACGGCATGTGGGATCCTCCTGGGCCAGGGCTCGAACCCGTGTCCCCTGCATTGGCAGGCAGATTCCCAACCACTGCACCACCAGGGAAGCCCTGTTGTGTTAATTTCTGATGTACAGCACAGGGATTCAGTTATACACATATATACATTCTTTTTCATAGTCTTTTCCATTATACTTTATGACAGGATATTGAATATAGTTCCTTTGGCTGTACAATAGGACCTTGTTGTTTATCCATTGAGCATTGCTCTTAATTGCAAGAAACAGAAACCAACTCTGGTAGACTTTAGCAGAAGAAGAATTTATTTTATTTTTAAAATATTTATTTATTTATTTTTGGCTGCGTTGGGTCTTCGTTGCTGCGTGCGAGCTTTCTCTAGTTGCGGCGAGCAGGGGCTACTCTTTGTTGTGGTGTGCGGGCTTCTCATTGCGGTGGCCTCTCCTGTTGCAGTGCACGGGCTCTAGGCGCGCAGGCCTCAGCAGTTGTGGCACATGGGCTCAGTAGTTGTGGCACGTGGACTCCAGAGCGCAGGCTCAGTAGTTGTGGCGCATGGGCTTAGTTGCTCCGCGGCATGTGGGATCTTCCCGGACCAGGGCTCGAACCCATGTGCCCTGCATTTGCAGGCGGATTCTTAACAACTGCGCCACCAGAGAAGCCCAGAAGAAGAATTTATTAAAGGGATCCTAGATTGCTTGAAGAAATGCCAGGATTGCTGAGAGACAAGTGTGGATGCTTCGCAGGAGGAACAAAGGTCATAATATGGCTGCCTCTGCTGCCACTGCCTCTGCCGTGTCCTGGACACTTCAGCTTGTGATGCTCATCCGTTGGGGCTGGATGCTGGGTGCTGCTTGCGAGCCCCAGCTCCTCCTCCATCTCGGGGCCGCTACCATAATCCCTGCTTCTTGGTATCACTGCTTCTGGATTCAAAGTCTAGGCAGTGCCTCTGATGAATGGAGCATGAGTGTACGGGTTGCTCCAGAGCTGCTAGACTGGTGAGGGACATGCTTCCTGCACTTGCATCTTCTTTCCTGGGAGGTGGGCTCTGTTCCCAAGACTCACGATGAGGAACTCCCCAAATGTGGTAAAGACGTTCAGATGCAAGGCAGCCAAAGGAACAACAAATGGTCATCTTTACATCTACTGTAGGAATGATGCAGTTGGACCTGGTGGAGGATACAGAGGTGAATCACACCTAGAACTTGCCTTCAGAGGCCTTATAGACTTGGAATTCTCTTCCTTTCAACGTGTACATTTATTTGGCACCAGAGTTTGCAAAGCCCTCTCACTCTCATTGTTTCGTTAGTTCCTTCCAACAGCCGTGTAAGGTAGACAGAACTGATATTATCGCTATTTTATACTTGAAGAAGCTAAGAAGTTAGGTGATGAGCCAAGGTCCCACTGCTGGTGAGTGGCAGAGCGAGAACTTGGCCTGTCCTCTGATTCCAGTCCCAATGTCAACCAGAGGATGTGATCACAAATATTGTGCTTCGCTGATTCCTAGGCATGTGGTTTTCCCCCACATTAAAAAAAAATTTAATTAATTAATTGATTAATTTTTGGCTGCGTTGGGTCTTCATTGCTGTGTGCGGGCTTTCTCTAGTTGTGGCGAGCGGAGGCTACTCCTTGTTGCGGTGCGCGGGCTTCTCATTGCGGTGGCTTCTCTTGTTGCGGAGCATGGGTTCTAGGCGCACGGGCTTCAGTAGTTGTGGCACATGGGCTCAGCAGTTGTGGCTCACGGGCTCTAGAGCACAGGCTCAGTAGCTGTGGCACACGGGCTTAGTTGCTCCGTGGCATGTGGGATCTTCCTGCATCAGGGCTCGAACCAGTGTCCCCTGCATTGGCAGGCGGATTCTTAACCACTGTGCCATCAGGGAAGTCCCCACATTTTTTTTTTTTCACATTTTTATTTTTATGTTAACAAAACAAGCCTTCTTTATTTATTTTTAACTTTTCATCCCAGAAAATTTCAAATGTACACTAAAGAAAATAATATAATAAACTCCCATTACCTAACACTTCAATAATTACAAATAATGGCCAGTTTTGTTTCATCTATAATTCCCCCTCACTCCCACCTCCACCCCCAGTATGTTAGAGCAAATAGGCTTCCTTAAAAAATAGGACTTTTAAACTTAGTGATTACACACGTCACATGTCTATTTCTCTTTTATCACCTCATCAAGACACTAGATAGAGTATGGCACCACTTTATGCAAATTTGAAGTAGCACAACAAAGTCTCATTTTATTTATTTATTTATTTGCATGTTCACTTTTTAAAAAAATTTTTTGGTTGCATTGGGTCTTCGTTGTGCACAGCCTTTCTCTAGTTGCGGTGAGCGGGGGCTACTCTTTGTTGCGGTGCGCGGGCTTCTCATTGCGCTGCCTTCTCTTGTTGAGGAGCACGGGCTCTAGGCGCGCGGGTTTCAGTAGTTTTGGCACACGGTCTCAGTAGTTGTGGCACATGGGCTTAGTTGCTCCGCGGCATGTGGGATCTTCCCGGACCAGGGCTCGAACCCTTTTTCCCCTGCAATGGCAGGCAGATTCTCAACCACTGCGCCACCAGGGAAGTTCCTGTGCAATTGTTGTTAATAGCCCAAACAGTGCCATCAAGTGCTGATACTTGTGCTTAAAAACTTGCTCTCATATCAATAACTTTGGAATAGAAGTTAAATGTGATAAATTGTTCTGAAGACGGCCAGGCTCCACACGGCCAGTATTGTTTGTTTAGAATAGTTGCCCACATTTCAACACTTCTGAAATCGGATGCATCTTATAATCAATCATATATCATAGTTTAATTGGCAGCTTTAAAAATGCCTAGTGGTATGTAAAATAAGGGAGCATCTTCACTTGATGAAGTTGTAGATTTGTTGGAATGCAGTCACTAAGACAGGGGTAGAAAGTGACAAGGGACAGAAGGAGAGCTGGGAGGTCAGGGAAGTCTCTGTGGAGGAGTTGTACACACCCACCACCACTTGGTCCCTTATCTGAAGCTCTAAATTCCAAAAGGCTCTGGAAACAAAGTGGGTATTTTTTGGTACCAAAACTCATTTGGCAGAAAAACCTAATTTGAACTAATGTGAAGTAATTTATAAATAGAATATATAATGATAACTAAATGATAGCTTTAGTTATTCTACTCACTGTGAAGATCAACCTGTTTAGCTGCAGAAATATTAATGTTTGATGTTGGAGTGTTATCTCAGCCCCTTGCGGGGGGAGGGACAGGAGGAGATGTTACCTAATATTGGGATATTGGGTCTGTATACCGCATTGGCACTGTCTTATTTTTTTTTTTATGTTTATTTTTTGGCCGTGTTGCACGGCTTGTAGGATCTTAGTTCCCCAACCAGGGATCCATCGAACCTGGGCCCCAGGCAGTGAAAGCGCAGAGCCCTAACCACTGGACCACCAGGGAATTCCCTGCACTGTCTTTTAAAAGGCCATAAAATTCTGAATTTTGAAGCATATCTCGACCCAAGGGTTATGGATAAAGGACTCTGGATTGTATCTGAACTGCAGATTTATGGGTGGATGTCATTGAGATGTGTGAAGATGTGGAGGGAATTTTAGGAAGAGGAAAAAGCATCTTCCCCCAGCATCGGGGATCTAGGAATAAGTCGTTATCCAACCATTACGTTTGCTTTAAAGGCAGAGATGACCTGCATTTCTGATAACTCCTCTCCCTTAATTCATGATTCATACGCAGTTGGAGGGCTGGACTTTCTGGGTTTGGCTTTTCCCTGCAGTATTAATGCCCTCCTTTTCCCACAAATCACCTGACTTCCCCGAAAACTCTGTAACACACCCTTTGGCTAAAAAAGAGCATTAGGCAATTGGTGAATTCCCCAATCCCTCCTTTCTCCCCCTGTGGCCTGGCATAGAGGAATCTCAGGCCTCAGTATGCAGTTCTTGTTTCAAAAGCAGAGGGAGCTCCAAGATCAAGGCTGAGTTCCCCTTTCCCTAAGTCATGGTCTCCCAGCCCCCCTCTTTGTTTGGATCAGGGAATTTCAGACATGCACACTGGGGTAGAGAATCACAGGAACGGAACCAGGACAGGGAGGTGGAGGTTCCTGCACCCAGGCCCTGTGCTGCTCTTCCTGGGAGCCGGCAGGGTTGCCCGGCACGCCCACTGGCAAGAGAGACGGGACTGACCCACTTGTTCCCATCAGCTTCTGAAGGTAAAAACCTTAAAATCAAAGAGCAGAGCTTTGATGGAGGAAAAAGGAAGGCAGAAAACTTTACATAGGAAGGTTTTGGGCAAAGATGGAGGGCTGGAAAGAGCAGAACTCAGAGAGAGAATATAGACCACTTATTTCTCTTAGGTTGACCCCATCCACCCCCATGTCACCCTACCACCTACCACTGTTTTCAGGGTTAGAAGCATATTTGGCAAGACTTTTCTAAGAACTATGGGGAGATGGCTTGTCTTTTTAGTAAAGGTTAAAAAAAAAAAACTGGAAAATTAAGGGAGGAAATTGAGGGAATACCTTTCCTTTTCTTTCATGTTTCTTGTCATTCAGCTGTCCCTTATCTCCTTCCACATCCAACCCTGTCTCAGACCACTTCTCCCAAGGTCACTGCCTTCCCCTAGGAAAAGAAACTCATTCCTCCATCAGTGGTCATTGGGAGAAATACATGCAATAATACACAGTCAGGAGAGCTGGTTAGAGGCGATAAGGGGGATCCTTGTCAAAAGAAGAGGGAGACATGTTGTAGGTGGATGGTCACGATGGGGAAAGACTCCTGAAATCCTGAGCGGAAAAGGGGATATTTATTGTTCTGTTAGGGCAGGAGGGAGACTGACCGAGTCGGGGCTGGGGTGGGTGTTGAGGGTGAGGGAGGAGAACAGAGGAAGCAGAAAACTGGGAGAAATTACTCATTATTTTGGAGAAAAACTGGGAGAAGGTCCTGAGAAGCCAGGGGAGAAGGATAAGATGTAGTTTCAGTCTAGAACCAGGGCGAGTGTGAGAGGATGGGTGTCGTCCAGTGATGATTAATGATACGGCTCTGTTGAACCTCTGTGTTATTCTTACCAAGGTGACATTGACCCCTTACCACCCAAGCAGGTGCCTGTGTGCTTGTTAGACAAACACAACCAGGTCTGCCACCACTTTAGGTCCAAAGTCCAGAGGTGCAGAGAGCCAGGACCAAGAGACGAGCTGCTCACCAGGGATGGACAAATTGCCAGAGATGTGGTGAGTGATCACGGGTCTACGGAGATGTATATGGACCCCATTCCCTTCATCTTCTCAAGAAAATGGCTCAGATCTGAAGCCTGGGTTTTGCTTTGACCTAGGCCTTTTTGCTTCATTCCAACCCAAGTTTCTCCTCCATGTGCTGGTGCCCTTCGCCTTTCCCATCCCTTCTCCCTGCACTTGTCTGCTGGCACCTGGGTCACCCACCTCTCCATACGCCTTTTTTATTTTTTCAGGTGCATTGTCCTGTTTTCCCTTTTGGCATGGGTTTATGCTGAGCCTACTATGTACGGGGAGATCCTGTCCCCCAACTATCCTCAGGCATACCCCAATGAGGTAGAGAAGTCTTGGGATATAGAAGTTCCTAAAGGGTACGGGATCCACCTTTACTTTACCCACCTGGACATAGAGCTGTCCGAGAACTGCGCATATGACTCAGTGCAGGTATGTTGTAATAAGCACGTAAAGGATGGGGCTGGGGTGGTAGACTGAGAGGATGCAGGAGGGGGTGCCACCGGCATACAGTGAGCTGGGCTCACATAGTCCTAAGATGGGAAATGGTCCAGTCTCTCTGTCCCTTTTTCTCTGACCTCCATACCAAAATATTACCCTTTCCTAGCTTCTTTTGACTCTTCTCTTAGATAATGTCAGGAGGCCTTGAAGAAGGGAAACTCTGTGGACAGAGGACCGGCAAGAATCCCAACTCCCCAGTGGTGGAAGAGTTCCAAGTCCCATACAATAAACTCCAGGTGATCTTCAAGTCAGACTTCTCCAACGAAGAGCGTTTCACTGGGTTTGCTGCGTACTATGTTGCTGTAGGTAAGGCTCACCCCTCTGTGTGCCTCATTGATCCAACCACATGATTAGAAGCCGGACAAACATTGAGCAATGCAGGGAGTGAGGGTTCTGTTTATAACTCTTATGAAGTGTTGACTTGGCTTGGATCCCTCCATGAATTGCTTTTGTGAAATTCAAATGCATAATCGTATCCTGGTGATGATGATGGTAATGATAAAAAAGAGATAATAAGCAGTAATTTATTGAGAACCACTATGAACTGGGCACTGTGTTAAGAACTTTACCTATATTAATTTAATCTTCACCTCAATTCTTTTTTTTTTTTTTTTTCACCTCAATTCTTGAACTAGGTGTTATTATCTCTACTTAAAGATAGGGAAAATAAGGACTAAGGAAGTTAAATAACTTGCCAAGACTCACACAAGGAATGCATGGTATTCAAACCCATTTAACATATGGCAAACAAACTTTCAAATTCTGTGTGCATCTCCAGCGATCTCCAGGGTAAAATGAAGTCAGGACATCTCATAAAGCCAAAGTATTGTTTAGATTTGACAGAATTGCCAACATCATATAAAGTAATACATGTACTAATTGTTCCTCCCTGTAGAAGACATTATCAAGTTAAACTTGCAGAGTGTTGTCTCTGGAGCTGACATGCTCTGTTTGTGAGAAAGGTCAAGAGTCTCTGGCATTGAGAGGTCCACTATAGCTGTGCAATGGTAGAGCGCAACTCTGGAATCATAGTTCACAAGAGTAATATAGAATAATACCATCCTGAAATGTGATTCATTGAATGTCTTTAAGCAACAGACCCTTCCTACTTTTCTTACCCTTGCAGTGTGGGGCTTAACCTCATTCTTCCTTCTAGGTCTCTGTCCGTGACCTCAATCTTTCTCTATTCTTTGTAGATGTAAATGAGTGCACAGACTTTGCAGATGCCCCTTGCAGCCACTTCTGCAACAACTTCATTGGTGGTTACTTCTGCTCCTGCCCCCCAGAATACTTCCTCCATGATGACATGAAGAATTGCGGAGGTGAGCTTGGCATCAAGAAGGGTGCGTGTTCCCTGGGATTTGGAATGGCTTGAGGCTTCAGTAGGGGGCTTGTCTACCCTTCGATTTTGATTAGCCTCAGCCTTGACTTGGCATCTATTTTTATTTTTTATTTTTTAATAGCTTACAAGCTGATTTCTTTCTTTCTTTCTTTTTTTAAATAAATTTATTTATTTATTTATTTTTGGCTGCATTGGGTCTTTGCTGCTCCACGCAGGCTTTCTCTAGTTGTGGTGAGCGAGGGCTACTCTTCTTCGTTGTACTGCGCGGGCTTCTCATTGTGGTGGCTTCTCCTGTTGCGGAGCACGGGCTCTAGGCGCACAGGCTCAGTAGTTGTAGCACACGGGCTTAGTTGCTCCGCGGCATGTGGGATCTTCCTGCACCACGGCTCAAACCCGTGTCCCCTGCATTGGCAGGTGGATTCTTAACCACTGTGCCACCAGGGAAGTCTGGCATCTAGTTTTAGTTACCCATAAACTGAAGGGGAGCTACAAGAGTGGAGGAAGACAAACCTACAGGGTCAAGTTAATTAATTAGAGAAGAGAGATAGGTGCCTGTGAAGAGTCAACCTGGGGCTCTCCGTAACCATGAAAGGCTCTATCATCAGCAATGTGATAGAAACCCAATAGGTATTGGGTATCTCTGCTGATATGTATTGGGTATGAAATTGTGGCATGTGGGCTTCAATCAATCAATGTGACAGTCAATCAATGTGGACTGTCAATTCATGAGAAGTATCATAGAAAAAGGCAGGGACTCCTTTGCTTGACGCTATATTTGATTCTCCTTTTCTCTTTTTCTCCCTTAGTCAACTGCAGTGGGGATGTATTCACCACACTGATTGGGGAGCTCACAAGTCCCAATTATCCCAGTTTATACCCAGAGAACTCGAGGTGTGACTATCAGATCCTGTTGGAGAAGGGGTTCCAAGTGGTGGTGACTATGCAGAGAGAAGATTTTGATGTGGAACCAGCTGATTCTGCGGGCCACTGCGCTGACAGTTTACTTGTGCGTGATGGATGATGAACTTTTCTCCCACCTCACACAGAGAGATTTCTCCTTGAAGACAAGTTATATAGCTTTCTGCCCCTTCTTTTCTTTTTTTCCTCTCCTTATTTTATTTTACTTTTATCCCTTCCATTTTACCTTTTTCTTTCAGTTCTTTCTCTCTTCTGATTTCATCATTTTGTTTCTCTTCAGTTTGTTGCAGGAAACCAGCAATTTGGTCCTTACTGTGGTAATGGATTCCCTGGGCCACTAACTATTGAAACCAAGAGTAATGCTCTCAATATCATCTTCCAAACTGATGAAACAGAGCAAAAAAAGGGATGGAAATTTCGTTACCATGGAGATCGTGAGTAACTTAGAAGTTGCTCTTTGGTTGGTGGTACCAAAGTCCTTGCACAATGTAAAATCAAAACAGGTAGATTGTTGTATGGATAGGTATCCTGAGAATACTCCACTTCCTCAGCAGGATCTAAACCTGTCAGTAGTTGCTAGAAATGCCTTAACTTCTAGGAATCTTTCAACTGGACTTGTGAATGCAGACAGCTTAGGGGTGGTTCATTTGTAATGCCATATTAATTAATTAATAATTTTTTTCGCCACACCATGTGGCTTGCGGGATCTTAGTTCCCCAACCAGGGATAGAACAGGTGCCCTCGGCAGTGAAAGTGCCAAGTCTTAACCACTGGACCACCAGGGCATTCCCTGTCATATTATTTTAGACACCTCCATATTGGGATGCTGGGCGTCAGGATTGAGGATGACTGAACAACTGTAGAAAGTGTGAGAATGATGTAAATATCATAGAGATTCTCCAACTATTTGGTAAAAAGTTTTTTCCTATCCTTTCCAAGCAATCCCTTGTCCTAAAGAAGTCACTGCCAATTCTTTTTGGGAGCCTGATAGAGCAAAATATGTGTTCAAAGATGTGGTGAAGATAACCTGTGTGGATGGGTTTGAAGTTGTACAGGTAAAACACTGTTAGAGTCTTCTCTTTAGTCCCTAGGTCAGGATGAATGTACTGGGATTGTCTAATCGTTTACCGAGCGTTCTTGTTCCAGCAAGGTCTAACACCTTCTCCATAAAGAGAACCGCTCAGGATCTTTAGTCTTTCCTTGTCAGTCATGAAGATCCTTGGACAGCTTGACATTCCCTTTTTGGCTTTGGTCTTCCTGGGGCAGGGGGACTGATATGCTGGGACAAAGTTGTCTTTTAGACCCAACTCCTGGGTGCTCTGGGTCATTCTGCTACGATGTCCCCAAGCTTCTTGTGGTGAGGACTCCTCATTGATCCAAGGCCAGAGATCGACTCCATTTCTGGATTTTGATTCCCTAAATCTCTCCTTATAAATTAATGGAGATGTTTATTATTGTCTAGGGAAGTGTTGGCTCGACATCTTTCTATTCTACTTGCCAAAGCAATGGAATGTGGAGTAATTCCAAACTGTGGTGTCAACGTATGTACCTCTTTAAAATGGGACTCTTTTTTTTTTTTTTCCTCCCAAAGGGAATGGAAAGATTAGTGCATTAAGATACAAATGCATGGTTTCCTCTTAGGCTTGTGAGAGAGTAGATAGGGTTTTTGAAGGGAAGTCAGTCATGGAGTCTCAGCCCTGATCTGATCCCAGACCAGTCAGACTAGCAGGTTTCTTCCAAAGAAAGAGGCTATGAGATTGGTAGAGTTAATAGCATTATATGGGTCCATTCTTGCAGAGGCCTCACCAACCACTGAGAACCAGGTTCATCCTTGTAACTTTCAAGGGGCTATCAGACCTGGCAGGACTCAGTGGGCTAGGGTGTTGAGGGATGCCAGTCGGAGACCATGGCCACAGAGAGGCTGACATGGGGGGATTCATCCCAGGTGTGCTTATGGATGTGGGGAGTGGGGAAGGAGTGAGGAACACGGCTGGGAGGATGGACTGGCCCAGTGACTCCTCCTGGGAGGAAGTGGCCATCCTGACCATCTCTCTCCTGCCTTCCTCTTGTAGCCGTGGACTGTGGCGCTCCTGAACCCATTCAGCATGGTAGAGTCGAAGATCCGGAAAATACTCTATTTGGTTCTGTCACTCGCTACACTTGTGAGAAGCCATATTACTACATGGAAAATGAAAGAAGCGGTAGGTTTCTTTGACTAAAGAAAAGAGAAAGAAAGAATGAGAGTGTTGGAGGGTGAATAGCACAGTCTTCCAGGGTTGGGTGCTCCCTGCGGTGGAAGTACGAAGTCCTAACCACTGAGCCACCAGGGAAGTCCCCTGACCAACTGTTTAATGTAGAACAGGAGTAATGCTTCCAGCTTCAAGTCACTATTCTATGACGCCTGACTTTCTCGATGGAGAGGCCTTGGTGGTGCTGGATGAAGGTCTGGATGGCTCACAATATGTCCCACTTCATTGTTTTTAATTTAATTTATTTTCCCACTTGACGCACTTTCCCAGCCTCTACCATAACCCTCTTCCTTCTGCTTTGGAGACTGTTCCTTCCCCTCCCTTGGCAGGATAGGGGCCAGAGGGATTGTTTGGAGGATGTTCTCAAGATTCTTTTCTAGTTGGTTTGATCTGATCACCTCCTCAAATCCCAGAGGTGCTAAGGCTCTGAACGAAAAGGGGGGGGCGGACGGACTCCAGAAGATGTGATGGTGAGTGTGTCCCCTGTCCCTTGTGCTGTTCCAGAGGAGTATCGCTGCGTTGGCAACGGGAGCTGGGTGAATGAGCTGCTGGGCGCAGAGCTGCCAAAATGTGTTCCAGGTAATCAGGGCCCAGGTTTGGGTAGAGAGCACGGCCACAGGTGCGGTTGCATGGGTCTCACCTTCTAAAAATAGCTGTAATCTTCTTGGGAAGGGACTTGACAGTCTGGGCTGCCAGAGTCTAGCTCAGTCAGGTGGAGACAAAGCTGGGCCGTGGACCTGCCAGGGCCTTGGGGAATTCATCAACCACACTGTCAGGCCGATGGACGGGAAAGAGAAAAGTCAGCCTGTGACAATTGGTGTCAGAGTCTGGGCCAGTTAGGTTTGGTAATGTAGATGTAGTAAGGGCGTCTAGGATTGCTAAAAACAGGGCCTGAAATAAGAGAGTGAGGAATCAACACTCAGAAACAAGACTACTCGAAGAGCCTAGTTATTATATTAAAAGTCTATCTGGTAACAAGATATAGAGGAATAAAAGAAATAAGGGGTTGCATAGAGATCAGAGTTGAGTAGAAGAAGGCTCCCAGGCAAAGCCAGAATAATAATAATCATCCTCTTAGTAACAACAGTGTGATTGAGAGCTAGGTACCAAGCTAGCTCTCAATCAAATAATCAAATGCAATCAAACAATTGCCTTTATTATCTCATTCAGTTAAGTCTTTGCAACAACGCTCTGGGGTAGGTGTTATCGGTCCCGTTTTACAGTTGAGGGAATTCAGTGCAAGTTCACAGAGTTAGGAAGGGGCATGGGTAGGCTTTGAACCCAGGTCTGTCTGTTATGCTCAACTCAGAGTGCATTCAGGCTGACTAGTGAGGGATTTAGGAAAGCCCACTTTATCTGAAATAAAATTCCGTTTTAGTTATATTCCGCAATGGCAAAGCAATCAAACCTGGATCCAGTCAATGGGGGATGAGATGAAAGATGGAAAAAGAGAACCCTCCACGGGTTACTAGGAGGGACTCAGCTGCAATTAGGACTTGAGAAAAGAAGGTGATAAGTGTTTGATCTGGGCATCAGAGGAAGGTAGAATGCTCGCCTCCCCTACCACCTGTATGAGGACAGGGTTGCCCAGCTCTGGCTCCCAGCTGGGCCCCCGGCCCCATGTGCCAAGCCTGGGGTGAAGTGTCCTCCCCACACTGTGAGTTAAGCCGTCCATAGTGTGAGGCTCGTTTGGGTTCAGTAATTCACACACAGCCTCAGTTTAAACCAGTCTTTCCCACAAGCCTGCTTTTGGCACTGGCAAAGTGGGATGTTTGGTCCCTAGGTAAGTTCAGGATGAGTCAGGCACTGAGATGGTTGACCAAATATTTGGCTATGTTGTGCTGAGAACGCTGAGGTCCAGCAGGTGTTTGAGTGGTTGTAGGATTTGCAGGGGGCCAGCAATCTACCCTGCTCCCTTCCCACCTTGTTCTTGTTCCTCCCTAGTCTGTGGCGTCCCTGGTGAGCCCTTTACAGAAAAACAGAGGATATTTGGAGGCTCCACTGCAAAGATTGAAAGTTTCCCCTGGCAAGTCTTCTTCTCGAACCCCAGGGCCGGCGGGGCTCTCATTGACGAGCACTGGGTGCTGACAGCTGCCCACACCGTGGAGGGAAACCGTGACCCAGTGATGTACGTTGGATCCACCTCAGTGGTCACCTCACAATTGGCAAATGCCCAGATGCTCACTGCTGAGAAAGTGTTTATTCATCCCGGTTGGAAGGTCCTGGATGCCTCGGAAATACGGAAGAATTTTGACAATGACATTGCGCTGGTGCGGCTGCAAGACCCAGTGAAAATGGGACCCACTGTCTCCCCTATCTGCCTGCCAGGGACCTCCTCAGAGTACAGCCCGTCAGTGGGAGATCTGGGGCTGATCTCAGGCTGGGGCCGAACAAATACCAGAGACCATGTTAATAAGCTCAGAGGGGCAAAGTTACCCGTTGCTCCCTTAGCGAAGTGCCGGGAGGTGAAGGGGCTAAATCCCGGAATAGATATAAATTCCTTTATTTTCACTGAGAACATGATCTGTGCTGGAGGTGAGAAGGGTGTTGATAGCTGCGAAGGGGACAGCGGTGGGGCCTTTGCTCTACAGGTCCCTAATGAAGAGAACCCCAAATTCTATGTCGCTGGCTTGGTGTCCTGGGGCCCCCAGTGTGGTACCTATGGGATCTACACTCGCGTCAAGAACTACATTGACTGGATCATGAAGACGATGCAGGAGAATAGTGCCCCCAGTGTAGGCTAACCATACAGATCCCACCAGCCTCTCTAAGGGCTGTGACCCATCTGTTGCTTTCTGTTCCTCACAATAATCCCATTATTTCACCATGACTGAGAGAAGACATGGGAGTATGATTTAACTAGAACTTGATTGTTGGGATACCTGGTTGGAGGTGGGGTTTGATCATGTCGTTGTGTTGGTCATTCAGTGTAGTTGGAGTTCCTGGGGTCCTCTGCCCTGAATCTGTCCTGTGGACAACAATGTGGGAAGGGACGCTTATCTTGTACTCTCCCACCGGGAGCCCTCTTTCCTGATGATTGCCTCCTGTTCCAGTTCTGACTCTGAAATTCATTGTGGGGCACACCCTTGATTTTTGTTTCCCCTTTACCTGTTCGCAGTTTATCATTATCAGTGTCTACTATCTACTGGTAATAAAGCATGTTTATAACCCAGTTCTGGCTGACTTGTCTTATTCCACATCAAGACTTCAGCACCATAGAAAGGGAGTGGGATGGGCTGCTGTGTCCTGGAAACCCGGGCCCCTAGCAGCTAATATTTAATTGTCATGAAAACAGGGAATTCAGTTTCTCTCCTCTCTTCCAATTGACATTTACTGAGTATTGTGGATTAGCATAACGTCAACACAAGGTACCGTGTTCTGTTTTTGAAATTCATCAAACGTACTTGAACCTCACTCAGACATCCACATACAACAGTTAGAATTGGCTGTTTAAGATCTTTAAGTCTAAAATTTTGTGGTATAAATTGTTTCAATATGTCTCCTGAAAATGAATTTTCCTTTAGTGTGCATTTGTATAATACAATATTATGACTCAATGAAAAAGAAAAACAGAAGAAATTCAGCATATGCTTATCTGCTTTCCTGGTGGTTTTGGTTAATTTGTCAGTCAGGCAACAACGTCTTCTCTGGATTGAACTCTGCACCAAGATGGTATAGCTCATCTTGGTGAGGAGGGACCCAAAGACTCCCTTCTACTTTTTTCCAAGGGAACAGAAAAACAAACAAGCGAACAAACAAACCACTCCTCATCCCCACAAAATGATTAGTGGTGAAACAGGACCAGACAATAGAGACTAGTATTTTTTTTAATTGAAGTATAGTTGATTTACAATCTTGTGAATATATATATATATTCTTTTTCATATTCTTTTCCATTAGGGTTTATTACAGGATATTGAATATAATTCCCTGTGCTATATGGTGGCACCTTGTTTTTCATCTATGTTATATATAGTAGTTTGGAATCTGCTAATCCCAAACTCATAATTTATCCCTCCCCCCGCTTCCCCCTTTGGTAACCATAAGTTTGTTTTCTATGCAGAGATTAGTATTTTTTAAACTGAGCACAGGAGAGCTATCTTAGGGTGGCCATTGCTCTAACAAGGTGTCTTACGAAAGCCATGGCCTGAGATTAAGAGTTCAGGGACACTCTGGTCTGTTTGATGTGACACGTGGCTTTCAGGAGAACAGTTTTTATCAGAAGCCAAAAGGGGTATATTTGTGGCCCATCAAGAAAGGACTTTGATCTTCCATGGACCAAAAGAGCAAAATTCAACAGCTGACCTTAGGCTGGTGGTTAACATATGATGAAGTAACCAGAACTCTAATCGAAAGGCCTGAAGAACCAAATGGAACTTCCCTGGTGGCCCAGTGGTTAAGAATCTGCCTGCCAAGGCAGGGGACACGGGTTCGAGCCCTGATCCAGGAAGATCCCACATGCCGCGGAGAAACTAAACCCGTGTGCCACAACTACTGAGCCTGCATGCCTAGAGCCCGTGCTCTGCAACAAGAGGAGCCACCGCAATGAGAAGCCCGTGCACTGCAGCGAAGAGTAGCCCCTGCTCGCCACAACTAGAGAAAGCCTGTGCGTAGCAATGAAGACCCAACACAGCCAAAAAAAAAAAAAAAACCAACAATAGGAAGCTACTGGAAGTATCGTGTCAAATCAACCAAGCAGCATAAAGCCATTTACTTTATTCCTTAACTGTACACCTGCCAACTACCTTCCCCTACCTGCCTGTCGTTACATGTGCCATGGAGTTGACAGTGTACCCTGGACTACAGAGTTTTGGGCAGGAGAAGGGGGATTCCTCTAGAGAAAAAAAGAATTGGAAAAATATTAAGAAACATGCTTGTGATGTAGAAATTTTCCTTCTTTTTAATAATTGGAGGAGTAGAAAAAAAATCAGCCTGGAATCTGACAAATAACAGAAAAAGGAAGTCCATCCCTGCCCGAGAGAATCTTTAGTCTATTTGGGTTCTGCCCTCGCGGATGGGCCGAGGTATTGGTGAAAGGATTAGCTTGTTGCTGCTGCCTTGGACAGTAGGATGGGTCTTTTTTTTTGCATCGTTAGCTGTACTACCAGATCATTTCCCTGGGTGAGGGGCAGGGAGGGGTTTTAAGTGAATCATCATCAGAGACTTTGGAGCTGGGAAAGGCTCATCACCAAGGCCTAGAAGGGCTAGAAAATCATTCATTGTGGCTTAAAAGACATCAATCATACGGCCTTGCAAGTCGCTTGGGAGTAACGTGTGTGCTTCCCCTGAAACTCAGGAAAAGACTTAACTTTTAAAAAAACAGGTGAATTGTCACATTTCTTTGGTCAGAAGAAAATGGAATGGTAGATCAGCTCCTCACGCTGGAGGAAAAAAATGGAGCCAAGAGGACTTTACGGGAAGGACCCTAGTTGAAACAGGACTAGCCCAGAAGGGGCTTGAGGGATTTTGGGATTCTCAAAAGTTGCTTTTACCATGATTTCTAGAATCAGAAAAATATTCTATGAAAATGTGACTTTTTACTTTCTGCATAGCTGTTCTTTTTTTTTTCAATTTTCCATGCAACGTAATCAAGAATTTATTTGAAACATCTTATGATATGAACTGAAATAAACTTGGCAAACTACAATTATCCTGAAGTTTTATTCCATGAATTCAAATCGACCTACTCCTGAAACCTCCCTGTCCCAATTCCCCAGGATGACTTTTCTACAATGATTTCAGGTGTAGCACTGCCTGAGAACCTTCGGGGTGTGACTGTGTGGGCCCGATGCCCTTGGTAGAAGAAATCAGCAGCAACTAAGCTTCAACTGTGACAACTTGAATAATAAGCACATACATGGAATATTCTCCTGAAAGGCCTCCAAAGTCATATACTCCACTTGTCATCAATCACCTAATTTTTCCACATGGTTTTAAGACTTTTGTGCCTTGATTCTGTTAAAAATGTCAACAAACACTAAATCAGACCCAGTGTTTTCATGTAAGCAAGTTAGAGGACTAGTCTCTGGAATTTGATAGATGTAGCTAGTTAACACTACTACTGCATTTCTAAGTGCTTGGTTTTATGGGTGGATTCCAGGGCTATTTAAACACCAATTAAATCAAACATACTTTCATAAAATTGTCATTTAAAGAGGATTCTGAAACTAAATGATGGAAAAGAACCACTGGAAATAAGAGGGGGGATGGCATGGGGTGAGGGGTAGGGGGGAAAGCAAAGGAGAAACTGTAGGAGGGCAGAGTACAGCTTGCACTATATCTCTGTGATGCTCAGACACACTTGCGTGTCTAATGATATTAACTTGATTTGCCTATAAGACAGACTGATCATCAGAATTCTTAACTTGGCTTTCAATCACGTGACAAAATTGAGAAGTTTAACAAGGAAGGTTTGTGAAGTGGAAGGCAGGTAGTGGATTTTCCAATTATTATGCTTGCATTTCAAACTCCTGTTTTAGACTTTTCAAGTAAGCATGCACGTTCCCGAAGCTATGGTACTTGGCTAAGTACACGAGCACCCCTGTCGCACACTGCCCCTCTCCCTGCTGACAGAAGCTGCAGTTGCAGATCCCGTGACGCGGTGGGCAGTGCCCGTTTGGGTCTAGCAGAGCATCCCTGACTTCTTCACCATAAACGGTTTCGAGGGCAGGGACCGCAGAACTGGCCTCGAACGCCCCAGCACTCTGGGTTTCTGCAGTTTGTCTTGGTATCAATAGTTTTCTGGCAGCACTGATGACAAGTCGATCCCAATGAGCGGTTATAGATCTTCTCTCCAGAGTTGTTGCAGATGTTGTCCAATTCTTCCCATGCAATTTCGTCCATGGAGCGAATATATAGGGAAGGGTCATGGAGCCGGGGCGACGACTTCGGGGCATGTCATCTTCGTTCATGTAGCTGGCCAGGGGCTTCCTATTTCTCACCAACATGTCCTCCTCCTCCTCCTCCTCCTCCCCCTCCTCCTCCTCTGTGGGCAGGGCGCTGAGCCACCCAAGGACCTGGGACCTTGACCTGGTGAAAGGAAGAGCTCTCTGCTCAGGGTTTCTCCTGCAGGCTACACCTGGGAATGTGCGCCTTCGGGGTGTCTTTGGACGTGAACTGGGGTCTGGCAGGGAACGCCTTCCAGGGAAGGAGCCAGGGAAGCTTTCTAATTCTGACATTAGTTTTGCAAGCATTGCTTTGTTTTGCTTTATATTTAAAGCCCTTTTCTCCCAAAAATTCATGCCACTTTCATCTTCTGAAACAGAATTGGAACCGGTCACGGAATTCTCTGAGGGCTCGGGGTGGGGATGGGGCCGCTGCTCTTTTGCTGGCTGCTCCCCCGGTGTTTCTTTTCTTTTTCTTTTTTTAAATTTATTTATTTTATTTATTTATTTTTGGCTGTGTTGGGTCTTCACTGCTGCGCACGGGCTTTCTCTAGTTGCAGCGAGCGAGGGCTACTCTTCGTTGTGGTACGAGGGCTTCTCGTTGCGGAGCATGCTCGGGCTCTAGGCACGCGGGCTTCAGTAGTTGTGGCACGCGGGCTCAGTAGTTGTGGCTCACGGGCTTAGTTGCTCCGCGGCGTGTGGGATCTTCCCAGACAAGGGCTTGAACCCGTGTCCCCACACTGTCAGGTGGATTCTCAACCACTGCGCCACCAGGGAAGCCCCTCCCCCGGTGTTTCGAGCTGGGAACTTCATGGCCACCCGGAGAGGTCCGGAACGTCTTCACTGACTTCGGTCCGACAGCTCGCACGGTCTGCCCGCAGCCTCATTCCACCTCTGAGAAACCGCAAAACGATTCATCCTCAGAGTCGGTATGAAAAACACTGGCCATTTCGTTAGTGACATCTGGCCTTGGTTTCTGTAAAAATCCACAGTGGTCTAACACATCCTGCACCTCACTTTCTGAAAAGCTGCAGGAAGATTCATTAGCAGAGTCCTCATAAAAAACACTTGCCGGTTCTTCACTGATAGCTGACCTGAATTTAGGTTTTGTGTTCGCAAAATTATCAGAAGCAAGCTGGCACAACTGTCATCAGAGGATGACAAGGTTTCCATGGAAATCAGCTTCACATATCTGAATATCTTGAAGTTCTTCTTTGCTCTGCCATCCTTTTGCAGCATGTGGCGAGCGTCGATGCTGGCGCCGGCTCTGGGAGCAGGGAAAGCCCAGCAGCCTCGCCCATCGCCGTCCCACCTCTCAGGGGCCGGAGTCCCAGCCGCGTGGGCCGGGGGGCGAGGTGCGCAGAGCCCGGGTGGAGGGCAGCTGTTTGTTTGTTTGGTTTTTTAAAATTAATTAATTAATTAATTAATCTTTGGCTGCCTTGGGTGTTCGTTGGGTAGCGCGGGCTTCGCATTGCGGTGGCTCCTCTCCTTGCGGAGCTCCGGCCTCTAGGCGCGCAGGCTTCAGTAGTTGTGGCCGTGCTGGTTTAGTAGTTGTGGCTCGTGGGCTCTAGAGCACAGGCTCAGTAGCTGTGGTGCACGGGCCTAGTTGCTCCGTGGCATGTGGGATCTTCCTGGACCAGGGCTCGAACCCGCGTCCCCTGCATTGGCAGGCTGGTTCTTAACCACTGCATTACCAGGGAAGTCCCCAGCTGTTCTTTTTTAAAATTAAAAATATGAGAAAACTACTTCTCAGCTTTATTGAGGTATAATTGACAAATAAAATTGTAAGTTAATTAGTGTAGAATGTGATGATTTGATATACATATATATTATGAAAAGATTTCATCTCTCAAGTTAATTCACATATCTGTCACCTCACATATTTATCCTTAAAAAAATTTTTTTTGGTGCGAACTTTGAAGTCCTACTCTCTTAGCAAATTTCAATAATACAATATAGTGTTATCAATTATAGTCACCATGTTATACATTAGATCTTCAGACCTTATTTACCTTATAACTGAAAGTCTGTACCCTTTTACCCATCGCTCCCTATTTCCCCCATGCCTCACCCCAGGACAACCTCTTTTCTACTTTCTGTTTCTATGAGTTTACCTTTAAAAAAAAAAAATTAATTAATTAATTAATTAGGCTGCATGGGGTCTTAGTTGCGGCATGTGGGATCTAGTTCCCTGACCAGGGATCGAACCTGGGTCCCCTGCACTGTGAGTGCAGAGTCTTAACCACCGGACCACCAGGGAAGTCTCACTTTTTTTTTTTTTTAATATTTCATATATACGTGATATCATGCAGTATTGCCTTTCCCTGGCTTATTTCACTTAAAATAACATCCTCCAGATTCACCCATGTTGTTGCAAACGACAGGATTTCCTTCTTTTTTAAGGCTGAATAATATAATATATATTGTGTGTATACACACACACACTATATTTTCTTGATCCATTCATCTGTTGAGAGACACTTAGGTCGTTTCCATACCTTGGCTATTGTGAATAATGCTGCAATGAACACTGGAATACAGATATCTCTTTGAGATAATGGTTCGTTTATTTTGGATATACACCCAGAAGCGGGATTGCTGGATCATATGGTAGTTGTATTTTTAATTTCTTGAGAAGCCTCCATACTGTTTTAATAGTGGTTGTATCAATTTACATTCTCAGAGACAATGTACTAGGGCTCCTTTTTCTCTACATCCTTGCCAGCATTGATATTTCTTGTCTTTTTGATAAATAGTCATCCTAACAGATGTGATAATAGATAACAGCCATCCTAACAGATGTGAGGTGATATTTCAATTTTTTTTTTTTTTTAGGCCATGGCAGGATCTTAGTTCTTTGACCAGGGAGCAAACCTGCACCCTCAGCAATGAGAGCGTGGAATCCTAACCACTGGGCTGCCAGGGAATTCCCTCATTGTGGTTTTGATTTCTATCTCCCTGATTATTGGTGATGCTGAGCACTTTTTCATGTACCTGGCCATTGTATGTCTTCTTTGGAAAATGTCTATTCAGGTCCTTTGCCCATTTTTAAAAATTGGGTTATTTCCCTTTTTGCTATGGAGTCATATGAGTTCCTCGTTTGTTTTGGATATTAACCCCTTGTCAGATAGGTGGTTTGCAAATATTTTCTCCCATTATGTAGGTTGCCTTTTCATTTTGTTTATGATTTCCTTTGCTGAGCAGAAGCTTTTTCATTTGATGTAGTCCCAATTGTTTATTTTTGCTTTTGTTGCCTTTGCTTTTGCTGTTTAATAAAAAAAAAATCATTGCCAAGACCAATGTCAAGGAGTTTACCCCTATGTTTTCTTCTGGAGTTTTATATTTTTAGATCTTATATTTAAGTCTTTAGGATTAAAGACTTAAAATAAAGTTGATTTTTGTGTATGGTGTAAGATAGGGGTGCAGTTTCATTCTTTTACATGTGCAAATCCAGTTTTCTCAACACCATCTATTGAAAAGACTATCCTTTCCCCATTGTATATTTTTGGCTCTTTGTCAAAAATTAACTGACCATATATGCATAGGTTTACTTCTGGGTTCTCTATTCTGTCCCATTGATCTATGTGTCTGTTCTTATGCCAATTCCATACTGTTTTGATTAGTATAGGTTTGTAATATAGTTTGAAATCAGGAAATGTGATGCCTCCAGTTTTGTTCTTTTCTCTCAGGATTGCTATGGCTATTCAGGGTCTTTGTGATTTCATACAAATTTTAGGATTTTTTTTCTATTTCTGTGAAAAATGGCATTGGAATTTTGATAGAAATAGTACTGAATCTACAGATGTCTTTGGGTAGTATGGACATTTTAACAATGTTAATTCTTTCAATCCACAAGCGTGGAATAGCTTTCTATTTATTTGTGTCTTCATTTTCTTTCATCAATGTTTTATAGTTTTCAACATATAGATTTTTCACCTTCTTGGTTAAAATTTTTCCTAAGTATTTTATTCTTCCTGATGCTATTGTAAATGGAATTATTTCCCTAATTTCTCTTTCTGATAGTTCATTGTTAGTATATAAAACACAATTGATTTTTGTATATTGATTTTGTATCCTGCAACTTCACTGAATTCATTTATTAGTTCTAATAGGTTTATTTTTGGTGGAACTTTTCGGATTTTCTATATATAATATTATGTCATCTGGGACTTCCCTGGTTGTCCAGTGGTTAAGACTCTGCTCTCCCAATGCAGGGGGCCTGGGTTCGATCTCTGGTGAGGGAACTAGATCCCGCATGCATGCCGCAACTAAGTGCATGCTGCAACTAAGACCCGGCACAGCCAAATACATAAATAAATATTTTAAAAAAATCTACAAACAGCACATTAAAAAAAATAATATTATGTCATCTGCAAATAGAGACAACTTTACTTCTTCTTTTCTGATATAGATGCCATTGATTGATTGATTGATTGATTGATTTCCCAATTGCTCTGGCTAGGACTTCTAGTACTATGTTGAATAAAAGTGGTAAGAGTGGGCAGCCTTGTCATTTTACTGATCTTAGAGGACAAGCCTTCCGTTTTTCACTGTTTAGTATGATGTTAGCTATGGTCTTGTCATGTATGGCCTTTATTATACTGAGATACATTCCCTTTATATCCAGTTTGTTGAGAGTTTTTATCATGAAAGGATGTTGAATTTTGTCAAATGCTTTTGTTTTTTTGCATATATTAGGATGATCATATGATTTTTATCTTTCATTTTGTTAATGTGGCATATCACATGGATTGATTTGTAGATGTTGAACCACCCTTGAGTCCCTGGAATAAATCCCACTTGATCATGGTGGGATTCTTTGATTCTTTAAGGTACTGTTGAATTTGGTTTGCTGCTATTTTGTTGAGGATATTTGCATGTATGTTCATCGGGGATATCAGCCTATAATTTTCTGTTCTTGTAGTGTTCTTTCTGGCTTTGTTATCAGGATAATGCTTGCCTTGTAAAATGAGTTTGGAAGTGTTCCCTCTTCTTTTATTTTTGGAAGAGTTTGAGAAAGATTGGCATAACTCTTTAAATGTTTGGTAGAATTCACCAGTGAAACCATCATGTCCTGGACTTCTGTTTGTTGAGAGATTTTTGATTACTGATTTGATCTCTTTACTAGTAATTGGTCTGTTCAGATTTTTTAGTTTTTCATGATTCAGTTTTAGTTGGCTGTATGTTTGTAGGAATTTATCCATTTCTTCTTAGGTTGTCCAATTTGTTGGCATATATTGTTCATAGTAGTTTCTTATGAACCTTTATGTGGTAATGTCTCCTCTTTAATTTAAAATTTTATTTATTTGAGTCCTCTCTTTTTTTTCTTTTTCTTGGAAAGTTTAGCTATTGGTTTATTTATTTTATCTTTTCAAAAAAAAAAAAAAACCCACAGCTTTTAGTTTCATTGATCTTTTCTATTGATACAGAGCTGTTTCATCACCACAAAGATCTCCCTCATGCTACCCCTTTATGGTCACATTCTTTATCTTTTAATTTTCTTTTACAAGTTTAAAAAGACACTTTTGAAAGATCCAGCCTTTTCTCAGTTGTGCTAAGAGGTCAAGGGAATTGATTTTGAGTGTACCCACCTTTCAGCCAGAGAAAGGGGGAGACTAGATAAATGAAGGGGGATGGTGAAGTTGTGGTCACAGGAAACACACTGGAGGAACCCCAAAGCTGAGAACATAAACTTAAAAAGAGAGTGCCCTATTTTCTTCTTTCCTGGGGGTTCAGGTCCTGTTTGAAAAACCTCTTGTACTACAAGGGAATACAAATGACCTAGAATACCAACAACTGTCAGAAAGGTGCTAGTTCTAATTTTAATCACTGTACTCTGTCTGACCTCCAGATAGGCTGTTTGCGGTCTCTGTCTTCCTTTATGTTTAGTGCGAAAGCAAATTATTTCTTTGGTCTTCACTGCTTGGGACTGAATTTGAAATATTTTTGGCACAATGCTCAGGTTTGTCTGGGCACCCTCTATTCATGGGTAAAATGAAAATGTTTCTTGATCTCTCTTGGACAGGAAGCAAGAAGAACCTAAGGTTTCCAACAGGAAAAAAAAACAAGAGGATGGTTAGAATAAAAATTCACAGAAGACAAGGACAAAAGCAAAAAAGTTCCTAAGTAGACAGTGGAGAGAAAACTCAGGATAAAAGAAAAACAATCCTGGGATCACTGGAGACCAGGGTCCCAAAGAAGCCCCAAAAGAGAGAATCTGGTCTTTTCATGGAACCAAGCAGAGGTAGTGAGAGTGGGGAAGGGCTGAACCCAAGAGGCTGGACAGAGATACCCTTATTGAGATCTTGGAAAAAATTAACTCGGTTGGACCTAGATGAACTCTACATCTGCTTGGGCGTGTGTGTATGTGTCTACTTGTGACACAATTTAATGTAGAGTTTTTCCCCCAGCAATTTAAGAAGTTGTCTCAGTGTGTCTTAGGTGGCCCTGAGCCTTTTCCAGCCTCCTTTGCTGGTCCTTGGCTGCTTGTTTTGGCCTCCTATGCTGTCCTCACTATCATCTTTTATCCTTCAGTGTGAATAGATAGGTCAACTCACCAGTCTGACCTACGCCTAAAGCTTTGAAGGACTTTTGCTCCTTCTTCATGACGTTTCAATGATCAGCCAGAAATGGGAGGAACTACTTGAGAGTGGGGTTTAAAATTGTCTTGGGAACCTGGAAATGCCTTTAATGATAGTAGTAATTTTTATTGCATTCCACCAGACTGATTAAAATGTGTGTCGGGACAGGAAAGGGGTAAAAATTGTGATTCTAAAGTCGTAGTCACAAAGAAGGATCCTCCCCTCTGATTGTGTATGTCAAGGCAGTAAGACACCAGAGTATCGCTCCCCAGTACAGCTCATGATGTGCCTGACACTGAGTTAAGCCTGTTACATGTATTACCTCATTTACCTCTTTAATATTTATTTTTAAAAATTTTATTGAAGTATAGTTGATTTACAGTGTGTTAATTTCTGCTGTACAGCAAAGTGATTCAGTTATACATATATATATATATTCATTTTTTTTCATATTCTTCCCATTATGGTTTATCACAGGATATCGAATATAGTTCCCTGTGCTCTACAGTAGGACCTTGTAGTTTATCCATTCTACATATAACAGTTTGCATCTGCTAGCCCCAAGCTCCCAATCTTTCCCTCCCCCACCCCACTGCTTGGCAATCACAAGTCTGTTCTCTATGTCTGTGAGTCTGTTTCTGTTTCATAGATGTGTTCATTTGTGTCATATTTTAGATTCCACATATAAGTGATATCATATGGTATTTATCTTTCTCTTTCTGACTTACTTCACTTTGTATGATGATCTCTAGTTACATCCATGTTGCTGCAAATGGCATTCTTTCATTCTTTTTTATGGCTGTAACTCTTTAATATTTATATGAGATTGCATGAGATACTATTGTATAAGATTTGTATGCGATACTATTATTACCCCCATTTTATAGACAAAGAAACCAAGGCTCGGAGAGGTTAAGTAACTTGCTAAGCTACCATGGATAGAAAGTGGCCAGGTAATTTGGCCCCAGAGCCAATTCCCTGAACTCTGGTGCCCTCCTGCTGCTCTCTCAATTGGTGACGGTTTTTCCCCCCTGACAGCCTTCCTTTCACTGGGCCTTCCGTGATCCTCACTGCCACGTACAGCCCATCCTCCCCCTCTTTTCTCAGCCTCTCAGCTTTGAAGCTCATGTCATCAGACTATCTTATGCACATCTACTCATTGTTACAGTCACCTCCTGGGACCCATGTCATTCCCCTCATTTCTCAATGATCTTAGTTCCTGATTCACTGTCATTCTAACACTATTCCTGTCTTAATTTTTGGCAGTTTCAACATACAGATAGGCGATCCTTCTAAAACTGTGGCCCTGTGGTTCCATGAATCTTCTCCAACAATCTTATCTTCCACTCTACCTCAGCCACACACTCCCATGTTCATGCCTAGATAGACCCTGTCATTACCAATATCTGAAACCTCTCCAGTAATCTCAACTTCACACACCCCATTCTTTTGCCATCACCTCCTATTCTTCCAGATCTGTTCCTATAGGGCCACACTTTCTATATACCATGACACCAGGAACCCTAATACATCAAATCTTCTGCATATTTACTGCCCATCACGCACTTCGTGCCTGATCCCCTCTTTGCCCGGCTTAAATTCCATATAATAACTCTCTTGCATACATTTTGGACTCCCTTGCCCTTCTATGGTTTCAATATATTCACTTGGCAAAATCGAATCTGTTTCCTCTATGCCTGTATTGGTGCAGCTGATATTGGCTGGGGGAAAACACATGACCGAGCTCATACAACTGTCTCACAGAAGTGAGAACAACTGTCTCACTTTTGAGTCATGATCTTGAATCTCAAGTGGGCCCTTATGCTCCCAGGTGATCAAAATTCCCTAACCTGTTCTGTCTTCCACTCTCCTGGATGACTATTTCATTCCTTCTTCTCTCTCCTCAAATTCCCAAATCCTTATCTATCCACACTTTCAGCTGATGACCTTATTTTCTACTTGACCAAGACAAATGAAGAATTAAAAGAGAACGTCGACACATTCCTACCACCACACCTACTGAAATGGAAGCATCTTAAACTCTGCTTGCCTGTTACCCTAGATAACGTATCCATGCTTCCACCTGGATTCCATCTCACCCTTCCTCCACACATCATCATCATTTTCCCTCTCTATTATGAAATTCCCATCAGCATATAGACATGTGGCTATTTCCCTAATCTTTAAAAACAATCTTTTCTTGACTCCAGTTTCTCTGAAAGCTTGCCCTATTTCTTTGTTCCCTTTTGCGGGAAATTCCTTGAAATCATTGATTATTACCCTCTGTCTCCACTTCTTCTTCCGCTCTCTCTCCAACTCCAGTCTGCCTTTTGTCCCCATTGTTCCACCAAACTGTGCTTTTCTGAATCACCTCTGACTTTGACATTTGACATTGCTTTATCCCAGGATCAATCCTCTGTCTTCATCTCGACGTATAAGTGACATTTGCCCAGTTGATCAAGTGATCACTCCTTGGCCTTGATGCACTTTCTTTCTTTGGCTTCTGAAATTTTGGACTCTCTGGGTTTTCCTCCTACCTCAGTGGTCACTGCCTTAGTCAGCTCAGGTTTCCGTAACAAAATACCATAGACTGGGTGGCGTAAACAATAGACATAAGACCAAGATCAAGGTGCTGGCAGATTCAGTTCCTGGTGAAGTCCCGCTTCCTGGCTTGCAGACAGAGCCTCACTGGGTGCTCACATGGCCTTTCCTTGGTACTTGTGTGGGGAGAGAAATCTTCCTCTTCTTGTAAGGGCACTAATCACATCATGAGGGGCTTACCCTGATGACCTAATCTGAACCCAATTACTTCCCAAAGGCCCCATCTCCAAACACCATCATGTTGGAAGTTAAGGCTTCAACATGTGAATTTTGAGGGGGGGAAGTGGGGGTGGACACAGACATTCATTCCATAGCAGTCACTATTTCTGGGCCTCCTCTGCTGATTTTTGCTGTTCTCCCAGACTTCTGATTCTGGTGTGTCTCAGAGCATAGTCATTGGTCTTTTTCTCTTCTCTATCCAACTTCACTCCCTTGGCGGCCTCATTCAAGCGGTGGCTTTAAACACCCATCTCTATACCTACCAATGACTCTGAAATTTACATTTTTAGCTCAGACCTCTTCCATCAACTCCAAATTTATACATCAAACAGCCTATTCAGCACCTCTCCTTGGGTGTCTAATAGACATGTTTGTAACTTTTTGAACACACAGGATACAGTTATTACAATTGTTTTACTGTCCCAGTCTGCTAATTCTTACATCTGTATCAGTTTTGGTTGGTTTTGGTGGATTTTTCTCCTCATTATGGATCATATTTTCCTGCTTCTTTGTATGTCTCATATTCTTTGATTGGGTGCCAGACTGTGAATTTTATCATGTTGGGTGCTGGGTATTTTTGTAATTCTGTAAATATTTTTGAGCTTTGTTCTGGGACTCAGTTAAGTTACTTGGAAACAGTTTGATCCTTTTGGTCTCGCTTTTAACATTTGTTAGCTGGGACCAGAGCAGCATTTAACCTAAGGCCCATTGTTCCCTGCTACTGAGGCAAGACCTTTCTGCATACCCTACCCAATGCCTCATAAATTCTAAGGTTTTCCAGTCTGGCTGGTGGGATCAGGCTCTGTTCCCAGCCCTGGTGATTGCTGGGTACTATTACTTTTTTTAAAAAAAATTTTTATTGGAGTATAGTTGATTTACAATGTTGTGTTAGTTTCAGGTATACAGCAAAGTGAATCAGTTTTACATATGCATATACATATGTCCACTCTTTTTTTTTTTTTTAGATTCTTTTCCCATATAGGCCATTGCAGAGTATTGAGTAGAGTTCCCTGTGCTATGCAGCAGGTTCTTATTAGTTATCTATTTTATACATAGCAGTGTGTATATGTCAATCCCAATCTCCCAATTTATCCCTCCTCCCTTATCTCCTGGTAACCATAAGTTTGCTTTCTACATTTATGACTCTACTTCTGTTTTGTAAATAAGTTCATTTGTACCCTTTTTTTCAGATTCCATATATAAGCGATATCATGTGATACTTGTCTTTCTGTGTCTGACTTACTTCACTCCGTATGACAATCTCTAGGTCTATCCATGTTGCTGCAAATGGCATTATTTTGTTCTTTTTAATGGCTGAGTAATATTCCATTGTGTATATGTACCACATCTTCCTTTTATTTTTTTTAACATCTTTATTGGAGTATAATTGCTTTACAATGTTGTGTTAGTTTCTGCTGTATAACAAGGTGAATCAGCTATACGTATACATATATCCCCATATCCCCTCCCTCTTGCGTCTCCCTCCCACCCTCCTTATTCCACCCCTCTAGGTGGTCACAGACCACCGAACTGATCTCCCTGTGCTATGCAGCTGCTTCCCACTAGCTATCTATTTTACATTTGGTAGTGTATATATGTCAATGCTACTCTCTCACTTCGTCCCAGCTTACCCTTTCCCCTCTTCTTGTCCCCAAGTCCATTCTCTACAGCTGTGTCTTTATTCCTGTCCTGCCCCAGGTTCTTCAGAACCATTATTTATTTATTTATTTTTAGATTCCATATTTATGTGTTCGCATATGATATTTGTTTTTCTCTTTCTGACTTACTGCACTCTGTATGATAGACTCTAGGTCCATCTACCTCACTACAAATAACTCAGTTTCGTTTCTTTTTATGGCTGAGTAATATTCCATTGTATATATGTGCCACATCTTCTTTATCCACTCCTCTGTTGATGGACATTTAGGTTGCTTCCATATCCTGGCTATTGTAAATAGTGCTGCAATGAACATTGGGGTGCATGTATCTTTTCGAATTATGGTTTTCTCCAGGTATATACCCAGGAGTGGGGTCATATGGTAGTTCTATTTTTAGTTTTTTAGGGAACTTCCACACTGTTCTCCATAGTGGCTGTACCAATTTACATTCCCACCAACAGTGTAAGAGAGTTCCCTTTTCTCCACATCCTCTCCAGCATTTATTGTTTGTAGATTTTTTGATGATGGCCGTTCTGACTGGTGTGAGGTGATACCTCATTGTAGTTTTTTGATACCTCATTTTCATTTCTCTAATAATTAGTGATGTTGAGCATCTTTTCATGTGCTTTTTGGCCATCTGTAGGGTACTATTACCTTTCATCATCTCGTAAGGCTTTCTTCTCCATCCTTCAGTAATTTCCTTGCCTGTGGGTGAATACTTGTAGGGATCTTCTGGTGTTTTCTCTGTGTGGCTGTCTCCTCTCTGATACTCAGCTCTGTGCACTTTGGCTCTGTCTCCTCAACTCAGGGAGTCAGCTGAGCCCTGCTTGGGTTTCTCCTTCTAGCACCTCAGCTTGGAATCTCTCTCAAGGCAGTAAGCTGGGGCAATCACAGGGTTCAGTCTCCCAGGAATCATTGTCTTTGGTACCTGAAGTCCATGTCTTGAAAACCGTTGTTTCATATATTTGAAGTTTTTGTTGTTGTTGCTGTTGTTTGTTTGTTTCAGGAGGGAGGGTCAACCTGATCCCTGTTATTCCATTTTGGCCCTAATCAGATAGGCATTTATTAAAAACTCAACATGTTCAAAACAGGACTCATGTTTTTCATCAAACCTCCTCCCCTGGTAATCTTCTGCATCTAGTTGACTTCTCTCTTTTTCTCATTCTTCTCTCTCCAATATTTACTCCATCACGAAATATTTTGGCTCTCTGCAAATTTTATCCACAATATGACTCCTTTGCATCACCTCCACTGCTGCCACCGGGTCTGAGCTACCCTCACTTCTTGCTGGATTACCAAAATTGCCTAACTGGTCCCTTTTATGCTTTTTTCCACATAGGGTCTGACCTCAATTCAGCAGCCAGAGTGAGCCTTTCAAAATGTAAGTTTGTATTACTCTGCTTTGGCTGCCTTTGTAATTCCCTAATGGATCTAGCATGTTCTTGCCTCAGGGCCTTTGCACTGGTTGTTCTCTCTTCCTGGAATGCTTTCCCCCTAGATCTCTGAATATCTAACTTCTTTCAATCTTTGCTAAATGTCAACTTTCTCAATGAGGCTATTTCCTTAAAATTTTTTTTAATTAAAAATATTTTAATACAGCTCTGTGCCTGTTTTTTGGAATAGATAAAACATCTACATGGCTCAAAATTTTGAAAGATAGGAAGAGAATACAGTGATAACTTTTTTCTTCTCCCCCAGAGACCACCACCATTTCTTATATAACCTTCCAGCAATATTTTATACATATAAAGCAGTATAAAACCACTCTTCTTTTTTATACAAATGGTAGTATTTTATATACACTGTTCTGCTTTTCATTTATCTTAGAGATTGAATGGCTACATTGTATTCCATTATTTGGATATTCCATAATTTACTTGAAACTTTGGTACCAGACCTTTCAGAATTCAGGATTCTAATACTTTGCTATTATGAACAATGCTGGGATGTCTAACCTTGTACATAGGTCATTTAACTCATATGTGAGAATATCTGTGGGAAAAATTCATGGAAGTGGAATTGCAGGGTCAAAGGCACGTGGATTGGTAATTTTGATTACATGTTGCCAAATTGCTGTTTATACAGTTTGTACCAATTTACATTCAAAAAAAAATGCATGAGTGTCTGTTTTCTCTACGTCTTCACCAATATAATATATTATCTTTGCCAATCTTACTGGTAAAAAGATAGTGTTTTAATTTAAATATTTTCCTTATTATGAGTTAGGTTAAGCCCCAAAGTCCAAAAGCAATTTGTATTTTTTTTTGTTAGTTTTCTATTCACAGAGTATTGGTTTTGTCCTTATTTTTCTACTCCAGTGCACTTGAAGAATAAGATGCGCATGACTTTGTGGGAAGAGAGTGGGAACCAGAAAGGTCAGAGCGGTCGCTGGATTCTCCTGAGATCACATTTGATGATTACAATAAGGACCAGGGACTCAGAATCTTAAATTTGCCAGGAACCTTAGAAATAACATAGAATTGAATTTTTAAATTTTTACATTTTTACCATTTCCATCTCCTCCACCCACTGAACTCCTGCCTCCATTGGAGTCCTGAAGGTGTTTCATTTCTGAAAACATTTCTAACCATTAAAAGAACTGCAGGACTTCCCTGGTGGTGCAGTGGTTAAGAATCCGCCTGCTAATGCAGGGGACACGGGTTCGAGCCCTGGTCCGGGAAGATCCCACATACTGTGGAGCAACTAAACCCGTGCGCCACAACTACTGAACCTGCACTCTAGAGCCCACGAGCCACAACTACTGAGCTCACATGCCGCAACTACTGGAGCCCGCGTGCCTAGAGCCCCAGCTCTGAAACAAGAGAAGCCACCGCAATGAGAAGCCTGTGCACCACAACGAAGAGAAGCCCCCGCTCACCACAACTAGAGAAAGCCTGCGCGCAGCAACGAAGACCCAACAATGAAAACCCAACGCAGCCATAAATAAATAAATAAATAAATTTATTTTAAAAACCCCAAACTGCAATCAATGTATGCTCCTTAAATGTAACCCACACCACTTGTGTATGCTTTTGTGTAGACTATATGAGAAAACGTTTTCGTTTCCACCTATACAAGTCCACAATCCTAACACCTAAAATGCTCTTAAAAACAGAAAGTGTTTTAATAAGTTTGGCACCAAAACTTATTTAGTGGCAAAACCTGACAGTAACTGGTGGGTGGTTGTCTAGAGCCCTTATCTATCTCACTTACTGTGAATATTCAAATGTTTTTCAGAATTATTCATCTGTGTTCTTACAGGGTGTTGCTGGGGCCATTACATTACATTACATAGATGATATATTGCATTTCTGAAATCTGTAAAATCTTGAACATTGAAAGGCATTTGGCCTTGAGGGTGTCAGATAAGGGATTGTGGACCCACATTTGGACTTGAAAACTCGTCATTACTTGGGAATGTTTTAACTCTGCCTTGGTCTTCTTGAGTTCAGGCCTGTGTGAGTCAGCTCGTGTAAAGTTGTTCAGACGAGTCCAGAAGAGTCAGTTGTGCAATAATATCATGATAATATTCTACCATAAATACTTATAATGCTTATCCCAAGTTTTGGGTACTTCTCTGGCCTTTAAATATATCTTAAAGAATACAAATTATTTAAAAATATTGTTAGTGACTCAACTTGGGAAACAAAATTTCATATCACTCCTCTCTTAAGGAATATTTAGAGATTGGAAAGTGAGCTGTTAAAAAAGCTCTTACATCTGCAACTATGCATGTGGGAAAATAAGGATTTTCTTCATATTGTACAAGCAAAACAAAATACAGAAATAAATTGTTATCTACGACTCTAATTGTAAATGTGGGCATAAACTTAATTGTTCTCATTGCCTTCCTAAGTAAAATATTTTAAATATGATCTCATTAAATATTTTTATATTTATTAATACTGCTTTTAATTCATTTTACACAATGGGCTTTCTCATAAAATTTTATTTGGAAGGAGTTCTGTTCAATTACCCGATGGTTATAGAAATGGAAGAGGACAATGCTAGCT
Source organism: Eubalaena glacialis (assembly GCF_028564815.1). Lineage (NCBI taxonomy): Eukaryota > Metazoa > Chordata > Mammalia > Artiodactyla > Balaenidae > Eubalaena > Eubalaena glacialis. The sequence continues at coordinate 110,442,154 of NC_083726.1, read as the reverse complement.
AGAGATTGTGGAATGTATCTTCTGCAACCCTGGGGCGGGGGTGGGGGGAATAAAGGTGACCTTTGGGTTGTTTCAGGTGAAGGGTGTGGATGGGATTATAGAAAAGAGGATTTATTTCACACAGTGTCTTTCTGCATCAGTGATTTTAATATGGATTCTTAGTGGTTGTCAACAACTGGTTAGATAATTTTATTTTCTTTTTTTAACACACTCTCTTCGGATTCTCACCTAGTGAATTCTGGGCTCAGTCCTCCTCCCCCATCTCTTTCTTGATCCAGTCCACGTAGTTGAGTAGTTTGGTGTAGAACCCGTACCCCCTGCTGCAGCCGATGCCCCAGGATACAATGCCTGTCGCCACCCAGCGATCATTTTTCTCATCCCTCACTGCAAAGACCCCTCCGCTATCCCCCTGACAGGCATCTTGCTTTAGAGTCGGGTCCCCAGAACAGAACATGTTTTCAGAAAACACATCTTTCCTATTTTTTTTCCGGAGCCAGCTCTCACAAACCTCTCGCTTAGCGATGGGCAGACGGACAAATCTGAGGTTGTGAGAAAGTCTCTCCTCCATGATCCCAAAGCCACTGACATAGCCCATGAGACCCTGGTCATAGAAGGTCTCGTTGTCGGGGAGGCAGATGGGGAGGAGGTTGGGGCCCAGGGTGACACTATTTTCCAGCTCCAGGAGGGCGATGTCCCCCTCGAAATTGTGGGACTCCTCCTGGCGGTAGTCGGGGTGGATGCTGACCCGGCGGACGGGGTGGTTGGCCAGCTTGGTGATCTCTTCCACGCTGACGTGGCCCAGGAACACGTCCACGGTGGCGTTGCCCTGCGCTTCGTAGTCCTTGGGGTAGAGGGTGTGCGCGGCCGTGAGGATCCAGCGGTCGCCCAGCAGCGCGCCGCCCCCTCGCCCGTGGATGTTGGTGAAGGCCTGCCAGGGGAAGTTGCCCAGCTTGGCCTTCTGGCCCCCGACAATGCGTTGCTTGTGCTCCACAGGGTTGACGGGTTTCCCGCACACTGGGGAGGAGAAGGGGGCGGGGGGGGGAGGAGAAGGGGGCGGGGAGGGAGGAGAAGGGGGCGGGGAGGGAGGAGAAGGGGGCGGGGAGGGAGGAGGAGGGGGCGGGGAGGGAGGAGGAGGGGGCGGGGAGGGAGGAGAAGGGGGCGGGGAGGGAGGAGAAGGGGGCGGGGGGAGGAAAAGGGGGCGGGGAGGGAGGAGGAGGGGGCGGGGAGGGAGGAGGAGGGGGCGGGGAGGGAGGAGGAGGGGGCGGGGAGGGAGGAGAAGGGGGCGGGGAGGGAGGAGAAGGGGCGGGGAGGGAGGAGAAGGGGCGGGGAGGGGGGGAGAAGTCAGCTCCCGGCACCGCGGGCTGGCCCCTCCCCTTCGCCCCCTCTTTTTGGCTCAGGGCCCTTTCTTCTCTCTCCTCCCTCCCTACTCTTCCGTCTTTGGCGTATGGTCAGCCTCTTCTCCTCGTTCTTGTTTATTCTTCCTGGGGCTTTTCTCGCTCTTTTTTTTTCTTTTTCTTTTTTTCTGGCCGCGCCGCGGGACCCGTGCCCCCTGCAGTGGGAGCGTGGAGTCTTAACCACTGGACCGCTAGGGAAGTCCCTCTTGCTCTTTTTTTAAATTCCTGATCTCCCACCTGCTCAGTGAAAAGTCCAGGAATGTCGGGACAGGTCCAGCTCTCTGGGTCCCTCTGCCCTTCTGCTGGGGCGTCTCCTCGCCTTTTTCCTGATTCCTCCCTCACCCCATGTCTACCTTCAGCTTCAAGCTGGAGTGTGTCTCCCTTCTCTGTGCCATGCCTCCTCGGAGGCCCTGCAGGGCTGCCAGGGCCACAGAGGACGGCGGAGGGTTTCCACTCACCTGGCAAACACCGAGGCATCTTCTCTCCGGCCAGCTCATTCTTCCAAATGCCCTGAGCTGTGCAGGTGTACCGCCCTGAGGGGAGAGAGGCTGCGTTCAGGCTGGGAGGTCGTGGGCAGGGGCCAGTGAGCCCAAAAGTGCGGAGAGGGAGAGGACAAGGATCAAAGGGAAAGGTTCAAATATATGTGGATGGGATATTGAAAGTGTTAAGAGGCTCCATACGTATATTTTTGTTTTAAAGCTAAGTGGGAAAATCAGAATACTTAACTATTATATTCGACATGATCCCTGTTTGTGAAAGTAGACACAAAACCTGCAAGGAACTTATCAAACTTCCATCAGTGATTGCATCTTGGTGCTGGGTAGTAGATGTTAATGGTAGCTATGTTTTTTTTTTTGGCGGGGCTGGGTGGATCTTAGTTCCCCAACCAGGGATTGAACCCACACCCTTGGCAGTGAAAGAGTGGAGTCCTAACCACTGGACTGCCAGGGAATTCCTGGTAGCTATGTTTTCTGATCACGGACAGTGTGCCGGTGCTCACTGCTCAGAACTTTATCTGCATTATCTCATTTAAGCACCACCGTGAGGCTCTCAGATATGCATCATTATCCCCACCTTAGAGACAAGGAAATTGAGTTTAAGTAATCTGCACAAGGTCACATAATTTCTAAGTGCCAGAACCAAGATGCAAAGTGGGGGTTGTCTGACTTCAAAGCTCAGATCTTAAGTAACACCTTGAATAGCCTATAAATAAGATTTTTTTCCTTTTTTGCATGTTTCACACCTATTGTACAAAGCAAGTGATTTCTTTCATTAAAAAAAGTTTTAAAGATACCCATAGATGAGTTTGAGAGTAATTTAGTAAACCTAAATGCAGAAATTCACAACATAGCAGCCTGAGAGGGTGTATGGGGAGAAGGCTGAGGAAGTCTCACTGATAAAGCTGTAGTGGTGGTAACGGTGATGGTGGTGATGGTGATGGTAGTGGTGATGGTGGTGGTGGTGATGGTGGTGGTGGTGGTGGCAGTGGCGGTAGTGGTAGTGATGGTGGTGGTGGTAGTGGTGGTGGTGGTAGTGGTGATGGTGGTGGCGGTGATGGTGGTGATGGTGATGGTGGTGGTGGTGATGGTGGTGGTGGTGGTGATGGTGATGGTGGTGGTGGTGATGGTAGTGGTGTGGTGGTGGTGATGGTGGTTGTGGTGGTGATGGTGGTGGTGGTGGTGGTGGTGAGAAGAAGCTGTTTATGAGATTCAAGTCCTTCTTTGTATCAGCTCAGGTGTTTCCTTCTTCAGCTTTGTTAGATGCCTCTTGGTACCCCTGAAGCCAGTGCCCTGGATAAATATCTTAATATTCACTCTGTAGGGATTCTACTGGAAAAAATTGCAGAAGATGTCCCAACAAGAGAGAGAAGACTGCCATTCGCATGGGTCCCTACCTCGCTCAGACATGCTTCTGCCACCTCTGGTTTGCATCTTGTAATACGGCTCGTGGCAGTAGTACTGGATACGGGCCTGGTAGGTGTTCACCCCCGTTGTGGTGGTGTAATTGAAGGCTCCGTTAGGCAAGCTTCGGGGCTGCCCACAGTCCTTGACTTGGAGAGAACACAGGGCCGTATGAGAGCTGGGAAGGATTGTTCCGGAACTTCAGTGGGAGGAATGCGAGCAGTCTGCCCACAGAGCAGGAGTGGACCCACAGAACATGCTGAGAACCTTCGGGAAATATGGTGAGTGGGGGGCTCTCATGATGTACGGGAACTGGATACAATGAAATTCAGCTCTGGGTACAGCCTGTCAGTCCTGCTGAGATGAGGGCTGACTGGTTCCTGGATGGGCCAGAGGCTTCAAAGGACAAGTCAGGGGAGGGTCTTTCTGGGGAGATGCTTAGGCCAGACCCCTCTTCCCTTCTCCTCGGGGGAGACACATCCCTGAGTTGCAACTTACTCTTGCACCTGGGCATGGCGCGATGCCATGTGCCATCATCCTGGCAGACAGCTGTGAAGGACAGGAGCGCCTGTTTCCCCTGTTTGATCAGAGATAGAGGTGCTGTTAGTACAAGGAGGTGCTGCAGCTCCCTTCCTGTCCTCGCCCACACGGGAGCAGTAGGGATGCAAAGTCATCTCTCAAGCCCTCAAACCTTAGCACCCATGGACATGGCTCCTTGGTCCTTCTTCCTAGCCGGTCCTTTCAGACCAGACTTACACATGGGCGCACATGAGCCACACAGCAGGAAGTCAGACCTAGGGCTAGTTGTCAGACCCAATAATCCTCTCTCTACACTCTTGCCTGTTTCCACTGAGGTCCAATTGAACCCCACAATTTTAAATTAAAAAAACAACAAGCCCAGTTGTGTGTTCTCTGCATTGAAACAAAAGTTTCTGCCCTGAAGTAGGACCATGTTTCTCTTTCTCTGGAGCACCCTGCATCACCTCATTGCCCCTAGACTGTAGTCTTCTTAAGGGCAAGGGCCTTTCCTAAAATACTAGCGCAGCCCAGCCACTTTCAAGGGTGCTTGAGGATGCTGACGTATGCTAAGTGGTGTCGTAGGTGAGCAGATGCCAGGGACCAGGGCAGGAGATGGCCCCCTCTGAAATGAAAAGTAATTGGACAAAATGAATGAGTTTTATTAAGATCAACAGTCATCCCAGATAATTCGTCCTGGAACAGATTGCAAGAGAATGTGTATGAGGACTAGGATGTCCCAGTGAAATGTAAATAATGTGAGATAAACCGTGTGACTTGTTTTAAACTCTACGATGTGAATGACAAATGCCAAGGTAAGGGTGCGGGTGGCGTACTACATGGTGAGTTGTAACCTGAGCAGAGAGGAGGGGTTGAGGGCACTGAGTCCTTCCTGGAGCAAGGAGCAGTTACCTGGCTAACTCAGCTTGATGCAACATTCAAAGGTAAGCTCCAAGAAGGCTGCATGAATGTGTGTTTCTTTTTACTGTCCTTCCCACATCCAGAACACTGCCTGACACTCAGTAACACTTAAAATGTTTGTTGGGTGACTTTGCTACAACTGAAGGACAAACCAAAGGTCTCTTCTCTGATTCAGAGTAGGTCTTCCAAGTGGTTCTATTGAACAAAGACGGGATGTCCAGTCCTAGGTCCCTGGCCAGGGGTAACTCCAACTGCATGCTTTTTAAAAATAGCATTTTAGTTTACCAGCTTTTGTGAGATTGACCAGTGGAGAAAAGCACATTCTTTCCTGAGTCTGCAAAGCTGAGGACAGGGTGGTGGACCTGGGGTAAGACCACCAATGTGCAGAAAAGGAGCCCCTTCTGCTTGTTAGGTGGGATGCTGCCCGATTCATGAATCATTGAATAAAGTCATCTAGGTCTTAAAAAAAACCCCAAAATCCCAAAACCCAGAGCCCTGGAGCAAGAGGCAGGGGATTTGATGGTAATCCTTGCTGTACACAATCCCGGTACTATTGAGTCACTCCTTGCACTTCACCTCCGCCCCCGCCTCTTTGGTTCCTAACTCTACAATGACTTATTGGGCAAGGCCAGTAGCTCTTAAACTTGGCTGGGCATTAGTATCACCCGAGTAGCTTTTAGTAATCCTGATGCCCAGGCTGCACTCCAGACCCATAGACTAGTCTCTAGCAGGGGACCTGGACATCAGTATTTTAAAATCCTAAGTGTTTCCAATGGGCAGTCAAGTTGGAACAGGCCAGGTGACCCTTCCAGCTCAAACATGTATGATTCTACTTGGGGCTGAGCCTCAATCTGCTGTGGGCCTGACTGTGTGAATTAGTCCTGATGCTGGGCCAGTTTCTTCCCCTCAGCTGTGGCTCTTACCTCCGTGAGCTGGTAGCCTTGTTTGCAGGTGGCGATGAAGTAGTCCCGGAACTCGTACTGAGGCTGCAGGTCCTGGATGATGGTGAACGAGTCTAGGGTCTTGGGCTGGGGGCACTTGATGACTGTCAGGGAAAGCAGAGGGCACATTTATGGCAGAGCCACTGGCCTTCTTTCTACCCACTACATCCTGCCCCCTTGCTGGCCAGTGAGGGGCCCCGGGCAGCCTTACTTTCGCTGGTGTAGTGCAGCTTCCAGCCTTGGCTGTCCCCTGACTCGTCCGTGAAGAACAGCAGGTCCACGGAGTTGCTGCTGGTGTCAATGGGCTCCGGCCTTTGCTTCCCACAGAACTCACCGATGTTCCTCTCGTTGGCATAGATCTGATAGGGGAGGAGGGAGGGTCACCTCTCCAGTTCAGACACTTTTCGCCAGGGCTGGGGCGGTGGTGCTGGCGGTGGGGATCCTGCTTTGTGTATGTTTTCAGCTGGAGGGTAGAAGGGATCCCCAGTACCCAGCTGCCAGGTGTGTAGGAACTTGCCCAACTCATGTGTGATGTTGGCCATTTCTGTACCAATTGGCCAGAGGGTCCAGCAGGAAGGAGCGATGAGAGGAGCCACGTGGCGATGGGGAGGAGAGGACAGGGTCTCTGGGGGTGGGGAGGTCTGCTGTACCTGTAGCTGGTCGTAGGGACAGTGTACTTGCTGGTGGTCATCGATTTCGAAAGGATCCAGGAACTTGAGTTGGAGGGTGAGGCCCCGCTCTACCCGGATGCTGTAGTTGCAGCGTAGGTCGGGGGGGTAGGGCCGGGGGTACTCCAGGCTGGAGATGTAGCCCGATGGCTCTGTGAACAGCTCGCTGCTGCACTCGGCTGTGAGAGCAAAGCCAGGAGGGGGGTCACCCGGAGACTCGGGCTGGCCCGGTGAGCCCTTGCTCAGTCCCTGTCTCCCAACCCTGACCTCACCCTGGCAGGAATGCCTGTCCTTCTGAAGCTCATAGCCTGGACGGCAGGAACAGAAATAGCCACCAATGTAGTTGTGACACAGGTGCTGGCACCGGGGCTGGGGATTCTCCTCGACCAAGTTGAGCTGGGAGGCACATTCGTCCCGGTCTGGAAGAGATTCCGGAAGGAAGGATTCAGTTCCTGCCAGGGGACTTCTGTGGTGGCGCTGGTCTCAGCGAGGTCACTCACCAGAGGCCTAAATAGACAAAGTCAGCTCCTGGCCACCTGGACCTCCCGGCCCCTCTAACGCTTTCTGGGAACTGCCCAGTGGGGACAGGGCCCAGGTGGACAGCCGTCTTCTGGAAAAAACTCTCTTGGGAAAAGCAAGGAAGGCCAGGCTTCCTGCTTCTTTGGAGTCAAGGTTCTCCTTTTCCGGACCCCGTGCAATATGAGGCCTGGAACACGGGCCCAAGGACCACTCACCCACAGCTTGGTAGTAGGCCAGGAAGCCCTTGTAGAACATGATGGTGCCGTTCTCCTCGTTGGAGAAATCCGTGTGGAAGGTCAGCAGCATCTTGTTCCCTTGGGACATAAATTCCTTCCTTCCTGGAGGGTTGCCCAGTGGAGAGCCCAGCTGCCCACAGAACCTCCCCAGGGTTTTCTTATCGGCAGAGATCTGGTGGAAGAAGGACAGTGGGGTAGGAAGACAGTTGTTGAGGGGACACGTCCCACGTGGAGGGTCAGGGAAGGTCATCCTTCTCTTGTCCCAACGAGCGGATCATGCTTCCTTGCTGGACGGCCTCCAGCTGCTTTCTGCCTGCTGGGCTCTGGCTGTTGCAAGCTTCCCCAGGTGCCTTTCCTCTGTCCCCTGCATCTCCATCCGCTAACTCTGCACGTTATCCTGTCCCCCAAACATCGCCCCTCCTCTTTTATGACCCCCAGCATGTTTCAGACCTTTCTTCACTCCCATCTCCTCCTGTGCCCGCCTCCCATTGGAATCCTGGTGGCCTCTACCTGGCCTCTATCTTTCCTTCATGCCTAGAGCCTGGATGGTCTGCTTTACCTTCTGCCCTGTCCTTCCACCTCACCTTAGTCAAACCACTCACGTCCAGCCATGCCTCGTGATGGACTCAGCTGAACGTGAGCCTCCGGGGCTTGGTAGCCTTAGCAAGCGTGGCCGAACTTCCCTTACCTCTTTCTTCACAGATTCCTTAACCCCTCCAAAGCAGAAGACATCCCTCCCCCCACCTCATTCTTCACCATCCCTGCCACCAAGACGCCTCGCCTCCAACACTGCCGTCTCAAGTCCTCTGGGCTAGGAAGATGTTTCATTTTCATGTTATTCTCTTATAACCTCCAGCAGGTCTCCTTGGAATAGTATTTACGGGCTGTGTGCACGCTCTACCTGAATCCTGAGTCAAGAATCTCATTGTTATTGGATGTAGAAAGATGGGACTGGGACGGTGCCCTTGGTCATGACAGAGGTGAGGAGACTGAGCTCCCTGTCCTTGCTGAAGCCTATGCTTGAGCCACCACCATGAACGTCTCCCTTCCCCACGTCCCTGCGTTCCTGGTGAGGTGGCAGCCAAGGTGATACTCTCCATGGAAACAGGGAAACTGAGGCACAAGACTCCTAGCAAGTAAGAAGATGGGGAAGGTTTTTCTGATTCCTGTAGGCAGTACATTTCCTGAGAGTGGGGCCCGTACCTTCCCTCTGTGTCTCTCCCCTCAGCGCTCCCCTAGGGGCTCTCAAAGCAGTGGACACCCATCCACGGCATCACTTGACTTTCAGAACCCCACTTGGCCATCAGCTTTTACAGGCTTGGGGGTTTGTCCACAGGTGGGGGTCCTATCCAGGGTGGTCAAAACACAAGTTCCCAGGTTCCAGAGACACCCAGCTCTCCCTCTGCCCACTCAACCTGACCCCCTACCTTGACATAGTCATAGAAACAGCCTTCCGAAGGCTCCAGGTCAAACTGCCAGAAGACGAGCTTCACCCTGTATCCCGTGGGGACCGTGATCACGGTGGTGGTCTCAAAGTTGTCGGGGTAAGGCTTGGGGTACAGAGGGGAAGTCACCTCCCCATAGAGCTTCCGAGGGGTGAAGACGGAGCCTCCCACCCTGCAGAACAGGACTGGCACCAGGACGTGTAAGAGCCACCTGCCAAAAAGAGAAAAGGTATCTGTAGGGCTGGAGGGGTGCAGCAGCCTTGCGGTTTGGGCAGTGGCTGCGGAGGGGGTGGGGATGATCATACCGCCGGGCATTTTTCTCTCGGCCCATTCTAGACCTCACAGAGATGTTCTGGGGGGCGGGGGCGGGTGGAGTGGGGAGGCTGGTCTCTGCAGCTGCGGCACTGGGTGCTCCTACCCAGGGCAGTGTCCAGTCCAGAGGTCATCACACTCCCTCCACCTCTCTCCCCAGCCTCCTCCTCTGCCCTGTCCCATCACTCCCCTCCCCTTCCCGGAATAGGGCTGGCTTGGGACCAGTTAATTGAGGGTGAGGGTTTCCAGTCACGGCTCTCTGAAAGAGCTCCCAAAGGCTCAGCAAAGGCCTCTGGGAGAAACCACCTATGGAAGATGGTTTCGGGCACAAAACGACGCCTCTCCAGGGCCGAGTGGGTCCCCCATCTCGCTGCTCCCTAGGAGCTGGAGGAGGAAGACAAGGTGGCATCACCTCCTGGGTCTGAGGTCTCCTTTTGTCCTCAGGAGGAGGGATGGGGGGAATGAGTTTGCATGTGTGCACGCATGTGCACATTGGAAGGGGTAAGGTATATACGGAGGGGAAGTGTGTTCCCACCTCCCTGAGTAAATCTAGGGGCAGGGTTGCCTCCCGTGCCCGGGATTCTCTGCTCTGGCTTCTCCCTCCCTCCTTGGTCCCCATCAGCCTTACTCACATTTCTCAAGGCCTGTTTTTGGGTCCCTGACTCTCCTGACAGCGTCTTCATCCACTCTGCGTCCAGGGAGAGCAGGGTCATGCAGAGGAGGGAAAGGGGAGGGAATGAGGGGGAAAAGGGGGGGACCATTACGGGAGGAATGTTGGAGGGAATGAACTATTTGCATAAACAAAACCAAAAAAAAAAAAAATCTGTTTCCAGTGTAATTTAGTTTTGGTTTTGAAATCCCTGATGGTGGTGCCACCTGCTGGCCACGTGGGGAAGGTCTAGAGATGGGTCTGCATTTTTAGGGACAGAAAAGCCTTTGGTTGGAGGCCCAGACTTCCGTTTCTAAATCTGATGGGAATTCCCTCTTTCTTCAGGGACCTTCCTGTGGTCTGATGTTGTTGTACCAGGTTCCTACCAAAAGGGCAGTGGAGGTTGCAGTTGAGGGTGACTCTCTTTCCTGGACCCTTCCTGTCCTTAGTCGCCTGGCAGCCCTGGTCTGGGAACAGCCAGGGTTTCAATGCCCAGGATGATGTGACAGGAACAAGGGCTGGAGAAGGGTAGTGCAGGAGGGCACAGAGGAGAATGAAGTTTGGTTGCCCTGGGGCCCTGGCCTACTTCACTCATCAATGACACGTAGAGCAGGGATTGCTGTGACCCCAAAGCAGCACCAGGCTCTGTTTTAAGACCCTTCTTCCCCACCTCAGTGAACTCAGGCCTGCCAATGAACTTGTCTCTTAGAGAAGCAAGGGCAGCTGAGGACAGGATAGACACATCCTCTTATCCTCAGAAACTGGTCAAGAATTTGAGCCCCTGAGTGTCACAGCTGCCTAGGGCTGGGCAAACAGTGTGGCTAGTGACTTGGTCTTTTCTGAGAGAAGGCCAGGCCCCTGGGAGGGAGAAAGGGCTCTTGTCTCTCTTGTCCTCCAGGCCATCGTGTTCTGTTTTAAACCTTTGCTCTTTGGGGAAGACTTTCTTCAACTCTCCAGGGCTCAGAGACCCTGTGGCGGTGTGCTCCACAGGGAGACACAGATCCAGAACAGGCCTCTGAGTTCTCAGGCCTCTGTAGTCCATCCTGCTTGTTTCCCCTATTAGATTAATCCCTCCATCCCTCTACCCACCCACCTGCTCACTTATCGATTTGGAAGCTACCTATTTAAAGTGCCAGGCAATTTCCCAGGCACTGGGCTCACGAAGATATGGCAGCTTTCTATTAGGCAGTGACCAAGTCATCACTGAATGTAGTTTGAGAGCAGGCACGTGGGAGAGGCAAGATCAGCCCAGGTTGGAGGGTTGGAGGATTTCCAGCAGGTTTATATGTCAGAGCTGAGGAATGAATCTGCCGGCAGGGCTGATCCATGACATAATCCACGGCATGATCCATGGCCTTATCAGGTTAGGAAGGACAAAAGATAGGGAAGAAGGATAAGGAGCAGGTCAGGAGGCAAGAAAGAAGGGGAATCTTGTCTAGCAAATTGCACATTAGTATCTGGACAGCAGTATGTGTGTGCTGTGTGTTTACCACGGGGCAGGATGGCAGATATACAGGTAGAGGAGGTGGTCCAAGATGGTAAGTCTTGGCAGAAACTCTCGCATTCCTCCTAGGGATTCTGAGTTCTGTCCCGGTACCATGTAGCGTGACTGGAAACTGATAAGCTTGGACCTCATTATCTCAGTCCCAGTGGGATTCCCATTCTGCCCAACCACACAGAATAACCTGGACTTACATGTTGTGTTATACCCTTGATGTATACCAAGGACAGCAAGAAGAAACAGCCATGTGAAGATTGCTCAGGCATTTGTTTTGAAACCAGTATTGAAGACATTGTTATATTGATCATTCCTTTTAAGATTTGATTCTGGGGAGAAAAAAGTTTCTCTCTTAACATAATCGTATGTTTCCCTCTGTGGATATATTTACATCTATATATCTATACACCTGTACCTATAACTATATCTACCTGTACCTATCTATATCTAGACATGTCTAGATCTAGATATATAGATACAGACATATAGATATGTATAGGTATATATTTTTTGCCTTGGCAGGGAGAAACTCATCATGTTCTCAATCATAAAAATAAAGAAGACAGGGACTTCCCTGGTGGTGCAGTGGTTAAGAATCCGCCTGCCAATGCAGGGGACACGGGTTCGAGCCCTGGTCCGGGAAGATCCCACATGCCACGGAGCAGTTGAGCCCGTGCGCCACAACTACTGAGCCCGCGAGCCACAACTACTGAAGCCCGCGTGCCTAGAGCCTGTGCTCCACAACAAGAGAAGCCACCGCAATGAGAAGCCCACGCACTGCAATAAAGAGTAGCCCCTGCTCGTCACAACTAGAGAAAGCCCGCGTGCAGCAACGAAGACCCAACGCAGCCAAAAATAAATAATAAATTTTAAAAAATTAAAGAAATAAGACAAATAAAACTAATATATACTCACTAAATAAAATTTAGTGGAACATAGGGGAAAACAACACAGCCAAAATTATACCACTAAAAAACCCTCAGATTAATATTTTGAGTATTCTGTACTATGTATAGGTTTAAAAAATCGAAGTAACCACATGTATGTATAACTTTGAATCCTGCTATTTTTTTCAAAGATAAATGTAACCTTTAACCATACAGCTAACTTGACCTTGAAGTCTAGCAAATTTGTTCTCTTCTGTTTTATGTATTTGTCTTCTATTTCCAGTTGAACAATTGTTTTTTATTTGTCTTTTTATTTGTTTTCCATTTGAACAATTGTTATTTTACTTGTGTCTTTTACTGTAAGTGACATCAACTCCTTACTAAAAATTAAAGAGTTGGTCTTTTCAGGGGGAGCAGTGTGTTTGATGTTGGGGACATGGCCCGGGGTGTCCAGCAGCACTGGGGGTGCCTACAGGACCGTCCAGCCCAGGGCTGGGCTCACCAAGGTGTCTGCAGGGGTGCGGCCAGCAGGAAAGTGTGAGCCAGCTGTTGTCAGCTTCACCGAGGCAGGAATTCCCAGGAGGGAGAATCTAAAAGGATGCGGGGATCGGGGAGTGGGCAATACAGTAGGTCTTGAGGACTCCTGAGAGCTGTCGAGGTGTGCTGGAAAGGACCTGCCTTCGCCGTCCTGTATCAGCTGTGGGGTTCGGAAAAGTCCCTTCATCTCCCTGAGCTTCAGTTTCCTCCTTGCTAAAACGTGGATAAAAACTCATCCTTTGCAAAGCTGGTGTGAGGAGTCAGTGAAGTAACACACGGGAAGCGCCTGATAGAAGAAGATACAAAACAACGTAAAGAGCTGTGACTGTAATTGCAGCCAAGGAGTTGTGCTAGGTGAAGCCAAGACTATTTGACTATTTGAAGGTCGACCACAGGGGCTCTGAAGTGTTTCAGAAATGAAATGAACTGAGACCACTTTCCCACGCTGCACTTGAACAGGAGGGTGAGGTGACTGTCTCTCGGGAGAGGGCAGAAGACGCCGTGTCCCCGGGGGATGGAGTTCAAAGCGGAAACTCGAGGAGACGTGTGGGTGTAGCGCGCGCAGGAAGGTGAAGGGAGAGGAGACGGGGGCTGAGGGAGGCGGAGGGTTTCTCTGGCTCAGTGGTTTGCTGCAACTGCGACCTGAATAGGAATCTCTGTCCCCACCTCCCCACGCCCAGGGCTCAGTCCTCAACCCAACCCTCTCCCGTCTGGGCTCCACGGTGGGTGCCCCTGCTCAGCACCCCGGGGTCATCCTTCCCGTCCATCACTCCTCTGATCCAGTCCACGTAGTTGAGCACTTTGGTGTAGAAGCCGTACCCCTCGCCACACCCAATGCCCCAGGATACGATGCCCGTGGCCACCCAGCGACGGGCACGATCGTCCCACACCACGTAGGCACCACCACTGTCCCCCTGGCAGACGCGCTGCGGCCGCGTGCTGTCCCCGGCGCAAAACATGCCGCCGGAGAACACCTCGGTCCTCCGCTTCTCTCGGAGCCAGGCCTGGCAGGCCGCCCTCGGGGCCACGGGCAGCCGGGAGTATTTCAGCTCCGTGGTCAACCGGCCGTTCTCCACGCCAAAGCCGCTGACGTAGCCCGCCAGGCCCGGGCGGTACAGGGCCTTGCGGTCGGGCAGGCAGACCGGGAGGAGGCGGGGGCCCAGGGGGACACTGTGCCGCAGCTCCAGGAGGGCGATGTCCCCGTGGAAGTTGTGGGTCTGGTCCGGGCGGTAGTCTGGGTGCACGACCACGCGGCGCACCGGGTGGCCGCCCAGCTCCAGCAACTCGTCGATGTTCGTGTGGCCCAGGAACACCTGCGCGCGCCGGCTCTTCCCGAGGAAGATGCCGTCCTTGGGGTAGATGGTGTGGGCGGCGGTGAGGATCCACCTGTCGCCCAGCAGGGCCCCGCCGCCTCGGCCGTAGATGCTGGTCAAGGCCTGCCAGGGGAAGTTGCCCAGCTCAGCTCTGGAGGCACCAGCGGGCTCCCTGTTCTGGGCGATGGGGATGACCGGCCGTCCGCAGACTGGGAGAGAGGAGGGGTAAAGTGAAAAACCAGCCGCTGCCTCTGAAAACCTACTTCTGTGAAGTGCTCTTTCTCCTGCCTCCTCAGCCATTTTAAAGCCACTTTTTAATTTTAATGTTTATTTACTCATTTTTTTGCCGCACCGCGAGGCATGCGGGATCGTAGTTCCCCGACCATGGGTGGAGCCGGTGCTCTCTACAGTGGAAATGCGGAGTCTTAACCACAGGACCGCCAGGGAAGTCCTAAGCCACTTTTTTAGACTCTTGGTGGGACCTTCTTTGAGCAAAATCATGCAGCAAGCAGAGTTTGTCTTCAGTGTCTCCTGTCTTTGTTTCTGGGTCATTTCTCCATTAAAAAAAAAAAAAGTATTTATTTATTTATTCATTCATTCATTTATTTATGGCTGCACTGGGTTTTTGTTGCTGCGTGCAGGCTTTTTTCTAGTTGCGGCGAGCGGAGGCTACCCTTGTGGTGTGCAGGCTTCTCATTGCGGTGGCTTCTCTTGTTGCGGAGCACGGGCTCTAGGCGCGTGGGCTTCAGTAGTTGTGGCACACGGGCTCAGTAGTTGTGGCACATGGGCCTAGCTGCTTCACGGCACGTGGGATCCTCCCGGACCAGGGCTCAAAACCCGTGTCCGCTGCATTGGCAGGCGGACTCCCAACCACTGCGCCACCAGGGAAGTCCCATTTCTCCATTCTTAACATCTCCCCCTCCCAAAGCACTATGTCAGGCTCTGCCCCTAGAGCTTTCTGTGGCTCGGGAGTAAAACCTGAGAAAGGTACTCAGATTGGGTTAGAAAGGCATGTTTGACTCAAAAAACTGGGTTTCAAAAATGGTGGACCTGAGGGAATTCCCTGGCGGTCCAGTGGTTAGGACTCTGTGCTTTCACTGCTGAGGGTGCCAGTTCCATCCCTGGTGGGGGAACTACAATCCCACAAGCCGCTAGGCTGGGCCAAAATATTAAAAAAACCAAACCCCCCCCAAAAGAACCCAAAAATGGTGGACCTGAACCCTCAACTATTGCTGGTGGGAATGTAAAATGGTGCAGTCACTGTGGAAAACAGTGTGGCAGTTCCTCAAAAAGTTAAACACAGAGTTAGGATGTGAACCAACAATTCCACTCCTAGGTCTATACCCAAGAGACCTGAAGACATGTGTTCAAACAGAAACTTGTACATGAATGCTCACCGCGGCAATATTCATAAAAGGCAAAAAGTGAAAACAACCCAAATGTCTATCAATCTATGAATGGATAAACAAAATGTGGTCTATCTGTACAGTGGAATTCTATTCAGCCATGAAAAGGAATAGAGTACTGGGATTTCCCTGGCGGTCCAGTGGTTAAGACTCCCTGCTTCCACTGCAAGGGGCGCAGGTTTGATTCCTGCTTGGGGAACTAAGATGCAACATGCTGGACAGCTCGGCCAAAAAAAGAAAAGAAAAGAAAAGAAAAGGGAATGGAGTACTGATACATGCTACAACGTGGATGAACCTTGAAAACATTACGCTAAATGAAAGAAGCCAGACACAAAAGGCTATTATGTGATTCCATTGACATAAAATGTCCAGAATAGGCAAATCCATAGAGATAGAAAGTAGTTAGTGGTTGCCAGGAGATGGGAGAAGCGAGAATTGGAGTTTCTTTTTGGGGTGATGGAAATGTTCTAGAATAAGTAGTAATGGTTGCACAATGGTGAATACACTAAAAATTACTGAATTGTACACTTCGCAATAGTGATTTTTATGTTATATGAATTTTATCTCACAAAATTTTTTTTAAAAAAATGCTGGGCTTTCTGGCGCTGTGGCATCAAGGCAGGGAAATATTTTGGGGACAGAGAGCCTGTCTGTGTATCCTTAAAGCAGACCACTTCAAAAGAGGGTTCTCTCTTATTTCAACTCATCTGTCCCTCTGATTAACTTCCTTCCGGCTTTTCGTTTCCCAGTTATCCCTTGATCCTTGAAGGAGAAGGGATGAGCTCCTTCCTTCTCCTTTTCTGGGCCTTCTTCACTTTCTGCCTTCACCTCCCCCTTTCTATTCTGCGCCCTTAGACAGGCCCTGTGCAACAGCTGAGGCTTGTCTGGGAAGTGGCCGTCGTCATGGTGCCACAGGTCCCCACTCACCAGGCACACAGCGAGGCACCTCCTCCCTTTCCTGTGTCTGCTTCCAGGGCACCTGGGCGGTGCAGGTGAGTGTCCCTGGGAGTGAAATGAGGGAGGCACAGAACAGGCTCAGAATTGGGAGGAGGGGCTGAAAGAGGCTTCAGACCTCCTGGGGGGAGTGAGGCAGGTAGGAGCTGGTCCCTCAGCAGGTGGGGACTCACCTGCGGGCACAGCCTGATAATAGGGCTCCTGGCAGTGGCTCTGGATCTCAGTGGAGTTGTCTCCAGGTGTGTTGATGGCCTCAGGGTCCCCACTGGCCTGGCTGATGGGCTGACTATGATTCATACCTAAAGGAAAACAGAGGTCAATAGGACCGAGAACAGAACTGCAAACCGGTAACCCAGGGACTGATTCTGGTCCGTGGCCGTATTTAGTTTGACCTGCACAGTCTCTCTTTAATTTTATTTTTTAAATAAAAAAATTTTTTTTTGGCCACATGGCTTGTTGGGACCTTAGTTCCCCAACTAGGGACTGAACCCGGGCCCTCGGCAGTGAATGAGCCGAGTCCTAACCACTGGATCACCAGGGAATTCCCAGCACAGTCTTCTTTTTTTTTTTTTTTATTATTATTTGAATTATTTTTCACTGCAGATTGTTAATGCTATAAAAGTTTGAAAGTAACTGTGAAAGTAGGGTATGGGAAACAGGCATTTTCATATATGGTTAGTGGGAGTGTAAATTAGCAAAACTTTTGTAGGGAAATTTAGCAATATCAAAATTAACATTGCAAATGTTTTTCACTTTTTTATTTCTAAGAATTTATCCTCATATATGTGCTCAAAGATGTATACACGAAGATATTCAGAGCAGTACTGTTTGTGGGAGAAAAATACCTATCAGTGGAGGACTGATTAAATATATTATGATGCATCAATCAAAGGAATATTGTATGGTCATTAAAAAGAATTAGGCAATGCTAACCACATGTATATGGGATGATCTTTAAGATACATCACTGAAGCAGTTCCCTGGCAGTCCAGTGGTTGGGACTCAGCTCTTTCACCACTGGGGCCTGGGTTTGATCCCTGATTGGGGAACTAAGACCCCAGAAGCTGCACAGCACGGCCAAAAAAAAAAAAAAAAAAAAAAAAAAGACATATCATTGAATGAAAAATGGCAAATTTAAAACATTGTGACTATTAGCAACACACACCCCCCACAATATTTATATTCGAGTGGCCTGGAATGTCTTTGGAAGAATACCCAGGAAATAGAGAACAGGGTCGTTTCTGGACAGAATAGCCAGGGATTAAGGGCCAGAGATTAGAGGAAGATTATTTTTTTGAAAATTTTACTGTGGGCATGTATTATCTTTCAAAAAACCTGGGGTTACCATTTGAAAATCTAGAATTTCACTTAAAAATCTGAATTTTTGGCTTCTCTTGAAAAACGAGATGATCTGCAAGTGCTGGGCCTGTAAATATGCAGGGAGACAAGAGCTGGAGCTGAGCTGGGTGCCCCTGTGACTGGGCTGCTCACCAGCAGGGCGGGCCGGGCAGCAAGAGGCTGAGCCCAGGTGTCCCAAGCCCCCAGCCTCAGCTTCCACTTGTCACTTCAAGATACCGGGGGCCAGGGCTATGGGCAGGGGCTTCCCTCCCTGCACCTCAAGGGGCTCACTCACCCACGGCTTGGTAGAGGGCCAGGAAGCCCTTGTGGAGGCCCGGGGTCCTGTCCTCAGAGGCGGGTGCACGGAAGGTCAGCCGCAAACTGTTCCCTGAGGACACAAACTCCCTCTGACCAGGGGGGCTGCCCAGCAGGGAGCCCTGCTGCCCACAGAAGCGGCTGGGATCCATTCCACTGGCTGTGATCTGAAAGGGGAGGGGGGGCAGGCAGGCGTGGGGTGAATCTGCACCACAGGTGGTCATAGGGTCATGCCGCAGCCTGGACCCCAGCCCCGCCTTGAAGGTCTGCATACCGCTGGGGCTCAGAAACCACACACCCCATGGAGCCTTCCTCAGGTTGCTTCCTGTTTCATTACTGACTCCCAAGTTTCTTCCATCCATGACCAGATACCTAGCAGATTTCTTTAGCCTGCCATACTTATCTCATACAGCACACAATATTTCAAGAATTGAAATAGAAACTTACAATAACTGGATTATAAGTTCTAAGAAGGCAGGAACTACATCTATTTTGCTCCCCACTGAGTCCCTGATGCTCAACATGGTACCTACAGCATCATAGCTTTGAATCAATGAATATGCAGACATAAGTCCGTCCCGTCCGGCTTCCTCCACCCCCAGCACATTTCACTTCTCTGAGTAACTTCCTATGGCCAACATCTGAGAAGCGATAAGACCCTCTGCACAGACTGAGCCCCTGGGGTTCCTGGCCTTCCCTGTTGTCCTTCTTTTGGAGTGTCTCTCCTCTTACCCCACAAACTATAAATGAAGCCCCTGCAAGGTATGGAGTCTAAGGACACAAAATGTACACGGTGTGGTTACACTGTCTATTGTTGTCTAACTTAAATCAAAACCCTGCTCAAATGCCTTGCTATAGGTTCCCCAACCCAAGGAAGGGCACCTTGGAAGGAGTTCCCCTGGCCACCGCTTCATGTTTAATCTCTCTCCTGGGCATACAGCTCACTGCTCAACTCATTTCATTGTTGACTTTCCTATTGATCCACATATCCTGGGTTCTTGCTGGATCTTCATTCCTTCATTCTCCCCAGATCTTAGTTTCCTCTCCTATAAAATGGTCTGTTGAGGCCCCTTCCAGCCAGGACCCCACTGCGTCCTAGGGCAGCTCTCCAGTATCTGCAGAAGAGCAGTGGGGAAAGTGATACCAAATACCCGCTCATTCAGAAATCACTGTGTTGTGTGTCCTACACGCATGACAAGCTTGGGTTTCATTCATTCTTTCCTTTATTCCTTTGACAAACAGCTGTTTATTATGTTCTGTGTGGGAGATGCTGTGCTAGGTGCTGGGGATACAGCGCCATGTGAATTAAGACACAGTTCTGCTACCAATAAGACCAGAGTCTGGCTGAGGATACTGACGGGCAAAAGATGAACTATGTTACAGTGTGTTGAATTCTGCATTCGAGATGTGTGTGTGTGTGTGTGTGTGTGTGTGTGTGTGTGTGTGTGTGATTTACTCTGGAAGCAGAAAGGAGGGAACAATCCTATTCCCGAGCTCGAACTCTGTCAGTGACAAGGGAAGAGTCAGGCTGCGATTAAAATTATTCAAGGCTAAGAAGAACAGGGCACTGTAGGTGCTCGACAGACATAGGCTGAGTTGAATAAAGTGTAGTCCCGACTTCAGCTAAATCTGAAGAAATAAATACATGCATTTATCTCCTCTCCCACCACAAATCCCACTAATATGACAGCAGAGGGATAAAAATGGATATGTTATCAAGGACAAAAAGGTGAGGGGAGGTGATAGCTGCTGAGAGATGCCCACAACGTTTGGAAGGTGGAGTGGGGATGGACACATGTAACCTGAGCCTTGGGCTGGGACAACAGAAAGCAGCAGGTTCTGATCACAGATCCCTGGGAAATGTCAGAACTGGGGTAAGCAGGAGACGGGAGGATTCCTCTGAGGAAACCGGCTGTCACCAGAGAAAACCCTTCTGCTGTGGATGTGCAGGAGGCCTCCAGCAGTACATTTGGGTCACCTCGTGGATAACCCGATTTTCAAAGCTGTCGTCTGACAGATTTCAGCTATCCACACAGAGCATCCGAGAGCGTTCTGCACGTCACTCTTAAATATGAATGGACAGCCAAGGATTATCACACATTGCAGGAAAGTCTCCAATATGAAAAGCAGAGGCCAGAACAAATGAACAGTACAAAGGAACTTGGTGAAGAAGAGAGAATACAGGGAGCAGAGAAATGTTTTAAAATAATCCCAATAGAGGGAAAAGAGTAGGTAATGCCTCTACGAAACAAGAACAAGATTCTACAAAAAGGCACGTTCAGAAAATTAGAATGAACCTTTAGACATGAAAAAATGTTAGCAGAAAAAAAAAATCATTACAAAGTTGGTATTTACAATGAGGAGATCTCCCAGAAAGTGGAACAAAAAGACAAAGAGATGGAAAACAGAACAGAATGGATAACAGAACTGGATAATCTGTCCAGAACCTAACAACAGTGAAATTATAGGAGTTCCAGAAGGAGAAAATAAAGAAGATGTCTGGAAATGATTTAAAAATTAATACAAGAACATTCTCAAATTGAAGGGTCTTGATTAAGAGAGTCTCTGGATTAAAAGAACCCTGTACAATGAGTACAAAATGACCTGACCTGCATCAAGGCACATCCTGATGAAAGTTCAGAATGCTGGTAATAAGGAAAATATGCTGAAAGTTCTAGAGAGAAAACACTAAGGATCAAGAGTCATAACAACACTAGGGCTAGAAGACAATGTCATTAAAGTTCTGAGAGAAAATGACATCTAACCTAGAATGTAATCCAGATAAACTATCCACCAAGTGTGAGGGGAGAACTAAGACATTCAGGGATATATAAGTTCCTCTAAAATGTGTTCCCTCATTCCCTTTCTGGAGGAGAATGTGCTCCTCCAAAAAGAGAGAGTAAACCAAGAAAGAGAAGGAGATGAGAGTCACTTCCAACACAGGACAAGTAAAGGAAATCTCCAGAACGTGGGAGAAGGGAACTCCCAGACATGTGAAGGCTTAGAAAGCAAAGAACTCAGACTGAAGAAGTAAGTCATGGGGACGTCACCCATGTGGGATGGGGTGGGATGTCACCAACGCAAAGGAGGACCGAGAGACTGAGATTTGTACTTGAAGATGTCAAGAGATTTACTCTCCTGGCTGAGAGTTTGGGGGAGATCTGTTACAGAGAGAACTCAGCAAACTAAAAATCAAAACAAAAAACCCCCAACCCCCCAAAACACTCTGTAGTTATTGACTGCTGGGAAATCTAAAAGCTGGAGAAAGGAAATTGTACACCATGTGCACAGATGTGAATATTTCAAAGTCATAATGATGTAAAAAATGAATATAGTTTTAACTGAAAACGATAATAGAGGTAAACTGAGAGGATGGGGGAGGGGAAACGTGGGTGGTGAAGGTCTAAGAGAGATAAAGCTAGTCCTCATCTTTTACAGCTGGAAGTTAATAGGGAAATTATTTATACTTCTGAACATAAATACCAGATGAAACAGCTACATGAATCATAAATGATTGCCCTGGGGAGCAGCAATGGGGGCAGGGGGAGGAGGCTGGAGATGATAAGCCTTGGTGTACTCTGATTTTTTTAAAAAAATTATGTGCATGTATTATTTGGATAGAAATAAAATTTAAACCAAAAGATAATGTAGGGACTTCCCTGATGGCACAGTGGTTAAGAATCCGCCTGCCAATGCAGGGGACATGGGTTTGAGCCCTGGTCCGGGAAGATCCCACATGCCACGGAGCAACTAGGCCCGTGCACCACAACTACTGAAGCCCGCGCCTAGAGCCCGTGCTCTGCAACAAGAGAAGCCACCGCAGTGAGAAGCCCGCGCACCGCAACGAAGAGTAGCCCCCGCTCGCTGCAACTGGAGAAAGCTCGCGCACAGAAACGAAGACCCAACACCACCAAAAATAAATAAATAAATTTATACTAAAAAAAACAAGATAACGTAAAGTACTGTTTTTAAAGTGTTCTTATTCTGAGTAATGCCCTTGTCATATGTGAGGTTTTGCCATAGCTCCTCTAAGGGAAACTCATAATCACCTAATCTTTTATTATATTTATGTCCAGCTTCCTAGCCTGACAGAGCAGGCACTCAACATACTTGATGATGGATTTTTAACGACTGATGTGTGAGTTCTTGCTTTTGACTCTAGGGATTCGCAGTATTTGTGTGTCCCTTTGTGAGACTTCCAAAGGCAGGGCCAGACCTGCTGCCCTGTCCTCGTCTATGGGGCCCAGACGGCAGGGGGCACAGGTCGGCACCGGGCCTCCGGTGGGAGGCTGTGCGCTGGGTACACCTGGCCTCCCAGGTAAGCCTCGCACTTCGGGGCCGGCCACCTCCCGCTGCCTCTGGGCTCCAGGCCGGGAGGCTCCCTCCGCAGAGTCCCTCCAGGCCACCCCCCCGCCCCCCAGCTCACTGTGACGGAGTCCCGATCACAGTATGGGGACGGCTCCAGGTCGAAGTCCTGGAAGACGAGCCTCACGGCAAAGCCCTCTGGAGCCTCGATGTCGGTGGAGCTCTCTTGGCCTTTGACATACGGCTCCGGGTACCCGGGGGACGTCAGCTTCTGGGGCAGCGGCTGGGCCAAGAGCACGCAGCCCTGCGTGGGGCAAGCCTGGAGGACTCCCCAGAGGAGCAGCCACCACCTGGGAGTGGTCGAGGGCAGATGGGACCACATGGCTGTGGCCTGGAGCCTGCGGAGATATGAACGGGGCAGGCAGTGCTGAGGGCTGAGAGGCCTGGCAAAGGCTCAGCAGCGGTGGCCTCAGCCCTTGGCGCCTGGGCACCTCTGGCCACTCCCTTATTGCCCCCCCCACCCCAATTCCTTCAGCCTCCTGGTCAGCCCGCGCTAGGAAGGTGAGTTTTCCACCATTGCCCACCTCCCTGGAGAGTCTCATCCCCGCAGGGGCTGCTTTCTGCTTCAGCCAATCCCAGCCTCACCTGGGATCTGAGGGAGCGACCGGAGTACAAGTGAGGGCCATTTATTTTTTTATTTTATTTTTCTGGCCACATGGCATGTGGGGTCTTAGTTCCCTGACCAGGGATCAAACGGGACCCCCTGCAGTGGGAGCTCCGCGTGTGAACCGCTGGACCGCCAGGGAAGCCCCAGGGACGTTTAAAGGTGACGGGGTCCTGTCTGGAGCGTTGAGCCTGAGCACCCCGGGGAGGGCTGCTGGAGGCCGTGTGTGTATACATCCGCCCCTGGGTCCCCTCCCGCGTCCCCACCCTCCTCCTCCCCAGCCTCTCCAGCCCCTCCAGGCACACTCACGCGTTGCCTGGGCAGCGAGTGGAATGGGGCTTCCCCAGAGACAGTTCCCCCACTCTGAGTCCGGGCATCTGGAACCCGACATCTGAGCCCTGAGGGGACCTGGCCGAGGCCAGGGAACAGGAAGTGGGGCTGGAGAAGGCCCTGCGGGGGAGGAGGGAGCAGTTACTGGAAATGCGTTGAGTAACTCTCGGCAGTTCCCTTTTTCTAATTCTCTGGCTTGAGCGCCACCTGCTGTCTGATTCAGGAATAGCTCACCCACCGCAACTCAGGAAAAACATCTCGAAAACCACGCTGGCCCTCAGGAGAGACCAGGGGTGGGAGGGCACTGACTCTTGACTCTTTTGCACTATTTAAAACTATTTAATTTTTACCATGTGCGTGTATCACACACGGTAGGATGGCTCCTTGTGAGTGAGGCTGTCCCCTTTAATGGGCCATACCTCTCCCTCCCTGACCTCTCCGCTCTTTCTGTGACCAGCCCGCCTCTTGTAGAAACTGAAGTTTGTGAGCCTGAACTGGAGCTCCTCCTTCCCCCTCCCTCCTCACCAAGCATGGCTGGGGGCACTCACTTAGGTAGTCTTTGAATCCTGCCCACCACCCCTGGACACTGCTGGTCCAGCAGGGTCAGGCTGGCGCAGGGCCGGGGTCAGGCCCAGGCCGAAGCTACTTTAGGCAGATACCCGAGGCCGTGTCTGTGGGCAGGGGCTGCCCTCCCTAAACCCCCAGGGGGGACTCTCACCCACAGCTTGGTAGGGGACCCGGAAGCCCCTGTGGAGGCTGGGAGTCCTGTTCTCAGAGGTCACCCGCAAACTGTTCCCCGTGGACGCAGACTCCCTCTGACCAGTGAGCGAGGGGGTGGGGAGTGCCCACTGGGGAGCCCTGCTGCCCACAGAGCTGGCTCACAACAGTCCCCACACCCACTGTGATCGGAGAGGGGAGGGGACGGGATGCAGGCAGGTGTGGGCGGCCTCTGCACCCCTGGAGGTCACAGGGTCATGTCCTGTGGTGGCCTCCAGCCTGGTCTAGAAGTTCTGTGCACCTCTGGGGCTCAGGGTCTTAGCTTGTGGTGGCTTCATCGCAGAGTCCTGTGTACCCTTTCCCTCCCTATTCTCCACCCACAAAGGCTGCCATTTGCTGAGAAAGGCTCCTCACCCACGGCAGTGCTCTCAGTCCTTTAACAGGGGAGTGGATAAAGAAGATGTGGTACATGTACACAATGGAATACTACTCAGCCATAAAAAAGGACGAAATAAGGCCATTTGCAGCAACATGGACGGACCTAGAGATTGCCATACTGAGTGAAGTAAGTCAGACAGAGAAAGAGCAATATCATATGCTATTGCTTATATGTGGAATCTAAAAAAAGGCTACAAATGAACTTATCTACAAAACAGAAATAGTTACAGATGTAGAAAATAAACTTATGGTTATGGGGGGGTAAAGGGGGGGAGGGAGAAATTGGAAGATTGGCATTGACCCATACACACTACTATATATAAAATAGATAACTAATAAGACCCACTGTACAGCACAGGGAACTCTACTCGATACCTCATAATGGCCTATATGGGAAAAGAATCTAAAAAAGAGTGGATATATGTATATGCATAACAGAGTCAGTTTGCTGTACAGCAGAAACTAACACAACATTGTAAATCAACTATACTCCAATGAAAATAAAAAAGAATAAATTAAGGTATAAAGTGAAAAAAAAAGAGTCTCTCTGGGAACCCCTAGGGGCCCTTCCAAACCGTCCCCCAGGCCTGCTAGCAGGCTCCACGAAGGCAGGACTGTGGCTGCTGGGTTCTCCATCACTGATGGCTGGTATGCTGCCTTGCTTGGATACGAGATGGTGACGTGCATGTAGCTGAATCTTGAATACCTGGGTAGAAAGCCTCTTAGCCAGCTTCCTCCCTTCCTCCCCTGCGCTAACCCTTCAACCCCCCTTCTTCCAGCCCCACCATCACTTTGCTAAGCACTTTTTGCTGCCACTTTTTGGGACCTGACTTTCCCCTCTTCCCCTTCTCCTGTAGGTTGCTTCCCCTACCCTACATGACGCAACAAAACACAGCTATCCAATAAGTGAGAACAGTCTAAAGTTACAAAAGATTCTTAACATGGTTCACGTCTGTAATATTTTGTTGTCCTGTAATAGCAACAGGCATCTCCTTCCAGGCTCGCTCTGGATCGTCCCAAATGACAAGGCTCCTTCTCAAGCACCATTCCTCTGGGTTCCTCTCCTTCTAGAGCATCTTTCCTCCACCCTTAGTCCCAGGGAGAGCTTGGGAGGCAACTGCCCACACCCCATTTCATGTGGTGACCTCTACTCTGGGGCCCCACACACAGCTCCGGTACCCGGGGGATGCTCCCTCCTTCTCGTTACTCTTCCTTTATTTTTCCCTCTCCTCCATCGCTTTCTTCCCTTTCTCCAGGTCTCTGTGTTCTTGTTCTCATCCTCCTCCATCCAAGCTTTATCTCTTGGAGCTTCCACTCTGCTAAGTGTCATGTAGCTCCATCCTCCTGGGAGCCTCTGACCTGAGGGGGTAGCTTGCTGTCAGGCTTGGGGGTTTTTATTGTCACCTAGTAACAGGGTCACCATGGAGATGAGGACCCCACATATGATGGTCAGAGAATTTGTCTCTCTTATGATTACCGCAGGGAAGTGGCGCTCTAGGTCACAGACCACAGACCAATTCCAAATCCCTTCAGCTTGACTGAACGCAGGGTTCTGTTGCTTCCCCTTCTTACCTTTATTTTTTTTCTTTTAAATTTATTTAATTAATTTATTTATTTTTGGCCGCGTTGGGTCTTTGTTGCTGCGCGCGGGCTTTCTCTAGTTGTGGCGAGCGGGGGCTACTCTTTGTTGTGGTGTGCGGGCTTCAGTAGTTGTGGCACGTGGGCTCACTAGCGGTGGCTCACGGGCTCTAGAGCGCAGGTTTGGTAGTTGTGGCACACGGGCTTAGTTGCTCCGCGGCATGTGGGATCTTCCTGAACCAGGGCTTGAACTCGTGTCCCCTGCATGGGCAGGCGGATTCTTATCCACTGCGCCACCAGGGAAGTCCCCCTTCTTTCTTTTTCCAGCCCTTCCCGTGAGGCTGATTCCTGCCTCTCCTGGTAAGGCACAGGGCAGGGATTTCTCCTGTTAATTCAAATAATTGCAGGCTCTTAAGCTGTTGAAAACTCTTTTAAAAAAAAAATCAAGCAGAGTAATGGGATTTTACCTTTATGCTAGAAAGGAGGAGAAGAGAGTCCCAAAGGTATACTTCTGGTCTAACAAACAAACAATAGTTTCACAAGTACTTATGCTTTTTGGAAATTGAAGCGGTTAATTTAAATATTGTTTTCAGAGTAATAAGTTATCAATGGCCAACCAGAGTTGCAACTTTTTTTTTTTTTTGACAGCACCTCACTGCATGCAGGGTCTTAGTTCCCCGACCAGGGATAGAACTCGTGCCCCCTGCAATGGAAGGGTGGAGTCCTAACCACTCGACTGCCAGGGAATTCCCGAATTGCAGCCTTTTAAGGTTTATAGATGATATTGCAGTGCTCCTATAGCAATCATCTCTGATGTCTGAATATCTTAAAAGATCCCTTTGTACAAGTTACACTTGCAAAGATGACAGAAGTGTAACAGAGAACAGGATTATCTATTTTCACACCATTGAGATTGAATGTTCTTGATTCACCACTTTATCAGAATTGACTCTGTGAAGCAGAATCATGTCTGATTTTCTGCAGCTCCAGGATAAGAGGGATTATACTCTCGTCTTCCTGAGATTTATTTCATGAGCATTTGTGGGTCTTGCTTTTTATTTATTTTATTTTATTTTTTGGTGGAACTCCTCCTTAATTTTATTTTATTATTTTCCCCCCCCTTTTTTTTAAACATCTTTATTGGAGTATAATTGCTTTACAATTGGGTCTTGCTTTTTAAAACCAAGTACCAGCATTTCATTACAGAGTATTTAGAAGGAAAAAAAAAGGCAGACCTAAGAAGCTTAAAATGTAAAGAAAAGAGAAAGTTAAATGGATATGGAACACATTATGTTTTTCATCTTCATTTGGGAGACACGTCCCTTCACTTCAAGGCAAGGGTGAGGGCTTGGCCCAAGCAAGGCAATGGAGCTGCGGCTGGGGACGAATCCAAGAAGCAGGATGAGCAGAAAGTCCCTGGAAGCATAGTGATCATCAGCACGGCCTTTCAAAAATCTCTGGAGTAGATACCACTTGCTGTCTGGCTCAGGGCTAGCTGAAATATTGGAGACAGTTTTACTCCAACTAAGGCTTGATGTCTCTGAGACCAGGAAGACCTCTCACCCACCGACACCCAGGCTTAACTCGAAGGACAAGCTGTGGGAGCCATGCCAGCTGCCCATTTTTTTTTAAAGTTCTGCATTTTAGAGACTCAATTTCCATTTCTTTATGGTCCTGGTTCTCTATCAGTTGTCCCCTAGCCCATGGTTTTCTCTGTCTCTGCCCTTCCTTTCCAGGCTGGGTGCTCTGGGGAGAGGAGCGATGGCCATGGGAGGGGCACCAGGGCCCGACCCCATCGAAATGAGGTGGTGGAAGGAGAAACAGTCCCGTGACGGTGAGTGGAATTCACCTCTGTGGACTCCTCCGCAGTTCCTGGTCTTCGCTGCTCCACCTTGCCTTGAGTTGGAAATCTGGAGATACAGTCGTGTCTGAGGTCCTGCCTTCTCACCGGGTGTCAGAACACGTAAGGTGGCCGACTGCGGATGGCTTGGCCCATGGGAGGGGGGCCTCATGGCCTTACAAATCTAGGTCGGGGCAATTGCAGCAGAACGACGAGGCAAATGGAGCCCCAGAAGAGGAAGCCTCCTACTGACACCTGCAGGTAAAAAGCCAGGACCTGCCAATGAACAAGAGGGGCCATGGCGTGAGCCCCCAGGAGTCGGCCCTGGGAGGAGGGGATCATAAGGCTCAGGGGGCCACGTGTTGTGTTCTTTGTCTCTCTGACTATAGCTTCACTATAGCTATTCCATCCTATACCTATCTAACCGCTATCTGCGCTCACAATACTGGTGACTTCTGCATTTATTTTTACCCACCCTGATTCACTTTATTTGAAGAAATTCCTAGAAGCAGGAGGGCTCCTCCTCTCCATCACTGTCTCATCTCCCTGAGGGACTGTGATAGGTCTAGCAAGATTGTTAGTGCCTCACCCACCAGGGTGTAGACTCTCCCCTCTTTGTAGCTTTGGTGGACTAACTTTACCCAATCTTCCAGAACACTCTTTAGGATCATCTTTTGGGAGAGCATATATCTCAGTTTGGTTGGAACAGTCCTAGTTTACACTGGTTGTTCCAGTGTAATTATTAATAGTTTCCCCTTTGGACAATGTTATACGGTCATCTTAGTGGATGGTGCTTGGCAGCTACTTCAATATGGCGGCTGTGCTGCAAGAGACCTTCCTCCTCATTAGCCCCACTCGCTCTCCCAGTCTCTGTGGCCGTGACCCAGTCTGAGCCCTGGTTACCTGGAACACTTTCCAGCAGCTCTGTGTTCAGTGCCTCAGTCACCAAGCTCCCATGAGCTACACAGAGATACTCCCCTAGAATCGCCACTGAAATTCACCCCCTACTCTCCACTGAAATCAGAGACTCCCTTCTTCTTCGGCACGAAAAAAATGTCATCTCAACGTACTCATGGAGGGGGATGAGTTTTTCCCAAGGCTCTGAGGTCTGTCCACCAGCCACTAAGAACTTAGTGTGAGAAAGAGGCTGGGGAACCTCCCCAAAAAGAACCCTCCTGCCTCTTCCCTGCCAGGGTGGCTGGAAGGAAGGGTAGGGAGGAAGCCTCAGAGCAGGAAGAGGGTTGTGGAAGAGATTTACAATGTTCTGGAGTGAGAAAGTCAATATAGTGGAACAGTACTGTGCCCCATTTTGCTTGTCCCAGAAGGAGAGAAGAGAGAGAGTGAGGCAGAAAAAACGTTCAGAGAAATAATGGCTGGAACTTTCCAGCTTGTGTGAAAGGCATATAGCTTTAGGTTCAAGAAACTCCATACACTCCAAGCAGGATTGAAAGTAAACCAAAAAGCACATCCAGGCACATCAGAGTCAAACTGCTAAAAACCAAAGATAAAAAGGAAATCTTGAAAGAGGCCAGAGATAAAGGACACACCGCAAACAGAGACCAACACTCTCAATGTCACTGCTTTCCCATCAAAAACCATATAGACCAGGAGGCAGTGGCACTACATCTTTAGAGCACGGAGAGAAAAAACAAAGTTGTCAACTCAGAATTACTTTTCCAGTGGAAATATTCTTCAAGATTGAAGATGAAGTGAAAGCATTTTCAGGTAAAAGAAAACTTCAAGACTTTGTCGTGAGCAGACCTGCTCTAGGAAAAATGCTTCAGTTCTTAGCCTGAGGGGCAGGAATCCAGGTGAGTGGGCAGAGCTGGAGAATGGATCAAGGGAAATGGTACATTTGTAGGTAAATGTAAGACATATTTTTCTTTTTAATGTCTTTAAAATACATATACGTGTTTAAAGCAAGACATAACGTTGTATAGTGAGGTTGATAACATATGTAGATGTGACATACATGAAAACTATAGCATAAACCCTGGGGGCTGGTTTCTTCATACAGTATTAACTCCAACTGCAAGATGCTGTTCTCTCTAGAGCCGTGGTTTTCTGCCTGTGGTCTGGGAAGCCCCGGGGGTGTCCTTGACATCTTTTTTCTCTCTCTTCCTCTCATGAGGGCACCGTGGGCTTGGTCACCAGAGGCTACATGAGCTGTGACGACATCACCCCAGACAACTAACGGGACGTGTGCTGTGTATCCTGGTGTTTTAAATTCGTCTTGGTTTTAATTTCTAATACAGTGAATATGAATAGATATAACCTACATACACAAAAGCTCTGTGGGGTCCACAATACTTTAAAAAGATTTATTTTATTGAAGTATAGTTGATTTACAATGTTGTGCCACTCTCTGAGGCGTTAAGAAAGGCTATGGACAGAAGAGCGGATTATTGTAAAAAGGATCAAGAAACTATAAGGAGGAGTCAAGAAAAATTAGAAAATTCATTTGCAGAGACGAAAGCTGAGCTAAAGGCACTGAATAGCAGAATGAATAACGCAGGAGAAAGAATAAGTGATCTCAATACTTTCTAAGGGTATAAAGTTTGAGAACAGTTGCCTAGAGCAACCACTAAAAATAAATTAACATAATAAGAAAAGAAAGGCAAAGAGGTAGAGCTAAAAGGCCACTATATGCGTGAAAATGGAATTCTGAACTCTAACCCGGTTTAATTTGGGGGGACTTGCTTCTAGTAGGGTGACCTATTAGAAATCGTCCTGGTTTGTCTGGGACATGGAGCTTTCAATCTTAAAACTGGTTCAGTCCCAGGCAAACTGGGTCAGTTGGTAATTTCTAGCCTTTCAATCATCTATTTTGTCCCCCTTCCCTTAGCCGAATGTGAGCCCCTAAAGAACAAAAGCACATCTGATCTGTGTGCAGGCCCCCAAGATAGGTAAGAGGACTGAATAAAGAAAATAAAGGAAGCAAAATTCTAAGTACACTACGTCCACAAAAACAGAAAACACAGGACCAGTCTAAGATAACTGTCTATTAGAGTATATCACTACGGATGGTTTAAAAAATGTTTCTCTGTTTAGTGAAATTTTTGTAATGTTATTAAATCCTTTTGATAATTGCAAAATAAATGTATTTAAAATGATCACTGTGACCAGACAGCCCTTTCTAAGCCAGACGAGATTAGAAGGATGAGGCCATGGATCCTGAAGATGATGCTAGACCTTGGCTCTGGGGGCATCTTTTTTTTTTTTTTTTTTTAAATTAATAGACTTTTTACTTTTTTTTTTTTTTTTAAGTATTTGTTTATTTATTTATTTATGGCTGTGTTGGGTCTTCGTTTCTGTGCGAGGGCTTTCTCCAGTTGCGGCAAGCGGGGGCCACTCTTCATCGCGGTGCGCGGGCCTCTCACTATCGCGGCCTCTCTTGTTGCAGAGCACAGGCTCCAGACGCGCAGGCTCAGTAGCTGTGGCTCACGGGCCCAGCTGCTCCGCGGCACGTGGGATCCTCCCAGACCAGGGCTCGAACCCGTGTCCCCCTGCATTGGCAGGCAGACCCTCAACCACTGCGCCACCAGGGAAGCCCACTGGGGGCATCTTTAATCCATGTGATTAATGGAGAAGAACTCTTGGTCCTTGGATACGAGCTCAGGCCACACACGGATCCTTTCAACCCTGGGAGCTCATGTCTCAAGACAAATCTGTATCCCTCTGTCTTTACTCTGCCTCTCATCCCCAATCCTCACTCACACCTTCTGAGCTTGCTTCTGGGTTCATTGAGTTGTGTTTGTCATTAACTGAAGAGGGCAAAGGGCAGAGGCGGGGAGGGGGACAGTCTTCAAAGCTGTGATGGGGGAAGGGAGACAAAGCAGGGGGAGAACATGGCCGTGAGCGCACCTAGTACACAGACTCATTTTCAGAGTTTGGATTTTTATTTTTGCTTTTATTTTTGAAATTCCCCTTGGTGCTGCCACCTGCTGTCCTGCATGAGGAAGGACCCAACCGGGCAGGGATGGCGGGGGAGGGGTGTGTGTGTGTGTGGAGGTGTGGGGGAGGGGCGGTGCTGGGTTTTCCAGATCAGGGAGGTTTTTCTGCAGCCTTCATTAGACCCCAGCATTTAGAGAGGAGTTTGCTCTCTCTTGGAATCCAAACAACCTCAGAAGACCCTGGGCTGAGGGGGCAGAGCAGTTTCCCGTCTGGACCAGGTGAGGAGAGATACGGGAGCCAGGTGGAGAGCAGAGGGGGCAGAGCAGTTTCCTGTCTGGACCAGGTGAGGAGAGATACGGGAGCCAGGTGGAGAGCAGAGGGGGCAGAGGAGGCCTGAGTCGGCTGGGCTTCTGTCCTTAGTGGCCAGTAGAGACGTGGGCAGACCAGGGATTTAGGGGTAAGAGTGACTCTGCTGGAGTTAGGTCTGTCCTGCTCACTCCCCTATTCCCAAGTCATCTCTGGTTTCAGGTTGTCTTCCATAGGTTAAGGAGAGTTGGGAGGGGTTGAGTCAACCCCAAAGGCGGGTCAGCCACTAGCCTTGCCTCTCTTGTCCACCTTCCCTACTCTGTCAGCTCTCTGTCTACAGTATCCACCAATCATGCCCCTCCCCAGCTTCAAGCCCTTCAATGACTTTGCCTTCTGATCCTCAGGATGAAGCCCAAGCTCCTTGACTGTCAGGGCACATTCCTCATTCGTTATTGGGGCACAGGGAGGTACCCACCCACCTGTATCTGTGCATGAGCTCACGCTATGGGGCAGAGAGGGAGAGTGTGCACCAGGCAGGTACTGGAGTTTCCAAGGCAGGTGCCCGGGGAGGAAGAGAGCCCATGGTAGACAGGTGCGTCCAGGAGCTGGGGTTGGCCATGGAGCCATATGGTCCAGGAGAGGGTGCCTGAGCCTCCTTCCTGTTCTCCTGAGCCAGTGGGGGGAGGGAGTGAAGTTCACTCCCACCATAGCCCTGCCCCTTTTACTGTTCCCCAGTGAGAGTCCTGGCCACTGTCATGTGACCCTGCCCCTCACTGCTGGGTACCTTGCCTTTTTTCGGAGAGAGCAGCCTTATAAATGGACGGTGTCCTTGAGATAGCTTGGCTGGTCCTCACCTGGGGGCCTGGCTACTACCCCCTCTGGTCTTCATTTGGTGATAGGGCTTCTGGCAGTGGTAGTGGATCTGGCCTGGTGAGCAGTCTGCTTCTCTTGGGTGACAGCAGAAGTTACAGTGTGGCAGGATGGGGGGACGCCCATAGTCTCTGTTGGGGAGAGCACAGCGGAACAGAGAGTCATTAAAACACTTCTTTGTTGGCCTCCTCTTTCCAGTCATCAAATTTGGCTACACCTTCTGGCATCTACACCAAGTCTTCTTCCACCAATGATTCTCCATCTCACCCCCCTTCTTTTCAGCAAAGAAACCTCTGGCTCCGGTATTACTGTGCTGGCCCTGGAGAGTAGGGGAGGACCCCAGAGATTCCTTACTCTGCGAGGTAAAGCCACGTCCGGGTGTGGCTCTCCCCTGCCTTGTACGTCGGGACACCACCTTCCCCTCATTGCTGCTGGTCTTCAGGACCCTGCTGCTCTGTCCTCTGCAGAATTTGTCAATCAGCTTCCCACCAGCAAGGATCTGACTCTAGCTAAGATATCCTCCCTGCCTCTGGATGGACACTCTCTCTAACGACATGAGGCTTATTGAGTCAGACTCTGCTGCACTTGTCCTATTGAAGCCACAGAGTAAGGTCACACGCTGGTGAAAGGGGTGGGGTATCACCCGAAGATGCTGGATGTTCCTTTTAACAATTACCTTGGGAAGAGGTGGGTTCTCAGACAGTAGTCCAGCAGGTAGGCCTCAAAGAGGAGGGACAGGTGACACCTGTCTGTCTCTGAACTCCATTCTCTTTAGACTTCTAGAGGGGCTGACGCTGAGATGTGGGCCCCCGGTGCTGGGTGCTCAGAAGGTGTCTGAGCTTAGAGCTAGGATGGAAGGGCCTATGACACTGGGTGTAGAGCCATATCTTTTTGTGGATGGACAGGTTTTTATCACCCTAAGTCGCTTGCCCCCAACCCTTTTGCCAGTTATTGAGGCTATGGTGATAGGAGGAGGGTCATTTATGGTGAAACTCATATTTGAGCATATGTGTTATCTGTTATATAATAGATCACTTGTATGCTTAGCAGTTTAAAACAACAAACATGTATTATTTCACATAGTTTCTGAGGGTCAGGAATCCAGAAGCAGCTTAGATGTGTGGTTTTGGCTCAGGGTCTCTCACGGTCAAGGTCTTGGCCAGGACTGCAGTTACCTGAAGGTTTGACGGGGCTGGTGGTCCTGCTTCCAAGATGGTCCCCTCACACGGCTGAGGGCTGGGGGCCTCAGTTCCTTGCTGCATGACCCTCTTCCTAAGACACTTGAGTGTCCCCATGACATGGTAGCTGGCTTTCCCCAGAGTGATCTAAGATAGAAAGAGTAAAGTGGAGGCCAAAATGTCTTAAAATTAAAAAAAAATTTTTTATTGTGGTAAGAGCCCTTGACATGAGATCTACCCTCTTAACAAAATTTTAAGTGTACAAGTGTTAACTACAGGCACAATGTCGTACTGAAAATCTCAAATGTCTTTTATAATCTAGCCTTGGAGGTAACGTAGCATCCCCGCTGCCATATTCTATTGGTCACACAGACCAACCCTGATTCAATGTGGGAAGAGACAACACAAGGATGGGAATTCCAGGAAGCAGGGATCCTTGGGGGCTGTCTTGAAGGCTGGCTATCACAGAAGTAGTAGATAGATTATGTTAGTACAGTAAATGCAGAAGATCAGCTAGCAGGACGTTATTTTTGCCAAGTATGGTTGTATCTCAGATGCAGTAACCTGAAGCCAGGCTCTGATCCTCTCCTCCTCATCCCTAACATCTGAAATACTCCTTCACCCACCCCATCAAGTAGCAAGACTGCACAGATCAAAGTATGACCTACACGGGACCAAACACAAGAGAAGGTGGGGATTTAGGAGGACAGCAAAGGGTTAAAAAGGATCAAGAAGCTGTTGAAAAGGAGAGGGATGGGCAGGAAGAGAAGCCCCAGGTGGGATGCCCTTTCCAACCTTGAGAGGGTAGCCATAGCGTGAGTCCCGAGAATCTAGGACTGTGGTCCCCCACCAGCAGATTGTCCAAAGGGACAAGTTCAGAGGCTGGAGATCTCAGTTCCAAAGCTTCCACACCCCAGGGGCTTTGTGTGGACTCTCATGCCTGAAATAAAGTCTTTTAGTAAAGGACCCTTTAAACATACTGTGTATGTGCCTGGCTTGCTAATGGTGAGGCAGTTCTGCGGTGGCCAGCACCGTTCCTTCCTACCACAGTAAGGAGTTTATGGGTGAGGCTGCACTTGGACCTCAGCTGATCGACCTCTATAATACTCTCTTTTAGCTCCCTTTGTTTCCTCCAAGACTTTAACAAACCCTTATTTGAACAGTGTCCCCTTGCCCCATCTGTGATGCTCACAAAGAAAGGAGGGGAGGTGAGTGGCAGCAGAGGACAGGGGAGCCACACTGAGGAGAGGGAGGGCTTTGTGACCCAGCTGCCCCTTCCCGAGCTGGGGTTCTCTCTCCATTGGGTACCTCCCCCTTTAAGAATGACAACAGTTTCCTTACAGCTGGGTCAAGGACCGTGAGCAAGGTTTTTCTGCAAACAGTTGGGAAGGAGAGAGGAAGCCAAGGGGAGGGGTGGGTGTCGAAGGCAGGACAGTAGATCAGTTATAGAGCATTGAGGCCGAACAGACCGGTCCTGTGAAGAGACAAAGGCACAGAAGTGAAATGATTTGCCCAAGATCACACAGCGAGGCAGTGACAGTGACTTTGATAGCAGTGCTTTTAGCTCTGTCTTGCCTGCATGCCTGGGACAACCAATGCACTACAACAGCTCCCGTTCCATGCAGGGAGGAAAGGGAGAAGGGCCGGCTCTCAGCAACAGTCTAGAACGTGGATGAAAGGCCACATGGACAATGCAGGACGTAGAAGAGATGTGCAAGACAGACTCATGAGGGATACACATATTCATGCGGAAGGAAAACTGGGCAGGTGACGGTGAAGCAGCCCTTCGGCCTCCTGGCTCATCTGCAAGGCAGGGAGAGATGGGGAGGCCCAAACTGGGGCATGAATGGAGGGATGGCTGGAGGCTCATGAGGCCTTATCCTTAACTGTAGAAAACAAGGCTTTGTGTCCAGTTAAGAGAATTTCAATCAAGCGAAGAGGTAGGGATAATAAAAGTAATGACAGCTAACGTTCATTAGTGCTTCCTCTATTCCAGGTACTCTGCTGAGTGATTTTATGTAGAAACTTCACAAAATTCCTAGCAGGAAGCGAGTACTCTGGGTATTGCCTTGGGTGACCAGCAAACGTGGCTCATTTACCGAGGGTTAGTGGCTTGTATATATCCACACGGTGAATGAGAGGTAGCTGTTTGACACGGAGCCGGCTCACCTGCCCACTGTGTATTATTCCCTCCCGATTTTGGATGCCATTGTAGGCTCATCTAGAGCCTCTGAGGCAAGTGGTTTATGCGTGAACCCAGTGGCCTAGCTATGCCGGCAACCCTCTGCTTGGGCACTGCCCACGGGGGACAGAGCAGAGGCTCCTAAGGGTTGCACCCTCTCCTGGTGGCCAGAACAAGAGTGAGGGCAGAGGGCGGTGAGACTCGGGCCTGATTGGGTCGGGGGAGGCAGGAGGCTCACCCACAGACAGACGGTGGGCTGGCAAGTGCTCGAGAAGATAGAGGCCCCCTGTTGCTGCTGGAAGGGTGAGTGTGACAGGTCAGCTCCATCTCAGGCCCCTGGAACCTAAATGGCCTCTGGTGAGGGTGGGTGTGCAGCATGGAGCCCAGGTGTCTGCAGAGCTGACCCAGAGCCGTCCTGTTGGCTGAGATCTCGGGGAGGATGAGGAGGGCCTGATGGGTGCTGGTCTGGCCCCTGGTCAAGTCAGGCCACTGCTCACACCCCTGACCTCAGAGGCCTGGGCTACCATCTTTGTTTCTTTCTTTCTGCCCTCCTTGCAAACCCAGGTTGGTTATGTCAGAGTCCTTCACATAACCCTTTGATTTTCCCATCAAGTCTCCTCACCCACTACCCTTTCACCTCCTGCTGGACCTGCAAGGTCTCCCCCATCCTGGCCTGTCCACGATCATGGTCGCAGCTCTGGGACAGCTCCAGGTCAGTCCCTGGGGACCCTGATGGCACAGGTGCTGTTATGGTGGGGGAGGTTGGGGGAGACCTCCCAGAGAGCTGGCTGGGGGTACTGGAGGTGGTCCCCAGGCCGGGCAGGAGCATCCGTCTCCAGAGGAGGAAGAAGCGCCTGAGGAAGGGCAGGGAGAGGTGGGAAGGGAGGGGCAGACACAGTCAGGGGCCTTCACCCAGGTCTTCATCCTCAGCCACATCGGAGACTGCAGGCCTCTCACTGATTTTTGGGTAATTCAGCCTAGCCCAGATGTGGCTCTTGCTCCTTAGGGGATAAGATTTGGGTGTGGGGAGGGGGCCGGGACTCTGCTCTCTCTTGGGGTCCTAGGATTTGCAGTGGCCTCTAAGGGTCCCCTGCTGCAATAGGGGTCCCACTGTGTTACAGGATCAGCTCCTGCCTGGGATGCCTTTGTGCTCTGCAGGTGAGAAATTTCCTGCTCCCTTTTCAACCCGCAGGTCTGGGCACGTGGGGTGGGGGCATGCGGGAGACGGTGGCTGAGGTGAGGGGGCAGTTGCAGGGGGATACGCAGCTAGACTTTGTCACTCCTGCCTCCTCTGGGGCCCCTACCAGGACGTGGGGCCTGAGTCCTCGGGCAGCATGGGGTCCTCTGCCTCAGGGCACGCACCGATCCTGACCTCCGGTCCATGTTGGTCAGTTTCTTCTGCGCAGAGGGCTCTGGACCGACCTAAAGAATCAAGGCTAAGGGATCATTTGGAGTTCAGGCTGGAAGGTTGTTTGTGACCATTCGGTGCTCTCTGGGCCTGGCGGACAGGGAGGGGGCAGGGGCCTGGCATGGAGCTGCGTTAGAAGGGTGCAGTCACTCTATCTCACGTGGAAATAAACATATTTGATTCTTGATCATCTCCCTGGGGTCTAAGACTCTGGTCAGTGAGGTCAAAGACGGTCCTGGGATGCACAGCTTTGTGTGTCCCTACAAGGGCTGGGGTGGGACCACCCATCCGTGGCCGTAGCTCCCCCCTACCCCCCTCACCCCCGCCTTTTCATCACCCACACGTCGGTGCCCTTGGTGACCATCTCTTCCATCTGACAGTGAGTGGTGCAGCTAGATTTGAATGAGGGGTAGGGTCTTCGCAGGGTGAGCATGTGGGCTGGGATTGGTGTATGTGTGTGTGTGTGTCTGTCTAGTGGGGGCAGGGACGAAATATTCAACAGGGTTTTGGAGGAGGGAGGACGGAACTTGGTGGGTCTCTGGCTCCCACTGCAGCGAGCGTTGCCCCCTGCTGCCCACGGGGGAAACAGCAGCCCTGGCTTCCTGCATCTGGGTGGATCCCGCTCCCACCCGCTTGGAGATGCCCAGAAGCAGCTCAGCCCTCCTCTGGTTGCTTGTGTTCCTTTGGGGTCTCCAGGCCTCTTGTTGGATTTTGGCTCCTGGAGGCGAGTGGTCCAGTGGAGGATGTGGACCCGCAGGAGGGAGGGTGTGGGTGCTCATGTCACAGGAGTCTTGGGGGACTGAGGCTGCTTCCGCTTGGGTCCAACAGTCACCATGGAGGCCTATGTGCTCCCGGCAAGATCCCAGCGAGGGGCCGACATGCAGAGCACAGACGGCAGTCCTATGGGGAG
Organism: Eubalaena glacialis; assembly: GCF_028564815.1. Lineage (NCBI taxonomy): Eukaryota > Metazoa > Chordata > Mammalia > Artiodactyla > Balaenidae > Eubalaena > Eubalaena glacialis. Next base: position 110,403,784 of record NC_083726.1, on the reverse strand, counting down.
AGGCCTGGATATGCACTGTGAACTCGGAGTGGCTGGGACCTGGTGAATACAAACGGAGCATCTTCCTGTGCCTTCGCCGCACCTGGGAATGGAAAAGGGAGGATTCCCCCAGTCCTCTGAGCTTCTGCCGCTCTGCCCTCCCCACTCTACTGGGGACCCTGCGGAGAGGCTGGGCAGGGAAGAAGTTGCTCAGGTCCACTCTGCATTCTTTCTTTCTTTCTTTTTTTTAATTTTTATTTATTTATTTTGGGTTGCATTGGGTCTTCGTTGTTGCAAGCGGGCTTTCTCTAGTTGCGGTGTGCAGGCTTTTCATTGCGGTGGCTTCTCTTGTTGCAGAGCACGGGCTCTAGGCGCACGAGCTTCAGTAGTTGTGGCTCACGAGCTCAGTAGTTGTGGCTCGCGGGCTCTAGAGCGCAGTCTCAGTAGTTGTGGCACATGGGCTTAGTGGCTCTGCGGCATGTGGGATCTTCCCGGCCCAGGGCTCGAACCCGTGTCCCCTGCATTGGCAGGCGGATTCTTAACCACTGCGCCACCAGGGAAGCCCCACTCTGCATTCTTGTCCAAATTCCTTTCCAAATTCATTCCAGGCTTGTGGTGGGTTGAGTGCTGCTATCCTGGTTCTTGGCCGGAGCCCCAGAGACCATCTCGGATGTGCAGGGGCCTGGCCATTGCAGGAAGAAGGGGCAGGGGTGTTCATCTAGTGAGCACAGGCCAGGGACTTTCCAGCATTCCCCTCCTCTCCCCCAGCCAGGCTCTGTCCCCACCCCACCTTGAGCCCTCTTCTCTCTTCTCTTGCCCTACAGGAAGGACTTTTATTCTGAAAGAGCCAAGGTCCCTGGAGGTGGGGAGGTGACCAGAGGCTGGAGCTGGCCCTGACTCTGAACAGGCCCTATCCGTCTGGGCTGTTTTCCAGGGCAGCGATTCTGGGACCCTAAGGGAGGGGCTGTGCTGTCTTCAGTTGTCCCCCTTACCTTCTGTCCCCAGCCTTGCTGGACTGTAGGCAGAGGGTCCTAGAGGCCTGTTGCCTTCACACTTATTGTCACCTTCATGCCCTCATGGCCCTCATCTTTCTAGCCCTTGGCCTTGTATCCTTCATCTGCTTCCCTTTTCAGTCTTTTCTGGTGCTCTTGCCGCCTGTCCTTCCCAAAGCAGACATGGAGGCCAGGTCACTATTTAGAAGCTTCCAGCCTCCCCCAGCACCGGACAGAGGTCTCGCCCTGACCCGTCCCTCTTCCCCAACATGTAGGATGCAAGCATACAATGGCCAGGGCTCATTAGATGTCGGTCAGTGGTCTGTTGAACTCTGTGTGGCTGGGGCCGTGCCGTGGGCCTGGTTCTGTTGAGCCCATGAGGTTTCTCAAGAAGAAGGACAAGGAAATGGACAAGAAACCTCTCCCAGTAGCTCCCGTTTAAATTCTTGAATCCAGTCACACTTTTCCAAAAGGTCCACCAGTATGGTTTCCACTAATGCTCAAATGCTCAAAGCTGAGTTCTTAGATGGAAAATAAGAGGCCAGATGAATGAAAGAAAGTGGGGATCTGCTATTCTCTGGGCTCCTTTCCCCTTTGCCTGTTTCTCTCATCCAGGAGGCCAGATCTTGAACTGGATATGAGGTCGCTATTGGGCAGTGGAGTGTGAGAAAGAAAGGGCTTTGGCCTGGGGGCTGCAAGTTATAGATTAACATGGGGTGCAGGGAGGGGGGATGCAGAGGGAGGGTAAGTGGCCTGAGAAAGGGACTGCTGACCTGGGACCATCTGGGCTTGAAGGGGACACAGGCAAGAGGAGACTGGGGACTGCCGTGGTCCGGGGGTCCCTCAGCTCCCCTCGGGCTACTTGACCTTCCTGAAGACCTGCTCGTGCACTGCATCCCTTGCAGTCATTTCCTGAGGATAGAGTAGGAATAATGAGGACAGAGAAGGTTCTTGCCAGTCGATCCCCTTTCTCAAGGTCCTTGACCTCCATTGAATCCTTCAGGATACATCAGCTAGAGCACTCGATGTATGGGGAGTTGTATCGTTGTTGCAAACCCTCAGCTTTCCACCCCAGAGGAAGGAAGGTAGCTGGGTCAGGGAACTGAAGTGGCTAAGTCTCCATGTCTCCGGTCATGATTTACGGACATGCGTCTGACTTACAACCAGGGCCCACCTTGGCCACTCCACTTCTTCCTCTCTCCACTCTTTCCAGGGCTTCTGTTTTCCCTCCTTAGTTGCCTTCCTTGAAGGGAGGCGAGGCTGGAGTAGGAGACTGACTCGATTTGGGTAAGGGAACGCATCCTAGCTGGAGGCCCCCCTCTCAGACACACCCATTTGCGCCTCCTCTCCCAGCCCTCACCCTGCTCACCAGATACAACGTCTCTCCCTCCAGCCAGTGTCTCCAGCCCCGGTTAGGGACCTCCCCTTTCTCTACACATACCAGCTGCTCCTCTTCCCAGGTGACGATGGTCTATGGGGGAAAGCGGGAATAAAGGAAGACTTGGGGGGCAGGACACCCAAATGCCTCCAGCTCACTCTGGCTGGGCTGCCTGCTTTGCATCCAGCAGACACTGTCTTGCTCCAGTCCCTTGCTTCTGAGTGATTCAGCAGGACTCCCGTCCCCCACTCCTAAAGGCCACTGTTTGTGACAGTGACCATTTGGGCAGAGCAGGGATGAAGCAGGATCATGGGGGGGGGGTGTGAAATTGGGGGTTAGGGGATGAAGAACGGAGAATTTGTCCTCTGCCACTTCTGGTTGACCTGGAGGAGATTTTGGGAAAGAAGGGAGGTTGTTTGGGAGCCAACCAGGGAATCTCTTTTCTCCTTTTTCTCAGTCTCAAGGGCAGCTGCAGTGTCCCTGAGCATGAAGGATCAACCCCCCAGATCACAGCTGGGTGGGCCTGGGCCTTCCAATCATCATTGTTAGGCCCCCCAATAGGACAGGCCCCCCCTAAACAAGGAGCTCAGAATCTTATGGATTTTTTTTTTTGGCTGTGCCATGCAGCTTATGGGATCTTAGTTCCCCCGCCAGGGATCGAACCCAGGCCCCTGGCAGTGAAAGTGTGGAGTCCTAACCACTGGACCACCAGGGAATTCCCAGGGAGCTCAGAATCTTGACCAGATAGAGGAACAGTTGGTAGGTATCTGTGATACCAGGCAAGACTGTTGCTGGTGGGAGTGGGGAGGGAAGAGCTGCGTCTTCAAGGCAGTGAATTAGATTGGAGATGATGGGAACTTTCTAGCAAGGATAGAAACAGTGTAGAGGTAAGAAAGAAGAGTAGGTAGTTGTGAGGGGCTCTAACCCAGTATGTTTGTGTGGAGGCCCTTGGATGCAATGTGGAGTGTATGGACCTTACCTGGAATGTAACAAAATGTCACTGAAAGGGTATAAGTCAGGGAGTGTCGTGGTCACTTTTACATTTTAGATAGATCCTTGTGGCTACAGTAGGCAAGAGTGGATTAGAGGAGGGTCAAGACTGGGCACCAGATGAGAAATGAGGGCCTGAAATAAGGTGGTGACAAAGAGAAAGGTTAGGAAGGAACAGATAAGAGCCATGTAAACAAGTGACGCTCAATAGAAATACAGTAGGTCTTAAATGCAAGCCACATATATCATTTAAAAAATTTCTAGTAACCACATTAGAAAAGCAAAAAGAAACAGGTGAAATTAATTTTAATAATATATATTATTCAACCTAAAATATCCAAAATATTATAATTTCAGCATGTAATCAATATAAAATTTCTGAGATGTTTTACACTCCTTTTTGGTATTGTCTTTAAAATTCAGCGTGTATTTCACACTGATAGCACATCTCAATTTGGACCGGTTACATTTCAAATGTTCAATATCTGTATATGGCTAGTAGTTACCATACTGGACAGCACAGAAAAGTTATACAGGCTTCTTGACCAATTACATGTGGTGCGCGTGTGCATGCGTGTGCGTGCACACGCGCGCACGTGCTGGGAGCATGGCGGTAAGGGAACGCAAGGTAATGACTGTGACTCCCAGGCTTTGGTCCTGCTGGTTGTTGACATTGATGGAGACAGTAAATATAAAAGCAGGAATAGGTTTGTGTAGGAAGATCATGACTTTGGGTTTGACCTTGGGGCATGCAGATGGAAACATTTTGCAGGCAGTTGAAACTTCGCCCTGGAGCTCAGGTGGTGCCTCTGGCGGGAGAATCTGTGTCCAAGGCAGTTTATAGATGGTAACCGAACACATGGGTGTAGATGATTTAGCCCATGGATAGTATACAGACAAGAGAGAGAAGGTCAAGAACAAAATACTGGGGGGAAATCCCAGTTTAAGGGATTAATAGGGGAACTAGGGTCTGCAAAGGAGGCCAAAAGGAACACGTAAGAAGCAGAAAGGACTGCACGAGAGTGGGGTTAAAGAGGCTGAGGGAAAAGAGACTGTGGTGTCCGCAGGGTCACAGGCTAGAGGGTGAGCACGTGTTTGCTCATTGGCCTGAGGGTGACCTGCCCCTTTTGCCCTTTTGGCTGGCGCTAAGAGGGGGCAGGGGAGAAGTTGGAGGGAGTGGGTGCTGGGTGGGTGACAACAGGAGCCTGTTATCCTAGGGACTCCATAGCCTGCTGTGGTCATCACTTCCCCGGCTCTGGATGGGAAAGGTCACTTTATTTTGCCCCACCCTGTTAAGTGCCCCCTGCTCATCCACACCCCCTCCCCGCCAGCCTGAGAAAAGGTACCTGGCACTTCCGTCCATCCGTGATCCTCAAGTCCTCCTTAAACTGCACTCCCACCTCGAATTCCAGAACTTAGTTTCGGAAGGTGCTGAAGGTCTTCACTGTCACGTGGTTGCCCTGATGGTCAATCTCCTTGTCTGGCTCGAGCAGCAGCGATCTTCCGCAGAGCCATGTTGATGTCTACGGGGGCTGTCCTCTTAGGACGAGGGTCCCCTTAGCCAGCTGGCCAGGGGCTCCTCCACCCGCAGCAGGGTCTGGGACTGTAGATTTACTCCTTCCTAGTAATGCCCCTGGCTAGAAAAGGAGCCCAGCCCCCTGACCCCCAGCCTTTCCACGATGTCGAACCCTCGCATCCCCCCTCCTCAGTGGGACTGGAGGCAGGAAGGGAGAGGGGAGAACGGGAGTGAAAGGGTTCGGGAGGGGTGAGGCCATTACATAGAGCTTGCAGGTAGTCCTCCAAGTTCTTCTGCGAGACAAAGCAGTAGTAGCCGGTGAGGCTGGGAGGCATGGTCCAGGCTGGCCAAGGTGGAGGTCAAGATTTCAGGAGAATAGAGGGGACAGAGCAAGGAGGGAGGGGGTGTCATCTGACAGGTGGGGCTGGGAGACTCCTGGCCAGCCTCTGCACACACAGAGGCAGCTTGTGTAAGGTCTGTGCTACCAGGGTTTTTATAGAGCTGAGGCCCTGTTGCAGTAAGAGCTCCTGCCAGACTTGCTCCCCCCCCCCCCCCCCCCCCCCGCAACGCCGTGATGAGTGTGAGGCTGGTGTCTGCAGCTCCAGAGAGGGGCAGGGACTTGGCAAGTTTTTGCCTGACCTCGGCTTCTCCTGAGGAAGGAACCTGGACCAGGATCTGGGGCTGTCAGTCAGGCAACACTTGAGCCGTCCCGAAGGTCAGTTTTGGCTTCCAACCCATTTCTGGCAGGTTTGGGAACCGTCCTGAGACTCCGGGGGCAGCCTCTCCTGGGAGGGAGCCAGTCTTGCTGGGTGGAGAGGGGCGTCCTCTCAGACTCACCCAAGGGTGAGTTCTAACAATATCCTGAGATCTTGGGGCTGAGTCGGGGATCCCGAAAGGTATGAGGGGGAGGAGGTGGGGAAAGAAGGGGGGACAGCCAGGTGGCCGGGAGCCCCAGTGAAGAAAATCCTCCAGCGCTGGTCCCTACAGCTCCCTCGGACAGCTTCGCTGAGCTGGGGCCCCGACACTGGCTTTCCAGACTCTGTCCTATAGGACCATTAGGAGGGGAGCAGAGAAACTGCAGGGGGGGCCATCAGCAGCCTGACAAAGTCTGGCTGGAGCAGGGGAGGGAGGAGTCGGCTGGCTGTTCGGGAGAATTCTACGCGCTTTGCCTTGGGACCCAGAGGTTCCCCTCTCCTTTTGGAGTCACTGATGGTCCCGTCAGGCACCCCCGTCCGCAGCCCTTGGCCAGCCCACGCTTACCAGATGTCCTCCCATTGCGGGGGGCGGTGCGCCTCGATGACTGTGTGCCCCGCCCCGCACTCCCTCCCCGCGACGCGCACTCTTCTTTGCCTCTCCAACCTACCAGCCTCCCTGGCTTCAGAACCAACTGGGCTGGTTCATCAGGGTTTAAGGTGGGAAATTTGGGGCGAGCGGGTGAGGGAGGGTGAGGGAGGGTGAGGGAGGGTGAGCTCTTCCTCCGGTCCCAGAACCGGGTCCACGGGGCCCGGCTGCCCACCCCGTGGCTTCCTCAGAGACCTGGGGCTGGGAAATGAAATGCTAGCGTAGGTCGGGGTCAGGTTGTGAGTTTGACTGCGCGGTTCCCAGGAGGCACCCAGCAGGGACTCGCTGATGGAATGGGCTGTGAAAAGAGGTTAATGCAGAGTTGGTGATGGTGGTGGTGGGGTGACGCGGATACTGTCCCTCCTCGCCTCCCTCAGGTCTCCGTTGACGTCTCCTCTCCCCACCCCCGGGCTTCTCGCGTCTTCATTCTCGCCATGGCCCTCTTTTTTCCCACCCCCTCTACGGCTTTCCAGCTTCCTCCCCAGCCCCCGCAGTTCCCTTGCTCCCCCAGATTGCAGTCAGGGGAAAAAGCCCTAACACGTTCTCCCACCCCTGCTCTCCGGTCCCATTGGTTCCCTCCCCCCACCCCCTGCAGCACCTGGGCCACCCCCCCCCCCCAGTCACCCGATTGGCCAGCGGCCCCATCAATCCTCGCCTGGCCGTGCTGACGTCATCCTGCAGTAGCTGGGATGGGGTGGGCATGAGAGAGAGAGCCAGGACGCCGGGCTCCAGAGCGAAGGAGAAGAAGCCACTGCCAGTCCCCCACCTCAGCCGCCCAGGTTGGGGGGCTGCTCAGGTCTGCTCTATGGACTAGGGTGGGCGGCAGGCTCCTTTCAGTCTCTGCCCTGCTGCCTGCTCTCTTCCCTCCCCTCCTTGGAGAGCCCCTGCATCCCTCCCCCTAGGGGGAATAAGCGGACTTGAGGCTCCCGGGTAGAGCGATCGGGGCCCTGCCCTGCCCGCGCCACACCATGCCCCTCCTGCTCCTGCTCTTCTTGCTCGGCTCCCTGCTCCCCTCCAGCTCCTGCAACAAAGGTGAGTGAGGCGGGGGGCGGGGGCACTGAAGGAGGGGTCTCAGGGAGGGCGGGGGGGGGGTCGGGGTGGGCAGGAGCCCTTAAGGCTCCCTGGCACATGACAGGTGGTTCTTCAGACCATCCCCCTTCCCATCCGTCTTCTCAGACCTGCCCCCTTCTCTTCCCCCTCGCATCCCCCTTCCCACATCCTCCTCTCTGGTCCATCTCTACCCATGTGCTTCTCTTGCTCCCATTTGGTCCCCATTCCCATCCTGGGGTCTCTCTCTCCCCCTCCCCCAATCTCTCCCTCCTGGAGCTATCTCAGGTCTCGGAAGGACTTGCCCCTGAGGGGCGATACACATCTCTGGGCGGGTCTCCGTTTCCACCGGGGTGTGCCGGGGCTGAGGGGCGATACACGTCTCTGGGCGGGTCTCCGTTTCCACCGGGGTGCGCCGGGGCTGAGGGGCGATACACGTCTCTGGGCGGGTCTCCGTTCCCACCGGGGCTGAGGGTGTGTGGCACGTCCATCTGGTTCCTCTCCATCCCATCCTGGGGAGAAACTGTTCCCTGCAGCTCAGCAATTCGGAGCACGTATGTTTTGGCGTGTTCCTCTGCATCCATAACCTTCCGTCTGCATACAGCTGGGCTGAGGGTTACCAGAGCTGCCCTCTCTGCAGACAGCAGATAAATTCAGCTGGGTGAGGCCGTCTGAGGGACCAGGAGGGAGGGAGGGGGTGGGGGCCGAGGGCTCAGGTAGGTGGAGATGGGCAGGGAAGGGCAGAGGTGTGGGAGTGCTAAATGAGTGGTGAGAGGGGAAGGGAGAAGGAGAAGGGAGATGAGGTGTGGGAGGGGCTGAGAGGGGGGTGTACCAGGGTCAAGGTGGAGGCCAAAAAAAAAAAAAAAAAGAGAGAGAGGAATGAAAGGGAAATCAGGAAGAACAGGTGAGGAGAGGGGGAGGGGGCGAGTCCAGGAGGGAAGAGACAGGGAGCCCAGGAGTCAGTGAGAGGAGATGGACACAAGGAGAGAGTCGGGGGCCAAGAGGAAGGCAGCAGAAGGGCAGGGTGGGGCGTGAGCTGTGCGCAGCCCCTCCATCCTCGGCTCAATCTCTGACCTCAGCTGGCTCTGAGCCTCCTGCCACTTCCCGTGCTGCCTTTTGGGCACCATCTTGAGGCTTTCTCCTCCGCCACTAGAGAAGGGGGTTATGGCGGGTCCTCGGCGAGGAAGGGGCCGGCATTCAGATACCAGAAGGCTTTGGGGGTTGTCACTGGAAGAAAGAATGTAAATCAGGATTTCTTGCTCACCATGACATACTGGGGATGAATTTCCTTTTGGAGACTCAGTTTCCCTCTGATGATGTGTCTTCCTCTGCCCAGGTCTCGCTGATGGGCCATCGTGGATGTGCTTTGGGAGCTTAGGTGTTGGCTTGATGGGATTCAATAGAGCAGGCAGTGGAGGTTGGCGTTGGTGAGGGGAAGGGAGCCCCTCACCAGGCTGGTGGGAGATTGGTCCTGGGGAGGAGACGTGATTGAGTTGAGTCTGGTAGCAGATGGGGAGATCTGGAGGCTGAGTGAGTCCCACATCCATCGTGGATTGGCTGGTGGCTGAAGGGAAGAGGGGTGGGGTAGGCGAGAATTAGGACTCAGCCATGAGTCTGTATAAGAGCGGGGTTCAGGGAGTGTGGGGTTTGGTGGCCTTCTGGGGGACGTAGGACTGTGTTGGTTATGACTGTGTTCTCTGGGTGTGAGGGTGAGAAGCAAGGAGAGGATTTGTCGTGTTTCTAGGCCAGTTCGATAATCCCTGAGGATGTCGGCTTTGCTGGGCCCAGTCATTCGGCATTGATTCCTCTGCTCCATCCCTGCCCCTCTCTGTCCTCCTCCCTCTGTCCTATATATTTTCCCTTCTCTCTTTTCTCCTCTTCCCTCTCCTCTGGGAGAATGGCCTTAGGATGGGGCTTGGCCGGGAGAAGAAGGGATCAGGATTGAAATGGGGTGGTGGTGGTGGAGATGATAAACAATCAGGATCTCAGGAAGCTTCTAGTCTGCTTTTCCTAATCTCAACTCTGCCCTTAATCTATCTCTTCCCTTTTCCAGGGCCTTCTGATGGCCCACCACTGCTCCCTGAAGGCCCAGTGTCCACACTGTAGCTCTTGAAATCCCTAAAGAAAGTCTCCACCTTCTGACCAGGTTTCCCAGGGGACATGGCAGTCCGCCTCCCCCCAGGGCAGGCTGTGGCCATGGAAACTGTCTCTCCCGTGACCTCCTGCAGACCCTCTGCCTCCTTTCATGGATGACTTCTTGTCCTCAGTCCTTTCTCCTGCAGGTGTTTCTGCAGGGGCTGGATAGGGTGGTGATGCTGGAGTGTGTTGTCTGGAGGTGGAGGGCCGGCTCACAGGTGCTTCCTCTCCTCTCCCTGGGGGGGCAGCCAACAAGCACAAGCCGTGGATCGAGGCGGAATACCAGGGCATCGTCATGGAGAATGACAACACGGTTCTGCTGAACCCACCACTCTTTGCTTTGGACAAGGATGCCCCCCTGCGCTATGCAGGTCAGTGGGGTTGGGGCAGAGGAGGGCGGGTGGGATAGAGAGAAGTGGGCGGGAGGGCAGGGGCAAGGGAGGAGAGGGGAGGTCCTGGGAGGGAGAGCAATGAGGACGTGGGGGAAGAGGAAGAAGTAGACTCCAGGAGGAAATGGGCCACGGCGAAGAACGGTGGTAAAATAAAGGGGGCCAGAGAGGAGGACGTGGGCAGGTGGGGGTCAACGCAGTCAGATTTTGCCAGATCTCAGACCTGGGGGCTCTGAGAGGTTGCCGCTCAGGGAAGCTGGGGTTGGAGCCGAATGTCTGATAATTAATGCTTTTCCATGTGCAAGAGAAGGGACGGGGGTTTGGAGGGAGAGGTGAAGTGGGAGGCTGAGGGGGGTTGGCGAGTGCGAGAAGGAGACCCTGGAGGTGATGCGGGAGCTGCGTCCTTCCCTCCCCCCCGGCCAGGTGAGATCTGTGGCTTCCGGCTCCATGGGTCTGGGGTGCCCTTTGAGGCCGTGATCCTGGACAAGGCGACAGGAGAAGGGCTGATCCGGGCTAAGGAACCCGTAGACTGCGAGGCCCAGAAGGAGCACACCTTCACCATCCAGGCCTACGACTGCGGCGAGGGCCCCGACGGGGCCAACACCAAGAAGTCCCACAAGTGAGGACGCTCCTGCCCCTGCCCTCTGCTGCAGGCCCCCCCCTCCTCCCAGGCCCCCCACCATCCTCTGTCCTCGCCGTCACTGACTATCGACCCCCTCCCTGCTCTGTTCCTGGGGTTTAGGGACGGGGCCTTGTCCTCCAGGAGCCTTCAGCCAAGGGGACAGAAGCATGTGGTAGAACTCGGTGGGATCTAATCTTGGCTCTGCCTCTTATGACCTTGGGCAACTTCTTAGCCTTTCTGGATTTGCTTTTCCTTGTCTGTAAAATGGGGTGATGATTATGCCTACTTCTTCAGGTTACTGTGAAGATGAAAGGAGATGGTTTGTATAAAAAGCAGGCACTGCAGTGCCTGACACTGAAAGGGGTCAATACACGGAGTCAGGATGCTGAGAGAACGAGGAAGAGGACGGTACATTCAGCACACGCCCAGATTCCTTCCGACTGTCCAGCCGTCTGCAGTGTGTGCCACACTCACACACACACACAACATGCACACGCACAGCAGTGGGTGAGGGTGGGCAGGAGATGGCTACGGCAGGAAGAAGGCTGGGGCTCAGGGCTCCGACATCTGTTCCCAGCTCACTTCTCCTTTGAGAATGGGAGGAAGATGGGCAGTCAGGACTCCTGGGCCACTACGAGGCACTAGAGATAAATCACTCCTTGTGATGACTCAGTTCCCATTTGGAGACAGGACCCTTGACTCTGGGCCCTGGGTGTCAGGATCTGGGCTGGGGGCAGGGCTCAGCATGAAGGGCTTAGCCCCCTCCCCAACCTCTGCTTGCCCCGCGGGGGCCTGGGCGGGGGAGGGGGCACGGCTGGCTTGCTCACTGCACACGTCAGATGACTTGTGACTCTGGTACAAATGCCACTTCCCTGAATATGGTTGCTTTTAATTTGGTTTTTATTCTGCATCTTCCTTTTTTTCTTTAAGAAGGTTTATTTATTATTTTTTTTATTTTTGGCTGCGTTGGGTCTTCGTTGCTGCTTGCAGGCTTTCTCTAATTGCAGCGAGCGTGGTCTACTCTTCGTTGTGGTGCGATGGCTTCTCATCGCGGTGGCTTCTCTTGTTGCGGAACATGGGGCCTAGGCACGTGGGCTTCAGTAGTTGTGGCCCACGGGCTCTAGAGCGCAGGCTCAGTAGTTGTGGCACATGGGCTTAGTTGCTCCGTGGCATGTGGGATCTTCCTGGACCAGGGCTTGAACCCGTGTCCCCTGCATTGGCGGGCGGATTCTTAACCACTGCACCACCAAGGAAGTCCCTGCATCTTCCTTGATTATCCCATTGTATTTGACTCTCAGGAAGGAACAACCTGCTGGACACAGAATCCTCTGTCTCACGTGGCTGTCCCCAACCTATAGCATTCTGTACAGAAGTCATCAAAATCGGCCGCTGGTATCCCCTGGGGTCGTTCCTCACCCAGCACATCAGTCACCCTTTCCCCGGTGCTTCCTGTCCCTGGCTGTGCCTGGTGCCCTGGTTGGGGGGATAAGCGTGCCCACTGCCCCAGGCTCCAGGACCTGCTGGTCCTGCCTGCTCTGCTTCCCTGTCTGGACTCCTACTGGTGGCTGACTCTTCCTCGTCCTCCTCCCGCTCTGGCACCTGCAGGGCCACCGTGCACGTGCGGGTCAATGACGTGAATGAGTTTGCCCCAGTGTTTGTGGAGCGGCTGTACCGCGCGGCCGTGACCGAGGGGAAGCTGTATGACCGCATCCTGCGGGTGGAGGCCATCGATGGCGACTGCTCCCCCCAATACAGCCAGATCTGCTACTACGAGATCCTCACGCCCAACACCCCCTTCCTCATCGACAACGACGGTGAGCCCCTGCCACCCCAGCTGCTCAGCCCTGGGCGCCCGCGTCCCTCAGGACATCTCGGGGCTGTGCCCTCCACTTCTGCCCCTCACATCCTCATTCCTCACCCTCCTTCCCAGATGTGGAGCCTCCTTCCCTAGATTCCTTCCTCCCAGCTTCCCGCTGTCTAATTCACCTGCTGCCCTGTTAGCTCACAAGTCCTCCCTGGCCTCCCCAGACTTTCTCTAGTGCTCCTGACCCTCTCCATCCCCAACCCCCACCCCAGGGAACATTGAGAACACGGAGAAGCTGCAGTACAGTGGCGAGAAGCTCTACAAGTTTACGGTGACGGCTTATGACTGTGGGAAGAAGCGGGCGGTGGATGACGCTGAGGTGGAGATCCAGGTGAAGCCCACCTGTAAACCCAGCTGGCAAGGTGAGGAGCTCCACTCTGGGACCTGTCTTGTAACCCATCTTTCACTTTGGTCTCCCTTTTCATCCCTTCTGACAACCACAGGGGTTAGGCTAGGAGTCAGGGGAGGGATATTTGGGGCAGGCTTGTAGCTGCCTACCCTGGCTGGCTATTTTCGTAGGAGCTTGAGACTGTCCGTGGATGTGGCCAGAGCAGAATGGATAGGAGGGGCTGCCTTACCCATCTCCCTGTCCACTGCCAGCTCCCTCTCACCCCTGCAGGCTGGAACAAAAGGATTGAATATGCACCAGGCGCTGGGAGCTTGGCTTTGTTCCCTGGTATCCGCCTGGAGACCTGCGATGAACCTCTCTGGAACATTCAGGCCACCATAGAGCTGCAGACCAACCATGTGGCCAAGGGCTGTGACCGTGACAACTACTCAGAGCGGGCACTGCGGAAACTCTGTGGTGGGTGTGCCCCCCTTGGCTCCCCGGGCCTGTCCTCTGTGCCCCCTACCCCCAGCCTCTGCCTGAGCCTCCTCTGCCTCTGTCTTAATAATCTGTCTTGGGAATTCCCTGGCGGTCCAGTGGTTAGGACTCTGCGCTCGCATTGCAGAGGGAGCAGGTTCAACCCCTGATCGGGGAGCTAAGATCCTGCAAGCCGCGTGTTATGGCCAAAAACAGAAATAATGAATCTGTCTTACATCTTCCTTTGCCCATCCATAGATGTATATATCCGCCGGCATGTGGTTATCTCTTGTGGTCCAAAGAGCACATAAATATGTGGTTGGCAAAGATGCATGATTGTGGCCCAAGAAAGGCACCAGATACATTATGGGACAATGGCAGGGAGAGATGAAGAGTTGGAGTTGAGGTCACTGGAGAGCTATTCCTAGCCATTCCTTTCTCGTCTCTGAAAGGCCAGAAGAGGCGGTGAAAGTAGCTGTAGGAAATCTTTTCTTGTCCCTCTCTCCCTGCCTGCATCCTGTTCCCCATCTGCTGCCTCTCCGCTCTGACACCTGTGCCTTCTGGGGCTCCGGCAGGCGCGGCCCCTGGGGAGGTGGATCTGCTGCCCATGCCCGGCCCCAATGCCAACTGGACGGCGGGCCTCTCGGTGCACTACAGCCAGGACAGCAGCCTTATCTACTGGTTCAACGGCACCCAAGCTGTGCAGGTGCCACTGGGTGGCACTGCTGGGCTGGGCTCCGGGCCCCAGGACAGCCTCAGTGACCATTTTACCCTGTCCTTCTGGATGAAGCACGGTGTAACTCCCAACAAGGGCAAGAAGGAAGAGGAAACCATCGTGTGTAACACTGTCCCAAATGGTGAGCCTTCCTTAGGGCACCCGTCTGAGTGTGGAGAGACTGGCTTCTTGTCCTGCCTCTGTCGCTGTCCAGCCTGTGACTGTGGACGTGTCACTCCTCTCTCTTCATCTGTAAGATAGCAGTGCTAGGTTTCGTATTGCTGTGATTTACTCCCAACATGACAAGCTGAGACCCTACTGCTCTCAGAGTGATGGAACCGCCCACCGCCCTTCTCATTTGCAGCTGCCTGATCACCCTGCATCCACCGTGTAGTAGACTGCCCCCCAAACCTGCTCCCCTTAAAGCCCCCCATTGCCGTAGAAGAGCCTGAGTAATGCTGTGCCCCATTCTTCCTCTTCCACCACCCCATCCTCCTCCTTTAAGGGCTAGTGGGCTCCAGCCCCCAGGACCCCTCTTCCCTCTATGGCAGTAGCACAGCCCTCTTGGGGGGCTCAGCCTTGACCTGCTCTTTCATTTCTGCCTCTTCTCGGAGCTCATCTCTCTTGACCTGAAAAGGAGTGTTGCCCATGAAGTTTGTATTAACCAAAGGACCGGTAAAGATCTGGGTGGGGGCAGGCTGGCCAGTGTCCCCCCTCAGCCAGTCAGAGTGACCAAGAGAAGCCCGACGCTGGACTCTGTGTGTGTGTGTGTGTGTGTGTGTGTGTGTGTGAGAGAGAGAGAGAGAGAGAGACAGAGAGACAGAGAGAGAGAGAGAGAGAGAACCTGAGAGAGAGAGAGAGAACCTGAAGGGATGAAGAGAATCAGGCATCCCCTCCCTCCTGGTGCTTTGAAGCTGTTCTTGCCCACGCTTTGTGTTTGACCTCTGTCCCCATCCTCTGCCCTCAGAGGACGGCTTCTCTCACTACTCGCTGACCGTCCATGGCTGCAGAATTGCCTTCCTCTACTGGCCTCTGCTGGAGAGTGCCCGGCCAGTCAAGTTCCTCTGGAAGCTGGAGCAGGTGAGGCCGGAGCCAGGCTCCTGGGAAAACTGGGTGGATGTAACTTGCTTTCAGAGGAGGAGGTCCTAGGGCAGGGGTGTGCATTTTCTGGGTTGCCCTGTGTCCCTTCTTTCAATCTCCACTTTCAGTTCCTGACTATTTTTACACCCCCCTGCCCCCCACCCTGGCTCCGTTCTCTTGTTCTCTTTTTTCCAAGCCTTGTCTCTTGCAGAAAGCACTCCTGGATTTAAAGGAAGTAGGGAACAAATTACTACGAACACCAAACCCGACCAACCATCTTTCCCCTCTTGTTTTCTTTCATCTGTTTCTTACCTAGAATCTTACCAGTGCAGATCCTGACTCTCAAGCAGTCAGCATGTTGTAATTGAGGAAATAAGTAATCTGAGGTACATAGATTAGGTTTGAGTCCCGCTAGGGGAACTTCCTAGCCATGAAATCTTGGTAAATATGTTTACAACTCAGTTTTTTTTTACCTATGAGTTGAGGATAATAAGAATTCTATATCCCAGGGTTGTTGTAGGATTAAATGATGTAATAGACCTTTATAGACTAAAAAGCAGTATATATATGTGTGTGTGTGTTTGTATATTTATATATCCATGCACATATATATATATATACACACATATATATGTTTATAAATTCTCACTATTTTCATGGTTATGAGGGATAAATAAAAATGGGCAAAAAAGAAAAAAAAAGAAAAGAAAAATCTCTTGAGCCAACAGTTGCAGCCTCTTCTTTATTCATTCTCCAAGCTGACCACAAGGACCGTGGGGATGAATTGTGTTTCCATCTCCTTCTGTTTTTCTCGTAAGCCCCGGTGGAGTGGCTGAGTAAGCAAGTGGCTGAAAAAAGGCAGGAAATGGAAGAGAGAGAAAGGGGAACGAAAGCCCACAAACTGGATAATTGAGGGCTGTCTACAAAAGCTTCTGCTTTTTGTGGCACTCTTTTTTTATTTTTTAATTTATTTTTTTATCTTTTTAAACATCTTTATTGGAGTATAATTGCTTTACAATGGTGTGTTAGTTGCTGCTGTATAACAAAGTGAACCAGCTATATGTATACATATATCCCCATATCTCCTCCCTCCTACGTCTCCCTCCCACCCTCCCTATCCCACCCCTCTAGGTGGTCACAGAGCACCGAGCTGATCTCCCTGTGCTATGTGACTGCTTCCCACTAGCTGTCTATTTTACATCTGGTAGTGTATATATGTCCATGCCACTCTCTCACTTTGTCCCAGCTTACCCTTCTCCCTCCCCGTGTCCTCAAGTCTCTTCTCTATGGCTGCATCTGTATTCCTGTTCTGTCGTGGCACTCTTTTAAAGAGATATTCTGCCATTTGCTTCTTCTGGATCTTTCCCCCATGTTGCTAATACTGGTAACATTCCTCTTTCTATTTTTCTTTAATTTACCCTTATTTATTCAACAAAGATCTAGTAAATACCAATTCCCTGCCATTCTGCTAGGTTCTGGGGATACAATGGGGTCTAAGATGGAACAAAATCTCTGCCTTCATGGAGCTTACATTTTAGTTGGGGAGATAGATTTTTAAAAAGTAAGCAGACATATACACATGATAAATTGTGATAAATGCTGTGAAAGAAGAAGCAAGGGACTGAGGTAGAGAATAGGAGGCAAGGAGAAGGGAACTCACTTTAGATTGGATGTTCAGGGAAGGCCTGATGGAAGTGAAATGTAAGCTCATCCTGAAGGATGAGACAGAGCTGTGAGGAGAGAGAGTTCCAGGCAGAGGGAAGAGCAGATGCAAAGGCCCTGAGGCAGGAAAGGAATCAGCATGTTGCAAGCATGGAGAGAGGACCAGGGAGTTAGAGCACAGTGGACGAGGGCAGAGACTGGGTTTGAGGTTGGAGAGCTGGATAGTGATCAGGTGTATGGTGGACTTTGTTGGTTGGGGTCATTTGGATTTTGTCCTATGAGAAGTCTTTTGAAGGGTTTACAGCAGGGACGTGACCTGATCAGATTTACATTGTAAGAAGATCCCTTTGTATATGTATATGTATAACTGATTCACTTTGCTGTACACCTGAAACTAACACAACATTGTAAATCAACTACACTCCAATTAAAAAAAAAATCTTAAATTTTGAAGGTGCTGCTCCACCAAATTTGGGATGTATTTCTCAAATTAACTAAAAATTTTTGGGACTTCCCTGGTGGCATGGTGGTTAAGAATCTGCCTGCCAATGCAGGGGACATGGGTTCGATCCCTGGTCCGGGAAGATCCCACATGCCGCAGAGCAATTAAGCCTGTGTGCCACAACTACTGAGCCTGTGCTCTAGAGCCTGTGCTCTAGAGCCTGCGAGCCACACCTACTGAGTCCGCGAGCTGCAACTATTGAAGCCCACGCACCTAGAGCCGGTGCTCCGCAACAAGAGAAGCCACCGCAATAAGTCCGCGCACTGCAACGAAGAGTAGCCCCCGCTCGCCACAACTAGAGAAAGCCCGCACGCAGCAACAAAGACTCAACGCAGCCAAAAAAAAATATTTTTTTTTTGTTGCAAAAATAGGAAGGATTTTTCTAATTTTGCTTCAGAAAAGATTTGTTTACAAGTAATTTATTTAATTTGCAATTAGCTATGATTTTTCAACAATTGTCATTTATATTTGGGAACATTTGTGAAGTGAGGAGAATCCAATCTTTTCAAATGTAATGAGTTGTTAATGAATACTAAGTTTGACAACATTAAATTCAGTAGAGATTTAAAGATTAAAAAAAAAAAAAAGGAGATCCCTTTGGCAACTATGGGAGGAAGGTATCGGAGACACCGAAGAGTGTAAGTGCTCAGACGAGACTGTTGCAACAGGGAGAGACTGGGGACTTGAATGATTGGGTGGCAACGGAGATGGAGAAAACGGCACAGAAACCCACAGCTTTTGGTTCTGTTTGGACTCGGGATGGACAGCACCTGCTGACGGACCGTGTCGTACTCCTCTTAGGAATGTTGATGCTTTTATAGGTTTACCTGCAGAGTGGAATTTTAGGTACGAGGTTGGAGCCTGATAGATTCTGGGCAAGGATATTATTCCTTGAGCTGGGTGGGCAGCAATTCACTAGTAGGACCTGTGGATAGGACAGGGTCTATGAGGGACTGTCCCCTGCCTTCCAGGAGGTGGGGCAGTGCCTTGCGTTCGTTCCCTGGGGATGATGTGACTGACAGGTTCCTGCCCTTCCCCACCCCCCAGGTCTGCGACGATGAGTGGCACCACTATGCTTTGAACCTCGAGTTCCCCACGGTCACACTCTATGCCGATGGCATCTCTTTCGACCCTGCCCTCATCCACGACAATGGTCTCATCCACCCGCCCCGAAGGGAGCCTGCGCTCATGATTGGGGCCTGCTGGACTGGTAAGGCCCGCTGAGCTTCTCCACGGAGGCGCTGATGGTTGGGGCCTCCCGTGGCTGATGGAGGAGCAAGGGCAGCCTGACCTCGTGAGCTCATAGCCCTGCAGTTGGGCAGGGAGGCTGGGAAAGATCTCTTGGGGAGGAGACCACAGCCCCTCAGGTCTCCTTCCTGTTGGACTGGTCATCACCTCTGACTCGGGGGAATTTCCTGCTCAGGCACCACCAGCATCTTTCTCTCTGTAACTTCAGTCACTTCCCACTTTGTTCCATCCCAGTGATGATGATTCCACAGCCCGTTCCCCTGCTGGAGGACGGTAACCCTACAGAGGGTCAGCAACCTTCTAGCTTTTAAGCTGTTTCTTTCATCTTTTCCTTCTGGGAGGGTGTGTGTGTGTGTGTGTGTGTGTGTGTGTGGTGTGTTTGTGTGTGTGTGGTGTATTTGCATATGTGGTGTGTGTATGTATGTGGTGTATGTGGTTTGTGTGTATAGTGTATCTATGTATGTGTGTGTGTGTGTGTGTGTTGTACCAGAGCCCTTGTGTTTCCTCAGCAGCATATTTGGAGTTTGTCTATAACAGAGGCCTGAGATAATCTCAGACATGACAAAAGAAGGGCTGGGATTCAGCAGAGAGGTTCAAGTCCTACACGGGCAGGGGCAATGCCTGGAAGACCTCCCCGTCCTCTCTGTCAGTCTGGCCGCACATCCCTGAGCTCACTGGCACTTTTTCTCCCCCAGAGGAGAAGAACAAAGAGAAGGAAAAGGGAGGCGACAACAGTACAGACGCCACAGCAGGTACTTGCGTGTGAGATCTGGAGGCCGGAGAGCTAGCATCTCAGCTTAGGGCTCCGGCTCCCGCGTCGGCGCGGTCCTACCCGGCCTCACCGTTCACCGCCTCGCCCACCACCAGGGGGCAGAGCCTCCGAGCACCGCAGCCAGGCGGGCTCGCCCGGGAGAGGGCGGCCAGATGGAGCCGGGCTGGGCGCCGGTGTCCTTTCCTGCCCAAGGAGTGAAGTCGAGGGTCCTCGTGCTGGCTTTCCGCGTGGCAGAGCGCAGAGCGCAGGGGGCAGGAGGCAGCCACGCGGCCGGGAGAGCTGGGCATCCCTGAAGCTCACGCGCCTCCTTCCCGGTGCTGCCCGCATGCACCGTGAAGACCCCCTCGCGCACTCTCCTCGTTTTCTGCCTTGAGTCTCCTCTTTCCTCCCTTTGGTCCTGCTTTCCTTCTCTTTTTGCCTCTGCCGGGAGCTTTTCTCATTTCTGTGGCTTCTATTTTTCGCCCTCCGTCTCCGCCCACCCCCGGTTTTATTCTGTCTTCTCGCTCTGCCTTGTCCCATCTTCCCTTAGCCTCCCTTGCCGCTCATCAATCTTTTCTTCTTTTAGCTTCCACCTGGCTCCTTCCCGTCTTCTTTCTCCAGCCTGCTGCTCTTTCTCTCAGCCCCCTCTCCTTGTGCCTCCCCCTGTACTCCCCCTCGCCTCCTCTCACCTCTGGTCCGCCCCTGTGTTCCTGCCCTAGGAGACCCCTTGCCGATCCACCACTACTTCCACGGCTACCTGGCCGGTTTCAGCGTGCGCTCAGGTCGCCTGGAGAGCCGTGAGGTCATCGAGTGCCTCTATGCATGTCGGGAGGGGCTGGACTATAGGGATTTCGAGAGCCTGGGCAAAGGCATGAAGGTATCGCCCCTTCCTCTGGCCCCCTCCCTCCAGGCATGCCCCCTGACCCTGCCCTTCCCCACCCCCACCTCTGCTCCCTTCCTCTCCCGCCTCTGGTCGTGCTCTCAGCCCTGTCTGTGTCTGGGGCCCAGGTCCACGTGAACCCCTCGCAGTCCCTGCTCACCCTGGAGGGGGATGATGTGGAGACCTTCAACCATGCCCTGCAGCATGTGGCTTACATGAACACTCTGCGCTTTGCCACGCCCGGCGTCAGGCCCCTGCGCCTCACCACTGCCGTCAAGTGAGTGTTGGGTGGGCGGGCAAGTCACAGAACAGAGCCAGTGTCAGAACTCCTTGGCCTTAAGCACCGCCAACGGCTAGGTGCACCTCCCTCGTTTTAGGGATGAAAAACTGACCTGCCCAATTGACACAGCAATGCTGGAAGAAGAGCCTGGACCCGACTCAGATTTTCCAATAAAGGGTTCATGACTCTTCCCACTGAAGCACACCTCCAGGATTTGGGGGTTTTAATCTCTGTGTCTCTGTGCTGATACGTAAAGTGGGTACTGGATTGGGAGCCAGGAGACCTGACACTAATTCTGACTCAGTACTAATTCTCTGGATGACCTTGGGCAAAGACCTCTAGTTGCTTGATTCATCAAGCTCTTGCAAGATCAAACAGGATGATCTAAGTCTGGTGATTGGCAGCCTATGGCCCCAGGATCAAATCTGGCCTGCTGCTCATTTGCATATTGTTTATGGAAATGAGCTGCTTTCACCCTGTGATGGCAGGGCTGAGTAGTTGGGACAGAGACTGGTACAAAAAGTCGAAAATATTTACTGTCTGGCCCTTCATAGAAAAAGTTTGCTGACTTTTGAGTTCTAAGTGAAGGATTCTGAATTCTTTCAATGAAAAATTGTGCATTACTTCAAGGTTTAAGTATATTAGGTATTTAAAAATACACATTGATTGAGAGGTCATGAAAGCATAAGAGTTATGGACACAGAGTCGTTTACTTACTAGCTTTTTAAAAATAAATTTATTTATTTAATTTATTTATTTTTGGCTGCATTGGGTCTTCGTTGCTGTGCGTGGGCTTTCTCTAGTTGTGGCGAGCGGAGGCTACTCTTCGTTGCGGTGCGCGGGCTTCTCATTGCAGTAGCTTTTCTTGTTGCGGAGCACGGGCTCTAGGCGTGCGGGCTTCAGTAGTTGTGGCACACGGGCTCAGTAGCTGTAGCTCGTGGGCTCTAGAGCACAGGCTCAGTAGTTGTGGCACACGGGCTTAGTTGTTCCGCGGCATGTGGGATCTTCCCAGACCAGGGCTCGAACCGGTGTCCCCTGCATTGGCAGGCGGATTCTCAACCACTCCGCCACCAGGGAAACCCCTTACTAGCTTTTTAGCACTGAGAAAATGCCATAGAGCAGGGATAACAACAGAATCTAACTCGTGGAAATGTTGTGAGGGTAAATGATAGAATCCAGATCAAATGCCCAGTGAAATGCCTGTTCTGCCAACACTGGCTATTGTTATACAAAGGCATTTTCACCCCGTATTATGTTTACGGGGCAGTTTTTAGGAGCTACTGCCATCTAGTGGGTGGATCACATAATGTAGGGGTCAGGATTCCTGTGTTCCCTTCTCCCCTGCTCTGCCTCAGTTTCTCCAAAAGCTATCTGAAGGGAAACATCTCTGACTTGTCCCTATCCTGGCATGGGTGGGTTTGGAGAGGAGAGGGCTCTGAGCCCTGGACGGTGACCGGGCATGATCGTCAGGCCTCCCAGAGCTTCGGAAGGCAGGGGCAGGGCTTTGGGGAATTGGGCTGCTGGTCCATGGTGTGGTCCTGGCGGGGAGCTGAAGGCCACGGCAGATGAGGTCACGTGGGTGCAGATCTGCGCTGAGGATGCGCCCCACCGTGTTCTCATCAGAACTCTAGCTGTTAGAGGGCTCTCACCCAGCTACGAAGGTATGAAGGGCTTCATCCCTCAGGGACCAAGGAATGGCCTCATCCCCTTCGTAGGCTCAGGAGCCACGTCAGAGGGAGGGCTCTGTCTTCTGGCTTAGGGTGGAGCTCTGCATGGGGCAACCCCACAAGCGGGGAGTTGACACCCTCTTTGTTGACTGGCTTATCTGAATTCCTCCAACCTCTTTCCTGCCCAGGGAAGAGGCTTATCCAAGGACTGGGAACCTGACTTTGGTCCTTCAGTAGAGGGAAGGGGCCTTTTTCCTTTATGAGGTTAAGGAGAGAAGTCTCATTTCTCCATTTTAGGGCTACCATGTGGTTACTGCTACCCTAACACTTCCTTGAGGTTGAAGGAGAAAATATAGAGGGGTGTGTGTGTGTGTGTGTGTGTGTGTGTGTGTGTGTGTGTGGAACAGGGAGAGATACCCAGCAGCACCTTCCTTCCTGTGATGCATATCCTTGCCCTGGTCCATGTGGCTTCCCTACCTTCCAGTGTTCAGTGCTTGGACCTCTGTCCATTTAAAGCCAGATTTATGCAGCCATTCAGTCAATGTAGGTTTCCCCTGAGTTTTTAATTTTTTTTTAAATCACTTGGATTCTTGGAAAGCGCATCTGGCTACCACATCTTTTTCTCTAGCTTTGTTCTCTTTTCCTAGCTCTTGAATTTCTTCCTGCTTGTTGTAACCTCTATCTAGAAGTTCTGCCAGCACCTCAGATAAACGAGCTAAAGCTTAATAATGAACTTCGATGCCTGAACTAGCCCCTCCCCCTGAATTCTCTGCTTCTGTAATGGTGTCTCTGTCCTTGCAGTTACCCCGGCTTGCAGCTTCTGAATCGCCTTTGATTCCTCCGTCTTTATCCTCCACACCCCATCGGTTACTAGGTCACCTAGATCCCGCTCTGCGCCCATGTCTGGCATCTGTCTCCTATTCTTCCATGTCTGCTGTTATGACTCCAGCAGCTCTCATTACCTCTCATCTGGCCTATTGCTCTAGCCTCCTAACTAGTGGACTATCTCTAGTATTCTAACTTCAGTTCGGTTTCTACCCAGAAGCTAGGTTAGTGATCTGAAATGAGAATGTCCATCCTCACACTTCCCTGCTGAAGAAGACATCCATGGTTCCCTCCTGCCCACTGCACAAAAATTGCACTCAAAGCCCATGACCATCTGGCCCAGTGTTTCCTGCCTCATGTTCCTCTACTCCCCTTCGTGTGTTCCTCACCATCCGCTCTAGGGTCAACTTTCTGCCCTCCTCCAAAGGCTAGCTCACTTGCTACCTCTCTTCATTATTCCTACCCTCCCTTGCCAAATGCCCCACTCCCATCCTAGCCAGAAACAACCTCTCCCACTCTGAACTCTCGTGGGTTTGTGTTTGTTCCATTCATGTGATGGTGACCATGTTGGCTCTTGTTTTAAGGTTTGCGTGCCAATTCTAATGTCTTGACCAGTTCATTAGTGTCCTTCGGGTCTGGACCAGCCCCCTAGTACCTTTTGGGTCCCCTTTGGATCACCCATCATAGTGGGAGTGTCTGTTGGAGTCTGTGCTTCCAGAGTTAGCTGGGGTTGTTTTCCAAGAGGCTTTGATCCGGGTCTCGCTGGACGACTGTGCAGACTGTCTCAGGCCCTGCTCCTTATGGCACAGGAGCTCAGCAAACTGTGGGTTTGGTACCTTCAGGGGCTCTGCGTTCATGGTATCCGCTGAGGTTACACCTTCTCCCTCTGGCTACAGTAGTCAAGCTGGGCCTGCTCGGTAATACGTGTGATAGTCCTCTCAACAAAATCATTTCTGTTAGCCCAGGTGTATGGACCACAGGCCCTGCTCTGGAATTACCACCTCCCCTGTGAAGACTGCTTGTTCAAGGGGCACTTCCTTTTTTTTTGGCCGTGCTGTGCACCTTGCAGGATCTTAGTTCCTTGACCAGGGATTGAACCTGGGTCCAGGGCAGTGAAAGCACCACGTCCTAACCACTGGACCACCAGGGACTTCCAAGGGGGCACTTGTTTACAAATAAATTTGACTAATGCAAACCCACATGGTGGCTGTGGTTTAGTGGAAGAATCGTGGACTTGGAATGAGAAGAATGGGTTCAAGCCTGGCCTGGGACACATATTTCTTATGTGACCAAGATGCTTGACTTGAGAGCTTTGGTTTCTTATCCCTATTGCAACAGCAGCCAAAGAAGGTTAAATGAAAGAATGTGGACAAAATGCTTCACAAAGCAGCAAGTGCTCTGAGAATTATTGATTGGTTGGAGGCAATCCTGGGAGCGTGTTCCCGAGCTGCCGTGCTATTGTTGGTTTGGGCTGGCTCAGTCCTCTAGGGAGGGTTTGTCTGGCACCAGGATCAGTGAGGCTTCATGGGATGGTGGATGCAGGTCCAAGATGGTCAGATTAGCTCACCTACTGAAATGTGTTTCTCTGATACTGGAGGGGATGAATTGAAGACACTCCAAGCAGGAGGACATCCTTTTTTTTTTTTTAATTCACGTATAGTTGGTTTACAGTGCTGTTGTAATTTCTGCTGTACAGCATGATTCAGTTATACATATATATATGTTCTTTTTAAATATTCTTTTCCATTATGATTTATCATAGGACATTGAATATAGTTCCCTGTGCTATACAGTAGGACCTGTAGTTTATCCATTCTATATATAAAAGCTTACATCTGCTAACCCAGCCTCCCACTCCATCCCTCCCCCAACCCCTTCCCCCTTGGCAACCACCAGTCTGTGCTCTACGTCCATGATTCTGTTTCTGTTTCATAGATAGGTTCGTGTTGTATTTTATATTCCACATATAAGTGATGTCATATGGTATTTGTCTTTCTCTTTCTGATTTATTTCACTTAGTAGGATAATCTCTAGTTGCATCCATGTTGCTGCAAATGGCATTATTTCGTTCTTTTTGATGGCTGAGTAATATTCCATTGTATATATGTACCACATCTTCTTTATCCATTCATCTGTCAATGGACAGTTAGGTTGTTTCCATGTCTTGGCTATTGTGAATAGTGCTGCTATGAACATAGGGATGCATGTATCTTTTTTTTTTTTTTTTTTTAAAGATTTATTGATTGATTGATTGATTGATTGCTGTGTTGGGTCTTTGTTTCTGTGCGAGGGCTTTCTCTAGTTGCGGCGAGCGGGGGCCACTCTTCATCGTGGTGCGCGGGCCTCTCACTATCGCGGCCTCTCTTGTTGCGGAGCACAGGCTCCAGACGCGCAGGCTCAGTAGTTGTGGCTCACGGGCCCAGTCGCTCCGCGGCATGTGGGATCTTCCCAGACCAGGGCTCGAACCCGTGTCCCCTGCATTAGCAGGCAGACTCCCAACCACTGCGCCACCAGGGAAGCCCACATGTATCTTTTTGAGTTATAGTTTTGAGGACATCCTTTGATATGCTCCCCACCCCCACCCCACTTTTGTTGTTGAATATTTTTTGACACGTATCTACCAGATATTGTACTGAACACACTTTTTTTTTTTTTTTAACATCTTGGGTGAAGAACTATGTATGTATATATATTTCTGTAAGTTCAGTTTGTAAAATACTGTTTGATAGATGTTCCATGGTCTTGGGGTAGGGCATTGGTGATGTCATCATCCCCATAGGTCAGGATTGCCTGACCTTCTGCCCCTGACCCCTCCCTGCAGTGGTATCCTCCCTGGAAAGGGTATCTCCCCCTCCAGCTTTGCTATGGGGGTGATGGTCGTGCAGAGACACTATCCCCCTTTCCTCCCCTTTCCCTCCCTGACGTGGGTGCTCTCTGTAGAGGTGGAGGCCCAGAGTGGTGGTCAGAATATAGATTATAAGGGAGGGGGTGATGGGGTCACAGGCTGCCTCTCTCCCTCTTCTCATATAGATGCTTCAGCGAAGAATCCTGTGTCTCCATCCCCGAAGTGGAGGGCTACGTGGTGGTGCTCCAGCCTGATGCCCCTCAGATCCTGCTGAGTGGCACTGCTCATTTTGCCCTCCCAGCTGTGGACTTCGAGGGACCCGAGGGTGTCCCTTTGTTCCCTGATCTTCAAATCACTTGCTCCATTTCTCACCAGGTGGAGGCCAAAAAGGATGAGAGTTGGCAGGGCACAGGTAAGGATGACCTCAAGGAGTGATAGTGTCCAGAGAAGGGGTCCGTGTCTGGAACCAGAGTGAAGGAAAAAATCTGGGGCTGGACGTGAGAGCGACGTCATCCCTCATTCACTTTTCTAGAACCCCTGACGTTAGGAACGAGAGCCAGCGGGAGACCCCCGGGTGTCAGAAGGTTGATGGGTAGTGACGTTTTTGACGATGATGCTGGCAGCTCTCAGGGGATGACCCCGGAAGGGGAGGAAGCATGGCCATGAGGTGGGCCCTTCAGCTCTGACCCAGATCCTGACTGCCTCCTGTCCAGTGACAGACACACGCATGTCGGAAGAGATCGTGCACAACCTGGATGGCTGTGAGATTTCTCTGGTGGGGGATGACCTGGACCCCGAGCGGGAAAGCCTGCTCTTGGACATGGCGTCCTTGCAGCAGCGAGGCTTGGAGCTCACCAACACGTCTGCCTACCTCACCATTGCCGGTCAGTGGGGCCCGAGAACCTGTCCTCTTTCCTTGGGTGAGCCCCTCCCCATGGTCAAGTCTCTGGGAAACTCAGAGGGTCCTCCTTCCAGGCTCAGGGGTGTGGCCAAGTGCCCCCTTGCACCTTCCCTGCCTGGAATGTCCTCTGGCTTCCAGATTGTCCCTAGAGGTGGTGGCTGGGGTTTAGGCTCCTGGTGGTTCTTTCCCAGCTTCTCTCTCCAGCCCAGCTCACCTCCACTTTGGTCTCCACTCTTCTTTGGCTCAGTCTCTGAGTAGCTTTCTTTTTTTTTTAAATTTATTTATTTACTTTTGGCTGCATTGGGTCTTCGTTGTTGCTGTGCGCGGGCTTTCTCTAGTTGTGGTGAGGGGGGGCTACTCTTCGTTGCGGTGTGCAGGCGGTGGCACTGCAATACTCTCATTGCGGTGGCTTCTCTTGTTGTGGAGCACGGGCTCTAGGCACGCGGGCTTTGGTAGTTGTGGCACACAGGCTCAGTAGCTGTGGCTCGCGGGCTCTAGAGCGCAGGCTCAGTAGTTGTGGCGCACAGGCTTAGTTCCGCGGCATGTGGGATCTTCCTGAACCAGGGCTCGAACCCGTGTCCCCTGCATTGGCAGGTGGATTCTTAACCACTGTGCCACCAGGGAAGTCCTCTGAGTAGCTTTCTAATCCTCTAGCCATTTGGTACTCGCCCTCTTCTCTGTCTTGCGTCTCACTAATCTCATGGACACAGCATAGCTTTAAGTCAAGTGCTCATCTCTTAACGTCTGGTGGTAATGATTTTTTGGTAGCTTCCCGGGGAAGCCTCCTCTCTGAAGGACCCTCCATCAGGGAGAATAGGAGAAGATGAGGCGGTCAGTTCCTTCCTGTTTCCGTTCCCTTCCAGAGCCTCACTGAGAACTTCTGTGTTATCCTCTCTCCGTTTCCCCCTGCTGCCACCTCCCTCTGTCCTGCAGGGTGTTCCTATTTCCTTCTCTCCATCCCTCCTCCCAGCTCTCAGAGGAGGGCGGAGGCAGAAATGGAGCCTCGCTTACTCTATCCCAGTCAGTCGGAGCTGGTGGGGACGCAGGGGAGCGTCTCTCCATCGGAGAACTCGGGTCGCACCCCTGTTGAGGGGTGGCAGCTGGTGGGAGTCTGGGAGAGAGACTCCAGGCCTCTTCGCTGGCTCCTGCCCTGAGCTGCCTCCTGGTCGCCAGGGGTGGAGGGCATCACTGTGTATGAAGAGATCCTGAGGCTGGCTCGTTACCGGCTGCGACGCGGGGCTGCCCTCTATGCCAGGAAGTTCCGGCTTTCCTGCTCAGAAATGAATGGGCGTTACTCCAGCAATGAATTCGTCGTGGAGGTACCCAGAGTCCCCTTCCTTCCACAGCCAACCCCGCTGGCGAGGAGCCGGGGTGGGGTGGACTGAACCCGCTGGTGCGTGGGGATGGAAATTGCAGCCCAGGGGACGCCTGGCCCCGGCGGTGGGTGGAGAAGAACGGGAAGCTGGGGGGCAGGGGGGGAAGAGCTGGGACCTCGGGGGGGGGTGGAGGAGGGGCAGGGAGAAGCGAGCGTGCCCACTGAGCCCACTCTCGCCCCAGGTCAGCGTCCTGCACAGCGTGAACCGGGTCACTCACCCCAGCCACATGCTCAGCTCTCAGCAGTTCCTGCACCGAGGTCACCAGCCCCCGCCTGAGATGGCTGGACACAGTCTGGCCAGCTCCCACCGGAACTCCAGTACGTAAGGCTGTGTGGGTCCAGCCGGGTGGGTGGGTGGAGGGAGTGGGTGGGCACGAGCATCCTTCCCTCCACCACTGGGCCTTGGGGGCGGGGTGGGGGGAGGAAGGAGGCGGAGCCATGGATTCTGTTCCCTGTGGAACTTGACTTAGTTGACGGCTGTGATCCAATCCCTTTATCCCCCAGATCATTCACTTTGCCTAGTGGAGAGTACGAGCCTTGGGTCATCACAGGGGCACTCATGCCTGGGATCATGGTCAGTGTGGGTTTAGCCTTTGTTGTTCCTGCTGCCCTCCCCCAGCAATATCAAGTTAGCCCTGGACCTAGGGATCCTCAACAGTGAAGCTATCAAGTATGTATTAAGCACCTACTGTGTACTAGCACTGTCCACAATACAATTAAGAATACAAAATTTATAGGATAGATACAGTTCCTATCCTCAAGGAGAAAGTTGGTGCTATTGCATGTGTAATTATGTGCTATCTATGAAGTCGTAAGACTGTTTCTAAAACAAAATATGCAAACACGCCAAGTATTACATCCAGCTAGAGCGCTGCCCTTCAAAGCAATCTCGTTCCCTGGCCATGATTGTTTACTAGTGATGCAATTTTTAATTCACAATTTAAGAGTTACTTAATTATAGAAAAACTAGAAACTATAAGTATAAAGAAGAAAAGTCAGCCATAATTCCACCACAGTTGACCATTGTTAATATGGTGTTATTATGTGCCAGCTTTTGTCTGTGCCTGTTTTTTTTTTTTTTCTTTTAACAAACTTGGGATCAAACTATTTTGTAACCTAATATTATAAAATGAGTCTTCTCCCACATTGTTAAAAACTGCAATGATTCTGATGTTGCTGGAAGTGATTTTTGGAATCCCTTTTTAGAATTGCTTTCAAAATCAATTTATGAGATGCATTTATTTTTGTTCCTTTTGGGACACACCTTGCTTTTGGCCCAGTTCAGTATTACCCAACTTCAGCATCCACTTTTGTCAGAGTTGGCTCTGGATAGCACTCTGTGTTTGTAAACATAAAACCAACTCTCAAAGGGCAGAGATTTGTCACTTTTTAAAAAAGTCAAAAGGCGTTTTGCAGGCTCTGAAGGCAATTCCCTAAAGAGTTCCAAAAATGCTTTTTTGGAAGGTCATGGTCACTGAACCCTACCCTGAAAGGACAGCTCGCACGTCAGCCGTGTAATCGTAAGAATAATGAAAACATCGGTGTGCCAGGCACCCTGCCTGTGGACTTTACACTTATTAACCCAGTGAATCATTACAGACAACAGATGGAATAGGTACTAGAATTATCCCCTCTAAAGGCAAGGAAATGGAGGCCCAGAGAGGTTAAGTACCTTATCCAAGGTCACACAGCTAAAACATGGTGGAGCCAGGATTCGAATCCAGGCAGCAGGATTCCAGAGCCCATGCTTTAACCATCACCCTCTATACCCTGTCCATTTATGTTTGATGCTTTAAAAAAAAAGTCTCGTTACTTTATAGTTGCACCTAATTTGGGGGAGCTCCTTAGGGCTTCCCAGTATGTCTTTGACCGAGGCTAGCTCCCTGGTACCCCTGGAATTCAGTCTGTTTTCCTCTCCTTGGGCAGTGGCCACCACTGCACTGTCTCTTGTGTTTCCTTTTCCCTGGGACTGGCTCCCTTCATCCTTGCTCTCTCTGAAAACAACTGCAGACGCCTTTTTAAGTGTTCTTCCTGTGATTCCTACAGCAAAGCAGATGGAAGTAGGTGTGAGGAGGGAGTATAAGGCGTAACCAAGTTGCAAAGGTTCTAGGAAGCTTCACACAATCTTTAGAGATGTGTGAGTGAACAAAACCTGTTTTTGTTAAACAGACTTTTGGGGCCATAACTCCCTAACTCTTCCTCCAGTTCTTTCCTTGGGAATCATCCCACTCAGCCTCTTCGGGGTTGGATACTGGGTTCTGCCACTCAGATTAGGCTCAAGGTGCGTCCAGGTTGGCATTGCTGCTGGGCTTGGTAAGACTGTCATCCTTGTTTTCTCTGCTTGCTCTGAGATCCCAACTGAGAGCGGCAGCCTGCTTTTGCCTTTTTCCCTGATTTTGGCCTGAGTAGGACACAGAGTTCATAGTTCACCTGAGGGCCTTGGTGACTGACATCTCTTGAGCTTGTCAGGAGATCCATTTCATCAAACCTGTTCTATGTGCCCTTCCTGACTCTTCAAGGTGTTCTCTCCCTTTCCCCTCCCTCCCAGCCCCAAGAGTGGAGTTACAGGATTGTGGTTTTGCAATTTCAAATTACTCTGACCATGCAAAAGAGTAAGAGATAGAATTCCCTCCAACGAGACAGGGGCTTCATTTCTCTGAAGCTCCTAAGTGCACGAGGAAAGAGAGATCAGTGTGAATCAGGACAGTCAGCCAGGGAAGGTCCGGTGGTGCATTCAGACCTTGAGCTTGGACCTTGAAGGGTAGAAGCGTAGATGGACGTGAGGGAGAACGAGAGTTTGAGAACTGAG
The DNA here is from genome assembly GCF_028564815.1 of Eubalaena glacialis. Lineage (NCBI taxonomy): Eukaryota > Metazoa > Chordata > Mammalia > Artiodactyla > Balaenidae > Eubalaena > Eubalaena glacialis. Next base: position 110,373,185 of record NC_083726.1, on the reverse strand, counting down.
GGTGGTTGGGTGGTATGGGGGAGTTGTGTTTAGGGAGAATGAGGCTGTCTGACAAGGGTAAGATGAGCGATGAAGACAACATTTATCCAGTCTTCCCAAACGTTGATGCACGTCACAATCGCCTGGGGAGCAGTAAAAACGCTTGGTGCCTAGGCCATACCCAACCAGTTCAATCAGAAGGTCTGGGGTCGGGAGCCTGGTATCAGGGGTTTTTAAAGATCCGCAGGTGATTCCAACGTGCAGCCAAGTTTGGAACCATTTCCCGGTTTGTTACCTACATGTATCTGAGACTTTGCGGAAAGACCTACAGTGCAATAGGATACAAATAGAAAATGAAATTGGAAGTGAGGAGGAAAGGACAATGAGGAAAGAAGACGATGAAGCCAAGGAATAAGTCAGTTCATAAAATACCTGCCGTGAGATGCTGCGACGTTGCTAGAATGGCCAGAATTTGGACTCTGAGCTTCCTTGTAGCTGAAGCAGAAGGAAAGCTGAGCAGTTAGGAAAGTCCTATGATGGGACCAACCAGTGCTTCAGGAGAAGCCCGGGGACCCAGAGCAGACGGACGTTTCTCTCTAGGCTCTTCAGCAAGGGGGCTCCACGTGGGGCTGTGGACAGGGCTTCGACCCTGTCTCACAATCACACGGAACCAGGAGTTTCACACGGGCCACTGGCTAAAACTAAAACACCCCTTCGTGTTGTCCTTGGAGGCCATTCAAGGCCAGAATCAACTGCTTGGGTCTAATGTAGAAAGAAAGGTTGATGGTACTTCCTAAACTCTTGATTTTTGTCTGTAGCTAATTTAAAGATTCTCCCATCTCCCTGGCCTCCTGGCTGATTAGAAACTAATTAACCATACTTGTCTGCCTGCAGATAGAGGGTCTGCATTTTGTCTTTCTTGTGGTCATTTTCTTATTCCTGGCAGTCAACTTGTCACTTCCTTCACCAGGCCAGGGGCTCAGAGGAACAAATGCATTTGATTAAGGCACAAAACAGAAGCTTTGGCTTGTCGTCATCGTGCCCCTAGAGCAAGTTCACCTGCTATGGCCTCCACTCTGGGGAGGGGTTTCTACTCCTTCTAGAGCCTGGGCTTAGCCACAGGGGCATTCTGCTGTGGGGGGGGGTCACTGCCCTCGGATCTTGCCCACTGACACGGAGACCCGGGAGGGGCTGTTGCCTGCAGAGGAGCAGAAAGGGCAACTCTGCCTCCCCCGTCTCCTCCCCCGTCTCCTCCCCCGTCCCCAGACAGTTGAGAAATTCTCATCCAGCCAGGCCTGTCTCTCCCCGGAACCGGTGCCCGGGAGCCCACCTGGCCTGCTCAGCAGAGTCAGCTCTCGTTGGCCCCAGGAGGGCTATGGGTCGGGTCAGGCTGGGGACCGGCCTGGCAGAGCGCCGTCAGGGCGGCCTCAGGGAGGTGTGAGGCTAGTATGGCTGCTCGGGCAGGGGCTGCTCCCGCACCTGGTTGGCTCTGGAGCGCGTGGCAGCGTGTGTGTGCTGCCGGAGGATGGGTGTGCCACAGGGGTGGGGAGCTCCCGTGCTGTGTGCTTCTCTGCGCTCTGCTCTGTCTTTCAACATGTGAGTCTCAGAGGCTGTGGGTAAATTCGTGTGCGTGTGTGTGTGTGTGTGTGTGTGTGTGTGTGTGTGTGTGACGCATGCATTAATATGCCCTCAGTAACGGGACTGCCCAGGGTCCCGTGAGGCTGTGGGCCTCATGCAGCCTCTGTGGTCAGTGAGCTGCTGTGCCCACACGGCAGGCAGGGGTGCGCACCCATGTGCCGTGCAGTGGCCCAGCTGCCCCTGGCGGCCGTGTGTGTGTGTGTGTACAGGAGGTGGCAAGGCTGTGCTCACGGCTGTTGGCTCTGTGGCCCTCAGGGCCCAGGTCTGTGGCGTTTACACCTTCCTGCAGGGGGTCTCCTGGTCTGCCCAGCTGGCGGGGAGCTGGGTGGCCCTGCACGTGTGGCTCTCCTGTGCCTTGGTGGAGACCCTCAGGCACGTCCTTTCGATGCTGCCGTGCGAGCAGGTCTCCAGGTGGCTGGTGTGGGCAGTTGTGCAGGCCGGCAGAGGCCCGGCGTGGGTGCGGGGCACAGGGAGCCCGGTCCAGCTGGGCGCCCACACGCTCTTCCCGGGCGCGTACCTGCGCCTGCACGTCTGCTTTACTGCCATCAGCTCTAAGGTCCGAGTGAGGGTCCACGTGCCCTCGCCCTTCTGGGTCTCACTGCCCTTCAGAGTCCACGCCCCCCTGAGCCCGGGCTTCCAAGTGAGGCTGCGGGCCCAGAGGCTTGACAGGGCCAAGGGGGAGGTGGGTGTACCCCGAGGGGAGCAGAGGCCTCAGGGGTCCAGGAGGCTCGCGCCCACAGGGAGATGGGAGGCTCTGTCCAGGTGGGTGCGTGAAGGGGCTGCTCTCTGTCCCCTGGACCTGTCCCCAGCTTGGGTGCCAGGCCACACTTGGACCTTGCTCCTCCTCTTACGATGCAGGAGACCATTCTCTCCTCTTGCACTGTCAAGCCTGTGTGGCCGCCTCTCTCCTTTCCCCGCTGGGCTCTGGGCACCTCCTTCCTGGACTACGTGGTCCCTGGGGAAGGCACAGGCAGAAGGACCCGGCAGGGTCCAGGCCTTGCCCTCTGTGCGCTGAGAACACGGCTGCTCAGGGCAGCGTTGGGCTGGGAGCCCTTCTCCTCCGTCGCCCTTGCCTCCTTTGCAGATCTCCCTCCCTCGGGCTCTCTGTCCCTCCCGTCTCTGCCCTTCCCCGGGTGGAGCTCTACTTTTCCTCCAGCTTCTGCAGGGCAGACCCCTCTTCTGGGCCATCACGGACCCTGCCTTCTGCTCGGGGACCCCCTCTGCCCAGGCCCCCGACTCTCCCCCTGAGTGGAGTCGGCTCAGGTGCGCCTGGCTCTCCCCGCAGTGGTCCCGAGCGCGGCGACCCTCATCATCGTGGTGTGCGTGGGCTTCCTGGTGCTCATGGTCGTCCTGGGCCTCGTGCGCATCCACTCGCTGCACCGCCGCGTCTCGGGGGCCGGCGGGCCCCCGGGGGCCTCCAGTGACCCCAAGGATCCCGACCTCTTCTGGGATGACTCAGCTCTCACCATTATCGTGAACCCCATGGAGGTGAGCGGGGGGAGGGGGGTGTCGGCAGAGTCGGGGCGCAGCTGGGGCGCACTCCCAGCATGCGGACTCCCGCTGAGCTCCGCCTCTCCCTGCCTTCCCCAGTCCTACCAGAGCCGGCAGGCCTCCATGGCGGGCACTGCGGGCAGCCAGCAGGAGGACGAGGACAGCAGCGACTCCGAGGCAGCCGACTCGCCCAGCAGCGACGAGAGACGCATCATCGAGACCCCTCCTCACCGCTACTAAGGCCTCCACCCCTCCCCCAGACAGAGAGAGGATTCCGCCCTGGTGAGACAGACACCCCCGCAAAGAGAGAGGAGGACATGCTGAGAGAAGAGACACCCAGAGGGAGCAGCTCTTGGAAGAGTCATCCTTTAATCTCAGAAACCCGTGGCCCTACGGAGCCCGCCCCCTCCCCCTCTCCCCCAGCCCACCCACCTCCAAGCCTCTGGGCTCCTCCTCCCCCGGGGTGGGAGACTTTGGCTGGCAGCCGGCCCCTTCGCTCACCCCTGTCTGTCTCTCCCCATGCCGGCCACGCGCTGTATGGGTTGTAGGCGGGACTGAAGGAAACCCTGTACCCTGCCCTTGCCTACTCTCCTGTCCACGGAGCCCCCACCAGACCCCCAGCCGGGCCTTCCCTGCTTCTCTTATGAGCCCGCCTCTCTCCATTTCCTTCTGGGGATCCCTGCTTCTCCTCCCGGCCCCCTTCCCTCCTCTCCTTGCCTGAGGTCCTACAGCCCCTGCCCTTCCTACAGGACCCGGCTGTGGCTGGGTTGTAGGGGCCCCGGGTGTATTATATATAATGCATATTTTTTCATGTCGTCGTGAGCGCAGCCCCTGTGTTCCGTGTGCAGCTCACAGCCTCGTGTGCGTGTGGCATCGTCACGTCTTGGGGTTAGGGTAGGGATGGGTGTGCTGAGGAAGGGGACACACCCTAGGGTTTTCAAATAAAACAACCAGAAAAAAGCTCGGTGAGCTGCCTCTGGCCTGGCTGATCCCCGGTGGGCGCTGTGCGGGTGGCAGCTCCAGGGTTTCAGGCCCCTTGGGTCTCTGAGCTGAAGTAAGGGGCAGGGCTGGTTGTTTCCCACTGTCTCCTTCCCTCAGCACCTGTGGGAAGAGTACAGACAACTGAGGGGATGCCGCAGACGCTGGGGCTTTGTGGGCGACATTGGCAGCCCCTCCCCATCTCTTGGAAGTTTCTGCCTGGGGTGCCGGGGCGCCCTGCCCGGGGAGTCTAGGGAGAGAGTGCAGGCAGCCCTGCTATTTGTTTTTTTTTAATATAAATTTATTTATTTATTTTTGGCTGCATTGGGTCTTCGTTGCTGCACGCGGGCTTTCTCTAGTTGCGGTGAGCGGGGGCTACTCTTCGTTGCGGTGCGCGAGCTTCTCACTGCGGTGGCTTCTCTTGTTGCGGAGCACGGGCTCTAGGCGTGCGGGCTTCAGTAGTTGTGGCGCGCGGGCTCAGTAGTTGTGGTGCGCGGGCTCAGTAGTTGTGGCTCGCGGGCTCTAGAGCGCAGGCTCAGTAGTTGTGGCGCACAGGCTTCATTGCTCCGCGGCATGTGGGATCTTCCCGGACTAGGGCTCGAACCCGCGTCCCCTGCATTGGTAGGTGGTTTCTTAACCACTGCGCCACCAGGGAAGCCCAACCCTGCTGTTTGTAATAAGAGAGAACGGGCTCTGAGACATGTCCCCCAGGCTGTAAGGGGCGGGAACCAGATGGGGTTATTTCAGAAGAGTGCGCTGTAGGGGGAGCATCCTTCTTCTGCTGTCCCGGCCCCAGGAAAGACTAGGGATCCAGGTCTTAATTCCTTTCTGTGGGATGGGGGGGTTTGAGTATCAGTAATGTTTCCCCTACTTCTCTGTGGTTCTCACGGACACAGTGGGGTGGAAGTGGAGCTTACTGGCCCGCTGCGTGCACCACCTGTGCCTGGTCTTACTTCTGCCAGGCGCCCATTCTTGCCCCTGGCTTCAGCCACCAGCCATGTATTGATGTCCGTACTTAATCTCCCACCCAGACCTCCCACCCAACTACTATTGGCAGTTCCCTTAGGACATCCTGTGCCTAAACGCAACCTTGTCCCAGATTCTGCTCTCTTCTGTTACCTGTCCCTTTCACCTTCCTCCCAGTTACCTAAGCAGAAACCTGGGAGCCAGTCTGGATTTCTCCCTCTCCCTTAACCTCATGTCCAAATGATGACTAAACCTTCTCATTTTTACCCCTTAAAATCTCTCAAATGTGTCTTTTCTTTCTCTTCCCCTACTGCTGCCGTTGCCTTTATCATACTGTCTTCGATGCATGCCTGGTCTATTGCAAGAGCCTCCCACCTGCCTGCTACCTCTTCTCCTTGCCTCCCGTGTTTTGCTCCACTCCACCCGCCTCTGGGTCCTAGTGACTTTTATAAAGTGCAACTCTCCTTGTAGAACCTTCCCTACTTCCATATCATTGCCAGGGTCAAGTCCTGACACCTTGAGAGGCCCCTCAACCCCCCTCCCCACCTCCCTGCCCCTCTCTGCCACCACCCCTGCACACCTGGGCGTCAGTCACACAAACCACTAGCCCTTCACCAAACTCATCCTGCTCCTTCTCGCCTCTGTCTTCGCACGTCCTGTTCCCTCTGTCTAGCGTGGCCTTTCCCCCGGTGTGCCTAGCAATCTTCTCCTTATCACTGAAGACCTGGTTCCAGCATTGCCTCTTCCAGGAAGTCTTCTGTGCTCTGGCACTTCTTGTTCACGCCTCCATCACAGCACTCCTTACTACATGGTGGTGCACGTCTGTCTCCACCACCAGATATGCTGTATTCTCAGAACTCACACGGGGCCTGGCGTGCAGTAGGGGCTCCATAAATGATGAATGAGGTGATGTGTGTGGCTCTCAGACTGATTATAAGAGAAAAGACGTATTGATAGGAGGGGAGAATGGCGCTGCCCTGATGGCCCTCTGGCCCGGGGGGCCAGTGCACAGAGGACAGGGGTGGCCTAGCAGGTGCCTGCAGCAGCCTCTCCTGGAGGGGCCCCCACAGATGCCAAGGTCATGTTTTCATGTCTGTGGCAATAACACCTTGGGGGCAGCCCTGCCTGTTCTACCTGGAGTTGCTCAGAGGCTCAGAGTGATGGCTCAACGGGCAGAACCTTCAGATATCCGGAGCCTCAGCACTAATGAGGTGTGAGAGAGAGCTTTTAATTTATGGTCTTAAATTTCAGGGTGCTCACCACCCCCCCCACCCTTACCGTCCCCTCTAGTTCTCACGCACCCCTGGCCTCAGGGACCACAGCTTCCCATGAAGAAGAGCCAAAGCTAAGTGTTTGCCCTTGGAGCCCCTACACTGTGGCTGAGACTCGGGAGCTGGGGTCTTCATTCAAGTTCAAGCCCCAGCTCTCTGGTGGGGGAGAGGGCGAGCTTGCAGGGCCCTCTGTCTCTCTCTTGAGTACACACATATCGGCAACACAGAGTCCATCTCTTAGCATCTGCCCAGCTCCCAGCCTTCCTGGATCATCTGTCTCTGGGACCAAGCGGGGGTTTCTTCTGAAATGCGCCGTTCTGCATTCATTTTCCAGACACTCTCCAGGGTCAGAACCACCGAGCATTGACTGTGTCTTATAGGTGTAACGTTTCCTGTCCCTCCCCTTTTTTTTGGCTGAAGCGTGAGGCATGCAGAACTTCCCTGACCGGGGATCGAACCCATGCCTCCTGCAGTGGAAGCACAGAGTCTTTACCACTGGACCACCAGGGAAGTCCCTCCTGTCCGTCCTTTTCACCGTCAGTGTTGACAGCCCAGATGCCAGCCCATGGTTGCCAGCCCCTCCCTACATGACAGCTGGGTGGTTGTGTCGTGATGGGGTCAGTGTCAGCAGGAGTGTGGGTGCCTGGAGGAGACTTTGAAGCCCTTGTGCCCTCGCAGCCACACATGCCCCAAATTACTGCTCTGGCTTGTGGGCCCACCCTCCTCTCTCACTGTCTCTGTCTCACACACACACACACACACACACACCACACACTGGAAATAGGCATCAGGAATGAGGCAAGATGCCAACCCCCATCGTGCAGAGAAAGGGCAGCAGGCAGGAGTCCAAATGGGTTTTTATTTTGTTGCTCAAGATCTCCTGGAAAGTTCTTCCCCAACCTCCCTCACAGAAGATGCCAAAGCCCCAGGATGCCAGGCCTTGGGCAGGGTTTCCAATTTCCCTATTCCCATTTAATTTGAAACAGCAAACATCTCCTTTGGCCTCACTCAAGTCTTTTCTTTTGCACTGAAAGGCTGTTTTCCTCTGCAGTCCACTCTCTGCAGTGAAAATTAACGAGCTTCCTGAAAAGTGCATGATGGAGAAACTAGGCCTTGGGAGAAGCCGGGCTGTAGAGGCGGAGATGGTAACCAAGTGCTGAAGAACCAAATGCGTTCTGCTTCCTGTTACCAGACCGGAGACCTGAAAGCTCACCTTTGTGTCTTCCGGGCGGGTGGGCGGACACACACACACAGGCACACTCACACACTACAGCTCTGCCCACTTCAGGAGTCCACCACCCTGCAACCTTTGGGCTGATGTGCCGTCAGCAACAATCCTGAAACCCGCATTTCCCCAGCCGCCAGCCCCCGCCTTGGGGGCTTTGCTGGGGCAGGTCAAGAATGACGTCTGCTCCCAGTCTGCTAGGAGCCGGGGAAGATCTCGTATTCCCCTTAGATTTTAATCTCCACGTTGGGCCAAAGTATGTCCCCTGGGCCCCCTCAGGGCTCCTCTGGACTGCGTTGAACTCCCCAGGCCCAGGGATGTTCCCGGGTGTCTGTAGAATGAACTGAGATTGCATCCACAGTGTTCCTCGGTGCGCTGTGGGTTCTGGGGTCCTGGGCTCCGTCTCCCTGCGAGTCCTCTCCTCGCCCAGCGTCCTGCCGAGACTTCCCTCACAGGGCGCCCCCTCCCGGAGAGACGAGGAACAGGAGGAAGGGAGACGGTGCGGAAGGAGATCTGCGAGCCCGGGGCGGGAGGGCGGGCGGGCGCCTCTGACCCACGGGGGCAGCTGGCACGCTTATTTTCACAGCGCTGGTGTCACGGCATCTCCTGCGGCACCACGCTGTCGCTCCCTAAAATACCCCCGTCCTACAGGAAAAGGACAGATGAGGGTTTAAATTTAGCAACAGTGGGTGGGAGGGGGTGGGGCATGGGGACTCTGGGATGTGATGGAGCTGGCTTTGTCAGAAACGGAATTGGAACCCCATGATGCCTCTGTTGACTTAAAAAAAGGCACAACGTGAGACTTGCGCGTTAAGTTTTATTTGGGGCAAAATGAGGACTGCAGCTGGGAGACAGCGTTTCAGGTAACTCTGAAAAACTGCTCCGGGGAGGCGAGGGGGGAGCCAGGATATATAGGAGTTTTGCAACAAAGAACAGGTAATTGGGAACGTCAAAAGATTATTGTTAAATAAAGAAAACCAGATATCTCAAGTTAAGGAATTTAGCGCTTTTCTATGTATGGGAAGATGCAAGAGTCTGGGCTCACTGAAATCATTTCTTTGATAGGCACCTTAGCTCTCTGGGGCCCGTATTTTCACACCCTGAGTTTCCTCAGGGCTCACCAGCTCACGCTGGAGAGCTGCAATCATTGGTGACTGACATCCTTTGTTTGTTGATATGGCAGGAAATATTCCATTTATACATATTCCGTTCCACTTATAAATATTCCATTTATCACCTCGACGAGGATTCTAATCCACTGGATAAAGGAACGTCCACCCCGAATATCCATTCTCAAAGACCTGACCCAAATGTCTGAAGTTCTCATCCCCACTCTGCAGCCCCTCCCCTATCCCCATGAGATGTGGTCTTTTCCCTTAAACGGGTGAGTTGGGATTATCCTGCCCTTTCTCCATTGGCTGCGGAGAGGCTGTTAAAGGGCAAAAGCAGGAGTTGAGAAAACCCGTGATTTTCAGTTAGGCTGCTGAAGGGAGAGGAGTCTCTCTGCGCTCCAGGGCGCCACAGAGAGGGAGAATAAGTCCAAAGGGCACAGAGCGGTGAAGAGAGGGTGATACAATTTGCAGATGACCACAGAGCGAAGCCCCAGGGTACCAGGCCCAGGTGACTCAGCTGCTCTGCTGCCTTGTCCTCCCACAGGCCACCAGGCCACCTCAGGGCCCTACTCTTCCTACACCATCTTGCTGCTTTGAGGAAATCCCAAAGCACAGAGGGCACCTCCTACTGTGAGGTGGTGGGGAGGAGGGAGGAGGGGTTGAGGTGGCCTTTGCTCTCAGTTCCGCCTGTGTTCAAATCCCAGCCACTTAGTGTTCGGCCTTGGTCTTTAGCTTCTCTAAGTGTTGGCTCACCAGGTATCAAAAGGAATTGTTTACTCCAGGGGTTGAGTGAGGCTTCTATAAGATCACTTTTTCTGAAGCAACTCAGAATCGGCTTATTACACGTGAGCTATCATTATCATTAATTCTTGGGAGATGGACAGAGCCATCCCTAGCCTGGTGACAATGGGGTCTTGAAAAGCATGGAGTCTCGGGGATCGCAGGATCCCTAAAGCTCCTTCCCCCTGAAGCCCAGGCAGCACGGGCTTGTGGTTTTGAACACATGCTTTGGAGCCAGATATGCCTGGGTTTTTCTTTACCTTGGCAGCTTACAGAAGCTTATTGTGGCTGATGCCCACAGGAGATTGGCTATTTTTATAGTTACCAGGCTGATTTAGACAAGCACAGGTTATTTTTTTAAGTGGGGGCCTTACCAACAGGAGCTGCTAGGGTCTGTCGTGCTCTGAACGTGGGTTGGAAAAGAATTTCCAGATATAAGGCAGAACGTAAAGAAGATAGAATTTATTAGAGGAAAGGGTCGCTGCCAGAACAGCAGGCCGACTTCCTAGTAGTCTGGGAGAGTCGAGCCCGAAAATGTGCAATTGATCAGTTTTTATAGCCAGAAAACAAAGGAATGGTCCGAGGTGAAAATTTCATTTACTGATTGGTCGAGGCACATATACCTTCCTTCTATAGGGTTGGAGTGGGACAGGGCAGATGCTTTTCCTTACTTGGGACAGGTCCTGTTGCCCAGGTCAGCGTCGCCCAGGTGGGCTCAGGAATTTCGTAACCATTGCAACGTGGTGGGAGGGCGAGTAAGAGTCCGGTAGGGGGTGTAACGCTGAAACATTTTCAGGCAGGGTTGTCCTTTGTCCTTGGAGCACCACAGCGTCTTGGTGACAAGAGCTCACAGGCTGTCGGGTGCCGATTTCATGGGCAAAGGTGACCTGGCGCTACAGGTAAGGCAAAAATAGAGGTTAGTTCACCAAATAGATGGTCTTTTGGTCTTACCTCAAAATGGGTAGAATATTAGCTACAAAGGCTTTCCAGGTAAGGCCCTGGTGGATGGAATAACCTTTTGTTCTGCCATGTTTTTCAGCCAGATTTTTCAGCTGACCCTCAATCCTCAAAAGGAGCTGAGTTTCACTCCTGAGCATGTGTCCGTGAACTTTGTGTAGGCCCAGGTAGGCCATGTGTGACCAGCCTCTACCTGTCCTTGTGAACTGTGTCAGGGACAAGGGGATGAAGTGTGGAAGGGCCAGCCTCTCAGATCCTTAGGCTTAGCCACAAGCTCCCAAGAGTTACCAACAACCATCTCAAGGTGGCTCTGGAATTGTAACCTTTATAATCCTTTAGTCAATTATACAATCCTTGGCCAAGAATTTGAATTTTGGACTGTGGTTTTAGCTACCAAGGGTGGTATATTTTTTCCAGTGAAGAGATCAAAAGGAGTGATGATCCCTTATTTAATAGGGGATGTATCATTTTCCTGTGAAGATAGAGAAAAAATTGAACTTACTGCAAACCCAAGGGCTCAACAGGGCAATTCAGAAAGCCAGTGTCTGGAACACTGTGATTCTAACAAGCATGTTTGTTCAAGGAGTCAAGAAAGAACTGTTTAAAAACAACAACAACAACAAAATAACAACATAACGTTTGGTCTTTCTTCTGGAATAAAAGAGGTGAAAATTGAAGGAAAAATACAAGGCTGATTAAGCTGGAGGAAGAGGTAGATTTCACTGGAAGAAAGGTCTATGGTCTTTGAAGACAGGCTAGATACATGTGGAAGGAGTGAAAGGTCTGGGAGGCCAGGCAGATATGAAAGGGAAAAGCAGGTTTATGTGGGTCTGATGACACTTAATTAGAGGCTTAGAAAAGAGAGGCCATCGACAGGGCTAGAGGATCAGGTAAGAAAGAAAAATACAAAAGGACTTAATAAGTGAAGGAAATTTGCTGACATCTAGGTGGGGATACAGTAGCAGATCATCTCCCCAAGGTGGGATAAGGTACAGTGCAAAAGATGCCCTGCTCATGTGAACCGTGAGCCGGTCCAGCTGAAAACCCGCCCTGCGGTCAGCAGAGGTAACTCCACCTGGGGAGCGCTCAGTGAGTTCACAGGAGGATTACTTTGCAGCATGCAGCCCTGAAGCCCTGAGCTCTCCCGTTCTGCCCTTCAATCTGACACCTAACTGGTCTACGGCACTAATTTTTTGACCTAATAACCTCAGCCTTCCTGATGGTCAAACTGACTCTCCTGGGAAAGGGTAGAATTTAGAAGAGAGACAGTGAAGTAAATCATAATATTTTGATGTTAACTTTAAGATAAGTTTAAAAATCTGTATGGGGTTTCTCTGGTGGCGCAGTGGTTGAGAATCCACCTGCCAATGCAGGGGACACGTGGTTCGAGCCCTGGTCCGGGAAGATCCCACATGCTGCAGAGCAACTAAGCCCGGCGCCACAACTACTGAGCCCACGTGCTGCAACTACTGAAGCCCGCATGCCTAGAGCCCGTGCTCCGCAGCAAGAGAAGCCACGGCAAAGAGAAGCCCGCGCACCGCAACGAAGAGTAGCCCCCGCTCGCCACAACTAGAGAAAGCCCACGCGAAGCAACGAAGACCCAGCACAGCCAAAAATAAATAAATAAAATAAATAAATTTATTTTAAAAAACTGTATGAATTTAAGTTAAACTTTGTGGTTTCCAACTTGAAATGTCTGTTGATTTTAGAGTTATTATTTTTAGTCGAAAGCTTATAAACAGTATTAGAACATTCAAGAGAAATCAAACGGCAGAACATGGTAAATTAAGTAATTAGATTTACAAGAGTTACTTATGTTATAAGAAAGATTTTGTGAGTATTTTAAATACTACCTTGTCAGGCAACTGAAGTACATGAGGGGGAAAAAATCAGATATATTACGTGTATGAATATGGTGTAAAACAGTTATGGAAATTTTACCAACTTTGTAGATGAGACTAATTGCTAAGGAAATTTAAATCTGTTCAAGCTGATTTAAACATCCATCAAAGAACAAGTGGAAGCAATTTTTAAAAATGTAGTACATTTATAAGTAGAATTTCAGGATTTGTAAGTTGAATTTCAAGGTTTAAGCAAAACCATGTTTTATACTTACAATTTTAATAAATTAAATATTAAGTTAAACCCCAGGTAACTGGAAATAGTCTTTTCTACGCACATTAGACATCGCGAATATTCACAATGATGGGGTGTTTGTGGAGCTGGTATCAGTTGTTGGATCTGAAAGAGTGACAGGATCTAAAGAAATCTGAGATGGAGAAGGCATGGCCCAGACAAGACAGGGGATGCCAAGAGGAAGCTCCTGTCCAGGACACAACCGAGATGAATAGAGAGATCTCCCAAAGAGAATTTAACAGGTAAGACAGGTCCAACATGTTTTTCTAGAGTAGTTTTTCATTTACAGGTTAAGGAAGATTTCAATGGCTCCAAGTAGTCAAGTAATTTTAACAAAAATCTCATCAATCTCAATGCTTATAGTAGTGATGATTTTTCCCCTGAATTATCAAAAATGACTGATGCCCATGTTGCAGCAAAAATAGAAATGAGACTTTTCTGATAAACAAGGAAAATAAGGAAACAATGAACAGTCTGGGGAAACAATGTAAACAGGCCTGAAAGAGTTAATTAATCTTGGTTATTCTTTAGCTGTTACTACTAACAAACACTTGTAGCTAGACTTGTCCTTCACCAAGCTGATTACTCTCTGACTCCCTACAAATTACCCTTTGCACCTGGCATTTCTTCTCCCCCTACACTCCCTTGTAGCACTCTTCATTTCAGAAAGAAGGTCACGGGCCGATAACTTCAGGGACACCAGACCGGGTTGCTGAGCCACCTGATGCCAGCTTTGGCCATGAGTTTGCAGAAGAAAAGAAATGCAAGACCTTCACCACTTTTGATCCTTATCACATACCCCGGACTGAGAGCCCCATGTATAAATTCTTCCCTGATCCCCCTAGGAGGGTGGCACAGTTCTTGAGGCATTAGCCTACTGTGTCTTCCCTTTGCCTGGCAAAGAAAATAAAAAGCCTCTGTATTTCTTATCTTCCAGTTCTCTGTCTCCGTGTTTTTATTCGGCATCGATGCATAGGGAGCCAGATTTGGCAACACCCATACATTATAACAGAAGTCTCTCTGTGATAAGAGATAGCACTTAAATCTAAGGTTTGTACAAAAAGCTGAGTTTCAGTCTGGTGGCGGGTCTTTATTACAGCTCAGATTTTTCCAACTGGGGCAATTCCACAGAGAGGATTCTCAATGATAGTGTAATGATTCTAAGTATGGAGCCTGGAGTCAGCTGCAGTAGAGTCCATGAGGGAACAACTAAAAACTGGAAGATTGAAACAGCTACACCAACTTCTGTGTTGGAAAATCCTTTCTATGGAGTTTAATATCATAGTCTCTGGTATAGCCTGACACTGGTGACCAGAAGGGTGGACTGTTGTAGAGATCGCCAGCGGCTCACCAAACCTTAGTCCAGCCCATTCTGGGCATTAGTCTAAACTACATTTCTCAGGTTCCTTCTCTATTAAGGTGGCCGAAAGGCTGAGCCAATGGAACGTGAGCATTACACCACATCAGCCTCCTGATTGGAGAATCCCTTCAACAGAGTTCAATTTCATAGTCACTGGCATAGCCTGACCCTGAAACCAATATTTCTCCTATTATTCATTTTCTCTAGTTACTTCTAAGTCTTTACTTTGGGCTTTGGCTGCATAGTCACACAATCTCTCACCAGCCATCCTGAAGTCCACAAAACTTTGAAAACCAAAAGTGTTTTTAATTAGTCTGATGCCAAAATTCATCCTGCCCTGAACAGGTGAAACTGTTTATAGACTTTATCTCAAAGTAAATATTCTTATTTTTTCAGAAGAAGTATTAATGTGCTTGATTCTAGGGGGCTGCCCCAGACCTGGCTGGGGAAGGTACGTAATCCATATACACTGCTGTAATGCATATACTATATTTACCTCAGTAAAATCCCGAGAGTTCTGGATACTGAAACATAACTGGTCCCAAAAGTTTAAGATGAGGGAATACGGACCTGAGCAAATATGGGTTTGGATTGTATAATGCGTTGTTCCAGATTCTGGGAACACTAGTTTGCTTGGGACAATCACTTTTGAATTAGAGACCCAGGCTCTGTCCATCTAGTGCCTCTGCTATTTTCAACACAGAATTCCCAGGGTCACTGTGTATGGCTGGCTGCACCAAGCTGGAAAGAGCAAGAATCAGAAGATGGCACATGGGGGGCTTTCACAGGCCAGACCTGGAAGGAGTGATTATCATTCTGCTCAGGTTCCATTAGCTAATATCCAGTCATTTGGCCACCTTAACAGCTGGGGAGGCTGGGAAATGTAGTTTAGCTGTGTGCCCCAGATGAGGAGGAATGAGGTTTAGTAATCAGCTGGCAGTCTCTGCAACAGTCCGTCCTTCTGGTATTTTTGGTGCAATATCCATTTCACCCTTCTTCCCACACGGAGAATACCCTCCCTGCCACCTTCCTGAGAGACACATCCAAGTCCCATCCAGGATTTGTGGGTGATGTATAGTCTTCCCTACATGACTCCTCCTCATCTGGTGACCTATGAGCTAAAGACACAAGTTATCTGAACATTGTCTCCTCCCCACAACCTTTGCTATGACTACATTGGATTTCAACTTTTTTTTTTTTTAGGTTTCCAGTTTGGGAATATTATAGGCAATGCTGCTGTGGACATTCTTGTACCTGTGCACCAGCAGACGCTTATGAGTTTTCCTAGGTAAGAATGATAGAGGTTTGGTCATGTACACCTTTACTATGTAATGACAAACTGATTTCTGCTCAATAAATCAATTTATCTATTTGTCAATACATCAATTTATCTATTCTTGTACCAAATACCATATTGTTTCTAAGTCTTGGTATCCGGTAAAGCAAATACTCTCACCTTGTTCTTCCTCATGTGTGTGTTTATTATTGGCTCCTTGCTCTAGCAAGTGAATTTTAGAATCAACTTGTTTAATAAATTACAAGTTCTTACTAAGGATCAACAATCAATCTGGGGAATTTCCAATCCACGAATATTTTTTCTATATTTACTAGATTTTCTTTAATGTCTTCTAATAAAGTTTTAATTTTCTCTATAAAAGTCTTGCCAATCTTCTGTTGGGATTAATTTTAGCATTTTATATTTTTTGGTTGCTATTATAACTGTTCCTTTTTTTTTAAACTATAGTTTTTGATTTTTGCTGGTGTATAGAAATACAACTGATTTTTATTTATTGATTTTTCCCCCCCAAACTCGTTAAACTCTTGTTATTTCTACTAATTTACCTATATATTCTTTGAGGAGGTGGAAGGGGGCATAGGGCACATAGACAGTAACTCATCCATGAATATGAGTTTTTTCTTTTTGAATTTTTGTGAAGTTTAATTCTTTTTTTTTTGGCCGTACCATGTGGCATGCGGGATATTAGTTCCCCGACCAGGGACTGAACCCATGCCCCCTGCATTGGGACCGCAGAGTCTTAACCATTGGACCTCCAGGGAAGTCCCTGTGAAGTTTAATTCTTGAGTTCAAATTCTTTCTTTGCCTAATCTTGCTTTCTTTGTTCTCCCCAGTTGTGGATTCTGAAGGCACTCCCTGATAAACGTGCATGCAAATTTCCGTATCAGTGTCTGCTTCCCAGGGAACCCAACCTGTGACAAGAGTTATGTGAAGTAGTCTCACAATTTTTTCAAAAGAGTTTTGTTTTTATGATTATTTCTTCCTTGTTATTATTTTTTGTGTTCATATTTTCCCCCTTGACTAGGTTTGATAGTAGTTTATTTATTTTCTTAAGTTTTCAAAGAACAACATTTTTGATATATTTGTTTGTTTTGCTATTTACTAATTTTTTAAAATTAAAAGACTTTTTAAAAAAGAGTAGTTTGGGGTTTACAGAAAAATAAGCAGAAACTACAGAGTTTTCATATACCCCTCCCCTCTCCCCATTTCCCCTATTATTTACATCTTGTTTTAGTGTGGTACATTTGGCGCAGTTGTTAATCAATACTGATACATTATTATTAACAAAAGTCCATAGCTTACATTAGGGTTCACTCTTGATGTTGTCCATTCTATAGGTTTTGAAAAATGTATAATGACATGTATCCATCATTACAGTATCGTATAGAATAGTTTAACTGCCCTAAAAATCCCCTATGCTCCACCTCTTCATCCCCCTCCCCATCCTCCCAACTACTGATGTTTTTACTGTCTCCATAGTTTTGCCTTTTCCAGAATGTCATATGGTTGGAATCATAGAGTTTGTCACCTTTTCAGACTGGCTTTCTCTTAGCAATATTCATTTTGAGTTTCCTCCATTTTTTTTCATAGCTTGATAGCTTTTCTTTCCTTCTTTCTTTCCTCCCTCCCTCCCTCCCTCTTTCTTTCTTTCTTTTTCTTTCTTTCTTTCTTTCTTTCTTTTTCTTTCTTTCTTTCTTTCTTTTCTTTCTTTCTTCTCTTTTTCTTTCTTTCTTTCTCTTCCTTCCTTCCTTCCTTCTTTCCTTCCTTCCTTCTTTCCTTCCTCCCTCCCTCTCTCTCTCTCCCTCTCTTTCTTTCTTTCCCTTTCTTTCTTTCTCCTCATTTCTTTTTATTATTGAACAATATTCCATTGTATGAATGTATCACAATTTGTTTATCCATTCACCTAATGAAAGACATCTTGGTTGCTTCCAAGTTTTGGCAATTATGAATGAGGCTGCTGTAAACATTTATGTGCAGGGTTGCGTGTGGACAAATTTTTCAAATCCTTTGGGTAAATACTAAGGAGCATGATTGCTGAATCGTATGGTTAGAGTATGCTTAGTTTTGTCTTCCAAAGTGGCTGTACCATTTTGCATTCCCACCAGCAGTGACTGAGAGTTCTTTTTGCTCCACATCCTCACCAGCATTTGGTGTTCTCATAATTTTAGATTTTGACCATTCTAATCGATGTGTAGTAGTGTATCATTGTTGTTTCAATTTGCATTTCCCTAATGACATACGACCTCGAGCATCTTTTCATATGCTTATTTGCAATCTGTATATGGTCTTTGGCTAGGTGTTTGTTCAGATCTTTTGCCCGTTTTAAAATTGGGTTTTTTTTCTCATTGAGTTTTAACTGTTCTCTTATATTTTGGATACCAGTCCTTTGAGAGACATGTGTTTTCCAAATTTTTTGTTCCAGTCTGTGGCTTGTCTTCTCATTTTCTTGAAGCAATACTTTTTAGAATCAATAAATGCAGTAGGGGTCTCAGTGGAAGTCAGATTGGGAAGGTGGGTGGGAGCAGCCTTTTTTAGAATGCTTCTAAGGGCAGGAAGTGTATGTGTGTGGTGCTGGTGGAGGGATATGAGGTTAAGCCCTGGGAGGGGGATTTAAAGGTTATGTTAGTATGGGGTAAGTGCCTATTACCAGTGTAAATAATAAGGAACTAGGCAGTTAGCATAGAGGCTTGTGTTCAATACATACTTGCTGAATTACTGAATTAAAATGGATTATCACACTGGCTTTTATACATGGCATTTGACATTATTCTCTGCATGGCAGTCACAGCCTAACATCACAGATTTTATAAATGGAGGCCTTTTAGAGATCTACTGAGTTCTGTCCCCCAGGTTGTAAACGAGAAAATGAGGTGTCAGGCCAAAGTTACTGCAGCTCATAGACAGTGAATATAACTGACCAGTGGGAGAATTGTGATTCAGATCCAGGTTTCATGCCTTTAGCTACTGTTTATTCCAAACAACGGTGGGTATAATTTTGTTTCAACTGGCAAACATATTTCAGAAAACTCAAGCCTATTGTACTGATCCATAATTTTGCTTACCGTATTCTTTCTTCTTTTATGATGTTCCAAGAGTTTTTCTAAAAGAACTCCCTTTAGCAATTCATTTAAGTTCAGTCTGCTGGTGACAGATTCTCTTTAGTTTTCCTTTATTGAGATTGTCTTGATTTTCCCTTCAATTCTGAAGGGTATTTTCATTAAGTGTGGTGCAGAGTAATGTCCCCTGAAAGATGTCCATATCATAATCCCTAGAACCTGTGAATATTTTAGGCAAAGGGGAATTAAGTTTGCAGATGAATTAAGGTTGCTAATCAGCCGACCCTAATATGGGGAGATTATCCTGGATTATTCAAGTGGGGCCAGTGTAATAACAAAGGTCTTTATAATGAGAAGAAAGAGGCAGAAAGGAGAGAACCAGAGGGATGGTAGTGTGAGAAGAACTTGGCCCGACCTTGCTGACTGAATGGAGGATGGAAGGAGGAGGCCATGAGCCAAAGAATATGGGTAGCCTCTAGAATCTCGAAAGACAAGGAAATAGATTTTCCCCTAGAGACTCCAGGAGGAATATAGCTCTGCTGATCACCTTAATTTTAGCCTAGAGAGACCCATTTCAGACTTCTGAACTCCAGGATTGTAGCTAATAAATCTGTGTTGTTTTAAGCCTAAATTTGTGTTAATTTGTTACAGCAGCAATAGAAAACTAGTATTACAGGGTTAATGTATCCTAATAACATAGGATTCTGGGTTAATGGTTCTTTTCTTTGAACACTTGATAAACACTGTGCCACTTCTTTCTGGTCTCCATGGTTTCTTTTTCTTTCTCTTTTTTTAAAAAAAATAGATTTATTTATTTATTTTTGGCTGCATTGAGTCTTTGTTGCTGTGCGTGGGCTTTCTCTAGTTGAGGAGAGCGGTGGCTACTCTTCGTTGCGGTGCACGAGCTTCTCATTGAGGTGGCTTCAGTAGTTGTGGCATGCGGGCTCTAGAGCACAGGCTCAGTAGTTGTGGCACATGGGCTTAGTGGCTTCTCGCCATGTGGGATCTTCCTGGACCAGGGCTTGAACCCGCGTCCCCTGCATTGGCAGGCAGATTCTTAATCACTGCGCCACCAGGGAAGCCTCTCTCCATGGTTTCTGATGAGAAATCTGCTGCTGTTTGAACTGGTTTTTGCCCTATAGGCAAGGTGTCATTTTCCTCTGGTTGCTTTCAAGAATTTTTGTCTTTGGTTTTCAGAAGTTTAATTATGATATATCTTGTTATGTGTTCCTTTGGGTTAATCCTGTTTGGGCTTTGCTCAGTTTCTTGAGTCTGTAGGATTATGTACTGTATCTTGCCAAATCTGAGAAGTTTTCAGCCATTGTTGCTTTGACTTTTTTTTTCAGCCCTGCCCTCTTTATCCTCTCCTTCTGGGACTGTTATGATACAAATGTTACATTTTTTGTTACAGGCCCACAGATCCCTGAGACTCTGGGTTTTTTTGTTTTTGTTTTTTGTTTTTTCCTTCTGTCTTCTTCTTCTTCGTCTTCTTTTTTTTTTTTGGTCTAATTTTTCTCCGTTGTTCAGATTGAGTAATTTCTATTGTCCTATCTTCCAGTTCACAGATTTTTTTCCCCCTCTGTCCTATCCATTCTACCTTTGAGCTCATCCACTGAGCTTTTAATTTGGTTATTGCATTTTTCAGTTCTAGAGTTTTCATTTGGTTCTTCTTGATAGCTTCTATCTGTTTGCTGAGGTTCTCTATGTCATTTGTTTCAGTGGGTTTGTAATTGCTTCTTGAAGCATATTTATCATGGCTACCTGAAAATAATTCTAATATCTCTATCATCTTGGTGTTGGTTGACATTTAAAAAATATTTTTATTTTATATTGGAGTATAGTTGATTAAAAATGTTGTGTTAGTTTCAGGTGTACAGCAAAGTGATTCAGTTACACATATACATGTATCTATTCTTTTTAAAATTCTTTTCCCGTTTGGGTTATTACAGAATATTGAGCAGAGTTCCCTGTGCTATACAGTAGGTCCTTGTGGGTTCTCTATTTTAAATATAGCCGTGTGTACGTGTCAATCCCAAACTCCTAGTTTATCCCCCCCCCACAACCTTTTCCCTTTGGTAACCATAATGTTTTTTTCTAAGTCTTTTGCGATGGTCCAGCCACCGCAGGGGGTCTTCCAGGTCCCGACGGAGAGGGGTAAGGGACTGAATAGCACCGGGAATATGGGGTCAGAAGGACCAAGACAACTGATGGTTGCAAGGTGCTTTATTTAGAATCTACTGAATCTTATATAGACAGAAGAGGAACTCATTATTGGACAATGAACCCATAGAATTGCTTATCGTCTCAGTTCAGTCACCACCATGGACGTCAACAAGTTTACAACGACCATCCTTGAACATTATCTTCCCTTAACCAGGCACACACACAGCCCCCAGCCATAAGGAACAACCAGGACTCTCAGTTCCCTGAGGTCTCCTGGCTTGAGATAGCTTTGCTAATCTCTTTTACATTCCTCAGGCCTGGGACAAAGAGTGCATTTCAAGTCAAGGGTAAGGGCTTTGCTTTTTGTGAGAGACATACTGTTTCCTCCAGGAGTTACCTCAGGCTAAGACTGCATGCCTCCCACAGTCTTTGAGTTTGTTTTATAAATAAGTTCATGGGTATCATTTTTTAAAAACTTCCACATATAAGCAATATCATATGATATTTGTCTTTCTCTGTCTGATTTACTTCACTTAGTATGATAATCTCCAGGTTCATCCCTGTTGCTGCAAATGGCATTATTTCATTCTTTTTAATGGCTGAGTAATATTCCATTGTACATATGTACCACGTCTTCTTTATCCATTCATCTGTCGATGGACATTTAGGTGCTTCCATTTCTTGGTTATTGTAAACAGTGCTGCAATGAACATGTATCCTTTCGAACCAAGGTTTTCTCCTGATATATGCCCAGGAGTGGGATTGCTGGATAATATGGTAGCTCCATTTTTAGTTTTTTTAAGGAACCTCCATACTGTTCTCCCTAGTGACTGTACCAATTTACATTCCCACCAACAGTGAAGGAGGATTCCCTTTTCTACACACCCTCTCCGGCATTTATTGTTTGTGGACTTTTTGATGATGGCCATTCTGACTGTGTGAGGTGATACCTCATTGTAGTTTTGATTTGCATTTCTCTAATAATTAGTGTTGAGCATCTTTTCATGTGCCTCTTGGCCATCTGTATGTCTTCTTTGGAGAGATGTCTATTTAGGTCTTCTGCCCATTCTTTGATTGGGTTGTTTGTTTTTTTGATATTGAGCTGCATGAACTGTTTGTAAATTTTGGAGATTATTGGTTGACATTTTTTTATTCAGTTTGAGATCTTCCTGGTTCTGGGTATGATGAGTGATTTCCTATTGAAACCTGGACATTTTTGCATTTTGTTATAGACTCTGGCTCTTATTTAAGCCTTCCATTTTGAATGGCTTATTTTGTACACCAGTCCTGCAGGGAAAGAAGGGGCACTACCTCATTACCACCATGTGGAGGTAGAAGTCCAGGTTCCCCATTTGGCCTCCACTGACACTTGAGGGGCTGGGACTTCTCCTTACTGCTGGGCTGGGCAGGGGGATTAGTTTCAGCATCCCACATGGTCTCCACTAACACTGCCAGGAATGGGGGAGAGCCTCATTACTGGTCTGTGGGGATGGGCTCCTTACCTGGCCTTCTCTGACACTACCCCAGGGTGGGGTGTCTCATTACAGCTTCATGAGGTTGGTAGTCTAGGCTCCCTTCTTGGCCTTTGCTGGTGGGGGGCCACAGTTTTTTAGTTGGTGTTTGGCTGGAGAAGAGTGGTTATTGTCTGGAAGTTTCTGTTTTTGTAGGCTACCCCTTTCCTGGTCTTTTGGCTAGAGAGCAGACTTTTTAAAAAAATAAATTTATTTATTTATTATTTATTTTTGGTTGCATTGCGTCTTCGTTGCTGTGCGCGGGCTTTCTCTAGTTGCGGTGAGTGGGGGCTACTCTTCGTTGTGGTGCGCGAGCTTCTCATTGCGGTGGCTTCTCTTGCTGTGGAGCACGGGCTCTAGGCGCGCAGGCTTCAGTAGTTGTGGCACGCAGGCTCAGTAGTTGTGGCTCGTGAGCTCTAGAGCACAGGCTTAGTAGTTGTGGTGCACGGGCTTAGTTGTTCTGTGGCATGTGGGATCTTCCCAGACCAGGGCTCGAACCGGTGTCCCCTGCATTGGCAGGTGGATTTTTAACCACTGCACCATCAGGGAAGTCCCTAGAGAGCCGACTTTTATTGGAGCTTTATTTTGGTCTGTGCATGCTGGTATTTCCAGGTTGCTGACCTCTCTAGCATCCAGTCTGGGATGTATGAGGGAAAAAGAAACCCACAGAACTCACTACCATGTTGTGTCCTGGGTCCTAAGGTCCTAGCCAGTCTGCTTTCTTTTTTCCACTTTTCAGAATCTTCATATGTTTGTTTTACATATAATGTCCAGGGTTTTCAGTTGTATTTAATGGGAGCAATAGAGAAAAGCAAGTCTACGCCATCTTTCCCAAAGCAGAAGTCTTCCCCCAACAAACAAATCAACATACAAACACATTGTATATCTGTGTATGCTATAGATGTTTTGTGAAAAATCCTGAAAAGGGAGCAAAACCATTCATTGGGGGAAATACTCCCAAGTCAAAAAACTTGATTTCTTTTTTCCTTCCTTCCGTCCATCCTTTGGGGGGAGAAAGGATCAAAGGTTTCCCGGTTGGATTTTGGTAAAGGTGACATAGACTGAATCTTCCTTGTATTGCTAAAAGTGGTAAGATTCTGCTCCAAGCAGGGATAAAGGGAATATGCATGATGGTCCTTGTTGCTATCTGGGGGGGAATTCCCTGCTATGTGTCCAGGGGATGGAGTTAGGTACCCAAACCTATGTTGGGTTTTACCCAAACCTACATTGGTAGCTCTGGATACACCTGGGTAAATCTAGATTTCACTACTCTGAACACTTTTAAAGCAAAGTGAGTTTTGTCCGTGTGTATTTAGATGAGCCTAGCTTTGGGATTTGCTGCGTCTCACTTCACGTACAGCTTTCCTCCCCTGTCAAGCTGTCTCTGCCACCGATGTCAACTGAGGGTGAAAGGAGAATGGGCAATCATAACCAACAAGCCCCTCTAAGTGTACATGTGTGAAGACTGTACCTTGATTTGCAATTTCCAGAGCATGGATACTTCCATTACACTGCATCTTAACGTCATCAAAAAACCCTAAAGAATCAAATCAGATGAGGCGATTCCTCATTTCCAACTTTCCTTCCAACAAAAAGCTACAAAGTAACTTAACACTTAGGAAGTAAAGACATTCATTTACCCAAGTGAAGCTGTGAAAGAAATTAGTTGCACCTAAATGAGACAATAAAAACTAGACAAGATTGTAACCTGTGAGTTGTGTATCATTATCAGTTGAAGGAGATGGCCTTGGGGATTCATGACACAGGAGACAGAACTCATCTCTAAAAGTGGGTTGAGAGTGTTCACTTGTGATTCAGACAGCATCGTCTTGGGAGTATGTAGGTCCTAGGTGTTGTGTCTTGGTCTCAAATCTCTGACCTTTAAGTACCTGTACTGTGGTTAAAAATTTAACCCAGTAATTTTGACCTACCTGAGCCAGTAAATTTGCTATCCAGATCTGTGTAAGGGACGTTATGAATTAAAACGTTTGATCTTTAAGAGAATCTATTGTATGAGCCTTCAATTTGGGAAGTAAAGTTTTAGACTTGAGATTTTAAGAGGACTAAGATAATTTCATAAATGTTTATAAGTTTGATTTATTAGACCTATAGGGTTGAATAAGGGTTTAGAAAGATTTTGCCTGATGGGGTGGTGTGCCCTGTCAGGCATTTAAAGTATTTAAAAATATGTATATTAAATGCCATGTAGTTTAAAATATTTCAGGAGATCTTTAAATTTTATTTTTCAAAAGGGTAAGTCTAGCATAATGCTTAAGAGCAGGGACTCTGGGAGCAGGTTGTGTAGGTTAGGCATCATCAAACTATGTCCAGCTGCCTGTTTTTGTACAGTCCGTGAGCTGAGAATGGTTTTGACATTTTTAAATGTTTGAAAAAAATCAAAAGAAGTAAAATATTTTGTGACATGAAAAAAAGATATAAAATTCAAACTTCAGTGTCCATAAAAAGTTTTATTGAATCACAGACATAGTCATTCCTTTACGTACCATCCATGGTTGCTTTCATGCTACAATGGCAGAGTTGAGTAGTTGTGACAGAGATGTATGCCTGCAAAGACAAAAATATTTTCTGCTTGGCCCTTTACAGATAAAATTTGATACCCCTGGTGTAGGTTCAAGTCACAGCTTTGCAACTTACTAGTATAAGCTTGGGCAAGTCACTTAATCGCTCTGTGCCTCAGTTTCCCCATCCATAAAATGGGGATGATAATAGTTGTTATTAAGTTATTGTGAGAATTAATCAGTATTTGAAAAATGCTTTAGAACAGTGCCTGGCACATAGTAAATACAGTAAAAGTGTTTAAAAATTGGAGGAATTTAACTTATTAAACTTGAATTTATCAAACATTAATTAAAGAATAAGTAAAATAAAATATTAATTAAAGAATAGGTAAAAAATAATTATATTCATTTAATAAAAATATTTGTTATGAATAGAATAAGACTTTAAAGTTGAATCTGGAATAACAAAATCTAAGGTTTTAAATCTGGAACTTCAATAAATATTAAATACCCAAGTAAATCTAGTAGTCCTTTCCCAGTGCCAGAGTCCCTCTTGGGCTTGTGAGCCAGGTTCTGGGAAGAGCTATGGCCTAGGAGACCAAAGCTCTCCAGGGCTTATAAGCAAGACTGGGAGGCAGTGTTGTATAATGGATAGGTATTTGGAGTTATGTCTGGATTGAACTTTGACTTCCTAGCTGTGTGACTTTTGGCTAAGTCTTAATTGTGAAGTGGGATTAGTAATACCTATTTCACAGGGGTATTATGAAGATTAAAAGTGTTAATGCACATAAAAGGTTTAGTACAATGCCTGGATTTAAGTAAGCATTCAATAAACATCTGTTATTATCATTGTTACGATTCTCCTACAAGCGGCATACATAGTGAGTTATTGTTAATCAGTTACTAAACGCCTAGCAGAGCTGAAAGTTATGTGTGTGTTATGGTTTGAATGGTACTGGGATCTGGTTGCCTTGATTTTCTGACATTCTACTGTATCATATGCTTTCAGTTAAACATTGCTCTCTCCAGGGATCCTCTTTTTTAAAGTATGCACTTTCCAGAGGGCATCCCTTCCTCACTGGCATGGTTTAGTTTATTAGGTACTAGGTATTTGCTTTACAATGTCAGCCTGAGACCAGAAAACAGGCAAGGGCTGGGATCCATGGTGAAAAGGTAAGGAAAAAGAGAAATTTTGCACAGTCTCAGGTTTTCCCTGCTGTTCTGTTCCCCTGAGGTGTCAGAACAGCTTCTCTACCATCTCAGGGACGAGTTTACACAGCCATGCCCCTCTGGTCCCCTGGGGCCTCCACCTGTGAAATCTGCAGGACAGCCAGGAAGCCAGCCTGGCCCTGGGTGCCACCTGCTGACTACCTGCCTCCTCTCCTGTACCCTAGGCTGGGACGGTACTTTTGTCCTTTTGGCACGGACCTGTCCTTGCCCATCTACCAGCAGCCCTGAGCACCTCCTGCCCTTCCTTCTTCATGACATCGGGACACCCTTGGACTTGGAGGCAGGTGAGATTTCAGGGTTTGTTTCCCAGTGTCCTTGAGGTTTGACACCAGAGCCAATTCTGTGGCAGATGGTGGGGCCTGAGGCTTATTTCGTGATTAAAGATCACTTCTTGCATCATATTTGTGCATTCCCTGTCTGGGGCAGTGGGAATAAGGCCACCACGGTGACCTTGACCAGCGGTGAGGGAGGAAGGAGGGGAGAGGAGTGACTCACTGTGCACCTTCCCAGTAGGTTATCGGCTTGAGGTCTCAGGATGCGTTGACCCTACTTTAGTCACCGGAATTTGTCGTCATCCAGTGCTATTTCCCCCAATACGCAGATATGGCAGAGGGATTGGGGGCAGGCCTCTGTCACCATGGAGACTGTGACGCTGTCCTGCTAGGGGCAGTTTGGAAGGGGGCAGGCCTAGAAGGCTGGGGAAGGCCCCGGATTTGACACCCACCACTCCCGCATTAGGGCCTTTCTCTAAAACCGAGGCCCAGAAAGGGAGGGAATCCCCTTGGGTCACCATACGCCCCCGGGAAGAGGCAGAATGATCTGAGTCCAGGATCTGCATGCTCGGCTTTCCCCCAAAGGTCAGGAAGCCCCTCCTAGCTCCATTCTTCTTTGAGCTTTCCATCAAACAAGTCCTAGCGTCCGCGATCCTTTCGAGTACTCGGAGTCGAGGCTCCAAGACTTCTCCTTTAAGACCCACGGCTCCTCCCATCACGCTGCGTCGCAGACTTAAGGCCCCGCCCCTCCAAACAGCTTCCGCAGGTCCGCGACCGTCGCGCGGCGGTCACGGCCCCTTTAAGCCCGAATTCCCCCCCCCCCCCCCCCCGGCTCCCCAACCCGTTCTCTCCCTTACCCCTCCAGCCCGCACCAGGTACCCCGGCTGGTCGTGCGGCTTCGCGCGCAGTGGTGAGTGCGGGGCCCCGAGGGGGCGCGAGGACACCTTCCTGGTCTTCCCGCAGCCCTCGCGGTGTCCTCGCGGGTCGCGGGGGGCGGAGCTTGAGCAGCGACCCGGGTCGGGGAGACTGGGTGCTCTGAGCGCGGGAGGGGTGGGCCGGGACCGGCCGAGCAGCGGGAGGGGCTCAGGTGACTTACGGAGAGGGAATGGCCCCCAGCAGGGCTCGCCCGGTGACTGCGGGTGTAGGGGACTGGGCTTACGGTCCCGCGGCGTGTCCCCTCTCCCTTGCCCGGCCAATGCCCCTGTACAGCTCAGTTGCGGAATTGTCCTCCCGGTCCCCTGGGGTTCAGGCCCTTCTGTGGGGGGCGGCTGCCGCCTGTCCCGCCGCCTGAGACCGCAGTCGCGGAGGCCGCTGGAGAGGCCCAGGCGGAGAACGGTGGCCTTTGAGGGGGGCGGCAGGAGGGCACCGACCCCCCGACTCCTGGCAGAGGTGGGGGCCGTAGCAGAAGGCGCAGGGGTGGAGAGTGGCCAGCGGCCAACAACCGCCTCCCCCAGATCCGGGCTGAGTTGTGGGTTGGGGAAAGGTTTGGCTCCGGGAACCTCAGTTCCAAACCTCTGCCCATCAGAGAGCCGGCGGTCACCATGGCGATGCGGGAGCTGGTGGAGGCGGAATGCGGGGGTGCGAACCCGCTCATGAAGCTGGCCGGGCACTTCACCCAGGACAAGGCCTTTCGGCAGGAGGGGTTGAGGCCTGGCCCCTGGCCCCCAGGAGCCGCAGCCTCGGAGGCGGTGAGTGTTCTTCAGGCAGAAAGCCCGAGTTGTGACCTGGGATGGAGGGTCGAGGGTCCGGATGCACACTTTGGGATAACTGCTGTCTCTATTGTGTTGCAAATGATAATAGTTGCCAGGCAATGGGTGTTTACTATGTTAAACATTGAACGTCTTTATATAGACGAAGGCAACCATGTTATAGATGAGGAAACCGAGGCTTTGAGAAGTTTTGTGACTTGCCTTATGAATGGAAGAGCTGGAATTTTAACCCAGGGTTAACTGAGTTGTGTGGCTGTGGTCTTCACCACTGTACCATATTGTCTCCCTTTCTTTTGTCTTAGGTCTCTAAGCCTTTGGGGGTAGCCTCTGAAGACGAGGTAAATATGCCAGTCTTTTCTGTCGCATTTTTCGTTCGCCCATTGTATTTTTACTTTAAACTTGGGTCATCCATATTTCAATCTGTGGACTTCCCTGATCAAATGAGATTTGCCTCAGCTCGCCTGCTTGTTTTTGTTTTAAGTATTCTTCGAGTGTTTCCAAATCTATAGTTTCTGTGTTGCCCTTTCCTTGTGTTTGATGTTAGTATCCCGCATCCAATGGGCCCCTGTCTCTTGCTGGGTTCATTTCACCATCTCTCTTCTGACAGTTGGTGGCCGAATTCCTCCAGGACCAGAATGCACCACTTGTATCCCGTGCCCCTCAGACGTTCAAGATGGATGACCTCCTGGCCGAGATGCAGGAGATTGAACAGTCAAACTTCCGCCAGGCACCCCAGAGAGGTGGGTCCAGCGTCTGGTTCTGGGTGTGGGGGGGCGGGGGTCACTATTTTCTGTGCAGGTAGGGACAAGGGGATTCCGTATTTAGATGCTGCTGGTATTGAGGAACTGAGATGCAGAAGGAGACAAAAGGAACAGAGTGTTTTCATGTGCACTCAGGGTTCCTTAGGCATGATAGAATGATAGGTATTTTCCTTAGTTCTCTCTCTATCTCTCTCTTAAGCCCCTGGTGTGGCAGACTTGGCCTTGTCGGAGAACTGGGCCCAGGAGTTTCTTGCAGCTGGAGATGCTGTGGATGTAACTCAGGATTACAATGAGACTGACTGGTCCCAAGAGTTCATCTCTGAAGTTACAGGTGAGGCTTCTTATGGGAAGATCTACAATGGTTCCTGTGATGCAAAGTTCTACACTGTTACCCTCATTCATTTTAGGATATAGAGTGATTTTAGCTGCTTATGACCTTTCTGGACTCTTGACTTTTTCCTATAGGGCACTGAACCTGATTTCTCTTAGGTGGTAACAGGGAATTGAAACTTATATTAAACAGAGGCGTGAGTTTGAACTGGATAAGAGATTTTGAAGAGAGAGAGAACACGAGGAGTTAGGTTTTCTTCTTTGTTATCTGGAACTTTAGTACTGTAGTTTGGTGGAGAGGATCCGCAGATTGGATGGATGGCAGTGTTGCCCAGGAAGAGAGAAATGTTTAACACATCCCTTGGGATTCTGGCATTAAGTCATCTTGAACAGGGTTAGAGCCTTGGAAAGTGGAATTGTGGAGTTCAAAGGCCTGAAGTATATGGTCTTGATGATAATAATAAAAATTAATAACAAGAGCTAATGTTTACTTAACCATGTTCTAGGTTTTGTTTTAGTGCTTTAAATGCATTGTCCGTTTAATCCCCCTGAGAACCCTTGAGGTAGTTATTATTCCTAGTATATAGATAAGAAAACTGAGGCTGAGAGCTTAAATAATTTGCCCAAGGAGTCACAGCTTTGTAAGTGGTGGAAATGGGATTTGACTCTGGGTTTGAATGATTCCAGAGTTTGTGGGCTTACCCATTCATTATGCTATACTGCCAGGCCTGCAACTTAAGCTCTTCAGGGTCCCAGCCTAATTTTCCCTCTTTGAGTTGTCTGTGCTCACTGCATCCTGGGGGACTGATTCTTCTCCCCCAAGCCTTTCTGATTACAGGCCTGGGCAAGGGCATTCTCTTCCTCTTTGCTCTTCCTGATTGCTCTCAAAGAGAGCACTGTTAGCCTGTTTCCAATTTAAGAAATCAAGAATCATAAAAGAGATAAAGGGAGAAAGTTGCAAAGATTCTGGCCTCTCAGGGTGCTCACATCATCATAGTTCCTGAATTTTCATGACATGATTGATGGGACCTAATTGGTACCCCCTGCCCCCAATCATTTTTATTCTCCTAAAGACAGGGCTTCCTCCACACACAAGAGAAAAACCCCCAAATCTAACAACTAAAACTCACCTTTAGTAAAAGCTGTTGGTCTCTTTTATCATGACTCCCTTTCCCTCCTTTAAGTTAGAGTTTAAGGAAGAACAATGGGTGTTCTTGGTTTCTATGCACTTTATATTCTCAGAGCCAGTTGAGCTTCACAGAAATATAAGGTAGGTATTCCTCCCCCATTTTATAGACAAGGAAACTGAGATTTGGAAGGGTTAATACTTTTGTCTGAAATCATTCAGTAACAAAGATTATATGCAAACTCATGGCTGTCTGACTCCAGGCTCCATACTTAGAATCATTACACTATCATTGAGAATCTTCTGTGTGGAATTGCCCCAATTGGAAAATCTGAGCTGTAATAAAGACCCGCCACCAGACTGAAACTCAGCTTTTTGTACAAACCTTAGATTTAAGTGCTGTTTCTTATTGCAGAGAGACTTCTGTTATAATGTATGGGCATCAGTCATTTTTGATAATTCAGGAAAAAAATCATCACTACTATAAGCATTGAGATTGATGAGATTTTTGTTAAAATTAGTTGAATACTTGGAGCCATTGAAATCTTCCTTAACCTGAAATCTTCCTTCCTTAAATGAAAAACTACTTTAGAAAAACGTGTTGGACCTGTCTTACCTGTTAAATTGTCTTTGGGAGATCTCTCTCTTCCTCTGTTTTGTACATTTTTTTGGAACTGTGCCTGCTTCACAGAGGCAGGGATATGGAAAGCTGGAAAGGGATATTGAGCTGTGTGGGATCTGCTTTCATATAAATGTCCTATTGCAGTAGTATATTGCTTTGTATGTAGTGGCCCTTCAGAATTTATTGAATGAGAGAATTGAGATCTGGGAGAAAGAGCTAACGGGGATTGATTTTCTAGTACAGTTATCCCTTGATATCTGCAGGGGATTGGTTCCAGGACCCCTGTGGTTACCAAAATCCTGGATGCTCAAGTCCTTTATATAAAATTGCTATTTTATATATAAAATTGCTCAAGTCCTTTATATAAAATTGCATAGTATTTGCATATAACCTACCCTCCCGTATGCTTTAAATCTCTAGATTATTATAATATCCAATACAATGTAAATGCTTTGTAAATAGTCGCCAGCATGGGGCAAATTCAAAGTTTTGCTTTTTGGAACTTTCTAGAAATCCCCTGCCCCTCTCCCTCTGAATATTTTCCATCCACAGTTGGTTGAATCCGTGGATGTGGAACCCGTGGATACTAGCCTCATAACATTTATGGCTGATATTATTACAGTAATGATATAGGTTACCTATTTCTTTGTGGATAAGTAGACTGCAAGTTGAGAGAAGGTTATATTCTTTAAATCTTTGTTGTTCTTAACTCCCCATTGTTAGGATTCTAGAATCTAGTTTAAAAGGAACCTTGAAGCTTAGTTTTTTTCTTGTTTGAATGTTGTATTTGGAAATATAGTTTCACTGGAAGTTGCAAAAAAATGTACAGAAAGGTTCTGTGTGTCTTTCCCTCTGTTTTCGCTGGTGGTGACATTTTGCATTTGTTAGTTATGTACAATATCAACAGAAAATTGCCACTGGTACAATCCACAGATCTATTAGATTTCACCAGTTTTACATGCCTTTATTTGTATGTTTATAGTTTTATCACATATGTAGATTTGCATAACCATTACTGCAATCAAGATATAGAACTATTCCATTACCGCATGAAGCTCATTTTTTAGTCTGAAATGGTTCTTGATGGAATTCCACTCCTCCCTCTCACCCCAATCTTCTGGGCCAAATAATTGTCCATCTTGTGATTGCTCAGCTCTAGGGAAGAAACGCATCTTTAAGGGGTTTTGAGTTTAGACAGCCTCAGCTAAAATGGTGTGTGAGGTTCATACGACAATTATGAGAGATAAACCTGCACTTTCATAGGAAGGGCAGTGGCCAGCAGTAGCAGATGCTGATTGGCAGTAGCTCTCCCCTGGATGGCAGAGGAAGAGGCTATGGAATAAAGGAATAATAATCTCATTGTGATGTTTTCCACTTTTGTATGGATTTGCCTTGAGCAGACAGTAATGATAATAATAGCTAATATTTGTTACTCTGTGCTTTGCACAGGCATTATCTCATCTGGTCTTCACAAGAATTCCTCTGAGGTAGCTATTATTATATCTACTTCATAGATAAGGAATTGGAAACTTAGAGGGTTGATAACTTGTCTGGAGACTCACAGTGAATAAGTGGTGGAGTTGGGATGTGAGTGCAGGTAGCCTGACCCTAGAACCTGCATTCTTGATCACTGTGTTACTTAGTGCATGTGGAAACTTTCATGGGTAAAGGTGGGAAGTTCTGAGTTTTTGACTGTTGAGCTTGGGGTAGATGTGCCTAGATGAAATGAACACACAGTGAGAACCTAGGCCAGGTGAACGCCCTGAATCAGAGGTTTGGTATCTAGGTTGTTGGTTGTCACTCTATGATCTCTGTGACCTAGGATAGTCCCTCCCACTCAGCAGGACTTAGTTGCTTCCATCTCACAGGTATCCAGATGAATCTGATTTTCTGTAAGAGTTTCTCAAAAAATATTTTGAAGGCCAGGTAGTATTCTTTTGGTTATTTTATTTTGACTTCTTTGTTGGAGCAGGTTCCCAATGCCAGAAAATCCTGAGTCTTGTGGCCAATATGGCTAAATACCAAATTACAGCTATTTGAGGTTGACTCATCTCTGGGATTCTTTTTTCTAAACTACCTCTTGTCTGTTTTAAAGTCCAGGTGCTTTGTACTTTTTCTGTTGGTGCTCGTCCTTTAGAAGAGCATTTCATAGAAATGGTGTTCTGTGCAATTTGAGGAGTACTTTTGGCCAGAATATGCTTTTGTGAAACACTCTAGTTGAGAGGGAGTGGCTGGAGAGTGAGGAGGAAGGACTGGTTATTTTTCAGCAGAATGGGACGGGGTATTAAGCATTTCCTTATTAGGTCTCCAGACTTGAGCTAACAGTCTAGTCGGGGCAAAGGAAAGAGAAATGTTGCCTGTAAAAGCTAGTGAGGGAAATCTTGATAAAAATGTTAAGAGTTCTCGAAATTAAGAGACCAAGTCTGTGATCAAAAAAAATTGTCAACCATATCTTTTATTTTATTAGTAATAAATCACTTATTATTTATGATTAGGTGAAATCTGTGAGTCTTGATCTTTTTTTTTTTCTTTCTTTTTCAGATTTTGACATTATTTTCTCAGATGTTGAGATTAGTTTGTTGAAATTATTCAGGCAGAGTCTCAGCTAAACGGAATAGAAAGTTCTGTTGTATATGAATCCCGAGGAGGTAAACCTGCCTTCTTGGTGTTAAAAGCAGTAACAGATCTTCAAATTAGGGACAAAGACAGGATGACCATTTGTAAGGATATGGGTGCAGAGCAAAAGGAAAGAACACGCCGGCCCATCCTTCTCTACGTGCACTCACTCTTTAGGGGCCCTTTAAATCCTTTAACTAATCTGTGTCATTACTTTTTTGTTTTCCTGGCCCTAGAATAGTAAAGAGCGAAGTCCTGGAGGTTGAGAAAAGTTCAGCGCCCTCATGTGATATGTTTATTCTGATGTTGCAGCAGTGCCCTTTTTCATGAGAGTTGCTAAGGTGATTTCTGGAATTAGACTTAAAAACATAGCTCTCAAAAGCAGTCAAAAGTGACAGAATTCAGAATAATGTTTATCCCGGGGGGTGCGGGCCTGCAGGAGCCTGTGAGGGAAGTGTAGACGGTCCATGTCGTGATCCGGGTGGTGGTGGCTTGAGTGTGTTCACGGGTAGAAATTAATGAAGCAGCACACCTAAGTTTGGTACACTTTACGTACCTTCATGTTTGTATGTTACATCTCAAAAAATGAAAAGTAATCCAGTGGGAAGAGTGGCCCCATGTAGCTTTAGTTCTAGCCCAGCATTCTGCTTCTCAGATTCTCTTGGTGGGTATATTAGGATGAAATATGAGGTTCCTTTTTTTTTCTTTTTTTAAAAATTTTTATTGGAGTATAGTTGCTTTACAATATTGTGTTAGTTTCTACTGCACGGCAAAGTGAACCAGCAGTACGTATACATATATCCCCTCTTTTTTGGATTTCCTTCCCATTTAGGTCACCACAGAGCACTGAGTAGAGTTCCCTGTGCAATACAGTAGGTTCTCATTAGTTATCTATTTTATACATAGTATCAATAGTGTATATATGTCGATCCCAATATCCCAGTTATGAGGCTCCTTTTGTTGGGAGGGTGTGAGCTCTGTAGATGGAGGACAGACCAAGGTTTGGTTAAGGAATCGGAGCTCCTGTGTTCTCCCCTGGTTCCCTGCCAGGTCCCTGCAGTACCTTTGAGGAAGGAGGAGGCCCAGGGCCTGCTATTTCTTAGTGAGGGCTCTTGCACTTCAAACAAAAGGGTTTGGTCCCCACTTCTCTCCTGAGCCTCCTTATTTGGTCTCCTGTCCCCAGTTCAGTAAACTTCTGCCCTAGGCCCCTGGGGAGCAGGTTGGGTGTTGAAAATTTAGTAGTATTTTCTTTTGACCAGTGGTCTCTGAGGGATTCTGCTTTGACTTGGTTAAGTTAATATTCTCCCTTTCCTGATCCCTCACTGATTTCCCCACCTCTCTGCTCCTTGCAGACCCTTTGTCTGTGTCCCCGGCCCGCTGGGCTGAGGAATATCTGGAGCAGTCAGAGGAGAAGCTGTGGCTGGGAGAGCCAGAGGGAACAGCTGCCACTGATCGCTGGTGAGTCCAGCCCCTTCTCTCGGGATGGATCCCTGTGGAAGGAGCGTTGGACGGTTTTCCTGCTCCCCTCCACCAAGCTCCTCTATCCACATTCTTAAACCAAGTTGCAATCCCTTCATTTTCTACTCTAACGTTTCCACTTGTATTATTACCCTGATTCATTTATGTCTCAAATATAATCGAGTCGAGAATCCTAACTGTCCTACCAAAAGTTTGTAACTTTATCTTATGCACCCTGTTCCCCTTTTAATTTGGAGCCTGCAACTGTCTATTCCTTCTCTCTGGAAAGACGCGTTCGGGAAAGAGAGAGGTGAAAGCATGTAGCTAGTGCTTTGCCACTCCTGCCCAAATGTCCTTCTTTAATGTAAATTGGAATTAGTAGGTCCTCAACCAGAGAGAGGAGTAGTGTCACCCTCTCTGTTCCCCGATGAGAACTGTAATTGCCATGGGCTGGGAGTGGGGAAGGATGTGGCAGACTAATGTGTAAAATGAGCGAGTCCTCGCCTGTCCCAGGTGTGATGAATACCAGCCTGAGGAGGACCTGCAGCACATGGCCAGCGACTTTGTGGCCAAGGTGGACGACCCCAAGTTGGCTAACTCTGAGGTGAGCCACGTCCTGCTGCTGCTTTGCCCAGCAGAGCTGGTCTGAGAAGCCAGGAGTCCTGCTTCTCTTACCCCAGTTTAGTTTAAGGCGAAAGAGATGAGATCCGAGGTCCACTCCTTCCTGTCTGGAGAACAGAGACTCATGACCCTGCCTCTTCTTCCAGTATTCTTGCCCTCATTTCCTTGCCTACTAACCCTTTGTCTTTTCTGTGCCTTCTCAGATCTCTCGAGCCAGAAATCCCTTTCTTTTTGCTCTCTGCTTTTTCCAGGGTCTTTAGCCTATCTTGTCTGTAGCTAGAGATGGTCAAGGGGAGGGGTAAGTGCAGGCTTCTCTGGGCATGGTTGAGAGGGCACACCCGGAAGTCCTCTCCCAAGTGGCCTGTGTGTGTCTCTGTGCCCCAGTTCCTGAAATTCGTGCGGCAGATTGGCGAGGGGCAGGTGTCCCTGGAGTCCGGCGCAGGGTTGGGCCGAGCTCAGGCAGAGCAGTGGGCAGCAGAGTTTATTCAGCAGCAGGTAGGACACTGTCACCTCCCAGTCCTACCTCAGAGCCAGCTGGTGCCCCCGGCCGTGGGTTCAGTGTTCAGTGGTCCCAGATGGGGAAGGGATCTTATTGCCAGCTTGTTTGGTAGCATCCAGGTCCTGAGTGGGTGGGAAAGAGATTCTGAGAATGTTCTTCTCAGAAGTGCCCAGGTTGGTGGTGTCTAATGGGTATTTAGTTGATATTTAGTGGGTAGAAAGTTGGTGGTGGTGGTATGACCATCCTTCTTTGTCACAGGGTACTTCAGAGGCCTGGGTTGACCAGTTCACACGACCAGTAAACACATCTGCTCTTGATATGGAGTTTGAACGAGCCAAGTCAGCTATAGAGGTGAGAGCAGCTAGTACAGGTATAACCAGTCCAAGAGAAAACACTTCTTTGGAGAGAGTGGGTGTCTTAACATCAAAGATGGGTGAACATTGTATTTCATAATGTTCTTGGGTTATCTTTGTCAGAATTGCTTGGGATGGGGTGGTTGCCTATCAAAAATGCAAATTCCTGGGCATCACAGACTACTGAGTCAGAATCTGGGGGTAGGACCTAGGAACCTGCATGAAAAAAAAGCTCTTCAGATGATCTTAAACACATTGGAGTTAAAGAACTACTGCCATAGGGGATCCATCTTAGTGGAACTAAGGGTGGGGCGGGGTGGTCCTGATGAATCTTCTTTTTCTATCTGCCTTCCCTTCCTTACAGTCTGATGTCGATTTCTGGGACAAGTTGCAGGCGGAGTTGGAGGAGATGGCAAAACGGGATGCTGAGGCCCACCCCTGGCTTTCTGACTATGACGACCTCACGTCTGCTTCCTATGATAAGGTAAGAACTAGTTTTTCAGACTGCAGGATTTCCTTGTTTTATTGTTTCTCCTTTAATCCTGAATCTGAAGGGTACCCACTTTTAAGTAAGTATTTTCTTGAGCCCCTTTCCATGAAAGGCAGCCTGAATTATTCCCTTGCCCCTGCTCTCCTCCAGTTATTCAGAGTATGCTTTATTCTTGGGATATAAAAGTTAATGATAATAGACCACCCTTGTCAAATAACAACAATAAGCGACAGAATACCTAGAGTAGAGGTTTGCACACGATGCAATAAGAGCACAGAGGAAGGAGCTCTGCTTTGGAGGTTGGTTGAAAACATTTTAAGAAGATTGATAGCTCCTTTGGTAGAGAGTGGTAGGTGGTAGGCCATCTCTCTGCCCTCCACCTTAGTATGTATTAACTTTTTTAACTCACAAGTTTATTTTAAATTCTGATCTCTTCCTGTAGGTACTAACCACTTGCCCCCAATTTAGGGTATTTTCAAAGAATTATATTAAATAATTCAAATGCTAGGAAAATTTCCCAGAAGTTGGTGGTGAAGAATGATTGAATTTTGCATGTAGTATATACTGTTGCCTTAGAAGCATATGTTATATCGGGGTAT
The DNA here is from genome assembly GCF_028564815.1 of Eubalaena glacialis. Taxonomy (NCBI): domain Eukaryota; kingdom Metazoa; phylum Chordata; class Mammalia; order Artiodactyla; family Balaenidae; genus Eubalaena; species Eubalaena glacialis. The sequence continues at coordinate 110,336,060 of NC_083726.1, read as the reverse complement.
CACTGTGAAAAAAATCTGCTTGTGGGTTGTGGGGTATTCGGACATGTGGGTAATAATTGAGCTGTGAGTTGAAGCATGATTGGGGAGGGAGAGAATTGCTTGGTTTTGAACAAGGCAAAACAGGAACTGGGGAGGTGATCAGTGGTGTCTTTTTCTCAGCTCAGACCTGGTTGGGGCTAGAACTAGAGGGCCAGGATTCTGGAGGTAGATCTTGCAAAGAGAGAGAAGAACAGAGTTCGAGATAACTTAGAAAAGGCTAGGATTTAAAAGCCAATGAAAATCTTAGTACTAGGAAAAAGATGATTTTGTTTATTATCCCAGCCTGACTTTCTGAGAGTTGTTCTGTGATATAATAGAAAAGGGAGCTTACCTTTTGGGACCCCGTCCTCTGGTTTTTCCATAGTAAGAGTTTCTTCTATAGACTTGTGATGAGGAAGAACTGAAGGAAATACCTGGAGATAATACTTTTATTAATTTGTAATAGACACTTGATAAGTTGCACAGGCCCTGTCGACTTATAAATGGCAAGGTATAAAGTTTAGATAAAAATTTCCTGGGACTTCCCTGGTGGCACAGTGGTTAAGACTCTGCCTGCCAATGCAGGGGACACGGGTTCGATCCCTGGTCCGGGATGATCCCACATGCCACGGAGCAACTATGCCCGTGCACCACAACTACTGAGCCTGCACTCTAGAGCCTGTGAGCCATAACTACTGACCTATGTGCCACAACTACTGAAGCCTGCGTGCTCTAGGGCCCACGTGCCACAACTACTGAAGCCCATGCACCTGGAGCCCGTGCTCCGCGAAAAGAGAAGCCATCGCAATGAAAAGCCCGTGCACTGCAATGAAGAGTAGCCCCGCTCGCTGCAAATAGAGAAAGCCCGTGCACAGCAATGAAGATGCAACACAGCCAAAAAATAAATAAAAATAAAATAAATTAAACAAAAAAATTTCCTGGTTTTTGATAAATATAGACATAGCTCTAATTTCATATGAGCAGCACCTCCTCTTAGCATTTTTTACTTCTGTATTAATGACATGATAGTTGGAATAAATTCTTTAATTCAAAACTTAAAAACATAATTATGTTTTTAGATCTTTGAACCCTATTTTGATATCATTGATACCTTGGGATATTGCAAAATTAGGATTAGAAACATTTGCATTAATGTTCCAGATTTTGTCTGCCTTTTGTTAAACTGTTAATAAATTATATGTCAAAAGTACTTGTTTTTTTTTTTCAAATGTGGATCTGACTCTATCAGGTAAATTCATGGGTATCTGAATGTTGTATTTTTTATTCATGATCCTTAAATTTTCAAGGCTACACCTACAGCTGGAGCAGATATGATACTGTATACTGTTAGCGTGAAGGAGAAATTTCTGTGATGGGACACACTCTACTTAGTAGTGATCCTATTTTTGCGGTATGATCCTATGAAATCATAGGATCATGATTGGCTTGGATTAGACTAATGATTGGCTTGGATTAGACTTTTTAAGGTGCAACAGTGATCCCAAGCTTATCCTGCATCCTGTGGGTTGTTAAAGGTCCCTCCAGAGGACTCTTTTTTTTTTTTCATCTATACAAATATTCTACTTTTGAAAAATTCCTCTCTGATCAGCAATTGATAAAACCTCAAGGAGGATAGATAACAATAGATAACAGACAAGAGCATACTTAGAGAACCCTGTGGTTGCAACATGATGGAATTGATTTGTTGCATTGTCTGCTGAGGATAATACCTATTCACGCATAGTATTTTAAGCTTTTTGGTAAGGCTGTGGCAGATATTCTCATTTGATGCGCTCAGTAGCTCTGAGAGGCAGGAATTACTTTCATTAGGAAATTGTGTTATAGGTGACTGATCTGTTTCCTACGGTGTGCCTTAAAACATGGATTGAGGATGGGCAGTAGTCGAGGGTGAAGGCAGAAGGCTTTATCTTGTGGAACTCAAATAGTCTAGGTGGGGCTGGCAAACTATGGCCCACGGGAAATCTATCCTTCCACCTTTTTTTTTTTTTAATGGCCCGTGAGCTGAGAATGGTTTTAACATTTTTAAATGGTTTAAAAAAAATGAAAAGTAATAATTTGTGAAATGTGAAAATTATATATTGATAAAATTCAAACTTCAGTGTCCATAAATAGAGTTTTATTGGAACACAGCCATGCTTGTTTACATATCATCTGCGGCTACTTTCTCACTGCTCTGGTGGAGATGAGTAGTTGTGACAAAATATTTATCCTCTGCCCCTTGCTGATACTTGTTCTAGGGTCCTTTTCTATCTTCTGAGTTTTCCTGTTGCACAGAGGTGTCCCAGGAACATTACCTATTCTCAACGTGAATATACTTTTTATACATTTATCCCAAATCCATCTCCTGTATGTCTCGCTTCTTAGATCCCCATTGTAATTATTTAATTTTTATTTGTCACAAATAATTTGCTGATTACTTATAATGGTTTAGAACTTTGCTGGCAAGATTTAAGCGTTTCTGGTTCTTGAGCAGTTTCACAATGATAGTGAAGAAGGGCCTCCCTCATGTCTTTATTTCGTACAGTTTCGTTCTGATTTGTCCTTAACTACATTTAGAAAGGGCCCTGCACTGTATTTTGCATCTTGTTTTCGTTCTGGGGTATTGTTTTGTGATGGTAACCACTACTCTCCAGAAAGGAGCATTTTATTCCCTTGTCCCAAGTCACACGCTTACTAGGGACCCATTTTATCTTAACACCTCTCTGCCTACGTGGAAGACCTGGGGACAGAACTCTGCACAGAGCATCGTAACTTCCCTCAAACGAGAAAGCCTCAGCTAGAAGAGAACTTGTCTTTCTGAAGTGTTTTCTGCCCTCAGGATTTTGGAATCTAGCTTTCATTTACTATCAGTTACAGATTAATATTAATAACTTTTAAGAATGAAATTGGGGAATAAATTAAAATTTTCAAAGTGCTTGAACACATGCTGTCCAGTCAGTGTGCACAGGACTCCGTGAGCTGGGTAAGAGTTGCATTTGAATAGCAGGGCCTCTGACTCCAAATTGCATTTCCTTTATACATGACCACACTCTTGCAGGATAACAAGAAATGCCCTTTGAATAGCTAAAGAGAACTTATCTCATCACTGTAAGCAGATCCTGTTAAGAAATGTGCTCTGTCCAGTAATGAGAAATCAAGGATGTGGAAACACCGACTGATAAAAACTTCCTAAAATAAGCTTAATCCCAGCGTGGATCTGAGTTTGCCTGGCTTTCCAGTTGCTGTGGGCATGACACGGAATTTCTTCACTGTGGTCCTAGGTGATCTCCTTTATGATATGGAGAATTTGCCGGCATTTATCCGGATACCTTTTTGGAGGCCTTCAGCTTCTTCTCCGCCTCAGTCTTGGTTGTCAGCTCCCATTCCTGCTGCTCTGTGATGGCTCCCTCTGAGATGGGGTCTCACTTGGCTTCCCTTCCTTGTAGGGGTACCACTTTGAGGAGGAGAACCCCCTGCGTGACCACCCCCAGCCTTTTGAGGAAGGGCTGCGGCGACTTGAGGAGGGGGACCTGCCGAACGCCGTCCTGCTCTTCGAGGCGGCTGTGCAGCAAGACCCCAAGCACATGGAAGTGAGCAGCTTGTTCTTCTGACTTCAGATTAGAGACGCTCCCTCCAGTTCTGAGGGGGTCCCTAAGGGTAGTGCAGATGGACTAGGGCCTGGGTGACAGCCTGGGGTCGGGTTCTGAGAGTGAGATGGTGCGAGGGGGAAGCAGAGGAAGCAATGGTGGGAAGGTGAATACCGGGGTGATGAAATCTGGCAACTTCTCTCTAGGCTTGGCAGTATCTGGGGACCACCCAGGCAGAGAATGAGCAAGAACTCTTAGCCATCAGCGCGCTGCGGAAGTGAGTACACTGAAAGGGTAGGGGGGGCGAGGTGGTCCCAGGGCTCTACAAATAACCTTTAGAATGACAGATCCTTCTCTTCTTTCTGGCTACTAACGCGAGTGTTTTCTCATGATGAAACTCTAAGGTTTGGGGTGAGTCTGGAGATAACTGGCTCCATTCGTTCCTCAGCTTTTGGTTTTATTTGTGGGACCCTCCCTGGCTGGTTCCTTGGCTGCTGAAATGTTCCCTTTCTCAGGTCTGTAACTTTATTAGTAACCCACCCGTAGAGGATCCCTCTACACCCTAACTGAGGGAGTTGGCAGGTAACTCTGCATTCTGAAGCTTGGCTCGGCTCCCAGGGTGCTGATAGGCGCAGTGTCCACTGCAGAGCCCAGCTCTGTCCATCTCTGTCCAAACAGGTGCCTAGAGCTAAAGCCAGACAACCGGACGGCACTGATGGCACTGGCTGTAAGCTTCACCAACGAGTCCCTGCAGCGACAGGCCTGTGAGACCCTGCGAGACTGGCTGCGCTACACACCGGCCTATGCCCACCTGGTGGCAGCTGGGGAAGAAGGGGCCAGCGGCGCGGGACTGGGCCCCAGCAAGCGCATCCTGGGCTCTCTGTTGTCCGAGTGAGTGTGGAGAGCTCCTGGGATGACGAGTGGCAACCCGAGTAGAAGGAGGACCTGGCTTGTGCAATGTTGGATAGATTGAGGCTCAGGGTCTAAGAGTGGGATGGAAGACTCAGGATTGGAAGGAGGAGAGATGGACGCACCTTGGGGGTACGATTGGTTAGTGAAAGGATTATTTGGGAGGGGTAGGAATATAGACGTATCCATCCACCTGCTTTTTTGCATTTTTTTCCTTCCTTGTCCAGCTCCCTGTTTCTCGAAGTGAAAGAGCTCTTCCTGGCGGCTGTGCGCCTGGACCCTACATCCATTGACCCCGATGTGCAGTGTGGCTTGGGGGTCCTCTTCAACCTGAGTGGGGAGTATGACAAGGCGGTGGACTGCTTCACAGCCGCCCTCAGCGTTCGTCCCAATGTGAGCCTCAGGGGAAGAAGGGAGAGGACGGGACTCTGTACCTTATAGAGGAATCGTTTGTTGGGACCTTCGGAGTCATGGGATATTTCATTCCAGTGTTCCATGTACTGGTTGCCTTGGGAGAATTGGGAAAAGAAGAGCAGGAGTCTAGGGTCATCTGGACTTAGGGGAGTCCGCGGGGGGGGTGAGTGCTTACGTCGTGGCCACACAGTGACCCGTGGAGACAGGAATGGAATCGTAACATACGTTAGAGAATCGGAGTGGGGAGCCAGGGGGAGAGTGGGCAGAATTTGATCTGAGCCTGGCTCATGTTTCTAACCCTTGTCCCTCCCTATCTTAGGACTATTTGCTGTGGAATAAGCTAGGGGCCACCCTGGCCAATGGAAACCAGAGTGAAGAAGCAGTAGCTGCATACCGTCGGGCCCTCGAGCTGCAGCCTGGCTATATACGGTCCCGCTACAACCTGGGCATCAGCTGCATCAACCTTGGGGCCCACCGGTGAGAGTATCTATTGAGGAATGAATGAATGAATGAATGAATGAATGAACTCCTTCTCCCTGCCTTTGGCCCTGGCTCCACATTCTCTGATCCTGTTACTTGACTACGAGCTCCAGCTTTCTTTCTCCCCGTGCCAGCTGACCTACCTCCTTCCGCTGGTGTTCTGCTCACCAGCTCTCATTCTGCTTCCTTGCAGTGAGGCTGTGGAACACTTTTTGGAGGCCCTGAACATGCAGAGGAAAAGCCGGGGCCCTCGGGGCGAAGGGGGTGCCATGTCGGAGAACATCTGGAGCACCCTGCGTTTAGCCTTGTCTATGTTAGGCCAGAGTGACGCCTATGGGGCGGCTGATGCCCGGGATCTGTCCACCCTCCTAGCGCTGTTCGGCCTGCCCCAATGACAGTGGGATGGGCTGCCCTGCGAGTGTTTGCCTGGAGGGGTGCCTGCTCTGGATGTGATCCCCTCTCCCCAAATGGGCCTACCAAGGGGGTGGGCTGATGACCACAAGCGGTACTGCCTCTCAGGAGCTGCCTCAGTGTAGGGGTGGGTAGTCTGGGTTCTAGTTCCTGCATGATTGTAGGAAAGTGAGCTGTGTTGTCGGAGTCGCTTGGTAATTCAAGGGCTGTCCATCCAGCTCCAGATCTCTCTGCTCATCACGCCCTTTCTTGGTGCTGCTTTTTGGGTAGGACCCAAAGATACAGGTTGTCATCTGCTGCCATTTCTGATTGGGCCTACCACACTTGTAGCGTCTGTCCTCCCCCCCCCCCCTTTCTCCTTTTACTGGGCCTTGATAATAGTACAGCCTCCTCGGGCAGTGGTGTGTGGCAGGTTCTACCAAGCACCTCTGTGATGACTGTATCTAGGGTGGGGTGTGTTAGGAGTTGGCCTGTTTGATTTAAGTGTTGATTTGGCTCAGCAGAGCTGAGCTTTTAGGGGTGCTCGTAGTTCTGTCATTCTGGGACCTCTCCTGGCTATAGCTGAGAGTCCCTGGATAACGCCGCACGCAGTAATTGGCATCGTTACCGTAGCGGTCCTCAGGGGCTGCCGGGGTTATGTTGCTACGGAGTGTTTGGGTGTGGGGAGAGGAAGCCTCATTGTGGAATGAGCCTCGAAGGGACCACATGGGCTCAGGTCAAGGGCTCTGGCTTGGGGGCCTGTGGAGGGAGGACAGAGCAGGTGGGACGAGGAGTGTCCCGAGTGCAGCCATCCCCCTCCTCTTAGAAAGACCTGCGAGTAGGAATTGAGCTAGCTCTTCTGGAAAGTTGGTTCAGAAATTGCAGTCTTGCCAAATTCCTGACAAAGAGAGGGTTCAGTGTTACCCTGAGCCTTTGCTGTCCTTGAAATGTTTCTGGGGGGGAGGGTCGAAAAATCCCCTTCCCCCATATCACCTCCACAAGGTGAAGGCTGAGGGAAAGTGAGTGCGCAGCTTGGATTCTGCTGGGGAGATGCACCAAGCCCAGAAATGACTGAAGTGGCCGCGAAGCCTCTTGCCTTGTCTTCAGTAGCTAATGGTCAGAGAGATTTTTTTTAAAACTACCGTGGTCCCAAGGTTCCATCCTAAAATTTATTTTTCTTTGTATGAATATGTGTAAATGATTTAAAAAATAAAACTGTAAAATATTTGTATGAGGAATAAATGGAACAGACATGGCTTTGAGTCCTGCTACTGGGTGTGCAGTTGGGATGGTGGGAGGGGAGTTGCTGTTTGGAGGTTGGTGTTCAACAGTTTTTCTCGATTTATCTTTCAAATTCTCATTGGTACATTGATTACCCATCTGTCTACCAAGTAATTACTCAGCACCTACTCTATGCGAGGTACATGAATAAGGTGGCCAAGGTCCCTGTGTTCATGGGGCTGATGGTTTAGCAGGAGATGGATGTTTGACAGTCATACATTTTTTACATTTGTGTTACTTCTATACAGGAAAATATGGGGTGTGATGTAATTGGTATTTTTTATTATGAATTATTACATGGGAGGACTTTGGTAGTTTCTTCAATGCTTCGGGCGTTGAGATGCCAGCATTTCAATGCTGGCTCTACCTGGTTTTATCAGGAGCTCTCAAGAGACGTATCAAGATGGGTCTCTACCCTGGGGAAAATTGTAAAAATATGAATATTTATGTTTGGAGATAAATTTCCATGGCCATGTTAGAATTTAAAATGTCTAAAGGAGAGCTGCTTCAGTAATTATCCAGACAGTGAAATATTATTAAGCTATTTAATTATATTTATGGAACAATTTCCAGTGACAATAAATGCTAACAATATAATGAGAAGAAAAGTTTAGCAAACTTTTTACAGTTTTTATCTCAAGAAGAAAGTGCCTTGAAAAGAGAGTAAGGAAATTCCCAGTATGTTAAATGTACCAGGATTATGAGCGATTTTCCCTCTTCTTTGTCATACTTCTCTGTAATTTACAAATTTTCTTTGTGTGTAATACGTTCATAGAAAAGAAAAGAAAACATCACGGGGAGGAGGGCATCTGTTGCCGCCACCTGGGGCTCTGAAGGCCAGTGGTGCAGGGCCCACGGGCCTGGGAGTGGGCTGGGCAGGCTGATGCAGCGGTTTCTGGAGTGGAGATACAAGAAGGAAAAAAGTCTGGCTGGGTAAATGGCTTAGGAGTTGAGCTAACTTCTGGTTTAAGCAAGATCTCCAGGTTGATCTGCTTTGTCTGTGTTTGGTGGCGTGAAGGTGTCCAAGAGGATGCTTTCCTTGCATGGTCAGGTCCAAGCGCCTCTTGAATCCACATCAAATTCAGCCAGTATTTATTGAGCCCCTCTCACGTGCCAGGTGCTGTCGGGTACCAGGGATGCAGTTCACAAGGCAGACAAGGTCCCTGCTCTCACGGCTGATGTACTAGTTGAAGGAGCAACGGAATAAATAAGTAAATAAGAAACTTCAGTTAGTGTGGTCAGGAAAGGCCTTTGTCGTGAGCTGGTCTGGGTGGGAGGAGCCAGCGGGGCATGGGGGTGGGCTGTTCTGGTGGGAGCCTGGTCCGGGTCCCAGCGGGGAAAGCAAACGCTCTGATCCAAACTTAGAAGAGCCCTGTGCAGTCCAACGGGAAGGGGGCCGGGGCACAGGGAGAGAAGGAGGAGCAGGAGACAGGGTGGAGGTGGTCAGGGGCGTGGCAGCGTGGCAGCTGGGCTCTGTTTTTTTTAAAATTTTCTTTATTTTTTTGGCCGCGTTGGGTCTTAGTTGCAGCACGCGGAGTCTTTGTTGAGGCATGTGGGATCTTTCGTTGTGGCATGCGGGTTTTCTCTCTCTAGTTGTGGTACGTGGGCTCCGGAACGCATGGGCGCTGTAGTTTGCGGCATGCGGGCTCTCTCGGTAGTTGTGGCGCGCGGGCTTAGTTGCCCGGCGACATGTGGGATCTTAGTTCCCCAACCAGGGATCGAACCCACGTCCACTGCATTGGAAAGCGGATTCTTTACCACTGGACTCATTTTGATTATGGTGGAGAGTTTCCATTTTATTCTAAGTTCCACAGGAAATCACTAGAGAGTTTTAAGTAGAAAAGTGACATGGTGTGATTTAGTTTTCAAAGATCTCTCTGGCTGCAGTGTAAAGAATGGGTCCTGGGAGTGTGGGGAGCTGGAGTGATCGGAGCTGAAGCGGGTGGACCAGTTAGGAAGCTCCTGCAGTAGGCAAGCCAGGAGAGAGACGGTAGTGCTTGGTCTAAGTTGGAGATGGAGTGAGGACAGGGATGGTAGCACAGAGATGGAGGAAGCCGGACAGAGTTTGTAGGTGCAACTGTTAGAACTTGCTGCTGGATTGGATGTAGAGGGTGAGGGAAGGAAATGAAGGCTGACTCCTAGGCTTTTGGCCTGAACAACTGCAAGAATGGTGTTGCCCTCAACCGAGAAAGCGGAAACTGGACGGAGCAGGTTTGGGAAGGAAAATACAAAGTTCTATACCAAACACATTAGATCAGAGGTAGAGATCACTCCAAGTATAGATATCAAGTAGATGAATTGGATATATAAATCTCAGGGGAGGAGTCAGGGCTTGGTATATAAACTTGAGAGTCTTGTTTATATAGATGGTGTTTAAAGCCAGGAGACTGGATATGTTTGCCTAAAGAGAGAATGGAAATGAAGAGGGTGTAAGGCTGTAAAACACACTGATTACCAGGCATACAGGATCTATTGAGGCAGTTGTTTGTTCCTGAAAGATACGAATCTATAAAGAATGACTTTTTTTTTTTTTTCTGAGTTGTAGGTCTTCTGACAAAAAAGAAACAAGCAACTTTTAATTCAGGTTTTTCTATTTATAGGAAGAAATGTAACTGGCAGATGGTCTGAGTGCTTACTTGAGTATGGCCAGAGCATTCTCCCTCTCTAGGTAAACTGATAGGAGGTGAAATAATTAAAAGGCTGCTTTGTGAGTGAGGGCAATTAGCTTGATAAGGACATCCTAATGCCCCCAAACTCTGGTTGCTGATGGGCCATCTCCACGATACTGTCAAGCCAACCAGCACATAAGCATCCCGGAGCATCTTCTTCTCCAAGTAGTGCTTCATGGGCATTGTGTCCTTGAGGCTCCTCTATACTTATTTTCTTTTTAAAAAAATATTTTAAAAATGATTATTTAAAAAATTTTAAATTGAAAAAATTTTAGAGCAGTTTTAGGTTTACAACAAAATTGAGAGGGAGGTACAGACATTTCCTATATATTTACCTTCTGCCTGCAGACATGCATGGCCTCCCCCATTATCAACATCACTTACCAAAGTGGTACATCGTTTACCAAGGATGAACCTACATTGCCACATCATAGTCCCCCGAAGTCTGTACTTTAGGGTTCACATTTGGTGTTACACATTCTATGGGTTTGGACAAATGTATAATGATATGTATCCATTACTATAATATATTTTAATTGCTTTAAAAATCCTCTGCTTTGTCTATTCCCCCTTCCCTGAACCAATCAGTGATCTTTTTACTCTCTCCATAGTTTTGCCTTTTGCAGAACGTCATATAGTTGGAATCATACAGTATGTAGCCTTTTCAGATTACCTGTTTCACTTAGTAATGTGCATTTAAGGTTCCTCCATGTCTTTTCATGGCTTGATAGCTCATTTCTTTTTAGCACTGAATAATATCCCATTGTCTGGATGTCACAGTTTATTTACCTACTGAAGAACATCTTGGTTGCTTCCAAGTTTTGGCAATTATGAATAAAACTACTATAAACATGCTCATGGAAGTTTTTGTGTGGACATAAGTTTTCATCTCCTTTGAGTAAATTCCAAGGATTGTGGTTGCTGGATCGTATGGTAAGAGTACGTTTATTAGTTTTGTAAGGAACTTCCAAACTGTCTTCCAAAGTGGTTGTACCATTTTGCATTCCCTCCAGCAGTGAATGAGAGTTCCTATTGCTCCACATCCTCGTCAGCATTTGGTGTTGTCAGAGTTTTGGAATTTGGCCACTTGAATAGCTGTGTGGTGGTATCTCCTTTGACTATGCATTTCCCTAATGGCATGAGATGTGGCGTATGTCTTCATATGCTTATTTGCCATCTGTGCATCTTCTTTGGTGAGGTCTGCTCTATGCTTTCTTGATGACCAAGTCCCTTCCTAATGCTCATATCCTTTCTTCAGACACTTTCTTTAAAACATTAAACCTGGTTTTAGGTTATGTTTTTTCCCCAGGAGCTATTAAGTTCCTCTTTGTACTTAAGAGGCCCTACTTGGCTTGTCTCTACTTGGCAACTCCCTCTCTTTTGTCTCAGCAGATGGTCCTGCATCTGAACTTGCTGAGAATCAGGGTCATCAGGAAAGAACTGCCCCGTATAAATTTACCTCTACATGCATCTGTTGCCTTCTTCTTCCTTCCCTGTGTCTCAGAGGAACAAGTATTCCTCCTCTGCAAGGATAATCCCTGTATTCTGCTTCTAAACTTTCTGTCTTCCCAGGACTTCACTTAACTAGACTTCATCTTTAATTTCTCCCTCCTGACTGGCTCTTTCCCTTCATTAAATAAGCATGCTCAACTATTTCCCATGCTAAACCAAACAAAAATCGAACTGGTCCCCTCATCAGTCAACCAAACGAAATAACTTTTCCTCAGCTGTGAATGCCCCCCCGCCCCAGCCTGGCCCCTGTCTCAGGAAGCCAAGCTCCTTCAGGGAAGTGGGCCATGCTCGCTGCCTCCACTCAAGTCCATTCTGTCCACAGCACCCACTGTGCTGTTTCCTGCCCTCACCAACCACTGAATCTGCTTTGCTGAGGTCACCACTGACTTCCATATATTGCCAAAGCTGGTGGACACACTTATTTCTGATCTTCCCTTACATAAATGTGGTGTTTGATCCTGAGGCAGGGCTGCCACACCTGGTTGTGCAGATGGTGCACTGCACAATTCGGGGGGGGCGGGGCACCGTTAACGTGGTCCCCGTGAATGATGCTCCCCAGTGTTGCGCATCACAACTGCGTGGCTGCGCTCAGCGGCCTTGCACTGATGACCACTCTCTCCTTTATTTTAAGTAAGTAATTTATTTTTTAAAATAAATTTTACTTTATTTATTTTGGCTGCGTTGGGTCTTCATTGCTGCACGCGGGCTTTCTCTAGTTGTGGCCAGCGGGGGCTACTCTTCGTTGTGGTGCGGTGGCTTCTCTTGTTGCGGAGCATGGGCTCTAGGCGCATGGGCTTCAGTGGTTGCGGCATGTGGGTTCAGTAGTTGTGGCTCGTGGGCTCTAGAGCGCAGGCTCAGTAGTTGTGGCTCGCGGGCTCTAGAGCTCAGGCTCAGTAGTTGTGGCTCACGGGCTTAGTTGCTCCGCGGCATGTGGGATCTTCCCGGAGCAGGGCTCGAACCCATGTCCCCTGCATTGGCAGGCGGATTCTTAACCACTGCCTCACCAGGGAAGTCCCCCACTCTCTTCTTTAAATTCTCTCCCCTGCTTCTGTTATTTTTTCTCTCCTAAGCTGCTTCTTCTCAGTCTCCTTTAAGTGTCTCTTTGTCTACCTGCTCCTTAAGTGCTGATGTTCCTCAGGGCTCTGTTCTCGGCCTTTCCTTGCTTTGCAGGGTTCTTTGACGACCTGATCCACACCTGTGGCTGTAACTACCATTTAAGTGGTGATAACAGACCAGCCTAGATCTCTGCCCCAGCTTTGGATACATCGCACACTTATCTTGTTTCTCCTCTGCTTGGATGTTTCCCTGCCACCCTAAATTCAACAAATTCAAAACAGGAATTTCATCCCCAACATGGCTCCTCATTTTGTACACTCCTGGAGACATTAGGAGAAAACTATGAGTGGATCTGGATTCCTCCTCCTTATTTTCCTATAACACTCCTTAGTCACCCAGTTCTTCAGGGTCTACCACCTCAATAAAGCCCACAAGTGTCTTCTGTTTTTTTGTCCTTTTGCTATTCTGTTTAGGGGTTCATCCTCTCTCGTGAATTACTGTGATAGCTTCTTGTTTTTTTCTCATTTCATTTACCCCCAACTCCTCATCATGAAACTGATACGCTTCCTTAGACATGACATGCTGTCTCTTCCCTCTGACTTCTCACAGCTTGCACAACAGATGAAAGTTCAATCAATGCCTGTTGAATGAACCAAATACAGTAAGTCCCCTACATATGAACGAGTTCCATTCTGAGAGCGTGTTTGTAAGTCCAATTTGTTCGTTAAGTCCAACTAAGTTAGCCTAGGTACCCAGCTAACACAGCTATATAGTACTGTACTGTAATAGGTTTTAATAGTTTTCACACAAATAATACATAAAAAACAAACACAAAAAATAAGCATTTTTAATCTTACAGTACAATACCTTGAAAAGTACAGTAGTACAGCACAACAGCTGGCATACAGGGGCTGGCGTTGAGTGAACAGGCAAGAAGAGTTACTGACTGGAGGAGGGAGAGGAGGTGGGAGATGGTAGAGCTGAAGGATCGTCAGCAGTAGGAGACGGAGGGCGAGCTGCAATTTCACTCACGCCTGACGTTGATGGCACAGGTTCTGGTTCCTTGCTGTATTCAATTCTAGCTAACCTCTTGCTTCTGGACATCCTGGGCTTGAAATAAAGGTACCGTACTACTGTACTCTATACAGTACGGTAAAGTACACAAAAGCACAACCACTTGTGGAGGATGCGTGCACGTGACAATGTACACCAGACACATGAACTAACTTACGTGATTGGACATGTGAACGCAGTTCGCATCTTTGAAAGTTTGCATCTTGAAAGTTCATATGTAGGGCACTTAATGTATGTGCTAGAAATGTGGGCAGAGAATCGAGAAATGCCCAAAGAGCTGATTCGCATGTGGAGATAATGTTTTGATCCTTCCCTATTTGGAGAAGATGGACTGAAATCCTTTGTCACTGTGCCTTCCTCCTCCAAAAGAAAGTGCTCTGAGACAAAACTAGGATGGGTACTTTTCTGGAAGGCTCTGCTAAAGGACAGACACACAGGGTACACTCTCCTCAGAACAAAGCCATGGGACGAGCCAAAGACCTTCTTTAACTACTTTTGGTACCACGGAAGGGAGAACACAGCTCCTGGAGAGGGAGCTCTGCGGGGGTGGGGCAGCTGTCCTGCACAGAGGCTCCTGGGGGCCCAGGGCTCACGTGTCAGCGGTCATGTGGTGTGGGAAGGAGCTCTCTGCGGCTGTGGCTTTGCGGACTGCAGCTTGGCTACAGAGCTTATGAGTGATTTGTGAGGGACCCTGGTGCCAGGAATCAGAGGAGAGCAGTGTGACAGAGACAGCAACAGTGGCAGGGGACCACACTGAGTATGATGGAGCAGTGATTGCCTTGACCACCAGTGACATTGCAGAGGCCACTGACAGTTGACGAACTGCTTTCTGGTGCCTGGGGGGCTGCACCTTTGTTGGTCCTGCTTTCATTTACATGGGCAGGAGGAAGGAGGAGAGTATTGGAGCAGAACTCAACCATGGCCAATTGCTAAGAGAATCAGAAGAGAACTCCGCAAAACACACACACACACACGCACACACGGATTCTCAAGAAAATGCCAACAGAGCACAAAAGGACTTCTTTGGACTAATAAACATGATTTTCTTTTTTTTTTTTTTTAATTTTTATGGGGGTGTAGTTGATTTACAATGTTGTGTTAGTTTGTGCTGTACAGCAAAGTGAATCAGTTATACCTATACATATATCCACTCTTTTTTAGATTCTTTTCCCATATAGGTCATTACAGAGTATTGAGTAGAGTTCCCTGTGCTATACAGTAGGTCCTTATTAGTTATCTATTTTATGTAAAGTAGTGTGTATATGTCAATCCCAATCTCCCAATTTATCCCTCCCTCCCTTTCCCCCTGGTAACCGTAAGATTAATAAACATGATTTTCTAAGTAAAAATGCAATAGAGAAACAAAAGAAGGATGATCACTGCTGAGAATCAAATTGATGCTCAGAAAAGCAAGCAAAAACAATAGAAAGTTATAAGAGCATAGACATAATAATGAGGGGAAAGCCAAAGGACTTAGGGGGACAGGTCTAGGAAACCTAACATATCAAACTTAGAAATTACAAAAGAAGAACAAATGAATAAGTAAATTAAACGAATAATGGAAATTGTCCTGGGGCTCAAGGCTCAATTAAAAAGATATACTGAGCCCCATATAAGATTAATTAAAAAACTGTTGTCCCTAGTGTCAGTTGGGATGACAGGATTCTGGAATAGCAGAGGCTGTGTGGAAACACTTAGCCACAAGAGCAAGGTGGTCATAATTACTGTAATAGATGGTAAGGTTGGGGTGGAAACCAGAGGACCCTGACCCGTAGGAAGTTAGGGTGAAGGCTAATAGACCATGGTGTTCCTAAGAGCCATTGGTAGGTAGCCAATGAAAGTAATATAACAGGCTGATGTTAGTCGCTACGGTGGAAAATCATGATCCCGTGCCCAGGTTCAAGGTCTTAGTCAGTTATTGATTGAAAGGGAGGCTAGGTCCTCTTGAAAAGGAATCCTGCAATGCTACCACAAATATATTCAATGAATATTCTCCAAATCTTCTCTAAAGAGACGTATGGCTATGTATCAGAGTACTCGTATACTAAGGGAAACGAGAATACCCAGATTTTCAAGGCACCTAAAATGCCATCATGACCTTGCTTGATATACTGGGGAGTGAATGGAAGCCAGGAGTATATGGAGTCCCGGCCCAAGTCCTTCTCAAAGTGGGCCTAATGTGATGTTTCTTTTATCATTTAGCTTTTCCTGACTAATGCAATTCGTTATCACTACTAAAACCATCATCCCCTTTAGTTTCTCAGACTGGAAATCTTCCTTCCCAACTCTCCCTCACTTTCACATCCCATCAGTTACTAAATTGTAACTGAGCCTTTCTTATTCATTGTTTAAAATGATTAATTATGTAACACTTGCTACAAAGACTCCATTTAACTTGACATGTAATTTATGAAGCACAATCATGAAATTCCTTTCCACTTCACAAGAATGTCATCAATGACATTGAAACTCTGTGCTTCCCTCTGTTTTATCTCCCTGCCTTTTCCTCAGAAGTAACCACTATCCTGCTTTTTACAAAATACTTTTATCACACATTTATGCTTCTCTAAACAATAGCGTGTTTATTTTCGAATTTTCTAAAAATGGTATTGTTCTGTTGTAGTTTTCTGAGATTTGCTTGTATTCATTTAACATTATATTTTGAAAACATTCATGTTTCAGTGCACAGCTGCAGTTCACAAATATTACACAAGTTATTTGTTCATTCTTCTGTTGATTAATATTTAGGTTGTTTCCACTTTGGGCTATAATGAATGAATCATTACCATAAATATTCTTGTTGCCGTCTCCTGGTGCACATGAGCAAGAGATTTTTGGGTATATACCAAGGAGTAGAATTGCTGGGTGTAGGATATATACCCATTGGTTGGGTATATAACAAGGAGTAGAACTGTGAATGTTTAATTTATAAGATAATGCTTAATTGTTTCAAAGTTGAGTGTGCCAATTTCCATTACCACCAGCAGTGTGTAAGAATTCCCCACTGATCTGTATCACTCCCATACCTCAGTATTGTTGGATTCCAACCTGTTCTCTAACTTGGTATTGTTCGACTTACTGATTTTTACATTCCAGTGACTTTAAAATGGTATCTCACTGTGATTTTATTTATTTATTTATTTATTGGCCATGCCACGCGGCTTGTGGGATCCTAGTTCCCCGACCAGGGACTGAACCCCGGCCACAGTGAAAGCGCCGAGTCCTAACCACTGGACCTCCAGGGAATTCCTTCTTTGTGATTTTCATTTGCATTTCCTTAATAAAGAGACTGAGCATCCTTCCATGCTTATTCCCATTCATATTTCCCCTCCTGTGAATTGCCTAATTTATGTCTACTTCATATTTTTCCATTGGGTTGTCTTTTTATTACTGATTTTTCAGAAGATCTTTATATATTCTGAGACTAATCTATATGTATTACAAATAATTTCTCCCCCGAGAAACCTAAGTTCAAGCAACCTAAGTGTCCATCGACAGATGAATGCATAAAGAAGATGTGGCACATATATACAATGGAATATTACTCAGCCATAAAAAGAAACGAAATTGAGTTATTTGTAGTGAGGTGGATGGACCTAGAGTCTGTCATACAGAGTGAAGTAAGTCAGAATGAGAAAAACAAATACTGTGTGGTAGCACATATATATGGAATCTAAAAAAAAAAAAAAAAAAAAGGCATGAAGAACCTAGGGGCAGGACAGGAATAACCACGCAGACCTACTAGAGAATGGGCTTGAGGACACGGGGAGGGGGAAGGGTAAGCTGGGACAAAGTCAGAGAGTGGCATGGACATATATACACTACCAAATATAAAACCGATAGCTAGTGGGAAGCAGCCGCATAGCACAGGGAGATCAGCTTGGTGCTTTGTGACCACCTAGAGAGGTGGGATAGGGAGGGTGGGAGGGAGACAGACACAAGAGGGAAGAGATATGGGGATATATGTATATGTATAGCTGATTCACTTTGTTATAAAACAGAAACTAACACACCATTGTAAAGCAGTTATACTCCAATAAAGATGTTAAAAAAAATTCCATGAGAAAGCCTATTGAGATATTAATTGGGATTGCATTTAATCTGTAGATCAATTTGGAGAGAGGTAACACCTTTACAATGATTATTCTCTTCATTGAAACTTGTGTAAGTATCTTTCAATTTATTTTGATCTTTTTTATTGTTTTAATGTAAAGTTGTATAATTGTTAGATTCACTTCTAGGTACTTACTTGCTATTATATGTATTTATTAAATTATATGTTAACATTTTATTTCTGGTATATGAAAATGCCGATTTTTTTTTTGTATAATGATTTTATATCCAACTGCCAAATTCTCTTACAAATTCAGTAGGTTTAGTTAACCTGGAAATAGATTCTTTCAGATTTTCTACAATCATAGTTAATTATACCATACAAAATCAATTATCTTTTTATTTCTTTCTCTCCAGTACTTATAACTTTTATTGTATCTTTTTCTTATCATACTGTACTATCTAGAACCTATATTGAATAAAAGAGTTTGTTCTTGCTTGTACATACAATACTTCTAACTTTTCACCAATTAGAATGTCTTACTCTAATTTTTTGGAAAAAGCAATTTATCACTTTACAAAAGCTTTTGTTTTTCCTATTTGTTAAGAGTTTTCTTTTCAGAAAATTGTGAATATTACATTAAAAACATGAGTATGTGTTTAATTTAATTTCTTTAGAAATCTTCAGATAAATACAAACTAGTAACTAATTATTATAATATTGTATTATTCAAAAGTTCTAAAGTCATTTTTAAAAAGAATATTTATTTATTTATTTATATATTTGGCTGCGTCGGGTTTTAGTTGCCACACACGGGATCTTTCGTTGCAGCGTGCAGGCTCTCTGGTAGTGCATGGGCTCAGTAGTTGCGGCATGTGGGCTTAGTTGCCCCACTGCATGTGGGATCTTAGTTCCCCAACCAGGGATTGAACCTGTGTCACCTGCATTAAAAGGCGGATTCTTAACCACTGGACCACCAGGGAAGTCCCTCTAAAGTCATTTTGAAAATTTAGAAATTATATTGAAGCTAACATTAATGAACAATACAATTACTGTTTTTTTTTTAAATAAATTTATTTATTTTTTTTGCTGCCTTGGGTCTTCGTTGCTGCGCGCGGGCTTTCTCTAGTTGCGGTGAGCGGGGGCTATTCCTCGTTGCGGTGCGCGGGTTTCTCATTGCGGTGGCTTCTCTTGTTGCGGAGCACGGGCTCTAGGCACGTGGGCTTCAGTAGTTGTGGCTCGTGGGCTCTAGAGCACAGGCTCAGTAGTTGTGGCGCACGGGCTTAGTTGCTCCGCGGCATGTGGGATCTTCCTGGAGCAGGGCTCGAACCTGTGTCCCCTGCATTGGCAGACAGATTCTTAACCACTGTGCCACCAGGGAAGCCCCTAAATTTATTTATTTTTTATTTATTTATTTTTGGCTGCATTGTGTCTTTGTTGCTGTGCACGGGCTTTCTCTAGTTGTGGCGAGTGGGGGCTACTCTTTGTTGCGGTGGGCGTGCTTCTCACTGCGGTGTCTTCTCTTGTTGCGGAGCACAGGCTCTAGGCGCAAGTGCTTCAGTAGTTGTGGCATGCGGGCTGAGTAGTTGCGGCTCGCGGGCTCTAGAGCATAGGCTCAGTAGTTGTGGCTCACAGGCTTAGTTGCTCTACGGCATGTGGGATCTTCCCGGACCAGGGATTGAACCCATATCCCCTGCACTGGCAGGCAGATTCCCAACCACTACGTGACCAGGGAAGTCCATGCAATTACTGTTGATTGTCCAAACTTATCAGAGAAATGTGGCATCTTAAGGTTTTACTCGGACTGTGTAAATGGGCTAACTTTGTAGTCTACGTAATTTGTACTGATGACTAAGATTAAGAAAACCATTTTATAAAGACATTAATTATTTAAATTATTAAATTTAGATATTAATTAAATAAAAAATTTTAAACACCCATGTGCACACCTACATACATTTATATGCTCTTAATAATAGCAAAGGTAATAACTTATTTTATCTCTAAGGCAACTATAAGTAATTTAGGAGGTTTCATTTAATCTAGGCTTTTAAAAAAATGTTTAAAAAATATTATTTGTTTATTTATCTGGCTGTACCGGGTCTTAGTTGCAGCACGCGGGATCTTTAGTTGTGGCATGCGGGATCTAGTTCACTGACCAGGGATGGAGCCTGGGCCCCCTGCATTGGACCACGAGTGCAAGTCCCTAGGCGTTTATTTTATTTTATTATTATTATTATTTTTGGTCATGCTGCGCCACATGTGCGATCTTAGTTCCCCGACCAGGGATCGCACCTGTGCCCCCTGATTTGGAAGCATGGAGTCTTAACCACTGGACTGCCAGGGAAGTCCCTAATCTAGGCTTTTAGAAAGAAAAGTCCAAAGTCTTGCATAGGCTATAATGCCACATTTGCATTTTTATTTTACAACGTGGGAAAAATCAGAAAGAAAATATATAGAAATCCTGTATGTCTAAAATTCACATATCAGTTTACTTTGATTAGAGTGAACTTGGATTAAAATTTAATTCTCATATTTATTTTTACCATCATAACTTCTATTTTTTTGGTTTTAAAATTTTAAGACAAGAAGGTTTTAAAATATCTTTCAATTTGCAACAATATATTTGAAAGGAATTTAGACCTGGAATCTTTTGTATTTATTTTTAGTTTCTCTTCAACCTTTTCATGATCTCTAATCATTAGCTTATTGTCCATTTGTATTTCTTTTGTAGTTTTTCTGGTAACAGTGCAGGGAACCTGAGGTTATTAAACCAAAGTAATATTTCTTTTATTCTCATCCCAAAACACTTTAAAGTAGATAAATTTTTTTTTAGAGAATAAGAATGTTTAATTTTTTATTAAGAATTTATTATTTTATACACACTCATCCATATGTATTTAATTTTTTTTTCCTTTTTGTCCGTGTGGCATTTACTTTTTTTTTTTTTTTTAACATCTTTATTGGAGTAAAATTGCTTTACAATGGTGCGTTAGTTTCTGCTTTATAACAAAGTGAATCAGTTATACATATACATATGTTCCCATATCTCTTCCCTCTTGCGTCTCCCTCCCTCCCACCCTCCCTATCCCACCCCTCTAGGTGGTCACAAAGCACCGAGCTGATCTCCCTGTGCTATGCGACTGCTTCCCACTAGCTATCTATTTTACATTTAGTAGTGTATACATGTCCACGTGTGGCATTTACTTTTAACCAAGGGATTTGTAATTCAAAGCAATTCAGTGTTTCATTTGAAAAATCCTTTTCCAAGTAGAAAATCTCATCATTTTAAGATTTAGTCCTATGAACTATTAGTTCATAGGAGATATTAATATATTTAATATATTTGGGCAAATTAGAGTGGTGACAATGAAGATTATACTTTCATTTTCCAAATAGGAAAGTTTTTCTTAAAGAGCTAGTGTACTTAAAGCATTCAGAGTTTGGTCGGATATTTGGATTTTCTTGGGAGATATATTAATTTTCTCTTGCTGCAAAAAAACACCCCAAAACTCAGTGGCTTAAAACAACAACAATGCTTGATTATTTCTCATGATTCTGTGAGTTGGCAGTCTGAGTGATTCTGCTGTACTTACCTGGGCCCCCTTATGGGACTGCCAGCTGTCATCTGATGGTCCATCTAGGACTGCGGTGTCCCAGATGTCTCCATAACATGTCTGGCTGTTGGCTACACGTCCTCAATTCTCCTCCAGGTGGTCTCGTGTTCTCCAGTAGACTAGACTGGGCTTCTTCACAGCTTGGTGGTGTCAGGGTGTCAAAAGAGAACCAACAGGAGTTATAGGACCTTTTATGACCAAGTCTCTGGGGCTCACACAATCTCACTTCTGCCACATTTTATTGGTCAAGGCAAATCATGTATTTTACAAACTTATAAGTGAAATGCAGATTCAAGCGTGTGAAGAAATAGACTTTGTCTCTTGATGAGAAGAGAAGAAGTGACACATTACAGAGATGTGGATATAGGAAGTATGATTTCTTTGAGGACAGTATTATAGTGATCTACCACAGTAGCCTTTGAGATTTCTTCCAGGATTTATGTAGACTGCTTAATGGTCTTTCTTACATCAACTTAAATAGGAATCCATAGCAATTGAGACACTTTCTGGCCTTTAAATTTAAGAATATTCTAGAGACAGGCAAACTAATCTAGATCAAAGTTTCCTCTAGTGGTAAATGCACAAATGGGTTTTGTTCAATTTATCATTTCTTTTTTTAAAATTAGAAACAAAATTTAAATTGAAGTGTAGTTGCTTTACAATGTTATATTAGTTTCAGGTGTACAACATAGTGATTCAATATTTTAATAAATTATACTCCATTTAAAGTTATTACAAAATAATAGCTATGTTTCCCTGTGGTGTACAATATATCCTTGTTGCTTATCTATTTTATACCTAGTAGTTTTATCTCTTAATCTGATACCCTTATCTTGTTTTTGATACCTGTGATTCAGTTTCTATTTTCAATTTACCCATTTCTTTTCTCCAGAAATATATAGTCGCTGCAGATGCTGCTTCTGAATCCAAAGGCTGGAGTTCCCTTGGGGTCCTGAAATCATAGATTCTCTACTCACTGTCTTTCAATGTTCTTGGGCCCTCATATAGGGAAACAAGATCCCAGTCGTTCAAACAATAGATGAAAATAATTAAAGTTTGGTCACATTAGCCATTACAGGCAGCCTTGTGTTTCAAAGAAAAGAAAAGAAATAGTTCAACCAGGGGAAAAATCCCCACCCACAATCTCAGGATAAAACACTTAAACAGCTTGTCCTAGGATTTCTAGCAAATCACACATTTATCCTACACTTTAAGGCAGTGGGCCCCTTGTCTTGAGGAAAGGCTGCCACCTAGTGCTGTATCTTTTGTTCTCCTCTAAGTTCTATTCTAGTAAAAGTTTCCTAGCAGTTTGGGAACACCTACGCCTGATGCCTGCTGGCTGGCTTAATCTCAAATGTCACAAAGAAAGAAACTGTTTGTTTCAAGTTGAATTAATGTGCATCTAACTTGATAACATTTTCAAATAATTTTGAAAAATTTGAAGACGACAGAGCTTAGATCACTTGTCCTCTAAATTTGACTACACAGTCTTCATCGGTTCAAAAAATTTATGTGCTGATGCCACTTACAACATCTGGGAACCGCCACTGTGCAGAAAAAACTATGACTACCACCACTGTTATATATTTGAAGTTCTCTTATTTGCTGATGGTTCTCAAAGCCAAAGTAATTCCAAGTTTTTTGGATCAGGTTAAAGGTAAGCACAAGTCAGACCAGCTCCAAAACTCAAAGAAAGGTGAACTCATTTTGGAGTCATCATCCTCTGCCTTTTAATTCTTCCCAGTTTAAACAACCAGTTCAAAGGATGATAGTTTAAATGAGAACCAAATAATCTCAGTCTGTTTGTTTGAATAAATGATCCAGCAGAAGAAGAAAACATCATATGCAGATGATCCAGTAAGAGGAATAAAAAACAGCTAGAGAGAATCCAGACCATTTGCTACTGCCAACCCTGGATCAACAGCAGATGGCGCCAAAGAACCTTAGTAACAGCTCTGCTACCAGCTCCAAGATTGCCTTCTGCTTCCCACACCATTCACCCAGGATTGCTAAGGAGTGGAGGTTAAGAGCACAGACTCCAGAGTCAGACTGCCTGTCTTCACAGTACTGCATTTGCTCGCTGGGTGACCCTGAATGAGTTTTGAACTTGGTTTTCCTCTTTGTAGAATAAGGATGTTAATAAAAACTCTATCTCACAGGATTGTTGTGAAGATTACATGAATTCTTACATGTAATCACAGGCAATAGTTTCTTGTATATAATAATCTTTCAAAGTGTTATTTGTTAGTGAATACATAATATAAAAAGAAGTACTGCTGTGACATCAAAAGCATAATATTTAGGAGGGAGAGCAAAAGGTTAAGCTTTTGTATAGGATTGAAATTAAGTTGTTATCAGAATAAAATTGACTGTTAGTTATAAGATGTCTTTTGTAAGCCTCATGATAACCAAAAACTAACAACCTACAGTAGATACACAAAAGGTAATGAGAAGGAAATCAAAGCACACCATTATCCAAAATTATCAATTCACAAAGGAAGATCACAAGAGAGGAAGAAAGAAACAAGGGAACTAAAAAAAAAAAGAAAAAAAGAAAAAGGCAAGAAACCAATAGGATGGCATTAGTAATTCCTTACCTATCAATAATTATTTTAAATGTGAATGGATTCAATTCTTCAACAAAAAAAGCAGAGTGGCTGAATGAATAAAAAAAATAAAACCCAGCTATATGTTGGCTACAAGAGATTCACTTCAGCTTTAAGGATACATATAGGCTCATTAAATAGATGGAAAATGATATTCGTGGAAATAGAAACCAAAAGAGAGCAGGGGTCTTATATTTATATCAGACAAAATAGGCTTTAATTCAAAAGCTGTAAAAAGAGACAGAGATGGTCATTATATAGTGATAAAGGGTTCAGTTTATCAAGAGCACCCAACATCAGAGCACCTAAATATAAAAGCAAGTACTCGCATCTCTAAAGGGAGAAATAGGTTACACTATAATCAGGAGGCCAAGAATAGTCAATGGGGAAAGGATAGTCTCTTCAACAAATGTCGTTGGGAAAACTGGATAATCACATGTAAAAGAATGAAATTGCACCCCTATCTTACTCAATCCACACACATTGACTTGAAATGTATTAAAGACTTAAATGTAAGACCTGAAACTGTAAAATCCTAAAAGTAAACATAGGGGAAAACTCCATAACATTGGTCTTGGCAATGATTTTCTGGAAATGATACAAAAGCAGAAGCACAAAAGCATAAATCAAGTGGGACTGCATCCAACTAAAAAGCTTCTGCACAACAAAAGAGCTATTAACAAAATGAAAAGGCAACTTCTGGGATGGAGGAGTATATTTTCAGACCATATATCTGAAAACAGGTTAATATCCAAAATATATAAGGAGCTAATACAACTGAATGGCAAAAACAAAAACAAATAGACTGATTAAAAACCAGGCAAAGGGCTTCCCTAGTGGCACAGTGGTTGGGAATCCGCCTGCCATTGCAGGGGACACGGGTTCGAGCCCTGGTCCTGGAAGATCCCACATGCCACGGGGCAACTAAGCCCGTGCACTACAGCTACTGAGCCTTCACTCTAGAACCCACGAGCCACAACTACTGAACCCTGTGCACCTAGAGCCTGTGCTCCGCAACAAGAGAAGCCACCACAATGGGAAGCCCGCGCACCGCAACGAAGAGTAGCTCCCGCTCACCACAACTAGAGAAAGCCTGCGCGCAGCAATGAAGACCCAACATAGCCAAAAAAAAAAAAACAAAAAACAAAAAACAAAACCGAGTCAGAGGACCTGAATAGACATTTTTCCAGAAAAAGACATACAAATAACCAACAGGTACATGAAAAGATGCTCAACATCACTAATCATCAGGGAAATGTAAATTAAATCACAATGAGATATCATCTCACATTGTTAGACTAGCTATCATCAAAAAGACAGAAAAAAAAAAGATAAAAGATAAGTATTGGTGAGGATTTGGAGACAAGGGAACCCTTGAGCACTTTTGGTGGGAAAGTAATCTGTTGCAGTCACTGTGGAAAACAGTATGGGGGTTCCTCAAAAAAATAAAAATAGAATTATCATCCAGCAATCTCACTTCTGGGTATATGTTCAAAGGAAATGAAATTATTATTTTGCAGCGACATCTGCAACTCCATGTTCATTGCAGCATAATTCATAATAGCCAAGACATGGAAACAACCTGAGTGCCCATCATTGGAAGAATTGTAAGGACTATATATACATATATGTGTATATATATGTATATGTATATGTGTATACACACACAGAGTGGAATATTACTCAGCCATAAAAAAGGAAATCCTGCTATTTGAGACAACATGGTGGGACTTTGAGGGCATTATGCTAATGCAATAAGTCAGATAGAGAAAGACAAATACTGTACGATCTCACTTATATGTGGAATCTAAAAAAGCCAAACTTGTAGAAACAGAGAGTAGAATATTAGCTGACAGGAGCTTGGGTTGGGGGAAATGTGGAGATGTTGGTAAAAGGATAGAAACTTCCATTTATAAGATGAATAAGTTCTGGGAATCTAATGGACAGTATGGTGACTACAGTAACAATACTGTATTATACACTTGAAAGCTGCTCTAATAGAGTAGATCTTGAAAGTTATAACCACAAAATGAAAAATGGTAGTTATTGTACTAATCGTTTTGCAATATTTACACGTATCGAGTTATCATATTTTATACCTTAAACTTACAAATATGTCAATTATATGTCTAAAAAGCTGGAAAAAAAGAGTTCCTGTTTTGTTTTAGGATGGGGAAATGTTATATTGGGAGGGGCAGAAGCTTCTGGGTATGGAGAGCCTGGGTATTGAGGCTTCGCAGGGCTAAGTCAGGCTGCTCAGGAGGGCTGAGGACCCCATGGATTTGGATGGTGACTATAGTTAATGATACTGTATTGTGTATTGTGTATTCGGAAAGTTGCTAAGAGAGTAGATCTTAAAAGTTCTCATCACAAGAAAAAAAACTGGGGACTTCCCTGGCGATCCAGTGTTTAGGACTCCGCGCTTCCAATGCAGGGGACGATGGTTCAACCCCTGGTAGGGGAACTAAGATCCCACATTCCTCGCAGTTGTGCCAACGAATTAAATAAACACACAAGAAAAAAAATTGTAACTATAGTGTGATGGATGTTAACTAGACTCATGGTGATTCTTTTGCAACATATACATTCAGTAGTCCCCTGTTATCTGCAGTCTCGCTTTCCCGAGTTTCAGTTAACCATGGTCAACTTTGGTCTGAAAATACTAAATGGAAAATTCCATAAATAAATAATTCATAAGTTTTAAATTGTGTGCCATTCTTTTTTTTTTTTTTGCCATGCTACACGGCTTGCGGGATCTTAGTTCCCCTACCAAGGATGGAACCTGCGCCCCCTGCCGTGGAAGCGTGGAGCCTCAACAGCTGGACCGCCAGGGAATTCCCAAATTGTGTGCCATCCTGAGTAGGGTGATGAAATCTTGCACCTTCCTGCTTCATCCAACCCCGGGATGTGAATCAACCCTGTGTTCAGTGTATCCAGCTGTATGTGCTACCCACCCATTAGTCACTTAGTAGCCATCTCAGGTATCAAATGGACTGTCCTGGCATTACCGTGCATGTGTTTAAGTAATGCTTATGTTACTTAATAATGGCTCCAAAGCACAAGAGTAATGATGCTTGCAATTCAGATATTCTCTTACTGTGCCTAATTTGTAAATTAAACTTTATCATAGGTACGTATGTATAGGAAAAAACAGTGTAGGAAAAAACAGTTTATTTAGGATTTGGTACTCTCCATGGTGTCAGGTATTCTCTGGGGGTCTTAGAATGTATGTCCTGAGAATAAGGGGAGACTACTGCATACTGAATTATTATATTGTACACCTGAAACTAATATAATGTTATATGCCAATTGTATTTCAATTAAAATAAAAGAATCAGGGAATAGAGACAGTGGCTGAAGGGACATCTAGGGTCAGAGACCCTCTCTTCGTGGGCGAGACAAAGTCATTGAAAAACTGTAAGGTGAGGTGTTGGCCTTCTCCTTAAAGGTATTAAAATTGTAAATCTTCTTAGCATGGGGACCAGGGTGGACTGCTTCCTGGAAATCTCACCAGAAAAAAATTCAGAAATCCTTGGGGCATCAGGAAATGGATTTGGTCCAAAGCCATGAAGGTTTCAGAAAGCTACAGCTTAGATTCCTCACCCTAGCCTCCCCCAAACTTCCTCACTTTCATCCAGTGAAGTACTCTTAGGGCAGAGCTCTCTATTCTTCACAATTAACTTGTGTTCCAGGGACGGAAACACTCCATTTCTGTAACACACAGTTTATATTCTTCTTACTTCTCACTTGACACTTTTTCTACCCTCCTCTAAAAAATCTCGAGCTTTTGGTATTGGTGCCATTTGGTACAGGTGTTTCATTGGTTGTGTTGTTTACCCAGGCTGCAGCCTATCATCTTGTGGTGGGAAGGAGCAGGTTCAGTTTTAGCTATAGTCTGTCCATGATATTAACCAAACCATTCATGGATCTGCCTTCCTTCTACTTGAGGAATACCACTTTCTTTAAAAAAATGTATGTTGTGTGATATGAGGATTTCCACGGACTTTCTCCTCCACTCTCTCTTATGGGAAAAATTCTTGAAGGAATCATTCTGGTAAATTCATATAATAAAGAATGGTTCTGGATTTCTAGTTGGAGTCTACAAACGACTCTCCTCTGGGTTTCAATATCTTAATCCTTTCTTCCTCCATGCATTCCTTCACTCTGAGATGTTATATTTAGCACCATAATTTTTTGTGCTGCATCTTCCTGACTGCCCTCCCCAACCCTCTCAAGTACAGTTCTGCTAACAGTGTGGACGGCATGGTGGTATATTCTTGGTAATTTTTACTGAATGCTTTGGCTAAGCTAAGCTGGTTTCTTGTTACTATATATATATTACAGTTTACCAATCTTGGAAAAGTCTACATAGAAAAGACTTAAAAGCCGCTCTGCATTCTAAAATTTGGAAAGCCATGCAAATTCATTGTCAAAAAGAACCCAAACTTCCTATATTTGATCATAAGCATCTGTGAAATCCAGAGGATGGAGCAAATCAATTATTAACTTTTCTATAAGGTTGCCTTTGTCTCTGCAGTCTTACTTGGATGGATGCCTAAAAGCCCCTGTTTCTTGGTCCTCTTTCATACTTTCTTTTGATTTTTTTAAATAAATTTATTTATTTATTTATTTTTGGCTGTGTTGGGTCTTCGTTTCTGTGCGAGGGCTTTCTCTAGTTGCGGCGAGCGGGGGCCACTCTTCATCGCGGTGCGCGGGCCTCTCACTATCGCGGCCTCTCTTGTTGCGGAGCACAGGCTCCAGACGCGCAGGCTCAGTAGTTGTGGTTCGCGGGCCTAGTTGCTCCGCGGCATGTGGGATCCTCCCAGACCAGGGCTCGAACCCGTGTCCCCTGCATTGGCAGGCAGACCCTCAACCACTGCGCCACCAGGGAAGCCCCTTTCTTTTGATTTCTTTTCTTCCCTTCTCACAGTTAAGGCTACATCCTGCTACACTACCTGAGCTAATGTAGTAACATGTTTGTGGATGACAATTTAATGTCATTTTTAATGACTAATTTCTTTCTACTTTGGGACAGCAGCTATAAGTTACAAATCAGGGAGGACCAGACTTCTTGGGTCACTGAGTCTCCTGGGAAAATCCTCCTAGCAATCTGTTAGGACAAACATACCCTGCCTCTGCATCCTGACCCTCCTGCTTTTCTTCTAACTGTTGTGCAGAACCGTTGAGTTGCCCGGGTTCTATGGCATCCTTCCAGATCAGCTTGAGAGGACTCTCCTTTCATAAAGTGAAAGACAAATTAAGCTTTTTTTTTTTTTTTTTTTTTTAAAGCAAAAGAAGTCTTTCTGCTCCTCATCTCCTTATGTCATAGCGACGGTGCAGCTGTACTTTTTTAATTGCAAATTTTCTTCCTGTGATATTCCTGTGTGGTTGTAATTGAAAAGCTGCCAAATGATAAATCATATATAAATATCCTGTCTCCTCTGTCAGGTCTGATTAAGACTTAATAAGAAGCCTCGTGGCCTCCACCTGTTAGTATGTTGTGGTGTGTCTTCTGTATGTTTTGAGACAGAGATTTGTCGTGTTTGCTGTGACACATTTGTTGGTGATAAGCTGCTTGTTTTTGAAAATCAAAATTGCCTTATTAATTGCTGAAATCTTATGCCTTTGAAACGAAAATATCAATTACCTAAATAATGTTCTCAAAAATATTTCTTCTTACTTAAGAGAATTTCTCTTAAATGTCTAGTTCAGTACCACTCAGTCATTCAATAAACATTAGTTGGGCATCTATTAAGTTATAGACAGTGGAAATAGAGACAGTATCCTCAAAACCTAGTTTAGGAGATCGTGTGGCATATAGAGAAATGAGTTTACAATTTCAGGCCCTCTGGTAGCAGTACCTGGGAGGTAAAATGGGGTATTAAAGGAGTTATGTAAGTATAGGCATTATGCCAATCTTGGGCCCTAGCAGGGCCTCAGCAGATGCCTGCAGCCTGCAACGGCCTTAGTTAGCGTACCCAGATGGGGAAGCATTCACTGATAAGGAAAAGAGAATCTGTTCACAGATTTTTTAACTGTTAGAGGCAAGAACAAATTTATCTGTATTATCAGTGCTCTTTAGGCTGGTCTGCAGGCAGGACTCAGCTGCTACAAAGTTCCATGTGCAACACACACCAATGTGGGAGTGTCAGGCTTTGAACTCTGAGTGTCACTAATGTTGAGTTTAAATGGTTTAAGAATCACCACCGGGCTTCCCTGGTGGCGCAGTGGTTGAGAATCTGCCTGCCAATGCAGGGGACACGGGTTCGAGCCCTGGTCTGGGAAGATCCCACATGCCACGGAGCAGCTGGGCCCGTGAGCCACAACTACTGAGCCTGTGCGTCTGGAGCCTGTGCTCCGCAACAAGAGAGGCCGCGATAGTGAGAGGCCCGCGCAACGCGATGAAGAGTGGTCCCCACATGCCACAACTAGAGAAAGCCCTCGCACAGAAACGAAGACCCAACACAGCAATCAATCAATCAATAAATCAATCAATAAATAAGAAAGTGAATTTCTAAAAAAAAAAAAAAAAAAAAAAAAGAATCACCACCTACAAGAACTCAATGGCTCTGGAGTTGTTAACTACATGAACTCTGGGCAGAGGTGGATGAATCATGAAACGAATGAAGCTTCATCTTCATGGCCTCTCATTGCACCAGCCCCTTCCAAGGTCTGAGAGCCTAGCGCTGTGCTCACAAGAGCATAGGTTTTGAATGTGTCATTGTCTTGTATTGAAGAAAAGAAGCAATTCAGTAAAATTATTTCTTATCCAATGGCCAAGAAGTTAATTAAGTGCATGGAGCACTAAATCCAGGAATCAGATTTGTTCAGGAAATCAGCAAGAATCTGAAGAGGTTTAGAAAGCACATGCTGCCTTTTCATTAGTACAGGGTTGGTGGAAGGATAAAAATAAAATCAAACATGATGGACTGACTAACCCAGAGGAAAGGAGAGCTGTTTAAGGATGAAGGTCAAGATGCTAAGAGACAAAAGCGGGTAAATGGGAGCATGACTGTCAGCACAGACTGACATAAAGGGAAAAGGAGATGCACCAGGTGCAGGTGTTCTTAAACAGGGCTCTGGATCTAGTTGTTGGTAAATCAGAAATGGTGACTGGGAACCAGCCAAGTGCAACAGAGGAAGCAAGGTGAGATCTGAGGGAGCAGCTTGGGATGAAGACACAGAAGGAAGATGAGATCCAGGAAAATACTGAGAAGCACTTTCTTCATGTGACAGATTCTGTCTTCTTTTCAAGTCTTCTTTCTCCTTTGTATCAGTCAGAATAGACTTTGTTCTGCTGCTGGAACAGGTGAATCCCCAAATCTCAGTGGTCACACACACACACACACACACACACACACACACAAGCATTTATCATTAACCTACATATGTACTGTGGTCAGTGGAGGGCTCTGCTCCACATAGTAACTCAGGACCCAGGCTGACTGGGGCTCCACCAGCTTGTACATGCACTATTTGGAACATGCAGTTTCTGGGACAGGAAAGAGAGAGACTAGAGAGTCACACTTGGGATTTTCACTGCCCCCACTTGGAAGTGACAGACGTGACACCCACCCACATTTCATTGGCCAGAACTAGTCACTGGGGACTAGAAAAACAAATATTTGATGAGTATTGC
Organism: Eubalaena glacialis; assembly: GCF_028564815.1. Taxonomy (NCBI): domain Eukaryota; kingdom Metazoa; phylum Chordata; class Mammalia; order Artiodactyla; family Balaenidae; genus Eubalaena; species Eubalaena glacialis. The sequence continues at coordinate 110,304,754 of NC_083726.1, read as the reverse complement.
TGTCTATGCCACATCCTTCAATAAAATTGTTGATAGCAGTGTTGTCAGTTTTTTCTTGCCTTGGAGAAGCTTCCGAGTTACAGCTTTGTGCAGAAATTAAATGTGATCTGACCCTCCCCAGAGTGGAATTTGAAGGCATTTTCTATTTGATTCCTTTGGCTGCTGTGTCTCTGACTCCTTACATTCACTTTAGTCTGTGCGGAGTGTGATTAGTCAGATTTGTGTGTCCCCTGTCCCCACCTCCCTCTCCCCACCCCTGTAGTCACTAACTGCAGGGTTATTTTCAGCCTTTGTTCATGCATTCATTTTTTAATTATCCAATATTGCTTAAGCTCTTACTATGTGCCTTTACTTGGTCCAAAAGAGGTATTGAAGAATAAGACACAATACTTGCTCTCAAGAAGCTCCCACTTTGGAGACAGTAAGCAAGTTTTTATAGACTAAATAGACACAGTAGTAATTTTGAGCTGGAAGGATCAAAAAGAGAGTCATAGAGGTGACAACTCTGTGCATTTATAAACATGGGAAGATTTATGAATGATCTATCTGTAGTGGGCTTGAAAATGTGTCCTCTAGAATTCAAGGTATGCATAAGTGCAGTATTTTCTGTTTTTCTGTAACTGATTTCATCTTGCTCACTAGCAAGGGGTGTTTGTGTGGATTAAAAGTTTCCATAAAGTTAACACAGACTCTCCCATTTAAAATGTGTCCTTCGACTTAGCTCAGTAATAATTACCTTGTCAATTCTAGGTTCAAACTCCCTGTTGAGATTGGTTTTCCTCTTTTTAGGAGGCATCTTCTCCGTTTCTCCTCCCAAAGATGGTGTCTGGGACGAGGTGGTTTCTTACAATCCAGTGGCAGTGGGGAAGGGTTCTTGGTCTGCATGCTCTCCACTTTTATTTGCTTGTCTTTGATTTAGTATATTTGAGCTGGTCTGGTCTCTGGGCATCTGGTGCTGGACCTCTGGAGAAATGAATGAGGTCAATTCAGTGCCAAGCTCTTTGCTAGATGTTTCTGGTCATGGACTGTAAAGAACTGAACAGAGTCAATGGGCTGGACCTCAGGCAGCTCATGACCTTGCTCTTTCTTTTATGCCTTTGTGATGAAGTGGTCTTTGGTAAAGGAGCCTTTCCTAACCCTGTACCATCCATGCAAGGAATACAGATGGTGAGGTTGATCTCCAATACTTTGGTGAAACAACTCAATTAACAATTTCCTTTTAATGTTATATAGATCTTTTTTAATTCAAAAAGAGTATTTTGTATTTTAGTCACCCTGTTTCTGATTGGTCCAAAGGAAATGTCCCTCAAGCACAGATGTTTAATTATTAACTGCCCTAGCAAAGGGATTACTTAACCTCTTAAACCTCCATTTTCTCATGTGTAAATTGGGAATAATAATGCCAAATTACAATATTGTTGCAGCATACTGTATTGTTTTACAATCCATAAGGCCAATCAAACAGTTATCCTAAGTAAAAGAACAGAATTCTTTCTGCTCTTTCCTTCTGCACTTCTAATTCAATATAGAAGCTGTTGAACTAAATTTTTATAGCAAAATTTTGTTCCTGTTACAGTCATGTGTGGCTGTAATTGAAAATGTGCCAAATGATAAATATATAAACATCCTGCCCACTTGGCCGTATCTGATTAAGACTAGAGCACGAGGCTTCATGATCTTCTCCTGTCAGTATATTGTGGTTTGTCTTCTGTATCTTTGGATACACAAAGAAACTTGCAGCATCTATAAATTTTTAAAACTGGCTGTCTCAGCACTGCTCTGGGAATGGGGCTGCATTTGTTTCTGGACACTGGAATTTACTGCATTCATTGCAGAATTGTGCTGTAATGAACCATGCGTAGCTTGTACCATTTAATAGTACTGAAATATCATTACAACAAATGATGCAACTTGCGTTGTGCTCTTAAGTCCTCACAACAAATTGAATTATGTTTTCAAAACAGTTCTTTTTGATTGGAATGATTTGTGCAAAACACCTAGCAGAGTGCCATTCATTCATTCATGTATTCAATAGACATAGTTTGGGATTTTTAATTAGCCAGGCATTGGGAATCTGGAGGCAAATTAAACACAGAACTTCTACCAAGAACATTCTCACTTATAAAGTAGAATTAGGAAGTAAACAACTTAATTCATGAAAGGGTTATAGATGGTAAGGCAGAGCTTCATGAGCGCCCCCAAAGAGAGAGGGGTCAGTTGTAGAAGGCTCACAACTCTGACTGGTACAAATTATCATCACACAACTGTGCTTTCCCAGTAGAATTTGACAGGCTCCAGTCAAGGCTTGATGTAACAGAGTTTAATTTCACATTCTAGAGTCCTGTGATTCCTGGGATGGGATGGAGAAAGATGCCCTAATACTATTTCTCTACTACCACTAAGTATTGCCAGTAGCCAGCACTTATCACTTACTAATGCCAACTCACTTAATCCTCACCAAAACTCTGTCATCTAGGCCCGATCATAACCCTCCTTTTATAGACGAGGTAACCAAGACCCAGAGAGTTTAAGAACCCTGTTCAAGGTCGCACACGTGGTATGTGGCTGAGCTGTGAGTCAAGACAGGGCAGTCTGGCTCCCGAGTCTGTTCTCTTGACCACTGCACTGCACTCTCTCAAGTTCACTGTGGGACCCCGCTGGGTTGGTGTCCTCTCTAAAACTTTCTTCCTTTTCAAATCTTTGTTGAGATTGTACACTGATATTTCCTTATGTGACAAAGAAGACTTACCTTCATCAGAGGATGAGTTGGTCCATGTTGATACTGCACCCCAAGCTCTGGGGTATAGGGTGCTGCTTGGGGACAGCATGTCAGCTCTGAGTTAGCCCCTCTTCCCAGCCCATCCCTCCCTAGAACAGGGTCTGGAACCCCTAACAGTGTCTTATCTGTGCGATCTCAATCCCGAAGTAAGTGAGACCATGTGTACCTGGTTCTGTAAATGCATCCCTATGTCATCCTGTGGGAAGGGATGACTGGACTCCAGGAAGCACATCCTGTGTTCTAGGTGTCTGGCTGAATGGCTTCTGGTGATGGTGTGGAATCCACAACGGGTAAGGAATATTAAATCAGGGCCACAGAGGGAGTATAGCATCAACTCTAAGTGACTGACCAGACCCTGGTCCTACTCTAGTACCTGAGTTTAAATTCCAGTCCTGATGTTTATAATCAGTGATTATCATTAATGTGTTAAGAGTACAGATGTAGAAGGAGATGGAGCTCGTGTACATCCATGGGACTTCAGAGTGAGAGGAACAGATGACAAGTAAGTTATTCTTGTAAAATGAATGGGTGTTAGATTGTATATAAGTAATAGTAAGTATATAGTACCCTTATACTATAATATATACTTAATTATAGTATAAGGGTAATATATACTTAATTATCTATTAATTATTAATAATAAGTATATTTAGTGAGAAAAATGTATGTGTTCAGTTGTCTTTTCTCCCTTTTCATGTACCCGAGTCTCAAGGAGAAAGAATGGGCATGGCAGGAACAGAGAAGCTGTGTCTGCTCACCTTGATGACGGGGTCCTCTGGTGGGTAACGTGACGGGGCTGTGGACTGACCTGCAGCTGCCCTCAGGGTTGGTCCCACTGAGACCATCAGGTGTGGGATGGGGAGGGCGTGAACATGTCTCTGAGCTCTGGTGGGGACTCAGGGGCATGTGTGTTGTAGAAAGCTTCCTTCCCATGTCTGTGTGCTGAAATGTAAAGAGTTAGGGTGAGGGGGTCACAGGGTGGGCTTGTGTGAACCGCAGGGGTGCATCACGGGAACCCTGAGCCTGAGGGGGTGTGAAGAGTGAGGGTAGCATGTTAGTGACCTTGAATTTTGAGGTGAGGGCTCAATCTTGCCTCCCCTACGGTCCCTCTCAGTCTCTCTACTCATCCCAGGGCTACTTTCTGGGGAGCTTCCATGATCAGTGGAAACCAGAACAAGGCAGCAATGACTAAACTGGGCATAAGTCCCTTCTGCTTTGATCTTTCCCCTCAACCCATCTGGGCTTCCATTCCTGCTGCCACCTTTCCTCTTAAATGCAGAACGAAGGAGGTGGGGTCACTGATGGTTTCAGGCAGCATGTACCCCCATCTCTTTTCTGTTTCTCATGCCTCTTCTTTGTCCCCTTGCCTGCATCCACCCTCTAGCAGAAGACGTTCTATTTCCCCTTTCTGTCTTGGGCAGTTTCCTTAAATTATATTTTGCATCTTCTTTAGTTATGATTTATAATACAATTGTGTTCTAAGTCCTACCAAACCAAACTTTCAATATATAAAGGGGAAAAATTTGAAGTTTAGAAAAGCTTAGTCTTTCAAAACTATTTATTTTCTTCTTGGGACCCGAAAATCCTATTTTGGAGGGCTATAGTTGACTGATGACTTCCTCTTTCTCTTTATTTCCTGTAACAGCAATCTCTTTCTCTCCTGAAGCCTCATTTGGTGACTAGCTGAAAGGGATATTTCACATAAAATGAAATGCAATAAAGGAAAAGGCATTTAGCATGTCTAAAAAGCCCCTTATATATAGCTATTGTGTCTCTGTATCTATCTATCTATCACCATCACCATCATCATCAATCCATTATCCCATCTGTCTAATCTATTTTTTAGTGTCTATTTATATTGCTATTTTAATTAATTTATTTATAGTTCAAACAATGACACTCTGGTGTCTTCAACAATAGACCATTCTAAGATGTTTAAATATGAAAATAACATTAATTGTGATCTTTTAAAAAAAACCAACCACTTAAATTTTACTTGACTTTAGCTTCCAGGAATTTGTCATTCCCAGCCCTGCCACCTCGTGGCGATCCTATAAACTGCACACTTGCAAAGTGGAACCTGATACTATTAGCCAAGCAGCATCCACGTAGAAGCTGAAACCTTCATGCGTTGGACAAGTGCACAGATACAGTGAGTGGATTACAATTTGACCTTGGACTTTCATTGTAAAGATTAATCATTTAAATATTTGGAACTCAGAAGTCTAGAACCCATCAGGACTTTGAAATATTCCATGTCTACTTGAGCCGAGGGCCGGCAGTAAGACCTGGGAAAGAGCAGGGCTAAAGATTGGGAGGAGTCATCAACACCAAAGTCTCCATTGTCTGGAAACCTCCCCATCCCAGCCACTCCTGGAAGAGACAGTGACCTAGACCTGGAGTGGAATGAGAGAGAGAGGTTTATTTTTTCCTTTTCCTTTTTCAAGAAGGTTGAGTGATTCAGAGGAGAATAGATAGATTTCCAGGTACTATATAGCAATATGGTAAAAAATTTCTCTCTGATAATGATTGATAAGTTATTACCATTAAGGTAGCTAACTGTTAATATGTTCTCATTTTCAAAAGGATATGAGATGTCTACCGACTGCCACTTTTCATAAAACAATTTAAACTTACATCATAGGAACATGTTTATTAATATACTCTGGGAACTGCAGCTGTCAGGTGGGCTGGATATTACCTAAATGTGACCAAAGCATCTTCAAACTGTCCCCTCAGAGAAATCTGAGGCTGGAAGGTGAGGTTAGAATGTGGCCTCGCGGGGAGAGCCAGCCTGAGGCCTGCCCTCCTCCTCTTCCCATTTCCTCACCTCCCACACAGCCAGGGGCCTGGCCTGTGAGCAGGTGCTGCACCCCAATCTGGGTGTCTTTGTTCCTTATAAACCAGTACCTTCAAATCTTGATGTGCAGAAGAATACCCTGGAAAGCTTGTGACACACAGAGTCTATTTGCTAGGCCTGGGGTGTGGCCTGAGAACTTTCTAACAAGCTCCCAGGTCTTGCTGGTGCTGCCTGCAGGTGGACCACGCTTTGAGAAGCCCTGGTCTAAACTGCACCCCCATCTCCACAGCAAACAGCAGGCCCCTGGTCACCCTCAGGACCAGGGTTGACCACTCGTTTTCCGCTCTTGGGAGCACGTGTTGGGAAGAGACCCATGTTGGTTTTGCAGAAGGCGGGGCACCATCTGGGCAGGGAATTCCTGGTTCTGTGAACCCAGATTGGTCTAGAAGGGGGATGGCATGGACTCCATCTGGCTGCGCGTGTCCACTCTGCTCACAGACTCCTTTCCCTCTTGTGGGGCTGGCTGGGGGGCAGCCGGGGCAGTATCCTCTAAAGTGCAGCATCCAGGGCGGGGCCTCTCTGGACTGAGTCTAAGGGGGCTTCTGCCTGGACACACTCTAATCACTGCACTGAGCCTGTGTTTTGCAGGAAGAAAAATGGTAAAGTGCACCAGCCAGGTGGCTCTGAGCCCTGAGCCCCACCCGGCTCTCAGGGTAGGACTGCTGGCCCTGGGCAGCTGCCTAGAGTGGAGGAGATCGGGTCTGTAAATATCCTGCAGACTACATCCCCCTCTCATCCTGGAGAAGGGGAATTTAGCCCCAGGTGACCTGTGCCTGCTGGACAGAGTGGTCTTAGGGGCTAAGAGAGATCCCTGATGGGGAAATGTTAGGGTCTGTCAAAGCCCCGTGTCACTATGAGCCCCTCGGTGCTCCAGGACCCAGTCTCCAGATCATTCTGAGAAGGGGGGAAGACCAACAATCTCATCCCCCCCAACTTCATGGTTCCCACCTCCTGCCTTCCACGTTCACCTGTGAATTCCTGTGCTCCTGGTCCTCATTTTCTGCTGGCCTGATAATTATTCTTGTATTTCAAGCCTTCTTTTGGTTCTCTGCTTTGGCTCTGAGCTCTGTCACAGGGAAGAACAATGCTTGATTCCACCAATGATATTCTCCACGGGCCAACCGATCCCAGCACCCTGACCCTGCGAGACCTCACAGTCTGCAGAGATCAGCCAGGATGATTGGGGGAGAGAAAGCCATTCATGCTTTTCGATGCAACTTTTCTACGCCAGCCCCGGTCATGGGGGCCTGGTTCTCAGGGGCCCACGGAAGCTGGAGGTCAAAGGACCGTGTTGCTTATATAAGGAGATGTTGAAAATTCAGAAGCTAATTGGTGTTTGAGCTTCAGAAAGTGGCAGATGAAGGCTCCGATAGCGTCTGAAATGGTAAAAGGTGTCGCTATTGGCTCTCAGTAGGGAGGATGTCGTGGGATGGGTCTATAGAGACCTGTGTCGGTGCCCTGGTGCCTCGTCACAGGGTGATTTTGCAGCTGGGATTGTGACCTTGATGACTTGGGCGTCAGGATGGCTCTGAACGGACGCCTCTCCCCTCAGGGACTCAGTTTCCTCCTTCTCAGCACTCTGTTGAGTGGGCAAGGTAAGAGCTGCCCCTCTTTCCTGGGGTTAACAGCAAGGGAGTGGATGCCTTGGGAAAGGGAAAGGTCTCTGGAGTTCTGGAGCCGAAGCCTCGGTGAAGACCCTGTGTTTCTGACCAAAAAGGAACCACGCTGACTGTGAATATTGGTTCCTCTCCTGGGGAGGGTCGACTGACCGTAGCGACAGGTTTTACAGAGAAGTGATGCTTGATCTGGACTGAGGAGGGTCAGCTTCGGTCCTCTGCACTGTCTCCCTTGTTTTCAGGGAGCCTCTATGAGTCCCAGGGGCTCCCAGTGTGTGGAAGATCTAGCGATTGACCTCAGCTGGAACTCTGGGCTGTTCCCCATACACTCCATTTGCCTGCTGTGTAGACACTGCCCCTGGGATTCCCATGTTGTATGCGTTTATGCCCCTTTAGGCTCTGTGCTTGTGTGTGTGTGTGTGTGTGTGTGTGTGTGTGTGTGTGGAGAGCGTGAAGCCTGTCTGTGTGAGAGGAACAGGGCTGCTAAGGAGGGACTGAGTCAGTTGGTCTGTGAAACACACAGGGTGCCCACAAGGCTGGGTGTTCTGTCAGCTGCATGTAACCAGATCATGGATACTCGTGCACCTGCCTGCTTCTCTCTGGCTCCTCTCCTCCAACCCCAGGGCCTCCCCTCTGCTCGTTGCAGTGCTTGCCCAGCACCGGGCTCTGTGAGAGGCTTTGCCTCCTGGCCTCACCTGTTCCCACCAGGTGTCCCTTGTGGAGAAGAGGAACCTGCAGCCAGGAGCGGGTACCTCTTGTTTATAGAGATTAGTTGATGCACAGCACCAGTTATATAATGTTTCCGAGTCCCTGCCCCAGTCCCTGTGAATTGTCTCCTGCTGTGCTGGGGTCCTGGGATGGTCCTTTCCCCTCCCTAGGATCTGCTGTGAATTCTGTAGGGTGCATTTTCTCTCTCTCATGCCATCTTCTGTCCCTCCCTGGGGGCTGGTTTCCACTGAGTGAGAGGATGACAGGCATCAGGGATGGGATGCAGAAAATCTAGTCCTCAGCCTGGAGGAGGTGGCTCTTTCAGATTTGGGTGTTGGTCTGGCTGAACTCAGTACAGCCCTGTCTCCTCTCAGTGCTCACTGTCGCTCCCTAGACCTCAGCTTCTGGTCCCACAGCTCTCCGTGGGAAGCCCCCTCCCTCCTAGTCTCTTCTTCTCCAGTGCTGGGCAGATGCTAGTGAAAATTCTCCTTCTGGCGGCTCTGAAGTGCAGACGTGGGTTTTGGTCCTATGAGGGGGAGAGATAATGGATGTTCTGATACAAGGCCCCCTCCTCTTACTAGGAAAACTGTAGGAAATTTCCTCAGTAGTTTTATAAGAAGCAAGAACTTTTCACCAAAGCAAGCACTATTTTCATTTTCCATGAAACAACACCGTTCAGAGTTATCCTACTAAAATTTTATTCTTCTACTTCATACGACGTTGGACACTTGCTCCTTGTAAAACAGTGGTCTTGGCCTTTGTGAGCATCTGATGATTTCTGAGCTGGGCACACATTACAGGAGTCTCCACCTTGAAATTCATGATGGGCATTGGCATCAAATTATCCCTCAAACGCAATTTATGCCATTATACACAAAAATGTAGACCCTCAAGAATAGATAATTTGGTATATATGATTTTGTAACCTGTTTTTACAATCAATAATATATTTTGGACATTTTTCTATATCATTAACTATGCTTTAACACACTAAAATGTTTTATTGTAGAATTAAGAAACACAGGATATCACAGGGATAGTATTGAAATTTTTAATTGTCTTCAGTTATTTCACTATATGAATGAAATGCAATATACTCACCTAACCATCTGTATTGGGCATTTAGTTGTTTTCAACGTTTTTGCTATTTTGAAAAAAGTTGCTCTGAACTTCCCTGTATTTAAATGTAAGGACCATCCATGATTGTTTCTCTTAATCACATTTTATGTGGAGTTGCTGCTTTATAGGCTATGAGTACCTTTAAGGCTTTTGATACATAGAGATTAATGCCTGCCAGAAATGTTTGCAATGCATTTTAGTTCCACAAATGTTGTACGAGAATGTTAGTTTCCACATACCCTCACCAACTTTGTCTTCTTATGAAGTTTTAAATTCTTAGCCAGTTTTGTAGGCAAAAACTGGCGTATATTAGCCAATTTAATCCTTCATTTGTGAATTACTTGCTCATGACATTTGTCCTTTTAAACTTGTGATGTTTGTCATTTTTGTCATGATTTATATTGAAGCTCTTTGTACTACTACTACTACTATCTACTACAACTACACCACCAGATACCTATACTGCATTCACTTATATGAACTCATTTGAGTGCACAGCAATCCTATAAGGAAGAATATATTTTTTACCTCCCAAAACAGATCACTGAGGCAAAGCAAAGTTAAGTCACTTGCCCAAGGTGCGACAGGTATAAGAAGTAGAGGCAAGAATTGAACCCAAGCAGTTTGGGTGCAAGTCCTTGTCCTTATTGAATTATTCCATCTATAGGCCGAAGAGATGTCCTTCAGTTTATTATTTTAATTTTATCTTTCCTTTGTTTTTAGTTTCATGCAAGTTTCTAATAATATTAATTGTCTATTAAAATTTCCCTTTTTTTTTGTTTTTGCTTTCAGAGCCTTATTAAGAATGTTCTTCTCCACTTCAAGTTTAAATAAATTATTTAATCTTTAATAATTTTATGAATATATTTAAATATTTGTCAATACTAAATAACTGTGTAAGTTATTTTATATCCAATATGAAATTCTAATTTTATTTTTTCATATATCATTCTTGCAGTATGTCTTTTTCTTTTCTCACTGATTTGAATGCCACATAAAAAAACATGCTAAATTACATCATTTCCATACCTTCTTTTTGGAATTTATTTAGACTTTCATTCCACAATATTTATTGATTTAAAGAGGGTCTTGTGGGGTATTAAATCCATACCCTTTGCAGTTCACCAGATGCTGAGGCACTAATGGTGATGAATGAAGTTCCCTGGCCCATAAAGCTTATAGTCTAGTGAAGCTGGGCACCAGAACAAGAATTTATAATAAACTCTGGTAAGTGCCATCAATCGGGACACCAGTAGGGTTACTTAATCTAGCTGGGAGAAGCAGAAAACATGTCCCTAAAGTAATAAATTTTAAGCTGAGACCATGTGTTCTAGAAATGAAGTTATTTAAAGTTTAGAATTTATAGTATTGACAGTAAAGCCTAATATATAAACTCTTGTATGCATACATATCTAGTATATGTCACTTTTATGTAATGTAATTTATTTAAATTGTTTATTTCAAGTATTAAAGGCTGAGAAATATATTCCAAGCTCCCATTACTATTATTCCTCTGTCAGTTTTTCCTTGCATTTGCAAAAGTTTTAGTCTATATACATAGTTTTTTCTATTTTTTTCTAGCTTTATTGGGTATAATTGCCATAAGATATGGTATAAGTGTAAGGTGTACAATGTGATGCTTTGAAATGCATATATATATTCTCTGAGGAAGTCGTACAGATGGCCAAAAAGCACATGAAAAAATCTAATTATCAACATCACTAATTATCAGAGAAACGCAAATCAAAACTACAATGAGGTATCACCACACATCAGTAAGAATAGCCATCATCAAAAGGTCTACAAACAATAAATGCTGGAGAGGGTGCGGAGAAAATAGAACCCTCCTATACTGTTGGTGGGAATGTAAATTAGTGCAACCACTATGGAGAACAGTATGGAGGTTCCTTTAAAAACTAAAATTAGAACTACCAAATGATCCAGCAATCCCACTCCTGGGCATATATCTGGAGAAAACCATAATCTGAAAGTATACATGTACCCCAATGTTCATTTCAGCACTATTTACAATAGCCAAGACATGGAAACAACCTTAATGTCCACTGACAGAGGAAAGGATAAAGAAGATATGGTACATATATACAATGGAATATTACTCAGCCATAAAAAAGAATGAAATAATGCCATCTGCAACAACATGGATGGACCTAGAGATTATCATACTAAGTGCAGTAAATCAGACAGATATAGACAAATATCATGTGATATCACTCATATGTGGAATCTAATTCTTAAAAAAAAGATAAAAATGAACTTATTTACAAAACAGAAACAGACTTACAGATATCAAAAACAAACTTATGGTTACCAAAGGGAAAATGTTGGGGGGGAGGGATAAATCAGGAGCTTGGGATTAACACACACACACTCTGCTATATATAAGATGGATAATCAACACAGACCTACTGTATAGCACAGGGAACTCTACTCAATATTCTGTGATAACCTATATGAGAAAAGAATCTAAAAAAGAATGAGTATATGTATATGTATAACTGAATCACTTTGCTGTACACCTGAAGCTAACACAACATTGTAAATCAACTATACGCCAACAAAATTAAAATATTAAAAAAAGAAATATGTATTATGAAATGATTACCATCATTAAGTCAGTTAACACATATATCACATCACATAGTTACTTTTCGTATGTGTGTTATGAGGACTTTTAAGATTGACTTTATTAGTAATGATCAAGTACACAATCCAGTATTATCAACTACAGTCACATGTACATTCCATTCCCAGAGCTTATTCATGTTATAAGTAGAAGTTTGTACCCTTTGACCACCTTCATGCATTCCTCCCACCCCCACCCCTGCCCAGGCAGCCACCAATTTACTCTCTGTTTCTATGAGTTTGGTATTTTAGATTCCACATATAATGAGATCAAACAGTATTTGTTTTTCTCTGTCTTACTTATTTCATTGAGCGTAATGTCCTCAAGGTCCATCCATGTTGTCCCTAGAGACAGAATTTCCTACATTTTTATGGCTGAATAATTATTCCATTGTGTGTATCTATATCTACATCTATAATATCTATGCCTGTATATAGACTTAAACCTACATCTTTATCTATAGATATATCTATAAATCTATACATCAAATATTTATCACATTTTCTTTATCCTTATAATTGTCAATGAACACTTAGGTTGTTTCCACGTCTTGGCTATTGTGAATAATGCTGCAAAATGATAGGAGTGCAGATATCTCTTCAAGATCATGATTTCATTTTTTAAGATAAATACTTGAAGTGGAATTTCTGGATTACATAGTAGTTCTATTTTTAATTTTTTGAGGAACCTCCATATTGTTTTCCATAGAGGCTGTACCTATTTAAATTCTCGCCAACAGTGAACAAGGTTTCCCTTTTGTCCACATCTTTGCCAACAATTTTTATCTCTTGTCTTTTTTTGAAATAGCCATTGTAAGAGGTGTGAGGTGATAGCTCATGGTTTTGATTTGCATTTTCTTGATGGTTAGTGATGTTGAACACCTTTTCATATACTTACTGGTCATTTGTATATCCTCTTTAGAAAAATGTGTATTTACATCCTTTACCCATTTTACAATCATATTATTTTTGGTTTTTTTGTGGGTTTTTTTTTTTGCCATTGATTCATGAGTTTCTCACATATTTTGGATATTGGCCACTTGTCAGGTATATGATTTGCAAGTATTTTTTCCATTCTGTAGGTTGTCTTTTTATTTTGTGAATTGTTTCTTTTGCTCTACAGGAGCTTTTTAGTTTGATGTAGTCTCACTGTTTATTTTGATTTTGTTGCTTGTGCTTTAGGTGTCATATCCAAAAACTCATTGACAATACCTATGTCAAGGAGATTTTCTCCTATATTTTGTCCTAGAAGTTTTATGGTTTCAGAGCCTAAAGGAAATTAAGTCTTTAGTGTATTTTGAGTTAATTTTTGTGAATGGTGTAAGACAGGGGTCTAGTTTCATTCTTCTGTGTGTAAATATCCAGTTTTCCCTGCGCCATTTATTGGAAAGACTATCTTTCCCCATTGAATATTCTTGGCTTCCTAGTCAAACATTAGTTGACTGTATATGCTTGGTTTTATTTCTGAGCTCTCATTCTGTTTTATTGATCTATGTGTCTATTTCATATCATTTCTCTACTGCTTGGTTACTACAGCTATGTAGTATATTTAGAAATCACAAATCCAGGTTTTGTTTGTCTGTTTGTTTTTTCCAAAGATTGCTTTGGCTATTTGAGGTCTTTTGTGGTTTGACACAAATTTTAGTATTTTTTTTCATTACTGTCAAAAATGCCATTGGTCTTGATAGGAATTGCCTTGACTCTATAGATGGCTTTGGGTAGTATGGAATTTTAACAGTATTAATTCTTCTAATTCATGAACATTGTATAGATTTCCATTTATTTGTGTCTTTTTCAATTTCTTTCATCAGTCTTATACTTTTTATAAGATCTTTCACCTCTTTCACCTCTTAAATTTATTCTTAAGTATTTTATTATTTTTGATACAATTTTTAAAAATAAATTTATTTATTTTTGGCTGTATTGGGTCTTCGTTGCTGTGCGTGAGCTTTTCTCTAGTTGCGGTGAGTGGGGGCTAGCTCTTTGTTGCGGTACATGGGCTTCTCATTGCGGTGGCTTCTCTTGTTGCGGAGCATGGGCCCCCTAGGTACGTGGGCTTCAGTAGTTGTGGCACACAGGCTCAGTAGTTGTGGCTCGTGGGCTCTAGAGAGTAGGCTCAGTAGTTGTGGTGCACGGGTTTAGTTGCTCCGCAGCATGTGGAATCTTCCCGGACCAGGGCTCGAACCCATGTCCCCTGTGTTGGCAGGCAGATTCTTAACCACTGCACCACCAGGGAAGTCCTTGATACAATTTTAATGAGATTATGTTCTTGATTTTTTTCCCAGATGTTTCATTGTTAATGTATAGAAATGCAAATGATTTCTGTATGTTGATTTTGTCTCCTGCAACTTTACTGAATTCTTTTATTAATTCTAATGGTTTTTATCTTGGTGGAGTGTTAGGGTTTTCTACATATAGCATCATGTCATCTGCAGAAACAATTTTAATTCTTCCTCTCTAATTTGGATGCTTTTCTTCCCCTCTCTCTCTTTCTTTATTTCCTCCTCCTTCCCTTCCTTCCATCCTTCCTTCCATCCTTCCTTCCATCCTTCCATCCTTTCTTCCTTCCTTCCTTCCTTTCTTCCTTCCTTTCTTTCTTCCTTTCTTTCTTTCTTCCTTCCTTCCTTCCTTCCTTCCTTTCCTTCCTTCCTTCCTCCCTCCCTCCCTCCCTCCCTCCCTCCCTCCCTCCTTTCTTTCTTTCTTTCTTTCTTTCTTTCTTTCTTTCTTTCTTTCTTTCTTTCTTTCTTTCTTTCTTTCTTTCTTTCTTTCTTTCTTTCTTTCTTTCTTTCTTTCTTTCTTTTCTCTCTCTCTCTTTCTCTCTTTCTTCTTACTTGATCTGGATGGGACTGCCAGTACTATGTGGAATAAAAATGGTAAGGGTGGACACACTTGTCTCACTCCTGATCTTAGAGGAAAAGCTTTCAACCTTTCACCATTGAGTGTGATGTTAACTATGGGCTTCTCATATATGGTCTATATTATGTTGAGGAATGTTCCTTCTATACCCAATTTTTTGAGAGTTTTTTAAATGTAAGGATGTTGAATTTTGTCAGACACTTTTTCTGCATCTATTGAGATGATCATATGATTTTTATCTTTCATTCTATTTATGTGGTGTATCACAATATTGATTGCATATGTTGAACCATCCTTGCATCCTAGGGATTAAACTCACTTGATTATAGTGTTGAATCCTTTTAATGTGGTGTTGAATTCAGTTGGTTAAATTTATTGAGAATTTTTAATTTATATTCAAAGGGACATTGGCTTGTAACTTTTTTTCTTGTAGTGTCCTTACATAGCTTTGGTATCAGGTTAATTCTGGCCATGTAAAATTATTTTCAAAGTGTGCCTTCTTCAGTTTTCTGGAAGAGTTTAAAAAGGATAAGCAGATCCAAGCAGGAAAAAAAAATTAAAAAAATATAAAAAGGATTGGCATTATTTCTTCTTTAAATATTTGGTAGAATTCATCAGTGAAAACATCTGTTGGAAATTCCCTGGTGGTCCAGTGGTTAGGACTCCACCCTTCCACTGCAGTGGGCATGGGTTCAATACCTGGTCAGGGAACTAAGAGCCTGCATGCTTCGCAGCATGGCCAAAAAAAAAAAAAAAAAAAGGTAAACATCTGTTCTTGGCCTTTTTTGGGGGGATGTTTTTAATTACTGATTCAATCTCCTTATGCATTATTGATTTCTTCCAATTTACTATTTTTTCATGATTCAATCTTGGTAGGTTTTATGCTTCTGTGAATTTATCCATTTCTTCTTTGTATGCTTCTACGAATTTATCCACTTCTCCTAGGTCATCCAATTTCTTTGGCATATAATGGTTCATACTGGTCTCTTATGATCCTTTGTATTTTGTGGGATCAGTTTTAATATCTCCTCTCTCCTATCTAATTTTATTTATTTGAGTGTTACCTCTTTCTTTCTTGGTTAGTCTAGCTGAAGGTTTGTTTATCATTTTTGTTCATCTTTTCAAAGAACCAACTCTTAGTTTTGTTAATGTTTTCTATTGTTTTCCTACTCTCTATTTCATTTATTTCTGCTCTAATCTTTGTTTTTTCCTCTCTCTGCTAGCTTTAGGTTTAGTTTGTTCTTCACTTTTAGTTCTTTGAAGTGTAACGTTAGGTTGCTTCTTTGAGATGTTTCTTTTTTCTTAATGTATGCATTTATCACTATAAATTTCCCTCTTACAACTGCTTTTGCTGCATTCCATACTGTTAGTATGTGTGTTTCCACTTTAGTTTCTCTGAAGATATTTTAAAATTTCTCTTTTGATTTCTCTGTTGATTGATTGGTTGTTCAATAGCATGTTGTTTAGATTCCACATATTTGTGAATTTTCCAGTTTTCTTCCTGTTGTTTTCTACTTTCCTGTCATTGTGGTCCAAAACATATTTTACATTATTTCTATATTCTTGAATTTGTTGATATGTTTTGTAGTTCAATATATGGTTTATTTTAGAAAATGTTCTGTGTGTATTTGAGAAAATTTGCTACTCTGTTGCTGTTAGTTGAAAAATTCTGTATATGTCTGTGCAATCAATTTGGTTTACAATGTTGTTCAAATCTGCTGTTTCCTTACTGGTTCCCTGTCTGGATGATGAATCCATTGATCTTAATATATTTAGGTGCTCTGATGTTGGGTACTTATATATTTATGAGTATTATATCCTCTTGATAAATTGACCCCTTAATCAATATTTAATGACCTTTTTTCTCTCTTGCTACAGCTTTTGACTTAAAGTCTACTTTGTCTAATATAATTATAGTGGCCTCTGCTCTCTTTTGGTTTCCATTTGCCATGGAATATCTTTTTCCATCCTTCACTTTGAGCCTATGTGTGTCCTTAAAGCTGAAGTGAGTCTCTTGTAGGCAGCTATACTTGGGTCTTGTTTTATTTATCCATGCAGTTAGTCTATGTTTTTTGATTACAGAATTCAATCCATTTACCTTTAGAGTAATTATTGATAGGTAGGACTCATTAATGCCATCTTATTAATTGTTTTCTAGCTGTTTTGTACTTCTCTTACTCCTTTCTTCTCTCTTGCTGTCTTTACATATTGCATATTTTCCATTGTGGTATGCTCTGATTCCCTTCTTTTTATTTATTATGGATCTATTGTAGGCTTTTGCTCTGTGGTTACCCAGAGTTTTACATAAAACATCATATATATATATATCAGTGTATTTTATGCTAATACTAATTAACTTTGATTGCATACAAAACTCTACCCTTATCCTCCTCCCCACATACATTTTATGTGTTTGATGTCACAATTTACCTATTTTTGTATTGTGTATTCATTGACAATTGTACTTAGAGCTATTTTTAATACTTTCGTCCTTTTACTAGATTAAAGTAGTTAACACACCACTGTATTATAGTATTAGGGGATTCTGAATCTGGCTATATGCTTAACTTTACCTATACCTAGTGTGTGTGTTATATTTTCATATGTTTTATGTTAGTAATTAGTTTCCTTTCATTTTGGCTTGGAGACCTCTTATCAGAAGTTTTTGTAAAGCAGGTCTAATGGTAATGATCTCCATCAAATTTTGTTTGTTAGGGAAATTCTTTATCTCTCGATCATTTCTGAATGACAACTTTGTTGAGTAAGGTATTCTTTTTTTTTTTAATTTTTATTTATTTATGGCTCTGTTGGGTCTTCATTTCTGTGTGAGGGCTTTCTCCAGTTGTGGCAAGCGGGGGCCACTCTTCATCACAGTGCACGGGCCTCTCACTATCGCGGCTTCTCTTGTTGTGGAGCACAGGCTCCAGACACGCAGGCTCAGTAATTGTGGCTCACGGGCCCAGTTGCTCCGCGGCATGTGGGATCTTCCCAGACCAGGGCTCGAACCTGTGTCCCCTGCATTGGCAGGCAGATTCTCAACCACTGCGCCACCAGGGAAGCCCGAGTAAGGTATTCTTGGTTGGCAGTTTCCTTTATTTTTTTCTTTACTTTTCTCCCTTCCTTCCTTCCTTTCTTTCTTCACTTTGAATATGTAATCAATCCTTCTCTCCTGGTCTGCAAGATTTCTTTTGACAAATCTGCTGATCTCCTTATGTGAGTTCTCTTATGTGACAGAATTTTTTTCTCCTCTTTGGACTTTTAAAATTCTCTGTCTTTGATTTTAGACAGTTTATTATGTGTGTCTTGGAGAAGACTGTTTTGGATTGAAATTTTGGGATGACTTATTAGCCTCATGAACTTGAATGTCCAAATCTTTCCCCAGGTTTGGGAAATTCTCAGCCATTATTTCTTTTCTCCCTCACATCTCCTTCTGTGACTCCATTGCATACATTGTTTCTCTTGATGGTGTCCATCATTCCCACTGGTTTTCTATGTTCCTTTTCATTCTCTTTTCTCTTTTTGCTCCTCTGATTGGATAATTTCAATTGATCTTTCTTCTAACTCATTGATTCTTTCTTTTGCTTGGTCAAGTCTGTTGTTGAACCTCTGTATTGAATTCTTCAGTTCACTCATATTATTCAGCTCCAAAATTTCTGGTTAGTTCTTCTTCTTCTTCTTTTTTAAAAAATATTTTCTATATCTTTATTGTTCTCATTTTATTTGTATTGTTTTCTTGGTATCATTAAATATCTATATATGTTCTCTTGTAGCTCTCTGAGAACCTTTATTATATTTTTAAATTATTTTGCAATGTTCACACTCTCTCTCTCCACTGCCGGGGGGCTGGGGTCTCCTGTGGGGGGCCCAGATGGTACCCCAGGTCTCCCTTCAGGGCCGGGGTGAATGCCGGGGAGAGCCGGGAGGGGGAGGAGACTGGGCAGGGGTTGGGGCAGGGAGAGCAGCGGCCCCAGCGAGTTTGGGGGAGTAGTAACCAGGTGGGGGGGGAGGGGCCAAGCAGGGAGGGGCCTCAGGGCTCCCCCCCACCTATGGACAAGTGGCTGCTGGGGCCGCCTCCTCCAGGTGGGGGCTAGGGGGGCCTTGGGTTAGTGGGTGGGGAGCCTGGGGACCCTGCTGAACCTCCCAGTGGCAGAGACCCCGGTGGGGGTGGGGGTGGGGTCCCGGGAGGCTGAGGGAAGCAAGACATCAGGGACATTCTGTAGCAGATAATGACCATCACCGACCAGAGCCTGGACGAGGCCCAGGCCAAGAAACATGCCCTAAACCACCAGTGAATGAAGCCTGCCCTCTTTAGCGTCTTGTGTGAAATCAAGGAGAAAACTGGCCTCAGCACTCGAAGCTCCCAAGAGGAGGAGCCTGTGGACCCGCAGCTGATGTGCTTGGACAACATGCTTCTGGCAGAGGGTGAGGCAGGGCCTGAGAAAGGGGGGGGGCTCAGCGGCAGCAGCTGCCACTGCTGCAGCCGCCGGGGACGGTGTGTCCCCTGACACCTCCATCGAACACTCCGATGATCGCAGCAAACTTGCCCAGATTTGCCACATTTGCCACTCGGAACTGGAGAAGTATCAGCAGGCATGTCACGAATTCACAAGCCACGTCATGAACCTGCTGAGGGAGCAGAGCCGCACGCGGCCCGTGGCACCCAAGGAGATGGAGCGCGTGGTGAGCGTCACCCACTGGAAGTTCAGCGCCATCCAGATGCAACTCAAGCAGAGCGCCTGCGAGGCCATCATGATCCTGCGTTCCTGCTTCCTGGATGCCAGACGAAGAAGCCGTAATTTCAGCAAACAGGTCACTGAGGTCCTGAATGAGTATTTCTACTCCCACCTGAGTAACCCATATTCTAGTGAGGAGGCTAAGGAGGAGCCGCCAAGAAGTGCAGAATCACTGTCTCTCAGGTCTCCAACTGGTTTGGCAACAAGCGGATTCGCTATAAGAAAAATATTGGAAAGTTCCAAGAGGAGGCAAAAATCTATGCCATCAAGACTGCTGTGTCAGTCACCCAGGGAGGCCACAGCCCCACAAGATCCCTGACACCCGCTTCCTCCGCAGGCTCTGGGGGCTCTTTCAATCTCTCAGGATCCGGTGACATGTTTCTGGGGATGGCGGGCTCAACGGAGATTCCTACCCTGCCTCCCAGGTGGAATCACTCCGACACTTGTTGTGGCCGGGGGCTACGGGGATAACCTCGGGGGAGGCCAGATGTATAGCCCTCGGGAAATGAGGGCAAACGGTGGCTGGCAGGAGGCTGTGACCCCGTCCTCAGTGACATCCCCGGCAGAGGGACCAGGGAGCGTTCATTCTGACACTTCCAACTGATCTCGCCTCTCAGGGCCACAGGGGTGGGGGGCTCACAAGGCAACTCTTGAAGAGGACGCAGGCATCCAGAGGACAAAACCCAGACACAGGGGAAGCACAGGATAGAGAAGGGCAAATGCGGTCATCCCCTCCCTGGCCAGACTCTCTCATTGCTGGGTGTGGGGGGGGTGATGACTACATGGCAGGGAAGATGGGGTCCCTTAAGGGGAGAGTGAAGTCTGTCTCCCCTTTTTTCCTTTTTTCTCCCCCTTTCTCTCTCACACAGAAACACACACACCCAGAATCCTATTTTTCAGATCTTTCCTCTCCTCTCCTTCTCTTTCTCTCATACACACACATACAGCTATTCCGTTTCTTTCTCTCTCTTTCTCTCTCTCTGTCTCTCTCCGGGCTCCCCCACTCCCCCCCCCCCCCTTTATATGCTCTGGGATCTGTGGAGATGCCAGGCCTGCCCAACCAGAGATGCCAAAAATGGGGACATGACTTCTGGACAGAGGACATGGGCCACACCCCCTGTGCCTCCCAAGCCCCTGCCCCTCCACATGACTTTATTACCTCATACCAGCTCATCTTAAACCAATAGAATTGTTCCGTGGACGAGAGTGTCTGACTCAGATATCTACCTCAGAGGGAGTTTCTGCTACTTTAGAGAATTGTTGACTGGGCTTTGGGGTTGAACCTTTTTTTTTTTTAAGGAAAGAAAAATTAACCCTGGGATCCATCTGTTTTTTTTTTTTTTTTTTTCGGGGTTTTTTGTTGTTCGTGGTGGTTCTTAATTTTTAATTTAGTTTGGGGAAGTAGATGTTTTTATAAATACGTTGATTTTTTAAAAAAATTTCTTGCTTTTCCTATATTAAGGGTGATAGCCAAAGGAGTCATGATAAGAGAAAGGGGAACAAATAGAACTGGTGTAGAGGCCTGCTTGGATCCAGTCCTGTCCATCAGGAAGTACATTTAGCAGGGCCCCACGCCTGCCCCCCCTAAAATCACTTGGGTGCTCTCCTTTGCTAAAGTCACTGAGGTGTTCTTTGCTTGTGCAGGCAGCTTCCTGCTGCATTTGGTGTGGAGGCAGTCAGGGCTTGCTCAGCCAGCCTATTCCCCCTGTTCCCACCACTGTTGGGCAGGGCTAGACTCAGTAATTTTGAGCAAATGTCACCTTCCCCTGGGAGTGACACTTCTACAATCTTTTTTTTAAACTACCATTTGCAGATTGGAGGGGGAAGAATGGGGAGGGGGTTATTGCCAAATATGTTAAACATGGATTGGGTGTCTGTGTATGTATCTCCCTCAATTTCCCCAGAAATGACATATCTTTTTTTTTCTCAGTCCAAAATCAAGAGGGTGGGGAGAGAGAGGAGGGAGGCTGCAAAGAGCCAGGTATGAGGGAAGGTAAAATCACCACTGTCCCACCCTTGGCCCTGAACCCTACTATCTGAACCCCTCAAATATCCTCAGGATTTTACAAGACTGTAATAGTGGGGAACTTCTCCCATCAAAGATCCAGGCAGGACTGGGGGGCAGGTTGGGAGTGTGATGGGTGGGGTGGGAAGCATGGGCCGGGGACAGTTCTCTCCTCACTTGTACACTTGTAGTTTCACGGAAAAAAAAAAGCAGTTTTATTTATTTATTTTTTAATTAATTTATTTATTTATGGCTGTGTTGGGTCTTCGTTTCTGTGCGAGGGCTTTCTCTAGTTGTGGAAAGCGGGGGCCACTCTTCATCGCGGTGCGCGGGCCTCTCATTATCGCAGCCTCTCTTGTTGCGGAGCACAGGCTCCAGACGCGCAGGCTCAGTAATTGTGGCTCACGGGCCTAGTTGCTCCACGGCATGTGGGATCTTCCCAGACCAGGGCTCGAACCCGTGTCCCCTGCATTGGCAGGCAGATTCTCAACCACTGCGCCACCAGGGAAGCCCCAAAAAAGCAGTTTTAAATAAAGAAATTTCTCCCCCCCCAAAAAGAAAAACAACAGAAATGTGCACACATGTTCAAAACAGCACTGTTTTTCTTTTAATATTTATTTATTCATTCATTTGTTTGGCTGTGTCAAGTCTTAGTTACGACACGTGGGATCCTCCTTGCGGCACTCGGGCTTCTCTAGTTGCAGTGCGCGGGCTTCTCTCTAGTTGTGGCAGGCGGACTCCAGAGTGTGCAGGCTCAGTAGTTGCGGCCCGCAGGCTTAGTTGCCCCGCGGCATGTGGGATCTTAGTTCCCTGACCAGGGATCGAACGCGCATCCCCTGCATTGGAAGGCGGATTCTTAACCACTGGACCACCAGGGAAGTCCCTGAGAATCTTCAGAATAGTTATTTTGAATTCTTTGTCAGGCAATTCCTGGACCTCCATTTCTTTGGGGCCAGTTACAGGAGATTTGCTGTATTCCTTTGGTTGAATTTTGTTTCCCTGATTCTTTTTGATATCTTAGTCTCTTGTAGATGTCTGCACGTTTAAAGGAGCAGACACCTCTTCCAGACTCTATGTACTGATTTCAGTAGGGAAAGCCTTTCGCCTCTGGGTAGGGGCACACTGGATTGTACTGCAGGGTGCCAAGTGCAGAGGCATATGGTGGCACTGGGTCTGGGAGGGCATGATGTCTGTTTGGCTCAGGCTGCTGACGTCCACAGCATTGACAACTGTGTGGTCTTTGGCAAGGATTGCAGGGGGTCTGGAGTCACTGGAATGGCTGTTGTTGTCCTCAGCAGTGCCTCTAGTTCTAGTGGCTAGGGACCATACCGGTGAAGCAGGACTTTCATATCGTGCCCCCCAAAGGCTAGGGACACTGGTTACTCAGCCTGCTGTCACTTTTCTGGTGAGAGGAGCTCTCTTGGCACCCCTGGCATTGAACAATGCTGGCTTGGAGGATGGAATGATGCCACCAAATGACAGTGTCTTGGTGTGATCAAACTTCTTAGAGGACTCCAGATCTTTCCAGAGCTGTTTTTGTTCCTGATAGCTGTCTAATTTTTGGTCTTTTTTAGGGGGATGGAGGCTGCTCTCTCCTACATCAGCATTTTGGTGATATCATGTTTGAGGACATTATTCTTTGAGAGAATGGTTTTGAGTATAGAATTTTAGATTGGCAATTTTTTTTCTTTTGGCACATCTAAGGGCTTCAGTCTACTCTATACTGGCATCTCTCTTTGTTCTTGGGGACTTAGATGTTGGTATAGATGTTTCTCATTTTTATATACCTAGTCTATATCTTGATATTTTTCTTTTTGTCAGTTTCTGCTGTTTCTTACCATTTTAGTAATAATAAGCTAAATTATGTTGTAGTAACAAATAACCAAAAGTTTTTCTTACATGACATGTTCTATTCACTTTGGCAGGATTTCTGCTATCATAATTATTCACCTACTCAAGTTGTTGAATGCCCTACCATCTTATTATGCTACCACTTCAACACAAGGCTGCAGTATTTGCTGTGGCAGAAAAATATATTGCCTCTCTCTCTTTTTAAAAAAATATATTGTCTCTTAAATGCTTCTATGTGGAAGTGACATCATTTGTTCTCACACTTCATTGGATGAGCCAGATCACATTGTTATGCTTCACTTCAAACAGGCAAAGAAGTATTAATATTTCCATGTGCTCAGAAAAAGAGAATTTTAAATGTCACTGAACACTACTAATGTTTCCATCTATGACGTTTCTGCAAATGGATTCCTTTTTATATGTCTTGCCTGAGTTTTGTTGGGCTTATTCACTCTAAGGATTGGTGTCTTTCATCAGTTCTGGAAAATTCTCACTCAGTATTTTTCAAATATTGTCTCTGCTCAGTACTCTCTCTTTCTGTATCTCTCTGTGTCTGTCTCCCTCTCTTCTTTCCCTTGTTTCATTTTAACTTAATTAAAACCTCATAATTCCATTTTCTATCTCTGATTTTCTCTTCTGTAATTTTCATCATTTTGTTTCTCTGTGCAGTATTCCAGGTAATTTATTCTAATTATTATTCACCTCACTAATTCGCTCTTTACCTGAATTTGATATTATGTAAAAATTTAAATTTCAACAAATATATTTTTCATTCATAGAAGTTAGCTTTAGGTTTTAAAATTTTTTCTATGTATTTAAAAAATTCCTTGCAGTTTCTTTAAGAGTGTATTTTTATTTCTTCAAATACAGTACATATGGTAGTTATATAGCCTGATATCTGATATATCTAATATGAGAAGTCTCTGTGTCTGCTTCAGTAGTTTCTCTTGGTTCTTGTTAATGGAACTTTGTTTCTTTGTGTGCTTGCTTTTTTTTTGAAAATATACTGGTCATTGTATTTATAAAAATTATTAATAGAGGTAATTTGAACAAGGTACTTTGCTCTAGAAAGGGTTTTATTTTTATTTTTTCATAATTTCCTGCTATTATCAGTAGTGGATCTCCTTAATACAAGTGCAAAAAATTGATACTATCTGGACAGTCTGTACATTTAAACTCTGAATCTAGTTTTATGCAAGAGCATGTCTATTTCAAGTGGTGTCCTGGCTTATTGTGGAGAATGTCTTCTTTTGGATGTCTCATCTGGGTGTGGGTTTGGGATTTGATTTATGGCTCTTCACCATCAAAGGGCAGAAACTCCTCCCCAACCCCAAATAGGCTAATGCCCTCAAGGCAAAAGCACTTTGAATGCTCTTGTATCTTAGTGAATTTCCATTTTCCCTTCAGATTTGGCCTTATTTTTTGTTCCTATCTTATCAGGTCTTTAATGCTTTTAAGACAATTTTTAGTAAATTTATTCCACTTTATTTTCAGCAGACGAGATAGCCTCAATAACCAAGCCTACCATCGCTGAGATAATCTCTTGGAACTTTTCACAGTAATGAAATCATGTACTTATTTGTTTTGTGTCATCAACTAGGTAAAAGGTACATGAAGGCAGGAATATTGTCTTACTGCTTTCTGCATTTACAGCACTAAGTACAGGACCTGTCTCAAAATAGATAATTTTAGTATTAATAAAAGTAGCTTCCTGTGTGCTTTTAGGATCCCATTCCAATCCTAAAAGGTCGATGTCAGACTTCTAAAAAAAACCCAAATAAACTTCACAGGATGTCTCCCTTCTTCTACTACCTCCTTTGCCTCCTTCCCATTTATCTTTATTTCCTTCCTATAATGAACCCAGGTCTATGGACTGAACTGTGTCCCTCCAAAATTCATATATTAAAGCCCTCACCCCCAGTGTGACTGCATTTGGAGATAGGGTCTTTAGGAGGTAATTAAGGTTAAATAAGGTCACAAGTGTGGCGCCCTAATCCAGTAGGTAGCATTATAAGAGGAAGAGAGGGAGATCTCTCTCTCTTTCTCTCCCTGTGCACATGCACTAAGGAAAGGCCATGTGAGCACCAGTGAGACAGCAGTGGCTTGTAAGCCAGGAGAAGAGGTCTCAGAATGAAATCTGCCGTGCCAGCATTTGGATCATCCTGCTGTTTTCTGACGCTGGAGGGAAGCCCTACATTACTTATATGTTGCTGTGCTACAAATTACTGCCAAACATGGCAGCTTAAAACAACAAACAAACATCTAGCATCTCATAATTTCTGTGGGCTAGGAATTGGCATGGTTTACCTGACTCATGATGTCTCAACAATGCGCAGTCGTCTGAAGTTTCACCCAGGGGTGGGTATCCTTCAAACTTACTCACCTGGATGTTGGCAGCATTCAGGCCTTGGTGGACTGTTTAACTGAGACCCCCAGTTCCTTGCTGGCTGTTGGCTAGAGGCCTTCCTCAATTCCTTGTCATGAGGGTCTCTCCATAAACAGCTCACAACCTGGTAGCTGGCTTCATCAGAGCAAGAGAGAGAGCAAGACAGGTCACAAGGGAGAAACCAGGGTCGTCTTGAAACCTAATCTCTTAAGTGACATCTCATCACTTTTGCCAAATTCCAGTTGTTATGTGCATGTTACTAGATACATTCAAGTGTGGGGATTATACAAGGACACGAATACCAGGTGGCAGGATAATCGGGACTTTTGAGTATCTGCTTACCATGGTCCTCTGTTCCTAAGCTAGCTGAGAGTGCTCCCTATGGGACAGAGAAGGAGAGGGAAGATTCCTCCCTGGCATCCTGGGCCATGAGCTGTAACTGAGATGGGGAAGCTGAGCCCCTTAGTAGCTTTGGGCACATGTACCCCTTAGTAGCTTTGGACAGCATCCAGAGTTCTCTGAAGGCCTGTCCTTTGTGGTGTCCCTGGAGGTGGGTTCTACAGGCTTGTGAGAAATACCTGGGTGCATCCCTCCCCAGCTCCACGTTCAGTGATGCCACATTGGTAGCTGAGAGTTGGCCACAATGGGAATATTTACACCTCAGAAATGAACAAATGCTATACACAGGGAATTTTTCCCCTCAGAGAGCTCAGTTTTTAATACTTACCAGCACACCACCGCATGGTCTCCTAAAATCTCTCCTGTGTCCTGTGTCCTGTGTCTCTGTCTCTCTTGCAGCTCTGGAGCTGAGGCTGAAGGATGGAGGCCACCGCTGTGAGGGGAGAGTGGAAGTGAAGCGTCAAGGAATATGGGGCACAGTGTATACTGATTTCTGGTTCCTGGACGGTGCAGATGAGGTGTGCAGACAGCTGGGATGTGGAGCTGCTGTCAATGCTCCCAGAGGGGTTTATTTTGGACCAAGACTTATTGGCTCCACTTGGCTTTTCTATATTTACTGCAACAATGCAGAGACACAATCAAGTTTCAGCATCAAAGACTGTGATCATTATGATTTTAAAAACTATAATCGTATCATCTCTCATGACCAGAGTATTGGAGTAGTCTGCTCAGGTAAGGCCTGTCTGGTCTGGGAGGGGATCCCCAGCAGGAAAAGCTTCAGTCTCATTCCCAGAATAACTATGGGAATACCAGATCACAGAATTTAGAGCATCCTTGGGGGAAGACTCCAGCCACGCAGTGATTCCTAGAGCATTAGGTGCTCAAGGGGGTGTAAGGGCTTGCTTGCCCCTGGACATTAAAGTCTCCAGACCTGTGGACAATCAGACCCTTCAGATCTCTGTGGTGTTTCATAAGAGGCAGGGAAGTGAGGTCAAATATTACAACAGGTACAACCGCTGGGTTGTACTTTTATGAATTAGCTTCATCATGGCAGTTACTTTTTATTCTTTCATGGGCTGTTCAGTCAGGTTCGGCCACAAGAGAGGACATAAGAGAGGGACAGGCAAACATAGTTTATTATACTCAGAGGTCCTAGAGAGACAGGGCCACCACATACCATAAGGGGGCCACATCTGGGAGGCACCAAGGGAGCAAGCTCAACGAAACATGGGGAGCCGTAAGAGGGAGTGAAGACTCGTGGACAAGTGACAATATTAAGGGTAAGAGTGGAGTGACACAAGGAAAAAGCATGAGGGGATTTCATTGATGCATTTGAATGTCACTAGGTCACAGTCAGGGGAGGGCAAGAAGTGGAATTTGTGGCTGGGCTTAGTCATCACAGGTGCACGTGGACACCTGATGGGGTGCTCACATCCTGTTTGTGGGGATATTCACGCAGCAGGGAAACATGACGTTTTAACATTTACAACACAGTAACTGGAGCAAAACAAGTACAAAGGCCAATGAGGCTAAGAGAACCTGAAGTGACTCATACGAAGTGCTCAATACTGCCTAAGTATATTCGACCTGTGTCAAGGTGGATGCAGTAAAGACAGCAGTGAAACTAGAGTGTGAGTGGGTGGTCACAGGATCTGCCAGAGATGTTTCCAGTTGTTATCACAATGGTGGATGAAATGCCCAGGACATTAATCCCATCAGAACAGCTGGATTGGAGGCAGATTCAGATATCACAGTGAGTTCCTAACGTAGGTGTTTGAGCCTTAGAAAATGGTCAACCATCTGATGGTGGGACAGGGGGAGCCCTGAGAACACCTGCTGTAGGGTTCTGGCAACCCATAGCCAATCAGCTCTTTTGGAGAAGATGACAGGAAAAGTGATTTTTCCAATCTCACCCTCAGCAGATCTTTGATGATACTAGTGGAGGCCCCTAAGAAAATAATTCTTTTCATTTTTAAGCTACTTTATTGAGGTACAATTGACATGCAAAAAGCTGAACTTTTTTGTTTTTTTCAGCAAAGTAAGGGTTTATTTGCGTGGTGCCAAGCAAGGGAGTGGGAGACAAGTCTCAGATCCATTCCATCTTGGTTTTTGAGTTAGGGATGTTTTAAAGGGAAAAAACAAAGAAACTGGGATTAATCATCCTCTTGTGACATTTCTGTGACATTTCTTAATTGTGGTTTTGGAAGTCAGGAGGCCTCCAGTTTATGATTCTCTGGCCAGGCAGCCCATGGCTTAGGGGTCTGTGAGCTCACCTTATCCCAGAGAAGCAACTTGAGTTTGTAGGTTAATGATGAAATCTGCAACAGCAACTTTAGTGCATTATGTTAGGGACAACAGCAATCTTAGTTGTCTGACTCTGGTTGATCAGTGTTCAGTTAGCACAGGGTTGAGGTCAGAGGGGATAAGAAAGGGAATAAAGTGTTTGATAGAAAAATTAATCATAAACTCAGTAAGGGAACTCGGTTTTAAGGGGACTTGGTTTCAGTTATGAGTGTCTACCAGCAAAAAGAGACCAGGAGCACAAAAGCTGAGCAAAAGCTGTCTGATTTGGTGACGAGGAGCCACTGGGGACATTTGAGAAGATAGTTTCAGTGGAGTGGTGCGGACCGGAATGAAGTGCCTGTGATGAGGGAGGGATTCATTGGTGAGGAAGTGGAAGAGGGGAAGACAGACAACCTTTCAAAAAAATGTTGGCAGGAAACACATAAGAAAAAAGAACTCCAGGATTCTTATGCTCCTATGTTGGGTGCATATATATTTATATTTGTTGTATCTTCTTCTTGGATTGATTCCTTGATCATTATGTAGTGTCCTTCCTTGTCTCTTGTAACATTCCTTATTTTAAAGTGTATTTTATGTGATATGAGTATTGCTTCTCCAGGTTTCTTTTGATTTCCATTTGCATGGAATATCTTTTTCCATCCCCTCACTTTCAGTCTGTATGTTTCCCTAGGTCTGAATTGGTTCTCTTGTAGGCAGCATATAGACGGGTCTTGTTTTTGTATCCATTCAGTGAGCCTGTGTCTTTTGGTTGGAGCCTTTAATCCATTCACGTTTAAGGTAGTTATCGATATGTATGTTCCTATTATGACTTTCTTAATTGTTTTGGATTTGTTTTTGTAGGTCCTTTTCTTCTCTTGTGTTTCCCACTTAGAGAAGTTCCTTTAGCATTTGTTGTAGAGCTGGTTTGGTGGTGCTGAATTCTCTTAGCTTTTGCTTGTCTGTAAAGCTTTTGATTTCTCCATCGAATCTGAATGAGATCCTTGCTGGGTAGAGTAATCTTGGTTGTAGGTTCTTCCCTTTCCTCACTTTAAATATGTCCTGCCACTCCCTTCTGGCTTGTAGAGTTTCTGCTGAGAAATCAGCTGTTAACCTTATGGGAGTTCCCTTGTATGTTATTTGTCGTTTTTCCCTTGCTGCTTTCAATAATTTTTCTTTGTCTTTAATTTTTGCTAATTTGATTACTATGTGTCTTGGTGTGTTTCTCCTTTGGTTTATCCTGTATGGGACTCTCTGCACTTCCTGGACTTGGGTGGCTATTTCCTTTCCCATGTTAGGGAAGTTTTCGAGTATAATCTCTTTAAATATTTTCTCGGATACTTTCTCTCTCTCTTCTCCTTCTGGAACCCCTATAATGCGAATGTTCTTGCGTTTAATGTTGTCCCAGAGGTCCCTTAGGCTGTCTTCATTTCTTTTCATTCTTTTTTCTTTATTCTGTTCTGCAGCACTGAATTCCACCATTCTGTCTTCCAGGTCACTTATCCGTTCTTCTGCCTCAGTTATTCTGCTATTGATTCCTTCTAGTGTTTTATTCATTTCAGTTATTGTATTGTTCATCTCTGTTTGTTTGTTCTTTAATTCTTCTAGGTCTTTGTTAAACATTTCTTGCATCTTCTCGAGTTTTGCCTCCATTCTTTTCCCGAGGTCCTGGATCATCTTCTCTATTTTTATTCTGAATTCTTTTTCTGGAAGGTAGCCTATCTCCACTTCATTTAGTTGTTTTTCTGGGGTTTTATCTTGTTCCTTCGTCTGGTACATAGTCCTCTGCCTTTTCATCTTGTCTATCTTTCTGTGAATGTGGTTTGTGTTCCACAGGCTGCAGGATTGTAGTTCTTCTTGCTTCTGCTCTCTGGTGGATGAGGCTATCTAAGAGGCTTGCGCTAGTTTTCTGATGGGAGGGACTGGTGGTGGGTAGAGCTAGCTGTTGCTTTGGTGGGCAGAGCACAGTAAAACTTTAATCTGCTTCTCTTTTGATGAGTGGGGCTGGGTTCTCTTCCTGTTGGTTGTTTGGCCTGAGGCGACGCAACACTGGAGCCTACCCGGGCTCTTTGATGGGGCTAATGGTGGATTCTGGGAGGGCTCACACCAAGGAACACTTCCCAGAACTTCTGCTGCCAGTGTCCTTGTCCCCACAGTGAGACACAGCCACCCCCTGCCTCTGCAGGAGACCCTCCAATACTAGCAGGTAGGTCTGGTTCAGTCTCCTATGGGGTCACTGATCCTTCTTCTGGTCCCGATGCGCACAGTGCTTTATGTGTGCCCTCCAAGAGTGGAGTCTCTGTTTCCCCCAGTCCTGTCGAAGTCCTGCAATAAAATCCCGCTAGCCTTCAAAGTCTGATTCTCTAGGAATTCCTCCTCCCATTGCCGGACTCCCAGGTTGGGAAGCCTGACCTGGGGCTCAGAACCTTCACTTCACTGGGTGGACTTCTGCGGTATAAGTGTTCTCCAGTTTGTGAGTCACCCACTCAGCAATTTTGGGATTTGATTTTATTGTGATTGCACCCCTCCTGCCATCTCATTGTGGCTTCTCTTTTGTCTTTGGATGTGGGGTATCTTTTTTGGTGAGTTCCAGTGTCTTCCTGTCGATGGTTGTTCAGCAGTTAGTTGTGATTCTGGTGCTCTCACAACAGGGAGTGAGAGCCCGTTCTTCTACTCCACCATCTTGAACCAATCATCATCAGTGTCTTATAGTTTTCTGCATACAGGTCTTTTGTCTCCTTAGGTAGGTTTATTCCTAGGTATTTTATTCTTTATGTTGCAATGGTAAATGGGAGTGTTTCCTGAATTTCTCTTTCAGATTTTTCATCATTAGTGTATAGGAATGCAAGAGATTTCTGTGCATTAATTTTGTATCCTGCTACTTTACCAAATTCATTGATTAGCTCTCATAGTTTTGTGGTAGCATCTTTAGGATTCTCCATGTATAGTATCATGTCATCTGCAAACAGTGACCGTTCTACTTCTTCTTTTCTGATTTGGATTCTTTTTATTTCTTTTTCTTCTCTGATTGTTGTGGCTAGGACTTCCAAAACTATGTTGAATAATAGTGGTGAGAGTGGGCAACATTGTCTTTTTGCTGATCTTAGTGGAAATGGTTTCAGTTTTTCACCATTGAGGATGATGTTGGCTGTGGGTTTGTCATATATGGCCTTTATTATGTTGAGGTAGGTTCCCTCTTTGCCTGCTTTCTGGAGAGTTTTTATCATAAGTGGGTGTTGAATTTTGTCGAAAGCTTTTTCTGCATCTATTGAGATGATCATATGGTTTTCATCCTTCAATTTGTTAATATGGTGTATCATTGATTGATTTGCATATATTGAAGAATCCTTGTATTCCTGGAATAAACCCCACTTGATCATGGTGTATGATCCTTTTAATGTGCTGTTGGATTCTGTTTGCTAGTATTTTGTTGAGGATTTTTGCATCTATGTTCATCAGTGATATTGGCCTGTAGTTTTCTTTCTTTGTGACATCTTTTTCTGGTTTTGGTGTCAGGGTGATGGTGGCCTCGTAGAATGAGTTAGACAGTGTTCCTCCATCTGCTGTATTTTGGAAGAATTTGAGAAGGGTAGGTGTTAGCTCTTCTCTAAATATTTGATAGAATTCGCCTGTGAAGCCATCTGGTCCTGGGCTTTTGTTTGTTGGAAGATTTTTAATCACAATCTTAATTTCAGTGCCTGTGATTGGTCTGTTTATATTTTCTATTTCTTCCTGGTTCAGTCTCAGAAGGTTGTGCTTTTCAAAGAGTTTGTCCATTTCTTCCAGGTTGTCCATTTTATTGGCATATAGTTTCTTGTAGTAATCTCTCATGATCCTTTGTATTTCTGCAGTGTCAGTTGTTACTTCTCCTTTTTCATCTGCAATTCTGTTGATTTGAGTCTTCTCCCTTTTTTTCTTGATGAGTCTGGTTAATGGTTTATAAATTTTGTTTATCTTCTCAAGAACAAGCTTTTAGTTTTATTGATCTTTGCTATCGTTTCCGTCATTTCTTTTTCATTTATTTCTGATCTGATCCTTATGATTTCTTTCCTTCTGCTAACTTTGGGATTTTTTTCTTGTTTTTCTTTCTCTAATTGCTTTAGGTGTAAGGTTAGGTTGTTTATTTGAGATTTTGTTGTTTCTTGAGGTAGGATTGTATTGCTATAAGCTTTCCTCTTAGAACTGATTTTCCTGCATTCCACAGGTTTTGGGTCGTCGTGTTTTCATTTTCATTTGTTTCTAGGTATTTTTTGATTTCCTCTTTGATTTCTTCAGTGATCTCTTGGTTATTTAGTAGCGTATTGTTTAGCCTCCATGTGTTTTTAGTTTTTACATTTTTTTTCCTGTAATTGATATCTAGCCTCATAGTGTTGTGGTCGGAAAAGATACTTGATACGTTTTCAATTTTCTTAAATTTACCAAGGCTTGATTTATGACCCAAGATATGATCTATCTTGGAGAATTTTCCATTAGCACTTGAGAAGAAAGTGTATTTTGTTGTTTTTGTATGGAATGTACTATTATTATCAATTAAGTCTATCTTGTCCAAGTGTCATTTAAAGCTTGTGTTTCCTTAGTTATTTTCATTTTGGATGATCTGTCCATTGGTGGATGTGGGGTGTTAAAGTTCCCTACCATGATTGTGTTAGTGTTGATTTCCCCTTTTATGGCTGTTAGTATTTGCCTTATGTATTGAGGTGCTCCTATGTTGGATGCATATATATTTACAATTGTTATATCTTCTTCTTGGATTGATCCCTTGATCACTATGTAGTGTCCTTCTTTGTCTCTTGTAATAGTCTTTATTTTAAAGTCTATTTTGCCTGATATGCGTCTTGTTACTCCAGCTTTCTTTTGATCTCCATTTGCATGGAATATCTTTTTCCATCCCCTCACTTCTAGTCTGTATGTGTCCCTAGGTCTGAAGTGGGTCTCTTGTAGACAGCATATAGACGGGTCTTGTTTTTGTGTCCATTCAGCCAGTCTATGTCTTTTGGTTGGGGCATTTAATCCATTTGCATTTAAGGCAATTATCGATATGTATGTTCTTATTACCATTTTCTTAATTGTTTTGGGTTTGTTATTTTAGGTCTTTTCCTTCTCTTTTGTTTTATGCCTAGAGAAGTTCCTTTAGCATTTGTTGAAATGTTTGTTTGTTGGTGCTGAATTCTCTTAACTTTTTTGTGTCTGTAAAGGTTTTTATTTCTCTGTCAAATCTGAATGAGATCTTTGCTGTGTAGAGTGATCTTGGTTGTAGATTTTTCCCTTTTATCACTTTAAATATGTCCTGCCACTCCCTTCTGGCTTGCAGAGTTTCTGCTGAAAGATCAGCTGTTAACCTTATGGTCCCACCTCAGAGGTTCAGGCCTGACACCACGCCAGAGCACCAAGACCCTTTCAGCCACATGGCTAATGCTTTCATTGATTTTTGCTGAACTCTTGCATCATCAGCTAACCTACGCTTGTAATTCCATCATGATTTAGCAGTATCAGACTCAGTTTTGACATAATTGACTCTTGAGGCCACCATAAGAGGCCGAAGTCTTCTACTATTGTATTGCTTCTATTTCTCCCTTAAGCTCTGTCAATGTTTGCTTTGTATATTTAGGTGCTTTAATGTTGGGTGTATATGTATATATATGTATATGTAATTATATGTGTTATATCTTCTGGTTGAACTATTTTATCATTATGTCTCTTGCGACAGTTTTTGACTTAAAGTCTCTTTTGCTTGACTTTCCTCTCTTTTGTTTACTATTTGCATGGAATCTCTTTCTGCACCTCTTCACTTTCAGCCTATGTGTGTCATGAAATCTAAAGTATATAGTTGGGTCTTGTTTTTTAATCCATTCAGGCACTCAATGTTTTTTGATTGGAAAGTTTAGTACATTTACATTTAAAATCATTATTGAAAGGTCAGGACTTACTGTTGCCCATTATGTTAATTGTTTTCTGTCATTTTGTAGTTCTCTTGTTCTTCTCTTCTGTTGCTGTCTTTGTGAAGTGACTCTTTTCTCCTTACCTTGTGTCTGTACTATACTTTAATTGTGGTTACCTGGGAACTTGCATCAAACATTTGATAGTTATAGCAGTCTATAACTGAAGTTAAGTACAATTAAGGTAACAACTTTAATAGCACACAGAAACTCTACATTTTACTATTCCCCCACACTTTATGTAATTACTGTCAGATTTTATTTCTTTACATATTGTATTTCCATCAGCAAATTGCTGTGGTTATAGTTATTCTTACTATGTTTGACTTTTGATTTGTAAACTAGGGTTAAAAGCAAGTTATGTGCCATGATTACAGTATTTCAATATTCTGTATTTCTCTTCATATTTATCTTTACCAATGAAAGGCAGGTCTAGTTGTGGTGAAACCCTTCAGTTTTTGTTTGTTTGTTTGTTTGTTTTTAATATTTAAAAATCTCTCCTTCATTCTTAAAGGACAGTTTGCCAGGTAAAGTGTTGATAATTGGCAGGTTTTGTTCTCTAAATACTTTGGATATGTTATCCTGCTCTCTTCTAGCCTGCAAGGTTTCTGCTGAGAGATCTGCTATTAGTCTTATAAGGGCTCCCTTGTATGTGACAAGTCACTTTTCTCTTGATGGTTTCCAAATTATCTTTGTTTTTGAATTTTGATATTTTAATTATAGTGTGTCTTGGCATAGACCTCTATGGATTCTACCTATTTATGAACTTTTGGGCTTCATGAATCAAGATGTCCTTTTGTCTCCCTAGATTTGGGAAGTTCTCAGTCATTATTTCTTTAAATAAGCTTTCTGCCCTTTTCTCTTTGTCTTTTCCTACTGGGACTTTCATAATGCATGTATAATTTTGCTGTATGGTTTCCCATATATCAGGTATGTATAATTTACTCTTTTTTTCTTTTTGTTCCTGTAATCAGATAATTTGAAATAATCTGTCTTCAAGTTTGCTGATTCTTTGTTTTGCATGATACAGTTTGCTTGAAGTGCACTATTGAATGTTTCAGTTCATTTGTTGTATTCTTGAGTTCCAGAATTTTGTCTGGTCTCTCTTTGTGTTTTCTATTTTTTAAATAAACTTCTCATTTTGTTCATGTACTATGTTCCTGATGGTGTTTAGTTGTCTGTTTGTGTTCAGTTGTCTGTTTGTATTCTCTTGTAGTCACTGAGTTCAAAACAATTTTCTTGAATTTTTTGTCAAGCAGTTCATAAATCTTCATTTCTTCAGGGTAGGTTACTGGAGATTTATTGGTTTCCTTAAGTGGTATCATATTTTCCAGATTCTTCATGATATGTGTAAGCTTGCATTGGTGAATGTGCATTTGGAAGAGCAGACACTGCTTCCAGACTTTACAGACTGTTTTTGACAAATAAAGATCTTTTCTGCCAGGTCCCTGAACTGGTAGGACAGCCTCTGGTCTAGCAAAGCTGGAGTCAGTTTATGTGGCTGCTGCTGGGTGGTTTTTGTGTCTGGTCAGTGGACCTGTTGGCAGGGACATGGATGGTGTGACTTCCTCTGGCTGCCTAGGTGGGCAGGATTGCCTCCCTACTGTGGTAGAGTGGAGCTGAACCTAGGTCATAGGGCTGCATTAGACTCTGCACTCACTCTCATGTCCACAGTTGGCAATCCTGTTGCCAGGGATGCCAAATGGTGTGGCTCCTTCTGGATCTCTGGGCAGACAGGACTTCCTCTAGGACCATGGTGGTGCAGGGTTGGAGCCACATCGTGAAGCAGCTTTGGGGTTCACAGTTGTGTCTGAACAACAACATGGCAGGCATGTTGCTGAGGGCACACTGTTTCTGTGGGAGAATGAGGGTTGGAGAACCTCCTTTTCTGTCATCTCATTGACATCGGATATGAATACAGAATTAGCACAATGGTAGAATTAAAATCAATTAATATCACCCCTGAGTGTTTTCTGTGACTCATGTCTCAGAAGAAACACCTCTTGCAGGAACTGTTTGGCAAACTCTGTCTTGTACACTTCCGCTCAGAACTCACTCTCTACCAGGTTCATTGACAAATCCTAAGTTTTCAGAGAAATGTCTAGGACCATCCCTTCTTCCTCCTGTGACTCTCTGAGCTTACTTAACATAACAGACTCATCTTTTTCCTCATTTAGGTCACCTAAGAATTTCTTGGAATTTTTTGCCATCAAAAATTGTCAGAAGAATAAAATTTGGTACCATAAAAGTGGATTAGTTATAATGTCTATATTTCTTCTCTTGAGCCATCATCCATCTACAGTTGGCATGCCCTCATGAATCCAGACTTTATGATTTTCTCTACCCCAAGTCACTTGAGGATTGGCTCGTGGGGGATAAAACTGATCAGACTATGAACCCCACAAGTCTCAGGAAAGCTTTATAAGTTTGTCTGGATGATAGGTCTCTGCTCTCTCATAGCCATTTCACTCTGGTTTGTTCTGTTCTTCATATCTCTATACTCAAGTTTGAGTGCCCACATATTATGCATTATTTCCTTGGGCTCTGGAAGTCCCAGGCTCCTAAAAGAGAAATTTACTTCTCCAACAAATGCTAAAATATATGTTCCTGGTATTCAGCCATTCCTGATGATCTGTCTTGGGCCCTGTAGTTTCCTGGCCCCTAGATAAAGAATTCACATTTCTAACCAATCTCAAAGTATTTGTTGCTGGGATTCAGTCATTCCTAACTGACCCTGCAAATACTTCTGGGTTTCTCTTCAGAAACTTGCTCATGAAAATGCAACTCTGACACTGTCAAATTCTCTCTCCATGTCCCACTCCTGGAAAAGAAAAGCTTTCACACCGTTGCCTGTTACATATTTTTTCCAATTGTCAAGCCAAGATCATGAACACTCACTGGCTTTGTTTGTTTCTTTTAGGATTTGTGCGTCTGGTTGGAGGGGATGGACCCTGCTCAGGGCGAGTAGAAGTGCATTCTGGAGAAGACTGGACCCCAGTGTCTGATGGGAACTTTACATTCCCCACGGCCCAGGTCATCTGTGCAGAGATGGGATGTGGCAAGGCTGTGTCTGTCCTGGGACACGTGCCCTTCAGAGCATTAAATGGCCGGGTCTGGGCTGAAGAGTTCAGGTGTGAGGGGGAGGAGCCTGAGCTCTGGTCCTGCCCCAGAGTGCCCTGTCCAGGGGGCACTTGTCACCACAGTGGAGCTGTTCAAGTTGTCTGCTCAGGTAAGATGCAGATCAGGACATTAACCTCCCTGCATACTCTGTTCAGGTCAGAAAAACATGAGATTTTGCTAAAATTCTGTCTTTTCCAACCAGCATACACAGAAGTCCGGCTCATGAAAAATGGCACCTCTCAGTGTGAGGGGCAAGTGGAGATGAATATTTCTGGAAGATGGAGAGCGCTCTGTGCTTCCCACTGGACTAGGGCCAATGCCAATGTTGTCTGTCGTCAGCTCGGCTGTGGAGTTGCCATCTCCATCCCAAAAGGAGCAGAAGGGGGTGATCAAATCTGGGAAGCCCGATTTCACTGCCTGGGGGCTGAGTCTTTCTTGTGGAATTGCCCTGTGACTGCCCTGGGTGTTCCTGACTGTACCCATGGAGACACGGCCTCTGTGATCTGCTCAGGTAAGAGAGAGGGAAGGGCTAACTGGTACTCAGGATGCTCCTTGAGTGAAACGTCCCCAAGAGCAGAGACTGAGGGAAAATTGACCTCAAAAGTTAGATATTGCATGGTGAAATATGGTTTTTGTCATTGTTCATTTTGCAGAGCAGGGCAAGAAGCATTAAGGGGAATAATATTTTTTTAAATAAACATAGGTATTTAAGTATAATCATAGAGAACAATGTATAAGCAGTAAGTATATACCTCAGTCAGCATTTTTCCCCACTGAACCATGTGAGAATTACTATACCCATCAGATTGCTTTACTAGGTATCTCAGCATGTATTTCTTAAGTGCAAAGACATTCATTCAAATTCAGGAAATTTTAATTTCACACAATATTATTAACTGTTTATTTGAAATACATCAGAACCTGAAGTTGTTTGCTTTTTATTTGGTTTTGTTGTTATAGTAGAAAAGTTTAATTACAAATTCAATATTTTTAATAAATCAGGATTATTCAGATTTTCTATTTGTTCTTGTGTCACTTCAACTGGTGATTTTCAAAGAATTTCTCCACTTTAGCTAAATGTTTAAAAGTCTTGGCAAAGGGGGAGTGACATCAGCATCATGGTGGTGTAAGATGTCCCTCCTTTTTGTCTCTCTTTTTAACAACTAATGATCAAAAGTGCCTCTGTGAAAGTTGTGGGATCCAATATCCTATACCAAGGGACCAGGAAGATGATCACCCACCTGGGCATCCAGTAATAGGCAGATAGACATTGGTACAGACTGCGAACCCAACAGGAGCTAGTGAACCTGTCCCAGCCCCCTGAGCCATGGTCAAGGAAAACCTGGAGAAAGTTGGCAAGTGCTGATTTGGTCAGACACTTACGAAAATTGTTAGAAGTCCAGGATTCCTGAGAGGAGATTTCAGTACTCTGTTGGAGCCACACACACACAAAAAAAGTTTGAATGATTGGAGAGGATTAAAGAATTTTGTTAGTGCTGCCCCTCACCCCAAGGTGACACAGCATAAATCTGAACTAGCCAGTGGTGCGTCTCCCATGGGGGAAAAGGAGAGCAGTGAGCTAGTGTCCACTCAGTACTGCTGGAGAAGCCAGTTTCTCTCCAGCAGCACCCAGAGTTCTGGGGCCAGACCTCCATGACTGCGGGGAGAGAGGAGATATGAAAGATCATTAAGAATGTCAAAGGGCATAAAAGGGATGCAATTCCTGCTGACTGTGCTCAGGGCTTCAGCAGGAAGCCCATCCATAATCCTCTGGGAGAATGTCACCCAAAGATCTCCCTCCCTGGGCCTGTGGGCACCTCCAATTCCCTGAGTACTAAACTCACACTTACTGCCACTCTCCTGACAGCTGCTTTTGTGTGTTCCCAAGTGTGGAGGTGAAAGCAAACTCCAGTAAATGGAGTGATCTCAAAAAAACAGACTAGGGTCTGTGGGCAAGGAGGTAACCACAGACTTGAGCTGTAGCACAACATGCTGCAAAACAGAAGAGTGGTTTCCAGCAGCCTGGTGAGTTGTAAGAACCAGAGGAGACATAAAAGCTTAAGATTTCTGCTGCAAGAAGGAGCAAGAAATGTGGAGCAAGTGAGTCTATACAAGGTCAGAGAAGAGTATATACCACCTGAATGTAATTAGTAAAGATTTGATGGGGGTGTCTGCTACATCTAAAGCAAAAGCAGCAATGCAAAATTGCGAGGAACTTGAAGAATCAAGGAAAGTAGTCATCACCAAAGGGTCAAAATAACCTTCCAAAACTGACAAAGACACATGTTGATGACATGGAATTTTGTGATCTAGCTTATAAAGGATCCAACATAGCTGTTCTGAGGAAACTGAATGAGATACAAGAAAACACAGAAAGACAATTCAATGAAATCAGGAAAACAATAGATGAACAAAATGAGAAATTTAACAAAGAGAAGTTATAAAAAGAACCAAACAGAAATTCTGCTGCTGAAGAATTTAATAAATGAAATGAAAAAAAATACAATAGAGAGCATCTCTAACAGAGTAGATCAAATTCAAGATAGATTCAGTGACTACTGGATCCAATCTTTGAAATAATCAGTCAGTGGAGAACCAAAGGAATAAGTAAAAAGGAACAAAGATATCCTATGCGATCTATGGGTCTCCAACTAACACACAAATATTAGAGTAATTAGGGTTCTATGAGAAGAGAGGGATATGCTGAGAGAAAGGTTATTTAAATGAATAATAGCTGTGGACTTTTCAAACTTGGGGAGAGGCTTGAAAATTCACATTGATGAAGCTAATAGATCACCTTATTATCTGGATGCAAAAAGACCTTCTCCCAGAAACACTATAATTAAACTGTAAAAATCAAAGACAAAGAAAGAATCATAAAAGTAGCAGAAAAAATATTGAATAAAATGGAATAACTAAATGATTATAATGTGCTGTTTAAAATTTGAAACTCTATTGGTAATATCCAGGACCAGCTTGTTCACATTGTTTAGGGTTGCAGATTGATGACTTACATATGGTTTGTCCATGTATGCAGATTGTCTTT
The DNA here is from genome assembly GCF_028564815.1 of Eubalaena glacialis. NCBI lineage: Eukaryota > Metazoa > Chordata > Mammalia > Artiodactyla > Balaenidae > Eubalaena > Eubalaena glacialis. The sequence continues at coordinate 110,264,417 of NC_083726.1, read as the reverse complement.
CTAATGATCAATGAGGCATAAACCAAATATAAGTGATATTTCTTTACTAGCAAAAACTAGGGGAAAATTGGAAAAATTCCATTTATTATAGTATCAAGACTGTTAACTATGTAGGAAGAAACTAAACAAAATATTTAAAGGCCTTTACATTGTAAGTCACAGAACATCTAAAAAAAAAAAAATATATATATATATATATATACCATGTTAATGGATTAGAAAACTCAATAGAGTTGTCAATTCTCTTCACTTGATCTACACAATCAATCTAATCCTAATCAAAATCTCAGCAATATTTTTATAGAACTTTCTAAGCCAATTATAAATTATATATTTAAATGGAAAGGAACTGGAATGGACAAAACAATTTTGAAAAAGAAGGACAAAAATGGAAGTAACCTAACTTCAAGTTTCCTACAAAGTATCCAAAGCAACGTGGACATTGAATAAGGATAGATTAATAGATCAATGGAATGTAATAAAGTTCAGTAATAGATCCAAACCCATGTATAATAAGTTGATTTTCTACAAAGGCATAAAGATATTTCAAAGGGGAAAATATAATCTCTTCAAAAAATGATTGGCTAACTGAATATCTGCATGGGAAAAAAGTGAACCACAATCCTTACTTCACACCATAGGCCCCATTCCCCCCAACCTCACCCTGCAGAAAACCCCTCAATCCATCAAAATATCTCAAATAAATGATCAGTCTCATGTAAAATTTAATTATAAAACTTGAAGAAGAAAACTAAGAAAAATTATCATGACCCTGGAGTAGGCAAACATTTCCTAAGGCACATAAGGCATTAACCATTAAAAAAATGAGAAGTGATTTTCATCAAAATTAAAACATTTGCTTTTTGAAAGAAAACATTAAGCAAATGAAAAGGTACTCAACTGATAGGGAGAAATTAATTGCCATACGTATATCTAACAAAGGACTTGTATCCAGAATAAGAGAAGAATTTATAACAGAAAAATAAGAAAAGAAATACCCAGTTTAAACATGGGCAAAAGATTAAGAAAGACAGTTCCCCAAATATGATATACAAATGGCCAATAAGTAAATGAAAAGATACTCAATATCATTAGTTATTAAGGAAATTCAAATTGAAGTATAGGAGATATAAATTCACAAGCTAGAATGGCTAGAGTTAAAGAGACTGACAATTCCAAGTTTGGGGAAGGATATTGATTCACTAGAACCCTCATACACTGCTGATAATAATGTGAAAGAAGACAACTCTTCTGAAAAAATCAAGTTTTTAAAGGTAGACATACACTTACCATGTTACACAAAATTTCTGTTACGCAAGAGGAATGAAAAGATTTGTCCACAAAAACTTTAGGCAAGCAAAGTCATAGCATCTTTATTTAAAAGAGCAAGAAGTTATAAACCACTCCAATTTTCTTTAGCAAAAGAATGGAAAACAAATTATGGCATATTCATACACTGTAAGCCTTTAACAATAGAAAGAATAAACTACTCATAAATCCAACTACACAGATAAATCTCAAAGCATGCTGAGTGAAAGAAGCCATGTAAAAAAGGATTATATTTTATATGATTTTATTAAATTCTAGAAAAACACAACTCATCTATTGTTATAGAAGACAGATCCTGGGTCTGGGTTTGTGGGGCTTTTATTGGTTGCAAAAAGCATATAGGAACTTTTGGGGTAATCTTATATATTCTGAATTTTAATTGTGGTAGTGGATACACTGGCACAAACAATTGTCAAAACTTATGAAAACATACTCAAAATAAGTGTATTTTATTGCATGAAAATTATACCTCACTACAGATGGTTTACTATTTGTCTTTTGTTTTTAGCTTAATTCTACTTCAGTAAAACACCATATTTTTAATGATTTTAACCTTTTGAAAAATTTTGGATCTCATTTTTGTATAACATGATCAGCCTTGGTAAAAGGCCCATCAGCCCTCGGAATAAGGTGTGTTCTGTGGTTTTGAGATGCATGTTTGTTAAGCGATACCATTCAAATATTCAAAATATTTACTGACTGGTTTTGCTGGTTTGCTCTATCAGTTACTGAGGCTGATAGAAGTTGGTTTCTGGTTACTGCTGCTGCATAACAAATTATTTCAAAATATAGTCACTTAAAGCAACCTTTTTGGTTTGCATAACACAGATTACTGTGTATTTTTTCTCCAGCTCCCAATCACATTTTCCTCACTTGCTTTAAGTCCTCATTGACAGCATTGCCCAAGCCCATTAAGCTTCTGCTAATAAGCTCCTCCACCCCTTTTAGCTTCTGCCTCTTACTTTGTTCCAAAAGCAATGTCACATGTTTTAGGTGGCATCCCCAATTTGAGCCATTATGGATACAGATGCTATGTATATGCATATACAAGTCCTTTTGAAGACAAACACTTCATTTGTCTTCAGTAAATACTTAGTAATATGGTGAGTATAAGTGTTTGGTTACTATTGCTGCAGAACAAAATTTCCCTTAAAACTCCTTTTTATTTTTGCCTGTGATTTGCTGGAATTTGGGAAGTGCTCAGATTGGCAGTTCTGTCCTGGGGTCTCATCAGGTTGCAGTCAGATATCAGCTGGGGCTGAAGTCATCTGAGGATCCAACTGAGTTGGGGATCCAGGATGGTTCATGAACAAGCCTGGCAAGGTGGAAGTTCAGCTGGGTTGAACTGAGTGACCAGAGACCTGCACATGACAGTCTCTGCAGGACGAGAGTCTCAAGAGGGTAGACTTGCCTATGATTTCACAGGAGGCTGCAAGATTTTTCAGACCTAGTGCTGCAAGTCAAGCAGTGCTACATTTACTTCCTTCTCTTGCTTTCTTGGAACTCACGAAGGTCAGCAGATATTCAAAGGAAGGAGGCATAGACCTCACTTCTCAGTGGAGGTAACATCAAAGATTCTGTGGATATGTTGAAAAACCACCAACCCTACCAACCTTCTGATCATTACTGTTTCTGCAGGAAACCAGACCCAGGTGCTGCCCCAGTGCAACGACTCCGTGCCTGAACCAGCAGGCTCTGAAGCCCCAGAGGAGAGCGCTGCTGCCAACTGCTCAGGTGAGGGGTCCCACTAGACCAGAAGACCCTTCTCAGTCCCTGTGTCAATGCCCCATTGTCCCATTCCTCTCTCCTCAGACAGCAGACAGCTCCGCCTGGTGGCCGGGGGCGGTCGCTGCGCCGGGAGAGTGGAGATCTTTCACCAGGGCTCCTGGGGCACCGTCTGTGATGACGGCTGGGACCTGGACGATGCCCACGTGGTGTGCAGGCAGCTGGGCTGTGGAGAAGCCCTCAACGCCACGGTGTCGGCTCGCTTCGGGGCAGGATCAGGGCCCATCTGGCTGGACGACCTGAACTGCACAGGAAAGGAGTCCCACGTGTGGAGGTGCCCTTCCCGGGGCTGGGGGCGGCACGACTGCAGACACAAGGAGGATGCGGGGGTCATCTGCTCAGGTCTGCGCTGCACATTGTCCCCAGGCTGGAGGAGGGGGTGGGGACCCTGGAGGACGGGGATCTGAGCCCTGAGGAAGAGTTCCTGAAAGGGCCAGAGAAAGAATTTCCTCCCACGGAGCCTGTCCTTCCAGCAGACGTGAAGAAGAGGTTCTTTCACTTCCTCCTGCAGCTGCTGAGGTTCTGGTCCTTTCTTCTCAGCAATAGCTCCTGGCAGAGCTGTTTCTTACAGTTTCCACTTGAAAGCAGGGCTCACTCTTCCGTTACCTTTGGTAGTAAAATCTCGAGATCCTGTTGCTATTGTAATGAAACCACATATTGAGTAGTTAAAAAAACACGAATTTATTATTTTACAATTCTGTATGTTAGAAGTCTGACAAGGGTCTCAGAGGGCTAACATCCAGGTGTCCACAGGGCTGCATTCTTCCTGGAGGCTCTGGGGAGGATTCCTTTTCCCCAGCCTTTTCTAATTTCTAAAGGTGGCCTGCGTTCCTTGGCTTGGAGCTCCCTTATTCTTCAGACAACATTCCCTCTTCTGACCATTCTTCCATGTCTCATCTCCTTCTAACCAGTCAGGAAGAGTATTCCAGTTTTACGGATAGTGGGTCTTAGGATGTGATTAGATTGGATTTACTTTGTTAATTCATAATATTGCAGGTTAATCTCACCATCCCAAGGTCCTAGTCTTAATAATTTCTATAAAGTCCCTTTTGAAATATAAGGTATTCACAGGTTTCAGAGATTAGGATGTGGACGTCTCTGGGGTCCATTATTCTGTCTATCACTTCCATGTCCCTTTCACATACTGTCTTAGAGGTTTTTTCAGGAAGCAGGATTCAGCTCCCCCCCGCCCCCGCCCCCCCCCCACCCCCCTGCTGCAGGTGCCCAGGTTGGTCTTCCTCTCTGTTCATATCCACTACATCATTGTGGTAGAAATAGAAAGACAGACACAAATAGACAAAAAAGGAGAAAGATTTCAGTCTTGTCACCTGGTGGGTATTTCCTCAGCTGGGTCAGGGATGACTGTTCACTATTTCTGGGAAGAGAGGAAAACCCAGAGCACTGAGTGGGGTGCTTACTGTGTCCTGTTTCCTCCCTTTCAATTTTAGAGTTCCTGGCCCTCAGGATGGTGAGCGAGGACCAGGAGTGTGCTGGGTGGCTGGAAGTTTTCTACAACGGGACCTGGGGCAGTGTCTGCCGCAGCCCCATGGGAGACATCACCTTGTCCATCATCTGCAGTCAACTTGGCTGTGGGGACAGTGGAACTCTCAACTCTTCTGTTCCTCTTAGGGGAGGTTCTAGACCCCAGTGGGTAGATGAAATCTCCTGTCGGAAAACTGATACCTCTCTCTGGCAATGTCCTTCTGACCCTTGGAAATACAGTTCATGCTTTCCAAAGGAGGAAGCCTATATCTCATGTGCAGGTGACTTACTGTCTGTTTCTGTGTGTCTGTGCCAACCTTGTAGGTCGTTGTTAGTGAGATTTTGCACTTTCAGATCTAAGTGATGAGTTTAAACTGAGTCTACAAAATGAATTTTGGATCAAGATTATTTAATCTACATGTTCCAATATTGTTTCAAAGGAAAAAGTAAAGAAATCTGGGCTGACAGCAGTTTATGTGAAAAATACCACGGAGATTAGGTGCATGTGTTCCAAGTGCAAAAACAACTGGAAACCGTGTCACAGGGAGTCTATAATCAGGCTAATTAGCAGAAATGCCAGAGTAGATGCAGCCTAATTGTTGACCTCAGACTTTGAAGGACTTTCCCGTGGAAGAGGGAGGAGATTCACCAGAGCTGCTCCAGGGGGCAGGACACTGATGATGGATGGAGATTTCAGGGAGGCAGGTTTGGGTTCATCCTCAGTACAAGCAGCGTAGGGGAATCTCACCCCTGTGATGATACCCCAGGGAAAGAACAATACTACCAGGTCAAAGAACACTGGAGGCACAAAGGATGGCCAGCCCTCCTTCCCTTATGTCTCCTTTTGCCTGTCTCTGTGTCTCTTCCCTGAATCAGCCACAGTTGCTACTGCTGGACTTGTAGCATGCTTGGCACTAGGGAAATTGTGTCCTTTCCACTGGTTTGTTTTATGCCTAGAGAAAGACCAGTTCCTTTCTCTTTCATCTACATTACAAAGACATTACTTACTTACTGTAAACAGAGAAGACATTTAAAATGTAAAAAGATAAATGAATCACATCCCATGGCCTCTTGTCCACTCATATACTGATGTAAACAAGATTAATGGACTGATATATGCTATTTTTCACATTCCTCCATTATCATATATATATCCAAACACATATACCCATAAAAGAGTTTATGTTGATGGTGTATTGTTATTTATTTTTACAAGATTGGGATTCTATCATACACATTATCATTAAATTTGCTTTTTATCACTTAATAATATATCATGTATCCATGATAGCTCTAACTCTTTTGTAAAACAATGGCATAATATTTCATTAATGAGAGGTTGGTACTCCAGTTCATATTACCATTTGCCTGTTTACTGGTAGGTCAATTGTTTTAAATTTTTTTCCCCTTGACAAACAATTTTGTGGTAAGCATTTTGTACATGTACCTCTATATATTGCTGAGTTTATTACTTAGGATTACTCCCAATGTTGATATTATTAGATAAAAGGGTATATATATATATATATATATATATATATATATATATATATATAACACACACATATACATTCGTATGTACATAGATAATCACACACAAATTTTAATAGATATTGTCAAATTACTTTCTAGGACTAATTATTTCCAATTGTCTTCATATCTAGATAGAAAATGCCGGGATTTTTCAATAACTTGACTATTAAACTAAAGCCAAATCATAGAGAAACTCCAAGACCAATAAACTGTAAGAGCTCACAAGTCTCATCCTAAAACATTTGAAGTCTGAAATAAGGATGACAGTCGCTTTACTCCTGGTTCCTTTCAACTTCCTTCCTTCCCTGCATCCTTTCCTTACTTCCTTCTTTTGCAGTTTCACAGGATCTTCCCTTCATTCACCCTTTTTTTTTTCATTCCCCTTTGTTTCCCCCCCACTATTTCATACACACACACACACACACACACACACACACACACGCATGCACACACCATTCTGGTATACCCCAGATGATGTGCTAAGAGTTGCCTGAAATCCACAGCCGAGGGGGAGTGTGACAATAGATATTGCAAAGACAGAAGCTCACTCCCTTCCTTGCCTCTCTCCACGTCTTTTTCTGGTTCCTGTGGAAAGTTGAAGGGATATTAAACAATAAGACCTTATTTTGATGATAATTTTCTATGATCAAACACAATGGATTGAGAAGTAGTGAGGTCTCCAATCCTGAACATGAGCAACCACACAAAAGAGTTCCTTACATCATTTTTAGTGATGTCTTACTGCTTAGGGTAGGAGGTTTGATAGTATAATACAGAAAGGATATACCAATTCTGATATTTTATGACAAATACTGTGTATATGTCTGTTTTCTTGCATTGTTTTGAATCTATGTTTATTTTCTTTTTTTAAACATCTTTATTGGAGTATAATTGCTTTACAATGGTGTGTTAGTTTCTGCTTTATAATAAAGCAAATCAGCTATACATATACATATATCCCCATATCTCCTCCCTCTTGTGTCTCCCTCCCACCCTCCCTATCCCGCCCCTCTAGGTGGACACAAAGCATGGAGCTGATCTCCCTGTGCTATGCGGCTGCTTCCCACTAGCTATCTATTTTGGTAGTGTATATATGTCCATGCCACTCTCTCACTTCGTCCCAGCATACCCTTCCCCCTCCCCGTGTCCTCAAGTCCATTCTCTACGTCTGTGTCTTTATTCCTGTCCTGTACCTAGGTTCTTTAGAACCATTTCTTTTTTTTCTTTTTTTTAGATTCCATATATATGTGTTAGCATACGGTATTTGCTTTTCTCTTTCTGACTTACTTTACTCTGTATGACAGTCTCTAGATCCATCTACCTCACTATAAATAACACAATTTCATTTCTTTTTTTTGGCTGAGTAATATTCCATTGTATATATGTGCCACATCTTCTTTATCCATTCATCTGTCAATGGACACTTAGGTTGCTTCCATGTCCTGGCTATTGTAAGTAGAGCTGCAATGAACACTGTGGTACATGACTCTTTTTGAATTATGGTTTTCTCAGGGTATATGCCCGGTAGTGGGATTGCTGGGTCATATGGTAATTCTATTTTTAGTTTTTCAAGGAACCTCCATACTGTTCTCCATAGTGGCTGTATCAATTTACATTCCCACCAACAGTGCAAGAGGGTTCCCTTTTCTCCACACCCTCTCCAGAATTTGTTGTCTGTAGATTTTCTGATGATGCCCATTCAAGTGTGAGGTGATACCTCATTGTAGTTTTGATTTGCATTTCTTTAATGATTAGTGATGTTGACCATCCTTTCACGTGTTTGTTGGCAATCTGTATATCTTCTTTGGAGAAATGTCTATTTAGGTCTTCTGCCCATTTTTGGATTGGGTTGTCTGTTTTTTTGATATTGAGCTGCATGAGCTGCTTGTAAATTTTGGAGATTAATCCTTTGTCAGTTGCTTCATTTGCCAATATTTTCTCCCATTCTGAGGGTTGTCTTTTGGTCTTGTTTATGGTTTCCTTTGCTGTGCAAAAGCTTTTAAGTTTCATTAGGTCCCATTTGTTTATTTTTGCTTTTATTTCCATTTCTCTAGGAGGTGGGTCAAAAAGGAACTTGCTGTGATTTACGTCATAGAGTGTTCTACCTAAGTTTTCCTCTAAGAGTTTTATAGTGTCTGGCCTTACATTTAGGTCTTTAATCCATTTGGAGTTTATTTTTTTGTATAGTGTTAGGGAGTGTTCTAATTTCATTCTTTTACATGTAGCTGTCCAGTTTTCCCAGCACCACTTATTGAAGAGGCTGTTTTTTCTCCACTGTATATTCTTGCCTTCTTTCTCAAAGATAAGGTGACCATATGTGTGTGGGTTTATCTCTGGGCGTTCTGTCCTGTTCCATTGATCTATATTTCTGTTTTTGTGCCAGTACCATACTGTCTTGATTACTGTAGCTTTGTAGTACAGTCTGAAGTCAGGAAACCTGATTCCTCCAGCTCCGTTTTTCTTTCTCAAGATTGCTTTGGCTATTCAGGGTCTTTTGTGTTTCCATACAAATTGTGAAATTTTTTGTTCTAGTTCTGTGAAAAAAGCCATTGGTAGTTTGATAGGGATTGCACTGAATCTGTAGATTGCTTTGGGTAGTAGAGTCATTTTCACAATGTTGATTCTTCCAATCCAAGAACATGGTATATCTATCCATCTATTTGTATCATTTTTAATTTCTTTCATCAGTGTCTTACAGTTTTCTGCATAGTGGTCTTTTGTCTCCTTAGGTAGGTTTATTCCTAGGTATTTTATTCTTTTTGTTGCAATGGTAATGGGCATGTTTCCTTAATTTCTCTTTCAGAGTTTTCATCATTAGTGTATAAGAATGCAAGATTTCTGTGCCTTATTTTGTATCCTGCAACTTTACCAAATTCATTGATTAGCTCTAGTAGTTTTCTGGTAGTATCTTTAGGATTCTCTATGTATAGTATCATGTCATCTGCAGTGACAGTTTTACTTCTTCTTTTCCAATTTGGATTCCTCTTATTTCTTTTTCTTCTCTGATTGCTGTGGCTAAAACTTCCAAAACTATGTTGAATAATAGTGGTGAGAGTGAACAACCTTATCTTGTTCCTGATCTTAGAGGAAATGGTTTCAGTTTTTCACCATTGAGAATGATGTTGGCTGTGGGTTTGTCATATATGGCCTTTATTATGTTGCGGTAAGTTCCCTCTGTGCCTACTTTCTGGAGGGTTTTTATCATAAATAGGTGATGAATTTTGTCGAAAGCTTTTTCTGCATCTATTGAGATGATCATATGGTTTTTCTCCTTCAATTTGTTAATATGGTGTATCACATTGATTGATTTGTATATATTGAAGAATCCTTGCATTCCTGGGATAAACCCCACTTGATCATGGCATATGATCTTTTTAATGTGCTGTTGGATTCTGTTTGCTAGTGCTTTGTTGAGGATTTTTGCATCTATGTTCATCAGTGATATTGGCCTGTAGTTTTCTTTCTTTGTGACATCTTTGTCTGGTTTTGGTATCAGGGTGATGGTGGCCTTGTAGAATGAGTTTGGGAGTGTTCCTCCCTCTGCTATATTTTGGAAGAGTTTGAGAAGGATAGGTGTTAGCTCTTCTCTAAGTATTTGATAGAATTCACCTGTGAAGCCTTCTGGTCCTGGGCTATTGTTCTTTGGAAGATATTTAATCACAGTCTCAATTTCAGTGCTTGTGATTGGTCTGTTTTTATTTTCTACTTCTTCCTGGTTCAGTCTCAGAAGGTTGTGCTTTTCTAAGGATTTGTCCACTTCTTCCAGGTTGTGCATTTTATTGGCATATAGTTGCTTGTAGTAATCTCTCATGATCGTTTGTATTTCTGCAGTGTCAGTTGTTACTTCTCCTTTTTCATTTCTAATTCTATTGATTTGAGTCTTCTCCCTTTTTTTCTTGATGAGTCTGGCTAATGGTTTATCAATTTTTTTTATCTTCTCAAAGAACCAGCTTTTAGTTTTATTGATCATTGTATTGTGTCATTTCTTTTTCATTTATTTCTGATCTGATCTTTATGATTTCTTTCCTTCTGGTAACTTTGGGTTTTTTTGTTCTTCTTTCTCTAATTGCTTTAGGGGTAAGGTTAGGTTGTTTATTTGAGATGTTTCTTGTTTCTTGAGGTAGCATTGTATTGCTATAAACTTCCCTCTTAGAACTGCTTTTGCTGCATCCCATAGGTTTTGGGTCATCGTGTTTTGATTGTCATTTGTTTCCAGGTATCTTTTGCTTTCCTCTTTGATTTCTTCAGTGATCTCTTGGTTATTCAGTAATGTATTTTTTAGCCTCCATGTGTTTGTATTTTTTACAGATTTTTTCCTGTAATTGATATCTAGTCTCATAGCATTGTGGTCGGAAAAGATACTTGATACGATTTCAATTTTCTTAAATTTACCAAGGCTTGATTTGTGACCCAAGATATGATCTATCCTGGAGAATGTTCCATGAGCACTTGAGAAGAAAGTGTATTCTGTTGTTTTTGGATGGAATGTCCTATAAATATCAATTAAGTCCATCTTGTTTAATGTATCACTTAAAGCTTGTGTTTCCTTATTTATTTTCATTTTGGGTGATCTGTCCATTGGTGAAAGTGGGGTGTTAAAGTCCCCTACTATGATTGTGTTACTGTCAATTTCCCCTTTTATGGCTGTTAGCATTTGCCTTATGTATTGAGGTGCTCCTATGTTGGGTGCATATATATTTAAAATTGTTAGATCTTCTTCTTGGTTTGATCCCTTGATCATTACGTAGTGTCCTTCTTTGTCTCTTGTAATAATCTTTATTTTAAAGTCTATTTTGTCTGATATGAGAATTTACTCCAGCTTTCTTTTGATTTCCATTTGCATGGAATATCTTTTTCCATCCCCTCACTTTCAGTCTGTATGTGTCCCTATGGCTGAAGTGGGTGTCTTGTACACAGGATATGTATGGGTCTTTTCTTTGTATCCATTCAGCCCGACTATGTCCTTTGGTTGGAGCATTTAATCCATTTACATTTAAGGTAGTTATCAATATTTATGCTCCTATTACCATTTTCTTAATTGTTGTGGGTTTGTTATTGTAGGCCTTTTCCTTCTCTTGTGTTTGCTTCCTAGAGAAGTTCCTTTAACATTTGTTGTAAAGCTGGTTTGGTGGTGCTGAATTCTCTTAGCTTTTGCTTGTCTGTAAAGGTTTTAATTTCTCCATCAAATCTGAATGAGATCCTTGCTGGGTAGAGTAATCTTGGTTGTATGTTTTTCCCTTTTATCACTTTAAATATGTCCTGCCACTCCCTTCTGGCTTGGAGAGTTTCTGCTGAAAGATCAGCTGTTAACCTTCTGGGGATTCCCTTGTATGTTATTTGTTGCTTTTCCTTTGCTGCTTTTAATATTTTTTCTTTGTATTTAATTTTTGATAGTTTGATTAATATGTGTCTTGGCGTGTATGTCTATTTTCTTTGTCTTCAATACTTTTACGTGCTTTTTCTGGGGTTCTGTGTTTTTTTATCTCTGCGTCCTCTTAATATAGTTTTTCTCAGTATATTTATTTGTGTATCCTGGACACTTACTACCCAGCTGTTTTTCTACTTATCTATCTTTCCCTAAATTCTACTTGTTCTATTCCTTTAAAAAGATGTCATCTTCTTATAGTAATCTCTTTGCTTGTCCATATGTCATACTGAAAAATGGATAAGAAAAGTTTAGAATCTGTTATATAATTTCCTTTTAAAAAGTATAAATGTAATATTGAATACAAATTACTTCTGTGATTCTGGACTTATTATTTTTAAAATATCTCTTCTCTATTACCGTAAATCATTAATTTGTATATCCTTTATTGTTTTACTAATTAGCAAGAATTCAAAAAAATTGTATTTCATTGGGTTTTATTCATCTATTCATTCACTCATTAAATATCAAGCCCTTATCATAGTATTCAGAGAAAGTTCTCCATACATCCTTGTTGAATGAATGCATACAATGTGCAAGGCACTCTCTTAATAGCCAAAAAATGAGTAATATATGCAAGGTCTTTCCTCTAGTGGAGCTTTCATTCAGGAGTGTGTTTGTGCGTGTGTTTTTGTGTATTTGTAGATGTCTGTGTATGTATTTGTTGTGGGATGTGGAGAGTGATAAACACGTAAAAACGTAAAGTTATTTCAGCTGGTGATAAGATCCAGTGAATGCCTCATCCCATTAGATTATGAAGCATGTGTTTTCACTTGTCATTTGGACTGAGCCAAGGACCTTAGATAATTTTGTGTGGGGACAAGACCACCCCCAGCTGTCCCTGATTCAGCACTTCACATTGTTTGCTTCTGCAGGAAGGAGACCTAAGAGCTGTCCAACTGCTGCCCCCTGCACAGGTACGTCAGCCCCTCCCTCCTCCCCTGTGGCTCCCAGGGGCTCCTTCCTTCCCACCAGGGGCAGTAACAGGAGGGGCTGCTGTCTTTTCAGACAAAGAGAAGCTCCAGCTCAGGGGAGGAGACACCGTGTGCTCAGGGCGGGTGGAGGTCTGGCACAGCGGCTCCTGGGGCACAGTGTGTGATGACTCCTGGAGCCTGGCAGAGGCCGAGGTGGTGTGTCAGCAGCTGGGCTGTGGCCACGCCCTGGAAGCCGTGAGGGACGCAGCATTTGGCCCCGGAAATGGGAGCATCTGGCTGGATGAGGTGCGGTGCGGGGGCCGGGAGTCCTCCTTGTGGGACTGTGCTGCGGAGCCCTGGGGGCAGAACGACTGCAAGCACGAGGAGGATGCTGGAGTGAGGTGCTCGGGTCAGTGGAGGGGCTTGGGTTCCACGCTGGTTGAGCTGGGGCAGTGCTGGAGCAGTGGGCTGGGCTGGGGTGTGGTGGGGAATTTTTGTATTCAGAAAGCATCCAGGTACTGTAGCTATGATCTAGGAAGGGGGAGCTGGGAAGATTCAACACTGATGCTGTGGTGACTGAGGGGTGATTTCAGGGCTCAGGAGGGAGAAATGGGCTCCCATGCATTCTGGCCAATTCCTGTGCTCCAAACTCTTGTTTTTCTCTTTAGGTGGAAGAACAGCATTGCCCCCCACTACAGCAGGTACTGTGCTACAATCCCTGGGTAGGGGAGAATATTCAGAGTCTTGGGACCTGTCCTGTGGACTCTCTGGCAGAAGTAGCCAACTCAGGAGAGGAAAGATCCTGAGAAGCCACTGGCTGGTGGGGAGGAGCCAGAGCATTTTCCTCGGGAAACATCCCGTGCCTTGGTTCAGGGTGCCAGAAGTTTCTCATGCCCGAGGCCCAAGGGAGGCTGGTTCTTGCGTTGCAGAATCTAGCGTTTTCCTACCTGCCCTTGCGTGTTGCTCCTCATCAGCTAGGTGCCAGTCCCAGGACCTGTGTGATGCTCTGGTCTCATGAAGCCCAAGGGGAAGGGATGCAATTGTAAGCTGGGTACTCAGAGGCTGGGTCCTCAGCAGGGAAGCTCCCTAATAATCCCCAGCTCTCCCTTGGGCCACACTGGCTGGAGTGGTATTGAATTATCCCAGGGCAAGACCTAGGGGAGCCCAGTCATTGTCAATCCAGTTGTGTCTCAGGCTGGGACTTTACTGTCCAGTGCTCCCTGGAAATGTTGGCATAGGGAGTTTCTCTGTGCCCATGACCTTCTCCAAACCCTCTTGCCTTGTTATCCTTAGGGACCAGACCAGGCTCATATCCTATCCCTGGCATCTTCTCCCTGCCTGGGATCCTCTGCCTCATCTTGGGGGCCCTTCTCTTCCTGGTCCTCATCATCCTGGTGACTCAGCTGCTCAGATGGAGAGCAGAGCGCAGAGGTGGGCTGCAGGGGGTACTGGGTACCATGGAAAGCGTGTGGAGGCAGGAAATGGGGCCAGGTGTGAGGAGGGGAAACTTGGGCCAGGTCTTTGTTCTTTCCCCCTTTAGTCTGCAGAACTCCATCTGCTTCATGTTAAACTCTAAGGGCTGAATACACAGAGGTTCTTAGGACTGAGGTGTGAACACTCATAAGTCATGGCCTCTTCTGTGAGACCAGAAAGAGTTGGGGCTGAGCTGTGGATTCAGGGTCAGACAAAGGCAGAAGGTGCAGACATGGTACATGGGGTGGGAGACTCTACAGAAGTCCCGGCAGCCCTGAGGGTTTTTCCACATGTGAGCATCGGGGAAATGAAGGGTTAGCTTGGGGGTTCATGGTGTCTAGGGTGGCAATCTCTGACCTGCTGGTGGTTTTCTCAGCCGTATCCGGTTTTGAAGATGCTCTTGCTGAGGCCATGTACGAGGAGCTTGATTACCTTGTGACACCAAAGGAGGATCTTCTGGGCAGGCCAAGTGGGTATCTCTGCCTTGACCTCCTGGGACCTCTGGCTGTCAGACCCCACTGGCTGTGAGCCATCTTCTCAGCATCTGCAGACCCCACATCTGCCCCAGGCTCACAGAGGCAGTCCCTCCAAAGGCGGCAGGCTGGCCGCTCCAGAGCCCCTGTGAGGTCCCAGCCTCCCTCTAAACTGCAGAAGCCAAGCCTGTCCCTGCATTTCTTCTCAGCCTCACACAGGTCCCATGGGTGTGGGGAGGGTCATTCTGTTTGTTGTGTGATGTTCTTCTCCACATTAGGGTTCCTGTCAGATGACTCTTTGACCAAACTTTCATATGACGCTGTGGATGCTGAGGGCAATAGTGACTATAAGTCCACTCCAGGTAGTAGAGGTGGACCTGCCTCGGCTGGGTGTTGGGGGGAGGGAGAATTTCCCTTATAGAGACAAGGTGCAAAGGGAACAGTCTTCTTTTGACTGGGACTAGAGAGATCCCTTGAGTCCAGATGGGGCCCGTCCTCCCGCTTCCCTGGCTGTTCCGCAATGTCTCAGATTGGAGCTGGGCTCTCTGTGTCCAGAATCACACTCATTCAGTCACAACAGGCACACACTGTTTTAAAAATTAATATCTGGAAAGCATAATTTGTTGGACTATTTTAGTAACGCTCATTGGTATAAAGTTGCTTTGAGATATGAAGTTTTAAACAAGAAATATTGAGATTTTGAAAGTCATTGTTTTGGTTTATGGGCACATCAAAATGAAATATGGCCTTAGAAAAAATCTGTTGAAACAAGGAGTGACTGGTGCCTCTATTTTGCAGCTCAGAAACTTTGGGTCAGAAGGGATCTTAGGTATTTCCCAGGCCAACCCTTTTACTGTGGTTTTATCTGACCCCCTTTTCTGCCCTTAGAACCCCCAGAGCAGAGGACTGATGACGCTGGTGAGGGTTATGATGATGTTGAAGAGGTACCAGCGCCTGGGGCTCCTCCTGCCTCTCCGAGGAGTGAGGGGGAAGTGCCCCCAGAGAAGGAGAATGGGGTGACGGCCTCTCAGACAGGTGAGTGGGGTTAGCTGATCTCCTGTAATCTTTGGTCTCTGTCCTGGAAAGGGTGAATTTGAGCTCCTCAATGCCCATCCTTCCTGGAGATTCAAAATTTGGATGAGTTCATGTGTTTGATAGGATCACCACTAACATATGGCATCTTTAATGCTGTCAGACTACTTGGGAGGGAGGAATCACTCTATGTTCTTGGGGTGTATGTCTCCAAATTGTGCGACCGAAAAGTTTCACTTTATGAGTGATGTGCTTGCATTAGGTCTTACAGATTAGGGAATTTCCTGGCTGTCCAGTGGTTAGGACTCTGCTCTTTCACTGCTGGGGCCTGGGTTCAATCCCTGCAGGCGAACTAAGATCCTGCAAGTGGTGCAGTGCAGCCAAAAAAGAAAAAAAGGCTTGTAGATTAATTGAGCATATTTACTGAATCCAAAAATGGAACAACTGTTTTGATTACATCTTCATGCTGTCTCATACATGAAAGGTAGTTAGAGATTTCACAAAAGATATTGCAGTACTGGAATTTGTGAAGCATTTTGATAATTTAAGATACACTGTGGTTTTTTGAAACTAGAGGCCTGTAGCTTAGTTACACCCGCGCAGAACGGGTGATTACCACACCTACAACACCTTTTCCCCAAATCACCTTTCCCCAAGATCCCCATGCGCCCCGCAATTCCTACGCCTCAGACAGCCCTGCTGTGTTATTCTTTATCCCATAAATACCCCAGCCCTTTGTCTTCCGGGAGCCAGATTTGAGATTTGTTCTCCTGTCTTCTCTTTGGCTGCCTTGTGAATAAGCCCTGTCTTCGCTGCAAACCTCGGATGTCTCAGCGTTTTAGCTTGCTGTGTTTCTGACAAAGGGAACCTGGCTCAGATGAATCACCCAGCAAAGAAAAATCCAAGACACCAGTCAGACTTTTACCACAGTTGTCTATGCCATGTGGCTGACAGGGTCTTTGTGCTCCGACTGGGTGTCAGGTCTGAGCCTCTGAGGTGGGAGAGCCGAGTTCAGGGCATAGCTCCACCAGAGACCTTCCAGCCCCACATAATATCAATCGGCGAGCACTCTCCCAGAAATCTCCGTTCTCAACGCCAAGACCCAACTCCACCCAATGATCAGCAAGCTCCAGTGCTGGACACCCTATGCCAAACAACTAGCAAGACAGGAACACAACCTCACCCATTAGCAGAGAGGCTGCCTAAAATCATAATAAGGTCACAGACACCCCAAAACACACCACTGGACGAGGTCCTGCCCACCAGAAAGACAAGTTTGAGCCCCATCCACCAGAACACAGGCACCAGTCCCCTCCACCAGGAAGCCTACACAAGCCACTGAAGCAACCTTACCCAACCGGGGGTAGACACCAAAAACAACGGGAACTACGAACCTGCAGCCAGCAAAAAGGAGACCCCAAACACAGTAAGTTAAACAAAATGAGAAGACAGAGAAATATGCAGCAGATGAAGGAGCAAGGTAAAAACCCACCAGACCACCAGAAGATCAAGATGAAAAAAAAAAATTAATTACATGGGACTGAGTGAACTGATGAAGATGATTATAATTTTTGTGACTTTCTCTTTGAATAATAATAAAAACAAAACCCACCAGGCCAAACAAAAGAAGAGGAAATAGGCAGTCTACCTGAAAAAGAATTCAGAGTAATGATAGTAAGATGATCCAAAATTTTGGAAATAGAATGGAGAAAATACAAGAAATGATTAACAAGGACCTAGAAGAACTAAAGAGCAAACAAACAATGATGAACAACACAATAAATGAAATTAAAAATTCTCTAGAAAGAATCAATAGCAGAATAACTGAGGCAGAAGAACGGATAAGTGACCTGGAAAATAAAAGAGTGGAAATAACTACTGCAGAGCAGAATAAAGAAAAAAGAATGAAAAGAATTGAGGACAGTCTCAGAGACCTCTGGGAGAACATTAAACACACCAACATTTGAATTATAGGGGTCCCAGAAGAAGAAGAGAAAAAAAAAAGGTACTGAGAAAATATTTGAAGACATTATAGTTGAAAATTTCCCTAATATGGGAAAGGAGATAGTCAATCAAGTCCAGAAAGTGCAGAGAGTCCCATACAGGATAAATCCAAGGAGACACATGCCAAGACACATAATCCTCAAACTATCAAAAATTAAATACTAAGAAAAAATATTAAAAGCAGCAAGGGAAAAGCAACAAAAAACATACAAGGGAATCTTCAGAAGGGTAACAGCTTATCTTTCAGCAGAAACTCTGCAAGCCAGAAGGGAGTAGCAGGACATATTTAAAGTCATGAAAGGGAAAAACATACAACCAAGATTATTCTACCCAGCAAGGACCTCATTCAGATTCGACGGAGAAATTAAAACCTTTACAGACAAGCAAAAGCTAAGAGAATTCAGCACCACCAAACCAGCTAAAGGAACTTCTCTAGGCAGGAAACACAAGAGAAGGAAAAGACCTACAATAACAAACCCACAACAATTAAGAAAATGGTAATAGGAACATACATATCGATAATTACCTTAAATGTAAATGGATTAAATGCTCCATCCAAAAGACATAGACTGGCTGAATGGATACAAAAAGACCCATATATATGCTGTCTACAAGAGACACACTTCAGACCTAGGGACACATACAGACTGAAAGTGAGGGGATGGGAAAAGATATTCCATGCAAATGGAAATCAAAAGAAAGCTGGAGTAGCAATTCTCATATCAGACAAAATAGACTTTAAAATAAAGACTAATACAAGAGACAAAGAAGGACACTACATGATGATCAAGGGATCAATCCAAGAAGAAGATATAACAATTGTAAATATCTACGCACCCAACATTGGAGCACCTCAATACATAAGGCAAATGCTAACAGCCATAAAGGGGAAAATGACAGTAACACAACCATAGTAGGGGACTTTAACACCCCACTTTCACCAATGGACAAATCACCCAAAATGAAAATAAATAAGGAAACACAAGCTTTAAATGAAACATTAAACAAAATGGACTTAATAGATATTTATAGGACAATCCATCCAAAAACAACAGAATACACTTCTCAAGTGCTCATGGAACATTCTCCAGGATAGATCATATCTTGGGTCACAAATCAAGCCTTGGTAAATTTAAGAAAATTGAAATCGTATCAAGTATCTTTTCCGACCACAATGCTATGAGACTAGATATCAATTACAAGAAAAAAACTGTAAAAAATGCAAACACATAGAGGCTAAATAATATGCTACTAAATAACCAAGAGATCACTGAAGAAATTAAAGAGAAAATCAAAAAGTTCCTAGAAACAAATGATGATGAACACGACAGCCCAAAACCTATGGGATGCAGCAAAAGCAGTTCTTGAGGGAAGTTTACAGCAGTACAATCCTACCTCAAGAAACAAGGAAAATCTCAAATAAACAACCTAAACTTACACTTAAAGCAATTAGAGAAAGCAGAACAAAAAATCCCAAAGTTACCAGAAGGAAAGAAATCATAAAGATCAGATCAGAAATAAATGAAAAAGAAATGAGGGAAACAATAGCAAAGATCAATAAAACTAAAAGCTGGTTCTTTGAGAAGATAAACAAAATTGATGCACCATTAGCCAGACTCATCAAGAAAAAAAGGGAGAAGACTCAAATCAATAGAATTAGAAATGAAAAAGGAGAAGTAACAACTGACACTGCAGAAATACAAAGGATCATGAGAGATTACTACAAGCAACTATATGCCAATAAAATGGACAACCTGGAAGAAATGGACAAATTCTTAGAAAAGCACAACCTTCTGAGACTGAACCAGGAAGAAATAGAAAATATAAACAGACAAATCACAAGCACTGAAATTGAAACTGTGATTAAAAATCTTCCAACAAACAAAAGCCCAGGACCAGAGGCTTCACAGGCGAATTCTATCAAACATTTAGAGAAAAGCTAACACCTATCCTTCTCAAACTCTTCCAAAATATAGCAGAGGGAGGAACATTCCCAAACTCATTCTACGAGGCCACCATCACCCTGATACCAAAATCAGACAAAGATGTTACAAAAAAAGAAAACACCAGACCAATATCTCTCTTGAACATAGATGCAAAAATCCTCAACAAAATACTAGCAAACAGAATCCAGCAGTACATTAAAAGGATCATACACCATGATCAAATGGGGTTTATCTCAGGAATGCAAGAAATCTTCAATATACACAAATCAATCAATGTGATACACCATATTAACAAATTGAAGGATAAAAACCATATGATCATCTCAATAGATGCAGAACAAACTTTCAACAAAATTCAACACCCATTTATGATAAAAACTCTCCAGAAAGTAGACAGAAAAGGAACTTACCTCAACATAATAAAGGCCATATATGACAAACCCACAGCCAACATCATTCTCAATGGGGAAAAACTGAAACCATTTCCACTAATATCAGGAACAAGACAAGGTTGCCCACTCTCACCACTATTTTTCAACGTTGTTTTGGAAATTTTAGCCACAGCCATCAGAGAAGAAAAAGAAATAAAAGGAATCCAAATGGGAAAAGAATAAGTGAAGCTGTCACTGTTTGCAGATGACATGATACTATACATAGAGAATCCTAAAGATGCTACCAGAAAACTACTAGAGCTAATCAGTGAATTTGGTAATGTAGCAGGATGCAAAATTAATGCACAGAAGTCTCTTGCATTCCTATACACTGATGATGAAATCTGAGAGACAAATTCAGTAAACACTCTCATTTACCACTGCAACAAAAAGAATAAAATACCTAGGAATAAACCTACCTGAGGAGCCAGAAGTCCTGTATGCAGAAAACTATAAGACACTGATGAAAGAAAGTAAAGATGTTAGAAATAGATGGAGAGATATACCATGTTCTTGGATTGGAAGAATCAACATTGTGAAAATGACTATACTACTGAAAGTCATCTACAGATTCAATGCAATCCCTGTCAAATATCAATATCAATATCTACTTTCACAGAAGTAGAACAAAAATTTCACAGTTTGCATGGAAACACAAAAGACCCAGAATAGCCAAAGCAATCTTGGGAAAGAAAAATGGAGCTAGAGGAATCAGGATCCCAGACTTCAGACTATACTACAAAGCTACAGTAATCAAGACAGTATGGGACTAGCACAAAAACAGAAATACACATCAGTGAAACAGGATAGAAAGCCCAGCGATAAACCCACGGACATATGGTCACCTTATCTTTGATAAAGGAGGTAAGAATATAGAATGGAGATAAGACAGCCTCTTCAATAAGTGGTGCTGGGAAAACTGGACAGCTACATGTGAAAGAATGAAATTAGAACACTCCCTAAGGCCATACACAAAAATAAACTCAAAATGGATTAAACACCTAAATGTAAGGCCAGACACTATCAAACTCTTAGAGGAAAACATAGGCAGAACACTCTATGACATAAATCACAGCAAGATCCTTTTTGACCCAGCTCCTAGGGAAATGGAAATAAAAGCAAAAATAAACAAATGGGACCTAATGAAACTTAAAAGCTTTTGCACAGCAAAGGAAACCATAAACAAGACCAAAAGACAACCCTCAGAATGGGAGAAAATATTTGCATATGAAGCAACTGACAAAAGATTAATCTCCAAAATTTACAAGCAGCTCATGCAGCTCAATAACAAAAAAACAAACAACTCAATCCAAAAATGGGCAGAAGACCTAAATAGACATTTCTCCAAAGAAGATATACAGATTGCCAACAAACACATGAAAGAATGCTCAACATCATTAACCATTAAAGAAATGCAGATCAAAACTACAATGACATATCATCTCACACCAGTCAGAATGTCCATCATCAAAAAATCTAGAAACAATAAATGCTGGAGAGGGTGTGGAGAAAAGGGAACCCTCTTGCACTGTTGGTGGGAATGTAAATTGATACAGCCACTATGGAGAACGGTATGGAGGTTCCTTAAAAAACTAAAAATAGAACTACCATATGACCCAGCAATCCCACTACTGGGCATATACGCTGAGAAAACCATAATTCAAAAAGAGTCATGTACCAAAATGTTCATTGCAGCTCTATTTACAATAGCCAGGACATGGAAGCAACTGAAGTGTCCATTGACAGATGAATGGATAAAGAAGGTGTGGCACATATATACAATGGAATATTACTCAGCCATAAAAAGAAACGAAATTGAGTTATTTGTAGTGAGGTGGATGGAGTTAGAGTCTGTCATACAGAGTGAAGTAAGTCAGAAAGAGAAAAACAAATACAGTATGCTAACACATATATATGGAATCTAAGGAAAAAAAAAAAAAAGGTCATGAAGAACCTAGTGGCAAGACGGGAATAAAGACACAGACCTACTAGAGACTGGACTTGAGGATATGGGGAGGGGGAGGGGTAAGCCGTGACAAAGTGAGAGAGTGGCATGGACATATATACACTACCAAACGTAAAATAGATAGCTAGTGGGAAGCAGCCGCATAGCACAGGGAGATCAGCTCAGTGCTTTGTGACCACCTAGAGGGGTGGGATAGGGAGGGTGGGAGGGAGGGAGATGCAAGAGGGAAGAGATATGGGAACATATGTATATGTAAAACTGATTCACTTTGTTATAAAGCAGAAACTAACACGCCATTGTAAAGCAATTATACTCCAACAAAGATGTTAAAAAAAAAAGTTTGTATCTAATATGCTTTTCCTGATGTGTGTGGTTTTTTAAAAATTTATTTATTTATTTATTTGTGGCTGTGTTGGGTCTTCGTTTCCGTGCAAGGGCTTTCTCCAGTTGCGGCAAGCGGGGGCCACTCTTCATCGCCGTGCGCGGGTCTCTCACTATCGCGGCCTCTCTTGTGGAGGAGCACAGGCTCCAGACGCGCAGGCCCAGTAATTGTGGCTCACGGGCCCAGTTGCTCCGCGGCATGTGGGATCTTCCCAGGCCAGGGCTCGAACCCGTGTCCCCTGCATTGGCAGGCAGATTCTCAACCACTGCGTCACCAGGGAAGCCCCCTGATGTGTTTTATATTGTGCAGAAATGATCTCAATCTGATGCGCCAGGAGTGCTGTGTTTTCGCTTTGCCCCTGATTCTGATGCCTCTAGAGGGCTCTGTTTAGTCTGAGTCATGATCATAACCAGGCCCTAAATTTGCTGTTGCAGGTTTTTTTCATGTTCCTCCAGGAAAGAAGATCTGGGAAAGGAGAAACTCCTGACCGAAGAATATGAGCTTGGAAATGAGGATGCTGCATTTGGAAGCAGTGGAATTCCATTTGAAGAACAAATACATGTCTATTGAAACTCCTGTTACATTCTGGTCCAAACTTGAGGTTCAGAAAATATCACTGCTTGTGTCCATATAGGATAATGCTGACTTGTGTTCCTTTTTTATGTAAATTGTCCAATAATAAATACTTTGGTCCTTTCATATAAGTTCTTTGTTGTTGAGAAATTTTTGTGAACATCTAGACACTTTAACCCAAACTACTTTTACAGTATTCATCCCCTAGTCACTTTCATCCAGATATATATTTTCTTCTCCTGAGTGAAACCCTAGGTGAGAGACCTATGGTCAAACTGAGGGAGATGCTGAATCCAGAGTTGAGGTTCATCTTCTCCCAAGATGACCTCATAGTAACAGAACTTGAATATTCCAGAAATGTTCTATCCTAATTACATCATCTCTTCTCACGTAATTTTGGCTCCTCCTCCCCCTATAGACCCGGGAATTTGATTTCGCGGAGGTAGCTGTAGGTGTGGCAAAACTTTCTTAGTAAATAAATAAATCTAAAAATTTCTCAGAGGCCTAATAGAAATAGGAAAGTACAGAAGTCGCTTGGAAGCAGAATGTTTTTATGTTAACTTTGTAGCTTTGGTTGCAGAGATTCTTAGGCTTCAACTTTTTTTCAAATGCAATTTTGTCTTTTCATGATTGAGTTACTAGGTATAGCATATAATGTGTGCAACTTGGTTAATTTAAATGAAGATTATTTCTTATGTCCTTGAGTTCAGTGACCCTTTAAAGTAGATCAATTCAGGTTACCCCAGAGTATGGTTAGATTTTAGTTGGGAAAACAAGTTTCCGTTCCCTGTTCTCACTTCCTCTGGCTGTAGAAAAGATCAGAAACTATGAGTCTCTTGGTGGATAAGAGAAGAGCTGGGAGCTGGATTAGGGCCAGGGTTAGTGATGATTCATTAGGAGTTGGACCATTCTTGTTCTCTCAGCATGTTATAACTGTGGTGAATGTGGATAGTCCTTTCAACTCATATCCTAGAAGATACTCGTGCATGACATTTTGGAAAATAGTTCTATTATAAGCAGCTGTACTCTCTCTGTAAAATTACTCTCCATTCTACTTTCTCTGAATTACTTGTTTTGAAGAAATAAAGTAACCCCTTAGATTTAAGCTAGGAGTACAGAAAAGTCAAATGATAAGCCCTTACAAGAAAAGTGTCTACTTTCATCCCCAAATTCCAACCTAATGTGTACCTATCAGTGGAAAGGGAAGAGAATGAGGTCCTTACTTTCTCACCTGCTGTCTTAGGATCAGTAGGATTATGTATTATACAGAGTAAGATTAGACTTGCTAATCTTCTGAACTTCCTGGGAAAGTCATTAGAGTTCACACATCTGCTGAGGACAAATACTGTCTACATATAACATGTTCAAGTTCTCAAGCCCTTTGACTAACACCAAATGTAAAATAGATAGCTAGTGGGAAGCAGCTGCATAGCACAGGGAGATCAGCTCAGTGCTTTGTGACCACCTAGAGGGGTGGGATAGGGAGGGTGGGAGGGAGGCGCAAGAGGGAGGAGATATGGGAATATATGTATATGTATAGCTGATTTACTTTGTTATACAGCAGAAACTGATACAACATTGTAAAGCAATTACACTCCAATAAAGATGTTAAAAAAAAAAGGAAAGAAATAAAGTGGTTTCAGTCATTAGCTTTGTATACTCTACCTAGTATTTCTGATAGTTCTTGAGTGTGTTTGGGCTATCATATGTCTAACTACTACTTCCTGAAAGTGTGTTTTTGTTAAAATCTCAATCTCTTTTTTCTTCCTTTTTTTTTTTTTCTATGCCTCTCTCTGCCTCATTTCAGCTAATGTGTAGACATTTTGCTGTTTCTTCCTCCTCCAAAATATTACTATCAAAAGATTATTTTAGAGTTCCCTGCTGGCTTAGTGGTTAGGATTCCGGGCTTTCACTGCCGTGGCTCAGGTTCAATCTCTGGTCGGGGAACTGAGATCCTGTAAGCCGTGAGGCGCGGCCAAAAAAAAAAAAAGCTTATTTTACATAGTCAACATTTACTAAAGTTTAGTGTTAAAGGAGGGAGAGGAGGGGATATAGCCTGGTGCAAAATGTAAATAGTTAGCAAATTTGACCTAATCCTAATATCCCACCGTTGTTCTCTCCCATACCCCCTGCACGAGGGAATTTCTCTTTGTTTTTCACCCTATCACCATTGCTTAAACACTCTCCCTTTTATTGACTTTTCCTAATTTCTTTTTCTTATAAGTTTTGCAATGCCTCCCATAAGTAATTTTGAAATCGACCCTCCTGCCTCAGGTACAGAGAGGTATAGGGAGAGTAGACCGAAAAAACAACCTTTCTCCAACAAAGACAAAGAAGAAGAATTTTGTCCACTTCAGATTGTATGCTTGATTCATGGACAGGAAATGAGAGAAAAGGCTTATCCTTTCAACAGTCACTGCCTGGCCAGCTTTTTGGTTTCCTGATTCTCATATTTAAGGTATCTTTGAGCACAAGTTGATCCCACTAAGTAGGATTTGCACATTCTGCCTGTTTGGAGGTTAGGCCAGCTTTGTGCTTTGGTTTGGCAGGGACTGCCTGAATTTCTGTATAGGAACATGGCAGAATTTTAGCATATAAACAGATTAGTCTAGTTAGGAGGTACACCCAGCTACCTTGTCCACATAGCAGACTTGCTATAAGGAATGTACATTCAATCATAATATTTGGGCATTGGCCGACCTCCTATAATAAAATATACACATTGGGTGTTAACTTTTAGTATTACCCACAACCCACCCTCTTCTCCGGAATGCAAAAGCAACTGCTGTTTTTTCTTTTGATACAGCAGAATTTTCCTTCCTGTTACATACCACTGTGGTTATAATTGCAAACGGGCCTAATGATGAACAGAAAAACATCCTGCACCTTTAGTAATATCTGATTAACAGTAATGTAAGAGACCCTGCTGATCTCAACTTGGCAGAAATTTGTGGTGTAATTTGTATATCTTATATTGCTCTGATAGATCTACAGTATCTACAGAATTTCCTCAACTGGAAGCCTCACCATTGATCAATCACAGAGATAAAAGGGTAATTATAATTTTACAAATTTGAACTCTATGTTTTATTGACCATATTTTGTATAGTTTGGTCCAAAAAAGACACATATGTGTACTGTGCTCTCAAAATCTTTCTTCTTTAATGGGATAATTTCTTTTTTATGCCACAATACCCTATTCCTGACAGAACGCTGAACGGAGAGAGGCTGCTAATTCCCAAAATCAGCTCTGGAGAAATAACAGAGCTAAAAGGGAAGTAAGTATCCAAAGAATTAACCACATCAGAGTGAGACCATCCCCTGTGTACATTGAACCCAGATTGAAATGGTGCTTGGAGACAGGAGGGCCGGGCAGAGGCTGGTGAGTGGCTGCAACCTGGGAAGAAAGCTGTATGTGGACACCAGAGGAAAGTTCTGATCTTGCATTTCCCCCAATTCATTTTATCGCTTGTTTCATAGCCACAGAAATCTGTGGCAGCAACCTAAGCTACTCACTGTGTCCATGACTAATATCAGGCAAGTACAAAAGTGCTGCTAAGCTGGAAAGTTAAAGAAAACAATCAACCAATAAATAGTATGGTGAATGTGGATAAGAGCAAGTGGGTAAGTTGGAAAATCACTTTGAGTCATTTTCCAAGAAGGCAAGAGAAAAAAGTAAAGACAGAGAAAATATAACTAAAATGGTAAGGGATACAGAGGACAGGAGAAAAGCATTATCATAGACTTGAGAGGGTCCCAGAAAAAAAAAGAAAAACATAAAACTAGAGAGAAGAAAAGAGCTTGAAAAACCAATAGATATAAATTTCACAGAATTTTAAAAAATATGTAAGGTCTCATTTCGAAAAGATTTGTAGATTGCCAGTGAAATAAGATAAGGAAAAACATTCACACCCAAACTATATAGAAAAATTTTTTAAATGTCGAAGTAAAATTTTTCAGAAAAAAGAACACATCATCTGCCAAGAAACAAGAATCAGATTGACTGTAAAATTATCGGTAGCAATATTACTTACAAGAAGACAATAAAGTAATATCTTAAAAAGAATAAGAACATTCAATTTGGAATTGTATGTACAGCAAAAGTATCATTCCTAAGTGAGAGAGAAATATGTAAGTCCACAATTTTATTGAATACATACAATTCTGCTATTAACACAGGAAGAAACAGTGAAATTGAATTCGACAGTAAAACACAGGCCTAGATGGTTTTTTTTTTTTTAACATCTTTGTTGGAGTATAATTGCTTTACAATGGTGTGTTAGTTTCTGTTTTATAACAAAGTGAATCAGCTATACATATACATATGTCCCCATACCTCTTCGCTCTTGCATCTCCCTCCCTCCCACCCTCCCTATCCCACCCCTCTAGGTGGTCACAAAGCACTGAGCTGATCTCCCTGTGCTATGCGGCTGCTTCCCACTAGCTAGCTATTTTACATTTGGTAGTATATCTAAGTCCAAGCCATTCTCTCACTTTGTCCCAGCTTACCCTTCCCCCTCCCCGTGTCCTCAAGTCCTAGATGGTTTTATTAGTATGTTTCATCAAACTCTCAAGCAATAATTAATATTTAAATTAAAAAAATAGAAGCAGCAGTAAACAGAGGGAAAAAATCCCCAGCTCATTTAAAAAGGCTGGTACAATATTAATTTTACTTTTATATGGAGTTATAAACTTACACAGAGTAAATTTCACAAATGTTACGTGTACAACTAAAGAACTGATACATAACTATATACCCATATATGTATTTGCTAGATTAAGAATATTTTCTATGCCAAAGAAGGCACTCTCATGCCTGCTTTCCCTGCCTACCACTATATGTACCGACATTTTATCACTATAGGTTAGTTCTTCCTGTGGTTGAGCAGTCTGAACAGTGAGAATTTCTTTTGGCCTGGCTTCTTGTACAAAATAGTATGTCTGCGAAATTCAAATAAGTTACTACATGTAGCAGTATTTTTTTAAATTGCTATCTAGTATTCGAATGCAAGTCTCTATCACTATTTATTTGCATTTTGGACATTGAATTATTTCTAGTTTTTGGCTATTATAAGTAGAACTGGTGTCAGAGCTATATAATAGGAAAGAAAAAATGAGTTTATCTACCGAAACACATATAAAAAGATATTCATATCAGCCACTATTACCCAAAATTGATGAAAGTTTGTCTTAGGAATATACTCAGGAATATACTCTTTGGAATATTCTGGGTTATAGGGTATAATATGTGTATATTTTGTAGGTTTCAACAAATGATTTTTTAAAGTGGCTTACCAATTTCTACAGCTACTGGCATGCTATTGTTGGGTCATTTATGTTCATTCTATTGGAAATTGTTTTCTTACAAGTGTCCAACTAATCTTTGACAAGGGTGCCATGAACACTCAATTAGGAAGCAATTGTCTCTTCAATAAATGCTGTTGGTAAAACTTGATATTCACAAGCAAATGAATAAAACAGGACCCCTTTATTATATCCTTATACTAAAATTAACTACAAATGGATTAAAGGCTTAAATATAAGACCTGAAACTGTAAAAATCCTTGAGGAAAACACAGTGAAAATGCTCATAGACTCTGGTCTTGACGCCAATTTTTGGATGTGACACTAAATGCACAAGCAACAAAAAGCAAAAATAAACAAGTGAACTGTATAACACTAAAATGTTTCTGCACAACAAAGGAAACAATCAACAAAATGAAAAGGCAACCTACGGAGTGGGAGAAAATATTTGCAAATCATCTATCTGATAAGGGGTTAGAATCTAAATTATACTAAAAACTCGTACAATTTAATAGCCAAAAAAAATCCAATTAAAAAATGGGCAAAGGACTTGAATAGTCATTTTTCCAAAGAAGACATACAACTGGCCAAGAGATATTGGGTTGGCCAAAACGTTCATCTGGGTTTTTCCATAAGACATTACAAAAACCCAAATGAACTTTTTGGCTAACACAATACATGAAAAGATACTATCACTAATCATCAGGGAGATTCAAATCAAAACCACAATGAGACATCACCTCACACCTGTTAGAGTGGCTATCATCAAAAAGACAAGAGACAACAAGTTTTAGTGAGGCTGAGAAGAAAAGGGAGCTCTTGTGCACTGTTGGTTGGAATGCACATTGGTGCAGCCATTATGGAAAGAGTATGGAGGTTCCTCAAAAAATTAAAAATAGAACCACCATATGATTCAGCAATCCAACTTCTGGGTATATATCCAAAGGAAATGAAATCAGTATCTCAAAGAGATGTCTTCACTCCTATGTTAATTGCAGCATTATTCACAATGGCCAAGATATGGAAACTACAATTAAAGTGTTCATCAACAGGTGAATGGATAAAGAAAATGCGATGTACCTGTATATAATGGAATATAATTCAGCCGTAAAAAAGATGGAAATGCTGCCATTTGTGACAACATGAAAGGACCTTGAAGGCATTATGGTAATTGAAATAAGCCAGACAGAGAAAGACAACTACTTTATGATATCTCTTATTTGTGGAATCTAAAAAAAGTTAAACTCTTAAAAATAGAGTTAATGATGGTTCCCAGGGGCTGGGGGAGTGGAAGAATGGAGAAATGGTGGTGAAAGGGTACAAACCCCCAGCTATAAGATGAATAAGTTCTGGGAATTTAATGTCAACATGGACTATAGTTAACAATACTATATTATGTACTTGAAAGTTGCTCTTACACAGTAGATCTTAAATGTTCTCAACACAAGAAGAAAGAAAAGGTAATTATGTGAGGTGGTGGAAGCCTTTACTAAACTTATTATAATCATTTCAAAATATATACATGTATCAAAGCATTATGTTGTATACCTTAAATTTACACAATGCTATATGTTAATTATATCTCAACAAATCTGGAAAAAAATTCTAAAGAAAATAAAATGTAAAGAGATTCTATTTTTTAAAAACCTTTTATTTTTTATTATTTTTTTAACATCTTTATTGGAGTATAATTGCTTTACAATGGTGTGTTAGTTTCTGCTTTATAACAAAGTGAATCAGCTATACATATAATATATCCCCATATCTCTTCCCTCTTGTGTCTTCCTCCCTATCCCACCCCTCTAGGTGGTCACAAAGCACCGAGCTGATCTCCCTGTGCTATGCGGCTGCATCCCACTAGCTATTGATTTACATTTGGTAGTGCATATATGTCCTATACCATTTCCTATACTACTTTAACCTCTTTGTTCCTGTATTTGTTCTTTGTTCTTATTTGTTCTTATTTGTTCTTTGTTCTCCTTAATTACTTATATTTATATTTTGAATCATTAAATGAAACTTCAGATTTAAATTCCCCGGTTTGTTAAAAGAATAAGGCAAATGCTATGTTGTTTTTTTTTTAAAGCCTCCTCACTTAGGATTATTTAAATTGCATTTTTCCTGATTTTTTTCCTACACAAGGGGTTATAAACAGACTTTATATGAAAAAGAATAGAAAATTGAACAGAGTTCTGCATAAGGAGGAAAGAGCTTTATTCGGAGGAGAAAGATGTGCTGGAGTCAGTGAGTGTTGTTTTAACCCAAAACGTGAACCTTTCTGGGTGAAGATGTCAATACAAAACAAAACAACACAATCATGTAGATTTTATTATAGTGTAGTTATTAGCAATAATAAGAGTAAAATAGTCTGAACACTTTTTTTTTGTTTCAGCTTTTAAACATTAGTTCTTTTTTTAATTTTATTTTTTTTTAAATACTTTTTTTAAAAAAATTAATTAATTAATTTATTTATGGCTGTGTTGGGTCTTCGTTTCTGTGCGAGGGCTTTCTCTAGTTGCGGCGAGCGGGGGCCACTCTTCATCGCGGTGCGCGGGCCTCTCACTATCGCGGCCTCTCTTGTTGCGGAGCACAGGCTCCAGACGCGCAGGCTCAGTAATTGTGGCTCACGGGCTTAGCTGTTCTACGGCATGTGGGATCTTCCCAGACCAGGGCTCGAACCCGTGTGCCCTGCATTGGCAGGCGGATTCTCAACCACTGCGCCACCAGGGAAGCCTCTAAACATTAGTTCTTATCTTGATAAGTTAAAAAAAAAAACTTGGAGAATTTTAATATCTGAGACTCAGCCAAAAATAAAGCCAATAAAGGCACATAGGCATCTTGGTTTCCTGTTTACATCCCTTAGAATCAGGAAGTCATTCTGATTCTCAACAGATAATTTCCTTTCAGTTGCATTTGCTGAAAGGTTCTTTTTCTTCTCTAATGTTCCGTAAAGTATTCCCCGATGATCACAGTCTATAATGACCCTTGCCTTTTCCACCTGGGATTTTACTTCCTCAATTGGATGAGAAGCAGTATTTAGATCTCATATTTCTTATCCAATCCCGCACTGGGCACATTTTTTGTTCTTAGGCAGTGTCCTGGTATCAGAGATTTCTCTTTGCTGTTCTGGTTGAGAAATAGGGGGTTTGTGGACCTTGAGAGGAAACACACACTCATGGCAGATGGAGATGAGGCATGAAGGCTCCTGGAGATGGTACATAAGAAGTCTTGGGAGCTGGCAAAGACTATGGAACCACATTAGCATCTTGTCAGTGGGTCTGCACTGGTCAGTCACCTTAGAGAAGGTTGAGTTCAGACCAGGAATTGAGATCATTGTGTGTACGGGGGAGTGGTGGTGGGACAGAGTGTTCCCTGTGGCAGGGGAAATCTGTCCTTTTTTTGGTTTTTCAATTTAGACATTGTTCTGCTGAATAAGACTGGCTCTAGGGCTGTGAAGTCTAGGGAAATAGTTTCTTCATTTTGTGAATGGATATGGTTCCGATGCAGTGAGAGGGACATTCTGAATATGTGTGGTAAAATCTACCCTCAGAGGGCCTGGGGCTGGAGCTCACATTACGTTTTGGGCCTTCACAGAGAGCCCTAAATCAGGAAGCTTTAGGGTAAGAGACGGGCTCTCCTGGGAGTGCAGAGACAGGAGACCCAGGACTCCTCTAACTCTTAGGTCTACTTTTGCCGTCCCAGCAGCCCCTACTGCCCAGCTAAGCAGAGGAAAGCGAGTCCTCTACTTAGGGGTGGCCTTGAGGCTAGGGAGGCACAGGGTGAAAGCAGCATGTGGCTTATCTGGGGTCAGTGCTGAGGTATCCAAATATGGGCCCCAACTGTGGAAGTAAGCACTGAGCAGCCAGCTAGCAGGCCTGCCAGCCTCTCACTACCAGCCCGAGGAGAGCCCTGACCCCAGACCCAGGAGAGAGAAGCAGTTCTCCTTGAAAGAATGAAAAAATGAAAACTAGAAACAGAAAGGCTGGGTGACAAATGAGCTGGGCATGGGTGAGGGAGAGAATGAGGAGTTGAGATCAGTGCCAGGCAAGAGCACAGGCCAGGGCAGGCAGCAAGGCAGGCAGCCCTGTGGGCACTGGAAAGGGCCTGGAGCTGGGACTCAGCAGGCCAGCTTTCAGTGCCAGATCAGCTGCTCACAAGCTGTTTGACCTTGGGCAAGCTAATCTGATTGTCTAATATTTTTGGTTCAGTGGCGCTGTGGTGGAAGTGAAGTTCCCTGTGATTACTTGTTTCTATCTAGCAGTTATAGGATGAGGCTTGGCCAATCCCCATCCAGATCTTCATGATTCCTATTGTGTCTGAAGCTGTGACTTCATCACCCTTATCACCTAGGAGGTGAGAGAGCTGGGGCAGAGAATTCCGTGTCCTCAGATCTCGATGGCAGAAGTTGTACCAGGGGCCAGTTTATTCCCAAATGGTGTTCCTTGGCTCTATGCCTTGTTTGCTATGCTCTTTGTATTTTTTCTCTTTGTCATGTTTTCTCCCTTTTTACTTGAGATAGACCAACATGTAAAGAAATGTAAGTGCCATGGTGGGCTTTAGGGCACAGGCCAACTATAATGAGGGAATGTGTGTATGGAGCGAGGAGAAGGTGTTATTATTATATGTTATATTATATTTTATATAATATATAACATATATAACATGTTATATATATGTTATATTATATATGTTATATATAATATATTATATATGTTATATATGTATAATATATTATATTATATATGTTATATATAATATGTTATAATGCAGGGAACACGAGGAAAAATGTCTACTCTTCTCTGATCTCCAAGGTCTCAATGACCCAGGGCTAAAGGTCTTAGAATTATAGTCTTATATGTGATAGAAGTACTTGGGTAACACAGGTCAGGACTGGGCTAAGAAGTCCATTCCTGGTGTACCTGTGGAGTATGAGGAAGTATCAGGGGCCCTGCCTGAGCCTACATAATGCCCAGGCTTAAGGATATAAGGAACCCTGTGGAACCTGGGGATATATGGAGTTTCCAGATGATGATCTCTGACCCAGTGTGCTTTGTCTTAGTCTTGCTCAGATGCAGGTATTCTCTGCATAATGCTGTCCATAAGGATAAAGAAAACAATGACATAAGGATGGATCATCTGGGAAGACCAGGTGTGTATTCTTTGCCCTTCACCTTTGGGTTCATATGGCCATAAGCTGACAGCTCTAGTTACTCTCACAGTTCACATGCTAGATATCTGAGAATCCCAAACTCAAATCTGGTCTCAGTGAGACATCCCCCTCATGTTCTGTTTAGCCTAAGACTTCTGAGTCTTCTCTCTAGGGAGAACATTTTTCAAGCAGATGTCTGGTTCTGAGCTCTCATTAACTCCTCATTAACTTCATAATAAACATAGGTTTTTTATTTAGGGACTCCTGTATGTGGAAAGGTTTCTCTTTCTCATCTATACTTGTGATGTTCCTCTTCTTATCAAGGTTCTCTCTCAAGTGACTCAGTGATTAAGCTACCTTTTTTTTTTCATGCTAGACAGTGAAAAACAAAGTGCCTCTTCTCCAGGCACTTGTTATAAAGTTGTCATTGTGATAGGGATAAGCGATCGGATAGATCATCATACAAACACCCTGAAGAGACTGAAAGTCCATTTTTCTAGGGGACATTCTGACCACCTGTTGACCATAATTCCTGCAGATTGTGTATGTCAGGTGACTTGCCTTTCCAGGTAAGGGCAGTTCCTTTCTTCTTCGTGCTGTTCTATGGCTCCCTTGTGACATCACTGGGAGAGGACTCCTTCGGTTCTCTGGATCAACCATATCACTCCTTCAATATGAACCTCAGATGTTCTATAGATAGTCTGACCAGGTTTCCCTCACACAAAATTAAACTGCCTGGTCTGTAAAAGGTTATTGGGTTTCTCTGAGGTAAAATAAAGTAGAACATGGTTTTAATTGTAAGCAACCAGAGCGTCTAACCCAACACTGCCATTACATAAATAAGAATATATACTTTATTGTTGTAGTTGGAAAAGTTTAAGTCAATTGCCCCAAACTTCACATGAAGTCACTGTAACTCACAATCATCTGTATAAATGTCTCCATTTCCCTATTTCATGTTGCACTTCACTTCTGCTACTGTCCTTGAGACCCTTGTCTGCCTTAGAGTCCAAAGTCAGAGCACAATTCCCCAAGTGATGATTTCAAAGAAGTCAAATTAGTGGCTTTGTCTGAAACTGTTCCTTTTCCAGCAATGAGTGAAGTGGGTATCTCCTTCGTGGAGGGGTACAGGTTTGTCACCTAAGCCTCTCTAAGTGACCAAGGAAAGTACAGCTATCTTTTCTGAGAGTAGAAAATCTGAGTGGGTTCCTATCTCTCTCATACATCGACTTTGCCCTTTTCAAGGCATTTCTGTCATTTCTGTGTCCTCACAGAAGCTGGCTAGATCTCGGTTTCTGTGGTTACATCTCCCTTCCACCCCTGTTCTCAGTCACTGATGCTGTGCTTCTATGACCATATTTCTCAAACTTGAATATTAGTTCCATGCATGGTCAAATGATTTTTGCACTAATTCTGCATGTGAACCAAAGTATAGAGTGTCTGGTGAAATGCCAGAATATGAACATTTTGTGACATTTCTTACATATGAGGGCCATTGCCCCTAATATACTAGATTGACCTTCCTTACAGATATATAGTTTCTTGGGTTAGAGGGGGGAGAACATTAATCCAGATTTCTTTAGAAACTCATAGGACCTTAGAGATGGAAGCATGAGAGCTCGTGTAGACAATATCAGCCATAATATTTTTTAATTAGCAGATTAGAAAGCTGTTGTTTTCTTTTTTCTGTGTAAGGTGAAAAGTTGTAAGCCTTCTGGTGAAGTCTGACTTTTTTTATAGCTCATGTAGCAACTCCCATTATATAACAATTATTATAAAGTTTGGGATTATCTGCATAGATATTTCAGAAATCAGGACAAGTCACAAAGAAAAGGTCGGTCTGTCACTGAGGACTGACTGTTTTGGACCTGTGCTTTCCTCCTTCCCATTTCTTGTATATTCACCTTGAGAAATAGTAATCTCTTGTTACAAGTTTTCCCCAGACTATGGGCCAAGAGTCATAAAGTCCTGTCGTGACAGGATGGTTCTGTCTGATGATGTACAGAAATTTTTACAGTCTGCATCTCTTCCATTGCTCCTGTTCTCTAAAATAGTGTTATCATTCTTCTGGGTCACAGGTAGAATCAAACACTTTTCTTCTTGTTTCAGGCTGTCCCCTGGAGTCACCAAGGAGAGAAGTTCTTGGAGGGCAGGAAGATGAGATGAGAGAAGATCCCCCACTATTCGTGAGGGTAGCAAGAGGGCCCAGGGATTCTGAGGCTGAGATCTGTGCCCCTGGACCATCAGTTTGAGAGTGGCTAAGCCTGCAAGGAGTCCTGTGACATCCTATCTCAGATGGGGGAGGTCTTCTGAGACCCTCATTATCTGTGTTTATACTGGAAAAAAAGATAATAAATATTTTGAGACTCTCAGAAAAGTTCTGTGTTACCAGGAATTTTTTGTTGAACTGATAGCTTCTTACACTCAACTACTTTTACTCAACTTAAATCTCACGAGAATTTCCTATTTCCAGGTGAAATCCTAGGCGAGTGACTTACATTATCTTATTCTCCTAAAGCAACATATATAGTCATTCTTGCAGGGGAAGAAAAACTCATGGTCCTTATAAGACTAAGCAGTCACTTAATCCAGGACCAGAGCTGAGACTTTTCTCTCTCCATCTAAGATGATCATGTAGCAAACTCATCTGAACATTCTGAAATGTTCTGTCCACATTGCACTGTTTTCTTATATCAGCGCCATGCTTCTCTCCCATCTTGGAGTGGAACATGGTTTCACAGAGACAGATGCCCAGAGAAGGAATTTCTATAGATTTTCTTTTTCTACCCAAAGCTTCATGGCCCCCAAACATTTCTTCTTTATTATCAAGTGAAACTAATTTTTATCGCTCCTCTCCCACATCAGGTTTTCTTTTCATGTAAGTTCCTACACATAATTCTCCCTCAGCTTTACTTATCATGTTTACCTGTTTACCTCTGTTCACCTCTCTTATTCTCTACCCTTCACCTTTGGGTTTTTCTGCCCATAAGCTGGCAGCTCTAGTCAGGTCCACAGTCCATGCATTAGATAGTTTGAGACATCATACACAAATGTGGTCCCAGTGGGACAGCCCCCTCATGTTCTGCATGGGACCTCCCCTTCCTCTCAGCTAAGCCTCTGAGATTTCTCTCTGGGGAAAACATATATCAAACTTATGTTTCATTCTGAGCGCTCATTAGTTCCTGTAGGTGGAAATGTTTCTCCTTTTTGTCTATTTCTGTGATGTTCCTCTTTCTATTAAAAGTCGCTTTCCACTGAATCAGGGATGAAATCCTCACATTACATGCTAAACAGTAAAAGGAAAGGTGACTCTGAATCTTTTCCAGTCAGTGGTTATAAATTTGATTTTGAAATAGGATTAAGGATAAAAGGACTCAAGCACGTGTAGAGATGAGACAGAGCAATACACATTTAGTAGACACTGTACTTCTAGTTTTGAATTTTGATCTTTTCCCGGGCTAGTGACATGCTGCTGGATACTCTCGTGATGCTGGGCAGCGGTGGCGGCGAGACACAGCTCCCAATCAGTCACACCATCACGAGGGCGAACAACAATTCTGTACCCAGACAACCATTCCATTTTTCGTTCTCAGTGCAGTATTCAATGAATTATGTGAGATAGTCAACGTTATAAAATAAGCTTTGTATTAGATGATTTTGCCCAACTGTAGGCTAATGTAAGCGTTCTGAGACCATTTAAGGTAGGCTAGGCTAAGCTATCTTGTTCGGAAGGTTAAGAGTATTAAAAGCATTTCGATTTAGGATAGTTTCAATTTACCACGGGTTTATCCGGAGGTAACCCCATTGTAAGTCGAGGAAGCTCTGTCTTTGAAATTGACAAGAGGTGCAAAAGAAAAGGGAAATGAGCCAAATGTCATGTTTCTACATGATAGTTGCTTTGAAGCCCTAAGTGCTAGAAAGGGGTGCATGCAGTCTCAAATACTGAGAAAGGATTAGAAATCGAGTTGCATCTAACGCTTGGATATTTAACAAGTCAATAAACTCTAAACAGTCTTGAATTACTATATATCTTTCTTTAAATGTTAACCTTTCCTTATATTAATATGTTACATGGATAAGTGATTTTTAGTAAAATATAAACTTTCACTGTAAGAGGTATATTTATATAGAA
The DNA here is from genome assembly GCF_028564815.1 of Eubalaena glacialis. Lineage (NCBI taxonomy): Eukaryota > Metazoa > Chordata > Mammalia > Artiodactyla > Balaenidae > Eubalaena > Eubalaena glacialis. Next base: position 110,227,084 of record NC_083726.1, on the reverse strand, counting down.
AAGACATAATTTATGCATTCATTTCAGCTTTAGTTATGCTGCCCTAAGAAACGAGGAAGTGAGCCATTGAGTCTTTGTACCCTTAGCAGGCTTTGCTGCGCATTTTTTGTCAGTGATCAGAATTACAGTGACAGAAAGAAATGAAAGAACCCAAGAGCGTTATGCGTTGTAGAGATAACCATACGTTATTAATAAAACCTTCAAAAATCATTAACTTTCCCTTCATTAAAAAAGTATAGGAAAAATAAGTTTGATTTGATAATAAGAAGAAAATTATTATTTAAACCAAACTAGAAAAAGTACATGCAAATGAAAACATTGTCAAATAAAAATACATATTTATAAAATCCTAAAAAAGTCAGAAAGCCCATTCAGAAGTTCATAAAATCAAGAACAAGAAGTGAAGACAAATTCAAATCAGCAATATTCCTTTTTATTTATTTATTAAAAGGGTATTCCTTTTAATACCCTTGAAAGTCTTACATACAATTTTTAGTGGTCACATTCACCAATTTAATTTTTAGAAATTCATCAGTGGTCTTTGGAATACTAGGAGACAAAGGACTGTACTGTAATCTTCAGTATACAGGTAGATTCTTGCTCATTCAATAGTCCAGGTCTTCATCAAGGTATCTTAAATGCTGAACTAAAGACATACATAGAAAAAGTGTTACTTTTCTCTTCATACGCACATGCTAGAAGAATTATATTATAATGTAATATAATGTATTACATTACATCTGTCCCTCTGTCTCTTTCTCTCTCTTTCTCTCTCTCTCACGGACACACACACACACACACATGCTCGCTCACTCACATATATTAAAAATCATACTACTTTCCTCAACAGAAAACTTAAATGCAAAGGTTTTCAAACTTCAGTGTGCATAAGAATTATTTCTATTCCAGAGAACTACAGTGCAGAAATGCCATTTTTAAAAGCACCCCCACGTGATTCTGAAGCAGTGGTTCAGTAGTGATTACTCTTTAAGGAAAAGGTAGTTTAATCATTATTTATTACATCAGAATAATATTCATATGTTTGAGATTATCAATCAAAACCACTCAATGCTCTGTGGTGACCTAAATGGGAAGGAAATCCAAAAAAGAGGGGATATATGTATACGTACTGCTGATTTCACTTTGCTGTACAGTAGAAACTAACATAACATTGTAAAGCAACTATACTCCAATAAAAATTTTTAAAAAAGTCATTCATAGTCCTTAGTTTACAATCTGTTAGAATTTTTTAATGTTTCTTTCCATGTATACACAGGATAATTTTATAGATGTAAATATTATGTTTAATTGTATTCAATAACATGAATACAAAATTGGAATCATATTATTAAATTTTGTGCATGATTTTTCCTTTTTTAGTTGGCTGCACTATAATTTTTCCAGCCACAACCCCACTGACTGGCATTCATTATGTTTCCAGCTTTTGGGCAGTACTAACAAGGCTGCAAAAAGGAACCCTTGTATATTTGTTCTTACATACTAATAGCTTTATCTGTATGGAAGAAATTTTTAGGGGTAGAATTGTTGGATCAAAGGATCCGTGAAGTATTTTTTAAAAAAATTAATAGAAGTTTCCAAATTGCTTTCTCCAAAGGCTACCACACTTCTCATTTCCAACAGCAATGTTTGAAATTACATTTTTCTCTGTATTCCCACCAGCAAGAAATATTGGTGCTGTTTTAAATTTTTGTTTGTCTGATTTATATAAACCAATATCTCATTGTTAATCATAATTTGAATTGCCCAGACATACTGTGAACCTGAGCATTTTAAAAATATTTATTAGTCATTTAAAATTCATTTTTTGTGAACTGTTTTTCATAACTTTGCCCAATTATTTATTAGATGTTCTCTTTGTCTTAACAATTGGTTTTATGTGTATATATGTATATATATATATATATATATATATATATATATATATATATAATACTATATATGTTTTGTATACATATATTAACACTTTATCCTGTATACAATTTATAACAGCTCTATGTGTATGTCTATATAAATATGATATTACACTTTACATTTATATACTTTTAAGAATTCCAAATTTTTTCTGTCTCAATCTGTATTTCTCATGTCATATAAAATATCCCTACAAAAAAACCCATACTTTTGCCATATATCATTTCCAACTGTGTAGTCCTCCCAAAATCGTTTTAAAAAATAGAAAATGTTGGGCTTCCCTGGTGGCACAGTGGTTAAGAACCCACCTGCCAATGCAGGGGACACGGGTTCGAGCCCTGGTCCAGGAAGATCCCACATGCCACAGAGTAACTAAGCCCGTGCGCCACAACTACTGAGCCTGCACTCTAGAGCCCGTGAGCCACAACTACTGAGCCCGTGTGCCACAACTACTGAAGCCCGTGCACCTAGAGCCCGTGCTCCGCAACGAGAGAAGACACCGCAGTGAAAAGCCCGGTCACCGCAATGAAGAATAGACCCCGCTCACCGCAGCTAGAGAAAGCCTGTGCGCAGCAACACAGACCCAACGCAACCAAAAATAAATAATAAATTAATTAATTTTAAAAAATAGAAGATGTGCCCACTAACTCATTTCACCATCTTTTATTTTTGATGTATAACTTAAATTTTTTGCCTTATTCACTTTTTTGGTTAAACTTTCCTCATGAAAGCAAATTATAAATTGCAAATCTGATCATATCTTGCCCCAGCTTTATCTTCCAAAGCCCACCATCTCCCCAACAGTCCCTAAAATAAAGTATGAACATGAAATACAACAGATAAGACCATTTGTCATTGGCCTCTACCCAGCCTTCCCCGCCTAGATTCTCATCACTCCCCTCCCTCCATATAGCCTCTCCACACTCCCACACAAAGACTGTGAGATCTTTCATTAAACAATCATGTCATTGTCAATAGCATCTTTTATATCTGTATCTTCAGTGCTCAGGACACCACTTGTCACCACAAATATGTTCAATATTTTTTTTAACATAATATATTTTTGAATGAAAAACTTACTGTTCCCCAAAGGTGTGATTCTCTTCTATGCCACATTTTGTACATGCTATGTCCTTTCCCTAGAATGGTCTATCTTTCAGTCATCTGATGTTTATCTTGAACATCACATCTTCACAATCTCTCCAAACTGTCTCAGGCAAGCTTTCTATACTCCTATAGTATCTTATACAATCTTCACCCTAGCATGCATTATGCAACTGTAGATATGTCTTTCTCTCTTTTCTGAAATGAGTCCTATAATATCTTTAGAAAAGTTATTCATATTTACTTACCCAGCTTCTCCTTAGCAACATGATGTACAATTGCTATTGCTTAAAATATATGTAACTAAGGGATGGACAAGAGTCATATTTATAAAAAGTTGTTGCATATCCTGAGTATGGATATACATACAAACATAAACATATATAGGGAAATATATGTGTATATACATTCTTTCTTTCTTTTTAATACCAGAGGTGTCCTCAATTCTCAACAGGAATGTAACTGTTTTGAACAATGATGAATAGATTCTTCTCACCCACCTCACTGAGTTATAATTCCCATTTTCCTTTTCATTGTACCTCAGAGTGGTCTCCTTTTTTCATCCAGAAATAGGAAGAGATTTAGACACAGAAATTAGTCCAGCATCATTAAAACCATCTTACTCATTGGAATTTTCTGAAAAGAAGAAAATAATTACTGGGAAATAAATCAGACCTCCCCTCAAATGCCGTAGAAGCTCTTTGTGACCACCTAGAGGGGTGGGATAGGGAGGGTGGGACGGAGACGCAAGAGGGAGGAGATATGGGGATATATGTATATGTATAGCTGATTCACTTTGTTATAAAGCAGAAACTAACACACCATTGTAAAGCAATTGTACTCCAATAAAGATGTTAAAAAAAACCAAAACAATGTTCACAATTAGGAAGACAAACAGTGTGATTTAAGAGGCACAGAAAGTCTTTCCTACGCCTTATATATATTTCCCTGTGTTAGTTTTGGCAAATACCAAATCCCTTGGATTGAAGAAGTGAGGCAGGTCCCTCTCAGAAGGTAAGGACTATTGAGAAGGCACTGAGCCTTCATAGAGTAAGTGGCTATTGCGATATTTCTTACAACCCAGCAGAGTTACGCTTCCTAGAGGTAGAATTGGTGCTAAATAGAAGTCAGAGGACAAAGAAAGAATTATTATGTAATGGGAAATAAGGCTAGTCCTGTGAATAGGGATGGCTTCTGATGGGATGAAGATACAGAAAGTTTAAACTTTTAGAAAAATATAATAAATATAAGTTAGAGAAAGGAAAGTAGCAGGGAGTGGGAATGGAAGAAACTATGAGAGAGATATGAAAAGTTTAACTTTTAGAAGATTAGTTTCTGTTTTAATAAAAAGAGGTCCAAGTCATAATATTCTACCACATGGTTCCTCTGTCAGAAATAATCATGGACCTCTTAGCCAGAGGTCTCCTCATGACTGCAATTTTTATGTTCTCTAAGAATAATTTTTAGTTCATTCCTGCTTTTCTTCCTTTTGTACATCACAGACTTCCTATTATGTCTGAGATTTCTTTCCACTACTATGCAAGGTAGAATGCCTCAGCCTCAACTGCAGCTACTGGTCTGAACCCCAGGGCTACAGACCCTCAAAGAACTCACAGACCTGAGGAATTCTGTAGGTCCAGATCATCTGCCTTCAGGCAAGAATTCATCTCCCGGTATTGAATTTGGTGGACAGAATTCTCTCCTCTCGAGGAAACTGGCAACAGAGGTCGTAGTTTAGGGATCAGAGGGCCATAATAAAACTTTCCCTCCCTATGTGTGCTTTTTCCCAGCAGGGCAAACACAGCTAATCATTACCCATGCCCTTGTCTTGTTTCCATCCCATTCTACTACCAAGATTTACGCTCATGATGCCACAAACTCAAATGTAATAGGGTGAGGCTAAACCGGGTCCCCAGTTGCCATCTTATAACAACCCAGTTTCTTCCCCCAAGGCAGCCAGCAGTCTTCTGTAATTCACTGGAGATTTGTCTAACATCTTTATAAAATTTATCCTTTCCCTTTCATTCCCACTATAAAGTCCTTTTCATCTTTCATCTCAACAATTTCAAAATCCTATCCTTGTCAGTAATGTGGTTCTCTTTCAACCCCTCAGACATCCCATTGCCAAACAGAACTTTGTAAGAGCCTGCCTGACTACTTTGCTCCCCTACACTATACTCTCTAATGACTATTAACTTACTGGGCAATACAGAACTTCATTACTCGTTTCTTCCCTCTTCTTCAGCCTTATCAGGAGCTTCTCTCCTTGAACTCAACTTTTACTTCCCCCCAAAACAATAAACGTTCCATCCTTTAAGCTTCTCTACACTTGTACATTTTTTTCTCTTTCGCTGGAATGCACTTTACCCAGTTCTTTGATCTCTATCTTCAAAATTTGTCTCAAAACCTCCTAGAAGCCTCCAATAATCCCCTTCCCCTTTCAGTAAATTACTTTATTCTCTGTGCCCCTTTGTTCCTTATTCATAATACTGTACAATAATACATTGCAGTTTATTTGTTTACATATATATCTCTTCCACTAGACTGGAAATTCCACGAAGACAAAAACATTTGATTATCTGAGTCTGAACCATCTTCAGAACCTAGCACATTTCTTGACAGAACAGTGAAATTAGTAATAAGTATATAGTACGAGCAAATAAATGTTTGGGCAATAAAGGAGTCACCCTGAACCATACAAGCATACTCATTCTAAACTATCAATTCTATAATGTCCCAATTATACATGTACATAATGTATAGCAATCATCAATACAAGCAGTGCCCCTTTCCTTCTCTGAATTCCTGTTCCCTCTTTTGGGAAACCGCTTAGATCTCTACTAGGTTTCTTCTTTCTGGCCATTTGATACCTGAATCTAATTTTTTTTTGTTTTATTATCCCAAGAAACTTCTTATCCCATAGAAACGTTAGAGACAACATAATTTGGTTCAGACCTGTAAGCCGCTGTCTCTGTCTTCGCTTCTGAATCCACAAGAGGAGTACGGTGAGAGAGGCGAACAGAATGACCCCAAGGATCCCAAGTGCAACAACGGATGAGTGACCTGAGCACAGGTAAACATCACAAGAAGTAATAACGTCTTAGCTAAAAGACCTGGGTCCCCAGTTACTATCCCTCTCTTAAGTCAGATACAGGATTGCTGAAGTAAATTTCAAATCCTCAGAACTTCTGACCCAAAGTATCTTAATAAGAGGGATTCTAAGTAATGCAGACAATTAGTCCCATGCTCATAAACCCCTTGTATACCTGTGGCATTTAGTGATCCTTCATTCTTTGCAATTTCTGTAGGAGAAAAGAGGAGAGGCTCAGTTCTGGGAGTAATATATGGAACCACTATGTCTGTTTCCTGTCTGAGGCTTTAGCCTCTCAACCAAGAAAATTACTCCTTCCCACCCAAAACTAGAGGCCCCTAGTTTTTCGTCTCTCTGCACACGGATACTTGTAAGTTATGTGCTTGTCCTCGGCGAAGGCCAATGTATAACAACACATGTTTTCATCATTCTTCAGACTGAAACATCATGATTCTTTCTCCACTGGATCCCTGGGTTGGTACTTCCAGACCGTCCATAGTGCACTTCACCGTCCACCCTCTCTCTGTTGCCAGAGATTCCAAGCTCAGTCCAGACTCCCCGCACTCACCTGAGCACTTCACAGAAGCGTCCTCCTTGTGTCCACAGTCACTGTGGCCCCAGGACAGGGCAGGACAAGCCCACAGGGAGGACTCATTCCCCTTGCACTTCACGTCATTGAGCCATATGGGCCCCGTCCCCTGGCCAAACGCCGCCTCTTTTCCTGCCTCCAAAGCTAAGCCACAGCCCAGCTGTCGACACACCACCTGAGCATCGTCAAGGTCCCAGGAGTCATCACATATTGTGCCCCAGGAACCTCCGTGCCAGACCTCCACGCGTCCAGAACAATTAGTGGTTCCTTCCTGAAGTCTTATTTTGTCTGAAAAGCCAGAGAGAGACACCTAGATCATTTCTGAGAAGATAAAACTCCCAGGAGGTCACAGGGGAAAAGAGAGATTTGAAACTCTTTTAAAAATCTCTGTTTTAGTAAGCTGGGATGACGTAAGAGAGTGGCATGGACATATATACACTACCAAATGTACAATAGGTAGCTAGTGGGAAGCAGCTGCATAGCACAGGGAGATCAGCTCGGTGCTTTGTGACCACCTAGAGGGGTGGCATAGGGAGGGTGGGAGGGAGACGCAAGAGGGAGGAGATATGGGGATATACGTATATGTATAGCTGATTCACTTTGTTATAAAGCAGAAACTAACACACCATTGTAAAGCAATTATACTCCAATAAAGGAAAGACCTTCAAGATGGCGGAGGAGTAAGACGTGGAGATCACCTTCTTCCCCACAAATACATCAGAAATACATCTACATGTGGAACAACTCCTACAGAACACCTATCGAATGCAGGCAGAAGACCTCAGACTTCCCAAAAGGCAAGAAACTCCCCATGTACCTGGGTACGGCAAAAGAAAAAAGAAAAAACAGAGACAAAAGAATAGGGACGGGACCTGCACCTCTGGGAGGGAGCTGTGAAGGAGGAAAATTTCCACACACTAGGAAGCCCCTTCACTGGTGGAGATGGGGGGTGGGCAGGGGAAGCTTCGGAGCCACGGAGGAGAGCGCAGCAACAGCGGTGCGGAGGGCAAAGCGGAGAGATTCCCGCACAGAGGATCAGTGCCAACCAGCACTCACCAGCCGAGAGGCTTGTCTGCTCACCCACCGGGGTGAGTGGGGGCTGGGAGCTGAGGCTCGGGCTTCGGAGGTCAGATCCCAGGGAGAGGACTGGGGTTGGCGGCGTGAACACAGCCTGAAGGGGGCTAGTGCGCCACAGCTAGCCGGGAGGGAGTCCGGGAAAAAGTCTGGACCTTCCTAAGAGGCAAGAGACCATTGTTTCAGGGTGCGTGAGGAGAGGGGATTCAGAGCACCGCCTACACGAGCTCCAGAGACGGACGCGAGCCGCGGCTATCAGTGTGGATCCCAGAGGCGGGCATGAGACGCTAAGGCTGCTGCTGCCGCCACCAAGAAGCCTGTGTGCAAGCACAGGTCACTATCCACACCTCCCCTCCTGGGAGCCTGTGCAGCCCGCCACCGCCAGGGCCCCGTGATCCAGGGACAACTTCCCCAGGAGAACACACGGTGCACCTCAGGCTGGTGCAACATCACGCTGGCCTCTGCTGCCACAGGCTCGCCCCGCATTCTGTACCCCTCTCTCCCCCTGGCCTGAGTGAGCCAGAGCCCCTGAATCAACTGCTACTTTAACCCCGTCCTGTCTGAGCAAAGAACAGACACCTTCAGGTGACCTACAAGCAGAGGCGGGTCCAAATCCAAAGCTGAACCCCAGGAGCTGTGCAAACAAAGAAGAGAAAGGGAAATTTCTCCCAGCAGCCTCAGGAGCAGTGGATTAAAACTCCACAGTCAACTTGATGTACCTGCATCTGTGGAATACCTGAATAGACAAGGAATCATCCCAAAATAGAGGTGGTGGACTTTGAGAGCAACTGTAGATTTGGGGTTTGCTTTCTGCATCTAATTTGTTTCTGGTTTTATGTTTACCTTAGTTTAGTATTTAGAGTTTATTATCATTGGTAGATTTGTTTATTGATTTGGTTGCTCTATTCCTTTTTTTTTATTTATAGATATACATTTTTTTTTCCTTTTTCTCTTTTTGTAAGTGTGTATGTGTATGCTTCTTTGTGTGATTTTATCTGTATAGTTTTACTTTTACCATTTGTCCTAGGGTTCTGCTTTCCATCTTTTTTGTTTGTTTGTTTTTAGTATAGTTTTTAGCACTTGTTATCAGTGGCGGATTTCTTTATTGGTTTGGTTGCTGTCTTCTTTCTTTCATGACTTTTTAATTTTTTAATTTTTAATAATATTTTATTTATTTTAATAACTAATTTATTTTATTATTCTTTTCTTTCTTTCTTCTTTTTCTCCCTTTTCTTCTGAGCCGTCTGGAGGACAGGCTCTTGGTGCTCCAGCCAGGAGTCAGGCCTGTGCCTATGAGGTGGGAGAGCTGAGTTCAGGACATGGTCCACCAGAGATCTCCCGGCTCCACGTAATATCAAACGGTGAAAGCTCTCCCAGAGATCTCCATCTCAACACTAAGACCCAGCTCCGCTCAACGACCAGCAAGCTACAGTGCTGGACACCCTAGGCCAAACAACTAGCAAGACAGGAACACAACCCCACCCATTAGCAGAGAGGCTGCCTAAAATCAGAATAAGATCACAGAGACCCTGAAACACACCACTGGACGTGGTCCTGCCCACCAGAAAGACAAGATCCAGTCTCATCCACCAGAACACAGGCACCAGTACACTCCACCAGGAAACCTACACAATCCACTGAACCAACCTTACCCACTGGGGGCAGACACCACAAAAAACGGGAACTACGAGCCTGCAGCCTGCAAAAAGGAGACCCAAAACACAGTAAGTTAAGCAAAAGGAGAAGACAGAGAAATATACAGCAGATGAAGGAGCAAGGTAAAAACCCACCAGACCAAACAAATGAAGAGGAAATAGGTAGTCTACCTATAAAGAATTCAGAGTAATGATAGTAAAGATGATCCAAAATCTTGGCAATAGAATGGAGAAAATACAAGAAACGTTTAACAAGGACACAGAAGAACTAAAGAGCAAACAAAAAATGATGAAAAACACAATAAATGAAACTAAAAATTCCCTAGAAGGAATCAATAGCAGAATAACTGAAGCAGAAGAACAGAGAAGTGACCTGGAAGATAAAATAGTGGAAATTAACCACCGCAGAGCAGAATAAGGAAAAAAGAATGAAAAGAATTGAGGACAGTCTCAGAGACCTCAGGGACAACATTAAATGCACCAACATTTGAATTATAGGTGTCCCAGAGAAAGAAGAGAAAATATTTGAAGAGACTATAGTTGAAAACTTCCCTAATATGGGAAAGGAAACAATCAATCAAGTCCAGGAAGCACAGAGAATCCCATACAAGATAAATCCAAGGAGAAACATGACAAGACTCATATTAATCAAACTATCAAAAATTAAATACAAAGAAAAAATATTAAAAGCAGCAAGGGAGAAACAACAAATAACATACAAGGGAATCCCCAGAAGGTTAGCAGCTAATCTTTCAGCAGAAACTCTGCAAGCCAGAAGGGAATGGCAGGACATATTTAAAGTGATGAAAGGGAAAAACCTACAACCAAGATTACTCTACCCAGCAAGGATCTTATTCAGAGTTGGCAAATTTAAACCTTTACAGACAAGCAAAAGCTAAGAGAATTCAGCACCACCAAACCAGCTTTACAACAAATGCTAAAGAAACTTCTCTAGGAAGGAAACACAAGAGAAGGAAAAGACCTACAATACCAAACCCAAATCAATTAAGAAAATGGTAATAGGAACACACATATTGATAACTATCTTAAATGTAAATGGATTAAATGCTCCAACCAAAGGACATAGTCGGGCTGAATGGATACAAAGAAAAGACCCATATATATCCTGTGTACAAGACACCCACTTCAGACCTAGGGACACATACAGACTGAAAGTGAGGGGATGGAAAAAGATATTCCATGCAAATGGAAATCATAAGAAAGCTGGAGTAAATTCTCATATCAGACAAAATAGACTTTAAAATGAAGACTATTACAAGAGACAAAGAAGGACACTATATAATGATCAAGGGATCAATCCAAGAAGGAGATATAACAATTGTAAATATTTATGCACCCAACATAGGAGTACCTCAATACATAAGGCAAATGCTAACAGCTATAAAAGGGGAAATCGACAGTAACACAATCATAGTAGGGGACTTTAACACCCCCACTTTTACCAATGGACAGATCACCCAAAATGAAAATAAATAAGGAAACACAAGCTTTAAATGATACATTAAACAAGATGGACTTAATTGATATTTATAGGACATTCCATCCAAAAACAACAGAATACACTTTCTTCTCAAGTGCTCATGGAACATTCTTCAGGATAGATCATATCTTGGGACACAAATCAAGCCCTGGTAAATTTAAGAAAATTGAAATTGTATCAAGTATCTTTTCCGACCAAAACGCTATGAGACTAGATATCAATTACAGGAAAAAATCTGTAAAAAATACAAACACATGGAGGCTAAACAGTACATTACTAGATAACCAAGAGATCACTGAAGAAATCAAAGAGGAAATTTTAAAAATACCTGGAAACAAATAATGATGAAAACATGACAACCCAAAACCTACGAGATGCAGCAAAAGCAGTTCTACCAGGGAAGTTTATAGCAATACAATGATACCTCAAGAAACAAGAAACATCTCAAATAAATGACCTAAACTTACACTTAAAGCAATTAGAGAAAGAAGAAAAAAAACCCCCAAAGTTAGCACAAGGAAAGAAATCATAAAGATCAGAGCAGAAATAAATGAAAAAGAAATGAAGGAAACAATAGCAAAGATCAGTAAACCTAAAAGCTGGTTCTTTGAGAAGATAAATAAAATTGATAAACCATTAGCCAGACTCATCAAGAAAAAAAGGGAGAAGACTCAAATCAATAGAATTAGAAATGAAAAAGGAGAAGTAACAACTGACACTGCAGATACAAAGGATCATGAGAGATTACTACAAGCACCTGTATGCCAATAAAATGGACAACCTGGAAGAAATGGACAAATTCTTAGAAAAGCACAACCTTCCAAGACAGAACCAGGAAGAAATAGAAAATATAAACAGACCAATCACAAGCACTGAAATTGCGACTGTGATTAAAAATGTTCCAACAAACAAAAGACCAGGCTTCACAGGAAATTCTATCAAACATTTAGAGAAGAGCTAACACCAGTCTTTCTCAAACTCTTCCAATATATAGCAGATGGAGGAACACTCCCAAACTTATTCTACGAGGCCACCATCACCCTGATATCAAAACCAGACAAAGATGTCACAAAGAAAGAAAACTACAGGCCAATATCATTGATGAACATAGATGCAAAAATCCTCAACAAAATACTAGCAAACAGAATCCAACAGCACATTAAAAGGATCATAAACATTGATCAAGGGGGTTTATCCAAGGAATGCAAGAATTCTTCAATATATGCAAACCAATCAACGTGATACACCATAATAACAAACTGAAGGATAAAAACCATATGGTAATCTCAATAGATGCAGAAAAAGCTTTTGACAAAATTCAACACCCATTTATGATAAAAACCCTCCAGAAAGTAGGCAAAGAGGGAACTTACCTCAACATAATAAAGGTCATATATGACAAACCCACAGCCAACATCGTTCTCAATGGTGAAAAACCGAAACCATTTCCACTAAGATCAGGAACAAGACAAGGTTGCCCACTCTCACCACTATTTTTCAACATTGTTTTGGAAATTTTATCCACAGCAATCAGAGAAGAAACAGAAATAAAAGGAATCCAAATCAGAAAAGAATAAGTAAAGATGTCACTGTTTGCAGATGACATGATACTATACATAGAGAGTCCTAAACATGCTACCAGAAAACTACTAGAGCTAATCAATGAATTTGGAAAAGTAGAAGGATACAATATTAATGCGCAGAAATCTCTTGTATTCCTATACACTAATGATGAAAAATCTGAAAGTGAAATTAAGGAAACACTCCCATTTACCACTGCAACAAAAAAAGTAAAATACCTAGGAATAAACCTACCTAAGGAGACAAAAGACCTGTATGCAGAAAACTATAAGACACTGATGAAAGATATTAAAGATGATACAAATAGAGGGAGAGATATACCATGTTCTTGGATTGGAAGAATCAACATTGTGAAAATGACTATACTACCCAAAGCAATCTACAGATTCAGTTCAATCCCTATCAAACTACCACTGGCATTTTTCACAGAACTAGAACAAAAAATTTCACAATTTGTATGGAAACACAAAAGACCCCGAATAGCCAAAGCAAGCTTGAGAAAGAAATATGCAGCTGGAGGAATCAGGCTCTGTGACTTCGGACTATACTACAAAGCTACAGTAATCAAGACACTATGTACTGGCACAAAAACAGAAATATAGATCAATAGAACAGGATAGAAAGCCCAGAGATAAACCCACGCACATATGGTCACCTTATTTTTGATAAAGGAGGCAAGAATATACAATGGAGAAAAGACAGCCTCTTCAATAAGTGGTGCTGGGAAAACTGGACAGCTACATGTAAAAGAATGAAATTAGAACACTCCCTAACACTATACACAAAAATAAACTCCAAATGGATTAAAGACCTAAACGTAAGACTGGACACTATAAAACTCTTAGAGGAAAACGTAGGCAGAACAGTCTATGACATAAATCACAGCAAAATCCTTTTTGACCCACCTCCTAGAGAAACGAAAATAAAAATAAAGATATACAAATGGGACCTAATGAAACTTAAAAGCTTTTGCACAGCAAAGGAAAACATAAACAAGATGAAAAGACAACCGTCATAATGGGAGAAAATATTTGCAAATGAAGCAACTGACAAAGGATTAATCTCCAAAATTTACAAGCAGCTCATGCAGCTCAATATCAAAAAAACAAACAACCCAATCCAAAAATGGGCAGAAGACCTAAACAGACATTTCTCCAAAGAAGATATACAGATGGCCAACAAACACATGAAAGTATGCTCAACATCACTAATCATTAGAGAAATGCAAATCAAAACTACAATGAGGTATCACCTCACACCAGTCAGAATGGCCATCATCAAAAAATCTAGAAACAATAAATGCTGGAGAGGGTGTGGAGAAAAGGGAACCCTCTTGCACTGTTGGTGGGAATGTAAATTGATACAGCCACTATGGAGAACAGTATGGAGGTTCCTTAAAGACTAAAAATAGAACTTCCATATGACCCAGCAATCCCACTACTTGGTATATACCCTGAGAAAACCATAATTCAAAAAGAGTCATGTACCACAATGTTCATTGCAGTTCTATTTACAATAGCGAGGACATGGAAGCAACCTAAGTGTCCATCGACAGATGAATGGATAAAGAAGATGTGGCACATATATACAATGGAATTTTACTCAGCCATAAAAAGAAACGAAATTGAACTATTTGTAGTGAGGTGGATGGACCTAGAGTCTGTCCTACAGAGTGAAGTAAGTCAGAAAGAGAAAAACAAATACCATATGCTACCACATATATGTGGCATAAAAAAATAAAATGGTTCTGAAGAACCTAGGGGCAGGACAGGAATAAAGACACAGACGTAGAGAATGGACTTTAGGACACAAGGAGGGGGAAGGGTAAGCTGGGATGAAGTGAGAGAGTGGCATGGACATATATACACTACCAAATGTAAAATAGATAGCTAGTGGGAAGCAGCCGCATAGCACGGGGAGATCAGCTTGGTGCTTTGTGACCACCTAGAGGGGTGGGATAGGGAGGGTGGGAGGGAGACGCAAGAGGGAGGAGATATGGGGATATATGTATATGTATAGCTGATTCACTTTGTTATAAAGCAGAAACCAACACACCATTGTAAAGCAATTATACTCCAATAAAGATGTCTTTAAAAAAAGGATTATGATATAATAAAAATCTGTTTTAAAACTTTGCTTATTTAATGTGTATTTTAAATTTTACATTTTTAAAAAATTCATCTTTTATGAAAGCATATGTCCCTCCAGCAAACTGGGTGTATTTCATCCTGGACATAAGAATGTTAGTGTGACACCTGAAACTAACACAGCGTTGTAAATCAACTATACTCCAATAAAATTTTTAAAAAAAGAATGTTAGTTTGACTTAGGAAATGTCAAATAGATAAAGTTAACATTGTAAATATGTAATGTTAAATTCTCTCAAACTGCCAGGTAGATAGAAATCTTCTTCCAGTTTAAAAAGGTGTAGAATGGGAAGATAATTCAGGATTGATCTTTCTGACTGCTTCTCTCTTTATATTAAGTGTAACAAGACACTATTTGAAAGAAAAATGGGGCAACTCAATAGTAAAATGCTGAATTACATATTCTCTTCTCCTCATTTGTTCACAGAGATAGCAACTGAATAAAACTTTTGAGAAGACCATCAGAGTATGATAGTCTTTGGGGAAATGATCACTGATCCTGAGTACCTATAGGCCAAATTAAATACAACCCATTACATTATCCAGGTAGAATAAGGATTAACCAAAGTTTACTCATTCTTGCTTAGATCAGAAGATGCTAGTGGAGCCACAGAATGGAAGCTTCATATAGTCAAATGGATACTCACTGGCACACGTGATCCAGGTCTCCTCCGAGGGGCTGGCCAGTCTCTTCTTCCATGGAGATGATGGGCACTGCCATAAGGTGTCAGGCCCTTTAGGACACTGAACATTGTCCACCCACATGTGCCTGGACATTGTCTTGTCTGAAGATGCAGGGATGATGCTCCCTTTGTCCGCACAGCCCAGCTGCCTGCATACCACTCCCACCGTGGCTGCAGACATGTTACTCTTGCCAACGCTGCCCCAAGCTCCATTGTAAAAAACTTCCAGGTGTCCTGCACAGGTCTCTCTGCTGGTTTCACTGATGAGTCTCAGAGACATGAACTCTGGGGTGAAATAGAGAGTTAGCAGTTTTAAATCTTTTCTGAAGATTCAGAGGACTCTCTCCCTTTACTCTGATGTGAGAATGGATTTAAAAATAGGTACGATACACTAGGAATTTCATTACTAGTAATTCTTTAGAAACTTCTGGATGATTTGGTAGATTTTGTTAAAATATAGTATTTGTTCTATAAATATTTCTGGTTTTCTAGTCTTGGATTTTGTAATTAGAGACCTCTTTAAAATGCCAACAGTGATTCTAAGTTGACTTCTAAATCTTAATCAAAGGCTCAGAGCCTTTTATGAATTACGTAGTTTGGATTTTTTTCTCCCTAAATTACTGTAATTTTAGCTTTCTAACCCTATTCTGTTCATTTTTTGGCAGTTGTCCTTGACAGTTAAAATTTATTGAGATACTCAGACACTAAAACCAATGTTCTATATACATTTCCTTAAAATGAAATATTTCCCTTTCTGACGCTTCACAGTTTTGTTGTGTATGTCCTCTACCAGATTTACGTCACTGAATGTGAGTGATAGCAAAATCGCTTCTGGCATACAGAATTTTTCACTTCCTAAGTCATAGCACTCTTTTTTCCAATACATTACAACTGAGTACATTTCTGTACTTCACAATACTTTCTAAAATCTTACCATGTATACAAAACAAGAGCAGTGTCCTGTTATGGTAATTTATCTGTCATTAAAAATTACTTGGGGGCTTCCCTGGTGGCGCAGTGGTTGAGAATCTGCCTGCCAATGCAGGGGACACGGGTTCGAGCCCTGGTCCGGAAAGATCCCACATGCCGCGGAGCAACTAGGCCCGTGAGCCACAACTACTGAGCCTGCGCGTCTGGAGCCTGTGCTCCGCAACAAGAGAGGCCGCGATAGTGAGAGGCCCGCGCTCCGCGATGAAGAGTGGCCCCCGCTCGGCGCAACTAGAGAAAGCCCTCGCACAGAAACGAAGACCCAACACAGCTAAAAATAAATATAAAAATAAATAAACAAATAAAAAATTACTTGGGCATGGTGATTATCTTTTT
The DNA here is from genome assembly GCF_028564815.1 of Eubalaena glacialis. Lineage (NCBI taxonomy): Eukaryota > Metazoa > Chordata > Mammalia > Artiodactyla > Balaenidae > Eubalaena > Eubalaena glacialis. The sequence goes on along the minus strand of NC_083726.1, from coordinate 110,210,404 downwards.
CTCTGTAGAATGTAGCACCAAATGTATTTCTGCTGTCCTTTTTAATCTACTTTATTAATACAGCTATCATCAAGTGGTGCACTAAATCCTTACCCAATATCCAGCTCCACATATGTTTATAAAAGAAGTTATGATTAGTTTTGCTGTCATTTTCATGATATGCAAACTCACTTCTGAATTTTTCTCTTTCTGATATTATACTGCCTTGCACATGAGGTAGCACTAATTCATCAAATCCACACTTCTGGCAGCCTGAATCTCACAAGTGTTCCCTCTGAACCTGTATTTTAGGGAATTTGCTCAGATTAATATCCTTCACTACCCTTTGCCCCACCTCAGCCCTTTCTTATATAATTATAATCTATTGTAACTATGCAGCGCTTACCTGAGCAGATAACTCCTGCATCCTCCTTATGCCTGCAGTTGTGGCGCCCCCAGCCATGGGAATGGCATTGCCAAATACGAGATTCTTTTCCATTACAGTTCACCTCATCCAGCCAGATGGGCCCTGTTCCTTCCCCAAAATGAGCAGAACCAATGGCATTAATGGCCCCTCCACAGCCCAGCTGTCTGCACACCACGTGGGCATCATTCAGGTCCCAGCTGTCATCACAGATGGTGCCCCAGGAGCCCTCATGATAGATCTCTATTCTCCCAGCACAACGCCCGCCTCCATTTACCAGGCGAAGTTGACCACTCCCTGCAAAGAGAAAATAAAATATAAATGCATTTCTAAGGATTTTGAGATCATTTTCATTGACTGGTCACTGATTCTTACCTATGCAGGGAACACCACTTTCTTCTGAAAAAATAGAGCTTGTTGGGTCCGAGGATGATGAATTGCACGGGGGTAGTGTCTGACTCTGGTTTCCTGCAAACACCGAACGTCATCAGTCACAAGAGATACAAAAAGTTGGGGTGAGGAAAGGAGGTCAGCTGGAGTGTTAAATAGGTGAGCTAGGACAAACATAGCTTTAGAGAAAGGTGGATGGGTCAACCAGGCTGGGAATGAATCAGATACTCTGAGAAGGCACATGGTAAGCACTAAATAACTATGAGGTCCATGAAAATTAAGTTTAATTTCCCTCTAAAAAGACAAATGAAGTTAATATTCTGGCACACTTCTCATGATCCCTCACAATGGATCATTCCCTTTTACTTCTGTTCTTCGCTGTAGTTACACCCTCTCTTAAGGCACACCACCATGGGAGAGGCTCATCGTTGGCTGCCCTTTTTCTCTTACCTGAGCAGATTACAGAGGCCACTTGCCCCAAAGAACATAGCGATGCACCCAGAGCAGTCATGGGACAATCTCCCATGTGACGCTCAGTCCCAGTGCACTGAAACATGTGCCTCCAGACCTGCCCACTTCCTTTCCCAAAAGGTGCTCCTCTTGGGGTAGAAAGGGCAACTCCACATTTAAGCTGCTGGCAAAAAACGTGAGCGTCTTCCATGTCCCAGTGAGAGTTGCAGAGAGATCCCCAGGTCCCAAGAATCTTGAGCTCCACTCTTCCTTCACATGGGGACTGGCCATTAACCAAGCGGACTTCTGTGTATCCTGAAAGGAGACAGGGCTTTAAAAAGATGTCTGTGACTACCTAACCCTACCCTCTTCACAGTATGGGAACAAATTGAACATGTGCTCTGGGTCTCACTTGAGCAGACTACTCCAACATCCCTGCTGTGGCTACAAGTCCCGTCTGGGCGGGGTGCTACTGGGCAGAGTGAAAGATGGGACTCGTGCCCCTCACACTGGAATTCTTCAGCCCAGATCTGTCCGTTTCCTTCTCCAAAGTGAGCTCCCCCCAGGATAGAGACGACTGTGCCGCATTGTAATTCCCTGCATAGCACACTGGCCGCTTCCAGAGAGAAGTCAGAATCACAGACGGTGCCCCAGCTGTCGCCATGTTTCACTTCAACACGACCAGAGCAGGGAATGTCCCCTCCAACTAGTTTGGGTTCCCTGTGGGCTGAAAAATAATATTTCAGTGAGAGAGAACATGATTCCAAGATTTTCCTTCATGATGAGAGTGAGGCAGGGAGTGAAAAGTGAGAAAGGGAAGCTATTCTTTCCTCTTGGCTTTTCTGCCTAGAGTTCGGCTTGGCAAATTCCAGACCTCCCCATCCTTCATTAGACCACTTCATCAGAGACAATTCTGGAACTTTGCCTCCTGGAACCTGTAATTCCTGGAGCATGATTACTCTTTCCTTTTAGTATTTTGCCTATATTATACATCACATTGGAGACCACAGATAATGGGTGTCCATTCTCTCTACTTTTTAGCCCTATATGCAGTCCTTCACCCAAGGGGTCTGCCCCAACCATTTCAAATGGTTCTAGGTAAGGATTTTTAATATATCAATACTTCCTGTTTCCAAAATGACCAGCAGACCTCTTCTTCCCTGTCACACTTGACGAGAGATGCTCCTTTTCTCCTGTTTTCTCCTCCTTCCTGCCTGACAGGGCTTCATCAGAACCTTTCATGTGTCCCCCAACCAAAGTTCTATCCTCCTTTCTCATCTTCTCAATGGACATCTTCTCTTAACTGCCAATAAATATGTTTTCATCTACACATTTCTCTTTAAATTTATATTTATAAGCAGATCTACTTGGACATCTGGAACTTAAGGTGTTCAAAATTGAATGAATTATGTACCGACAAGCCCACAGTATTCCTTACTCAATTAATGGTATCCAGGACGAAATTAGAATCACCTGAAATTGAACCCCCTTTTTATCTCCCCATAAATAATGGTAATAATGATAGTAGTGAATATTAAAGTGAACACTTATTTTGTATATATATATATATATATATATATATATATATATATATATATATATATATGGCATTTTAGTAAGTATTTAACAAACATTATTTCATCCTTACAATTGCCTTAGGGTATAACTATTAATAACATTCCAGTTTTACAGACAAGGAAATTGAAACATAGAAAACTGTAGTAATTTGCTAAGGTCGCACAGGAAATTAGCGAAGGGCCAGGATTTGAAGCCAGACAGTATACTAGAGAGCCTAGAATCTTGATCCCCTACAATACACTGCACACGTAGAAGCCACCAGCATGTGTCAGTCCTCCCGCATATTTTTCCTCCATATTTATCGTTACTTTGATGTAATTTGTCATCATATGTCATGTAGACTTTTTATTTATTTATTTAATTTATTTATTTTTGGCTGCGTTGGGTCTTCGTTGCTGCACGCGGGCTTTTCTCTAGTTGCGGCGAGCGGGGACTGCTCTTCGTTGCGGTGCGCGGGCTTCTCATTGCAGTGGCTTCTCTTGTTGCAGAGCACGGGCTCTAGGTACACGGTCTTCAGTAGTTGTGGCTCATGGGCTCTAGAGCGCAGGCTCAGTAGTTGTGGTGCGCGGGCATAGTTGCCCTGCGGCATGTGGGATCTTACTTCCCCGACCAGGGATCGAACCCGTGTGCCCTGCATTGGCAGGCGGATTCTTAAGCACTGTGCCACCAGGGAAGCCCTGTTATGTAAACTTTTGCAATAGCTTCCTAAGTGGTCTCCTAGCTTCTAAATCCTCTTTCCAATAAATCTACACCATGGCCATGAGTGTATTATCAAAGTTCAAATATTTTCACATAATTTCTTTGTCTTCAAGGTAAGTCAGTGTTTCTTTACTACTTATATAATAATTTATCTTTTTAACAAATATTATTAAGCACCTACAATATTTTAGGCATTTGGATGGGCACAGAGTTCAGTCTATCAGTGAGGATAGATAATTCTAATACTACTACTAATAATCATAACCACAGTAGCTAACATGTATTGATCACTTGCTGTGTAATTCCCATGAGGGAGTAGATATTATCATTATCACCATTTTTTTCTTTTGAGGAAATTGCAACACACAGAGCTTTGGCAGCTTCCCCAATATCACCCAGCTATTCAAATTAAGGGGGGATAATAAGCACTGTTTTCTTAGCATACTTGAAAATACTCTATGATGTCACCTGAAAAGCCTTAACATCTATTACTCTACCAATCATACCTGATACCTCAGCCTAAATATGCTTTCTCAAGCTTCTGTGCCTCTGCAGACACTTTTCTCTCGACTTATTATGTATTTCCCAACCTTATGTACCTGGGAAAAAGTTACTTCTTTTCAAGGCTGCTCAGTTTCTCATTAATTGCTCTCTCCTTCAAGAACACATAATTTAGTAGAAGATACACATGTTCAAATATTAATTTGAGTCCAAAACTAGATACATATTTTAGATACAAAACTAACAAATGAAGGAGTCATCAGCTCTATTAAATCTGAACTGAGTTTGATAAAAAGATGAGGAGTTTGCCAAGTAAATAATGTGTGATATGGCATTTAAAGAATACAGTCATGAAATAGCATGATGTAATTGAGAAATTATGGATAATTTACCATGGTTGGAATTTAAAACGTAAAGAAAAGACACACCAGAAATAAAGCTGAAGAAATGGGGCTCAGGTTTTAAGGACATTCTTTGCCAGGTTGAGATCACACTCATCAAGATAAGTGTGAGTTTCTTTTAACATCCTCAGCGGTAATTCAAGTTACGTGCGAGATGCAAACTATTTCCTTTAATTCATCTTAAAAGAGAGGAAAGAAAGGAAATGCATATGAAATTGGACTTTCTAAAAGGCACAAGTCTTTTAGAGATGCCTGCTGTTAAATATCACTAATTTTTACAATCCCTCAACACTGCTATCAGCATGACACAGATATACTATCAGCCCTCGCCAATTTCCTAAAGTGTTCTGGATCTGACTATATTCTCTATTATAGAAGCATAGAATAACTCAGCATGCAAAAATTTCACCACTTATCCATTAAATATGTACAAAGCAAGTTCCATCCAAATTTGAGTTGAAGAACACGTTGCTTTCTAAACACAGCTAAGACTTTAAAGCAAATAATGCCTCTACAACACAAATAATGAAAGATTCTTGAGTCAAGTCCTTGATTTAATCTTGTTGAATCATTATCTGAGCATGAAATTCCTCCAAGATATCATTAGCTAATATTCATATAATCTTATTCCACTTTTGGACAGACCTAAACCTTTGAATAAAAACAGTTTCTTAGATTGAGCCAAATTCAGCTTTCTTTTAACCTCTTGCTCTCTCATCTAGATCAATCTCGAACAAAATAAAACACAACCAGTGAAAAAACAACCTCCCCCCAACCAAAAAAAAGCAAAAACAAATAACTTTCTCTTTAATGGTGAAAACTTGTGAAGCACTTGAAAACAAGTCCCTTCTGTAAGTATCCTCTTATTTCCTTTGTCATAAAATATTTGAGTCCAGGGCAAAAGAGAAATTCTTCCACCCAGAAATGTCTTGGAGACTGTATCCTCAGCCTTTATTTCATGAATCTGCTAGTAACACATTAATCTGTACCACAGATTGGCTTCCTTATACCATTTATTCTGTGTACATGGTTAGAATATTGGTAATTTACCCCTTTAAGGGATTTTTTTTTTCCTGTTAAACCTATGAGTGCATTTTAACATAAAAGCCATTAATTGAATTTTTGTGCCTGGATTTAGCTCCTTTAATCAATAAGTTAAACTTTCCCTGACATCAATAACTAAATCTGTATTCATTTCTTTCTGTAGAAATGAATAAATGAAGAACAAATATAAGAAATAATTAATTGAGTTACTTCCTTTTGTTTAGTAATAGATAAAATACACAATATGCTTTAAAGAAGCATTGATACATTTTCATCATTTATTCCTTTCCAGACTCTGAAGAAGTATAAATCATTCTAGTCTCAAAATTATTTTTTAGACTTTAGTAAAATAAAACACAACTCAAATGAACCATTTCTTAGGTTCAGATGTCCTCTACAGCAAATATACAGTCATCACAAACAAAATGTCTGGGATTCAAAGCAATTTTGTGGCCAAAATTCTTAGACCTCTTTGTAGCTGGCTTGTCTAAACTACCTGTCAGGGATAAATTGTTACTTTGTCTTTCTAGTCTTCCAGCTTTACTGAGTTCTGGCCCCTATCATCCATAAAACCTTGTTCTTTATAAAAGTCTAAGAATTTGAACAGATTATGGAATCCGTAGTTTGAACTTGACAGGCACAGAGACAATATTTCCATAATTTTTTCCTAGAAATCTTCTGAAAGTATCAAGTAAATCAAAAAATAAAATTACAAACTCTATTTCTAGAAAAACAAGGAGAGAGCTAAAATCTAGGCCCCAAAATAAGTATTAATAGAAGAGCTTCCAAAAAGCTACAGAAATATAGTAAGAGAGTTTACAAAAGGAAGCAAAGTGCACATACGGCAGATAGCAAACAAAAATATAATTTTGTAAAGAGAGGGGCCCACCTTAAGTTGCAGATTTATGCTATTTGCAATTTCTATTATAGGCAGCTTAATAGAATCCTAAATAATTCAGAATGTGTTATCATAAGTGAGGTACTCTAGTAATAAAACCTAAATTTTGGATGTGGTTGAATGGAATTCATGGGCAGAATATACTAATGACTCAGATATTGTAGGCTGGAAGGCTAATAAGTCATGTTATCCATGGTAAGATATTTGGACAAATGTCACCTTGAAAAGAAAACCATCTGCTTACTAAAGCTGAAAAATTTGAGAACATATTGGGAAAAGTGTAAAAAAAGAAAAGTATACTTTTATAAAGGTATAAAAAAAGAAAAATATCAGAATGTTGACATGGCATGAATGCTCCTTGCCACTTTTAACACTTAAGAGAGAGATGAGCTCAGACTAGAAGCAGCTAGACTGCAAGAAGAAATGGAAGGATAAATACTAATTTCATGAGGGAGACATCTTCTGCCTGCAGCTACTATATGTAGTTAATTGAGAGTCCTATAATTTGAAATATAACAGGATTGAAGAAAAAAAAAACCCTACGTGGGCTTCCCTGGTGGCGCAGTGGTTGAGAATCTGCCTGCCAATGCAGGCGACACGGGTTCGAGCCCTGGTCTGGGAAGATCCCACATGCCACGGAGCAACTAGGCCCGTGAGCCACAACTACTGAGCCTGCGCGTCTGGAGCCTGTGCTCCGCAACAAGAGAGGCCGCGATAGTGAGAGGCCCGCGCACCGCGATGAAGAGTGGCCCCCGCTCGCCGCAACTAGAGGAAGCCCTCGCACAGAAACGAAGACCCAACACAGCCAAATAAATAAATAAATAATAATTAAAGGTGCTAGTAATTTAAAAAAAAAACAAAAACCCTACGTATCCTGTCCCCTAAATTAAGGTGGCGATAAAACTGTGGATTTAGCAGACAATAAAATTGATGCTCTGCATACAAAGACAATGAGCCTACCAGCAGAGACAGGATTTAGGTCTTGCCTTTCCAAACACAGGGTTTCAAATGACCTTAGGGCAGTGGCCAATAAATTAAGAGGAAGGACCTGGTCACAGGATAGATCAAAGTATAATTTATTCTTTGTTGTTACTTTCACATGGCATTGGATTAAAGCAAAACAGACTAGAAGCCTACTAAGTTTGGAGAGAATTTTTTGCTGACTTTGAGGGCAGCTGACATCGGCTAATGATTACTCAACCCTAAAAGCAATCCAAGGGTCCCTAAATCAGTATCAGCAGAAAGTGGGTTGTAAAAGCTGTGCAGCCCCCGGACAGGTATATTCTCCAAACTGAACTCAGAATTGACTATGAGAACAACGCACTAGGAAGTAGTGTGCAGAGAGCAGCTTCTCAGAGGGCAGAACCTGGTCTATCAAACTGGCTCACCAACACGTGTCGTCATTTGCAGGGCAACTCATTATTCTTGTCCAGTAGGATTTGATAATTACTGCAGAAGAACAACTCTAGGTGTTTCTTGGTGACCACCGCACCACCCAAGCAGCCTTAAACTTCTTACCTGTTTGACTTATTTTAAATGAGAAAAAAAATTTTTTTTTCTTTAGCCACTCAGGTGGTTTTTCTTGTAGTTGCAGCTGAACTTCATACTAATTAAATAAAATAAATTAATAGGAAAATAGACAACCCTTTCTAAATTTAGAAGGAAATTATCAGACATACAAATATGCTTACACATTCCCAAACACATGCAAAGGCCCCATAAAGGTCATGGAGTGAAATATGTTTTCAGTTGTAGCATATTACACGACAATAAATATTATGTATATAGAATATGACAACATAATAATGCATAATATGACTAACTTAAGGTCAAATACATCTCCCATTTCAAAAAAGTAACTCTATCAGAGTCCTTTTCAACATAAATCCCAATTCTATTATGAGTACAACTGATGCACCTGGAACAAAATTATTTGTAAAGGTTGAAAGTAAGAGAATAGAAAATAAAGCAACAGGTGAGATATTAATATCAGACAAATTTGATTCAGAACAAAAATTTTTTGGGAATTTCCTGGCAGTCCAGTGGTTAGGACTCCTCGCTTTCACTGCCGAGGGCGCGGGTTCAATCCCTGGTCGGGGAACTAAGATCCCACAAGCTGTGTGGCATAGCCAGAAAAAAAAAATTGTTCAACCATAAAAGATGGAAACCTTATAATACTAAAAAGAGCAATTCACAATGAATACATAACAGTCATAGGAAGTTCTGTGTCCCAGATTCACAGAGCATCAATTCATCAATTATACGATATAGCTACTGGTACACTCAGTGGAAAACCTATAACCTCAAATGGTTATATTAATAAACAGGAAAGAATCAAAATTAATTAGGCATCCAACTCGAGAAGTTAAGTCTCACATCGGGCTCCCCAGCCCAGGGATCCTGCACCAGGAAGACAAGCCCAGGGGTCCTGCACCCCCAGAACGTTTGGCTTTGAAGGCCAGCAGGGCTTACTTTTGGGAGAGCCGAGGGTTGTGGGAAATAGAGACTCCACTCATAAAGGACACACACAAAATCTCACCCTCTCCGGGACCCAGGGCAGAAGCAGTAATTTGAAAGGAGCCTGGGTCAGCTCCACCTGCTGATCTTGGAGAGCCTCCCGGGGAGGCAGGAGGTGACTGGAGTTCACCCTGAGAACATAGACACTGGCAGCAGTCACTGTGGGGAGCTCATTCTACCACAAGGATACTGGTGTTAGAAAAAGTCATTTTTGGAATCCTCTCTTTAGCTTATTAGCACCAGGACCCAGACCCACTCACCAGCCTGTCAGCACCAGTACTGAGACACCTGAGACCAAGCAATTTATCAGGCAGTGACACCCCTCCCCCACTACTGCCCCTACCAGCAGGCAGGCTTCTTGAGACATCCTGAGCCCACAGCTACCCTGGAACATGGCCCTGCCCACCAGAGGGCCCAGGACCTAGCCCCACACAACAGTGGGCCGGCACTAGTGCAGGGACCGCTAGGGCCCTGCAGCCAGAGACCCTGGGACCCAGCTCCATCCACCAGTGGGCAGGCACCATCCCCAGGACTCCTTGGGCTCCAGCCCTGCCCATCAGTGGGCTGACATACCAACCCTGGGATCCCCAGGGCCCTGCAGCCAGAGCCCCGGGACCGGGCTCCACCCAGCAGTGAGCTGACACTAGCCTGGGGACACCCTGGGCCTTGGCCCTGCCTACCAGCAGGCCAACATCAGCTCCTGGACCCCTGGGCCCTGCAGCCAGAGACCGTGGGACCCAGCTCCACCCACCAGAGGGTTGGTGCTAGCCCTGGGACAAGCCTTATCCCCCAGTGGACAGACCCGAGCCCTAGGACCACTGTAGCCCCACAACCTGCCTTGTCAGGACACAGCCCACTCACCAGGAGGCCAGTACCAGCACCCCTGGGACCCTGGCCCTGTCCATCAGCAAGCCAACACCAGCTCTGGGATTCCTGGACCCTATAGCTGGGACCCCAGGACCTGTCTGCCTTTCAGTGGTTGGCATTAGCCCCAGGATATGGCTTCATGCACCAGTAGGTGGGCACCAGCCCCAGGATCCCTTGGACATTGGTCCCACTGACAAGCAGGTGGACACCAACTCTGAGACATGTTGGACCCCTCAGCCATCTGCCCCAGGAACCAGCTCCACTCACCAGCAGGCCAACACTAGCTTTGGGACACCCCGGAACCCACAGCCAGCCATGTCAGGAACAAGCTCCACCCACCAGCAGTATGACACTAGATCTGAGAACCCTGGCTCTGCAATCACCCATTGTAGAACTTGGCTCAACTCACAGTGAAACAGCACTAGTCCTGGGACACCCTTGGTCTCTGCAGCCAGCTACCCCATGCCAACCACATCAGAAGGACTTGTGCAGTCAACATGGGGGGCACCCCTAGAGCATATAGCTCTGGTGACCAGAGGGGAGTGTGCTGCTGAAAGCATAGGACATTTCCCACAGAAGGCCATTTCTCTAAGGTTGGGAAATGCAACCAATCTACCAGATATGTAGAACTGAAAACAGCAAGTTAGGCAAAATGAGGCAACAGAGGAACATGTTGCAAACAAAGGAACAAGATAAAACCCCAGAATAAGAACTAAGTGAAGTGCAGATAGGCAATCTACCTGATATCAAACGCAATTGTGAAAAGCTGAAAGCATTTCCTCTAAGATCAGGAACAAAGGCAAGCATGCCCACTCTTGCCATTTTTATTCAACATAGTATCTAAAGTTCTAGGAACGGCAATCAGACAAGAGAAAGAAATAGAAGGAATCCAAACTGGAAAGGAAGAAGTAATACTGTCACTGTTTGCAGACGACATGATACTGTATATAGAAAGTCCTAAAGACGCCACCAAAAACTACCAGAACTCATCAACGAATTCGGTAAAGTTGCAGGATACAAAATTAATATACAGAAATCTGTTGCATTTCTATGCACTAACAATGAACTATCAGAAAGAGAAATTAAGGAAACAATCCCATTTACCATCACATAAAAAAGAATAAAATACCTAGGAATAAACCTACCTAAGGAAGCAAAAGACCTGTACTCAGAAAACTATAAGACACTGATGAAAGAAATTGAAGATGACTCAAACAGGTGGAAAGATATACTGTGTTTCTGGACTGGAAGCATCAATATGGTTAAAATGACCATACTACCCAAAGCAATCTACAAATTTAATGCAATCCCTATCACTAAGGAATGATAGGAATCATTCTGGAGGAATGGAGGAATCAGGATCCTTGACTTCAGACTATACTACAAAGCTACAGTCAACAAAAGAGTATGGTACTGGCACGAAAACAGACACATAGATCAATAGAACAGGATAGAGAGCCCAGAAATAAACCCACGCACCTATGATCATCTAATCTATGACTAAGGAGGCAAGAATATACAATGGAGAAAAGACGGTCTCTTCAATAAGTGGTGCTGGGAAAACTGGACAGCTACACGTAAAAGAATAAAATTGGAATGCAACTTCTTAACACGTTGATTGAAAGTCTTACCTGAGCAGGTAACTTTGGCTTCATCATAGTGATCACAACTAAGTCCACCCCATTGCCAATTCTTGCAGTCCCAAAGAGAAGTTTCATTTCCATTACAGCTGCTTAAAAACAGCCATGTGTTTGTTGCCTTAATTTTGGAATAAGCTTGATAGGATGTTTTGAGCGCAGATCCACATCCCAGCTGCCTGCAAACCACATCAGCTTGTTTCAGTCCCCAGCCTCTGTCACACACTTTCCCTATCAATTTCTGAATTTCCACCTCCACTGTCCCAGCACAGTGGCTGCCTCCACCTTTAAGTCTCAGTCCCAGATCTGATCCATCTGCAAAAGAAACATAAACTTAGGTTACAGATACATATGGAGGTTAGCTCCCAAAGGGTATTTTTAAAATCTTGTTCCTTCCCAAATACTGAGACACTGGAAATTCTGGCTTACCCATCTCCTGGCTTTTTGAAGAGCCAGTATAGACCATGAATTTTGTTAGAAATGGGATTACAGTTTCAAAACTTAATAAAAATTGTCAGTGGCTAAAAAATATGAGCAAATCAGATATAAAGAAAAGACCTATATCATTTTGTCTTTTGGAGCTCCAGGTAGATTTAGAATTTGAAGTGTGGTCCCTAATAGCAGTCGGAAAAATCATTATAGAAAATAAAGTCAGAGGACCCACCAAACTAGTCATATAAAGAATGTGTTAAAGATTCCTCACAACTGTAAAAGAATTCCCAACAAGGAAATTATTAGATATTTCTCTCTCTCACATCTCACACCTATTCCTACTCCTAAAGAACACAGGTCTGTCCTCCTCTGTTTTTCTTTTTGTTTTGTTTTGTTTTAACTTACCAGAACACGTCACACCAGCATCTTCATTATGATTGCAATAATGCTTTCCCCATTCTTGGTGTTTACATTGCCAGAGAGCAGACTCATGTCCATGGCAGGAAACACTGTCAAGCCAAATGTGTCCAATTCCTTCACTGGCGTTGACTCGACCAATGGCAGTGACGGCAGTTGGACATCCCAGTTGCTTACATGCCACAGCGGCATCGTTACTATCCCAGCCATCATCACACACTGTCCCCCATTCTCCTTGGAATTTCACTTCTAATCTTCCTGAACATTCAGTGACTCCATCTACCAGTCTCAGGCTCAGGTCTGCTCCCTCTGTAAGAGGGAAACAAAACAAGTCAGTGATAAAGAAACAAGAATGAAGGCACTCTAAACAGCTGTACCTGAGATGAGTTAAGGGGTAGATATAAGGAGAGATGGAGAAAACAGTGATATATTACCACTGAAAATCGTTAAAGATGGAAGGAGGAGTGGATCAGGCAAGAAGACAGGACTTTTTACGGATTGGAAGTTTGGGACTAGCAGATGCAAACTATTATATATAGAACGGGTAAACAACAAGGTCCTATTGTATAGCACAGAGAACTATATTCAATATCTTGTAATAAACCATAATGGAAAAGATCAATCAATCAATCAATAAAAATAAATAAAAAAAAAGAAGACAGGGCTTTTCACTATGGAGAGAATGCATTATAGGAAGAGTTCCTAACGGGAGGCCCAGGGACTGAAATTTATCTAGAGATTTGCTTGTTTGATCACCACAGATTTTTTGTTGGAATTGTTTGGTTTTTTCCCTTTTAAATATATATTTGCAGGTGTCTAGGTGGAACCTACACACTCCAGTTTGCCTCAATACTCAATACTCACTTTTGCCTCTGACTTCATAGCCTACCCAGACTACCTGGTTTGTATTACATGCCTGACCCCTTTCTGACCACTTCTGTGGTTTAAAAGCAAAGCAAAGAGAAAAGGGCCCTCACCATTACTACTTTCAACTTCCCCCAATCAATATTCCTCAAAGAACAGAACTTGATTCTAAGTAATATCCTATAATAAATAAATTGCTTTTTTCCTCAGGCAGTTTTGGTTTTTGTTGTCACAATTGCTGTTTATTGTGATTACTCAGCATGTATAAAACACACTGAGAAGAAACGTGCTGATTGGGGACCTAGAAAGATTTCGATGGGTAAAGGGAAACAGAAGGTACATACTGTGTTTTTTCTACGCCAAATCCCTTTCACTTTCTTCAGCTAACAGAATCCATCTTTTCTGTAGGAATCCCATTCTCTGTGGTTTAGACTATAGATGGTCACATTATTCAACAAGAAAAAAGCCAATTTGGGAATTCCCTGGCTGTCCAGTGGTTAGGACTTTCACTGCCGTGACCGGGCTTCGATCCCTGGTCGGGGAGCTAAGATCCCACAAGCCGCGCAGTGCTTGGATGGCGCCAACTGTACCTCCTGGATTTCCCAGTTTTCTGAGTCAGTATTCTCTCATTTTAAAGTTAGTCTGAATTGAATTTCCTTCATTTGAAAAAAAAATACCTGGTGAATACAGGGACATTTTTACCCTAGTTATAGTTTCCTAAATATTCCCTGGGGTTCAAGACTTACTAGGTCTTCTTCATACTCGGCACTCAAGTGAAGAAAGGAGAGTGACAGTCTTGTACATGCAAAGCCATGTCCCTGTGCCGTAATCAAGCGTGAAACATGAAAGTTTCTAGACAGACACAGTGCCTGCTCATAACATAGCACTAGCATAAATGAGGTTTTAATAGGAAACCAATTTTTTAATCATTTGATTCTGTGAATTTAAGAAAAGGTGGGTTTAAGAAAGGGTGGGTCAAAATGGCTAAAGAGGAGACTTTTGTAGGTTGAGGATGATAAGGGGGGTGCTCCAAAACATCCAGAAAGCAAAATTTTAACCTGTTTTTAACAGTTAACTTTTTTTTCTTTTTCTTTCTTTTTTTAGAGGGATGGGGGGAGTGCACTATTCTCTAAACACTTCCTTCTACCCTCATGACTTGGATCTCAATTTCACTGTCATCATTCCCCCCTAACCTATTTATCCTAATTACAGTTAAGGTAAAAATTCCACAGGTATCAGAACTGCATCCTGAAATTAGGTAATAATAAGGCGATAAAAGAAGCAGACTTCATTATGTTTTTAGGAGTTCAGCCTTTTGAGACTTTTGCCCCCTTTTTTTGTCCTCTCATGGAGAACAGAAAAAACACAGTCCAGTCCTTACCTAAGCAAATCACTCCAGCATCCTCAGCATGATCGCAATTATGCTTTCCCCATCCTTCATGTTTGCAGTTCCAGAGAGCTGACTCATTTCCATTGCATACAAGATCATCAAACCAGATTGGTCCAGAACCTTCTCCAAAATTAGCTGAACCAGAGAAACTGACAGCACTTCCACATTCAAGTTGTTTACAAACCACAGAAGCATGATCTATGTTGAAGTTATCGTCACACACAGTTCCCCACTGTCCTTGGAATTTGACCTCTATTCTTCCTGAGCACCGGTTTCCTCCATTCATCAGCCTCATCTCCAAATCAGATCCATCTAGAGCAGAGAAAAGACCAGAATTCAGAAGTAATATTTATTCAGAAGTGATTTTAGAAAATAATATTCCTCTAGTCACTTGAGATTTGATCCTATCCTTAAAAATGATGCTTCATTTTGGATGCTGCCCCTGTTCACATTTTGGATAATTTTAATCTTTTGAAAACCAACCAACGATTAATCTGTAAAAAAACTTTTACAGATTAAACTTTACTTTGTGTTTTGTTTTGTTTCCTTCCATTACTAAGGCATAATAAACACTTCTATGTAGAAATAGATACGTTTGCCTCAAAGTATTTATTTAAAAAGGTTGAAAAAATAAAATTTGTTCATACTACAAAGAAGCAAAAATGACAAACCAGTCATTTGTTGAACAGTTAAAATTTTATTTTAAACTTTTTTTATGACCATCAGTTTAGAGCATGAATGATTGCTTGAAGTTGAATTTGAAATTAGAAAACAGGAAAAAGCAAAAAAAAATGCATAAGCATGCATGATAGTTTGCAAAAGTGTTATACAAAAACATTAAACATTAGGACTTCCCTAGTAGCGCAGTGGTTAAGAATCTGCCTGCCAATGCAGGGGACACAGGTTTGAGCCCTGGTCTGGGAAGATTCCACATGCTGCGGAGCAACTAAGCCCGTGAGCCACAACTACTGAAGCTGCGTGCCACAGCTACTGAAGCCCGTGTGCCTAGAGCCCGTGCTCCACAGCAAGAGAAGCCACCGCAATGAGAAGCCCGTGCACTGCAACAAAGAGTAGTCCCTGCTCGCCCCAACTAGAGAAAAGCCCATGCACAGCAATGAAGACCCAATGCAGCCAAAAATAAATAAATAAATAAACAAATTTTTTAAAAAACATTAAAAATTGGGGAAAAAATTAATCAAGATTATTTCTTACCAATTTTTTCCTGAATCAAATCTTTCTTTTCCCTACCCCGAAGCACCTGCTACCATTTTTAGCAAAGAATGGCTTTTTCATAAAGAAAATTCTCTCTATACACTATCCTTAGATTTTCTATGATGACGAAAATACCTGAGAAAAAGAGACTTGGGATGAAATTTTGGGACACCTAAAAACCAGAAACTGTTTGTGGTTGAATAAAATGCTTAGAAGTTCTTTTTTGAAAAAGTAATTCAATTTTAAAAGCACTGAACTCCAGACAAGGACCTCCACCCAACAAGATTTTGTATCATGAATAATAATAATAGCTTACAATCAAAATATGCATATGCTGTTCCAAATGTATTACATATGCTATCTTCAGTCTTCACAACAACATTAAGCATTATGTGTCATCACCACTATCTCTACTTCCCAGATAAGCAAACTGAGCTTAAATAATTGACACAGGATCAAACACCCAGAAAACAGTAGAGACAGAATGTAAAAAAACACAAACAAACAAAACAACAATCTAGCACCAGAGTCTATCCTCTTTACTGTTATGCATGTGATAATAATAGAATTTCCCAATAATAGAATTTCCCAAGTAGATGCTCTGAGGATTGAGCATTGACCAGGGTAGAGAATCTCAGAAATACAGACTCTGAAATCTCAGAAATATGAACTCAGAAACCTCATGAAACTCATGAGTCCCTGAGTGGCTACACATCCCTTTCTATTATTACGCACCAGTTGGAGGTTTAGGTGTATAAACTTCAAAAACCAAGTTTGATTAATGTCATCCTTATATAAAGGATCCTTATGTAAAGGTATGAAAAACAGAACACGAGTTAAAACTACTACATTGATGTCTTAGCTTAAACAGTCAACTCTATAGACAGCAATAATTATACTAAGAGCCTGGCAAGATTTATTATCATTTTAAACTTTGCTGTAGATGTTTGATGTAGATGTTACAATTGTTATTTCTTATCTTTCCCTGCAAAATGATTAACAATAAAAGACAAGAAGAAGAGAAGAAGAAGCGGGAAGAGGAGAAGAATGGAGGAAGAGAAGGAAGAAGAAAGAGAAATGAGTTGTCTAGGTAATGAGAAGCAGTGAGCCACGAGGACACTAATGTTAATTTTTAGCACCTACTACCTACCAGTGTACCAGTAGCTTTACATGTATTATATCATTGGGTGCTCAGAAACTGAAGTTTAGAAAGATTTAGCAACTTGCTCAAAATAATAGCATTAATGAGCAGCTGAGCAATTTTCTAGATACTAGCCTCTGTTGCTCCCATTACACCACCATGCCTGGATAGAGATTAGTCCTATGTAAAATCAGTCCTATGGAGGAGATGATCTCTAATAGAAAGGCTGGGTGGTGATAAAGTTGCATAAAGGTCAATGACATGAGCAAAGAGAAATTGGAAGCCCAGGAATCTGAACTGGGTCAGAAACATGACCTTGGGATTTGTCAGCAGAAAGGTCTGGGCTATTGTAAGGGCAAGTGAGATGAAACTTATGAAATGTTTTATAAATTAAAACTAAAACTACCTTGTAATAGTAAATGAATAGCATTGTACAGTGGAAGAAGCAATTCTACTTTGCAAAACATCCTTCCTCCAACAAAAAAGGATTAGTGCTAAGAATATTTATTTCCTGATAGAGTAAGTTGATTATCAATTAATGGGCAAAAGGGTCATGATTTATGGGCCAATGCATGAAAGCAGCATTTTATGGGGAAAGGGGACAAGGAATTAACTTAGATATCATGATATTTTTATGTAGAAGTAGGAAGTTATAGTAGGATTACTCAATATGAAATTGAAGCTAGTCACTTCCTCATTGATTGTAGTATTCAGAATCTCTTTTGTTTTTTTTTTAAATATGGGCTTTGTCATGTGTTTTCTGGTCTTTTAGCAATGGATTGGGTAATTTTATACGTGGACTAGATTACTTACAGAAAACTGGCTCCTTTTAATTTTTAACCCATAGATTTTTTTTCACAAAACATTTCATGTTAAGGCTTGACTTATGCAAGTCTTACCTGAGCAGGTGATTCCAACATCCTGTTGGTGAGTACAGTTATGCTTTCCCCACCCATCATGTTTGCAATCCCAGAGAGTTGATTCATTCCCTCGACAAGAAACATGATCCATCCAAATGCGTCCAGAGCCTGCACTGGAATTAGCCCATCCAGTGGCTTTGATAACAGTTGGACATCCCAGCTGCCTACAAACAACGGAGACTGCGGACAAGCCCCAGCCATTATTACACACAGTTCCCCACTCCTCCTGGACTTTCACCTCCACTCTCCCAGAACACTTGTTTTCACCAGCTGTTAGCCTCAGCTCCTTGTCTGTTCCTCCTGTAACAATAAGTAAAGGCAGCAATTGGTCAAGATCCAAAGAGCAAGTAGAAAATTATTATTCTTTAGATTACTTATTTATTTTTCAAAGCCAGATTTGAGAAATATTTCTGGACCTATCCATGGTACAATAGGAGAATGTTATTTCATAGAAATTAAAAAAATAAATGTCAGTATCACAGGCTTCAAATTAAGCAGTGACATAAAACCAGTAAATCTGGGTAATCCAATACTGTATGGTATCTTTATTTAATGGCTGATATTCTTTATAACGTCAATTTATATATTCTCATGGATAGTTTACTATAAAAAAAGATATTACAAAATTTTATAGGGATAAGCTATGTAAGTTTCTCCAGAATCCTAAGATCAGTAGAAAGAAGGCTGAGGGTGAGGATGAAAAGACCAGTTGTAAGGAATTTAGTGCCTATTTCACACATATATGGAAAATACCATGAATTTTTAAAATGCTAGTTAAAATCTAACTGAAACTTATTGACTCAAATGGAAATTGAAATGGAGATATTTTCCTATTATCTTCTACTTTGAAACCATGAAGCATGTTTTTAGATGCTATTTAGCCTTCAGGAGAATTATTTGCTTTTTAGTGACTCTTGTCACAGTGGGCTAAGGTTGTGAGTAAATTTGACAATGTACTCACCAAGAGAACGGGTGACCAAACAGGCACTGAGAACTGAGACCACAGCAATAGTGAAGGGACTTAAGTGGGCAGAACATCTTCTAAATTCTGTGAAAAGACGAAAGAGAGCAAAAGTAGAGTCATCCCAAAAAGAGGCTTTGGAGGAGACAGACGGTTTCAGGGGTTTGAGGTTAACAAAGAAGGTCAAACCAAGACAGAATATCCTTCCCCCTAAATGGCAAGGCAGGCAGGAATTCGTACCCAGGATCATACAGCCTCAGTGAAGTAGCTTTGAAAATGTTCATGTTTATAGGCAATCTAGGGGCGAGGAATTAGAAGAGAGTTGGGGATGGAAAAAGCATTGCAAGATTGAGCCTTAAAACCTGGAAAACTGAAAAGGCATTGATGAAACTTAGAAGTGGGCAGTTCTCCCTTCAGGCACAGAGCAATATTCAACCACTGATACCCTCATCTCCAAGCCTACCTGATCCACATTATTAGATGGCAAGTTCCATGAGGGAATGAATTATATCTATCACGTTCACCAGTTTCACCAGTACCTGGCACAGTGCCTGCTAAATAGTAGTTGAACAATACATTGGAGTAAAAAGTGACAAAGTTCATATTTGAAAACCCCCACTATTGGGACTTATCTCCAAAAATAGCATAAAATGCTCTATCACTCAATTCTCCTTCTTACTCTCACCCAACAGTAATTTAAAAGTAAAAATGCTATGTAGTCACTCCTCTGCGATAACTCACTAAACTGTGCATTTATGACCTATGCTTTCATGTGGTATGTTATACCTCAGTCTAAAAGCTTGAAAAAAAAGAGTAAGAATGCTAAATAAGTTTAATGCATCCACATAGGTCACGAAGTAGATTTCAACACTCAGGGGTGTTATTCTAAATGTCCTCTAGGGAATCAACTTTCAATCAATATGCATTCCTACTTGTTCTATTTTTCTAACAACTGTTAGTTTCAAACTCAATACAATTCAGTTAATTTTAGTTCCTTACTTAATTGCACCTCAGCAGTTTTACAGACTTGACACCAAATCTAATCCTTATCTCACATCTTCAATTTAGAATCTGTGGAAGATAAAAGGTACTGCCTTATAGGCTTATTGCCCTTTTCCTATAACTTACCCTCCTGATGCCCATCACTATTAAACCAGATCCACTGACTGCCAGAATATTGCTATACTCCATTAAAGGGTAAATAGAACAAATGAGAAGCTTTTACCAGTAGATCCAGAGTTTTCATGTAGCACCATTCTGAGTTTGTCCATTCCAAAGTTTTATGATATTTAAATCTTCTTGTATTATTCCCTAGGAATGGTCTCCTAAAGAAGACGACCACTAAGAATTCTAAAAATCATTTCACATCCACAAAAAAACAGAAAGACTTCATGATGGAGGTGGAGTCAACCAGAAAAGGGAAGTAATTAAAAGAGGGAGGTTCTTTTTCGTGCTGATGTTTTCTTCCATTTGGGACATGAAACAACCAAAGAAAACTGAGAAACACTCACTACAGATTTATAAAAATTAAAGGGGAAATATTGACTCATATACTGTTGTTATTGAATTGAATATTTTAAATTTCTGCACTTTGTTTTGGACTAATATATTAGAAGCATAAAATAGCTATTGTTTTGTAGTTAAATTATGTCAAAAAATTAAAGTAAAATAGGCAAAATATAATTAAATCACAAAAGCTTGAGTGTTATAACAACTTTTAATATTATTTGCATAATCAAATGTGTCTAATGAATAATTTTGGGCAGATTAGCTATAGACAGCATTTGCATTTCTTTTCTTTTTTAAAATTTTTATTGGAGTATAGTTGACTTACAATGTTGTGTTAGTTTCAGGTGTACAGCAAAGTGAATAAGTTATAAATATGCATATGTCCACTCTTTTTTAGAGTATTTTCCTGTATAGGTCATTATGGAGTATTGAGAAAAGTTCCCTGTGCTCTACAGTAGGTCCTTATTTGTTATCTATTTTTTATATAGCACTGTGTGTATGTCAATCCCAATCTGCCAGTTTGTCCTTCTCCCTCCCCCCACCCCCACTTTCCTCTCTGGTAGCCATAAGTTTGTTTTCTACATCTGTGACTCTATTTCTGTTTTGTAAATAAGTTCATTTGTACCATTTTTTTAGATTCCACAAATAAGCGATGTCATATGATATTTGTCTTTCTCTGTCTGACTTACTTCACTCAGCATGACAATCTCTAGGTCCATCCATGTTGCTGCAAATGGCATTATTTCATTCCTTTTTCTTTTCTAATGGGATGAAGAGCAGCAATAAAATTAGCCAAGACTGTTACAAATTCTACAAATTGTGAAATAAAAATTTACAAGATTTGATTTTAGCTCTAAATAAGTCAAATTCAAGTAAGAGAAATACATCTAATAGCAATAATAAACATAGTTTCAAAGCACAGTGTGAAAAATAAAGAAAGAACTAGTCATACCAACTAGAAGACAGGAACAAACAGTTAGAAAAGTCTTTTCTGTGATAAGATGCTTAAATTGTGTCCTAAAGTATGAGAAGCACTTTGCTAAAAGGAAAAAAGAGAAAGGGATTTAAGGTATAAGAAACAAAAAAAATAGAAATAAAGAGAAATAAAGACAATTCTCACTGGTTTTTTTCTGCATTAGGAATAAAGGAGGTTGAATAGTATTTTTTTTCCTAACTTTTATTTTATACTGACGTATAGCCGATTTACAATGTTGTGTTAGTTTCAGGTGTACAGCAAAGTGATTCAGTTATACATATACATATATCTATTCTTTTTCAGATTCTTTTCCCATATAGGTTACTACAAAGTATTGAATAGTGTTCCACGTGCTATACAGTAGGTCCTTGTTGATTATCTATTTTATATATAATAGTGTTTATATGTTAATCCCAACCTCCTACTTTATCCCTACCTCCCCCAACTTGTCCTTTTGGTAACCATAAGTTTGTTTTCTATGTCTGTGAGCCTATTTCTGTTTTGTAAATAAGTTCATTTGTACCATTCTTTTTAGATTCCACATATAAACCATATCATATGACATTTGTCTTTCTCTGACTTCACTTTCTATGATAATCTCCAGGTCCATCCATGTTGCTGCAAATGGCATTATTTCATTCTTTTTTATGGCTGAGTAATATTCCATAGTATATAAGTACCACATCTTCTTTATCCATTTATCTGTTGGTGGACATTTAGGTTGCTTCCATGTCTTGGCTATTGTAAACAGTATTGCAATAAATATTGGGGTGCATGTATCCTTTTGAACCATGGTTTTCTCAAGATATATGCCCAGGAGTGGGATTGCTGGATCATGGTGGCTCTGTTTTTTTAAGGAACCTCCATACTGTTCTCCACAGTGGCTGTACCAATTTACATTCCCACCAACAGCATAGGAGGGTTCCCTTTCTCCACACCCTCTTCAGCATTTATTGTCTGCAGACTTTTTGATGATGGCCATTCTGACTGGTGTGAGGTGATATTTCATTGTGGTTTTAATTTGCATTTTTCTAATAATTGTGAAGTTGAGCATCTTTTCTTGTGCCTGTTGGCCATCTGTATGTCTTCTTTGGAGAAATGTCTATTTAGGTCTTCTGCCCATTTTTAAATCAGGTTGTTTTGTTTTTTTTTTTTGATGTTGAGCTGCAAGAGCTGTTTATATATTTTGGATATTAACCCCTTGTTGGTCATGTTATTTGCAAATATTTTCTCCCATTCAGTAGGTTGCCTTTTTGTTTTGTTGATGGTTTCCTTGGCTGTGCAAAAGCTTTTAAGTTTAATTAGGTCCCATTAGTTTATTTTTATTTCCATTACTCTAGGAGATAGATCAAAGAAGATATTGCTGCGATTTATATCAAAGAGTGTTCTGCCTACGTTTTTCTCTAAGAGTTTTATAGTATCCAGTCTTACATGTAGGTCTTTAATCAATTTTGAGTTTATTTTTTATATATGGTGTTAGAGAGTGTTCTAACTTTATTCTTTTACAAGAATTTACCTGCTCAGGTAAGACTTTCAATCAATGTCTTAAGAAGTTGCATTCCAATTTTATTCTTTTACATGTAGCTGTCCAGTTTTCCCAGCACCACTTATTAAAGAGACTGTCTTTTCTCCATTGTATAATCTTGCCTCCTTTGTCATAGATTACTTGATCATAGGTGTGTGGGTTTATTTCTGGGCTTTCTGTCCTGTTCCATTGATCTACATTTCTGTTTTTGTACCAGTACCATACTGTTTTGATTACAGTAGCTTTATAGTATAGTCTGAAGTCAGGGAGCCTGACTCCTCCAGCTGCATTTTTCTTTCTCAAGATTGCTTTGGCTATTCGGGGTCTTTTGTGTTTCCATACAAATTTTAAGATTTTTTGTTTCACTTTAAAAAGCTGAAATAATTCATCACCAGTAGACCCACACCACAAGAAATGTTAATGGAAGTCTTTCAGGCAGAATAAAAATGGTATTAGATAGAAATATGGTTCAACACAAGGAATGTAGAACACCAGAAATGCTAACTACATAGGTAAATATGTGGTTTTTATCATTATTTATTTTTTAAAATAATTGATTGTTTAAACAAGAATAACAGCTATACAAGGTGAGCTTATAACATGTAAAAGGAAAATGTATGAAAATAATAACACAAAGGATGAAAACACAAATGAAAGAATATTATTATAAAGTTTATTTATCCTGTGTAAAGTAGTCAAAGGCAGACTATGGTGAGCTAAAATCGTATACTATAAACCTAAAGCAGCCACTAAGATAATAAAACAGAGTTATAGCTAACAAGCCAATAAAGTAGATAATATGAGATCATAAAAAGTATTTAATTAATCCAAAAGAAGGTGTAAAAGAGAGGGAAAATGAACAAAGAATAGATTGGAGAAGTAGAAAATAAAGAGCAAGATAGTAGATTTGTACCCAACTGTATCTATAATCCCATTAAATGTAAATAGAGCACACCCAATTAAAAGGCTGAAATTGGCAGACTGGATTAAAAATCAAAATTCAACTATATAATGTCTAAATAATATAAAGAAAAAGTAGAATAAAAGTAAAAGATTGGAAAAAGACATGCCATGCTAACACCAATTTAAAGGAAGACAGAGTGACTATGTTAAAATTAGCACAAAGTGATTTCAGAGAATAAATATGTCCAGAAATAAAGAAAATCATTTCATAATGATAAATGGTGCATTTATCAAGAGTGCATATCAATCCTAAATGTTTGTGAAATTAACATCAGAGCTTCAAAATCCATGAAGCAAAAACTTATAAAACTACAAGGAGAAATAGAAAATCCAGAATTATAGTAGGATATTTCAAAATCTCTCTCAACAATTTGTAAAACAAGTAGGCAGAAAATCAGTAGGAATAGAACTGAACAACACTATCAATCAACATAACCTGAACACATATATAGAATATTTCTTCCTATAACAACAGAACTTACATTCTTTTCAAGTGCATACAGAACATTTCCTAAGATAGATAATGTTTGGGGGCATAAATAAATTCTCAACAAATTAAAGTAATTCAAATCATACAAAACATCTTCTCTGATCACAATGGGAGTAGAAATCAATAACAGTAATATCTCTGGAAAACCTCAAATATTTGGAAACAAAAATAGCTCACTTTTAATAATCCAATGGTCAAAGAAGAAATCCATTATGAGTTTATTTTTCTGTATAGTGTTAGGGAATGTTCTAATTTCATTCTTTTACATGTAGCTGTCCAGTTTTCCCAGCACCACTTATTGAAGAGGCTGTCTTTTCTCCATTGTATATTCTTGCCTCCTTTATCAAAAATAAGGTGACCACAGGTGCATGGGTTTATCTCTGGGCTTTCTATCCTGTTCCATTGATCTACATTTCTGTTTTTGTCCCAGTACCATACTCTCTTGATTACTGTAGCTTTGTAGTATAGTCTGAAATCATGGAGCATGATTCCTCCAGCTCTGTTTTTCTTTCTCAAGATTGCTTTGGCTATTCAGCGTCTTTTGTTTTTCCATACAAATTGTGAAATTTTTTGTTCCAGTTCTGTGAAAAATGCCATTGGTAGTTTGATAGGGATTGCATTGAATCTGTAGACTGCTTTGGCTAGTATAGTCATTTTCACAATGTTGATTCTTCCAATCCAAGAGCATGGTATATCTCTCCATCTGTTTGTATCGTCTTTGATTTCTTTCACCAGTGTCTTATTGTTTTCTGCATACAGGTCTTTTGTCTCCTTAAGTAGGTTTATTCCTAGGTATTTTATTCTTTTTGTTGCAATGGTAAATGGGAGTGTTTCCTTAATTTCTCTTTCAGATTTTTCATCGTTAGTGTATAGGAATACAAGAGATTTCTGTGCATTAATTTTGTATCCTGCTACTTTACCAAATTCATTGATTAGCTCTAGTAGTTTTCTGGTAGCATCTTTAGGATTCTCTATGTGTAGTATCATGTCATCTGCAAACAGTGACTGCTTTACTTCTTCTTTTCTGATTTGGATTCCTTTTATTTCATTTTCTTCTCTGATTGCTGTGGCTAAAACTTCCAAAACTATGTTGAATAACAGTGGTGAGAGTGGACAACCTTGTCTTGTGCCTGATCTTAGTGGAAATGGTTTCAGTTTTTCACCACTGAGAACAATGTTGGCTGTGGGTTTGTCATATATGGCATTTATTATGTTGAGGTAAGTTCCCTCTATGCTTTCTTTCTGGAGGGTTTTTATCATAAATGGGTGTTGAATTTTGTCAAAAGCTTTTTCTGCATCTATTAGATGATCTCATGGTTTTTATTCTTCAATTTGTTAATATGGTGTATTACACTGATAGATTTGCATATATTGAAGAATCCTTGCATCCCTGGGATAAACCCCACTTGATCATGGTGTATGATCCTTTTAATGTGCTGTTGGGTTCAAAAAGAAAAAATCAAAGAAGAAATTAGAAAATATTTAGGAATGAATAAAAATGAAAACACAACACATCAAAATTTGTGGGATGTCACTAAAACAGTACTTAAGGGGAAATTTATGGCACTAAACACCTATATTAAAAAAGAAGAAAGGTCTCAATTAATAGCATCAATTTAAGAAACTAGAAAAAGAAGAGAAAATTCAACCCAGTAAGTAGAAGATAGAAATTACTAAAGATCAAAGCTGAAATCAATGAGATAAAGAACAGAAAAATAGAGAATATAAATGAAACCCAAACCTGGTTCTCTGAGAATGCAAATAAAATGGTTAGAACTAAAACTAGCCTGATTAGGAAAAAGAAAGGCACAAATTGCCAATATTAAGAATGGGAATCACTGGAAATTCTACAGAATTAAATGAAAGTAAGGGTATAGTATAAATTAGTATAAATACTCTTTGCCAATAAATTGACAGTTTATATCGAATGGACAAATTCCTTAAAAAGCACAAACTACAAAAGACCACTGAAGAAGAAACAACCTGAAAAAATATAAACATACATCTAATACATATATATGTATATGCATTAAACTTACTAAAAATCTTCCCACAATGAATATTCCAATTCCCATTGGCTTCACTTGTAAATTCTAACAAATATTTAAGGAAAAAAAAAAATACCAATTCTAAACAAACATTTCCAGAAAATAAAAAGTAGTGACTACTTTCCTACATGTTCTATGAGGCCAATATGACTTGATATCAAAACCAGAAAAAGACATTATAAGGAAGGAAAATTACATATGAATATCTCTCAAAAACATATATGCAAAACTCTAAACAAAATGTTAGCAAATAAAATCTAACAATTTATAAAATGATAATATATCATGACCAAGCAGGGTTCATCCCAAAAATGTAAGGTTAATTTAACATTCAAAAATCATTATACACAACTCATTATATTAAGACACTTAAACAGAAAAATAATTCAATCAACTTGATAGATGTAAAAAAGCCTTTCACAAAGTGTTATATCAATTCCCAATAAAAACTCTTAGTGAACTAGGTACATAAAGGGCACCTATGAAAAACCTACAGCTAAAATCATATTTAATGCTGAGAGACTGAATGCTTTCTCCTTAAGATCAAAAGACAAAAATGTTCATTTTAATCATTTCTATTCAGCATGGTACTGGAGATACTAACCAGTACAATCAGTCAAGGTAAAGAAATAAAAGCATCCATATTGAAAAGGAAGTAAAACAGTCTTGTTTTGCAGATGACACAATCGTCTGTGTAGGACGATTACAATCTAATAGAATAGACTCTAATAGAATCTACAAAAAGACTACTAGAACTAGTAATTGAGTTTAGCAGGGTTGCAGGATAAATGATCAATATACAAAAATCAAGCAACAAAAAAATCAGAAATTAAAATTGAAAAAATAAATTCCATTTGTAGTAGTATCAAAATTATACAAAATATTTAGGAATAAATTCGACCAAAAATGTGAAAGTCCTATACACTCTAAACTACACAATATTACTGAAAGAAATTAAAGAAGACTTAAATAATTCGAGAGGTATACTGCGTTCTTGGGTTAGAAGATATTATTAAGATTTCAATGCTTCTCAATTCGATTTCTAAATTCAATGTAACTGGAACCAATATCCCAGTGAGCATTTTTTCATAAAAACTGGAAAATTGATTTTAAATTTTATTTGGAACTGCAAAGGGTCTAGAATAGCCATAACAAATTTGAAAGTGATGAACACGTTGGAGGATTAACACTAGCCTATTTCAAGACTTTTTTATAAAACTGCCATAATGAAGACACTGTTGTATTAGCATAACCAACACATATATGGATGACTGATTTTTGACAAAGTATATAATATTGTCAACAAATGGTGCTGAACAATTGGCTATCCATATGCAGTAATGTAAATTTCAATCCTTAAACCATATACAAAAATTAACTTAAAAGAGATCATAGACATAAATATGAAACCTAAAACTACACAACTTTTAAAAGAAAACAGAGGAGAAAATTCCCGTGACCTTAGGTTAGGCAAAGGCTTCCTAGATACAATATCAAAAGCATGAGTCATAAAACAACAATTTGATAAATTGCACATCATCAAAATTAAAAAGTTTTGCTCTTTAAAAGTCACAAAAGAATGAAAGACAAGCCACAGACTGGGAGAAGTATTTGCCAATCATGTATCTGATAAAGGACTTGTCCTCTAAATTCATAAAAAATTCTCAAAACTCAATCATAGGAAAACAACCAACCTTATTTTTAAAATAAGCAAGAAATTTGTACAGACACTTCGCCAAAGAATGTACAGGATGACAAAAAGCACTCGGAAAGATTCGAAACACCATTAGTCCATAAGGAAATGCAAATTATCAATAAACCCACAATGAGATACAACTACATACCTAATAGACTGTTTTAAATTACAAAGACTGACTACATAAAATGTTGCTGAGGATGTTAAGGATCTAGAACTCTCCTACAGTCTTAATGGAATTTAAATGATGTAAGCACTTTCAAAAATAATTTGGCAATTATTTTTTGAACACTAAACAAATTTCTAAGGTTTTACTTAAGAGAAATGGTAACATATATCCATTTAGTGACCTGTACATGAATGTTTGCACCAGTTTTTTTTGTAATGGGCAAAAACTAGAAACAAACCAAATGTCCTTCAACTGGTAAATGGGTGAACGAACAGTGAGACTACTACTCAGCATTACAAAGGAATGAACTGTTGATACGTGTTACAACAGCAATGAATCTTATACTTTGCGATCTTATTTATATAGAATTCTGGAAAATGCAAACTAATCTATTGTGTCTGGAAGGAGTGGTTGCTTAGGGATAGATTGGGAAGGGTGAAAAGGAGGGATTACACCAAGGGGTAAAAATGACACAACTTTCGGAGGGTAATTGATATGTTCATCGTCTTGATTGTGTTGATAGTTTCACAGGTACACACCTGTTTATCAAAAATAAAAAATTGAACACTTTAAGTATGTGCAGCGTAGTGTATATCAATTTTACCTCAATAAAGCTGTTTAGAAAATCTTAGTGAGCTTTTTTTTTTTTAAATAAATTTATTTATTTATTTATTTTTGGCTGCATTGGGGCTTTGTTGCGGTGCGCAGACTTCCCATTGTGGTGGCTTTTCTCGTTGTGGAGCATGGGCTCTAGGCGCGCAGGCTTCAGTAGTTGCGGCACACAGGCTTAGTTGTTCTGCAAGAGGCACGCAGGCTTCAGTAGTTGTGGCGCACGGGATTCGTTGCTTTGCGGCATGTGTGATCTTCCCGGACCGAGGCTCGGACCCGCATCCCCTGCATTGGCAGGCGGATTCTTAACCACTGCGCCAACAGAGAAGTCGCATTGAATGCTTTTTGATGGAGGATAAAGAAAAGGGAAAACTCTAGCATTAGCCCCATCTTTCAGGTTTACACCAATACATGGTGCAAGGCAAACCCTTCAATGAGAGCCATTTTGGGGAAAACTGAAGATGTGAAAAATTTTGAGTGCACCTGAAAGTTAGAAGATAATTTGGCAGGAAAACTTTTATATTTTTATATGGGCTTGTGCATGGCAAAAGGAAGAAGGAACAGGAATAGAGAAAGAGGTGGTACCAGATTTTGGAACTCATTTTGGATTTTGGAACAGATTTTGGGCTTGTTAGCAAAGTCCTTGTGTCCATTCTCCCATTTATTCCTTCTCTAAATGAAGTCATTAGCTTTGTTAGAATCACCTAGTGTTTTTATAATGAAATAAACTTCTGTATTGCTGTTTTAAAAAATCTCTACATACAAATTGCAGATTTATAGTATTATTATACAAATCATGGAACACACCCATGCCTTACTCAGTCTTCCACCACCCAATTGTTGAGAATATCTGTGTTCTCTTTCTAATTTGCCTGAGTTATAGTCTCTTTGTAATGCTGATCAATTTTTCTTTTTTTAGGCGCTACCAATCACTGAATAAACAGTCCATTAATTATCTAGTCTTCTGTTGCAGTTCATGAAGAATGGTCATCTAGACCTAACTATCCTTTGTGATAGAGTGCCAGGACTCCCTTGGTTTCAAATTCTTCAACTATTATTTTTCAGCTTTCCTTGAAAGTTCTTTGTCCCTCATATCTGATTTTTTTTTCCCTCAAAACCCCAGAGCGCAATGTGTTCTGACTCCTTTGTGCTCTTCACTTTAATTAACTCAATATTGTCCTTTTTCTCAGATTATTTTCCCTAATATTCTAGCACATTGAGTACAAATTTAAGCTTCACACTTGCAAACTCATCATTTACGCTGAACATATAAAGTGTGGATGTTGGCATAATGTGATGCTTGTTGTGTACAAATAGTGCATTACAGGCTGCTTATTGACAAATAGTTGGCTTTGATTCCATCATACACCGATTTTCTTTTCCCCCAATTCTAGTAAATGGACTTCTGCTTTTGTTCATGCCTTGTGATAGTTTTTGTCATGTACCAGTTCCAGTAATTTGTTCCAGATGATCCACTTATGCTTCACTTACTATCTTGACTTCCTCTCCAAATCAATGAGTGCTTCAAAACTGGGGGTCCTGCCTTCCAACAGATATTTATGAGACAAAAGCAATATGTTGTCTTTGTACCATTTTATCACCAGCCACAGACTGGATATCTTTCTCTCTACTCCATCCAACAATTGCCATGGCTAACCTACCTAATATCACACTTTTATGGTTTACAACTGGCCTAGATTACACCCATATTGAGTATAAATTATTTTTCTCTACCAAGTAACGTTATGGATGCCCCTCCATGTTCACGATCCCCTTGAAAACTATCATTTGCTTAGCCTTGCATTTGTTCTTTAAGCTAGTCAAACACAACTACACTTTTTGTACACAGCAGTTATTGAATACGTTATGGATAATCTGACACTGACCTTTCTTCTTGTTCTCAATCTGTTCTTGCTCTTTTCCCACCACACATCCTGTAATATAAACTCTTTGCTTTAACTCTAGACTCTGATCTATTCCTGGTAGCTGAGATTTCATGTTCGTACTTGACATTCCTCAGCATTTGATATTTGAGTTTCCCAATATTCTTCAGCAAAGACTTGCAATTCCAGCTTTTCCTTTTTAAGAGTTCTTTGTGAGAAAGCAGTTTTTGTTCACAATTTGCTTTTCCTTTCACCCAGCTAAACTCAATACAATATGGTTTCCACTCCATATTTTATATTTTTGCATTTAATAAACAAATATATTTAAACATCTACTTGTATTAAATACTGTTAGTTTCTTGGGATACATTAGGAATTCATTCATTCAAGGCATCTCATTTCATTGAGCATATAGTCTAGGAGGGATGATAGACATAAACATAAGCAAATAAATTGTTCTATGTGATATAGAGGGCAAGAACATAGCAAGTGGACTTAACCTCTTACAACCAATTCTAGAGGGTTTGTATGACATCCAGGGGAAAGTGTCCTATAAGGTGAGCTCTGAAGGATGAGTTATATACCTACCATAAGAGAGAAGAAGGTTCTCCAGGCAGAAGGGAAAGCATGTTTCTAGTTCATGAGGTAAGAAATAGACTGTTGCATTGAAGGAGTTACAAATGCAGTATGGCTGCAACATAGAAACTGAGGATGAGATTGGCATTTGATGAGTTTAGAGGCAGGGCAGGGAAAGATCTCACAGAACACTCAAAGCCATGTTAAGAACTTTTTCTTAAGGGCATAAAGAAGATCCTGAGTGGTAGCCAACAAGATAGTAATATGGTCAAATTTCTATTTTCAACAATTACTCTGGCTACATTATAAAAAGAGCTTGCAAAAGGACAAAAGTAGATGTAATAATGCAAGATAGGAGGCTTTAATGATGCTCAGTAATAAATGACATATGGTATGGATGTTGGATGTAGTGGTGGGTTCAACAGCATTTCATTATTCCTAGAAATAAATGACTGACTGACTAAATAAATAAGGTGTACACATGTACGCATAATGACAATGTGCCATAGCTCAAGGATATCAGTGATTCTATTATGTCTTCTTGAGGTCCAAGA
Organism: Eubalaena glacialis; assembly: GCF_028564815.1. Lineage (NCBI taxonomy): Eukaryota > Metazoa > Chordata > Mammalia > Artiodactyla > Balaenidae > Eubalaena > Eubalaena glacialis. The sequence goes on along the minus strand of NC_083726.1, from coordinate 110,178,684 downwards.
AGAGAGGGAGAAAAAAACACGTGGATATGGGCAAAATACATTCTGGTAGTCTAAAAGATAAACTTTGATGATTGATGGTGAAGGGGTGAAAGAATTCAAGATTATGGATTGCACAACAGATAAGGTTATCATTAACTTTGATAAAGACACTGGATGGAAAAAGGGCAGATTTGGAATGAAAGGTAGCAAGTTCAAAATTGGGCATGTGACATTTGAAATCTCTTTGAAACATCCAAGAGCAGGCAATAAGTAAACAATACATGTGCAATTAAGAATCATGGAGGAGAAATCTGGACTGGAGATGTAAGCTTGAGAGTATGCAGATGGCAATTGAAGACACAGAAATCAAAGAGGTCACTTGCCACAAGAGTATGGGTAACCCTGAGAAAACCATAATTCACAAAGAGTCATGTACCAAAATATTCATTGCAGCTCTGTTTACAATAGCCAGGACATGGAAGCAACCTAGGTGTCCATCATCGGATGAATGGATAAAGAAGATGTGGCACATATATACAATGGAATATTACTCAGCCATAAAAAGAAATGAAATGGAGGTGTTTGTAATGAGGTGGATGGAGTTAGAGTCTGTCATACAGAGTGAAGTAAGTCAGAAAGAGAAAAACAAATACAGTATGCTAACACATATATATGGAATCTAAGGGAAAAAAAAAAAAAAAAAAAAAAGAGGTCATGAAGAACCTAGTGGCAAGATGGGAATAAAGACACAGACCTACTAGAGAATGGACTTCAGGATATGGGGAGGGGGAGGGGTGAGATGTGACAGGGTGAGAGAGTGTCATGGACATATATACACTACCAAATGTAAAATAGATAACTAGTGGGAAGCAGCCTCATAGCACAGGGAGATCAGCTCGGTGCTTTGTGACCACCTAGAGGGGTGGGATAGGGAGGGTGGGAGGGAGGGAGATGCAAGAGGGAAGAGATATGGCAACATATGTATATGTGTAACTGATTCTCTTTGTTGTAAAGCAGAAGCTAGCACACCATTGTAAAGCAATTATACTTCAATAAAGATGTTTAAAAAAAAAAAAAAAAAAAAAAAAAAAAAAAAAAGAGTATGGGTAATGATGAACATACAAGAAACTCCAGTATGGAGTGGTTAAATAAAGCAGAAAAAGTTTTCAAAGAAAAAGAGAGGAGAAATGTTCAGGTATATATGAGAAAATCCTGGAGAATGAAACACTATACTCAAGAAAATAAAATATTAGAAACAAACAAACAAAAAGAAAATAGTCCATGTGTCAAATAATGTTGACATATCAAATAAAATGAGGACTGGCAAGAGTTTTTTGATTTGTGATGTAGAGGTCAATAAGGAATTTGGTGAGAAGCACTTCAGTGAAGTGATTTTTTTTTTCTGTGAAATATGAGAAAGTGACATAGCACAGATTGTGGTAGAATGAGCCTAATGACAGAACTGAGAGCCCAGGTGAGGACTGAGATCATTTAAAATGGTTCCTATCTCTTCATTCTTTTCAGCAGTGATCACAGCCAGGGGAGATAAGCTAGGGCAGAACAAAATCCAACGACAATGTCTCTCTGGGTCACCCACTCAGAACTTCCCCACCACTGTGTAACAATTCATCATTCTTACTAATCTCAGAAGCAATTACACTGCAATCCTACAAGAAAGGGGCCACTTCCCATTATTCCCATCCCACTTTTTTTTTTCCACCAGACCATTGTGTAAATATTTTCTTCTAGCCCCTGTGAAAACATTCTAAAGAAATGTGATAGATGACAATTCTCTTATTCTGCAACTGGCCACTGCAATTTCCAGGAACAGATACAGTAAAAGTTTGACTGAAAGGAGAGTTAAAGGTTAGTGGTTTCAAAAAGAGGAATAATATGTATCTTGAAGGAACATAAAAAAGTTCAACTTGTATTGTCTTAGAAATTAGACAAGAAAGATAATTTTTTACTTAACTTGACACCAGACAAGTGAAGAGAAAAAAAACAGCAATGCAGAGCAGATGAAAGCCCTACAGGGTTGCTAATTTCAGTACTCTATTGACATAGCACATGCATATATGGCTCCAAGAAACAAGAAACGATTTATGGATTTAACCAATCCCCTTTCCTGAGAAGTAAAGGGAATCACCGTCAACATGAGTGTGAATTCGGGACCTTCTCGGTTGAACTGATAAGAGGAGAAAGGAGAAGTGTGAGCCCTGCTATTCTGCTACAGTACCTGAAAGTTCATTCAAGTTTCTTGCATCTTAAAAAACACCTTTTTAAATCTTCCTGCATATTTGAGGTTTATATTTGGCACTGCAACACTGTAAATCTTAGTTCTCAGTATGTGAGAAACATATTCTAGAATGTTTTGACTGTTTACTTTTATTTTTAATTTAGAAAAATAGTTCCACTGATTTTTATTTGCTTTTTCTCTGATTTCAACCCCTTTCAAAAGTTTTCCAATCATACATGAATTTTTACCTTCTAGTCACTTTTTGCCAAAGCATTTCCTACAATTTACTTTATGACTATGTAAGAAATACATTTCAACAGTTTTTACTAGAATTACTTTCAGATGTTGAAAATTTCACCTTTGGGTGAGAAGATATTTATAAAATTTAACCATCTGGATCAAACGATTATTGAAATATGTGTCAAAATTTACTTCTTCAAACGTAAGAGTAAAATATGTATGCACAGAAAGCAACTTGACCTAGGGGAAAACTATATCTGAATTATGAACTATTATGGTGAAAAAACTTAATGAGATGATTCTTAGACAAAAACGCAAACATCGTATCAGAGAGTAATAACATATGAGCTCATTAAGATCTGTTAATAATCAATCTAGCAGAAATTTCTTTACCAAATAAATAGGTAATAGCATGTGGAACTCCCAGGAAAGGTAAAGAAAAACATAGTTCTAAAAATGTCAAGATTTGGGAATGAAATACTAGGTAAAACTGTGTCATTAAGGCCCATAAGGAAAATTGCAAGAGATAGAAAAATATCAATAGACATGTAGAATATGAATCTTAGAATAAATTATCAAAAACAAAATTTAGTTTAACAAAACAAGTCACAGGATAAAGCTAAAAACCACTCCAATGTAAGTAATTTTTTTGAGCTTGGCACATAATACTGGGCACGAAATGAAAATATGTTTACTGAGTAAATGAATAAAAGAATATATTGTAGTTTCAAAATATTTTGTTTAAAAGTTTTTTTTATACAATCTCTCATTTGAGTCTTGTTCTAAGATAATGTCTGAGTAGGCCATGGAGAAAATTTTCATTTAATGGATCTATTAGTCCATGTAATTTAGTTAATGCAGCTCACTGTATGCCAGAATGTGTCATAAGTGCAAAATAAAAATAAATATGATCCCTGCCCTCGAAGAATTTACTATCTAATTTAGAACTTAGAGAGTTACCAAAAAAAGTCTTATGAGAGCATTAAAAAATCGGAACTTATTAACTCTGCTCTTGGTACTCGGAGGTTCAAAACAAATTCCAGTCCAATAATATAAGATAACCCTATTTTAAATAATTATATGAGTAAATAAGTAATAAAATGGAAGAAAATGGAAAATATTTATGCTGAGGATATTATTATATTAGAAGTTGACCCCAGAGACCCTCCCAGATAGTAGAATTTCACTGCATTTCTAAAAGTGTCTTCTGAGCTGGATGCTTTGGCTTTCACAGCTGGATTATTTTGTGGCCAAGTTGCCCACAATAATAAATTCAGGCATATATGATTTAAATTTAAAAGAATAAAAAAGCAGGATATAAAAGTAGGTCATTTAAAAATTAGGTCCAATAAATAGTGAAGGTATAAGAATGATCAAAGTTGGGGGAAATAGCAGGCTGACCAAATAAGAGAGGATTAGGACACAGGACAGAGCAAGCGTTCCCTTGAGTATTAAAAAGAGAAACATAGGATATGAGGCAGGAGTAAAGTCCAGTTGTAGCCATTAGGCAAGAATGCAGGAAAGAGGGCACTTCCTTTGGTTTATTAAAATTTGCTGGTGCTGTTATACATGCACAAAATAGCAGGATTGCCAGTATGAGGGGGCTACAGAATAGCATATCCAGAAGAGAAAGCAGACATTGCAGAAGCCTTTTTCCTTTCTGCAAAATCATAAGGTCTGGGAAATGGGTATCAAAATTGGAAAGTATTAGACTTCTTCTTTTAAAATGAAGGAAAAGTTACTCTAAAAATCAGATATTGAACATGAGGAAGGAAAACCTATTCCCAGGGACAAAGAGGAATACTAAATACTGAATTCTGACATCAAAAGAACAAAGAGGAGGAAACTAAGGCTTTTGTGAAAGACAAGCTAATCTCATCTGCTAACAGTCGCAAACGACTCATTCTCTACTCAGGTAATGTGCTGTACATTTCATGTACTCTTGCCCGCTACCTTGTGAAATAATTAATAATTTCTTCATCTTGCAGATAAGAATACTGAGGCTTAAATAAGTTAAATGGTTTACCCAACATTGTTTATTATGTAAAAGAACAAGGATTGACACAGTGACATTTTGACTCCATGCCCACTTTCCTTTCCATTTAAGCATATCCTACTTCAGAGTTAGAAAACTCTTTGAGGTCTTTATCAAGAGATCCCAGAAATTCTTAAGGGAAAGCAAATCATACAATGCCTTTCCATCATGAAGAACATAATCCCAGAGGCCAGAAACTTGTATTTTGGATGAAGAAATTGGAAAGAAGGGAAAATTTGAACTTCAAGCAAAACTTAAATCCTTAATAAAGTGCCAGTACAAGTGGGCAAATATAACTTGGTGGGGTTCTGAGATATTTGTATCTTTTTTTATTGTTAATGTTCCCTGTGTAAGGATGTTGTCACTTATTTATGGTGAAAAGAATCATTTCTCTTATTCTTTCTAGAAAAAAAAAAAGAGTAGTAAGTTAGGTGGCAACCAAAATTATTCTTCCTGTTGAAATCCAAAAGTGGTATGTGAGCTATATTCATTCTGGTAAAATTGCTTTATATTTTGTCAGCATAGAGATGAATGTTTTCATAAATGGATTCTTTTCGGAAGAGTGTAATGTTCTTCCCTTTTTGAAAGCAGCTGTTGCAAAAACCGGGAACATCACACCCAGTTACTTGCAGAAAACCTCAGCCTTTTATATCCATCAGAAGGGTACAAAATGTACACAGCACAGACTTTCCCCGTGTTTACTATTAAACACTTAAGTCCAAGATATTTACGAATTCACTCATAGGCATAGATCCAGAGGAAACAAGTGGACAAGTAGGCAAATATAAATATGCATAGTCATTTAGGATAGTGAAAGTTTTGAAATAAGCATATGTCTAACAGGAGACAATTGTCAATAAAATTTAGAACATCCATTCAATGGAATTTTATGTAGCTTTTAAAAATAATAATTCACTTTCTATGTACTGACTGGGAAAACCCATACTATTTTATAAGTGAGAGAAGCAGGAATATTATGATACAATATGATAAAATTTTACAAATATCTGAAAATACTTGTATTTGTACACATACATCTATGCATTTACTTAAAGTTCTGAAGTGATAAAACAAAAATTGAATTGTATTTAATTTATGACTGATCTATACTAAATATTTTATTTTTATATTAAAAGTAAATGAGTATTTTTTATAACATCATGTGGCTCCCCAACTACTATAACTTATTGATTTGATTACTTAGGAAATATTTACTGAACACCCAGTAGATGCTAGTATCTGGGATAGTTGGTATGAATTCATAGATGAACATGACACCATAAACAAGAAAATCAGCAACTACAGCAGAGTCTGGCATAGGTTTTGATGGCAGTGTACACGGATACTTTGAGAGCATGGATAAGTATCTCCTAACTCGACATAAAGGGGATCAAGAAAGCTCTGTCTTGGGCTAAATCTGTAACTGCATCAATAATCGTCATTCAGATAAGGGAGGAAATATTTCCATCACAGGTATAATTAGTGCAAAGACTTTGAAGCATGTGAAAATATGACACACTAAGGAACTTGGAAGTTGGATGAATAAAATATAAGTTATCTAAAGATATGGAAGGATTTACATTTGGAAGTTAAGGAGAAAAGGACAAGCAAGCAGTCTTTACTTTGTATAGAAGATAATAGGGATTTAATGAAAGAGGTTAGTCAGGAGGGAAATATGGTTATATACGAAAGACAGAATGATCGCTCAGAAAGAGAACAAAGAACAATATTGAAAGCAGGCTGTGTATCCCAAGTGGGCACAAAATACCCACACATCTAAAGTTAACTTTCCTTTTAATACCCAAACATCTGTAATTTGAGCCTTTCCCCTGTGATCCATCAAGGAATTCAGTCCCGGTGCCTAAAAGTTCTCAAACTTTTCAGTGGATGTTTACATCTTTTGATTACCTCTCAAACTACCTCTCCTCCTTATTTAGGATTACTTCTGTTCTCTTGTCCATGTTTCTTCCTAATATTACTGCAGATAATTCTTAAATAAAGATTTAAAGAAATCATTAGGAAAACAAAACTGAAAACTTAAAATTGAGTTTCAGATAGTGCTTTCCCTTGTGTCTATTAACCTTGCCCTGTCACAGGGCTTCCTCTAACATTCTGTCATGTTTCTGGAACTCGTTTCTACTCAAATCAGATGTCTCTCTCTAATATTACTGCTTTACCAGGTCTCAGGGCTTCTAAGAGTAAGAAAAATAAAAATAGTAATAATCCATCATAATTTAGCCAAATAATAATCTTGACACACATTGAGGATAATTATTTTGCTTTGTTTGTAGAGCTTTCCTACTAGTTTCAGCTATGTGTCTTTAGCTTTTATAATCAGAGGTCCATTAATGGGTTTTTCCAAACAAATGAGCCCCTAAAGATGACTTCTGCAATTCCTAGAATGTTGAAGTAACTATAGACGGCTTTTAAATAAGTAATTTTTGCTGTATTTGCTACACAAGTAATTCAAGAAAGAAATGTTAAGGATGAGTTGAAACAGGTGTGGTGCACATTGAGAGGAGACTGTAGCTAACAGAGATTAGAATAAAGAAGAAAATAGACTTGATTATGGATGAGAGTGATAATGGAGTGGTGTGGATGACTTCTAGGTTTTCTGCCAAGCAACTAGGTCAGAGAGGAAGAAATTTTGAGAGATTCGACATTGACTGCAATTATCAGTACATGAAAACCATCAGAGTATGGATAAAAAGAAAGAAAAATCATTCATATAGATCATGACCTGTCAATCAGCTCAACTTATAAATACACAGAGAAACAAGTGCCTAAATAGTAACCACCAAAGGTCAGTGGGTAAAAAACAAACAAACCCTAAACAAATGAACAAAAAAATAATTTACTGTAATTATTGTGTGACAGCTTTTATGATCAAGATTAATGACATCTGTTATGTTGGCCACCAGATCAAGAACTTGACTTAGATGCTAGGAAAAAATTGTTAAGAGAACAAGTATGAACAGCCACTAAGAAATGTGCCAAAATAGACTGCTGTGTAAGTCTGAATGGAGTATTTCTGGGGACCAATTCTAATTCAGATTCAAACTCAGCTCTAATTCTTTGAGCACAGCCAACTCCATAAAGAAAATAAAGAAGGCAATCTGAAATAGACATTAAAAGTTTTCAGCAGAACTTTTCTAACCAAAGTAATAGTAGGCATTACAGGAGGTAAATAGGGAAAGTCCATGGGTTACCAATATGGCTTCTAGGTTTTCACTGTCAGATTTTTTTTATACATCTTTATTGGAGTATAATTGCTTCACAGTGCTGTGTTAGTTTCTGTTGTACAACAAAGTGAATCAGCCATATGCATACATATAACCCCAAATGCCCTCTCTCTTGAGCCTCCCTCCCACCCTCACTTTCCCACCCCTCTAGGTCATCGCAAAGCTGATCTCCCTGTGCTATGTGGCTGCTTTCCCACGAGATATCTATTTGGAATTTGGTAGTGTGTATATGTCGATGCTTCTCTCACTTCACCCCAGCTTCCCCCTCCCCACCCTGAGTCCTCAAGTCCATTCTCTATGTCTGCATAATTATTCCTGCCCTGCCACTAGGTTCATCAGTACCGTTTTTTTTTAGATTCCATATATATGCATTAGCATACGGTATTTGTTTTTCTCTTTCTGACTTACTTCGCTCTGTATGACAGACTCTAGGTCCATCCACCTCACTACAAATAACTCAATTTCATTTCTTTTTATGGCTGAGTAATATTCCATTGTATATATGTGCCACATCTTCTTTATCCATTCATCTGCTGATGGACATTTAGGTTGCTTCCATGTCCTGGCTATTGTAAATAGTGCTGCAGTGAACATTGTGGTATATGTCTCTTTTTGAATTATGGTTTTCTCAGGTTATATGCCCAGTAGCGGGATTGCTGGGTCATATGGTAGTTCTGGTTTTAGTTTTTGAAGGAACCTCCATACTGTTTTCCATAGTGGTTGTATCAATTTACATTCCTACCAACAGTGCAGGAGGGTTCCCTTTTCACCACACCCTCTCCAGCATTTATTGTTTCTAGATTTTTTGATAATGGCCATTCTGACCAGTGTGAGGTGATACCTCATTGTAGTTTTGATTTGCATTTCTTTAATTATTAGTGATGTTGACCATCCTTTCACGTGTTTGTTGGCAATCTGTATATCTTCTTTGGAGAAATGTCTGTTTAGGTCTTCTGCCCATTTTTGGATTGGGTTGTCTGTTTTTTTGATATTGAGCTGCATGAGCTGCTTGTAAATTTTGGAGATTAATCCTTTGTCAGTTGCTTCATTTGCAAATATTTTCTCCCATTCTGAGGGTTGTCTTTTCATCTTGTTTATGGTTTCCTTCATTGTGCAAAAGCTTTTAAGTTTCATTAGGTGCCATTTGTTTATTTTTGTTATTATTTTCAGTACTCTAGGAGGTGGGTCAAAAAAGAGCTGTGGTTTATGTCAAAGAGTGTTTTTCCTATGTTTTCCTCTAAGAGTTTTATAGTGTCCAGTCTTACATTTAGGTCTTTAATCCATTTGGAGTTTATTTTTGTGTATAGTGTTAGGGAGTGTTCTAATTTCATTCTTTTACATGTAGCTGTCCAGTTTTCCCAGCACCACTTATTGAAGAGGTATCTTTTCTCCATTGTATGTTCTTGCCTCTTTTGTCGTAAATTAGGTGACCATATGTGTGTGGGTTTATCTCTGGGCATTCTATCCTGTACCATTGATCTATATTTCTGTTTTTGTGCCAGTGCCATACTGTCTTGATTACTGTAGCTTTGTATTATAGTTTGAAGTCAGGGAGCCTGATTCCTCCAGCTCCGTTTTTCATTCTCAAGATTGCTTTGGCTATTTGGGGTCTTTTGCGTTTCCATACAAATTGTAAAATTTTTTGTTCTAATTCTCTGAAGAATGCCATTGGTAGTTGGATAGAGATTGCATTGAATTTGTAGATTGCTTTGGGTAGTATAGTCATTTTCACAATATTGATTCTCCAATCCAAGGGCATGGCATATTTCTCCATCTGTTTATGTCACCTTTGATTTCTCTCATCAGTGTTTTATAGTTTTCTGAGTACAAGTCTTTCACCAAAAATATGGAATGCTTCACAAATTTGTGTGTCATCCTTGTGCAGGGACCATGCTAATCTTCTCTGTTTCATTCCAATTTTAGTATATGTTCTGCCAAAGCAAGCACTCACTGTCACAGTAAAGGTATTTGATGGCAACACCACCAACTTTCAGTTCTTCTGACAAAAATTCTTGGAGTCGTTCTTGTTTCCTCTCTTTCTCCCATATCTTATATCCAGCTCTTTGGGGAATCCTATTTGCATTACTTTAGAAATATATCTCCATCTGTTACAGTGACCCTGGTCAGAGTCATCATTATCTGATGCCTAGAATCCTGCCTCAGCCTTCTAACTCTCTTTACCCCTCCCTAGTATCTATTCTAAACAAGATAACTAGAGTAAACCTTTTACAGTTTAAATCAGATCATGTCATTCATTTACTGAAATTCTCCAAAGGCTCTCTATCTCACTCAGAGTAAAAGTTGAACTACTTAAAGTGGTCTGCAGGGGGCTGACCAGCTCCCACCACCACCGCCCTCCTTACTTCTCTGAATCTACTTCTATTCCTTCCCCACTCATTAATCTTCACGCATACTGGCCACCTTGCTATTTCTCAAGCACACCAAATATAGTCTTGCCTTGGGACCACTATACTAGCTGTTTCCTTTGTCTTGAACATTAATTCCCTCACCCTCTTCAAATTGCAACTCAGTCAGCTTCTCAGTGAGTCTTTCCTATAATTATTTAAAAAATAATTTCCCATCCTTATATTTCCACTGCTGGATTCACTTTGCTTTTAATCTATATAACTTTCACTTTCTAACATACAATATAATTTACTTATTTATTTGGCATATTTTTTCCTGGCTGTCAGTATCTCCCTTCCCCCACTTGCCACATCTGAATATATGCTCCATAATGAGGAGAGAATTTGTTCTCTGATATATTCCCGGCACTTAGAAAGCTACTTGAGTGGAAGGAGGGATAAATTAGGAGTTTGGGATTAACAGATATACATTACTATATATAAAATAGATAAACAAGGACCTACTGTATAGCACAGAAAACTATATTCAATATCTTGTAATAACTTATAATGGAAAATAATCTGAAAACAAATGTATATATATAACTGAATCACTTTGCCGTACACCTTAAACTAACACAAAATTGTAAATCAACTACACTTCAACAAAGAAAAAAGAAAACTGCTTGGTACATTTTCTGAGTAGACTAATGAGATTCAATTATAAATTTTACTTAATAGGTTAGTGCCAAATATTCTAATTAGTATCATTCATAACAGTCTGCCCAGTATACAAAACAACTGATGCTGTTCATTGTTATTATCACTTGGTTGGGAGTGATGGGGAGATCCATGTAACATTGCACCTTACTTCACTTTTGGAACATTATCAATTAATTAATTAATTTTGATAGGTAAGAAGTGGATTTATTTAGAGAGACACACATTCCATAAACAGAATGCAGTCCGTCTCAAAAGGTAAGAGAGGCCCTGGGAGAAACACACTCCACAGAGTATGGACCATCTCAGAAGGTGAGAGGCCCTGAAATATGTGGTGGTTCGTTTTTATGGGCTGGATAATTTCATAGGCTAATAAGTTGGAGGATTATTCCAACTGTTTTGGAGAAGGGGTCAAGATTTCCAGGAATTGGGCCACTGCCCACTTTTTGGCCTTTTATGGTCAGCCTTGGAAACGTCACGGCGCTGGTGGGTGTGAACATCATTATTTTAATTTTATTATTAGTAATATCCCTTGGGACCTTCTTCCAAAAATATTTATCTAGAGACATCGTCACTAGTCGAGACATTTTAGGCCCTCCACCCTTACGTTCTCTACATAGTTAACAAACATTTCACTAATGGATAAGATATGAATTCAATGAAGAGTTGTTTCTATAAGAGTGAATCATCTTGGAAAAGTGAGTGACTAAAAAGATGTTATGGGATTAAATGTGAATAGGAATTGAAAAAGATTAGCAAAAAACCTAAAAATCTATACAGACCCTACATAGAGATTGCTTGAAAAATGTGTTTAAGCTCTGACTCTATTTGAAAGAACCTAAAACTGGTTATCTGAGACAACTCTCTATAGATGTAAGATTATTCCAGAATAAGGAGGCAGAACTATAGTCAGTGAAACCAATCAAAAAGGAATAGCCTTGGCCCTATATCAAAAAATTGGAGAATGAATGTACATTTACATGTTTTCAATTGGGTATATATATTCTCACACATTTTATTTTCTCAGTCATCTGAAAGTGAAGTAGAAAACATGCTGTTCATTTTCTCCTAAATATCTCCATAAAACAGAGAAGTATTTCCTGTTTTGTGTGTGTGTGTGTGTTTTCTAAAAATAATAACATTCTCTTTCACAACCACAGTACAATTGTGAAAATCAGGAGAAATTTACAAAATCAGGAGATTAACATTGGTACAGTTCTCTTATTTAATCTACAAACCTTAATCATATTTTGCTAATTTTCTCAATAATGTCCTCTGTAGCAAAAGAAAACCCCAGACCAGGTGTTGCTTTGATCACTTGGTTAAGTGATGTCTCCCAGGTTTCTCCACTGTGTACTTAAGTAATTTGTGAAAAGATGCTTGGAGAATATGTAAATATTCTCTTCTCCCACCCCACTACCACAGGGTCTATTATGCAATGTCATTTTATTTAGTTGCAATGTCTGTTTAGTCTCCTTTAATCTGAAGCAGTTCTGCCACCTTTATTTGTCTTTGAGTATATATATATTTTTCTTATTAGTCATCTATTTTATACATATTAGTGTATACATGTCAATCCCAATCTCCCAGTTCATCCCACCACCACCACCCCCCACCCCCGCTTTCCCCCCTTGGTGTCCATACATTTGTTCTCTACATCTGTGTCTCTATTTCTGCCTTGCAAACTGGTTCATCTGTACCATTTTTCTAGATTCCATATATATGTGTTAATATACGATATTTGTTTTTCTCTTTCTGACTTACTTCACTCTGTATGACAATCTCTAGGTCCATCCATGTCTCTACAAATGACCCAATTTCATTCCTTTTAATGGCTGAGAAATATTCCATTGTATATATGTAGTACCACATCTTCTTTACCCACTGTCTTTCAATGGGCATTTAGGTTGCTTCCATGCCCTGGTTATTGTAAATAGTGCTGCAATGAACATTTGGGTGCATGTGTCTTTTTGAATTATGGTTTTCTCTGGGTATATGCCCAATAGTGGGATTGCTGGGTCGTATGGTAGTTCTCTTTTTAGTTTTTTAAGCAACCTCCAAACTGTTCTCCATAGTGGCTGTATCAACTTACATTCCCACCAACAGGGCAAAAGGGTTCCCTTTTGTCCACACCCTCTCCAGCATTTGTTGTTTGTAGATTTTCTGATGATGCCCATTCTAACCAGTGTGAGGTGATACCTCATTGTAGTTTTTTTTTTTTTAAGTCTTATTGGAGTATAATTGCTTTACATTGTCGTGTTAGTTTCTTCTGTATAACAAGGTGAATCAGCTTTACGTATACATATATCCCCATATACCCTCCCTCTTGCATCTCCCTCCTACCCTCCCATTCCACCCCTCTAGGTGGGCACAAAGCACCGAGTTGATCTCCCTGTGCTGTGCGGCTGCTTCCCACTAGCTATCTATTTTACATTTGGTAGTGTATATATGTCAATGCCACTCTCTCACTTCGTCCCAGCTTACCCTTCCCCCTCCCCATGTCCTCAAGTCCATTGTCTACGTCTGCATCTTTATTCCTGTCCTGCCACTAGGTTCTTCAGAACAATTTTTTGTTTGTTTGTTTTTAGATTCCATATATATGTGTTAGCATACGGTATTTGCTTTACTCTTTCTGACTTACTTCACTCCGTATGACAGACTCTAGGTCCATCCACCTCACTACAAATAATTCTATTTCATTTCTTTTTATGGCTGAGTAATATTCCATTGCATATATGGGCGACATCTTCTTTATCCACTCATCTATCGATGGACACTTAGGTTACTTCCATGTCCTGGCTATTGTAAATAGAGCTGCAATGAACATTTTGGTACATGACTCTTTTTGAATTATGGTTTTCTCAGGGAATATGCCCAGTAGTGGGGTTGCTGGGTCATAGGGTAGTTCTGTTTTTAGTTTTTTAAGAAACCTCCATACTGTTCTCCATAGTGGCTGTATCAATTAACATTCCCACCAAAAGTGCAAGAGTGTTCTCTTTTCTCCACACTCCAGCATTTATTCTTGGTAGATTTTTTTTTTTATTAAATTATTTATTTATTTATTTATTTATGGCTTTGTTGGGTCTTCGTCTCTGTGCGAGGGCTTTCTGTAGTTGCGGCAAGTGGGGGCCACTCTTCATCGCAGTGCACGGGCCTCTCGCTACTGCGGCCTCTCTTGTTGCGGAGCACAGGCTCCAGACGCGCAGGCTCAGTAATTGTGGCTCACGGGCCTAGTTGCTCCGCGGCATGTGGGATCTTCCCAGACCAGGGCTCGAACCCGTGTGCCCTGCATTGGCAGGCAGACTCTCAACCACTGCGCCACCAGGGAAGCCCTGTAGATTTTTTGATGATGGCCATTCTGACTGGTGTGAGGTGATGCCTCATTGTAGTTTTGATTTGCATTTCTCTAATGATTAGTGATGTTGAGCATCCTTTCATGTGTTTGTGGGCAATCTGTTTATCTTTTTTGGAGAAATGTCTATTTAGGTCTTCTGCCCATTTTTGGATTGGGTTGTTTGTTTTTTTAATATTGAGCTGCATGAGCTGCTTGCATATTTTGGAGATTAATCCTTTGTTGGTTGCTTCATTTACAAATATTTTCTCCCATTCTGAGGGTTGTCTTTTCATCTTGTTTATGGTTTCCTTTGCTGTGCAAAAGCTTTTAAGTTTCATTAGGTCCCATTTGTCTATTTCTTATTTTATTTCCATTACTCTAGGAGGTGAGTCAAAAAGGATCTTGCTGTGATTTATTTCACAGAATGTTCTGCCTATGTTTTCCTCTAAGAGTTTCATAGTGTCTGGCCTTATATTTAGGTCTTTAATCCATTTTGAGGGTTTTTTTGTGTATGGTGCTAGGGAGTTTTTAAATTTCATTCTTTTACATGTAGCTGTCCAGTTTTTCCAGCACCACTTATTGAAGAGGCTGTCTTTTCTCCATTGTATATTCTTGCCTCCTTTATCAAAGATAAGCTGACCATATGTGCGTGGGTTTACCTCTGGGCTTTCTATCTTGTTCCATTGATCTATATTTCTGTTTTTTGTGCCAGTACCATATTGTCTTGATTACTGTAGCTTTGTAGTACAGTGTGAAGTCAGGGAACCTGATTCCTCCAGATCTGTTTTTCTTTCTCAAGATTGCTTTGGCTATTCAGGGTCCTTTGTGTTTCCATAAAAATTGTGAAATTTTATGTTCGAGTTCTGTGAAAAATGCCATTGGTAGTTTGATAGGGATTGCACTGAATCTGTAGATTGCTGTGGGTAGTATAGTCATTTTCACAATGTTGATTCTTCCAATCCAAGAACATGGTATATCTCTCCATCTGTTTGTATCATCTTTGATTTCTTTCATCAGTGTCTTATAGTTTTCTGCATACAGGTCTTTTGTCTCCTTATGTAAGTTTATTCCTAGGTATTTTATTCTGTTTGTTGCAATGGTAAATGGGAGTGTTTTCTTAATTTCTCTTTCAGATTTTTCATCATTAGTGTATAGGAATGCAAGAGATTTCTGTGCATTAATTTTGTACCCTGCTACTTTACCAAATTCATTGATTAGCTCTAGTAGTTTTCTGGTAGCATCTCTAGGATTCTCTATGTATAGTATCATGTCATCTGCAAACACTGAGTTTTACTTCTTCTTTTCCGATTTGGATTCCTTTTATTTCTTTTTCTTCTCTGATTGCCGTGGCTAGGACTTCCAAAACTATGTTGAATAATAGTGGTGAGAGCGGGCAATCTTGTCTTGTTCTGATCTTAGTGGAAATGGTTTCAGTTTTTCACCATTGAGAATGATGTTGCCTGTGGGTTTGTCATATATGGCCTTTATTATGTTAAGTTCCCTCTATGCCTACTTTCTGGAGAGTTTTTATCATAAATCAGTGTTGAATTTTGTCAAAAGCTTTTTCTGCATCTATTGAGATTATCATATGGTTTTTATCCTTCAGTTTGTTAATACGGTGTATCGCATTGATTGATTTGCATATATTGAAGAATCCTTGCATCCCTCGGATAAATCCCACTTGATCATGGTGTATGATCCTTTTAATATGTCGTTGGATTCTTTTTGTTAGTATTTTGTTGAGGATTTTTGCATCTATATTCATCAGTGATATTGGTCTGTAATTTTCTTTTTTTGTAGTACCCTTGTCTGGTTTTGGTATCAGGGTGATGGTGGCCTCATAGAAATGAGTTCGGGAGTGCTCCTCCTCTGCAATTTTTTGGAAGAGTTTGAGAAGGATGGGTGTTAGCTCTTCTCTAAATATTTGATAGAATTCTCTGTGAAGCCATCTGGTCCTGGACTTCTGTTTGTTGGAAGATTTTTAACCACAGTTTCAATTTCATTACTTGTGATTGGTCTGTGCATATTTTCTATTTCTTCCTGATTCAGTCTCGGAAGGTTTTACCTTTCTAAGAATTTGTGCATTTTTTCCAGGTTGTCCATTTTATTGGCATAGAGTTGCTTGTAGTTGTGTCTTTTGATGCTTTGTATTTCTGCAGTGTACGTTGTAACTTCTCCTTTTTCATTTCTAATTGTATTGATTTGAGTCCCGTCCCTCTTTTTTTGATGAGTCTGGCTAAAGCTTTATCAATTTTGTTTATCTTCTCAAAGAACCAGCTTTTAATTTTATTGATCTTTGCTAATGTTTTCTTTGTTTCTATTTCATTTATTTCTGCTCTGATCTTTATGATTTCTTTCCTTCTACTAACTTTGGGTTTTGTTTGTTCTTCCTTCTCTAGTTCCTTTAGGTGTAAGGTTAGATTGATTATTTGAGATTTTTCTTGTTTCTTGAGGTAGGATTGTATTGTGATAAACTTCCCTCTTAGAACTGCTTTTGCTGTATCCCATAGGTTTTAGATCATCGTGTTTTCAGTGTCATTTGTCTCTAGGTATTTTTTGATTTCCTCTTTGATTTCTTCAGTTATCTCTTGGTTATTTAGTAATGTATTGTTTAACCTCCATGTGTTTGTGTTTTTTATGTTTTTTTCCCTGTAATTTATTTCTAATCTCATAGCTGTGGTTGGAAAAGATTCTTGATATCATTTCAATTTTCTTAAATTTACTGAGGCTTGATTTGTGACCTTACATGTGATCTATCCTGGAGAATGTTCCGTGTGCACTTGAGAAGAAAGTGTAATCTGCTATTTTCTGATGGAATGTCCTATAAATATCAATTAAGTCTATCTGGTCTATTGTGTCATTTAAAGCTTGTGTTTCCTTATTAATTTTCTGTCTGGAGGATCTGTCCATTGGTGTAACTGAGGTGTTAAAGCCCCTCACTATTATTGTGTTACTGTCGATTTCTTCTTTTATACTGTTAGCATTTGCCTTATGTATTGAGGTGCTCCTATGTTGGGTGCATATATATTTATAATTGTTACATCTTCTTCTTGGATGCATCCCTTGATCATTATGTAGTGTCCTTCCTTGTCTCTTGTAACACTCTTTTTTTAAAGTCTATTTTATCTGATATGAGTATTGCTACTCCAGCTTTCTTTTTTTTTTTTTTAATTTATTTATTTATTTTATTTTGGGCCGCATTGGGTCTTCGTTGCTGCGTGCGGGCTTTCTCTAGTTGTGGTGAGCGGGGGCTGCTCTTCGTTGCAGTGCGCGGGCTTCTCATTGTGGTGGCTTC
Source organism: Eubalaena glacialis (assembly GCF_028564815.1). Classification (NCBI taxonomy): domain Eukaryota; kingdom Metazoa; phylum Chordata; class Mammalia; order Artiodactyla; family Balaenidae; genus Eubalaena; species Eubalaena glacialis. Next base: position 110,161,258 of record NC_083726.1, on the reverse strand, counting down.
TCTTGTTGCGGAGCACAGGCTCTAGGCACATGGGCTTCAGTAGTTGTGGCATGAGGGCTCAGTAGTTGTGGCTTGCAGGCTCTAGAGCGCAGGCTCATAGTTGTGGCGCATGGGCTTAGTTGTTCCGTGGCATGTGGGATCTTCCCGGACCAAGGCTCGAACCCGTGTCCCCTGCATTAGCAGGCGGTTTCTTAACCACTGCGCCACCAGGGAAGTCCCTCCAGCTTTCTTTTGATTCCCATTTGCATGGAATATCTTTTTCCATCCCCTCACTTTCAGTTTGTATGTGTCCCTAGGCCTGAAGTGGGTGTCTTGTAGACAGCATATATATGGGTCTTGTTTCTGTATCCATTCAGCGAGCCTGTGTCTTTTGGTTGGAGCATTTAATCCATTCACATTTAAGGTAATTATCTATATGTATGTTCCTATGACCATTTTCTTAATTGTTTTGTGTTTGTTTTTGTAGGTCTTTTCTTTCTCTTGTGTTTTCTGCCTAGAGAAGTTCCTTTAGCATTTGTTGTAGAGCTGGTTTGGTGGTGCTGAATTCTCTTAGGGTTTGCTTGTCTGTAAAGCTTTTGATTTCTCCATTAAATCTGACTGAGATCCTTGCTGAATAGAGTAATGTTGGTTGTAGATTTTTCCCTTTCATCACTTTAAATATATCTTGCCACTCCCTTCTGGCTTGTAGAGTTTCTGCTGAGAAATTAGCTGTTAACCTTATGGGAGTTCCCTTGTATGTTATTTCTCATTTTTCCCTTGTTGCTTTTAATAATTTTTCTTTGTCTTTAATTTTTGTGAATTTGATTACTATGTGTCTTAGCATGTTTCTCCTTGGGTTTATCCTGTATGGGATTCTCTGCGCTTCCTGGACTTAGGTGGCTATTTCCTTTCCCATGTTAGGGAATTTTTCGACTCTAATCCCTTCAAATATTTTCTTGGGTCCTTTCTCTCTCTCTTCTCCTTCTGGGACCCTTATAATGTGAATGTTGGTGCATTTAATGTTGTCCCAGAGGTCTCTTAGGCTGTCTTCATTTCTTTTCATTCTTTTTTCTTTATTCTGTTCCACGGCAGTGAATTTCACCATTCTGTCTTCCAGGTCACTTATCCGTTCTTCTGCCTCAGTTATTCTGCTATTGATTCCTTCTAGTGTATTTTTCATTTCATTATTGTATTGTTCATCTCTGTTTGTTTGTTCTTTAATTCTTCTAGGTGTTTGTTCTTTAATTCTTCTAGGTCTTTGTTAAACATTTCTTGAATCTTCTCTTATCTTTGCCTCCATTCTTTTTCTGAGATCCTGGATCATCTTCACTATCATTATTCTGAATTCTTTTTCTGGAAAGTAGCCTATCTCCACTTTGTTTAGTTGTTTTTCTGGGGTTTTATCTTGTTCCTTCATCTGGTACATAGTCCTTTGCCTTTTCATTTTGTCTATCTTTCTGTGAATGTGCTTTTTGTTCCACAGGCTGCAGGATTGTAGTTCTTCTTGTTTTTGCTGTCTGCCCTGTGTGGATGAGGCTATCTAAGAGGCTTGTGCAAGCTTCCTGATGGGAGGGACTGGTGGTGGGTAGAGCTGGTTGTTGCTCTGCTAGGCAGAGCTCAGTAAAACTTTAATCCCCTTGTCTGCTGATGAGTGGGGCTGAGTTCCCTCCCTGTTGGTTGTTTGGCCTGAGGTGACCCAGCACCGGAGGCTACAGGCTCTTTGGTGGGGCTAATGGTGGACTCCGGGAGGGCCCATGCCAAGGAACACTTCCCAGAACCTCTGCTGCCTGTGTCCTTTTCCCCACGGTGAGCCACAGCCACCTCCCGCCTCTGCAGGAGACCCTCCAACATTAGCAGGTAAGTCTGGTTCAGTCTCCCATGGGGTCACTTCTCCTTCCCCTTGGGTTCTGATGCACACACAACTCTGTGTGTGCCCTCCAAGAGTAGAGTCCTTGTTTCCCCCAGTCCTGCTGAAGTCTTGCAATCAAATCCCACCAGCCTTCAAAGTCACACTCTCTGGGAATTCCTCCTCCCATTGCTGAACCCCCAGGTTGGGAAGCACGACATGAGGCTCAGAACCTTCACTTCAGTGGGTGGATTTCTGTGTTGTAATTGTTCTCCAGTTTGTGAGTCACCCACCCAGTGGTTACAGGGTTTGATTTTATTGTGATTGTGACCCTCCTACTGTCTCACCATGGCCTCTCCCCTGTCTTTGGATGTGAGGTATCCCCTTTGGGGAGTTCCAGTGTCCTCCTGTCGATTATTGTTCAGCAGTTAGTTGTGATTCTGGTGCTCTCGCAAGAGGGAGTGAGCACACGTCCTTCTACTCTGCCATCTTGAACCAATTTCCTGTGAGTATATTACTTTTGAAGAATGCGTCTGGCAGTTACTTTGTAAAAGTTTTTCTGATTTTATAATAATTAACATTCAATTATGACACATGCTATCATTTTTTAAAGTACAATGCATTTAAGAGGCTTTTCTGATAAAATTGTACATTTATGTTTAATAATTATTTACCAAAATTCATTGTGATTATGATCATTTTATTTTGATTGTGCATGAATAGAAATGTTAATAACAACAAATCTAGAAGAATTAGAGTTAGGCATTTAAAAAATTCTTCTCAATGTATTATATCAGAGGCAAAGAATGTCAATTAGTTCCACCATTGATAAGGTTAACTTTGATCTGCTGGTTAAAGCTTCCATGTATTCTAGGACTGAGTAAATACTCTGGGAGACAGATTTCTCATTATGAGAGAAGAGAGTTAAAAATATGGAAGAGAGCCATTAAAGTGAACCCTGGGATACTGAATTGGATTTGGAAGTATCAGTATGAATTCATAGTTTTTAATAGACAGATAAATAGAGACATGGAGATATAGATGTGTGTATGTGTGTGTGTGTATGTGTGTGTAAGTGGCTCTGACTGATTTGAGAACCTAAAAGCAATGACACCCCAGAGCAGTAAACTCATTTAGTGCTGAGATATTAGTTTCTAAATATCTTTCTCTACAAAAAGAACCAGGATTCCTTAGATAAATGGCTGATTCCAGCCTGGAAGAGAAAAGCCTATAACTATTTTCGTTAGTTGAAAACTTCCCTAATATGGGAAAGGAAATAGTTAATCAAGTCCAGGAAGTGCAGAGAATCCCATACAGGATAAATCCAAGGAGAAACACGCCGAGACACATATTAATCAAACTATCAAAAATTAAATACAAAGAAAAAATATTAAAAGCAGCAAGGGAAAAACAACAAATAACATACAAGGGAATCCCCATAAGGTTAACAGCTGATCTTTCAGCAGAAACTCTGCAAGCCACAAGGGAGGGGCAGGACATATTTAAACTGATGAAGGAGAAAAACCTACAACCAAGATTACTCCACCCAGCAAGGATCTCATTCAGAGTTGACGGAGAAATTAAAACCTTTACAGACAAGCAAAAGCTAAGAGAATTCAGCACCACCAAACCAGCTTTACAACAAATTCTAAAGGAACTTCTCTAGGCAGGAAACACAAGAGAAGGAAAAGACCTACAATAATAAACCCAAAACAATTAAGAAAATGGTAATAGAAACATACATATCGATAATTACCTTAAATGTAAATGGATTAAATGCTCCAACCAAAAGACATAGATTGGCTGAATGGATATAAAAACAAGACCCATATATATGCTGTCTACAAGAGACCCAATTCAGACCTAGGGACACAAACAGACTAAAAGTGAGGGGATGGAAAAAGATATTCCATGCGAATGGAAATCAAAAGAAAGCTGGAGTAGCAATTCTCATATCAGACAATATAGACCTTAAAACAAAGACTATTGCAAGAGACAAAGAAGGACACTACATAATGATTAAGGGATCAATCCAAGAAGAAGATATAACAATTGTAAATATTTATGCACCCAACGTAGGAGCACCTCATTACATACGGCAAACACTAACAGCCATAAAAGGGGAAATCAACAGTAACATAATCACAGTAGGGAACTTTAACACTCCACTTTCACCAATGGACAGATCATCCAAAATGAAAATAAATAAGGAAACACAAGCTTTAAATGATACATTAAACTAGATGGACTTAATTGATATTGATAGGACATTCCATCCAAAAACAACAGAATACACTTTCTTCTCAAGTGCTCATGGAACATTCTCCGGGATAGATCATATGTTGGGTCACAAATCAAGCCTTGGTAAATTTAAGAAAATTGAAATCATATCAAGTATCTTTTTCGACCACAGCGCTATGAGAGTAGAGATCAACTACAGGAAAAAATCTGTAAGAAATACAAACACATGGAGGCTAAACAACACACTACTTAATAACCAAGAGATCACTGAAGAAATCAAAGAGGAAATCAAAAAATACCTAGAAACAAATGACAATGAAAACACGATGACCCAAAACCTATGGGATGCAACAAAAGCAGTTCTAAGAGGGAAGTTTATAGCAATACAATCCTACCTTAAGAAACAAGAAACATCTTAAATAAACAACCTAACCTTACACCTAAAGCAATTAGAGAAAGAAGAACAAAAAAAACCCAAAGTTAGCAGAAGGAAAGAAATCATAAAGATCAGAGCAGAAATAAATGAAAAAGAAATGAAGGAAACGTTAGCAAAGATCAATAAAACTAAAAGCTGGTTCGTTGAGAAGATAAAAAAAATTGATAAACCATTAGCCAGACTTATCAAGAAAAAAAGGGAAAAGACTCAAATCAATAGAATTAGAAATGAAAAAGAAGTAACAACTGACACTGCAGAAATACAAAGGATCATGAGAGATTACTACAAGCAACTATATACCAATAAAGTGGACAACCTGGAAGAAATGGACAAAGTCTTAGAAATGCACAACCTTCCGAGACTGAACCAGGAAGAAATAGAAAATTTGAACAGACCAATCACAAGCACTGAAATTGAAACTGTGATTAAAAATCTTCCAACAAACAAAAGCCCAGGACCAGATGGCTTCACAGGTGAATTCCATCAAACATTTAGAGAAGAGCTAACACCTATCCTTCTCAAACTCTTCCAAAATATAGCAGAGGGAGGAACACTCCCAAACTCATTCTACGAGGCCACCATCACCCTGATACCAAAACCAGACAAAGATGTCACAAAGAAACAAAACTACAGGCCAATATCACTGATGAACATAGATGCAAAAATCCTCAACAAAATACTAGCAAACAGAATCCAACAGCACATTAAAAGGATCATACACTATGATCAAGTGGGGTTTATCCCAGGAATGCAAGGATTCTTCAATATATGCAAATCAATCAACGTGATACACCATATTAACAAATTGAAGGAGAAAAACCATATGATCATCTCAATAGATGCAGAGAAAGCTTTCGACAAAATTCAACACTGATTTATGATAAAAACCCTCCAGAAAGTAGGCATAGAGGGAACTTACCTCAACATAATAAAGGCCATATATGACAAACCCACAGCCAACATCATTCTCAATGGTGAAAACCTGAAACCATTTCCACTAAGATCAGGAACAAGACAAGGTTGCCCACTCTCACCACAATTATTCAACATAGTTTTGGAAGTTTTAGCCACAGCAATCAGAGAAGAAAAATAAATAAAAGGAATCCAAATTGGAAAAGAAGAAGTAAAGCTGTCACTGTTTGCAGATGACATGATACTATACATAGAGAACTGTAAAGATGCTACCAGAAAAGTACTAGAGCTAATCAATGAATTTGGTAAAGTTGCAGGATACAAAATTAATGCACAGAAATCTCTTGCATTCCTATACACTAATGATGAAAAATCTGAAAGAGAAATTAAGAAAACACTCCCATTTACCATTGCAACAAACAGAATAAAATACCTAGGAATAAACCTACCTAAGGAGACAAAAGACCTGTATGCAGAAAATTATAAGACACTGATGAAAGAAAGTAAAGATGATACAATTAGATGGAGAGATATGCCATGTTCTTGGATTGGAAGAATCAACATTGTGAAAATGACTATACTACCCAAAGCAATCTACAGATTCAGTTCAATCCCTATCAAACTACCACTGGCATTTTTCACAGAATTAGAACATAAAATTTCACAATTTGTATGGAAATACAAAAGACCCCAAATAGCCAAAGCAATCTTGAGAAAGAAAAACGGAGCTGGAGGAATCAGGCTCCCTGACTTCCGACTATACTACAAAACTACAGTAATCAAGACACTATGGTACTGGCACAGAAACAGAAATATAGATCAATGGAACAGGATAGAAAGCCCAGAGATAAACCCATGCACATATGGTCACCTTATCTTTGATAAAGGAGGCAAGAATATACAGTGGAGAAAGACAGCCTCTTCAATAAGTGGTGCTGGGAAAACTGGACAGCTACATGTAAAAGAATGAAATTAGAACACTCCCTAATGCCATACACAAAAATAAACTCAAAATGGATTAAAGACCTAAATGTAAGGTCAGATACCATCAAACTCTTAGAGGAAAACATAGGCAGAACACTCTATGACATACATCACAGCAAGATCCTTTTTGACCCACCTCCTAGAGAAATGGAAATAAAAACACAAATAAACAATTGGGACCTAATGAAACTTTAAAGCTTTTGCACAGCAAAGGAAACCATAAACAAGACGAAAAGACAACCCTCAGAATGGGAGAAAATATTTGCAAATGAAGCAACTGACAAAGGATTAATCTCTAAAATTTACAAGCAGCTCATGCAGCTCAATATCCAAAAAACAAACAGCCCAATCCAAAAATGGGCTGAAGACCTAAATAGACATTTCACCAAAGAAGATATACAGATTACCAGCAGACACATGAAAGAATGCTCAACATCATTAATCATTAGAGAAATGCAAATCAAAACTACAATGAGGTATCACCTCACACCAGTCAGAATGGCCATCATCAAAAATCTACAAACCACAAATGTTGGAGAGGTTGTGGAGAAAAGGGAAGCCTCTTGCACTGTTGGTGGGAATGTAAATTGATACAGCCACTATGGAGAACAGTATGGAGGTTCCTTAAAAAACTAAAAATAGAACTACCATACGACCCAGCAATCCCGTTACTGGGCATATTCCCTGAGAAAACCATAATTCAAAAAGAGTCATGTACCAAAATGTTCATTGCAGCTCTATTTACAATAGCCAGGACATGGAAGCAACCTAAGTGTCCATCAACAGATGAATGGATAAAGAATATGTGGCACATATGTGCAATCGAATATTACTCAGCCATAAAAAGGAACGAAACTGAGTTATTTGTAATGAGGTGGATGGACCTAGAGACTGTCATACAGAGGGAAGTAAGTCAGAAAGAGAAAAACAAATACCATATGCTAACACATATATATGGAATCTAAAAAAAAAAAATGGTCATGAAGAACCTAGGGGCAAGATGGGAATAAAGATGCAGACCTACTAGAGAATGGACTTGAGGATATAGGGAGGGGGAAGGGTAAGCTGGGACAAAGTGAGAGAGTGGCATGGACATATATACACTACCAAATGTAAAATAGATAGCTAGTGGGAAGCAGCCGCATAGCACAGGGAGATCAGCTCAGTGCTTTGTGACCACCTAGAGGGGTAGGATAGGGAGGATGGGAGGGAGGGAGATGCAAGAGCGAAGAGGTATGGGGACATATGTATATGTATAGCTGATTCACTTTGTTGTGGGACAGAAGCTAGCACACCATTGTAGAGCAATTATACTCCAATAAAGATGTTAAAAAAAAAAAAAGATGCTGAGAAATCTTGTTCAGATAAATAATGGAAATAGAAGTGGAGAAAGTTTTGTTATAGCAATGCCATTTGATTTGTTGAACTCCTTTTAAGGTATATTCCAAAAATCATGTAATGAAATGATACATGCACCCCAATGTTCATTGCAGCACTGTTTACAATAGCCAGGGCATGGAAGCAACCTAAATGTCCATCTACAGAGGAATGGATAAAGAAGATGTGGTACATATATGGTACAAATGAACTTATTTACAAAAGAGAAATAGAGTCACAGATTTAGAAAACAAACTTATTGTGATGAGAGGGGTAAGTGGGGGCGGGGGGGAGGGATAAACTGGGAGATTGGGATTGACAAATACGCAATACTACATATATAATAAATAACTAATAAGAACCTACTGTATAGCACAGGGAACTCTACTCAATACGCTGTAATGACCTATATGGGAAAAGAATCTAGAAAAGAGTGGATATATGTATACGTATAACTGATTCACTTTGCTATACAGCAAAAACTAACACAACATTGTAAATCAACTATACTCCAATAAAAAAAATCATGTAATGAAGTATGATTAATAATTATTACTAATGATGACTCCGTCAACCATTCTAACAGATACTCCTTCAATTTTGTAACCAAGCAGGACCCTATGAGACCTTCCCAGAATAGACCCCGACCCATGTCCTCTGCCTGTTTTTTGTCTATAGAAAAACTTTAGTCAAAGAATAAATTTAATCAGAGAAGTGAGAAAATGCAGAAAGGAAAACAGTCAAGCAAGACAAAATAAAAATACTTCAGCCATTCAAAAAAGTCAAGGACTTTTAGTTCTTCCTCAAGGATTATAGATAACATTCTGAGCCATGTCCTTTGAGCTGTTTTGCAGATACTGAAACCCCTACCAGGTGGAAGAAGTTAACTGCATGCTTCCCAGAAGTGCCTACAGCTATGAGTCTATGACTAAGGAAAAAAGTGATTTAATACTGTGTGGCCACAATATTCTTTAGACTCTGGAGAAAATTGGTTAAGATGAAACTCTCTTGAAATTCCAAAACTTGTTCTTTTGGCATGTGCAGTTAGAGAAAGCTGGCTTAATAAAATACTTTTTTTCAGAACACTGACCCTGAGAGGACAAAAATATTCTTAGGAGAAAACTTGAAGTTAACTCTTATCATGTCCTTGAAATATAAACACAGCCCACATTGACGGAGACTACCACCTTGGTTCAATTAGCAGAACCTAAACTGAGAAAAAAAAAAAAGACAAGAGGCATATATAATGGCCAACAGCTCCTGTTATGTATAAACTTAAAATCCAAATATAGAATAATTCAAAAGGCAGGGGGAGGACATGAATGGGGGTCTATTCTGGGAAGGCCTCTTAGGGTCCTGCTCGGTTACAATTTTACTAAAAGCAAAGAAATGGAAACATTCGTTCAAATGTAGTTGTCACCTACAAGTAGAGAAATTCTCTTTTAAACCTGAACCAGTATTTCATGTTATATTAATTGACACATTGGAGTTTACTACACTCCAGGGAAGTGCACCTTGATCAAATTGAGAGGAAAGAAAGATATATTTCTTTCTTTTGTGAGGTAGAGAAAGGCACTTGTGATGGGGGAATTTGGAAGGGAGAAATTTTAGCAAAGTTCATATGAAATTGAAGATCTGGGCAATGATTCCCTTTAAGCTCTCTTTGCCAGCATGACCTTTGGAAATACCACCAAAGATACACGTACTCAAGTCTGAAAACTGCTAAACTAGATCATATGTAAGGTCCTTTTTGCATTCTAATATTTCATGAAATATAAACTTCAGGAGGGACTTCCCTGGTGGCCCAGTGGTTAAGACTCTGTGCTTCTACTGCAGGGGGGCATGGGTTCGATACCTGGTTGGGGAACTAAGATTCCACGTGCTGTGTGGCCAACAAAAAAAAATTAATTAATTTTTTTAAATAAATAAATAAATAAACTTCAGGAAATTTGGAAGAGAGCAACTTTTTCCAACCACTGGTTTGAAAAACACGGGTTTGTTACAGTAGTAAAAAATATTTATATCAGTAAATGAGGTAACAGGATATTTCAATTACTGTTGTTGAAAAAGTTAGTAAAAATTATAAAAATATTTTACACTTTAAGGGGAACAGTTTGGGAGCCTTCAAGTGGGTATACGTAGCAGTGAGATTGGATCAAAGGTAATGGAGGTAATGGAGGAAGTGGATCTGGAACATAGTTGACAAGGATGTTAAAAGTTGCTTATTATTGTTGAAAAAACAAACAACCCAATCAAAAATGAGCAGAAGATCTAAGTAGACAATTCTCTAAAGAAGACATACAGATGGCCAAAAAGCACATGAAAAGATGCTCAATATCACTAATCATTAGAGAAATGCAAATCAGAACTACAATGAGGTATCACCTCACACCGGCCAGAATGGCCATCATCAAAAAGTCTACAAACAATAAATGTTGGAGAGGGTGTGGAGAAAACTGAACCCTCCCACATTGTTGGTGGGACTGTCAATTGGTAAAACCACTATGGAGAATAGTATGGAGGTTCCTTAAAAAACTAGAAATAGAACTACCATATGATCCGGCAATCCCACTCCTGGGCATATATTCGGAGAAAACCATAATCCTAAAGAATACATGCACCCCAATGTTCATTGCAGCACTATTTACAATAGCCAAGACATGGAAGCATCCTAAATGTTCATCGTCAGAGGAATGGATAAAGAAGATGTGGTACATATATACAATGGAATATTACTCAGCCATAGAAAAAGAATGAAATAATGCCCTTTGCAGCAACATGGATGGACCTAGAGATTCTCATACTAAGTGAAATAGTCAGACAGAGAAAGACAAATATATGATATCACTCATATGTAGAATCTAATTTTAAAAAAGAGATACAAATGAACTTATTTATAAAACAGAAACAGACTTACAGGTATCCAAAACAAACTTATGGTTACCAAAGGGGAAATGGGGCGTGGGGGGATAATTCAGGTGCTTGGGATGAACACATACATACTATTATATATAAGATAGATAACCAACAAGGGCCTATTGTATAGCACAGGGAACTCTACTCAGTATTCTGTGATAACCTATATGAGAAAAGAATTTTAAAAAGAATGAATATATGTATACATATAACTGAATCACTTTGCTGTACACCTGAAACTAACACAACATTGTAAATCAACTATACTCCAATAAAATTAAAAATTTTTTAAAGTTGCTGCTGCTTATTATTATTATTATTTGGATATAGTAAAATTATTCTATACACCCAAAATTTGAAACTATAACCATTAGTGATTGAAGAATTTTAGCTATCAATGGGCCTATATTTTTTATAACTTGATTTAGGTTGCATGAATTTAGACATTGTGGTACATAATTTTAAAATATTTTTTGGAGGAAGGTGGTCAAAAGGTACACATTTTCAGTTATAAGATAGGTAAGAACTAGGGATGTAATGTACAACAGGATGACTATGGTTAACACTGATGATGCTATGTATGAAAGTGGTTAACACAGTAAATCCTGAGAGTTCTCATCACAAGGAAAACAATGTTTTCATTTTTTGATTTTTAAATCATATCTGTATGAGATAATGGATGCTAACTAAATTTACTGTAGGAATCATTTCACAATATATGTAATTCAAACCATTATGCTGTATACCTTAAATTTATACAGGGATATATGTCAATTATATCCCAATAAAGCTGAAAAATAATGAATAAAATAAAAATATTTTCTGGATTATATTAGAGGGAAACATTAATTTGTGAATGAAGATTTTGTTATTTTTTGAAATATATCATTAGACAATAATAACATTCACAAATATTTTTGATGATTGTAACACATACATTATGTTAAGTGAATAAGAAATATGTATCTTTACTAAGAAAATATACCTTTTGTCAGAATTTGTTTAAAAGGGGATAGATATATAAGGTTATAGTAATAGTGAATTAGACTGAGCTCGCATTAATTGTCTAGTCTTCTTTTGCACTTTATGGAGAATGGCCATCTAGACCTAATTATCCTTTGTGATAGAGTGCCAAGACTCCCTTGGTTTCAAATTCTTCAACTATTATTTTTCAACTTTTCTGGAAATTTCTTTGTCCTTCATATATATTTTTTCCTCAAATCCCCAGAATGCAATGTCTTCTGACTCCTTTATGCTCTTCACCTTAATTAACTCAATATGTCCTTTTTCTCAGATTATTTTGCCTAATGTTCTAGCACATCAAGTATAAACTTAAGCTTCACATTTGCAAACCCGCCATTTACATTGAACGTATAAAGTGTAGATGTTGGCATAATGTGATGCTTGTTGTGTATAAATAGTGCATTACAGGCTGCTTATTGACAAATAGTTGGCTTTGATTCCATCATACACCGATTTTCTTTTCCCCCAATTCTAGTAAATGGACTTCTGCTTTTGTTCGTGCCTTGTGATAGTTTTGTCATGTACCAGTTCCAGTCATTTGCTCCAGACGATCCACTTGTGCTTCACTTACTGTCTTGACTTCCTCCTCAAATCAATGAGTGCTTCAAAACTGGGCGTCCTGCCTTCCAACAGATATTTATGAGACAAAAGCAATATGTTGTCTTTGTACCCTTTTATCACCAGCCACAGACTGGTTATCTTTCTGTCTACTCCATCCAACAATTGCTATGGCTAACCTACCTAATATCACAATTTTATGGTTTACAGCTGGCCTAGATTACACCCATATTGAGTAGAAATTGTTTTTCTCTACCAAGTTACATTATGGATGCCCCTCCATGTTCACGATCCCTCTGAAAATTATCATTTGCTTAGCCTTGTATTTATTCTTCAAGCTAGTCAAACACAACTACACTTTTTGTACACAGCAGCTATTGAATATGTTATGGGTAATCCGACACTGACCTTTCTTCTTGTTCTCAATCTTTTCTTGCTCTTTCTCCATGTTTCCCGTAATACAAACCCTTTGCTCTAAATCTGGACCCCGATTTTATCCCTGGTAACTTAGATTTCACGTTAGTACTTGACATTCTGCAGCATTTGATATTTGAGTTCTGCAATATTCTTCAGTTAAGACTTGAAATTCCAGCTTTTCCCTTTTAAGAGTTCTTTGTGAGAAAGCAGTTTATGTTCACAATTTGCTTTTCCTTTCACCCAACCAAACTCAATACAATATAGTGTCTACTCCACATTTTATTAACATTGACTTACCTGATGGTGTCTGAAAGAACTAGAAAAAACACGTATGAACACGATGCATCCTTGATCTCAGGATGTTAAGACTGTCCAGAACTTGTAAGTACATTTCCAGTCCCACAAGCTATCAGGAGCCCATAAGAATAAAATAAGAGTCTTGAACAATATGTCCAAGATCAAACATCTTAATCTGTGTAAGGGTGACATAATCAGCCTCCTCCCTTTTCTCCTAATAATATTTCTGTTATTTGTCTAGTGATAGGCAGTTAAATGAACTAGAAATAGAGACAGGATTTAATAAAATGTGAATATTGACCAAAGGATTTTACTCATACAAACATTTGTCAAGATCAACTGCTCAGATCTGAACTTCAGGTGAAATGAAGTTAGCTGCCATCATGAATTGTCCTTTTTAAGACTTTGATGCTTCTAATTACTGATCAGGAATAGAAAATGAATTGGGGTGTGGCCACATCCCTGTGGATGATGGGAATGTATTATAATTTTCAAAGTATCCTATAAGCTGAAAATGTCAAAAAACAGACATACATAGGATGGCGTTCTACTTAAATTCCAAGGAGAAAAATAGATAACCTATAATCCAAAGGAGTAAAACAACACTGGACTCAGATTTACCTTCTGCAACAGATGGCAATGGATACAGAATAAGGAATTGTTGAAAGAAAACGTTTATGTCCCATTAATTCTACCCAATCAAGTCATATGTCACATGTGAAGACAGCAGAATATTTTAGTTACGTAATGTTTTAGAATATGTACATTCACACACAAGGCCCAAAATTATTTCATAAAGAAGAAACATAAGTAACTAATTAAGAAAGATATGGGAAAGCAGAACAAGGAGCAAAGCAAAGGGAGACAGAAGAAAATGTGTGTCAGCAGGACTACTGAGTAAGCCCTTTTGGAATCAGCAAAACTAAGCATGGGAGGAAATGCTGAGTTTATTATTCAGGAGAATTTGTGGTTGAATTTTTCACCTCTTGCCATGCTCTTCTTCCTTCCCCAGTCCTCCTTCCCTGGCTACTGTCTCTAGGGTTAGCGAGGGAAGGAGAAAGTAAGCATGAAGGGGAAGTAAATGTGGAAGGAATGAGGAAATGCAGTCAATGCAAGGGCTATGACCTCTTCTTAAACAGAGAAAGGAAGTAAAAACGTGCAACTCTGAATTACAGCAATTAAAATGAGGGCCGTAGTGTGTTCAGGAAGGCTCATATGATTTGGAAGGCTATGATTTGGGGTTTAAAGACTATTAGTTTTCCCTGTCACTTTTTTCTCTTTAAGACTATCTTATGGAATACTATTTAGTTGACCTGGCTTAAAAGTCCTTACGGAGTGATGGGAGATAGAAAAAGGACGGTAGCAAGAGTTGAACATAGGAAAAAAAAAAAAAAGAGTTGAACATAGGGTCGAATTGAGACCTTCAGGGTATTCCAAGATCTGAAGACATGGTGCTCTTTCATATACATAATTCAAAATAAAAATATAGTAAACTTTCAAATATAAGGAAGTTCAACAAAATTCTGGGTTATTTCCCAACAATTACTCCTTCAATGGTTTGTTCTCATTTAAAATATGAAAAAGTTTTCTCCAATTGCATTTGAATGCAATCATTTGTTGGTACCCTAAGCACATGCTTAGTCTTTCTGTTAGGTAAGCCTTTACTGGGATTGTATCTAAAAACTTGTGCGTGTGTGTGTGTGTGTGTGTTGTGTGTGTGCACAGCTGTAAATCTCTTCCTTGATTCCCATCAGTGAAATTCATACATCCTATTTAGCAACCTCAGCTGCTTCATAACTTTACTTTCTCCAGGATTTCCTAGACCTTTTCCTAGGTACTCCCTTAGGTTACGCCTTTATGTTCCTATTTGATGCACCCTGTCCTCTTAGGCATCCCCATCTGCTCTCTCTCAAATATGTCATATTCCTGTTAGTTTATAACACATCTTGAATTTATTCTTTACAGCTTGTTTACCTCTATCTTCAGTATTCTAGACCTATAAAACCTTGATTTACCAGTGAAGGTAACTTGTTTCCTGCCTCCTTTTGCTCTAAGCCTTAGACTGTTCTGTGTCTGTGTCTCAATGAGAGAGATGACAATGAGCTTGCCTCGTCCTATGTTTGTGCTCCTTCAAATTATTCCTGCCTTCTAGAAATGCTGTTAAGTTTAAATGAGGCACTGATTATAAAGTGCTTGCTACACTGTCTGAGAAAGATTAGACAAGCATTAAAATGTACTTCTGGTTGTTTGCCATGTAGTTAGCTGGCAGAGATTGAGGTGAATGTGAACGTTTTACGCTATTAATACCCACCCCAATTTTGTTTTGTTCCCACTCACACATTGGGTTTAAGGACCTATGGTCAAAGTATAAAAAAATAAATAATGGTAATTCCCTAAGGGAAGTGTTCAAATAGAACTTTTGCAACATCAATAATGAAAAAAAATACACTCTGAAAATTTAAGAAATTTGAATACTTGTTTCTTCTCTTTCCTCCCCACCTTGTTACATATTTGGTTTCTAAATCAAGATTTTAGAATTGTGTTGTTATTATGATTGCTGTTATAATCACTAATTTTTCTGGAGGTTTCCCATTTCTCTGTAAAGAACTATTTTTTATGCTCACATAATTTTATAACCCTACTTAAAGCCATTATTTAGACTTAATTCTCATATTTAATTGGTTTTATTGCTCACCATCCCTTTAATATTTTTTCTAGATTCTTGTAATTTTTTCTTTCTCTTTTTTTGCAGTAAGATACGCATAATACAAAGTTTACCATTTTAATGATTTTTTTTAAGGGAATAGTTTTTGTTTGTTTGTTTTTGTTTTTAATTTTACTTATTTATTTATTTTTGGTTGTGTTGGGTCTTCGTTTCTGTGCGAGGGCTTTCTCTAGCTGCGGCAAGCGGGGGCCACTCTTCACTGCGATGCGCGGGCCTCTCACTATCGCAGCCTCTCTTGTTGCAGAGCACAAGCTCCAGACGCGCAGGCTCAGTAATTGTGGCTCACGGGCCTAGTTGCTCCGCGGCATGTGGGATCTTCCCAAACCAGGGCTTGAATCCGTGTTCCCTGCATTGGCAGGCAGATTCTCAACCACTACGCCACCAGGGAGACCCCATTTTAAAGGTTTTTCAGGGTATAATTCAGTGGCATTAAGAGCATTCACAGTTTTATGTAACCATCACCACTATCTATTTCAAAAACTTTTTTATCATTCCAAACAGAAAACTCTGTGCTCTTTAAGCAATGGCTCCCCAGCTCCCCTTTGCCTCAGCTCCTTGTAATCTCTATTCTACTCTCTGTCTCTATAAATTTGCCTAGTCTAGGTCCCTCCCATAAGTAGAATCATACAATATAGTCCATTTACATCTGGCTTGTATCACTTAGCATGACGTTTTCAAGGTTCATCCATGTTACAGCCTGTATCACAACTTCATTCATTTTTATAGCTAAATAATATTCCATTGTATTTTTTAAATTAATTAATTTATTTCTTTATTTCTTTTGGCTGTGTTGGGTCTTCATTGCTGGGCACGGGCTTTCTCCAGTTGCGGCGAGTGGGGGTCACTCTTCGTTGCAGTGAGCGGACTTCTCATTTCGGTGGCTTCTATTGTTGCAGAGCACGGGCTCTAGGCACCTGGGCCTCAGTAGTTGCAGTATGTGGGCTCAGTAGTTGTGGCTCATGGGCTCCAGAGCGCAGGCTCAGTAGTTGTGGCTCACGGGTTTTGTTGCCCCACAGCATGTGGGATCTTCCCGGACCAGGGCTCGAACCTGTGTGCCCTGCATTGGCAGGCGAACTCCCAACCACTGTGCCACCAGGGAAGCCCTCCATTGTATTTTTACTTTAGTATTTGGTTGAACAAAGTATATATTTGACTTTATTTCTTACTTCCTTGAGTTTTAAATCTACTTGATTTCTATTTTTATTGAGGTAATATTGTTTTATAACACTCCATGTTTCATGTGTACATTATAATTTGACTTTTGTATACACTATAACTTGCTCACTCACCACCAGAAGTCTAGTTTCCATCCATCACTGTGAAATGGCAGCCTTTTTGGCTTGAAGACTATTTTGTCTAATATAAGTATGGTTACACACACTTTCTTTTGGCTGTCATTTGTTTGGAGTATTATCTTCCATCCCTTCACTTTGAGCCTGTGTCCATCTTTAGACTGAGATAAGTCTCTTAGAGATAGCGTATAGTTGTTTTTTTTTTTTCCTTTGTCTGAAAATGTCTTTATTTTTTCCTTCTTTTTTTTTTTTTTACACACACACACTGTATTTTATTTTTACAAGAGATAAATAGACCGACACCAAGCATTGTACATGGATGACCACAACAAAAGCAACAATGATTGCAATTACCAAACATGAAACACACTTATACTATGTCATAATATTGACATTCAGTCCAGTAATCCTCCACTGTAACAGCTCCTTTACTTTGCAGTGAAAATTGATTTGTATATTCTTTGCCTCTGAGTCCTTGTGGGATTTTTTTTTTTTAATTCAAACAGAAAGTCACAAAAATTATACTCATCCTCATCAGTTCACTCAGTCCCATGTAATTAATTTCTTTTTCATCTTGATCTTTTGTTAGCACTTTTATGAGTTCATCAGTTTTTCATTAGAGTTCTGAAAATGCTTATTCATTCAGTTCAGCAGTACAGTCAGTTACCAGAAACCTGTACTTGTCAGAGTCTTTTCCATGAATTTCTTGAAGATGAAACCCTTTTATAGGAACATATTTGCAAAAGCATCAGAGTACACCCAGAACTGTCTGTAAATGACAAAAGACTTAAAAATGACCATGGTTAAAGATTTGATGAAAGTTCATAATAATGCAGTTGACAAGAAAATTAGTTATTTCTGAGATATACGTTTTAAAGTAATAACTAGGATTATGACTTATAACATTATCTCAGAACATATAAGATTTTTACAAATTTCATGTAATGTCTGAAACATTTATATTAACATATTTCCATACAAATAACCCAATGAAAGTTTAGTATTAGTTGTTTTGTTTGTTTGTTTATACTGCAGGTTCTTATTAGTCATCAATTTTATACACATCAGTGTATACATGTCAATCCCAATCGCCCAATTCAGCACACCACCATCCCCACCCCACCGCAGTTTTCCCCCCTTGGTGTCCATATGTCTGTTCTCTACATCGGTGTCTCAACTTCTGCCCTGCAAACCGGCTCATCTGTACCATTTTTCTAGGTTCCACATACATGCGTTAATATACGATCTTTGTTTTTCTCTTTCTGACTTACTTCACTCTGTATGACAGTCTCTAGATCCATCCACGTCTCAACAAATGACTCAATTTCGTTCCTTTTTATGGCTGAGTAATATTCCATTGTATATATGTACCACAACTTCTTTATCCATTCGGCTGTTGATGGGCATTTAGGTTGCTTCCATGACCTGGCTATTGTAAATAGTGCTGCAATGAACATTCGGGTGCATGTGTCTTTTTGAATTACGGTTTTCTCTGGGTATATGCCCAGTAGTGGGATTGCTGGATCATATGGTAATTCTATTTTTAGTTTTTTAAGGAACCTCCATACTGTTCTCCATAGTGGCTGTATCAATTTACATTCCCACCAACAGTGCAAGAGGGTTCCCCTTTCTCCACACCCTCTCCAGCATTTGTTGTTTGTAGATTTTCTGATGATGCCCATTCTAGCTGGTGTGAGGTGATACCTCATTGTAGTTTTGATCTGCATTTCTCTAATAATTAGTGATGTTGAGCATCTTTTCATGTGCTTCGTGGCCATCTGTATGTCTTCTTTGGAGAAATGTCTATTTAGGTCTTCTGCCCATTTTTGGATTGGGGTGTTTGTTTCTTTAATATTGAGCTGAATGAGCTGTTTATATATTTTGGAGATTAATCCTTTGTCCGTTGATTCGTTTGCAAATATTTTCTCCCATTCTGAGGGTTGTCTTTTCGTCTTGTTTATGGTTTCCTTTGCTGTGCAAAAGCTTTGAAGTTTCATTAGGTCCCATTTGTTTATTTTTGTTTTTATTTCCATTACTCTAGGAGGTGGATCAAAAAAGATCTTGCTGTGATTTATGTCAAAGAGTGTTCTTCCTATGTTTTCCTCTAAGAGTTTTATAGTGTCCAGTCTTACATTTAGGTCTCTAATCCATTTTGAGTTTATTTTTGTGTATGGTGTTAGGGAGTATTCTAATTTCATTCTTTTACATGTAGCTGTCCAGTTTTCCCAGCACCACTTATTGAAGAGACTGTCTTTTCTCCATTGTATATCTTTGCCTCCTTTGTCATAGATTAGTTGACCATAGGTGCGTGGGTTTATCTCTGGGCTTTCTATCTTGTTCCATTGATCTATGTTTCTGTTTTTGTGCCAGTACCATATTGTCTTGATTACTGTAGCTTTGTAGTATAGTCTGAAGTCAGGGAGTCTGATTCCTCCAGCTCCGTTTTTTTCCCTCAAGACTGCTTTGGCTATTCGGGGTCTTTTGTGTCTCCATACAAATTTTAAGATGATTTGTTCTGGCTCCATAAAAAATGCCATTGGTAATTTGATGGGGATTGCATTGAATCTGTAGATTGCTTTGGGTAGTATAGTCATTTTCACAATGTTGATTCTTCCAATCCAAGAACATGGTATATCTCTCCATCTGTTGGTATCATCTTTAATTTCTTTCATCAGTGTCTTATAGTTTTCTGCATACAGGTCTTTTGTCTCCCTAGGTAGGTTTATTCCTAGGTATTTTATTCTTTTTGTTGCAATGGTAAATGGGAGTGTTTCCATAATTTCTCTTTCAGATTTTTCATCATTAGTGTATAGGAATGCAAGAGATTTCTGTGCATTAATTTTGTATCCTGCAACTTTACCATATTCATTAATTAGCTCTAGCAGTTTTCTGGTGGCAGTTTTAGGATTCTCTATGTATAGTATCATGTCATCTGCAAACAGTGACAGTTTTACTTCTTCTTTTCCAATTTGTATTCCTTTTATTTCTTTTTCTTCTCTGATTGCCGTGGCTAGGACTTCCAGAACTATGTTGAATAATAGTGGTGAGAGTGGACATCCTTGTCTCGTTTCTGATGTTAGAGGAAATGCTTTCAGTTTTTCACCATTGAGAATGATGTTTGCTGTGGGTTTGTCATATATGGCCTTTATTAGGTTGAGGTAGGTTCCCTCTATGCCCACTTTCTGGAGAGTTTTTATCATAAATGGGTGTTGAATTTTGTCAAAAGCTTTTTCTGCATCTATTGAGATGATCATATGGTTTTTATTCTTCAATTTGTTAATATGGTGTATCACATTGATTGATTTGCGTATATTGAAGAATCCTTGCATCCGTGGGATAAATCCCACTTGATCGTGGTGTATGATCCTTTTAATGTGTTGTTGGATTCTGTTTGCTAGTATTTTGTTGAGGATTTTTGCATCTATATTCATCAATGGTATTGGTCTGTACTTTTCTTTCTTTGTAGTGTCTTTGTCTGGTTTTGGTATCAGGGTGATGGTGGCCTCATAGAATGAGTTTGGGAGTGTTCCTTCCTCTGCAATTTTTTGGAAGAGTTTGAGGAGGATAGGTGTTAGCTCTTCTCTAAATATTTGATAGAATTCACCTGTGAAGCCATCTGGTCCTGGACTTTTGTTTGTTGGAAGATTTTTAATCACAGTTTCAATTTCATTACTTGTGATTGGTCTGTTCATATTTTCTGCTTCTTCCTGGTTCAGTCTTGGAAGGTTATACCTTTCTAAGAATTTGTCCATTTCTTCCAGGTTGTCCATTTTATTGGCATAAAGTTGCTTGTAGTAGTCTCTTAGGATGCTTTGTATTTCTGCGGTGTCTGTTGTAACTTCTCCTTTTTCATTTCTGATTTTATTGATTTGAGTCCTCTCCCTCTTTTTCTTGATGAGTCTGGCTAATGGCTTATCAATTTTGTTTATCTTCTCAAAGAACCAGCTTTTAGTTTTACTGATCTTTGCTATTGTTTTCTTTGTTTCTATTTCATTTATTTCCGCTCTGATCTTTATGATTTCTTTCCTTCTGCTAACTTTGGGTTTTGTTTGTTCTTCTTTCTCTAGTTTCTTTAGGTGTAAGGTTAGATTGTTTACTTGAGATGTTTCTTGTTTCTTTAGGTAGGCTTGTATAGCTATAAACTTCCCTCTTAGAACTGCTTTTGCTGCATCCCATAGGTTTTGGGTCATCGTGTTTTCATTGTCATTTGTCTCTAGGTATATTTTGATTTCCTCTTTGATTTCTTCAGTGATCTCTTGGTTATTTAGTAACGTATTGTTTAGCCTCCATGTGTTTGTGTTTTTTACGTTTTTTTCCCTGTAATTCATTTCTAATTCCATAGCGTTGTGGTCAGAAAAGATGCTTGATATGATTTCAATTTTCTTAAATTTACTGAGGCTTGATTTGTGACCCAAGATGTGATCTATCCTGGAGAATGTTCCATGCGCACTTGAGAAGAATGTGTAATCTGCTGTTTTTGGATGGAATGTCCTATAAATATCAATTAAATCTATCTGGTCTATTGTGTCATTTAAAGCTTCTGTTTCCTTATTTATTTTCATTTTGGATGATCTGTCCATTGGTGTAAGTGAGGTGTTAAAGTCCCCCACTATTATTGTGTTACTGTCAATTTCCTCTTTTATAGCTGTTAGCAGTTGCCTTATGTATTGAGGTGCTCCTATGTTGGGTGCATATATATTTATAATTGTTATATCTTCTTCTTGGATTGATCCCTTGATCATTATGTAGTGTCCTTCCTTGTCTCTTGTAACATTCTTTATTTTAAAGTCTATTTTATCTGATATGAGTATAGCTACTCCAGCTTTCTTTTGATTTCCATTTGCATGGAATATCTTTTTCCATCCCCTCACTTTCAGTCTGTATGTGTCCCTAGGTCTGAAGTGGGTCTCTTGTAGACAGCATATATATGGGTCTTGTTTTTGTATCCATTCAGCAAGCCTGTGTCTTTTGGTTGGAGCACTTAATCCATTCACGTTCAAGGTAATTATCGATATGTATGTTCCTATGACCATTTTCTTAATTGTTTTGGGTTTGTTTTTGTAGGTCCTTTTCTTCTCTTGTGTTTCCCACTTAGAGAAGTTCCTTGAGCATTTGTTGTAGAGCTGGTTTGGTGGTGCTGAATTCTCTTAGCTTTTGCTTGTCTCTAAAGCTTTTGATTTCTCCATCAAATCTGAATGAGATCCTTGCCGGGTAGAGTAATCTTGGTTGGAGGTTCTTCCCTTTCATCACTTTAAGTATATCATGCCACTCCCTTCTGGCTTGTAGAGTTTCTGCTGAGAAATCAGCTGTTAACCTTATGGAAGTTCCCTTGTATGTTATTTCTCGTTTTTCCCTTGTTGCTTTTAATAATTTTTCTTTGTCTTTAATTTTTGCCACTTTGATTACTATGTGTCTCGGCGTGCTTCTCCTTGGGTTTATCCTGTATGGGACTCTCTGCGCTTCCTGGACTTGGGTGGCTACTTCCTTTCCCATGTTAGGGAAGTTTTCGACTATAGTCTCTTCAAATATTTTCTCTGGTCCTTTCTCTCTCTCTTCTCCTTCTGGGACCCCTATAATGCGAATGTTGTTGCGTTTAATGTTGTCCCAGAGGTCTCTTAGGCTGTCTTCATTTCTTTTCATTCTTTTTTCTTTAGTCTGTTCCGCAGCAGTGAATTCCACCATTCTGTCTTCCAGGTCACTTATCCGTTCTTCTGCCTCAGTTATTCTGCTATTGATTCCTTCTAGTGTAGTTTTCATTTCAGTTATTGTATTGGTCATCTCTGTTTGTTTGTTCTTTAATTCTTCTAGGTCTTTGTTAATCATTTCTTGCATCTTCTCAATCTTTGCCTCCATTCTTATTCCGAGGTCCTGGATCATCTTCACTATCATTATTCTGAATTCTTTTTCTGGAAGGTTGCCTGTCTCCACTTCATTTAGTTGTTTTTCTGGGGTTTTTTCTTGTTCCTTCATCTGGTATATAGCCCTCTGCCTTTTCATCTTGTCTATCTTTCTGTAAATGTGGTTTCTGTTCCACAGGCTGCAGGACTGTAGTTTTTCTTGCTTCTGCTGTCTGCCCTCTGGTGGTTGAGGCTATCTAAGAGGCTCGATGGGAGGCTCTGGTGGTGGGTAGAGCTGACTGTTGCTGTGGCGGTCAGAGCTCCGTAAAACTTTAATCCACTTGACTGTTGATGGGTGGGGCTGGGTTCCCTCCCTGTTGGTTGTTGTGCCTGAGGCAACCCAACACTGGAGCCTACCTGGGCTCTTTGGTGGGGCTAATGGCAGACTCTGGGAGGGCTCACGCCAAGGAGTACTTCCCAGAACCTCCGCTGCCAGTGTCCTTGTCCCCACCGTGAAACAGAGCCAGCCCCCGCCTCTGCAGGAGACCCCCCAACACCAGCAGTTATGTCTGGTTCAGTCTCCCCCAGGGTCACTGCTCCTTCCCCTGGGTCCCGATGCACACACTATTTTGTGTACGCCCTCCAAGAGTGGGGTCTCTGTTTCCCCCAGTCCTGTCGAAGTCCTGCAATCAATTCCCACTAGGCTTCAAAGTCTGATTCTCTATGAATTCCTCCTCCCGTTGCCGGACCCCCAGGTTGGGAAGCCTGACGTGGGGCTCAGAACCTTCACTCCAGTGGGTGGACTTCTGTTGTATAAGTGCTCGCCAGTCTGTGAGTCACCCACCCAGCAGTTATGGGATTTGATTTTACTCTGATTGCGCCCCTCCTACCGTCTCACTGTGGCTTCTCCTCTGTCCTTGGACGTGGGGTATCCTCCTTGGTGAAGTCCAGTGTCTTCCTGTCGATGATTGTCCAGCAGCCAGTTGTGATTCTGGTGCTCTCGCAAGAGGGAGTGAGAGCACGTCTTTCTACTCTGCCATCTTGGTTAATCCATCTCTCACCTTCATTTTTATATGCTCAATCTTTTTTTCTTAATCTCTCCATGTAATGTATTTTGGGAGAATTACTTATTTATGTCTCCCAGGTCAAGAATTTTTTCTTCCAAGGTGTCCATTCTGCACTTCAGTTATTATTTTGAGTTTTTTTCCTGTTCTGACTAGGAAAAATTTCATTTTTATGACCTATGGGGTTTTTAATTAGTTTAATGTTCCCTAATGTCTCTTTGAATATGTTACTTATGCTTATTTTCTGTATCTTGTCTATTTTCTTAAAATATTTCCTTGTTGTGTTTATCATCTCTTTCTCAAAATGTTTATTTTCTTCAGATGTTTGGTGCTTCTTGACTCTACAATAATTTTTCAAGATGAAATCTTTTTTCCGACTCCCTAGATTTTCTGGTTGTGAATCTGACTTTAGTGTAGGAATGGAATTACCCTGCCAATTACCCTAGGATTTCTTTCTGCACTAAATTTGAAGCACTTTTATTTATTTATTTATTTATTAAAATGTTAAATTTTATTTATTTATTTATTTTTGGCTGCGTTGGGTCTTTGTTGCTGCATGTGGGCTTTTTCCTAGTTGTGGCGAGCAGGGGTTACTCTTCATTGCAGTGCGCAGGCTTCTCATCACGGTGGCTTCTCTTATTGCAGAGCATGGGCTGTAGGCACGTGGGCTTCAGTAGTTGTGACACACAGTCTCAGTAGTTGTGGTTCGTGGGCTCTAGAGCGCAGGCTCAGTAGTTGTGGCGCACGGGCTTAGTTGCTCTGCGGCATGTGGGATCTTCCAGGACCAGGGCTCGAATCTGTGTCCCCTGCATTGGCAGGCGGATTCTTAACCACTGCGCCACCAGGGAAGCCCTGAAGCACTTTTAGAACTACCATTTTTGTGTTTCAGTAGTATTATATATGTGGCTTTTTTTTTTTTTTGGCTGTGTTGCATTTTTGTTGCTGCGTGCGGGTTTTCTCTAGTTGCAGTGAGCAGGGGCTATTCTTCGTTGCAGAGTGCAGGCTTCTCATTGCGGTGGCTTCTCTTGTTGCGGAGCATGGGTTCTAGGCACACAGGCTTCAGCAGTTCCAGCATGCAGGCTCGGTAGTTGTGGCTCGCGGGCTCTAGAGGGCAGGCTCAGTAGTTGTGGTGCATGGGCTTAGTTGCTCCACGGCATGTGGGATCTTCCTAGACCAGGGATAAAACCCATGTCCCCTGCATTGGCAGGCAGATTCTTAACCACTGCACAACAAGGGTAGTTCCTATATATGGTTTTAAATATACATTTAGGGGGTTGATTTTTTTATTCAGTATCATTCTATATGTTTTCTCTGTCCAAGAATTGTATACAGATCTGGGTCTATTGAGTTTCCACCTACTGAATTTAAGCATGGTTATAGATTTCCTTTAAATGCTTTCCTTTTCATTCTGAAGGTCTTGATGTAGAAGGGAAGATTCTTTAGTGTGTATTTAGTTTATCATCTTAAAATGGAAACCAGAAATATTTATCTGCCACAATGACATTATACAGAAGTTTCCAAATGAAAAACAAAGAGACAATCTCTGTACTTTGGCAGGATAATTTTATATCCCAATTTCCCTATTACTGATCACTGCCTAATTCTGGGAATTTGTATCACTAAGCCAATGTTTCTTTGTACTCTCATCTCAAACCCTTTTCTTTTTCCTTCGTGTACTTTAAATTTGTCTCTGGAATATTTATTTCTTTAAGATGATTGTAAATTTCAAACACCCAGACTGTTAAACTCACAAATGTTTGGTGAAGTTCTTCTACAAACTAATAAGCAGAAATGAAAACCCTAACTATACATATCTTTTTTCATTTTCTCAGGAAATAGAAAAAATTTATAGGCAATTTTTTTTAAAAGATTGATTGATTGATTGATTACTATGTTGGGTCTCCGTTTCTGTGTGAGGGCTTTCTCTAGTTGTGGCAAGCGGGGGCCACTCTTCATCGTGGTGCGCGGGCCCCTCACTATCGCGGCCTCTCTTGCTGTGGAGCACAGGCTCCAGACGCGCAGGCTCAGTAGTTGTGGCTCACGGGCCTAGTTGCTCCGCGGCACGTGGGATCTTCCCAGACCAGGGCGCGAACCCGTGTCCCCTGCATTAACAGGCAGACTCTCAACCACTGTGCCACCAGGGAAGCCCCTATAGGCAATTATTAAGCTTAGTATTAAATAACGAACTTAATAGACTTATTTCTACAATAGGCTGGCTGCAGAAATCAACAAAGCTCAGTTAGAGAAAAAATGAAAACGTCAGAATTTATATGTATAAGATTAAGTTATTCCAAGTAAATAGGACAGAAAATAGAGTCTAATTTGCTTGGGATAACTTAATTTTATACATCCTCTTCTCTTCAGATTCTGGTCTTCACAATTCCTGGTTGTACATTCTATAATGGGGTTTACTCAAAATAGGCATGTTTGCACAAATAGGGTTTTTTGTAAAAGGAAAGGTACAAGCATACCCAAGAAGAGTTGATTCTTCTATTTTTATCAACTGTGTTCAAAAAAATATTGGTTATGTTTCTTAAGCTTTTCACAAACTATATTAGAGAATGAAAGCTTAACACCTAATTTCAGAGATTTTATATTGTCCCCCAATGACACCTATTGATGAATACTTCATGAATCTCCATTTTTTCATTACAATCTTGCTTAATAAATGTTGCAGTAAGTATTCTTATGAATATATGCTTACTTATTTGTGTATCTCTCTAAGGTAGATTTGGAAGCAGAATTTCTGGGCAAGGGTATTCATAGTTAAATTTTGACAGGTACTGACAATTTATACTTCAAAAGATGACATCAGTTCACACTCAAACCAATAATTTTTAAGTCTTTGAATTCTGAAGTGTACTTTATACTTATAGCATATCTTAGTATGGACTAGCCATATTCCAAGGGCTTATAGCTATAGGTGGTTGGTGACTACTATATTGGACAGCGCAGTTATAAAGGAAGTGTGATGAAGGAAAGAAAAATAACAGTTTTAAGAGCAAGAGTTATAATGATTAAAACTTGTGCCTTTTGCAACAACAGAATACATTTTCTTCTCAAGTGCTCATGGAACATTCTCCAGGATAGATCATATCTTGGGTCACAAATCGAGTCTTGGTAAATTTAAGAAAATTGAAATCATATCAAGTATCTTTTCTGACCACAATGCTATGAGACTAGATATCAATTACAGGAAAAAACCTGTAAGAAATACAAACACATGGAGGCTAAACAACACACTACTTAATAACCAAGAGATCACTGAAGAAAACAAAGAGGAAATCAAAAAATACCTAGAAACAAATGACAATGAAAACACGACAACCCAAAACCTATGGGATGCAGCAAAAGCAGTTCTAAGAGGAAAGTTTATAGCAATACAATCCTACCTTAAGAAACAAGAAACATCTCAAACAAACAACCTAACCTTACACTTAAAGCAATTAGAGAAAGAAGAACAAAAAAATCCCAAAGTTAGCAGAAGGAAAGAAATCATAAAGATCAGATCAGAAATAAATGAAAAAGAAATGAAGGAAACGTTAGCAAAGATCAATAAAACTAAAAGCTGGTTCTTTGAGAAGATAAGAAAAATTGATAAATCATTAGCCAGACTCAACAAGAAAAAAAGGGAGAAGACTCAAATCAATAGAATTAGAAATGAAAAAGGAGAAGTAACAACTGACACTGCAGAAATACAAAGGATCATGAGAGATTACTACAAGCAACTATATGCCAATAAAATGGACAACCTGGAAAAAATGGACAAATTCTTAGAAAGGTAAAACCTTCCGAGACTGAATCAGGAAGAAATAGAAAATATGAACAGACCAATCACAAGCACTGAAATTGAAACTGTGATTAAAAATCTTCCAACAAACAAAAGCCCAGGACCAGATGGCTTCACAGGCAAATTCTATCAAACATTTAGAGAAGAGCTAACACCTATCCTTCTCAAACCCTTCCAAAATATAGCAGAAGGAGGAACACTCCCAAACTCATTCTACAAGGCCACCATCACCCTGATACCAGAACCAGACAAAGATGTCACAAAAAAAGAAAACACCAGACCAATATCACTGATGAACATAGTTGCAAAAATTCTCAACAAAATACCAGCAAACAGAATCCAACAGCACATTAAAAGGATCATACACCATGATCAAGTGGGGTTTATCCCAGCAATGCAAGGATTCTTCAATATATGCAAATCAATCAGTGTGATACACCATATTAACAAATTGAAGGAGAAAAACCATATGATCATCTCAATAGATGCAGAGAAAGCTTTTGACAAAATT
Organism: Eubalaena glacialis; assembly: GCF_028564815.1. Lineage (NCBI taxonomy): Eukaryota > Metazoa > Chordata > Mammalia > Artiodactyla > Balaenidae > Eubalaena > Eubalaena glacialis. The sequence goes on along the minus strand of NC_083726.1, from coordinate 110,133,053 downwards.
CAACACAGCAGAAACTAAAGCAGAAACTAACACACCACTGTAAAGCAATTATACTTCAATAAAAATGTTTAAAAAAACACACAAAAAAACCTTGTGCCTTTTGCATATTAAATTACCTAGAATGCAATAAACATATATGTTTAAGTTTGGAATGCCAAACTTGTATACGTATGTATCTAGCCCACTATGGTGACTGTTAACTTTCCAAAGTAGAATTTAAATTAAATTGAAAATTTGCCTCAGGAAAATTAACTATAACATAAATACAAAAGCTGATTAAAAGAGCAATAGCTCTTTTAAAGCAGGAAACAATATTTTAGAGAAAATATATTTTAATACAATAATTAGTTTATAAGCATCCATCAATTAAGAAAAGATTGTATTAGTTATCTATTGCACTGTAACAAATCATTGCTAAACTTAGCTACTTAAAACAGCAAATATTATTATCTCACATTTCCTATGGGTCAGACATAGCAGCATTACTCAGAGGGGTCCTCTGGCTCAGGATATCTCAAAAACCTGCAATGAAGGTGTAACTATGGCTGTCACTTCATCTGAAGGCTTGACTGGATAAAGACCCACTTCCAAGCTCACTCACATGGCTGCTTGTGGGATTCAGTACTTGTGGATTATTGGAATGAGGGCTTTAGTTCCTTTAGGGCTAATGGCCAGATGCCCCTCCCAGTTCTATGCCGTGTGAATCTTCATATAGGGCTCTCTAAAACATGGCAGCTCATTCCCATTAGAGTAAGTGAGTATGAGAGCAAGAGAGTATGAGCAAAATGAAAGTCAGAGCCTTTTTGTAATTAATCTTGGAAGTGACATTCCATCACTTTTGCTATATGCAACAAGTTAGAAGTAAGTCACTAGGTCCAAGCCACACTTGGGGGAAGGAATTTAAAAAGTGCATCACTGAATAGTCTGAGGGAATTGAATGAATTATGCTGATTGATAAAAAAAATTATTTTAGCAGCAAGAATTTATGGTGAATGGTTAAAAGATCATACGGTTCTCAGGGCAGAGATAGATGTGTATCCAATGAGGTGTTTCTTTATTTATAAAACCAGGGGGGGAAGTAGAATAGACATCAGAAGCTGTGATGGGAAATCTCAATTCTTTGAACAGTTTTCAGATGTAAGCCTATCAATATAACTAGAGCCAATTTATTAAAGAGAGGCTGGGTACTTTGATGAAGGACCATGAGTGTGACCACAAGTATATGTAATATACTCTTTCAATTCTTTTTCAAATGAACTATATTTAGCTGCAGGCAGAACTCTTACATTGGTTGACTGATCTGTGGAATAAGAGCAGTTATGGAAGAAAAAGTCAAGTGAAAATCAATGAATCTGCATCTGAATCTCCACATCCATCACCCAGAAATAGTTAATCAGAAGCAATCCCACATTTGCAGGCAGGGGGGTAATTGCAGATATTAGTAGAACCATTGAAAGCTTAAAAAATAAACAGTGATGGTCCTTTCTGTATCCCCATCTTTCCTTCCTCTTGTTTTTTTTTTAAAAAGTCTTATTGAAATGTAATTAATATAACATAAAATTCACTCACTTAAAATATACGATTCAATGGTTTTTAGTATACTCATAGAGTTGTCCAAGCATACCACACATTATCTCAGAACATTTCAATTGCTCCCAAAAGAAACACCATACCCATTAGCAGTCCTTCTGTCTCCCCTCTCCATACACCCCCCCACCTCCAGTCCTATAAAACCAATAATCTCTTTACTGTATCTGTGGATGTGCTGATTTTGGACATTTCCTATAAGTGTAATCACACAATATGTCATCTTTTGTGACTGACTTCTTTCCTTAGCATACTTTCAAGGTTTATCAATGTTGTACTTCATTCAGTACTTCATCTATTATTATTATTGCCAAATCATATTCTATTGTATGTATATACCACATTTTGTACATCCAATTGGTAGACATTCTGGGCTATCATAAAAAATGTTGCTACGAATGTTTGTGTACAAGTTTTTGTGTGGACATATGTTTTCATATCTCAGGTAAAAAAATAGGAGTTATAACAGAATTGCTAAGTCATATGTTCTAGGTCATATGTAAAGGTAAAAGAATAGAACATTAAAAATAAATAACTACTTTAATTTGTAACAAACTGACAACATAAAAAAGGTTAATTTGTGACAAGAAAAAAACATAAAAGGAGAAGAATAAAAGGATAGAACCTGTATAGGCAAATGAAGATAAGATGCTATCAGCAGAAAAAGGGCTATTTTATCTATAAGACATTTAAACAAACCACATGATAACTATAAAAAAACCTAGAGCAGAAGCATAAAACATAAAAAAAAAGGAAGTGGAGAAACACATCATAGAAAACCACCAAACTAAAATGGCAAACGGAAACACAAGGAAAAAGAAACAATGGAGATATAGAACAACCAGAAAACAAAAGATAAAATGGCAGTACAAAGTCTTCATTTATCAACAATCAGTCTAAATGTAAATGGATTGAATTCATCAGTTGAAAGACACACAGTGGTGAGGTAGATTAAAAAAGAAGATAAAACTATACGCTGGAGATTAACCAAGATGGCGGAGTACAAGGACGTGCTCTCACTCCCTCTTGCGAGAGCACCAGAATCACAACTGGCTGCTGGACAATCATCGACAGGAAGACACTGGACTTCACCAAGGAGGATACCCCACGTCCAAGGACAGAGGAGAAGCCACAGTGAGACGGTAGGAGGGGCGCAATCAGAGTAAAATCAAATCCCATAACTGCTGGGTGGGTGACTCACAGACTGGCGAGCACTTATACAACAGAAGTCCACCCACTGGAGTGAAGGTTCTGAGCCCCACGTCAGGCTTCCCAACCTGGGGGTCCGGCAACGGGAGGAGGAATTCATAGAGAATCAGACTTTGAAGCCTAGTGGGAATTGATTGCAGGACTTCGACAGGACTGGGGGAAACAGAGACCCCACTCTTGGAGGGCGTACACAAAATAGTGTGTGCATCGGGACCCAGGGGAAGGAGCAGTGACCCTGGGGGAGACTGAACCAGACATAACTGCTGGTGTTGGGGGGTCTCCTGCAGAGGCGGGGGCTGGCTCTGTTTCACGGTGGGGACAAGGACACTGGCAGCGGAGGTTCTGGGAAGTACTCCTTGGCGTGAGCCCTCCCAGAGTCTGCCATTAGCCCCACCAAAGAGCCCAGGTAGGCTCCAGTGTTGGGTTGCCTCAGGCACAACAACCAACAGGGAGGGAACCCAGCCCCACCCATCAACAGTCAAGTGGATTAAAGTTTTACGGAGCTCTGACCGCCACAGCAACAGTCAGCTCTACCCACCACCAGAGCCTCCCATCGAGCCTCTTAGATAGCCTCAACCACCAGAGGGCAGACAGCAGAAGCAAGAAAAACTACAGTCCTGCAGCCTGTGGAACAGAAACCACATTTACAGAAAGATAGACAAGATGAAAAGGCAGAGGGCTATATACCAGATGAAGGAACAAGAAAAAACCCCAGAAAAACAACTAAATGAAGTGGAGACAGGCAACCTTCCAGAAAAAGAATTCAGAATAATGATAGTGAAGATGATCCAGGACCTCGGAATAAGAATGGAGGCAAAGATTGAGAAGATGCAAGAAATGATTAACAAAGACCTAGAAGAATTAAAGAACAAACAAACAGAGATGACCAATACAATAACTGAAATGAAAACTACACTAGAAGGAATCAATAGCAGAATAACTGAGGCAGAAGAACGGATAAGTGACCTGGAAGACAGAATGGTGGAATTCACTGCTGCGGAACAGACTAAAGAAAAAAGAATGAAAAGAAATGAAGACAGCCTAAGAGACCTCTGGGACAACATTAAACGCAACAACATTCGCATTATAGGGGTCCCAGAAGGAGAAGAGAGAGAGAAAGGACCAGAGAAAATATTTGAAGAGACTATAGTCGAAAACTTCCCTAACATGGGAAAGGAAGTAGCCACCCAAGTCCAGGAAGCGCAGAGAGTCCCATACAGGATAAACCCAAGGAGAAGCACGCCGAGACACATAGTAATCAAAGTGGCAAAAATTAAAGACAAAGAAAAATTATTAAAAGCAACAAGGGAAAAACGAGAAATAACATACAAGGGAACTTCCATAAGGTTAACAGCTGATTTCTCAGCAGAAACTCTACAAGCCAGAAGGGAGTGGCATGATATACTTAAAGTGATGAAAGGGAAGAACCTCCAACCAAGATTACTCTACCCGGCAAGGATCTCATTCAGATTTGATGGAGAAATCAAAAGCTTTAGAGACAAGCAAAAGCTAAGAGAATTCAGCACCACCAAACCAGCTCTACAACAAATGCTCAAGGAACTTCTCTAAGTGGGAAACACAAGAGAAGAAAAGGACCTACAAAAACAAACCCAAAACAATTAAGAAAATGGTCATAGGAACATACATATCGATAATTACCTTGAACGTGAATGGATTAAGTGCTCCAACCAAAAGACACAGGCTTGCTGAATGGATACAAAAACAAGACCCATATATATGCTGTCTACAAGAGACCCACTTCAGACCTAGGGACACATACAGACTGAAAGTGAGGGGATGGAAAAAGATATTCCATGCAAATGGAAATCAAAAGAAAGCTGGAGTAGCTATACTCATATCAGATAAAATAGACTTTAAAATAAAGAATGTTACAAGAGACAAGGAAGGACACTACATAATGATCAAGGGATCAATCCAAGAAGAAGATATAACAATTATAAATATATATGCACCCAACATAGGAGCACCTCAATACATAAGGCAACTGCTAACAGCTATAAAAGAGGAAATTGACAGTAACACAATAATAGTGGGGGACTTTAACACCTCACTTACACCAATGGACAGATCATCCAAAATGAAAATAAATAAGGAAACAGAAGCTTTAAATGACACAATAGACCAGATAGATTTAATTGATATTTATAGGACATTCCATCCAAAAACAGCAGATTACACGTTCTTCTCAAGTGCGCATGGAACATTCTCCAGGATAGATCACATCTTGGGTCACAAATCAAGCCTCAGTAAATTTAAGAAAATTGAAATCATATCAAGCATCTTTTCTGACCACAACGCTATGAGATTAGAAATGAATTACAGGGGAAAAAGCATAAAATACACAAACACATGGAGGCTAAACAATACGTTACTAAATAACCAAGAGATTACTGAAGAAATCAAAGAGGAAATCAAAAAATACCTAGAGACAAATGACAATGAAAACACGACAACCCAAAACCTATGGGATGCAGCAAAAGCAGTTCTAAGAGGGAAGTTTATAGCTATACAAGCCTACCTAAAGAAACAAGAAACATCTCAAGTAAACAATCTAACCTTACACCTAAAGAAACTAGAGAAAGAAGAACAAACAAAACCCAAAGTTAGCAGAAGGAAAGAAATCATAAAGATCAGAGCAGAAATAAATGAAATAGAAACAAAGAAAACAATAGCAAAGATCAATAAAACTAAAAGCTGGTTCTTTGAGAAGATAAACAAAATTGGTAAGCCATTAGCCAGACTCATCAAGAAAAAGAGGGAGAGGACTCAAATCAATAAAATCAGAAATGAAAAAGGAGAAGTTACAACAGACACCGCAGAAATACAAAGCATCCTAAGAGACTACTACAAGCAACTTTATGCCAATAAAATGGACAACCTGGAAGAAATGGACAAATTCTTAGAAAGGTATAACCTTCCAAGACTGAACCAGGAAGAAGCAGAAAATATGAACAGACCAATCACAAGTAATGAAATTGAAACTGTGATTAAAAATCTTCCAACAAACAAAAGTCCAGGACCAGATGGCTTCACAGGTGAATTCTATCAAACATTTAGAGAAGAGCTAACACCTATCCTTCTCAAACTCTTCCAAAAAATTGCAGAGGAAGGAACACTCCCAAACTCATTCTATGAGGCCACCATCACCCTGATACCAAAACCAGACAAAGACACTACAAAAAAAGAAAATTACAGACCAATATCACTGATGAATATAGATGCAAAAATCCTCAACAAAATACTAGCAAACAGAATCCAACAACACATTAAAAGGATCATACACCACGATCAAGTGGGATTTATCCCAGGGATGCAAGGATTCTTCAATATACGCAAATCAATCAATGTGATACACCATATTAACAAATTGAAGAATAAAAACCATATGATCATCTCAATAGATGCAGAAAAAGCTTTTGACAAAATTCAACACCCATTTATGATAAAAACTCTCCAGAAAGTAGGCATAGAGGGAACCTATCTCAACATAATAAAGGCCATATATGACAAACCCACAGCAAACATCATTCTCAATGGTGAAAAACTGAAAGCATTTCCTCTAACATCAGGAACGAGACAAGGATGTCCACTCTCACCACTATTATTCAACATAGTTCTGGAAGTCCTAGCCATGGCAATCAGAGAAGAAAAAGAAATAAAAGGAATACAAATCGGAAAAGAAGAAGTAAAACTGTCACTGTTTGCAGATGACATGATACTATACATAGAGAATCCTAAAACTGCCACCAGAAAACTGCTAGAGCTAATTAATGAATATGGTAAAGTTGCAGGATACAAAATTAATGCACAGAAATCTCTTGCATTCCTATACACTAATGATGAAAAATCTGAAAGAGAAATTATGGAAACACTCCCATTTACCATTGCAACAAAAAGAATAAAATACCTAGGAATAAACCTACCTAGGGAGACAAAAGACCTGTATGCAGAAAACTATAAGACACTGATGAAAGAAATTAAAGATGATACCAACAGATGGAGAGATATACCATGTTCTTGGATTGGAAGAATCAACATTGTGAAAATGACTATACTACCCAAAGCAATCTACAGATTCAATGCAATCCCTATCAAATTACCAATGGCATTTTTTATGGAGCCAGAACAAATCATCTTAAAATTTGTATGGAGACACAAAAGACCCTGAATAGCCAAAGCAGTCTTGAGGGAAAAAAACGGAGCTGGAGGAATCAGACTCCCTGACTTCAGACTATACTACAAAGCTACAGTAATCAAGACAATATGGTACTGGCACAAAAACAGAAACTTAGATCAATGGAACAAGATAGAAAGCCCAGAGATAAACCCACGCACCTATGGTCAACTAATCTATGACAAAGGAGGCAAAGATATACGATGGAGAAAAGACAGTCTCTTCAATAAGTGGTGCTGGGAAAACTGGACAGCTACATGTAAAAGAATGAAATTAGAATACTCCCTAACACCATACACAAAAATAAACTCAAAATGGATTACAGACCTAAATGTAAGACTGGACACTATAAAACTCTTAGAGGAAAACATAGGAAGAACACTCTTTGACATAAATCACAGCAAGATCTTTTTTGATCCACCTCCTAGAGTAATGGAAATAAAAACAAAAATAAACAAATGGGACCTAATGAAACTTCAAAGCTTTTGCACAGCAAAGGAAACCATAAACAAGACGAAAAGACAACCCTCAGAATGGGAGAAAATATTTGCAAACGAATCAACTGACAAAGGATTAATCTCCAAAATATATAAACAGCTCATTCAGCTCAATATTAAAGAAACAAACACCCCAATCCAAAAATGGGCAGAAGACCTAAATAGACATTTCTCCAAAGAAGACATACAGACGGCCAAGAAGCACATGAAAAGATGCTCAACATCACTAATTATTAGAGAAATGCAAATCAAAACTACAATGAGGTATCACCTCACACCAATTAGAATGGGCATCATCAGAAAATCTACAAACAACAAATGCTGGAGAGGGTGTGGAGAAAAGGGAACCCTCTTGCACTGTTGGTGGGAATGTAAATTGATACAGCCACTATGGAGAACAATATGGAGGTTCCTTAAAAAACTAAAAATAGAATTACCATATGACCCAGCAATCCCACTACTGGGCATATACCCAGAGAAAACCGTAATTCAAAAAGACACATGCACCCGAATGTTCATTGCAGCACTATTTACAATAGCCAGGTCATGGAAGCAACCTAAATGCCCATCAACAGACGAATGGATAAAGAAGTTGTGGTACATATATACAATGGAATATTACTCAGCCATAAAAAGGAACGAAATTGAGTCATTTGTTGAGACGTGGATGAATCTAGAGACTGTCATACAGAGTGAAGTAAGTCAGAAAGAGAAAAACAAATATTGTATATTAACGCATGTATGTGGAACCTAGAAAAATGGTACAGATGAGCCGGTTTGCAGGGCAGAAGTTGAGACACAGATGTAGAGAACAGACATATGGACACCAAGGGGGGAAAACTGCGGTGGGGTGGGGATAGTGGTGTGCTGAATTCGGCGATTGGGATTGACATGTATACACTGATGTGCATAAAATTGATGACTAATAAGAACCTGCAGTATAAACAAACAAACAAAACAACTAATACTAAACTTTCATTGGGTTATTTGTATGGAAATATGTTAATATAAATGTTTCAGACATTACATGAAATTTCTAAAAATCTTATATGTTCTGGTATAATGTTATAGGTCATAATCCTAGTTATTGCTTTAAAATGTATATCTCAGAAATAACTAATTTTCTTGTCAACTGCATTATTATGAACTTTCATCAAATCTTTAACCATGGTCATTTTTAAGTCTTTGTCATTTACAGACAGTTCTGGGTGTACTCTGATGCTTTTGTTAATATGTTCCTATAAAAGGGTTTCATCTTCAAGAAATTCATGGAAAAGACTCTGACAAGTACAGGTTTCTGGTACCTGACTGTACTGCTGAACTGAATGAATAAGCATTTTCAGAACTCTAATGAAAAACTGATGAGCTCATAAAAGTGCTAACAAAAGATCAAGATGAAAAAAAAAATTAATTACATGGGACTGAGTGAACTGATGAGGATGAGTATAATTTTTGTGACTTTCTGGTTGAATTTAAAAAAAGAAAAAATCCCACAAGAACTCAGAGGCAAAGAATATACAAATCAATTTTCACTGCAAAGTAAAGGAGCTGTTGCAGTGGAGGATTACTGGACTGAATGTCAATATTATGACATAGTATGAGTGTGTTTCATGTTTGGTAATTGCAATCATTGTTGCTTTTGTTGTGGTCATCCATGTACAATGCTTGGTATCAGTCTATTTATCTCTTGTAAAAATAAAATACAGTGTGTGTGAAAAAAAAAAAAAAAAAAAAAAGATTACTCTACCCGGCAAGGATCTCATTCAGATTCGATGGAGAAATCAAAAGCTTTACAGACAAGCAAAAGCTAAGAGAATTCAGCACCACCAAACCAGCTCTACAACAAATGCTCAAGGAACTTCTCTAAGTGGGAAACACAAGAGAAGAAAAGGACCTACAAAAACAAACCCAAAACAATTAAGAAAATGGTCATAGGAACATACATATCGATAATTACCTTAAACGTGAATGGATTAAATGCTCCAGCCAAAAGACACAGGCTTGCTGAATGGATACAAAAACAAGACCCATATATATGCTGTCTACAAGAGACCCACTTTAGACCTAGGGACACATACAGACTGAAAGTGAGGGGATGGAAAAAGATATTCCATGCAAATGGAAATCAAAAGAAAGCTGGAGTAGCTATACTCATATCAGATAAAATAGACTTTAAAATAAAGAATGTTACAAGAGACAATGAAGGACACTACATAATGATCAAGGGATCAATCCAAGAAGAAGATATAACAATTATAAATATATATGCACCCAACATAGGAGCACCTCATTACATAAGGCAACTGCTAACAGCTATAAAAGAGGAAATTGACAGTAACACAATAATAGTGGGGGACTTTAACACCTCACTTACACCAATGGACAGATCATCCAAAATGAAAATAAATAAGGGGGGAGGGGCAAGATGGCGGAAGAGTAAGACGCGGAGATCACCTTCCTCCCCACAGATACATGAGAAATACATCTACACGTGGAACTGCTCCTACAGAACACCCACTGAACGCTGGCAGAAGACGTCAGACCTCCGAAAAGGCAAGAAAATCCCCACGTACTTGGGTAGGGCAAAAGAAAAAAGAAATAACAGAGACAAAAGAATAGGGACGGGACCTGCACCAGTGGGAGGGAGCTGTGAAGGAGGAAAGGTTTCCACACACTAGGAAGCCCCTTCGTGGGCAGAGACTGCGGGTAGCAGAGGGGGGAAGCTTCGGAGCCACGGAGGAGAGCGCAGCCACATTGGTGCGGAGGGCAAAGCGGAGATTCCCGCACAGAGGAGCGGTGCCGACCAGCACTCACCAGCCCGAGAGGCTTGTCTGCTCAGCCGCCGGGGCGGGCGGGGCCTGGGAGCTGGGGCTCGGGCTTCGGTGCTAGCCGGGAGGGAGTCCGGGAAAAAGACTGCAGCTGCCAAAGAGGCAAGAGAATTTTTCTTGCCTCTTTGTTTCGCAGCGCGCAAGGAGAGGGGATTCAGAGCGCCGCCTAAACGAGCTCCAGAGACGGGCGCGAGCCGCGGCTATCAGCGCGGATCCCACAGCAACAGGGACGCAGAGGGAAAAACGGAGAGATTCCCGCACAGAGGCTCGGCGCCGAGCAGCACTCACCAGCCCGAGAGGCTTGTCTGCTCACCCGCCGGGGCGGGCGGGGGCTGGGAGCTGAGGCGCGGGCTTCGGTCGGATCCCAGGGAGAGGACTGGGGTTGGCTGCGTGAACACAGCCTGAAGGGTCTAGCGCACCACAATTAGCCGGGAGGGTGCACGAGAAAGAGTCTGCAGCTGCCGAAGAGGCAGGAGACTTTTTCTTGCCTCTTTGTTTCGCGGCGTGCAAGGAGAGGGGATTCAGAGCGCCACTTAAACGAACTCCAGAGACGGGCGCGAGCCGCGGCTATCAGCGCGGACCCCAGAGACGGGCATGAGACGCTAAGGCTGCTGCTGCCGCCACCAAACAGCCTGTGGGCGAGCACAGGTCACTCTCCACACCGCCCCTCCCGGGAGCCTGTGCAGCCCGCCACGGCCAGGCTCCCGTAATCCGGGGACAACTTCCCCGGGAGAGCGCACGGCGCGCCTCAGGCTGCTGCAACGTCACGCCGGCCTCTGCCGCCGCAGGCTCGCCCCGCCTCCTCCGTACCGCTCCCTCCCCCCGGCCTGACTGAGCCAGAGCCCCCGAATCAGCTGCTCCTTTAACCCCGTTCTGTCTGGGCGGGGAACAGACGCCCTCAGGGGACCTACATGCAGAGGCGGGTCCAAATCCAAAGCTGAACCCCGGGAGCTGTACGAACAAAGAAGAGAAAGGGAAATCTCTCCCAGCAGCCTCAGAAGCAGCGGATTAAAGCTCCACAAACAACTTGATGTGCCTGCATCTGTTGAATACCTGAATAGACAACGAATCATCCCAAATTTAGGAGATGGACTTTGGGAGCAGGATATATTAACTTTTCCCCTTTTCCTTTTTTTTGTGAGTGTAGATGTGTATGCTTCTGGGTGAGATTTTGTCTGTATAGCTTTGCTCTCACCGTTAGTCCTAGGGTTAGGTCCGTCCGTTTTTTTTTTTTTTTTTGGCTTAAAAATTTTTTTTTCCCTAATAAATGTTTTCTTAATAATTTTTTCCTTATTTTCTATTTTTAAAAAAATTTTTTAATAAGTTTTTTCATATTTTTTATTTTAAAAAATTAAAAATTTTTTCTTAATAAATTTTTTCTAAATAATTTTTTTCTTATTTTTAGTATAAAAAATTAATAAATCTATTTTTAAAAATTAAAAAAAATTTTTTTTTCTTAATAAATTTACTCTTAATAATTTTTTTTCTTATTTTTTATTATAATTGCTTTATTTTATTTTATTTTATCCTCTTTTTTTCTTTCTTTCCATTTTTTCTCCCTTTTATTCTGAGCCGTGTGGATGAAAGGCTCTTGGTGCTCCAGCCAGGCATCAGGGCTGTGCCTCTGAGGTGGGAGAGCCAACTTCAGGACACTGGTCCACAAGAGACCTCCCAGCTCCACGTAATACCAAACGGCGAAAATCTCTCACAGATCTCCATCTCAACATCAAGACCCAGCTTCACTCAACGACCAGCAAGCTACAGTGCTGGACACCCTATGCCAAACAACTAGCAAGAGAGGAACACAGCCCCATCCATTAACAGAGAGGCTGCCTAAAATCATAATAAGGCCACAGACACCCCAAAACACACCACCAGACGTGGACGAACCCACCAGAAAGACAACATCCAGCCTCATCCACCAGAACACAGGCACTAGTTCCCTCCACCAGGAAGCCTACACAACCCACTGAACCAACCTTAGCCACTGGGGACAGATACCAAAAACAACGGGAACTACGAACCTGCAGCCTGTGAAAAGGAGACCCCAAACACAGTAAGATAAGCAAAATGAGAAGACAGAAAAACACACAGCAGATGAAGGAGCAGGGTCAAAACACACCAGACCTAACAAATGAAGAGGAAATAGGTAGTCTACCTGAAAAAGAATTCAGAATAATGATAGTAAGGATGATCCAAAGTCTTGGAAATAGAATAGACAAAATGCAAGAAACATTTAACAAGGACGTAGAAGAACTAAAGAGGAACCAAGAAACGATGAAAAGCACAATAAATGAAATTAAAAATACTCTAGATGGGATCAATAGCAGAATAACTGAGGCAGAAGAACGGATAAGTGACCTGGAAGATAAAATGGTGGAAATAACTACTGCAGACCAGAATAAAGAAAAAAGAATGAAAAGAACTGAGGACAGTCTCAGAGACCTCTGGGACAACATTAAACGCACCAACATTCGAATTATAGGGGTCCCAGAAGAAGAAGAGAAAAAGAAAGGGACTGAGAAAATATTTGAAGAGATTATAGTTGAAAACTTCCCTAATATGGGAAAGGAAATAGTTAATCAAGTCCTGGAAGCACAGAGAGTCCCATACAGGATAAATCCAAGGAGAAACACACCAAGACACATATTAATCAAACTATCAAAAATTAAATATAAAGAAAACATATTAAAAGCAGCAAGGGAAAAACAACAGATAACACACAAGGGCATCCCCATAAGGTTAACAGCTGATCTTTCAGCAGAAACGCTGCAAGCCAGAAGGGAGTGGCAGGATATACTTAAAGTGATGAAGGAGAAAAACCTACAACCAAGATTACTCTACCCAGCAAGGATCTCATTCAGATTTGATGGAGAAATTAAAACCTTTACAGACAAGCAAAAGCTGAGAGAGTTCAGCACCACCAAACCAGCTTTACAACAAATGCTAAAGGAACTTCTCTAGGCAAGAAACACAAGAGAAGGAAAACACCTACAATAACAAACCCAAAACATTTAAGAAAATGGGAATAGGAACATACATATCGATAATTACCTTAAATGTAAATGGATTAAATGCTCCCACCAAAGACACAGACTGGCTGAATGGATACAAAAACAAGACCCATATATATGCTGTCTACAAGAGACCCACTTCAGACCTAGAGACACATACAGACTGAAAGTGAGGGGATGGAAAAAGATATTCCATGCAAATGGAAATCAAAAGAAAGCTGGAGTAGCAATTCTCATATCAGACAAAATAGACTTTAAAATAAAGACAATTACAAGAGACAAAGACGGACACTATATAATGATCAAGGGATCGATCCAAGAGGAAGGTATAACAATTGTAAATATTTATGCACCCAACATAGGAGCACCTCAATACATAAGGCAAATACTAACAGCCATAAAAGGGGAAATCGACAGTAACACAATCATAGTAGGGGACTTTAACACCCCACTTTCACCAATGGACAGATCATCCAAAATGAAAATAAATAAGGAAACACAAGCTTTAAATGATACATTAAACAAGATGGACTTAATTGATATTTATAGGACATTCCACCCAAAAACAACAGAATACACATTTTTCTCAAGTGCTCATGGAACATTCTCCAGGATAGATCATATCTTGGGTCACAAATCAAGCCTTGGTAAATTTAAAAAAATTGAAATCATATCAAGTATCTTTTCCGACCACAACGCTATGAGACTAGATATCAATTACAGGAAAAGATCTGTAAAAAATACAAACACATGGAGGCTACACAATACACTACTTAATAACGAAGTGATCACTGAAGAAATCAAAGGGGAAATCAAAAAATACCTAGAAACAAATGACAATGGAGACACGACGATCCAAAACCTATGGGATGCAGCAAAAGCAGTTCTAAGAGGGAAGTTTATAGCAATACAAGCCTACATCAAGAAACAGGAAACATCTCGAATAAACAACCTAACCTTGCACCTAAAGCAATTAGAGAAAGAAGAACAAAAAAACCCCAAAGCTAGCAGAAGGAAAGAAATCATAAAGATCAGATCAGAAATAAATGAAAAAGAAATGAAGGAAACAATAGCAAAAATCAATGAAACTAAAAGCTGGTTCTTTGAGAAGATAAACAAAATTGATAAACCATTAGCCAGACTCATCAAGAGAAAAAAGGAGAAGACTCAAATTAATAGAATTAGAAATGAAAAAGGAGAAGTAACCACTGACACTGCAGAAATACAAACGATCATAAGAGATTACTACAAGCAACTCTATGCTAATAAAATGGACAACCTGGAAGAAATGGACAGATTCTTAGAAATGCACAACCTGCCGAGACTGAACCAGGAAGAAATAGAAAATATGAACAGACCAATCACAAGCACTGAAATTGAAACTGTGATTAAAAATCTTCCAACACACAAAAGCCCAGGACCAGATGGCTTCACAGGCGAATTCTATCAAACATTTAGAGAAGAGCTAACACCTATCCTTCTCAAACTCTTCCAAAATATTGCAGAGGGAGGAACACTCCCCAACTCATTCTACGAGGCCACCATCACCCTGATACCAAAACCAGACAAAGATGTCACAAAGAAACAAAACTACAGGCCAATATCACTGATGAACATAGATGCAAAAATCCTCAACAAAATACTAGCAAACAGAATCCAACAGCACATTAAAAGGATCATACACCATGATCAAGTGGGGTTTATTCCAGGAATGCAAGGATTCTTCAATATACGCAAATCAATCAACGTGATACATCATATTAACAAATTGAAGGAGAAAAACCATATGATCATCTCAATAGATGCAGAGAAAGCTTTCGACAAAATTCAACACTCATTTATGATAAAAGTCCTGCAGAAAGTAGGCATAGAGGGAACTTTCCTCAACATAATAAAGGCCGTATATGACAAACCCACAGCCAACATTGTCCTCAATGGTGAAAAACTGAAACCATTTCCACTAAGATCAGGAACAAGACAAGGTTGCCCACTCTCACCACTATTATTCAACATAGTTTTGGAAGTGTTAGCCACAGCAATCAGAGACGAAAAAGAAATAAAAGGAATCCAAATCGGAAAAGAAGAAGTAAAGCTGTCACTGTTTGCAGATGACATGATACTATACATAGAGAATCCAAAAGATGCTACCAGAAAACTACTAGAGCTAATCAATGAATTTGGTAAAGTAGCAGGATACAAAATTAATGCACAGAAATCTCTTGCATTCCTGTATACTAATGATGAAAAATCTGAAAGTGAAATTAAGAAAACACTCCCGTTTACCATTGCAACAAAAAGAATAAAATACCTAGGAATAAACCTACCTAAGGAGACAAAAGACCTGTATGCAGAAAATTATAGGACACTGATGAAAGAAATTAAAGATGATACAAATAGATGGAGAGATATACCATGTTCTTGGATTGGAAGAATCAACATTGTGAAAATGACTCTGCTACCCAAAGCAATCTACAGATTCAATGCAATCCCTATCAAACTACCACTGGCATTTTTCACAGAACTAGAACAAAAAATTTCACAATTTGTATGGAAACACAAAAGACCCCGAATAGTCAAAGCAATCTTGAGAACGAAAAATGGAGCTGGAGGAATCAGGCTCCCTGACTTCAGACTATATTACAAAGCTACAGTAATCAAGACAGTTTGGTACTGGCACAAAAACAGAAATATAGATCAATGGAACAGGATAGAAAGCCCAGAGATAAGCCCACGCACATATGGTCACCTTATCTTTGATAAAGGAGGCAAGCATATACAGTGGAGAAAAGACAGCCTCTTCAATAAGTGGTGCTGGGAAAATTGGACAGGTACATGTAAAAGTATGAAATTAGAACACTCCCTAACACCATACACAAAAATAAACTCAAAATGGATTAAAGACCTAAGTGTAAGGCCAGACACTATCAAACTCTTAGAGGAAAACATAGGCAGAACACTGTATGACATAAGTCACAGCAAGATCCTTTTTGACCCAGGTCCTAGAGAAATGGAAATAAAAACACAAATAAACAAATGGGACCTAATGAAACTTAAAAGCTTTTGCACAGCAAAGGAAACCATAAACAAGACCAAAAGACAACCCTCAGAATGGGAGAAAATATTTGCAAATGGAGCAACGGACAAAGGATTAATCTCCAAGATTTACAAGCAGCTCATGCAGCTCAATAACAAAAAAACAAACAACCCAATCCAAAAATGGGCAGAAGACCTAAATAGACATTTCTCCAAAGAAGAGATACAGATTGCCAACAGACACATGAAAGAATGCTCAACATCATTAATCATTAGAGAAATGCAAATCAAAACTACAATGAGGTATCATCTCACACCGGTCAGAATGGCCATCATCAAAAAATCTAGAAACAATAAATGCTCGAGAGGGTGTGGAGAAAAGGGAACACTCTTGCACTGTTGGTGGGAATGTAAATTGATACAACCACTATGGAGAACAGTATGGAGGTTCCTTAAAAAACTAAAAATAGAACTACCATATGACCCAGCAATCCCACTACTGAGCATATACCCTGAGAAAACCATAATTCAGAAAGAGTCATGTACCAAAATATTCATTGCAGCTCTGTTTACAATAGCCAGGACATGGAAGCAACCTAGGTGTCCATCATCGGATGAATGGATAAAGAAGATGTGGCACATATATACAATGGAATATTACTCAGCCATAAAAGAAATGAAATGGAGGTGTTTGTAATGAGGTGGATGGAGTTAGAGTCTGTCATACAGAGTGAAGTAAGTCAGAAAGAGAAAAACAAATACAGTATGCTAACACATATATATGGAATCTAAGGGAAAAAAAAAAAAAAAAAAGAGGTCATGAAGAACCTAGTGGCAAGATGGGAATAAAGACACAGACCTACTAGAGAATGGACTTGAGGATATGGGGAGGGGGAGGGGTGAGATGTGACAGGGTGAGAGAGTGTCATGGACATATATACACTACCAAATGTAAAATAGATAGCTAGTGGGAAGCAGCCGCATAGCACAGGGAGATCAGCTCGGTGCTTTGTGACCACCTAGAGGGGTGGGATAGGGAGGGTGGGAGGGAGGGAGATGCAAGAGGGAAGAGATATGGCAACATATGTATATGTGTAACTGATTCACTTTGTTGTAAAGCAGAAGCTAGCACACCATTGTAAAGCAATTATACTTCAATAAAGATGTTTAAAAAAAAAAAAAAAAGAAAATAAATAAGGAAACAGAAGCTTTAAATGACACAATAGACCAGATAGATTTAATTGATATTTATAGGACATTCCATCCAAAAACAGCAGATTACACATTCTTCTCAAGTGCGCATGGAACATTCTCCAGGATAGATCACATCTTGGGTCACAAATCAAGCCTCAGTAAATTTAAGAAAACTGAAATCATATCAAGCATCTTTTCTGACCA
Organism: Eubalaena glacialis; assembly: GCF_028564815.1. Taxonomy (NCBI): domain Eukaryota; kingdom Metazoa; phylum Chordata; class Mammalia; order Artiodactyla; family Balaenidae; genus Eubalaena; species Eubalaena glacialis. Next base: position 110,115,292 of record NC_083726.1, on the reverse strand, counting down.
CAACGCTATGAGATTAGAAATGAATTACAGGGGAAAAAACGTAAAAAACACAAACACATGGAGGCTAAACAATACGTTACTAAATAACCAAGAGATCACTGAAGAAATCAAAGAGGAAATCAAAAAATACCTAGAGACAAATGACAATGAAAACACGATGACCCAAAACCTATGGGATGCAGCAAAAGCAGTTCTAAGAGGGAAGTTTATAGCTATACAAGCCTACCTAAAAAAACAAGAAACATCTCAAGTAAACAATCTAACCTTACACCTAAAGAAACTGGAGAAAGAAGAACAAACAAAACCCAAAGTTAGCAGAAGGAAAGAAATCATAAAGATCAGAGCGGAAATAAATGAAATAGAAACAAAGAAAACAATAGCAAAGATCAGTAAAACTAAAAGCTGGTTCTTTGAGAAGATAAACAAAATTGATAAGCCATTAGCCAGACTCATCAAGAATAAGAGGGAGAGGACTCAAATCAATAAAATCAGAAATGAAAAAGGAGAAGTTACAACAGACACCGCAGAAATACAAAGCATCCTAAGAGACTACTACAAGCAACTTTATGCCAATAAAATGGACAACCTGGAAGAAATGGACAAATTCTTAGAAAGGTATAACCTTCCAAGACTGAACCAGGAAGAAGCAGAAAATATGAACAGACCAATCACAAGTAATGAAATTGAAACTGTGATTAAAAATCTTCCAACAAACAAAAGTCCAGGACCAGATGGCTTCACAGGTGAATTCTATCAAACATTTAGAGAAGAGCTAACACCTATCCTTCTCAAACTCTTCCAAAAAATTGCAGAGGAAGGAACACTCCCAAACTCATTCTATGAGGCCACCATCACCCTGATACCAAAACCAGACAAAGACACTACAAAAAAAGAAAATTACAGACCAATATCACTGATGAATATAGATGCAAAAATCCTCAACAAAATACTAGCAAACAGAATCCAACAACACATTAAAAGGATCATACACCACGATCAAGTGGGATTTATCCCACGGATGCAAGGATTCTTCAATATACGCAAATCAATCAATGTGATACACCATATTAACAAATTGAAGAATAAAAACCATATGATCATCTCAATAGATGCAGAAAAAGCTTTTGACAAAATTCAACACCCATTTATGATAAAAACTCTCCAGAAAGTGGGCATAGAGGGAACCTACCTCAACCTAATAAAGGCCATATATGACAAACCCACAGCAAACATCATTCTCAATGGTGAAAAACTGAAAGCATTTCCTCTAACATCAGGAACGAGACAAGGATGTCCACTCTCACCACTATTATTCAACATAGTTCTGGAAGTCCTAGCCACGGCAATCAGAGAAGAAAAAGAAATAAAAGGAATACAAATCGGAAAAGAAGAAGTAAAACTGTCACTGTTTGCAGATGACATGATACTATACATGGAGAATCCTAAAACTGCCACCAGAAAACTGCTAGAGCTAATTAATGAATATGGTAAAGTTGCAGGATACAAAATTAATGCACAGAAATCTCTTGCATTCCTATACACTAATGATGAAAAATCTGAAAGAGAAATTATGGAAACACTCCCATTTACCATTGCAACAAAAAGAATAAAATACCTAGGAATAAACCTACCTAGGGAGACAAAAGACCTGTATGCAGAAAACTATAAGACACTGATGAAAGAAATTAAAGATGATACCAACAGATGGAGAGATATACCATGTTCTTGGACTGGAAGAATCAACATTGTGAAAATGACTATACTACCCAAAGCAATCTACAGATTCAATGCAATCCCTATCAAATTACCAACGGCATTTTTTACGGAGCTAGAACAAATCATCTTAAAATTTGTATGGAGACACAAAAGACCCCGAATAGCCAAAGCAGTCTTGAGGGAAAAAAACGGAGCTGGAGGAATCAGACTCCCTGACTTCAGACTATACTACAAAGCTACAGTAATCAAGACAATATGGTACTGGCACAAAAACAGAAACATAGATCAATGGAACAAGATAGAAAGCCCAGAGATAAACCCACGCACCTATGGTCAACTAATCTATGACAAAGGAGGCAAAGATATACAATGGAGAAAAGACAGTCTCTTCAATAAGTGGTGCTGGGAAAACTGGACAGCTACATGTAAAAGAATGAAATTAGAATACTCCCTAACACCATACACAAAAATAAACTCAAAATGGATTAGAGACCTAAATGTAAGACTGGACACTATAAAACTCTTAGAGGAAAACATAGGAAGAACACTCTTTGACATAAATCACAGCAAGATCTTTTTTGATCCACCTCCTAGAGTAATGGAAATAAAAACAAAAATAAACAAATGGGACCTAATGAAACTTCAAAGCTTTTGCACAGCAAAGGAAATCATAAACAAGATGAAAAGACAACCCTCAGAATGGGAGAAAATATTTGCAAACGAATCAACGGACAAAGGATTAATCTCCAAAATATATAAACAGCTCATTCAGCTCAATATTAAAGAAATAAACACCCCAATCCAAAAATGGGCAGAAGACCTAAATAGACATTTCTCCAAAGAAGACATACAGACGGCCACGAAGCACATGAAAAGATGCTCAACATCACTAACTATTAGAGAAATGCAAATCAAAACTACAATGAGGTATCACCTCACACCAGTTAGAATGGACATCATCAGAAAATCTACAAACAACAAATGCTGGAGAGGGTGTGGAGAAAAGGGAACCCTCTTGCACTGTTGGTGGGAACGTAAATTGATACAGCCACTATGGAGAACAATATGGAGCCTCCTTAAAAAACTAAAAATAGAATTACCATATGACCCAGCAATCCCACTACTGGGCATATACCCAGAGAAAACCGTAATTCAAAAAGACACATGCACCCGAATGTTCACTGCAGCACTATTTACAATAGCCAGGTCATGGAGCAACCTAAATGCCCATCAACAGACGAATGGATAAAGAAGTTGTGGTACATATATACAATGGAATATTACTCAGCCATAAAAAGGAACGAAATTGAGTCATTTGTTGAGACGTGGATGGATCTAGAGACTGTCATACAGAGTGAAGTAAGTCAGACAGAGAAAAACAAATATCGTATATTAACGCATGTATGTGGAACCTAGAAAAATGGTACAGATGAGCCGGTTTGCAGGGCAGAAGTTGAGACACAGATGTAGAGAACAGACATATGGACACCAAGGGGGGAAAATAGCGGTGGGGTGGGGATAGTGGTGTGCTGAATTGGGCGATTGGGATTGACATGTATACACTGATGTGCATAAAATTGATGACTAATAAGAACCTGCAGTATAAACAAACAAACAAAACAACTAATACTAAACTTTCATTGGGTTATTTGTATGGAAATATGTTAATATAAATGTTTCAGACATTACATGAAATTTCTAAAAATCTTGTATGTTCTGGTATAATGTTATAAGTCATAATCCTAGTTATTACTTTAAAATGTATATCTCAGAAATAACTAATTTTCTTGTCAACTGCATTATTATGAACTTTCATCAAATCTTTAACCGTGGTCATTTTTAAGTCTTTTGTCATTTACAGACAGTTCTGGGAGTACTCTGATGCTTTTGTAAATATGTTCCTATAAAAGGGTTTCATCTTCAGGAAATTCATGGAAAAGACTCTGACAAGTACAGGTTTCTGGTACCTGACTGTACTGCTGAACTGAATGAATAAGCATTTTCAGAACTCTAATGAAAAACTGATGAACTCATAAAAGTGCTAACAAAAGATCAAGATGAAAAAAAAAATTAATTACATGGGACTGAGTGAACTGATGAGGATGAGTGTAATTTTTGTGACTTTCTGTTTGAATTTAAAAAAAGAAAAAATCCCACAAGGACTCAGAGGCAAAGAATATACAAATCAATTTTCACTGCAAAGTAAAGGAGCTGTTACAGTGGAGGATTACTGGACTGAATGTCAATATTATGACATAGTATGAGTGTGTTTCATGTTTGGTAATTGCAATCATTGTTGCTTTTGTTGTGGTCATCCATGTACAATGTTTGGTGTCAGTCTATTTATCTCTTGTAAAAATAAAATACAGTGTGTGTGAAAAAAATAAATAAATAAATAAAGGTGAGAGATATGAAGGATACATATGAAGAAATTTCAACATCCATCTAATAGGAGTCATAGAAATATTAAATGAGAAAATAAAGGGCAAGCAATAACAGTTATAATGAGAACAATAGATGGGAAATTTCCAGAATTTAGCTAAAACATGAATTCTTATTTCGCCTTCAGAGCAAGAAAACAGATTATACTCAAAGGAAATAGAATCATGTTGATATCAGATTTCTCATCACCAACATTAGCAAGAAGAAAATTTAGGAAATAATATTGTTGTAACCTTGAGTATACAGATTTCTTAGACATGACATCAAAAGCACAATTAATAATACTACAAATTGATAAGTTGGACCTTATAGAAATAAAACTTTTAGTTATTCAAAAGACATTGTTAAAAGATAGAAAAGATAAGCCACAGGTTGGAAGAAAATAATTGCACATCATATACCCAATAATAAACTTGTATCCAGAACATAAAGAACTCTCATAGCTCGATTTTTAAAAAGCAATTAAAAAGGGACAAATAGATTTTAACAGAAACTTCCCCAAAGAAGATTTACAAATGGAAAATAAGCACATGAAAACATGTTCAACATTATTAGTCAGAGAAATGCAAACCACAGCTAGGTACCAATATACGCTGATGAGAGCAGCTAAAATAAAAAGACTTGACAATGCTGGGAAGGATGAAGAAAAACTAGAAATCTCATACATTGTTTAAATGCAAAATAGTACCACCATTTGGAAAACATTGTTTATAAACAATGTTTATAAACTTAAACATAAAAGTTCCCCATGACCTAGAGATCCCACTCCTAGATATTTACTTGAATGAAATTAAAACCTATGTTTGCACAAAAAGCTGTACATGGTCGTTTATAGTGGCTTTATATGTAACTACCCCAAACTGGAAGTAACCCAAGTATCCCTCAACCGGCTAATGGACAAAAAAGTCGTGGTACATCCATGCGATGAAATACTATGTAGCAATAAAAAGGAACAACGGCTTACATATGCTAAGATATGGATGAATCTCAAATGTATTATGCCAAGAGAAAGAGTGAGACTTAATTAGTTACCTACGGTATGAATCCACTGACATTTTCTGAAAAGACAAAACTATAGAGACAAGTGAGAGAACACAGCAGAGGAGGAGTTGATTGCAAAGGGGCACAGGGAAATTTTTGCTGTGATGAAAGAGCTCTATAAATTGATTTTGGTGATGGTTACACAACTGTATGCCCTTATCAACACTTGTAGAACTATACACTAAAAAGGAAATTTTACTGTATTATAACTTAATACAAAATTTTTAAAAAGGAAAAGTAATAAAATTTTCAGAAGAAAACTTTAATACTTTATTACAATATCTTCATGATATTGGAGTAAGTTGTTCTCCTAAATAAGACACAAAAACCACTAACTTGAAAAGAAATAAACACAAATCTCAACAATATTAAGATTAAGAATTTCTGTTTGTTAAAAGACGCTATTAAGAGAGTGGAAAGACATCCCTCAGAGTGGGAAAAGATATTTGCAATTCACGTGTCTATGGAGGACTCACATCTGGGATAGATAAAGGACTCCTACAATTCAATAAGAAAAAGATAAAAAACTTAGGAAAAAAAAGGGCAAAGGACTTGAACAAGCACTTCACAAAGGACAATTTTCAAATGACCAATGAACATTTGAAAATTGCTCAACTTCATTTGTCATCAAGGAAATGAAAATTAACTCCATAATACAACAACATACCTACCAGAATAGCTAAAACAAAAAACACCTGACAATGGCAGCTGTTGGTGAGGATGTGGAGCAAAGAGGTCTTTCATGCTTGGGGGAGTGTAATTAATATACCAAAAGACATGTACAAAGTACTTATGATGGCACTGTTCATAATAGTCCCAAACTGAAAGTCACCAACAGTAAATGGATAAATTTAATTTGGGTGGTATATTCACCCAATGGAACACTATACAGCAAAGAGAATGGAAGAACCACACTACGTTCAACAATATTATGGATGTACATCACAAAAAATATATAAGACAAAAATTCCAAACACAAAAGATTATATACTTTATGATTTATCTATATACATTTCCAAAGCAAGCAAACTATATTGTTGGATGTCCAGATATTGTTTACATGATAAAGAATGGTAACTGAATGCATGTACAAATGGGGCTTTTGGGATGTTGGTAATATTCTTTTCTTGATCTGAATGACAATTAGTTGAGTGTGTTCATCCTATGAAATTTATGGAACTGAACAATGTGACTGTGTACTGTGTGTACTTTTTTGTATGCATTTACACTTCAAAACAAAGTTCAGTGTCTTAAAAAAAATCTGCTCATGAAACTAGAGAAATAATTTTAAGTAGCCTAAACATTTAGGAGGGGAGGCTGGGACTATTTCAGTCTGAAAGCATCCTTTCTCCTCTCCAATTTTAATTTCAGTGCATTCTCCTCTCCTAGGTTGAGCAGAGCTAAAGTCACCAGTCCAGCAGGTCCTTGGCAGAACAAGTAAGGCTTCAGGCCCTGCAGGAATCTTCATAGAGAAAGTAGATGCAAGTCTGTCACTTCTCTGTGTCAAATGAGAGTTTATTTTCAGAGAGTTCCAAGGCAAAGATTAAGTATAATGTATTCTAGAGGCTTGGCTTTCCAGTAACTGTGACCCCAGGGGTAAAGGGAGAGCCCTTCTCTTCATATGGCTTGTCTCTCAGGCTTCCAAAGATCTGAAGACGAGTGTTGCTGGTAGGCTTTTCCAGAAGCAGATATTGAGACAGAGTTGAGGTGCAAAATATTTATTAGGAATTAATACCTTTGAAAGGAAGCAGAGGGTCAGGGGTGTGGGAGAACAGGATGGAATAAAGGAAGAAGTTGAACTGTGATGCAGGCACCCAAAAGTCTCAGGCATCTTGGTAGGTAAGGCTTGAACGATTGTTGACCATCAGAGTATCGTAATAATAAATTGTTCCAACAATGTCTTTGTAATTCATAGGAAGGAAAGTGAATTACAGAAACCACAGAGGTCACAAGAAATTTATTGGGGAAAAAAAGTACTTCACACCATCAGATCTGTAATTAAAAGCAAGAACTGCCTCATTCATTTTTCTATACTCAAAACCGTATTGATGCTCAAAATATCTGTGAGTCAATGAAAAATTCAAATTAACCATAGAATGTGATGGAAATAAGAAATTTCAGCTGGTCTCCCAGTAGGAGACAATTATGTATTGATCCATCCATCTTGACTGATTAATCAGTAACAGATTTTGAAATGGGTGATGGGCTTTGGAAAAGTTGGCTTCAGGAAGGGCCTAAAATGACACGGGTCAGTTCAGTTAAATCATCTCAGATAGATACATCTCAGAGAGAAGTGATGGAGACTTACCTTTAAGCACTTATATCCAGATTTCCATGGGAGTACTATGACAGTTGGAACTGTACTGTTGGCTGGAGCGGCTTGACGGACACAGGTTCCTATACAGATTATAAAAAGAAGTAAATGACACTGAGAGTTTGTGATGAGAGCAAATGGGATAGATAGCTTTGCAGAAGGGTTGATAAATAAACTGTAGGAAGAGGTTGGAGAGTGAAATGGGGTGAGGAGGAGAGACTGATAGGGAAAAATTAGAAGAAGGGGTTAGTAAATGAAAGAATAACAAATATTATTAAATGGGTGTATTGCTTTTGGACACTCACCTAAACTTTCTTTGGCGCTCTACTCTCATCAAGACCACTGAGTATCCTCACAGCAAGCACCTATTAAGAGAACAGCAGAGACTATATAAATGGGATAAAATACAGTTTATTCTTTCCTCCTGATGCCACTTTGCTTTTGTCTTCCTAGATTCCAAGATGGCTGACAATGGTGTATTTGATGCTATGACACCTACCATACTGGAAATGAACAAAGATCCCACAAACTTCTACATAGGGCCACCACTGTGGTGTGTTACCTTTGTTTATATGTCAGTTGTGTGTGTGTAGTGCAAATAACCTGGCCTGATCTGGTCAAAGACTTCCAGTGCCACAGGAATATCTCTAAAACCTGTGTAGCAGAGTGTTATGAGAATCATTTCACTAGACCTGTCCTAGGAGTTTGGTATTTGGTTGGCTTTGCCTTTTCCTCCATCTCTTTTGGGATGGAGTTTTTTGTTTCGCAGACTGTGCATAAGGAAACCAAGGTGCTTACGAAGCAGTCTTTAAAAGAGAGCTCCAGCAGCACTGACAACAAAGCAGACCATGTTAATATAAAAGAAGATGAAATTTTTTACTTATCTAGGGAAAAGCCCCTGCTAGCAATGTACCTTTGTCTACTTTTTTGTACAGTTTTCTGTACAGATGATATTCTTGGTCATTCTTATTCACTATCACCTACCACTGATTAAAAATTCCATTTGGTGCAGTACCCACATGTGTCATGGACCTTATACATGCACGGTGATGGGGACACAGGAAAAGATAATGTCCATCATACTTCTGGCTACAGTCTCAGTGGTTATGACTTTCTGTATTATGCTCTTCCTATACACCATTAATGCATATGTAACTCTGTCTAAGAAATACAGAGTCTCTATAAAATCCTGACCCTAGCCCTGATGATCATCACTGCTTATGAAATATGGAATGCATGCCAAAGAGGCCTAGAGTGGTCTTAAATTGAAGCAATACATTTTTTTATCCTTATTTCATGTTCCCAGAATATGGGAACATAGATAATTTACACCTTAGAAAGATAAAACTTGGAATATGATAAGCCTGTTTTCTTCTCATATGGGTAATCACTTTATTTCCTAAAGAAAAAATTGAAATAGCTTTCAAAATATTTCTAAGGAATCTGAGGGCATTTCACCCTACCAGTTTTGTCATCCCAGCATAATGAAATTTTAAGGTCTATTCTCTTCCATTTAATTGATTGGTAATTTAAGATTAACATTGAGAGAATTTACATAATGAGAATTATAGAGGGAGGGGCACAGTGGAAAATTACAGATAATCAAACATTATAGCTTCTTTAGTGTATTAGTATAGTAGCTGCTACCACTTACATCGTTCTTAAAATAATATCTTCTAAAATTTCCTTAATACTTACTTAAGTGAACCTCAATGCAGATGTTTCAAAGAAGGTTAATTCCAAATACTTTGTATAAGTAGAGAAGATAAATGAATTAGAAAAATTGGAAATAGTATGTTCTTAGTGCTTCAAAGGAAATGATTGAGTTTCAGATATGCATTGAGAATAGGGAAATAAAAAAACAAAAGTAGCATATATGTTTCTGTACTTGAACTATATCTATTTCCCTTGGCACTTTTTAAAATTATTATCATCTTAGTTTCAGCAAGTTAAACTAATATATGTAGAAGTGATTACAATTTGAGAAGCAAATTCTTTATAGAATGATTGAAGATTCTACATTGGTGAAAGACTTGAAATACAGTCACAGCTGCTATTAGTGGGGTATGAATACATTTGGGGGCCAGGGAAATATATCAATATTCAAAGGGCAACAGAAGTGGTTCCTTATGAACAAAGGTGGCTCATCACAAAATAAACAGCAACTTAGAACATGAGATTAGAAGATATTGTATGGATATATGTACTTATAGAGTCAGGCATTGACAAGTAGCACTTGAATGGCTGCCTGAGAATCCCTTTTAACACATGGGGTTGTTTTGAACTCTATCCAGAGTCAACAAAGTGAATTGGTGGATTAACTTCTGGTGATTGGTGTGTCCCTCCTCTTAAACTCCTCCTCTCATGCTAGCTATGGATTATGCTTTAAATGATCCCAGATGTTGTAACCGAGCAGGACCCTATGAAGCCTTCCCAGAATAGATCCCCCGCCCATGTCCTCTGCCTGTCTTTTCTTTGTAGCAAAACTTTAGTCAAGGAATAAATTTAATCAGAGAAGTAAGGAAATCAGTCAAACAAGCCAAAAATAGTAATACTTCAGCCATTCAACGAAGTCAAGGACCTTTAATTCTACCTTAAGTACTATAGATAACATTCTGAGCCATGTCCTTTGAGCTGTTTTGCAGACACCGAAACCCCTACCGGGTGGAAGAAGTTAACTGTATTCTGCCCACAAGCACATAGACCCCAGACCAGTTGGAACCAGAAGGTTGATGACACTGATTCCCAATTACCTCACCATCAACCAATCAGAAGACTGTCCATGAGTTGATCAGGCCCTGCTCCTTGAACCATTACTATAAAACTCCTCACTACCCCCTCCAGGGTGGGACACCCTGAGGTGCATTAGCCCACTGTGGCCCCCTTTGCCTGGCAAGGCAATAAAGCTATTCCTTTCTACTTCACCCAAAACTCTTTCCCAAAATTCAATTCGGTGTCAGTGCACAGAAGCCGGATTTCGGCATCAATGTCTATAATTTGTGACATAACAATACAAGACACAAACTAAATGATCTTCATTGCCTGTTTTGGAAATATCTAAATCATATCTTCTCCATAGAAATTAAATAACTATCATGTTATGAACTTGCCATGTGTAGGTAAATTCTCCTCAGGTCTAATATCTGTCCAATTTTCTCCATCATCACTCTCACTCCTATTACATGATCATATCTCACTCAGGTGTTGCCTAATATTATATTATATTATTATATCTCACAATATTAGTTGCCTAATATCAACTCCCTCCCATTCTCCACACTGTGGCCACAGGTTTTCTGTGGCAAACTTTGTTTTTCCATTTCCATACTTTGATTCCTCATTTTTCTATGAAAAAGCTTAAACTCTTTTAACACTATTTACAAAATCCTACTTTCCTAAGTCCCTGTTTAGCAATCTAATCTAATTTTATTGAAGTATAGTTGATTTACAATGTTGTGTTAGTTTCTGCTGTACAGCAAAGTGATTCAGTTATACATATATATATTCTTTTGTGTGTGTGTTTTTAATAGGCTTTTTTAAAAGATAACTTTAGACTTATAAAAAAAATTGTGAATATAGTAGAGTTCTCATATACCCTTGACCCAGCTTCTCCTAATGTTAATATCTTACATAACCATAAAATATTCATCAAAAGTAAGAAATTATGGTATATAACATGGTACTTAATAGTGTTAGTACAATACTATTAAATGAATACAGCACTTATTCCAATTTCACCAGATTTTCCATCGTTTTTCTGCTTCAGGATCCAATCTGAGATTGCACATTGGATGCAGTTTTGTCCTATCTCCTTAGTTTCTTCCAACCTATAACAATTCCTCAGTTCTTCCTTGTCTTTATGACTTGGCACTTTTGAAGTGTGCTTGTCAGTTATTTTGTAGACTGTGCCTCAGTGTGGGCCTCTCTGATGATTTCTCATTATGAGATCAGGACGATGCTCTGTTGGGAAGGATGCCAAAGCTGATGTGCACTTCTCAGTGCACCATATCAAGGAGTACTTGATGTAGGTATATATTACTTGGTGATATTAACCTTGACTGCTCTGCTAAGGTCTTGATAGGCTTTTTATCACAATTTTTATAGGTGAGGAAAGAGTCTTAATGAGAAAAACAAGTTAGATTACATAGCCTAAATTCAGGGTCTGAGTCCAAACTTCACAGACTTTCCAAAATTCACCACACTTTTTCTCTTTAGTGGAACTATAGTGAAACTCCATCTTTTTTTCTTTTTTTCATTGTACTTCTCTGCTAAGATCCCTAGGTGAGGAGAACAAACTAAAACTGTTGCCCATTATGTATTTCTATGTTCTTTCAGAGCTCTAGAAAAAAATGTGAATATAATTCAAATTAAAATGTTAGAAAATTAAAATTGTGGTCTCCCCATGAGAAAGGGTATTTAAAAACATCAGTCGTCCTACCCTTTCTCCTGAGCCAGATACATGTTTTCTGAAGATCCTGGATAAATGTAATTTTGCATATAGGGCAGCAAAAAAAAAAATTCTGTGACTGTAGATACTAATATTTTTATCCTGGAGAGATCTGAATATAGTCAGGCTGATAAACAAAATTAAACAGTTTTGAAGGAAATTTTCTCCAGAAAGTCATTAATAATAACCTTGAGAAAATGACTATGTTAGGCTCAAAAGCTGGAAAAATGAGAATAGATTCCACCCCCCCCATTTCTATCTCACCCCCATTTCTCTCCCCATCAGTTCTATGCCAGAGATAATCATTGTACACGTCCTTAGAAATGTATCACACATAATAGACTTCATATTCTGTTAAAATAAGTCTAGTCAGTGACAATAAAATGTTATCCAAAAAGTTAACTAAACGTTTTCTATAGGAAATATAAAATTGTTTTCAATTTATATCTGTTTTTTATATTTATCCATAGCCAGAAAATAGTTCTTGCATTAGAATAAATTAATGAGTCTATTACGAGTATACCATCTCACACTATGCTCCCAGGTTTTTCTCTCATTTGTACAGAACTACCCATGAATCATTGTTATTCCATTCTTTATGGAAAAAAAAAAACTGAATAATCTCTCTTTAGAGTGTCCTGATGGAGAGTACTTGAAACTACAGAAGATATCAGAGAGAGTGTGGACAGTTCATTCTTTTTTTTTTTTTAATAAATTTATTTATTTACTTATTTTTGGCTGCGTTTGGTCTTCGTTGTTGTGCGCGGGCTTTCTCTAGTCGTGGTGAATGGGGGCTACTCTTCGTTGTGGTGCGCAGGCTTCTCGTTGCAGTGGCTTCTCTTTTTGTGGAGCACAGGCTCTAGGAGCGTGGGTTTCAGTAGTTGTGGCATGTGGGCTCAGTATTTGTGGCTCACGGGCTCTAGAGTGCAGGCTCAGTAGTTTTGGCTCACGGGCTTAGTTGCTCTGCAGCATGTGGGATCTTCCTGGACCAGGGCTCGAACCCGTGTCCCCTGCATTGACAGGTGATTCTTAACCACTGAGCCACCAGGGAAGCCCGACAGTTCATTCTTTAAGCCACAAATATTTTTCAAGTTAATATACCAGAGTGATCATGACCACTGAGGCCAGACTACCTGGGTTCAAATCCTGACTTTTCAATATACTTGTTGTGTGGCCTTAATTAAATTATTTAATCTTTCTATACTATGGTTTCCTCATTTGTAAAATAGAGATAACAATGGTATCTATCTCATCTGTAAGATGGGTATAACAACAGTAACAATCTCAAGTGTTGTAATACAAATTAAATGAGGAAATAATTGTAAAGCACAAATACAGTTTGTGTAGAACAGTTATACACAGAGTTTGCCTACGACACTTGATTATTCCTATTGTCCTTTCATAATTATTAAAAGGGCCTTCCTTTCAGCCTAAAAAGAGTCCCAGTTTGGAGTATAAATTACATAGTCATCTTAGTTACAAAGCACATAGTAAAGGCTATAAAACCATTAGTTATTATCATAACTTTGTTCTAAGCATTTGGAATACAGCAATAAGCAACAGCAACAAACTGTAACCTCTGTCCTTGTGTAATTTGTATCCTAGCTAGGAGAGATAACCAATAATCAAAATCAATTAGTAAAATATATATATTATATTAGATGGTGATAAATATTATATAGAGTACAGATTGAGGAGCTTCAAGATGGCGGAAGAGTAAGACGTGGAGATCACCTTCCTCCCCACAAATACATCAGAAATACATCTACACGTGGAACAGCTCCTACAGAACACCTACTGAACGCTGGCAGAAGACCTCAGACCTCGCAAAAGGCAAGAAACTCCCCCACGTACCTGGGTGGGGCAAAAGAAAAAAGAAACAACTGAGACAAAAGAATAGGGACGGGACCTGCACCAGTGGGAGGGAGCTGTGAAGGAGGAAAGGTTTCCACACACTAGGAAGCCCCTACGTGGGCGGAGACTGTGGGTGGCGGAGGGGGGAAGCTTCGGAGCCACGGAGAAGAGCGCAGCAAGGGGGGTGCGGAGGGCAAAGCGGAGAGACTCCCGCATGGAGGATCGGCGCCGACCAGCACTCACCAGCCCGAGAGGTTCGTCTGCTCCCCCGCCGGGGCGGGCGGGGCTGGGAGCTGAGGCTCGGGCTTCGGTCGGATCGCAGGGAGAGGACTGGGGTTGGCTGCGTGAACACAGCCTGAAGGGGTTAGCGCACCACAACTAGCCGGGAGGGAGTCCGGGAAAAAGTCTGGACCTACCAGAGAGGCAAGAGACCATTGTTTCCGGGTGCGTGAGGAGAGGGAATGCAGAGCACCGCCTAAACGAGCTCCAGAGACGGGCGCGAGCCGCGGCTATCAGCGCGGACCCCAGAGGCGGGCATGAGACGCTAAGGCTGCTGCTGCCGCCACCAAGAAGCCTGTGTGCGAGCACAGGTCACTCTCCACACCGCCCCTCCCGGGAGCCTGTGCAGCCCGCCACGGCCAGGCTCCCGTAATCCGGGGACAACTTCCCCGGGAGAGCGCACGGCGCGCCTCGGGCTGCTGCAACGTCACGCCGGCTTCTGACGCCGCAGGCTCGCCCCGCCTCCTCCGTACCCCTCCCTGCCCCCCCCCCGCCCGAGGGAGCCAGAGCCCCCGAAGCAGCTGCTCCTTTAACCCCGTCCTGTCTGAGCGAAGAACAGACGCCCTCAGGCGACCTACACGCAGAGGCGGGTCCAAATCCAAAGCTGAACCCCGGGAGCTGTGCAAACAAAGAAGAGAAAGGGAAATCTCTCCCAGCAGCCTCAGGAGCAGCGGATTAAAGCTCCACAAACAACTTGATGTACCTGCATCTGTGGAATACCTGAATAGACAACGAATCATCCCAAATTGAGGCAGTGGACTTTGGGAGCAACGATATTTGTTCTTTCCTTTTCCTCTTTTTGTGAGTGTGTATGTGTATGCTTCTGTGTGTGATTTTGTCTGTATATCTTTGCTTTTACTATTTGTCCTAGGGTTCTGTCTGTCCGTTGTTGTTGTGTGTTTTTTTTTTAGTATAGTTTTTAGCACTTGTTATCATTGGTGGATTCGTTTTTTTGTTTGGTTGCTCTCTTCTTTCTTCCTTTTTTTTTTAATTACTTTTTAAATTTTTTTTAATTTTTAATAATTTTTTAAATAACTTTATTTTACTTTATTTATTTATTTTTCTTTCTTTTTTTCTCCCTTTTATTCTGAGCCATGTGGATGACAGGGTCTTGACAGATAGATATTGATTAGAATAATATTGTTTCAGAAATTTTTAAGGAGGAAAAAAATCCCTTCATAAAGACCTGTCAAGCTGAAGGATAGATCACAAATAAAATTTGTACATCTGGGAGAAATTGCAGCCTGTTGTTTTGGGTAATGTTTACCTTTGAGATTATATTTCTTAAATGATTTTGGATTTTCTAGATGTTTTGTGCAAACTGGAAGTTGGGTAATAAAATGGTAAAACAGACAAACAAAAACAACAACACAGTGGATTGGAAAATTTTTCCACATAAAACATTGAATTGTTGGGTGGAAGTTTGTTGGAACAAAAGATTGAAGCATTCAGGTTTTAGTTAAAGAAGAAAAGTAGATATTTTGGTTTTGTATTAGAATTCTAAATAAGGGTTCTAGCTACCAGTATAATGATTCTTAACTATTTCTCAACAATTTATCTTGCTTTGCTGAAACAAGCTTTTATTTCTCCTCTATCCTCTGTGCATCGTCTCTTTTTACACAATCTGTACCCATGAATGCATTGAAGCCCATTTCAACTATTTCCAAGGGAGTTATTGGGTGTGCCAGAAATTTAAATTCATTACTAAGGTTGTAATTTTACTACTCAATGAAATATAAAAACTGAAAATAAGTAAAGTACCTTCTCGAGAGAATCAAGATGGCGGAGGACCAGGTGGATGTGGAGTTCATCTCTCTCCGTGGATGCATCAGGAATACATCTGTAGATGCAACAATTCTCACAGAACACCAGCTGAAAACTAGCAGAAGACCTTGGACACTGGAAAGGACTATAAAGATCCCTGCATAACTGGGTAGGATGGCAAAAAGAAGAGAGAAGGAGAAGGAGAGGAAGTGGGATGGGACCTGCACCCCTGGGTGGGGGAGCTGAAGCAGAGGAGAGATTCCCGAATTCAGGGAAACCCCTCTCTGATGCGGAAATCAATTTGGACAGAAGAGAAGCATTTGAGGCTGTTGGAAGAGGGTGAAGCATCCAATCTGTGGCAGACGGGACAGAGTGAGAAATACACAGATGGTCCATACCGTGGTCCTATGTGCCCCAGATTGGGACGTGTGTTCACTGGTGTGCAAGGGGGCTGGGAGCTGGCGTGTGGGGACTGGAGAACAGGCCCAGGGCAAGAACTTCTGTTGACTGTGGGGAGATGGACTGAGGGGATGGGC
Source organism: Eubalaena glacialis (assembly GCF_028564815.1). Classification (NCBI taxonomy): domain Eukaryota; kingdom Metazoa; phylum Chordata; class Mammalia; order Artiodactyla; family Balaenidae; genus Eubalaena; species Eubalaena glacialis. The sequence goes on along the minus strand of NC_083726.1, from coordinate 110,098,899 downwards.
GGGAGGAAATCCACAGCAGGGATGCCTATGGAGGAAGACTGGACTGCCATGAAAGCAGGGCGCTACTGCTGAGTCACACACAGGGGGAGGAGCCACTATTGTAACCTCTCTCTCCCCACATGCCAGCACCTGCTGATGACAATAAAAGAAGCCCACTCAGGGCTGGCTCTTGTGCGCTGGCTGACGGGTGCCAGAAAAAGCCCAGCCAGGGCTGACCCTCACGTGCTTTACTCCAGGCGCCAGAAAAGGCCCTCACTAGGGCCATATCTCTTACACCCATGGCCTCCGGCTTCCCTGCACATTTGGCACTGCCGGGGGTCCCGCAATTCAAGCAGTCATACCACCTCTGTGCCTGGTCCTCACAGGGGCAGACCCAAGAGCTCCAAGGCAGCCTCAGGACCAGACTCCTGTGGGTGAACCACACACAGAAGTGGGGATAAAACCAAAGCTGAACCCAGGGACAGGACGACTAAGGAAGAAGATTGAAAATCTGTCCATCAGCTGTACAAGCTGCAGATTAAATCCCCGAGGTCAGCTAGGTAGACCCTGTGTCTATGGAATATCTGAGTAGACAGTGAGCCTTCCCACAAATGGAAATGGTCTAGCTCTGGCAACTATGGACTATGGGGGCAAGCAAACACAGGAATTGGGCCAGATCAGAGTCTGAGTGGTCCGCACAGGGCCCACAGCAGGTCCAGAGACCAGCCCAGAGGCAGAGGAGAGCCTCTTGGGGAGGTGGAGGTGAGCTGTGGCTCACAGTGTATGCAAGGACACTTAGAGAGGAGACCCCAGGGAAACATAATTTTTACTATTAATTTTATTATGTTTTGATTCTTTCTGTTATTGGTTCTGGCTTTTTTTTTTTTTTTTGGTTTCTTTTTCTTCCCTTCCTTCTTTCTTTTTTTTGTTTGTTGTTTTGTTTTATTTTAGTCTTTTGGGATTGCCGTTTTTATGACTTTTTTTTCTATATATTTCTTTTTAACTTCGCTTTTCTGTTGTTCTGTGTTCTTTTCCCTTATTTTTGGTTCTTCTTTTTCTTTAATATATTTCTCTTTTTATATATATATTTCCATATTTCTACTTTGCTTTCCTGTTGTTCTGTGTTTTTTCCCTTTTTATTTTTATTATTATTTTAAAATCACTTTTATAAGTTTATTCTGTTTCCTTGCTGTATTCTTCAGTTGGCACACTGCTTTGGTTTTGCTTTTAGGTTATGTGTTTTTGTTAGTTTTAATCCTAATTGATTTCATTTTTGAGTTCTTCTATTTGTCTGGTTGTTCTCTTGCTTTTTGTTTTATTTTGCTTTGTTTTCGTTTCTTTTATGTATGTGTGTGTTTCCTTGCTAATGTTTTTGTTTGTTTGATTGTACTTTTTACCATTTGTCTGGGGTTTTGTTAGTCTTTTTTTTTTTTTTAATCCCCTTTATTGCTGGGATGAGTGACTTGTGGGGTCTTGGTCCCTCAACCAGAAGTCGGGCCTGAGGCTCTGGGGTGAGAGCACTGGGTCCAGAAGGCTGGACCACTAGAGAATTCCTGGCCCCGGGGAAGCTTAATCGCTGAGAGCTCTCACAGAGGCCTCTATCTGAATCAAAGACCCGGTTCCCCCCAACTGCCAGCAGCTCCCAGTGCTGGATGCCTCACACCAAACAACAAAGAAGACAGGAACACAAACTCAGCCATCAGCACACAAAATACCTAAAGTCATACTATGCTCACAGACACCCCAAAACACACCACCTGACACGGCCCTGCTCATCAGAGGGAAAAGACTCAGCTCCACCCACCAGAATGCAGGCACCAGTCCCTCCCACCAGGAACCCTACACAAGCCACTGGACCAACCTCACCACTGGGGGCAGAGATCAGAAGCAAGAGGAAATACGACCCTGTGGAAAGGAGACCTCAAATACTGTAAATTAGACAAAATGAGAAGACAGAAAAATATTTTGCAGTCAAAGGAGCAAGATAAGAACCCACAGGCCAAATAAATGAAGAGGAAATAGGCAAACTACCTGAAAAAGAATTCAGAGTGATGATAGTAAAGATGATCCAAAATCTTGGAACTAGAATGGAGAAAATACAAGAAACATTTAACAAGGACCTAGAAGAAATAAAGAGCAAACAAACAGTAATGAGCAACACAATAACTGAAATTTAAAACACTCGAGAAGGAATCAATGGCAGAATAACTGAGGCAGAAGAACAGATAAGTGAGCTGGAAGGTAGAATGGTGGAAATAACTGCACAGAACAGAATAAAGAAAAAAGAATGAAAAGAACAGAGGACAGTCTCAGGGAGTTCTGGGACAATATTAAGCACACCAACATTCGAATTATAGGCATCCCAGAAGAAGAAGAAGAAGAAAAAAAGAACGGGTCTGAGAAAATTTTTGAAGAGATTACAGACAAAAACTTCCCCAACATGGGAAAGGAAATAGTCAATCAAGTCCAGGAAGCACAGAGAGTCTCATACAGGATAAACCCATGGAGAAACACACCAAGACACATGTTAATCACACTAACAAAAATTAAACACAAAGAAAAAATATTAAAAGCAACAAGGGAAAAACAATAAATAATATTCAAGGGAATCCCCATAAGGTTAACAGCTGATCTTTCAGCAGAAACTCTACAGTCCAGAAGAGAGTGGCAAGATTTATTTAAAGTGATGAAAGGGAAAAAACCTACAACCAAGATCACTCTACCCAGTAAGGATCTTATTCAGATTCAATGGAGAAATCAAAAGTTTTACAGACAAGCAAAAGCTGAGAGAATTCAGCACCACCAAACCAGCTTCACAAAAAATTCCTAAGGAACTTTTCTAGGCAGGACACACAAGAGAAGGAAAAGACTTACAAAAACAAACCCAAAACAATTAAGAAAATGGTAAAAAAAAAAAAAAAAATCAATAATTACCTAAAATGTAAATGGATTAAATGCCCCAACCAAAAGACACAGACTGGCTGAATGGATACAAAAACAAGACCTGTATATATGCTGTCTACAAGAGACCCACTTCAGACCTAGGGACACATACAGGCTGAAAGTGAGGGGATGGAAAAAAATATTCCATGCAAATGGAAATCAAAAGAAACCTGGAGTAGCAATACTCATATCAGACAAAATAGACTTTAAAATAAAGACTATTACAAGAGACAAGGAAGGACACTATATAATGATCAAAGGATCAATCCAAGAAGAAGATATAACAATTGTAAATATCTATGCACCCAACATAGGAGCACCTCAATACATAGGCAAATGCTAACAGCCATAAAAGGGGAAATTGACACTAAAACAATAATAGTAGTTGACCTTAACACCCCACTTACACGAATGGACAGATCATCCAAACAGAAAATGAATAAGGAAACACAAGCTTAAATGACACATTAGACCAGATGGCGTTAATTGATATTTATAGGATATTCCATCCAAGAACAACAGAATACACTTTCTTTGAAAGTGCTCATGGAACATTCTCCAGGATATATCACATCTTGGGTCACAAATCAAGCCTCAGTAAATTTAAGAAAATTGATATTGTATCAAGCATCTTTTCTGACAACAACGCTATAAGACTAAATATCAATTACAGGAAAAAAAACTGTAAAAAATACAAACACATGGACGCTAAACAATACACTACTAAACAACAAAAAGATCACTGAAGAAATCAAAGAGGAAATCAAAAATTACCTAGAAACAAATGACAATGAAAACAAAATGACCCCAATCCTATGGGATTCACCAAAAGCAGTTCTAAGAAGGAGGTTTACAGCAATACAGTCTTACCTCAAGAAACAAGAAAAATCTCAAATAAACAACCTAACTTTACACCTAAAGCAATCAGAGAAAGAACAACAACAACAACAAAAAACCCCCAAAGTTAGCAGAAGGAAAGAAATCATAAAGATCAGATCAGAAATAAATGAAAGAGAAATGAAGGAAATGATAGCAAAGATCAACAAAACTAAAAGCTGGTTTTTTGAGAAGATAAACAAAATTGATAAACCATTAGCTAGACTCATCAGCAAAAAAAAGGGAGAAGACTGAAATCAACCTCATTAGAATTGAAAAAGGAGAAGTAACAACTGACACTGCAGAAATACAAATGATCATGAGAGACTACTAGAAGCAACTATATGCCAATAAAATGGACAACCTGGAAGAAATGGACAAATTCTTAGAAAAGTACAACCTTCCAAGACTGAACCAGCAAAAATAGAATACATGAACAGACCAATCACAAGAACTGAAATTGAGACTGTGATTAAAAATCTTCCGACAAACAAAAGCCCAGGGCCTGATGGCTTCACAGATGAATTTTATCAAAAATTTAGAGAAGAGCTAACACCTATCCTTCTCAAACTCTTCCAAAATATAGCAGAGGGAGGAACACTCCAGAGCTCATTCTATGAGGCCACCATCACCCTGATACCAAAACCAGACAAAGATACTACAAAAAAAGAAAATTACAGGCCAATATCACTGATGAACATAGATCCAAAATTCCTCAACAAAATACTGGCAAACAGAATCCAACAGCACATTAAAAGGATCATACACCATGATCAAGTGTGGTTTATCCCAGGAATGCAAGGATTCTTCAATATACACAAATCAATAAATGTGATACACCATATTAACAAATTGAAGGATAAAAACCATATGATAATCTCAATATATGCAGAAAAAGCTTTCAACAAAATTCAACACCCATTTATGATAAAAACTCTCCAGAAAGTGGGCATAGAGGGAACCTACCTCAACATAATAAAAGCCATATATGACAAACCCACAGCAAACATCGTTCTCAATGTGAAAAACTGAAAGCATTTCCTCCAAGATTAGCAACAAGACAAGGTTGCTCACTCTCACCACTATTATTCAACATAGTTTTGGAAGTTTTAGCCACAGCAATCAGAGAAGAAAAAGAAATAAAAGGAATCCAAATTGGAAAAGAAGAAGTAAAGCTGTCACTGTTTGCAGATGACATGATACTATACATAGAGAACTGTAAAGATGCTACCAGAAAACTATGAGAGCTAATCAATGAATTTGGTAAAGTAGCAGGATACAAAATTAATGGACAGAAATCTCTTGCCTTCCTATACACTAACAATGAAAAATCAGAAAGAGAAATTAAGGAAACACTTCCATTTACCATTGCAACAAAAGGAATAAAATACCTAGGAATAAACCTACCTAAGGAGGCAGAAGACCTGTATGCAGAAAACTATAAGACACTGATGAAAGAAATCAAAGACTATACAAACAGATGGAAAGATATACCATGTTCTTGGATTGGAAGAATCAACATTGTGAAAATGACTATACTACCCAAAGCAATCTACAGATTCAGTGCAATCCCTATCAAATTATCAACGGCATTTTTCACAGAACTAGAACAAAAAAAGTTACAATTTTTATGGAAACACAAAGGACCCCGAATAGCCAAAGCAATCTTGAGAAAGAAAAACGGAGCTGGAGGAATCAGGCTCCTGGACTTCAGACTATACTACAAAGCTACAGTAATCAAGACAGTATGGTACTGGCACAAAAACAGAAATATAAATCAATGGAACAGGATAAAAAGCCCAGAGATAAACCCACACACATATGGTCACCTTATCTTTGACAAAGGAGGCAAAAATATACAATGGAGAAAAGATAGACTCTTCAGTAAGTGGTGCTGGGAAAACTGGACAGCTACATGTAAAAGAATGAAGTTAGAACACTTCTCTATACACAAAAATAAACTTAAAATGGATCAAAGACCTAAATGTAAGGCAGACACTATAAAATTCTTAGAGGAAAACATAGGCAGAACACTTTATGACATAAATCACAGCAAGATCCTTTTTGACCCACCTCCTAGAGTAATGGAAATAAAATTTAAAAAAACAAATTGGACCTAATGAAACTTAAAAGCTTTTGCACAGCAAAGGAAACCATAAACAATACCAAAAGACAACCCTCAGAATGGAAGAAAATATTTGACAATGAAGCAACTGACAAAGGATTATTCTCCAATATATACAAGCAGCTCATGGAGCACAGTATCAAAAAAACAAACAATTCAATTTTAAAATGGGTGGAAGACCTAAATAAACAATGTCACCAAAGAAGATATACAGATGGTCAAGAGGCACATGAAAAGATGCTCAACATCACTAATCATTAGAGAAATGCAAATCAAAACTACAATGAGGTATCACCTCACACCAGTCAGAATGGCCATCATCAAAAAATCTACAAACAATAAATGCTGGAGAGGGTGTGGAGAAAAGGGAACCTTCTTGCACTGTTGGTGGGAATGTAAATTGATACAGCCACTATGGAGAACTGTATGGAGGTTCCTTAAAAAACTAAAAATAGAACTACCATACGACCCAGCAATCCCGCTACTGGGCATATACCCTGAGAAAACCATAATTCAAAAAGAGTCATGTACCACAATGTTCATTGCAGCTCTATTTACAATAACCAGGACATGGAAGCAACCTAAGTGTCCATCAATAGATGAATGGATAAAGAAGGTGTGGCACATATATATAATGGCATATTACTGAGCCATAAAAAAAGAATGAAATAATGTCATTAGCAGCAACATGGATGGACCTAGAGATTCTGATGCTAAGTGAAGTAAGTCAGACAGAGAAAGACAAACATCATGTGATATCACTCATATGTGGAATTTAATTTTAAAAAAGAAATACAAATGAACTTATTTATAAAACAGAAACAGACATACAGGTATCCAAAACAAACTTATGGTTACCAAAGGGGAAACAGCGTGCGGGGGGATAATTCAGGCGCTTGGGATGAACACACACATATTACTATATATAACATAGATAACCAAGAAGGGCCTACTGTACAGCACAGGGAACTCTACTCAGTGTTCTGTGATAACCTATATGAGAAAATAATCTTTAAAAAAAATGAATATATGCATACATATAACTGAATCACTTTGCTATACACCTGAAACTAACACAACATTGTAAATTAAATTTACTCCAATAAAATTAAAATTTTTTTAATGTGCTGCTGCTTCTCATTCTTATTCTTATTTCTCCTTGTCTCCCTCCAGACTATTTTGAGTGACGTTTTTTGAAACTTAAGTCAGATTGTATCAGTCTTTTGCTCAAAACCATGTAATTGTTCTCCATTTCAGTCTGACAAAAAGCCAGTCTTTACAATGGCCTCAGTCTCCACATGATGTAGCCACCTAATTTCCCCCTCCTCCTCTCCCCCTTTCCCCCACTGTACTCCTCCTCTATGACCCTATTTGGTATTATCCACATCCTGCTTACTTCTGCCTGATTTAACCACTTGTTAGCCCCTCTGCCTGCAATGCTGTTCCCAGTATATTCACATGGCTAACTCCCCAGCAACTTTCTCCCAATTACTGCAAAATCCACTGATGATTCCTGCCTGTAGCAATTATTAAAACTGGAGATTGATGCAAAACCACAATTTTCTAATTCTGTCATTCCTTGCATATTTATTATCTGGCATTCTTCCAAAAGGAAGAGCTCCCCTGCCCTTTTCCTCCTCCCCCTATACTCTGAGTAACATTATGGATTCATAGATTCTTTTTTAATTTAATATTTTATAATCCATTATGGGCTTTATTATGCTTAACTTTTTTTTTTTTTTTTTGGCCGCACATCTTGCCAGATCTTAGTTCCCCAACCAGGGACTGAACCCACGCCCTCCACAGTGAAAGTGTGGAATCCTAACCACTGGACTGCCAGGGAATTCCCTTTATGCTTAAAATTTTCCAAATTTGGCCAGCACACGTCCCTTCAAGTTGGTTCTCTTGTCCTTTTAACGTCTCCATTGGTCTTTGAACACAATCTTGCTTTCTGGCACACACACACACACAAAAGATGGACCAGGCACACCTTGTACCTTCCCTGTTTCAGGCCTAGAATCATCCATTTCTCCAAGAACGTCTAGTTCATTTTAGTGAGAAATGATGCATCTAAGGATTAAGTGTCCTTGCCATCTAGGGAAACACTATCTAGAGACTAAGTATCCTCACCATCAGGGTATCACTGGACTTTTTTTCTTTAAGAACTCTTTTTTTTTTTTTTTTTATAATAGATTAACAGAAATTTTTTTTTTAAAGATTTATTTATCGATTGATTGGTTGATTGATTGCTATGTTGGGTCTTCGTTTCTGTGCTAGGGCTTTCTCCAGTTGTGGCAAGCGGGGGCCACTCTTCATCGCGGTGCGCGGGCCTCTCACTATCGCGGCCTCTCTTGTTGCGAAGCACAGGCTCCAGACGCGCAGGCTCAGTAGTTGTGGCTCACGGGCCTAGTTGCTCCGCGGCATGTGGGATCCTCCCAGACCAGGGCTTGAACCCGTGTCCCCTGAATTAACAGGCAGATTCTCAACCACTGCGCCACCAGGGAAGCCCTCTTTAAGAACTCTTTATACTAGTTCTCTATGTATGGTATATTTTGCAAATATTTTTCTCTCATTTTGTTATTTGACTTTTATCACTAGTTACAGTGTTTTAATATGTGTTATGTAGTATATATTTTAAGTTGGAATTATTCATAGCTAAGTTCTGACTTGGGATATATAAAACTTCACTTATGTTTTCTTCTTGTACTTGTATGGTTTTATTTTTTGTATTTAGATTTCTTACATATTTGGAATTTATTCTGGTGTTTGACTTATGGATCCAATTTTACTATCTTTCCAAATGGCTACTTAGTTCTTCCAATTTCATTTATTGAAAACTCAATTTTGAGTTGGTGCTTTTATGTTTTTATGTACTTGTATTAATTTCTGAATTTTTGTTTATTCCATTCGTCTGTGTGTCTACTTTTGTGTCAGTATCACACTGTTTAAAATACAAAGGTTTTATAATGTGTTTTAATAACTGGAAGGACTATTTCCCATTCATGGCTCTTTTCTAGGTGTTCTTATGTATTCTAGCAAGATTTTTACAATATAGACTGTAGAATCAATCTGTTTTGTTCAAGGGAAAAAAGTATGCTATTTGTGTTGAGATTGTGCTAAATTTCTACATTAATTTAAGGAGAATTGACATTCACAAACAAGGGATATCTTTCCATTTGTTCATGTCAACTTCCAAGAAAGTGCTAAAGTTTTTCTCATATTGGTTTTTCACATATCTTGTTATTTTATTCTTAGGAATTACCTCTTATTTATTGCTGTCATAAATAGTGCTTTCTCTTTCATTGTACTTCTAACTGGTTATTTGTATATGTATTGCTTTTGTATATTAATTTTCTATTCTACTATCTTACTAAACTTTTTATTTGCATCATTGATTTTCTTAGATATTCTTGGTATATTACCACATTATCCACCAATAGAGATAGTTCTATACCTTCTTTTCCCATTGTCATGTTTCTAGTTATTTTCTTTTTTAAAAAGTTGCATTGGCCCATATTTCCAATACAGTGTTAAGTAGTAATGGAAATAGTGAGCATTCTTGACTTGTTCTTGACTTCAGTGGGAATTTCATAGCATTTCCCCTTTAAATTAGACGCTGGTTTCAGGAATTACCAATTCATATTTACTAAGGTTTTTATTAGGAATGAATATTGAATTTTGTCAAGAACTTTGAATGCTGAAGGCATTTATGGAGATAAATATAATTTTTTCTTTTGATAAAAAACAGAAAATAGAGTTTGAGACATCAGATATATATAAAATAGAGTTTAAGAGACATAGAATAAGACTATCTATTTTACAACCCCAAAAGGAGGAGATAGAGACTAAGGGGCAAAATATTTGAAACAACAATGTTTGAGAATTTTCCTGAAATAGTAAAACTTAATTTACATATTTAGAAAGGCCAGAATATCCTAGGCAGGATAAAAAAAAGAAAAGAAAAGAAAAGGAGATCCACATTTAGTCATATTGTTGTGAAATCACTGAACCAGAGAAAAAGAGAAGTAAAAATAGCAATTTCATTACAAATCAGGTAGTTGCAAGTTAAAAAAATAATAATAATACCATTTCATAATCTCAAAGTGACAAAATTAAGCGTGTGACAATGACCAACTTTTGATAAAGATGTGGTGCAATGCAAAATTTTATAAATAACTATTGATAGTTCAAATTCTTACAAAAAGAATTTAGAAAATACATTGATATTTCCTGGCAAAGAAATACCTTATGATACAGAAATTCCATTTCTAGAGAAATGATATATGTATGCACCAGGGGATTTATACAAGAATGGAAGAAACAGCAATCTTTGCAATAGGAAAAAAAAGAAACAGTCCAAATATCTGTTACGAGGAGAATTCACTAGTTACTGCTATATCCTTACATAGTGAGATACAATATGTAACAATGAAAAAGGATGAAATACAACTATACTGTACCAACTACATGTATAAATCCTTAAAATAGGCTTAGGAAATACAACAAGTCACATAAGAACACATACCATATAATACATTTATATAAAATTGATAAACAGTCAAAATTTCAACAACATATTATTTGGGGATAGAAAACTACTTTAAAAATGAAATGATTAACACAAAATTTAGAGTAGAGCTTCCCTCTAGAGAACTGCAGGGAGCAGAATGTTCATGGGAGAGAGCGTACAGGGAACTTCAAATCTATTGATATTTCTTAAGCGAAGTGGTCATATAAAGGTGTTTATATAATAAAAAGCTATATGGTATATGGACATTATTTATACTTTTATTATAATATGCTACAAAATAATAAATTAAGATGCTGTGTAAAGGATCATTGGATGATGGGTTATTCCCCATGAACCATGCATCAATTGCCATACAGCATACCCATTTACAATCCATTTCAACTTGCGAACAATTGGTTTGAAACATCTCTTTGATGAATATTTACTTAAACACTTGGTTGAGCTCCTGCAAGAAGCTTAAATTCATGTCATTTATTGGAAATATTTCTGAAAATATTCTATTCCTTCTGTCGATTCCATACATTACTAGTATGTTGATATACAACCCCAACACAGAAAGATTTGTCCTAGAAAACATGACCTTACATTCATATACAAGTGCTGATCTTCCTCCCAGTTTTTTAAAACTAAGCTTCTCTCCCTTTTTAAGTGGTATGTTCTCGTGAACAAGTGAACAATATAGTTGTAGAAACTTTCCAACACAACTTCTACAACACAATCGTTTCCATTATCTTCAGGTCGTAAACTGTGACTATAATTTAGCTTATTTACATCGGAGCAGATTCCAGTGGAATATTTGCTCCTTTTTCTACCAATTTTATGGCCAAATAGAAGCAACTAAGTCCAACATAACCAAAGAGGTGAACTATATCTTATTTTTTAGTTTGAAATCTATTTTGCTAGGAAAAGAAAAAAGATGGGTGATCACTGAGAATTGAGATAGGCTAAGAATATCTTTGATTCACTGTTCCCTAGTCTTGCAGTTGCACTGTGTTCGATATTATATGCAAACACAATTCCTCTCAAGATCCAGAAGTCTGAATGACATATAACTCCTGTCAGAAAAAACAAACCAAAAATCAAGCAAACAGAAACATTTACCTAAAGGAGGGGGGAAGGGATAAATTGGGAACATGTGATTAACAGATGCACACTACCATATATAAAAGATAAACAACAAGGATTTACTGTGTAGAGCAGGGAACTATATTCAATATCTTGCAATAAACTATAATGGAAAATAATCAAAATAGAGAATATAGATATATACCTATATATGTATAAGCAAATCACTTTGTTGTACACTTGAAACTAACATAATATTGTAAATCAATGATACTTCAATTAAAAAAAAAAAACATTTACCTGGTGTAGCAATTTCTGAACATCAGTTATTTCCAATGCCTCTATTATTTAGGGTATGGCCACCATACCTCTGCAGGGACCATTACCACCATGGCAAACTCCAATTTAAGCTCCAGAAATCAAGTTGGAGACACTTGTCCATGTGCACACTCAAATGATGAGCTGGCACTTGAGAAGAGCCAACAGAAAGGGCAGCCCAGTCTCTTCCCAGAATTCCCTTCCCAGTCCACCTGCCTTCTGCCTTTAAAGATTTATATAAGGGATTGGTTTATTGCTGGAAAATAAGAAATGACAAGTGCAAAGGAATTTCGTGGCCAAAAAAAATAAATAAGTAACTAAAAAACTACATCTCCCAGAAGTAATCATTCTGCAGTTACAGGTCCTTTAAATTACAACCGTTATCTTACTTTACTGGATTTAAACCTCATCTCCTGATTCACATCTAACCGCAGTCACATTTCAATGTCATTGTAAGTGATATCAGATATCAGTGGGGAAGAGATGAAAGAGAAGATATTTGAATGTTATGACTATATTCAAAAGCAACCCTCTTCATGAAGGACGGTTCCTCTCTCAGTAGGTCAAGTTTCTCCACTTAGATGTTACCAGGATCTTTGATAAAGCATTGTCTTTTTCCCTGAATAGTTCCTTCTGTTTCCCTCTGGGTTTTGTTTAAGCTTTGATCCATGTTTCACATGGGCGTATGGAAGCATACAGAACGCTATTTAAATCATCCAAAGCTCCAATTTCATATTGTTTTGTGTCTATGGGTAGTGTAATGATGGACAATTAGACATCACTAGCTTTCTACTACCAGAACTTATAATTCCTTAAAATTCAATTTTTATTTAAATAAGAAGGGAAAAGACAGCTAGAGTAAGACTAACAGAAGGGAAGCATGTTCTTGAGCACCCACTATAGTTTCACATAAATGATTTAATTCTCACTCTAGCCCTTTATAACTTGTTAACCTGCTACATGTTGTTTAAAGATGAGAAAACTGTGATTCAAAGAAATGTTAATTGGTTACACTGACAGAGTCAGTCAGTAGGAGTGTTGAATTTGAACATTGGTCTACCCGACACCAGTGCTTTCTTCACTGTGACTTGCTGCCACAATGATAGTGCCACTTGATTAAGGAGCAATTGTTATGGTTTAAATGAAATGCATTTATTTCATACCACCCTTTGGAATATTTCCAAATAATATTTCCATAGTATTGTTCATTTCATATCAGTGATGCCACTTTAACACTAATTCCTTTACCTTTTGTGAGGAATTTGTTGAGGTAATTTTTCCCTTGAATTCCTGTCTGATCTTAGTCGGATCACATAGCACTTGGGGAGAAATATACAACCCAATAAACCAGCACTGGAAGCCAAGATGGAAAATGTTTCCAAAGCCACGGTGGCCTTGCCTTTGGTGCTTATATATCTGGGTATGAAAGAAATCCACACACTACAGAAAACCAGCATGCTGAATGTGATTATTTTTGCCTCATTGAAATTGTGTGGTAGCTGTCTGGCCAGAAAAGCAATAGTCAAGCTCAGAAGTGCTAGAAAGACCAAGTAACCCAGAACACAGTAGAAGGCAGTAGCGGATCCCTTGTTACATTGAAGGATGATTAGGTCCAACTCTGATTGTGTGTCAATGTCAGGGAAAGGGGGAGAAGTTCCCAGCCAGATTATGCAGATACATACTTGAATGAGGGAACCACTGTAGATGATAGTATTTGAGAATTGGGTCACCATCCATATTTGCAGCATGTTTCCTGGTTTCATGGCTTTGAAGGCTACAAGCACAATGAAGGTCTTTGCTAAAATAGCAGAAATAACCACAGGAAATATAAATAACTCCAAAGAACGTTCGTCCTAGGATGCAGGTAACTAGGCTAGGACAACCAAGTACAGTCAAAAAGCAGAGGAAGCAAAGTATTAAGGAAACGAGGAAGATATAACCGACATTTTGATTTTTGCTCTGACAGTGGGTATGTCTCAATACTGGATAAATAGTCCTAAAGTCAGAGCAGTAAGGACAGAGGAACTAATGGCCATAGAATCCAAAACAGCTCCTAGAAGATATTCATGGGACAAAAATAGTTATAATTTGGAGGAGGCACTGATTGCTTATTTGAATATTGGTCTTCAGGATATTGATACATTGATCCATATCTGAAAAGGATACAGCTTGATTTATTATAGTCCATCAGTCATTTCCCAAATATATGTATAAAGCAAATATATCTTGGACAGAAACATATTTGAATTCTGAGGTAAATGTACCTAATTACATTCATTAGATCATAACATTGAAAAATAAATAACCACCTCCATTCATGGGAGAGAAATCACCTATTATACATTTAAATCCAAAAATATACAGAAATAGTGAGTTGAATTGGACAATAAGAGAGCCAAGAATTTAGAAAGTAACAATGAAGGAAAAACACAGACTATATAAAATCGTATTTGATAATGTATGAAAGGAAGAGAGAAGACCTTCTGAGGCTTCTGGGCTTTAATTTAATTAACCTAGAAAATAGATAGTCCTAATGTTTATTGAGTATCTATGTTATAGTAAGTGCTTTCTTTAAGGTTATAACTTGATTTTGATAGCAGTTTTACAAGGGATTTACCATTATTTAGTGCTTAAAGAATAACAATGAAAGGAAGAAATTTTAGAGGTAAATTTTTTGAAGAAATTTCAAAACAAACAGTGAAGTGTTAAGTTTTGTGCATTAAGATCTGACCTCATTCAATCTGAAGGACAATTACATATGGTACATTTTAAATTAGAAAGACAATTACATATGCAAATGTGGGTTTACATTCTACAAAAATTTTACCAAAAATATTGAAAAAATATTGATCACTTCTATGCTGTTAATCTCCCTTCCAAAAGAGTGATATAAGTCAGTTTCTTTTAGGAACAATGACTTCTTCATAATCATTATCAAAACTTACTAGGTTTGGTGTCACTTCCACTCATTCTCCCTCTTGCTTTCTTATGTTTTCCTTTAACGTGAACCTCTAGGGACTGGAGAGTCCAAGAAGAAGAACACAGGAAATCTAACTTCAGGATAGGGAGATAGAGAAGCAGTATCATTAAACAGACTACTACAGTAGTATGTGGAAATGTTTTAATGAGTATATTGAGGATGATAAGCAGCTAATGAAAAGCCAATGGACCATAATAACAAGATTGAAATTTATCTTAAAAGATTTTTTTACATATGCCTGTATTCTGCCTGGAACCATTTTCACTTTGCTCTTTAAAAGCTGGTTCCATTTCATCACTGAGATCGCAGCTTAAATATCAACCACATAGAAACATCTTCCCTGACTACCCTGTCTACATCAGCTATCCCATGCTAATTCTCTATCATAAGACTCCATTTTTTCTTTTATACCACATAACACAATTTACAATAACGTTTACTTTTTTGTTCATGTGTTAAATACGTACTCCCTTCAATAGGCCATAACCTACATGAAAGCAGAGGCATGCCTTTTGACAACCACTGTGTCCCCAGCACTTAGTAGAGTTACTAGAACTAGGAACTGCATAACAAATATTTGTAAATAAATAACTAAGCATATGTTATGGATTCAGTATCCACTGGGTCCCTGGGCTGGCAGGATTGCTAGTGGACTGTGGCTAGGACAGGCTGGAACCAAATATAATTCTATTTCAGGATCTCTGGAGGCACAGACGGGCATGTCTGCCTCCAGATCGCTGGGCCCACAGGACTGCTTGGGGTCTATGGCTAGCAGGGTCTATGGCCCAGTTACAGGGCCATTTCAGAATCTACAGTTGGACTAAGTTTGGCAGACTTGTCTGCAGGGGCTCCTAGACCATGGCTGAGAGGGGCTGGAGCCAGGTCATGGGCCACTTCAGGGCCCATAGCCATTACCGTCGTGTGGGCACAGATAGGTGTGACTCATCCCAAGCCGTTTAGTATATGGTGCTGGGGGAAGGACCAATGCCAAGTGATGCTATAGCCAAGTCCACGGGGATACAGAGCCCTTCTGGGTCAGCCCACCTGGGCATGGGCCTGCATACTCAAAATGGCCCTCATCAATCTTGACCAAGAAAACTGGGGCATCACAATCTCCTACCTGGATACCAAAACATCCACAAAGGCACTTTTGTCTGTGGATGGCTGCCCAGTTATTGTTGCTGAGGGGGGGAAGGGGGTTCAAGAAGAAGAGCTCTTGTTCTGCCATCATGCTGACCTCACCTGCTTGCAGTACTATGTTAAATAGAAGTGATAGTGGGCAACCTAGCCTTGTTCTGGATCTCAGAGGGAAATCTTTCAGTTTTTCACTATGTTCACTTTTCATAAATGGCCTTTATAGTGTTGTGGTAAGTTCGTTCTATACATAATTGGCTGACAGTTTTTATCATGAAACAATGTTGAATTGTGTCAAATGCTTTTTCTACATCTATTGAAATGATCAGGTGATTTTTCTCCTTCATTCTGTTAATGTGGTGTATCACATTTATTGATTTGCATTTGTTGAACCATCCTTGCATTCCAGGCATAAATTCTACTTGATCATAGTGCATGATTCCTTTAATGTGATCTTAGAGGGAAAGCTTTCAGTTTTTAATCATTGAGTATGATGTTAGATATAGGCTTTCCATATATGACTTTTGTAAGAGTGAACTTGTCGATATGTAATTATATCTCAATAAAGCTGTGATTTAAATTTTAAATAAATAGCTTTCTGTAAGCATTAAAGAATCAATATTAAAGAATAAGATTAGGGCTTCCCTGGTGGCACAGTGGTTGAGAGTCTGCCTGCCAATGCAGGGGACACGGGTTCGAGCCCTGGTCTGGGAGGATCCCACATGCCGCGGAGCGACTGGGCCCGTGAGCCACAATTACTGAGCCTGCGCGTCTGGAGCCTGTGCTCCACAACAAGAGAGGCCGCGATAGTGAGAGGCCCGCGCACCGCGATGAAGAGTGGCCCCCGCTTGCCACAACTAGAGAAAGCCTTAGCACAGAAACGAAGACCCAACACAGCCATAAATAAATAAATAAATAAATAAATAAATAAATAAATAAGTAAGTAAGTAAGTAAGTAAGTAAGTAAATAAATAAATAAATAAATAAATAAATAAATAAATAAATAAATAAAAGATTAAAGAAGAATACTACCCCCAGGAAAAGATTTAAGAATACCATATAATGGGAGAGTTCTCTAAGCCATATGTTTCTGCAATAATAAATCTGAAATACAAATGGAGCTATTTATTGTTGGAGGAAAGGATTAGAAATTTCAACTAAGACGCTTTAGAGTGATTCCGCTCTAAGAAAATGAAATGAGTCTTTGCATGCTATTGATGAGGCTTCAGATTTATTGCATGTCCATATTTCTTTTGCTCAGTTTATAATGAAAGATTATTTATGAAGTTTAGGAACAAGAGTATAGTTAACATCAGAGTCATAGTTAAGTCTTCTGCATAAAAACTTATCCCAACAATCTAAGGACTAACTTGACATAGTGTCATTTTATTCACATTGAAAAGCCCTCTGGGAAAAAGTTTAAAATGCCTATTTTAAACGTTTCATTTAACAATCAAACATCCATATTGTCTGTAAAAAATGTCCTGAAAAAACTGAGGTGATTCAAAAATTGAGAGACGTCTTTAAAAACAGGAATTTGTCTAGATAACTGAAAATGACAATGCATCTTTTAAATAATTCAGTTTTGTTAGTTGAATAATTTGTTTTTTATAATTAAATAATTAATATATTAATACAAGGTTTCTCAACTTTGACACTATTGGCATTTTGAATTGGATAATTCTTTGATTTGCTCCTTTGCATCATAGAATGTTTAGCATCATCCCTGGTCTCTACCCAGTGGATGCCAGTAGCACCCCTCTCTGAGTTGTAATAACCAAAAATGTCTCCAGACATTACCAAATAACCTCAGTGGGAAGGGAGCCAAATGACCACCAGTTTAGAACCACAAGACTATAGGTTATTTGGTTAATTGAAACCTGATGTCATCCAACCTGTATTAAAGATTTTAAAAACAAATAAAATCTTGATACAATTTTATTTTTTTATTCTTTCAATAAAAAATATTGAACACCTATGATGTCTGAACTGTTCTATGCTCTAGGAATACAGTGATGAACAACTAACTAATTCTATGTCCTTGTGGAGCTTATATTCTAATGGAGGGTGGTGAAGTTGTTCTTGGGAAAGCTTGACACATTCTCTACAATTTGGTGATAACTTATAAAGAGAGCTTCTACCTTTTGAAGACAGGAAGCTGCTGGAGCTGTCTATACCAGCAAGGGAAAGTGTTTCATTATGTAGCATGCCTGGAAAGAAGAGGAAGAAGAAGATCCCTGGTTTCCTTGACTCCATATGAAGGTCCTCAAGAGTGCAAACAAGAAGAAAGGAGCCACATGGCTGCTCAGACAGCTTCCAAGTGAGGAAATTTCTCACCTTGAGCTATGGGTGTAAAATTCATTTCTTTGAGGCAGTATTAGGTGACAGAGACAAAAACTGAAACATGCTTCCAAGAAAATTAGGTGCCAAAACTACACGTTATACCACTAGGGTGCAGTGGAACCAAAATAAGCCTAAGCAAATGTCTCCTCACCAGGAATCATTGGCCAAAAGCATAAAATCACCACTTTCCTCTCTGTTTCTCCTCCGTGTGCCCTAAAGCAGAGAGGCCAAATGCAGAAGCTGGAAGGAGGGGGCTATTTCAAAGAGGAAATGTATTCAAAGGGCAGAACACATCCTCCTTCCTTTGCTGCAGATTCCTCAGGCCATGGCCTATGCCTGTGGTGCAGTGGGTTAGAAGATCCATTGGAGAAGGGGAAAATAAATATAAATAAGATATGTAAAATCGGCTTTAAGATAGATAAAACTAGAGTGGAAAATTTTTTGTTGTTGGTCATACCACACAAACTTCCCCAACCAGGGATCGAACCCATGCCCCTGCAGTGGAAGCATGGAGTCTTAACCACTGGACTGCCTTGACACAACACAGTAGAGGACATTGTTTGGAAATAATAACGTCGTATCATGTACACACCCCCTCTGAGTTGTGACTGCTCAGTCACCTTATTGACCAGTTGACGGTTACCCAAGTCTCTCTATGTAAATACACAATATCTCTCTCCACTTACAAAAAGATAGCCTGAATAAGCTATTAGCAAACACCTCACAATTCTGATGGGTTAAACAAGTTTTTGTGTTAATTTGAGGACCTATTTATTTCTATGGGGAGATAGTTTACATATTCTAAATAATTTAAAGATTATTTAGTACTTATTAAAACTAATACTTTAGAAGCACACACAGTTGTAAATTAATAATTCCATATATCTATCCTAACTTAACTAAAGATGGCCATTTCCACATGGAAGCAACCTAAATGTCCATCAAAGAGGAATGGATAAAGATGATGTGGTACATATACACAATGGAATATTACTTGGCCATAAAAAGGAACGAAATTGGGTCATTTGTAGAGACATGGATGGACCTAGAGAGTGTCATATAGAGTGAAGTCAGAAAGAGAAAAACAAATGTCGTATATTAACATATACATGTGGAATCTAGAAAAATGGTATAGATGATCTTATTGGCAAAGCAGAAATAAAGACACAGACATAGAGAACAAATGTATGGACACCAAGGGGGAAGGCTGGGAGGAATTGGGAGACTGGGATTGACATATATACACTATTGATACTATGTATAAAATAGACAACTAATGAGAACCTACTGTATAGCACAGGGAACTCTAGTCAGTGCTCTGTGGTGACCTAAATGGGAAGGAAATCCAAAAAAGAGGGGATATATGTATATGTATAGCTGATTCATCTTGCTGTACAGTAGAAACTAACACAAAATTGTAAAGATACTATACTCCAATAAAAATTAATTTTAGAAAATGATGGCCATTTCCACTCTCCTTAAAAATTCTGAACTCTTCTGTTCTCTTTGAGACCTTCTAAATCTTCGCAGTTAGCCTTAGAAATTTCCAAATATTTCATCTGTTCATTAACAGTTGAACAGACCTGGGGAAACTAAAATTCCTCAGAATTTCTATGAAACACTTTCCTTTAACTTACACATCAACAGTCCCTCTACAACATGAAATTCCCAACAAATTTTATTGTCTTGGGATAATATAACTAAAGTGAAAGCAAAGGATTTCAGAAGCCTCTTAAAATTATATTTTGCCTTGAGAAAGAGCTGAATCAGATTATTCACAGGCATTGCTTAAATATTATTACGACAGCCTGTTTCACTCCTTAGAAACATGTTCCCGAGTTTTAAAACAGTTACACATAAAGATGTAAATTATTAAATCTGTTTGTAAAATATCTTTCATTGCAGCTCTCTGTTAATGTTGACTAGAATGCCCTATTGGAAAAAATCCCATGCCCCAAAATTAACCTAAGCAGGGACAGCTATTTAAGAAATTTATATGATTAAATGACAGAATAAAGAAAAATTTCAAAACTTTCTTCTCCCAAAATTCTAACAATGAGCAATTTGGTAATTTAAAACAAAGAAAAACAAACAATCCAAGATGCAAAAATCAAACAATCAAAACAATAGTAAAAGTCAACCAGGACCCCTGCAACTGCTTGTAAGCCCAGATCTCACCCTCTCTCCTTTCACTGGCCTATACTACTGGGCTCACTTACAGTTGGCCCCTGCATCTACATACCTACGTGCCCCTGGGCTTACTCCCATCACTGACCTCCACTGCCAAACACATACCCATGGGGAGACTGTACAGCCACAGGAGGGCACATTGACAGTCATGGCCTCTGCAGTTGCTTGTGGGCCCAAATCCGACGCTGCCTCTTGTCACTGGGTGTAGCACTGGGCTCACCTGCAGGTAGGCCCTCTAGCTGTATATCTGCATTCCCCCAGCCCAATCCCCATCGCCTGAAACCACTGCCATGAGCCCATGGTGAGAATCTGCAGCCACAGGAATGCACACCCACAGCCAGGGCCCCTGCAGCTGTGCCCCTGCAGTTGCCAGTGCAGTGGCCCCAGCACTAAATATGTGTTTAAAACTGGCCCCTGCCACTACACAGGCACCTACAGGTGGCCCCTTCAGCTGAGTGTGTGCACACCATCAGCTCCAGCCACTACTGCTGCCAGTCCTGGTCCATACTGTTGGACCTGGAGGTGCTACTGACGATCCCAATAGCCTACACAATCTCTGCAGGACCCCACCCCCTCAGTGTTCACCAAGGACCACACATTTGTTGATGATGTAGACCTCAGTGATCTGAGCTGGTGAGTCACTGTGCCCCCTTCCCCAAAACAAAACCAACATAAGTCCCCACATTTGATGATCTGCACCTCTAGACCCAGGGTCAGAGCACACTCCAGCATGCCGCCACCTACAGGTGAAGACCTTTCCTTACCAATCATACCATAAAATCTGGAAGAGGTGACTACTTCTTGAAATGTGCGGATACATATGCAAAGCTACAAGGATCACAAAGAATCAGAGAAACATGACACTACTAAAGACACACAATAGGGGCTTCCCTGGTTGAGAATCCACCTGCCAATGCAGGGGACATGGGTTCAACCACTGGTCTGGGAAGATCCCACATGCCGCGGAGCAACTAAGCCCATGAACCACAACTATTGAGCCCATGTGCCACAATTACTGAAGCCCACATGCCTAGAGCCCATGCTCTGCAATAAGAGAAGCCACTGCAATGAGAAGCCCGCGCACCGCAACGAAGAGTAGCCCCTTCTCACTGCAACTAGAGAAAGCCCACGTGCAGCAAAGAAGACCCAACACAGCCAAAAATAAATAAATAAAATAAATAAATTTATTAAATAAAAAGAAACACAATAAACTTCCAGTAACTGACCCCCAAAAATGAAGATACAGAAATAGCTCAACAAAGAATTCAAGATAATCCTTCTAAAGAAGCTCTGAAAGCTACAAGAGAGCACAGAAAAACAGTTTAGTGAAATCAGGAAAGCAACAAGAACAAAATAAGAAGCTCGACAAAGAGATAGAAGACATGAAAAAGAATTAAACAGAAATTTTGGAGCTGAAGAATACAATCACTGAACTGAAAATTCAATAGAGAGTTTCAACAGCAGACTGGACCAAGCAGAAGAAAGAATAAGTGAAGACAGATCATTTGAAATTATCCAGTCAGAGTTGCAAAAACAAAAAAGATGAAATGGAATAAATAAAGCCTATGGGACTGATAGGACAACAATAAGGGAAACAATATATGCAAAATTGGAGTCCCAGAAAGAGAAGAGAAAAAAGGGTAAAAAGCTATGTAAAGAAGTAATGGCTATGTAAAGAAGAACTTGCCAAACCTGGGGAGAGATTTGGACACGTAAGTTCATGAGATTAATAGGTCATCCCAAAATTTCAATCTGAAATGATCTTCTCCAAAACACATTGTAATAAAATTGTCTAAAACCAAAGACAAAGAGAGAATTTTAATAACAGCAAGAGAAAAAAATTGGAAAATTTAGGAAAAGAATTCTCTCATACAAAGGAACCTTGATAAGGCTATCATGATATTTCAGAAGAAACTTTGCAGGCCAGGAGAGAATGGAATGATCTATTCAAAGTGTTGGGAAAAACCTGCCAACCAAGTATACTTTACCCAATAAGGTAGTCCTTAGGAAAAGAAGGTGAGGTAGACTTTGCATAAGAAACAAGAGCCGAGGGAGTTTATCACCACTAGACATGCCTTAAAAGAAACACTGACAGATGTTTTTCAAGATGAAATGAGAGTATGAAAATATACAAACACACCGATAAAGGTAAGTTTAGAGTTTCATTCAGAATGCTCTAATTGTAATATGGTAGTGCGTTAACTACTTAACTCTACTATAAAGGTTAAGGGACAAGTGTATTTAAAATAGTTATAGCTACAATAGCTTTTTAATGGATAGAAATATGTAAATTGTGACATCAAAAAAATAAAATGTAGGTGAGAGAGTAAAAGAGTAGTTTTTGTATGCAATCAAAATTAAGTTGTTATCAATGTAAAATACTGTTATATCTATAAGATATTTCAAATAAATCTCAGGTAACACACAACAAAAACCTATAATAGTACACACAAAATAAAGAGAAGGTAATCAAATTATACTACTATCTAAAACCATTCAATTCACAAAGGAAGACAACAAGAGAAGAAGAAAGTAACAAAGGAACTACAAAACAGCCAGAAAACAATTAACAAGATAGCAATAGTAAGACCTTACCTATTGATAATTACTTTAAATGTAATGGATTAAATTATCCAATTAAAAGGCGCAGAGTGGCTGATGGGGTTAAAAAAAAAACAAGACCCAACTACATGCTACCTAAAAAAACTCACTTCAGCTTTTAGGACACACATAGGCTCAAAGTGAAATAATAGAAAAACACATTCCATGTAAATAGAAACTAAAAAACATGTATTCTTATATCAAACAAAATAGACTTTCAGTCAAAAACTTCAATAGGAGACAAAGAAGGTCATAATATAATGACAAAGTGGTCGGTTTATCAAGAGGATAAAACAATTATAAATATGTGTGCATCCAATATGCCTCATTTCCACAATACAAACCAACAGGTGCTCTCATAGGACTCGGAAATATAACTCACTGGCAAAAATCTAGCAAGCTTGCATTCATCCTGTCTATATTTGCCCAGCAAATTTAAAGTATTTTCTAATATTAGTTTCAAATTCAATCTCGTCATAGTTCAGTAGTGACTTCTGATACTCCACCTCATGCCTGCTTACCAGTTTTCTCATGGATTCTGGCTATCATCTTAAAATGACTTGTACTCAGTTCTCATCCAGGTTTTATAATCAGTCTCTGTTACAGAATGAGCTGTATGAAGAGTTCCTGAAATCCCAAATGTACTTGTGTCCATCAGAGTTCCCGCAGAAAGAGATGACATATTCAAAGGGGGTCATTGACAAGAGTTTAATGAGAGGACTGTTTACAAAGTGTGGGCAGGGTTAAGGAAGCCAACAATGATGATGAAGCATCCGGGAGCTAGCAACAGCTAGAGAGGGATTATCCACACACCCTATGACCTGAAGAGCAAGGGCTGCCATCACTACTAAATCTGGAGAGAGGATTCAGAGCTATAGGCAAGAGACTTGGATAGGCTCTGTACCCTTCAGCAGAAGAATACAGCCCCCCTCCCATGCCCTGAAGGTGCTTCCCATGGTCAATCCTAACCAGGAAGCCAGAGAACAAGGGAACCCACTGATGTCCTCCATAACGGTCAGCCTCTCAGGGCACAGAACAAGGTGCAGAGGGTAGAGATTGGATCTGGAAGCAAATGGGCAACATTCACCACAGTTAGAATTGTATACTGTGAAAGTGTCATTTATTCCTAAATTAGTTTACAAATTCAATGTATTTCTATGTTAAAATATTATTTTTTGAAACATGACTTTAAATTTTTCTCATAAACCTGTGATGCAGAACAAAAGTGTGGAAACTAAAAGCAATGAAGGTGTATATGTCTTACCAGATAGTTAAACACATTAACACGCTACAATAATAACATAATTTTGAATCTAGTGAAGGAATAGTCCTGTAGTAATGTAAATATGTAAAAAGGGAATTTGATGTACAAAACAGATGTGTATTTCAGTTATATGTGTAAAAATAAATAACCACTTATAAAATATTAAAGCTGGATTCCTATGTCAATTCTTACATAAAATAAATTTCAATATTATTTTATAATACTGGTGAATAATTTATCATCTTGAAGTGCAGAAATCTTTTCTAAGCATAGCACAACATAAAGGAGTCATAAAGGAGATCTTAATAAATTTTACTACCTGAAGATGTAAAAGCTTCTATACCACCACTAAATAAATAAATAGATAGATAGATTAAAAAATAAAGTCAAAGACAATAAACTGGGGGAAATATTTGCCACGCATGTGAATAATATATGGATAATTCCTAAATATGTTAAGTACTTTTACAAATCAATAAGAAACAGATGAAATATACCCTCCCCAAAATTATCTATAGTTATGAAGAGTTTCTAAGAAAATAAAGACAAACAAATTGAACTAAAAGATTATTAACTTCATTTGTAATTAATGAAATGCAAAAAAAGATTGAGATAACATTTTCTGCCTCTCAGATTGGATATTTTAAAGTTTGATAGTGTCCAATGTTGGTAAGGGTTTAGAGAAACTTGTAAGTTATATACTATGAGGTAAGCATGTAATTTGGTACAGAATTTTTAGATGGCAATGTATTGTTGTCTATTATAAATTTTAAACATGTATACTTTTTAATAAGACAATTCTACCATTAGCAATTTTTCCTGTGACTATAATCAAACAAGTATACAAAGGTAGGAGATGTGCCGTTGCCTCCAGGCTACCTTATCAGCCAGAATCTGCATTTTCACGGAGGCCTTACCCTCTATCTTTGGAAGGCCAAACAGCTGAATGTCTACCTGTAGGTCATTTCTGGAGCCCCATGATTTGTGTGTCATCATTGTTCACGTAATCACATAGGTAATCATCTTATTTAACCAATGTCAATAATATAAACTTAGCATTTGTTTGGATTTATTGTTAATATTTGCACATTTGTTTAAATATAATCAAGCATTTGACCTGTAAATTGAATCAAAAAACTCTTTACATGATTTATATGTTGAAACTCTTTTCAGTGTGATGAAATATAAATCTATGTGTATTACCAATAATAAAATGCTACAGTAATGGTTTTGAAAAACCTGCTAAATTTATATACAAAGTTAAATATCAAGAACTTCATTTAATAATTAACTAATGTTAAATAGAAACTTTTGTTATAAAAGTTATTTTAAAATTATAAAGTTAATAAGGACATTGATAGTAGATACACTATTTAAAAAGTGAAATATCTTTAATAAAATCATTCATAAAAATTTAAATAATATACTTAACACACATTTATAAAATTTGAGAAAGTAATACAAATGTAATAGAAATTAATTGTATCATAATTCTAATCTTTGCAGAATACCTCTGTTAGACATAATAATCTTTAAAAATGAAATAAATGAATTTTGACACTTAATTTCCATTTAGGTCTTTTAAGATGAATTCTGTTGGGGAATTTTTCACATTTTACAAAGATAAATTGGCAGCAGAATATCAATTTTGCCACCTCAAAATATCATAAGGGAGAAAAATTCATGAAAAATCATATTTAATAAGGAAGAATGTTTCACTATTGTTAAAGAATATGAATAAGAAGGGATTAAAGAAAAGTGAAGTATCCAAAAACATCTTGTTCTCTACTCCCCCACAAGGAAGAGGAAGTGTTTGTCTCGTATGGAAATTTTGCGGCATTATGGTCACAAGAGTAATATACCACCTGCCCTGTTGAGTAATTAATGTTCCTACACTATAATGTCCTTGTGTTATATTTACATAATAAGGTTTCAATATTAAATTATAATGAAAAGAATTGCCTTCAGACAAAATATAAGATTTATTTTTATATCCCAGAATGTTATTCTGTGAAAGCTCAAGCCAAGTATTGATTTTAACACTTGGCCATGAATCACTGAGCAGAAAATTGTGCACCTGCAAATATGTGTAAAGTTGTTGTCGCCTCATTTGTTAGAGTGACAAAAAACTGGACATGATTTAAATGTCCTTCAAAAGTTCCTGGTCTATAAATTATGGAAAAATTTAAACATTAGAAATAAGAAGATAAATTCCAAATACATTGATGAATATAAAAGTAATTTTCAAAGCATAAAAGCATGCATGGTATAATCTTATTTGCATAAAAATGAATAAATGAATAAATGAATACTGCATAAAAATGAATATACAATATATAGAAACTGCACTTATATATAAACTTAAAAAAATCTCTCAAAGTAGATACAAGAAATCGTTGACTGTGATTGACTTTACAAGCATGTACTAAGGATAGATGGGAGGTCTTTTACCTGTCATATTTTTCTCATATTATTAACCATAAAAATATTATTTTTATAATTTGGGGAAAAGTGATAAAACAAAGGATAAAATCATATACATATTTTGGCTGGTTAAAACATGATTATTAATTATTAATATCTAGTTAATTATATATTCATTAAATTATTAATGCATAATTGTTTATTAATATTGATTCCTGCTGATTGATAATAATTAATAAATAATGGACTGTGGTCAGTGTGATTTATCATTTAATAATTCATATAACTCACCCACTAGATAATTTCTCTTTTTACCAGTCAAAAGCCATTTGCTGATAGTACACATTAAATTGCATATGTTTACAATATAGCCATGAATAATTTTTGAACATTCTCTAATTAATCTATGTAACTGTTAAATGGAGAATGCAGAGGGAATTGACCAATACATTGAAACAATAAAAAGTCCCTTTGAAAACAGGGATATTTTCAAACACATAGGAAGTCTGTGAGTCATCGGGTGTGGGGATTACCAGGTTTTATATATTTTTATATATATATAAAACTAACGTGAATTTAAATATTATATAAATATGTATATATGAAACTAACGTGAATTTAAATCAACTGAGACCAGTTGATCTTATTCTTAAGTATTTTATAGTAATGGGACATTACTATATCCAGCTAATCTTCCAGAAAGGCACTATATTCTAATGTTTAATTGAAATTGCTTCTTCTGACATTCAAATTCATTTTTCCCATTAGGAAAAATAGGCTACAATATAAAACAAAACCCCCCAAATAATCCAGAACAATAGAATTAAACTTCCTACTGAGCCTCCAAAGCCTCAGAAGCTGTGTTATGATGTAAGAAATTGAGCTGAGTTTCAAAGTATGTAGTCATGCTACATGAGGCTGCTCATCTGAGTTGGACCTGTAAAATAGCCTAGTGGTCATCACTTGATAAAAGACATATAAATCCACAATAATAGACTGTTTAAGACCTGCAAATGAAAGAGGAAGGAAAAACATGACAGATGAAAAGAAAGTCACCTCGCTAAGGTATAAATACATATACTATGTGCCCAGCTCTGTGCCAAATGGTGTGTCTCCTTCTCAGTTAATGAATGTGTAAAAGTAAAGATCAAAGTGAATAAAAAACTAAAAACAGAACTACCATATGACCCAGCAATCCCACTCCTGGGCATATACCCTGAGAAAACCATAATTCAAAAAGATACATGCACCCCAATGTTCATTGCAGCACTAATTACAATAGTCAGGACATGGAAGCAACCTAAATGTCCATCAACAGAGGAATAGGTAAAGAAGATGTGGTACATATATACAATGGAGGATTACTCAGCCATAAAAAAGAACAAAATAATACCATTTGCAGCAACCTGGATAGACGTAGAGATTGTTATACCGAGTGAAGTAAGTCAGACACAGAAAGACAAATATCATATGATATCACTTATATGTGGAATCTAAAAAAAAGGGCACAAATGAACTTACTTACAAAGCAGAAGTAGAGTCACAAATGTAGAAAACAAAGTTATGGTTATCAGGGGATAAGTGGGAAGAGAGATAAATTGGGAGATTGGGATTGACATATACACACTGCTATATATAAAATAGATAACAAATAAGAACCTGCTGTATAGCACAGGGAACTCTACTCAATACTCCGTAATGGCCTATATGCGAAAAGAATCTTAAAAAAAAAAAAAAAAAAGAGTGGATATATGCATATGTATAACTGATTCACTTTGCTGTACACCTGAAATTAACACAACATTGTAAATCAACTAGACTCCAATAAAAATTTTTAAAAAAACAGATCAAAGTGAAATTGGGAGTGCAGAGGCAAGCTCCACAGGTGTCAAGGAAAAATTTAGGGATGAGTTAAGTCTGGAGGAAAGCAGAAAAATTTTATCGACCAAAATAAAACAATATTTTTTAAGCCCCTCATATCTTCCCAAGGTCAGTCTGTTTTGTTGGTACTTAAAATGTTATCATTTCCCCATTTTGTTGTTTCCTGGAATGAGGAGACTGACTTGCTGCCCAATAAACTCCCTTGTCCTCCTTATGCAATAAAGGAAATCCTGACTTAAACACACAGCCACAGAGCAAGTTAATTTTCTTAAGTCTTAGGGTTGAGCTTCCTAAAACACAGTTAAAGTAATCATCCTTAAAGATTCTTTTTCTTTGTATCTTATCAACAAAACACTCTTATACTTAGAAACTGAGGAGAGAGACAGAGAGGAGGAGGGAGAGACAGAAAGAGAAAGAATGGATTCATCCAAATCATCTGCATCACAAAGCACAGGTAAAATTTGCAACTATCCCATTTCTTTCATAGATCTTTTTGTGGAAGAGATGTTAAATATGTTGGGGATAGGACAATAGAAAATATCCAGTAGAGTAAAAGAGGAGAGACAGAGAATGAAAGAAAGTAAAAGAGGATGGTTAGAAGACTAGATGTTACATTGGATTGCTGGAGATTGAGTTTAGGGAGAGCTACCCTTTCCATAGTTCATTGTGTCCCATTGGGCAAGTCACTTCACATCTCTGCAACTCACTCTCCTTGTAGGTAAAATGTGTGTTGGGAGGGAGGAGGAGAGGAACTACTAGATCATCAATGTTCTATCTGACTGACTTACAAAGGACTTGGAAAAGGAGACACTGAAAAGAGGAGAGCAGGAGAGAGACAAGAAAATCAGGGAAGAGTGAGAGGGAGAAAGAGAGAGAGAAAGATAGGGAAAGAAGAGGAGAAATCTGGGAGAGTTAGAAAGGAAAAATTGCACATCTATCCAAGTCTATGAGTCAGAGTCTTAAAGTTAGTAATGAATTACTCCAGTGGTTGTATAAGTGTGGTCCCCAGGCCAGCAGCATCCTCAGCTCCTGGGAACTCGTTGGTTCCGTACCAGCTCTACTGAATTTTGAGCTCTGGAGGTGAAGGCCCACAATCTGTGTTTTAACAGATGATGAACAGAATCCCAATGATTCTGATGCATGCTGAAGTTTGAGAATTACTCAATATAGACAATGCAATTGGAAGGAGATAAGCAGGGTAATAGGAATTTCTTATATCTCTTTTGTATATTTTAAAGGAAGATTGACCATGTCTATGTCTTTCTCCAGAAAGAGAATGCTTCTCTTCCCACGTGTTCTTATGGACCGTTGCTGGGTTCTTCATACTGCTACTGAGTGCCTGTTTTATCACCAGATGTGTTGGTGAGTTCTGAAGGTCAAATTCAAGCTCCCTGGTGCATATTAGGAGTGAATTCTTCCTTGTTGCCTGTGAGTTCTCTTCTCCCACAAAGGGTATTTCTATTCCAATTTCCCCCCCATTTATCTCAAGCCAGAAACCCCACCCAGTATAAAACTGTTACCAAATTTCAGTGACCTGTGACACACTTTTCATGGTACATATATTTTATCTCCTTAGTGGCCCTGAGTCCCCCACCCACACCCCCGTACCCTTGTCATTAGTGTAACCCTGCTCTGAGCTCCTAGCCAGAGGCACAACAAATCACTTCTTGGAAGGAAGGTTTGAGAGGTTAGACTTGGCATAAGAGAGAGCGCAAACACATTTGTTTTCTTTGGGTCTTTGAGCCTGAAAAAAAGTACGTTTATTTTCATAAATCAGGAAAACCATGAAATGTGAATTCTCTCTTCTTTCTTTGAGTAAGTAAACCTCGGTTCCTCTCCATGCTGAAGGAAAAGTAGATAGTAAGGAAATATCATAATTATTGGTACTTTTATAACTACAGAGATGATAAAATGTATTTTTATCAAGAGTAATGAACATTAACTGTGCCCCTTTCGTTACAGTGACATATCACACCTTTCATCTCTGTGATGAGAAAAAGTTCCAGCCACCTGAGAATTTCACGGAGATCTCCTGCTATGATGATGGATTAGGTATAATAGTCCTCAAATTTGAACAGCTAAATTTACACATCAACATTTTCTGGCTTCTAGATTGATTTGGGGATAAACAAAGTAGTCGAGTTAGGTCCTGTTTTTTAAAAGCAAAACGCAAAATCTTGCCTGTACTCAGAGAATAATGAGGAGTTGGTAAGAGGACAGGAATAAAACTTTGGAAGTGCAATTAGCATTGGGGCAGGACACTTTGCAGACATTATAACAAACTTTTAGAATAAATTTGAGGTATACGTCTGAAGAGTCAATCTAGAAGTGGAAGGTGTTATTCCCAGAAGTGCACTTTTTGTTTTCATTCACCACCTGCTTCCAAAATGAGGTGAAGGAGAAAAAAATGCATGGAGTAGGAAATTTGGAAATACCCCAGAAATATGCTCCCTATACTCTTCCATATATTCCTGATCCAAGTCTTAGCAAAATGCTACATGACAGTAGAAAATGACTTCCTTCTCTGGGCTATAATTTCCTCACCATTAAATTGAGAGAGACTGTACTATTTATTTTTTTACTTTTTTATTTTTAATTTTTTTACTAGATCTTTATTGGAGTATAATTACTTCACAATACTGTGTTAGTTTCTGTTGTACACCAAAGTGAATCAGCCAATGCATACATATGTCTCCATATCCCCTCCCTCTTGAGAATCCCTCCCACCCTCCGTATCCCACCCCTATGGGTCATCGCAAAGCACCGAGCTGATCTCCCTGTGCTATGCTGCTGCTTCCCCCTAGCTAACTAGTTTACATTCAGTAGTGTATATATGTCGATGTTACTCTCACTTCGCCCAGCTTCCCCCTCCCACCCCATGTCCTCATAGGCCATTCTCCATGTCTACATCTTTATTCCTGCCCTGCAACTAGGTTCATCAGTACCTTTTTTTTTTTTTTTTAGATTCCATATATATGCATTAGAATACAGTATTTGTTTTTCTCCTTCTGACTTACTTCACTCTGTATGACAGACTCTGGGTCCATCCATCTCACTACAAATAACTCAATTTCGTTTCTTTTTATGGCTGAGTAATATTCCATTGTATATATGTGCCACATCTTCTTTATCCATTCATCTGTTGATGGACACTTAGGTTGCTTCCATGTCCTGGCTATTGTAAATAGAGCTGCAATGAACATTGTGGTACCTGTCTCTTTTTGATTTATGGTTTTCTCAGGGTATATGCCCAGTAGTGGGATTGCTGGGTCATAGGGTAGTTCTATTTTTAGCTTTTTAAGGAACCTCCATACTGTTCTCCATAGTGATTGTATCAATTTACATTCTCACCAACAGTGCAGGAGGGTTCCCTTAAACTTCAAAGACTTAAATTCTGTAAGTCTAAGAACTGTAGCCCATCTGGACAACCAGTTTGGAGATTCTGTGGAGGTTACATTGTTTGGGCAACATGAGAGGTGGTTGCTTAGAGGTCACTCAGATAAAATGCATAATTTTTCTCTGAACTTGGAAGTCTAAGAACAGATAACAGGGTTCCATGTCAGTAGCATAACTGAGGGGTTCCAAGGCTTCGGACAATAAATGAGGAACTTTATGGGCCCAGAGGAAGGTTTCTGTTATCTTACCCAGTTCTGTAACTTACCCAGGTCTGTGAGTACTCTCACAGAAACTTCTCTCCTTCTAGGTTCAGTCAAGAATTGCTGTCCATTGAACTGGGTACATTTTCAATCCAGCTGCTATTTCTTTTCTACTAACACCATGACCTGGTCAGCAAGCTCAAAAAACTGCTCGAGCATGGGAGCTCACCTGGTGGTTATCAACACGCAGGAGGAACAGGTAGTTGGAGTACATTTCCTCCAGTGCCAATGAAACCCCCTTCACAGGACACACCCCTTTTTCCATACCTGTGTACTGTATTTGGCCCACAGTTACTATTTGTTAAGTGAATTTACTGAAATATATGCTGATCTTACCATTTCTGTAAGTCAATACCAACTTTATTTTCATTACTAGAAGAAACCAGAAAAAAAGGAACTTCCGTGTTCAGTTCCTTGATTAGTAAGGCAGGAAAAAAGAGGGTTGGGGCTTCATTTTAGAATGACCAGTATGTTTATAAACATGTGAAAGAGGGCAAGCAAAATATCCATTATCTTTAAGCTATGATTTGTAATGTTTTGTGCTACCAATAACAGTAGATAAATTTTGACTGTGTTACTGAGAACCTCCTTCTCTGTTGAAGGTTCTTTTTCATTGGTTTAATTTTATGTTATGTATGTTTTACCACAATAAACAAATCAGGAGGTAATCCTCTATGATCTTACCATTTCAGGCCCATTTTTCTGTCATCTCTAGTCTAGATCCTACTTTATTTCTTTTAATAACAATTATGTTCAACATTTGTTCAGAATTAGAATAATTGATCTCCTCATATTTTGTGTGTATCTTCCATAGGAATTCCTTTACCGTATGAAACCTAAAAGGAAAGAGTTTTATATTGGACTGACGGACCAGGTGACTGAGGGTCAGTGGCAATGGGTAGATGGTACACCTTTCACAGAGTCTCTGAGGTAATTTTCTTCTTGTAGTAGAATTATAACACTAGCCCAAATTGTAAAGTTAGACCACCATTGAGGAGAGTCTTCAGAACTTCCTTTTGGTCCAGGAGGTATATTCAAGTCCATTCTTGGTGATATTAGATGCAAGAAGGGAAAGAGCTGATGTAGAAGACAGAAAAGAGAAGTACAAGGATCTGAGTCTTATGCCCACAAACTGCAGTCAATGAGACAAAAACAGTGATTTGAGAAAGACAACAGATTCTTATGGAGTAAAAGTAGGATGCTCTGATCCTTTAAAACATTGTTTCACTATAGCACTGTAACATGACCGAAGTATGCGCCTCAGTTAATACAAACTCTGTAGAATAAAGGGAACAAACATGATATGAGATATGAGTATGAAGGAAACAAATCCATCAGGATATCAATCCTTCCCATAACATTTCATTCTGGGTCTAAAGCCATGAGAGATCATAGCAGAACAGAAAGTCAGAAAGATCCAGTTTAACTTCACTGTTCACAAACTCTGTGACTTAGAGAAATGGTTTAGCTTTTCTGAGATTCCTTTTCTTTATCAATAAGAGATTATAATCCCTGCCTCACAAAATTGTTGTGAAGTTAAATAACACAAATGTAATTTGCCTAGTTTACACGTCACTTTACCTCTTGTAAATCTCCCATGTCTCTCTCTTTCAGCTTCTGGGATAAAGGAGAGCCCAACAACATAGTTACAGTGGAGGACTGTGCCACCATAAGAGACTCTTCAAATCCAAGGCAAAGTTGGAATGATATGCCCTGTTTCTTCAATATGTTTCGGATTTGTGAAATGCCAGAAAGAAATAGTTGAATAGAGAAAAATCTCCAAGACAGAAGGCACAACGTAAACGTATAAATGGGAAGGAACAAGCGATAATCACAGCCGCACAACTCTAACATAAGAAAAGTGTGCATTGCACTTTATAAGGACTTCGTAAGTGTTTGTTGCTTTGATGTAAATAAAAATACATCGTTTTGAATGTTATAATTCATGATATTGACAGAAGTGCATTTTTCTCTACATCAGTCTCAGGATTTCTCAGAATTTACCAAGCTTCTCTAGCAATGTTGTGGGGGGGCAAAAAAAAAGGAGTATTCCTTTCTCCTTTTGGTACATTTGCTTCGGTTATGAGTATTTGTTAGAAAATACAGGGACACAGAACAAGCACCAAATCCAGCAAAGAAGAGGATTTTGGAAAGTGCCTTGAACAATTCGAAATCAGGCTTTGTGTCATGTCTTCTTTTTAGTTCCTGAAAAGTCTGTCTTCTCTTCTCAGTTTCATCCTGTTTTTCACTCCCTACCTAAGCATATCTCCTCCCTATGTTCTCCTATATAATAAGTAGGAAACTTCTTCAAGTCATGAAACGTATTCCTGCTTAAAAGACTGGTGTGGACTTTCCGGCCAAAGGCATTAGTGCACCTTCTTAGAAAGATCATGCTAACCTTCAGCTCCAAAGAGACTGTCATCCAGTCTACTCATCCCAGGAACTCCATTTCCTCTCTATTCTCTTCCATTGACTAACTGGATCGCACCCAAATTTGTATCTATTGCTCAGCCAGAACCAGAGTCCAATAGTCAAATTATTCTAAGAGAACAGTCAACTTGACACTTTCCTGTCTCAAGCTTATCCATTTATTGCATAATATTCTATCAATACTGACAAGATTATTCAAGAATATATAAATAACATGGCAACTTTTATAACCATGTTTCTTGCACACAGCACCATAAAGAGACCCTTGAAATCATTGGAATTAATGCGTAATCATTGAATGGGAAAATTCAACTGAACAAGTGAATATAATATATTAGCTTTCTTTACAAACATTTATTTCTCTTAGGCATAAGTGACAATCTGTGGTTTTGAAATCAATATGCCTTTAAAACAAAAGTCATTCAACCTGAAAGTAATCCAATAAAAATATCTTCAACATTCTAATTTCTTTTTTTCATCTCATAAACATCAATGAGGAAACATTGAAAAACA
Source organism: Eubalaena glacialis (assembly GCF_028564815.1). NCBI lineage: Eukaryota > Metazoa > Chordata > Mammalia > Artiodactyla > Balaenidae > Eubalaena > Eubalaena glacialis. The sequence goes on along the minus strand of NC_083726.1, from coordinate 110,063,646 downwards.
TATGGAAATTTTTTTGTTCATTGTTGTACTTCAGGTGGCTATAATTATCTTACATTTTATATCAATATTGAAAGACATATAAAAATATTAATATATATTATTTCACCATTTATAATTTAAGTTATACAACTAACTCTGTCTTCAAAGCTTGGCAAGAAAAGAAACAATTGTTAAGGGTTTATTTGCTAAAGTAAAGATCATTAGAACCTAAATTATTTATCAGGAAAATTCTTCTTTGAGAAGGAAATCATCCAATTGAAACTGTTTTTAAATATTGTACTTTATAGGACTACATAAATACTTAGGCACCAGAAAACCCAAAAAGTTGCAAAAAATAAAGAGTAATTAATCATTCATATTCCCAAGACCATATTCCCCAAATAAACAACTGTTACGACTTAAATACTATTGCCATTGGGGTCCCTAATTTTTTAAAAAAGAAAAATCACTGTACTACATCTTATAAAAATGATACATATTTATTATTAAAAATTCCTACAGAGCACAATTGTATAAAGTTGAACGTGAAAAAAATTCAAATCCCAAGTTGATATAGATAGTTAGAAATCATACAACAGATGAGTCTTATAAAACATTAAATTTAATTTTACTTGAATTTAACGAATATAAAAATTGAGGTGAAATTTAAGAATTCTTGAACTTCAAGAATTTTATAGGCCTTATAGATTACCACAAAAAATTTTTTCCTGAAGGATCCCTAAAAGAAAAATGATAAGGAATCAAGTAAAATGTTCTTCCTGCTCTCCTATTTCTTCCTCTTCCCACCCCCTTTTTCCTTTCTCAACAATACAGCCCTAAAATCATTCATTGGATGGGGCATAGCTAGGTAGCTTTTGCATGTGCCTGTGTGGATGCATGGGTGGAGATATAAACATATATAGATATACATATAAGAAACCGATAATCATAGTTACTTTGAAGAGACATTTAGGGGTTCAGGGTGGAAGAGAGATTCACCTTATACTTTTATTAATGTTTTTTACTGTTTGCCTTTTTAATGCACACATGCATTACATTTTCAAAGATAAAAAGTGTTTAGATTTTTTAAGTGTTTCAAAGTTCTAGGACTATTGCAATGTCCTAAAGAAATAGGCAATTATTTTTATAAAATTACTATCAGCTGTCTTAAAGAAATTGTGAAGACTAGGAGAGGTGCCATGAGAGTTGAGAATAGATTGAAAGGGACCAAGTGTGGAAACAGGGAGAACAGTCAGAAGGCCATTGCAATAATCCAGGTAAGAGAGATGGTAACTTGGTCTGTGATGTTAGCCATGGAGGGAATGAAAAATGATCAGCATCGGGAGAAATAGATTAGAGGTATAGATGTAGACACAGATGTACAAAACCACAACCAGGTCATATTTTATTGACAACTGAATCTTTAAAAACAGTTTTATACGAATGAAAAATGGATAATATTAACTATACAAGCCTATTATCATTTACATAAATTTACTTCAACAAGTTTTGTAGATCTGTGCTATGTAATTTATGGCTAACACAGTTAAAGTCACTTGGTGCTATTTCAGTTAAAAGTATCAGCTTTAAACACAGACGCACACAAACACACACACAATCAATCAATCAATCAAACACGAATATTCCAAACTTACAAAATCACTAATTTACAGAATAAATACTGTTTTTAAAAATAGTGGTAAGGAAGTTAGGTTAAAAAGCTGTCGCTTGAAATTTTTTAGCTTGGATGCAGGAAACATCAGAAAAATGAAAATATGTAAGAAGACAGCCCTATTTTGTTGATGTTGGATATGACTGCTTCACAATTAAAACTACACACATCGCAAACGCATAACTTCAGGTTGTTAAAGCCATGATTTCCTTGCTAGTTTGAACTGCAGCTTTATAGCTCTAAAGAAGCATACTAACAATTTACATAAATGGATTGAAAATATAATTTTTTTCTGATTCAAATTTAAAATACAGAAACACTAATACAATGTTGCAAGAATAAAGAACTATTACCTTTTAGCCAAGAGGCCACAGCACCTCCAGTAACTCTCCCATAATACCAAAGGGAACACATTTCACTTGCTATGAAATGTAGATCTGGGCCATAGTCCTGTTTCTGTCTTACACTAGACATGTGAAGGTGAGCTCTTTGGCTTCCCAAGGGTTTTGTGTCCACAGCTATAGAATTAAAGGAGTTTGGTAAAGGTGGCCTGTAAGGGACTTTTCCACTCAAAAAGAAATTAAATCAGCTTGAGACTCCCCACTATGGGAAGACTTTTAAAGTGGAGTAAGAAGTAAATTTTTGAAGTGGTAAATAGACTTTTTTTTCTACCTGGGTAATACCATAATTCTAACTATTCTATTCTGTTATTCAGAAAATATTTTGCTCATGGAATTTCAATCTAATGACATACTATTAAGAAGTCTGAAAATGAAGCATCAGACAATAAAAATGTTGCTTAAAACCTTTAAAGAGTTTGTGATATTTGGGTTAAAAACAATGATACACCACTACCGGTAGTCATATCCCACCTTTGAACTTTAAGTGCTAAGAATTGGAGCAGAGGAAACAATGACTTACAGATTTCACCATTCAAGCTACTCTTAGATGTGTTAATCAATACACACTGACTGAAAAGTAAATACCTTGAAATACTATCAAGAAAGCAAATTTAATGAAAATTGATTCTCACAGAAAAATATGATTTCTTCCACCAAAACACTACACAAAAACACATTATCTTGAATGAATTAAACAAAAATAAGTAAGGCCATCATGACTGAAAATGTTCTATGACTGAGAATGTTTTCTCTGTTCCCACGATGCATGTACATTCTTCCCTAGTCTAATTGGTTCTTCTTTTCTGTCCTCATAACAGGGACCCCTTCCTAGGCTTCTTGTTGAAGGTATCTTACAAATGTAAGATACCTTCAACAAGAATGTATCTTACAACTGCATCTTACAAATACAAAGGTATCTTATTAAGTGGTTAATCTTACCTTCTTGTTGAAGGTATCCAGGTATCTTACAAATCCTACTTGTCTTAAAGTCACAAGGAAAATCATTCCAGGCCCATTTGTCTTTGTCATTAACAAAGACAACACATTTTTCTTTCTGGTAATTGTTGGGTTCACCCTCGTGCCAGAATCTAAAATGTGTGTGTGTGTGTGTGTGTGTGTGTGTGTCTATACATGTTGGGTGTGTATGGTAGAGGTCAGAGGACAAGGCAGAGAAAACGCTCCTAGTGAAACATTTACAGCTGCACTGTCAAACACAAGCATAGTAGTCTAGTAGTATAGACGTTACTCAACACACAATGCTCTATTCCGAGTAAGTTTTTTACATTGGTATACTCCACCCCAAGATGAATTCTGCTTGCTGTCTTCTTCTCACCTTTGCCTATAAAGCTCTTTTGCCCCAGTCAGTATACTCACACCATCTGTGGGTTAAATGGTGTCTTGTCCACCCAATGCCACTGGCCTTCAAGGTTCTCATCTGTAAGTCCCAGGAAATATGAAAATCGTCTATCCAAAAATTGAGTGATAACGTTCTGCATAAAAATGTGAATTTTTATAAGTATATTTGCCTTTATCAGGTGATAGCTGTTATGTTAGGAACAGAGGAAAGAAGTCAAATAAATTATTAGTTAAGCACAAAAGCATTGGCATCAGATCTGTTTCCACATCCCGCCTCTGGCGTTTATTCCATAACGTTAGCAAGTGCATTAATTTCACCAAATCCCAGTTTTCTCAACTCCAAAAGGGACGACTCCACTATTTCATAGAGTCACTGTGAAGATTAAGTGAGATCAACTTGCAAATCACTTAGCACAGTGCTTAATAGGATTAGATTTCTAGGAACTTTTATTTTTAAAATTGCCTTCATTAATTGTTTGTGTATTTCATTAAACTCCATTTTATTCAGGAGCTGGTGAACCTGTAGTTGCAAAGCCATGGAAACAGAATCCTCCAGGAAACCCTGCTAACCAAGAATAGAATCTGAGTCATGGTATCACACATATATGGAAATACATCACATGAGGAAATAAATTTCAGTTCAAATTGAATTTACCTTGAGATTTTTTTTTTTTTAGAATGACAATCATACTTCTGAATTATTTTTCCTGTGCTCTATTCTGAGAAGCTATTTCAATCCTGATTAACCATTCATTTATTTACTTACTCATGAAATATTTATCAGGACCTATCTAAGTGTGCCTAGCACTGCACAGGCCACTGGAGATGCAAAGATGCTTAAGGCATGGTTCCAGCCCTCTACAAAGTAGGACTCATTGGAACACTGAAGTAAGTGCCATGGTCACACGATGCACAAAGTACCACAGAAGTGTCTCCAAACTAAAATAGGAAGGATGGAGCATAGAAGGTGGTCAGGGTAGTTTTCTGTAGAAAATAACACATGAATCAAATCTGGGAAGACCAGAAGAAGTTGGCCATGTGAAGAAAAATGAGAGAGGAAGAAAAGTCTTTCCAGGCAGTTGGAAGAGATGAAGCAAAGGCATAGAGGTATAGCAGAGCATAGAAATTCCTCTTTCTCTGCAAAGAGATTCAAACCAGCAGAGAAACTTATGTAAGCCTCTCAACATACCTGCTCAGCTTCTGTGCTGATGGTGGCCAGATGAGCCCCCATCCCCATACAGTGGCTTTCACTCTGAGCCCACGTCTTGTTGTCATTAAAAGGAAAATAGCAATTGGACTGGAACACTCTCCAGCCCACAAGACAGCAATTCCAGGTGCCCCCTCGTGTGAAGATTGAAAGGAAAATGAGTTACAACGCGCATGTCATCTGTAACAGATTGCATAACTATTTCACTACCTAATATCCAACTAACATTTATGAGAATAATATCAGGATTACCAAAGTCATTCTGTCCCTCCCTTTTTAAAAATCCTGAAAATTACATTTCTAATTACCTTCTAAACAAAAATATCTGAATTATATAATGACTATGAGAAAATTACAAGGTCTTCTCTTAGAAGACATGATCGTCTTTCAATATCCCTACATCTATTTACGACCATATTTAGAGTGTTTTCATAGCAAAGGTTTTTGCAGGACATTTTATCTGAAGGAGGCAAAGAACCTGCTAAAACGCTCATGTGTTTCCTCCCTTTCACCCAAATGAGCCTTTACAAATTCCAGAATAAAAGAGACAAAGACCCTTTGGCAAAGCTATATATTCTAGGAGGAAACAGTCCTTATATGTCTGAATCAAAAGAAAATGTTAAGTTTTGAATGCCAAAAATGGCTCATAAATGTGTTGTTCATATTCTCTGGTTAGCTATTCAATGGATTACAGTCATGAGAAATAATTCTATCTCAATTTACTGATGTTCACTCTTGTGCCAGATTCTCATCTTATGCTCTTTTAATCTCTCTATATTATAACGTATAAACGATATGCTTTAAATCAGGTTATGAATTTGAATGGAAATAAGAAGGAAATTGTCTTATGCTCTCTGCTATCCATACCTTTCCATTCTGGTTTCTCTCTGAAGCATGTCAGCTTTGGGTGGTGCTTTGGGAGCCCTAACACCCCCATTCCTTTCTTACAGCATAGAAAGTTGTGTTGAGTCACTGTGAAGGAGGAAAAAAACTTAGTTTCCTTTTCCTATATGACTACTTACTTACGGAAGTGGGAGCTGACTGCTCTAACCTTTCTCTTACCCTAATGGTTAAGAGCCCCACCTTCTCTGTTCTTCCTATGCAGTTCCAGCTCCAGGTGAATTAATTGAAAGGAATTGTTGAAAATTAATATTTTTATTATCATAGTGTCCATTTTGTGCTTTTGGGGGTAGTTTTGCAAACCTTTATGTGCATGTGCTTTTAAGCATATTTTTCTCTCAGGATTTGTGTTAGAGTGGAGATTTTTGGTGAATACTGGGATAGTTCTGCAAAGTCCTATGAGCCTTACACATTAATCTTTTCAATATTTTCACTTTGAAATATAACCAAATCTAAAGAAGTGAAAAACATAAATGTACAGTTTATCAAATTATTGTAAAGTGAACATTACAGGACAACTACCCAGCTCAAGAAACACAACATTACCAAAACCCCAGGTGGCCTTCACATCCCAAACGCAGCTCCCTCCCTTTCTCCTAAAGGTAATCATGCAATGGTTTTTTCATGCAAAGGTTTTCTTTTTTTTCACAGCTAAACTTCAAATACTTTTATTCTAGTTCATGTTTAAATTAAAATCTTCAAAAGGTATATTTCAGTTACCCCCTTCCAACATCTGTGTTCTTATTGTTATACATTTTGCATATACGCATGTTATAAACCCTGAAATACATTTTTATTGTTTTTGTTTTAAATGGTCAATTAATTTTTAAAATTTTTAAATGAATAAAAATATCTTCTATGTTTGCCCACATATTGACAGTTCCTGACAATCTTTATTCCTTTTTTTAAAAGAATCAATTTTCCATCTGGTATTAATTTCCTTCCACATGAAGAGCTTTCTTTAATAGAATGCAGTTTTGCTGGTGAAGTCCCTCAGCTTTTTTTGGCCCGAAAATTATTTTGCTTACATTTTTGAAGCATATATAAAATTGTAGACTTTCTTTCTTCATACTTAAAAGGTGTAATGCCTTTGTTATCTGGTTTGTTTTTGTTTGTTTGCCTGCTTTTTAAAAAAAAAATCCAGACTAAAAATCTCTGTCTTATGACTGGATGTTTAATCTATTCACATTTAATGTTATTTTTATAGTTGGATTTATGTTTTTAAAGAAGGACACCAGGCACACAGAACACAAAAAGTAAAATGCCATGGCTTTTAAAGTAATCACTTTGTGCTTTGTTTCACAATTTTACCACTTAACAACATATCCCTAAACCATACAGATCAGATTTGCCTGCTTTTGAACTTTATATAAATGAAACCATACAAAACTTATTCTTTTGGTTCTGTCTTCTGTTCAGCATTGTTTCTGAAATGTATCTATGTTGTTTCATGCAAGCATGACTCATCAGTTTTCATTGCTGTAAAGTGATCTATTATCTTAATGAACTAAAATGTATTTATCTATTCTTCTTCTGGTAGATATTTGCCTTGTTTCCAGTGTTTGACTAGCGTGAACTATGTTGCTCTGAGCATTTCTGACCATGCATCCTAGAGCACATAAGCATGCATTTCTGTTGGGTATACACCTAGGAGTGCAATCGCTGGTAATAGGATATATGTATTGTCAACTATGATAGCGGCAACCTTTTCCAAAGCAGTTGTACTGCTGTACACTCCCACCAGCAGCAATTCATTGAAGGTCTAGTTGCTCCACAGCATCATCAATAATTGCTATTGCCAGACTTTATTTATTGTCATCCTCGAATGTTTGCAATGGTATCTCATTGTGAGTTGAATTTGCATTTCCCTGAAAACTAATGAAGTTAAACATATTTTTATATGTTTATTAGGCATTTCATTTTTTTCTTTTTTATAATGCCTATTTAAGACTTTGCCCATTTTTCTGTTGTATTGTCAGTATTTTCCTATTGATTGGAAAGAATTGTTTTTATATTCTGTACACTAATCCTTTATTAATTATATGCATTACAAATATCATCCTGTGGCTTTGTTTTCAATCTTAGTGGTATTTTTGTTGTACAGTAATTCTTACTTTAATGTAGTATACTTTGTTGATACTCTGTTTAATGGCTAGCACATTTGCTGACTTGTTTAAGAAATCATTCCCTGTCTCAGGGACATGAATATAGTCTCCATTTATTTTCTAAAAAGTGTTTTTAATTTGCTTTTTACATTTTGGCCGATAATCCAACTTACATTGGTTTTTGTAAGACATAAGGCAGGAGACCAATTTCGTTTTTGAAGTATGGATAATCAATGTTCTCTACCACATTAATTGAACAAAACTGTCCTTTCCCTACAACTCTGTACTATCCCCTTCTGTTTTATATAAAAAGTTCATGGAAGATCTGTAACAAAGCTCTCTATTCTTTTCCTCTGGTCTATTTGTTTACACTTGTATCTATACTATATTACTTTAACTATAATAACTTTATACAATGTCTTGATATCAGAAAGAACAAGTCTTCCAGCTGTTCTTTTCAAAGTCAGACTACAGTCCATCTGAAAATTGTTTTTTGCTGGTTACTCTTTACTAGTGAGATGCAGTCCTTTGAAATCCTGGTCCAAAATGGAGAATGATTTACTACAGTCACCAACCTTCACATGTATAGAAATGGTCTAAATTCCATCTTTCATTCCCTGACACAAGGCAGCATCATCAAAGAATATAAGGTCAAGTATGTAGCTCTGAATATTAAATCCAAGCCCCTGAAGGCATTCTGGATTGGTATGTTGGGGAAAATCATGATAACAAAAAGTTTAGGGTAACTTTATAAATGGTGTTTGGGTAAATAATTCAAGGAGAGCTCCACTTTGGCTAATAACTTACCCACGCAACTTTCAGTAAAACAGGCACTTAGAAGTGACATGAAAAAAATAGCAATGGCCCTAGGTATCAGCTGGGAATGCTGGCCTCCTTCTACTAAAATAAAAAGAAAGATGAATAGGTCATCTTCTTCTCAGCCACAAGAACTAGGGAAGCTAATTCCACCAAGGAGAAAACTAAGGATGAGATCACCCAAAATATTTTAGATCTGGAAGAGAGCTTAAAGATTTCCCCTGAATAAATCAATTTTAGAGCTCACTGATAAATAAATAAATAAACAAAATGTAAACAATTTTTTTGTTTGTTTTTTCGGATTAGGAAAAGGCTTTTTGTAAGCAAGACTCAAAACCCAAAAATCATTACAAATGGATAACTTGAGTACATAAAAATCAAAGCTTCTATACAACAAAAGTAATGTTAAAACACAAGGAACACATTGAAGAAAAATCGTGTCACAATGCTAGTATCCAGACTATAGAAAGAATTTCAAAAATCAATTTGAAAACTGAGCAAAAATTTGAGCAGGAAATTTGCTGAAATTATCAAAAATCCATTAAACAAACTAACAAAAAGCATGCTCAGAGAAATGTAGGCCAAAATATTATGGCATTATTTTTCATATATCAGGTTTTAAAAAGTAAATTGAAAATATGTAGTGTAGCAAGGCTTAGGGGAAATAAACATTCAGTGAGGAACTAAATGCTACTGCCAAACTGTAAAGTGGAAAGCCTTTTAGACAGGTCAACTTAGGAACACTTATCAAATTTTAAATGCATTACATTTGCCACAATTTCAATTCTAGAGATCGAGCCTATAGAAATAACAGGATATTCTTGCAGTAATTTTGGAAATAGAAAAAAAAAAACACCTGGAACCTAATACGTGCATGTGTATCATCAGTAGCAGAGACTCTAAATCATGGTGAATTCATATGATGAAATTCTACATATCAATTAAAATAATGATGTATACATGTATGTACTGACAGAAAAAAAATCTCCAAAACATATTGTTACATAAAAATTTGATTTTCGGACTTCCCTGTGGCGCAGTGGTTAAGAATCCACCTGCCAATGCAGGGGACACGGGTTCGAGCCCTGGTCCAGGAAGATCCCTTATGCCACGGAGCAACTAAGCCCGTGCGCCACAACTACTGACCCCGCATGCCACAACTACTGAAGCCTGAGCGCCTAGAGCCCGTGCTCTGCAACAGAAGCCACTGCAATGAGAAGCCAGTGGACCACAACGAAGAGTAGCCGGCGCTCGCCACAACTAGAGAAAGCCCGCACGCAGGAACGAAGACCCAACACAGCCATAAATAAATAAATAAATAAATTTATTTTTAAAAAAAAGTTTTAAAAAATGTGATTTTCAGGACCATTGTACATCGTGATCCCACTGAAGTTTGGGTGGGGTGATAAACATTAATTTTAAAATTATATATTTCTGCATTCATTCTGTATATTTCTCAAAAGCATTTTTTAATATTCTTGTAATACAAGTCCATTTGTGTCACTTGAGTAGAACATAAAACGAGATAAAGTCAGAGCCTCAGGTACACTGTTTCCCCAGTGTTTTTTCTGTATCTTTCTTCTCTCTCTTCCCTTAAAAGAATCTTCCCAAATTACTCTCTTTCTTTTCATCTTACTTTTTATATACTTGGTGTCCTCTCTTGCCCCAGTTTACATTTCATAAAGAAGTTTCTACTACCGGAAATCTTTGAACTGATGTCCTTCCTCTTCACCAAAGTCATGTTCACTTTCTTCAACCTCCTCCTCCCCATCACCATCTCCAATGTGCACAACTACAGCTATCATCAATTCATATTTTAAAATCTTAGTCATAATTAAATATGCTTCTTCAAAACTAAAAGGAGAAAAAGTACTCACATTTATTTTGTGGTTCTTCTTGCCCCATTGTGTGTTAAATCTCTTACGGTTCAGAGGTTGGGAGAAGCAACAGCCTCAGCAGCCTTTTATGTTTTTTCTCCAGGGTGTATTTCTGTGGATAAAGAAATATATTCAGAAATTCTTTAAGAATTTCTATTAAATTCTTAAATTCTATTTAAGAATAAAAATAGACATCAGGTTCTGGTTCAGGATGGTGTCATAGGAGGCTCCTAAACACATTTCCTTCCATGGAGGCACCAAATCTACAGCTACACATGCAATAATTCCCTCTGAAAGAAATCCAGAAACTAGTTGAGTGACTCCTACATATCAGGAAACATGAAAAACCCAACATCAAAATGGATAGGAAAGGCTGAGACACATTCTCAGAATAAACCCCACACCTGGCACAGCAATGTACACAATTCCCAGCTTCTCTCTGAGGAGCAAAGGTTTTGAACCCAACATTTACTGCCCCAAATTTTAAGACTTCCATCTGAAGGATGTTGCCAAAAAAACCTTGGCTCCCTGTGCACCGATGGCGAATAGCAATACGGAGACAGAGATTTGGAGGAAAAGAAATAGAGAGGATTTTTATCTCTCTGCCAGGCAAAGGGGAAGACACAGCAGGCTAATGCCTCAAGAACTGTGCCTCCCTTCCCTGGGGAATAGGGAAAGGTTATATAGCCAGGGGCTATATAGTGGTCTGTGGCTATATATTGGTCTGTGGTAGGTGATAAGGCTCAAAGTAATTAAGGTCTTGCATTTCTTTTCTTCTGCAAATTCATGGCCAAAGCTGGCTCAGCAACCGGGTCCGGTGTCCTTGAAGTTATCAGCCAATGACCTTCTTTCTGAAATGAAGAGTACTACAAGGGAGTATAGGGGGAGAAGAAATGCCACGTGCAAAGGATAATTCATATGGAGTCAGAGAGTAATCAGCTTGGTGAAGGACAAGTCTAGCTACAAGTGTTTGTTAGTAGTAACAGCGAAAGAATAACCAAGGTTGCTTAACTCTTTGAGGCCTGTTTATGTCGTTTCCCCAGCCTGTTCATTGTTTCCTTATTTTCCTTGTTTATCAGAAAAGAAAAGCCTCATTTCTATTTTTGCTGCAACAGGGACACACCTCTGGAAACACCTACCTCAGAAAGTGAATGGGGCTTGAGTCCATGAGACCAACAAGACAATCAGAAACAAATCTCAACAAGCTCTTGAGGACTCTGTGGCTAACCCCTCAGGGCTCAGCACAGAGACAGCAGGCAGAAGTGCCCGTCCCCCAGTCTTTCCATGAAAGAGGCTTATTTGCCTATCTTAAAAGCTGCCCCCTGAGGATTAGGCTCCTAATTTAGCACATGTCCAGGGGCTGACTGTGATCCTCCCCAGAAACGAGGGAGGCTGGCAGAAGCCATCTCCATGTTCACCCTTTGCCCCAGTCCAGATTGCAAGTATCCCCTGAAAGGAGATTGTGCACACATCTGGATCCCTGATTTTTGTGGCTGCCATCCAAGGGATACAACCCTGGATTGCCCATCTCTAGTTGTCACTGGGATTTGCATTCATGGGTCCCGCAGGACTGTAGCAAACAAAGAAACAGTTCTTAATCAACTATGCCCCCATAGAACCAGCTTGCACATACATCTGGCACCAAGCTTTTGCCACTCCACCCAGGAGACACTCTCCTTGATGGCCCAGCCGTGGTGGCCAGCAGAGCTTGAGCTCCAGGACACTAATTAGTAACAGAAAAACAGTAAAGAGCAGAGTAAAGAGCAGACAATAGAGAAAGGATAGTTTCTTTAATAAATTGTTTTGGGAAAACTGACAGCCACATGAAAAAAAAGAAACCAGACCACTTTCACACCATACACAAAAATCAACTCAAAATGGCTTGAAGACTTGAATGTAAGACCTGAAACCATAAAAATTCTAGAAGAAAACATAGACAGTATGCCCTTTGACATTGACCTTATCTTTCTGGATATGTCTCCTCAGGCAAGGGAAACAAAAGCAAAAATAAACAAATGGGACTCAATTGCTTTTCTTCCCTTCCTACCCAATTAAATATGTATGTTTCTTGCAACCTTGGTTGTACAGGAGTCTTTCTGCCAGTTTCCATTAGTTTACAGTGAGAATTGTTCCACATGCAGATGTATTTCTGATGTATTTGTGAGGGAGGTGAGCTCCACATCCTCTTTCTCCACCATCTTGATCTCCATCTCCTCAAGTTTATTTTCTGAACACAACAGTGTGAAACCGGAATTCAATAACAGAAGGAAAACTGGGGGAAAAACCACAAATAGGTAGAGATTAAACAACATGGTCCTGAATAACAAATGGGTCAAAGGAGAAATCAAGACATATTTGAAATAAGTGAAAATGGAAACACAACATACCAAAACCTATGGGAGTCCTCAAAGGCAGGTCTAAGAGGGACGTTTATAGAGATAAATGCCTACATTAAGAAACAAGAAAGATTTCAAATAACCTCACTTTACAGCTCACCACAGGGAAGATTTGTGGTGCACGATCAAGAAGAAAAAGTTTCTTATAAAGAACAATATTCCTTTTTCTCCCCTTTGTTTTCCGGGAAGTGGAGATACTTGGAGTGATTAGACTAGAGGGCAGGTAAAGAGATAGAGGGGAGATTTCTAAAGACCTAGTTATGAACCAAAGTTGTCACATTCCAATAACCCTAAGAACTTGTACTCTGCACTCTGACAAGTCCCCAGAAATGGATAGAATTCAGAGGAGAAAAACTGTTCAGTTAACCTAGAGAAGCTGGATTGCGGTCACAGGAGATCTGATGTCATCCACCACCCAGATCCCATGTAGACTTGAACAAAGAGACAATCAGTAGTGACCAGGATGCACTGAAGACTTCTCTCTTTCACTAGACAACACAGAAGCTTCCTGGATTCTCCTGCAATTGCAATGAGCGAAAAGGAGCCCCAAGATGACTGAGACTGGGTTTCCTACAAGGCTGACATAACAGAGTCGTAGAATCAGATTTCTTTTTCTTAAAAATTGTGGAATTATTTGCACACGTAAGTTTGAGGACAAAGAGTTATACCTACTGCAACAAAGAAAAAAACACAGTGTAAAAGAAACAGTAGATCTAAACCAGGAGAGCCGTGAAGCGAAGTCCATGTTTGACAACTGTGAACAGGTATAGTGAGTCATGAGTCCAGTACAGAGCAGCAGAGCAGGGTTCGAAGGAAACCAGATTACAGCTGAACGCCATGTAATAGACTAATTGGAAGGGCTGAAAAACAAGGGTATAATAGAAACAGATTATCCAAGGAAGAGTCATTAGCAATGCCAGGAAAAAAAGTTATATGAGAAAGTAGAGTCCAATTAGGAAGAAAATTAAAATGTGGCTTGAGTTAAAACAACTTCTGGAATCTAAGCAAATAAAATCCATTTGACCTAAGTGATAGGAGCAATCTCTTTTAAACAAATCAGAATTGAGACATGGGACCCATAGAGAAGCAAACATAATCTTAGCCTATCTTTTGACCCAAAAGAGTCATGATCATGTAAACATTTCTTGACTAGAGTTAGCCTCTGTACAAAACATGGGAACTTGATCATGGCTGTAGTATAGAATGTAAATGTTAACAACCTTGACAAGGTAAAATCAAAAATGTAGCTGACAGGACTTCCCTGGTGGTCCAGTGGTTAAGATTTTGAGCTTCCACTGGAGGGGGCATGGGTTTGATCCCTGGTTGGGGAACTAAGATCCCACGTGCTGCACAATGCAGCTAGAAAAAAAAAAGTTAGCATAAAAAAGTGTGACTGAGAAAAGGTAAGAAAAGTGTGAAGAAAGGTGAGGGGAATGTAGGGGCAACCATTCTCATTTTAATAGAGCTATAACAAAAAAATAAAAGGTGAAAAATATTATTTAGAGTTGCACAAGTAACCAATCAGTTAATAGCTAAAAGTAATAATAATCACCATATAATTATCAAAATTGTAAGGAAGGTGAAAATAGAAAGTGAAAAAGAATGAGGGGAGCAAGGAGTACTATATTGTAATATTCAGAAATAGAGATATTAGTATTATTTAGAGCCATGGGGGGAAAAAAATCACTGGAATGTTAAAAAAAAAAAATGCTAAAATAATTCACCTCTGCACAGTAGGGTTAGGGTAGAGAAGGATGGTGTGAGAGACCTGCTTTCCTTCATGAACTCTTTTGCACTATTTGAATTGTCATCCTGGGCATATTTTATTTGACAATAGGCCTTTATGATTTCAGAGTTTGCATTCTTCTTATTATTCCATACTACCCAAACTGGCAAGTATATAAGTCAGTACAAGAGATTAGAGAATTAAGATGGCAATAGCTAACCTCTCTGAGTGCATCAGAGCACAGGAATGAAGATGAGGAATCAATTATACAATGTCCAGAAAGCATGTCTAACTCAGCCATGATTGAAAATATTGTCAGTCTCTGAGGAAACCAAAACCTGGAGTCGTGACTCAGCAGGAGAACGTTCAAGCCTTGGTCATACTTGAAATCAGACAAGTTATAGCACTGAAAGTCTTGATAACACATGTTTTTAGGTACAGAGAACAGCCAAAGGAAGGGATTAGAAAGGATAGAATTGAGGGTCAGTTGAGCAGTTTCCAGCACAGGGTCCGAAATTCAGCAAGAAACCAGAGCCAGACTTATGGGCAGAAAAACTGAGACAGAAACCTGATCATATTAAATGGGTGTATTGGGGAGTATTATGAGGATAAGGTAAATAATTTCAAAATTTACAGACAATGCAAGTAACTTGCACTGTACATCTCAGGTCTTTTAGCAGCAAAATTAATTTCAAACCTACAAATTAGGAGCTGATGTCCTTTATGATTTCTCAGGTCAATTCAGAAACTAAGCAATACTAAGTTTGTAAGAGGTTGATATTGGTGAATAAAGCTGGAAAAGGCTGGAGAAAAGAGTGGCTGACAAGTAAGGATGCTTTGTAGACTGATTCCTAACAAGATGGTCTTACAGGTTGTCTTTGATTCATTATCCAGATCTTTTGTTTAGTGTGTCTGACATAACAGCACTCCTGACATTGTACGTCAAAACTTGGACTTTATCCCTAAGGACAATTCTGGCCTTTCTTTGCTCCCTCCTCAATGAGGGGTCATAAAAATAAAATTAGGCCAGTTATTTTAAGGAACTTTGAAAACTGTCATTGGCCAGGGCAGTGTAAGTTGTGTTGTATGAGTAGTCACCACCATTGTTGTTATTACCGTGCAGGAAAATAGTTTCTTTTGCACAAATGTTCTTAAACTGAAATCATGCAAATGAGACCAAAATGCCTCTAATGGTAGTAGTGAAAGCAGGATCACTCAAGTTATTTGGAAGCAAAATGCCAACCAAGAATAATGTTTAAAATCCATGAATTGAAGCAATGCTATAAAATTTCAAATTAGCAGGTCAATGGCATACTCAAGTCACTGGGCAGCTCTGTACATCTTCTAGAAAGAAGGAATGGACTCTGCATGCATTGGAAAAGAGGTATATATGTACAGCATTTAAAGGAAGACAACAGGTGTTCACTACAGACCAACGAACTCCATTTTAATGATTGTCAATTAAGCACAACAAGCATAAGATATTTTAAAATTAGCTTCCAAGAAGGATTCATATTGGTTTAGAAAATTTAAATACAGACATCTTACTCAATACTCCGTTTTGATGAAGATAGCCATTATAAACAAGGGAATGAAACAAATCTGGCTTGTTTTACAGACTAGTTATGGCAGCTCAAAACCATGTGCCCTTCACATTTATGAAGAAGATAGACAATATCAATAGTTTCCAAAGTAGGAAATACTTCAGCGATTTATCAAACAATGAAATACTTTATTTAAAAACACACACAAAGATTTAGACTGCTACAGAGAGTTTGCGGAGAGAGATTAAAAAAATTCCTTCAGTCAAAAAAAGTTAATGTAAATAACCCAAGCAATACACCCAGGAGAATATGAGTACCAGCTCATGCTAACTGTAATAACCTTGGAGCATTATTTTAAAAATACCTCTAAAGCAATGACAGTTCACATTTGTTGATATGCCAGGCACTGTTTTAAGTACTGAACGGAAGTTAACTTGCATAATATTCACAAAATGAAGTATGTACTATTATCTTCCCACCTTCACAAATAACATATCCAAGACTTTGAAAAGTTAAAAATTTGTCTGAGCTCCCACAGAGAGTATGGTTGCACTGGAATTCAGATCTAGGTAACATGGCACTCAAGCCCATACTGTCAACTACTGGATTATAGTCCTCTGAGTAAAGAAGGACATTTCATCAGGTAAAAAGCCACTGATTAACACCAACTGACAAATTAATTAAAAACATAGCCTAACAGGGAGTAAGACCATATCTAGTATGGAAATCATGACTGGACCACACTCAAAAAGGCGTCTGCAAGAGGAAGAAAAAGGAACAATGTATACCCACTACAGCGGTGATGAAACCAGAATGGGTAAACAGGATGACAACCACAGCAATAATCCAATGACTCAACAGGGACCCATGGCTTCCTCTTTTGGTGCAGCAAATAAAGTACACTGATCTATAGCAAAAATATGCTTCTCAGAGGACATACAGGCCAGAGTAAACTAGAAATGTCTACAAGTGAATATGTCTAGACCCACTGTAAAGGTATGCCCTTCTTCCTGTAAGTGCTGCTGATGCAACCTAGAGACTGTAATCAAGGACTTTAACCAAAGAACTTTCTCCAAGTAGGGTAGATAGCATCCATACTTCCAGGCTACTGACTGGCTTTATATACAGAAGGCGATACCCTTAGGAAACTGAGATTAGACACTAACATCTGTGTTTCTTTTATAGTCAAGGGCATACTTAACTTTCCTTTCAAGATGGTGGCTGTCCCTCCAACCACAATATTTTTAGATCCCATTCTAATCCTTCTCAGGTTGTCATTTTCATACTTCTCGGTTTCTATATAACTTGTGTCTTATGTTGTCTTTTCATTTGCAAACAGTAAAAATAAGCCTACTGAAAGTTGCTAAAGAAAAAAGAAATTTATAAGAAAACTTAATCTCCCTCACCTATTTCACTCATTCCCCACCCCCCTCCTCTCTGGAAACCACCTATTTGTTCTCTGTATCTATGGCTCTGTTTCTGTTTTGCTACGTTGGTTCATTTGTTTTCCTCTTTAGATTCCACATATAAGTGAAATCATATGGTATTTGTCTTTCTCTGACTTATTTCACTTGGCATTCTACCTTCAAGCTCCATCCATGTTGTTTCAAATGGCAAGATTTCATTGTTTTTATGGCAGAGGAATATTCCACTGTCTTTTTATATATATATACACACACACGCTATATATATATATATATATATATATGTATACATATCAAAAATCTTCTTTATCCATTAGTTTATTGATGGACACTTTGGTTGCCTCCATATTTTGGCTATTGTAAATAATGCTGCAGTGGACATAGTGCATATAGCTTTTCTAAATAGTGTTTTTGTTTTCTTCGGATAAATACTCAGAAGTGGAATTGCTGGAATATATGGTAGTCTTATTTTTAATTTCTTGAGTACTCTCCATATTGTTCTCCATACTAACTGCACCAATTTACATTCCCACCAACAGTGTACAAGAATCCCCTTTTCTCCACATCTTTGCCAACACTTGTCATTTGTTGTCTTTTTGTTAAAAGTCATTCTTACAGATGTGTGGTGATATCTCATTGTGGTTTTGATTTGCATTTCCATGATGATTAGTAATGTTGAGAATCTTTTCATGTGTCTATTGGCCATCTGTATGTCATCTTTAGAAAAATGTCTATTTAAGTCCTCTGCTCATTTTTTGAGTTGGTTTTTTGATGTTCAGTTTTATGAGTTATTTGTATATTTTGCATATTAACCCCTATCAGATATATCATTTCCAAATATCTGCTTTTTTGTTTTGTTGATAGTTTCCTTCACTGTACAAAAGCTTTGTTGTTTGATGTAGTCTCATTGTTTATTTTTGCTTCCCTTGCTTGAAGTGACATATAAAAAATATAGTGTTATCCAATATCAAAGATCATACTGCCTATGATTTCTTCTAGGAGTTTTTATGGTTTGAGGTCTTACATTTAAGTCTTTAGTCCATTTTGAGTTTACTTTTGTACATGGTGTGAGAAAGTAGTCCAGTTTGATTGGAAAAAATGCCAAATATGTGGAATACCTTTTTCCATTTGTTCACTTTCAGTCTGTGTGTGTTCTTAAAGCTGAAAAGAGTCTCTTGGGGTTTGTTTTTTATCCAGCTAGCTACTCTATGCCTATTGCTTCTTGTAGGTAATCTCTGTAATTTTAATTATCATCCCATTTGAGGGTCACCTACCTGGTGTGTGGGTCTTGACTATACCATGTCTCTGCCCCACCTACTGGTCACATTGTGGTTCCTTTTTTATATCTTTAGTTATAGAAGATCTTTTCTACTAGTCTGAAGGTCATTCTCATTGATAATTCCTTTATAAAGAGTTGTAATCTTGGTGTGTTGTGGGAAGAGGTGAACTCGGGGTGTTTCTACTCTGCTATCTTGGCCACTCTTGGTCAAGACTAATAATTGTTTAAGAAATTAATCACACACTACAGTTCAAATTTAGTAAGAACTCCTTTATGTTTAACTTTCACAAGTAATTTAAACATACTTCCTAGAGAAGTACTACTTAGGAGAGTAGAGAAACAAATTCAAATTTTGATAACCCAAAGGCAATTTTACTGATAAACAATGATAAATAAGATGAAACACATATAAATTTGTAAAATTTAAAAAAAAGATTGAAAGCACAAAAACTGATATGTACATTTAAAAAGAATTCTTTCTCTTGGTAAAGAAAATAAATTCTGTCTGAGATGGGAATTCATAGGCTACAACTTGCTTCCTTCTGTGACAGTGTTGGTGTTTGTGGCCATTTCTCTTGGCTATCATAAGACTGTTCCTTAAACCTTGCATATTCTTTTTTCCAGAGCTATAAATAACCCTTATCTATCCAATCTGGAAATTTCAGCCTATGACTCTTTCTTTTTCTTCATGCAGGATTTCATTGTCCAGCAGGTGAATAAATCATTGTCTTATTTTCTGGAACTCTCAGATCCACAAGGGAATGGCAGTTGGCAATGGACTGATCAGACACCTTACAAGGAAAATGTCAGGTGAGTGCAGACTCAGATTAATGAACCATAGGGCCTTTTTTTTTTTTGATAAATTTATTTTTTTAATTTATTTTATTTTTGGCTGCATTGGGTCTTTGTTGCTGTGTGCAGTCTTTCTCTAGTTGCAGCGAGTGGGGGCTACTCTTCATTGTGGTGCACAAGCTTCTCATTGTGGTGGCTTCTCTTGTTGCAGAGCACGGGCTCTAGGCACGTGAGCTTCAGTAGTTGTAGCTCACGGGCTCTAGAGCCCAGGCTCAGAAGTTGTGGCACATGGGCTTAGTTGCTCTGCGGCATGTGGGATCTTCCCAGGCCAGGGCTCGAACCCGTGTCCCCTGCATTGGCAGGTGGATTCTTAACCACTCATAGGGTCTTGTTTACAACAAAAAATAGGGAAATTTTGTTAACAGCAACTATCAATGCTAATAATAACAGCTATAAGAATGATAACAGAGTTTAACAATCATTAAGCTCTTACTAAGTGCATGCATTATCTCACTTAAACTTCATAAAAACTTCTTTTTCAGAATTCATTTTATTAATGAAAAATCAAATAACTTGCCCAAGGTAAGATGAGAAACTGGGTCTCAACACCATGTCTATATAATTCCAAAGATGGTGCTCTTAACCATTACATTTGCTGCCCCTAAACACTTGAATTAAATATTTCTCCATTTAATAAGATTTAAAATATCTGAATCAGTACTATGTTAAATTCTAATAGGATAATTGTATAATAATACTATTTATTTGTGGCTTAAAAAAAAAAAAACCCAGAATTTTATTATACATTATTTCATTTGATTCTTATACAACCTTGTGAACTGTTTGGGGACCTTATTGTGATTCTTATTTTTGTAGATGAAGAATTTAATATCTGGGGAGATTAAATTACTTCCTTAAGGTCAAAATGAGTCAGCAGCAAAACCAGGTCTTTTAATTTCAAAAATAATGTCCTACCCTTCCCCACCCAACCCTACCACAGATTGTATTCCAGACTCAAGCATTCTGACATTCATTTTGTGTAGCTCCATAAAAACAGAGAGATTTAGGAAGATGATAAGAGCACACAAGTGAAAGAGGTCAGGATAAGTGCTCTGTATAGAAGAGGAAGCGAAGATCAGACTTTAGGGGAAAAGTTCAAACTTACTCTATTTCACAAAACATTTTTCTAGGAGAATTTTAGATTAGCAAATGTGAAAGTGTGTGTCTGCACATGAGTTTTTTGAGGAGGGCAGTATGAAAAGAGGAAAGCAATCATTAGGGTGTTCTTTCAATGATTGAGCATTGAATGTTGAACCCCGTTCTTTTCAACCCTAACCCTACATATATTCTAATCAATCACTATGCATTCACTGAAGTGATTTTAACCTTTGTTTCTCCTTAGATTTTGGCACCAAAATGAGCTCAACTTTTCTGCAGAGGAATGTACTTCAATCGTTTTTTGGGAAAAGAGAGGATGGGGCTGGAATGTTTTCTGTGATTCTAAAAGGAATTCAATATGTGAAATGAAGATTTACCTATGAGTGGAACTTTATTCACTGACACCTTTAAAATTTAGATCCATTGTAAAATGATAATTTCCTCTTATAATTTATGTATAATCCTTACCATAGAGGTTCATGGGGATATTCAGATGCCTTTCTCTCTTCAATTATCCCTCTTCTAGTATCATCTTTTCCACTAACCTTAGGATGAGTTTTACTTCATGTTCTTTCTTTAATTTGTTATTCATTCTTTTTTTTCCTTTTTCATACTTTTCAATGTTCCTTGTGCCAGATAGTGTACTATTTTGTCTATTAAAAGACTTACAAGGAGGTAACTTTTGAAAATTATCATTTTCCTTCCTCAAAATTCCATAGAGAAAACTCTTTGGTCAAGATGGTGACTGGGTCTGCAGTCATCTGAAGGCCTGGCAAGAGCTGAAGGGTCTGCTTTCTAGATGACTCACTCACATGGCTGTCAACTTGGTAGGAGGCCTATTGGTAGGAGACCTCAGTTTGTCACCACAGGGAACTCTCCATTGGGTTACTTGAATGTCCTCACAATATGGTGGCTGGCTTCCCCCAGAGTGAGTAATCCAAGAGAGCAAGTAAAAGCAGCAATGTCTTTTATGATCAAGCCTCAAAAGTCAAACACTATAACTCCTGCTGCATTTTATTTGTCACATAGACCAAACCTAATATGATAAAAAGGGGACTACCCAAAGTTACGAATACCAGAAGGTGGGACTCATTGAGGGCCATTTTGGAGGCTGGATATCATGGCAGGATTTCTTTGAAAAGATTCAAAATACATGACCAAGAAGGAGAATAATTAAAAATTTTTTTCACTAAAATTATGAACTTGTGTTTATCAAAACACTTTATAGAGTTTTTAAAGTTTAAATTTTTGAAAACTGAGCGGGGAGAAGATAGTTCAATCACTTTTAACCAGCACAGTATTAATACCAAAAACATGTAAACAACTGTCGTGAAACAATTAGAAAGACAAAAATTGGGCAAAATAATTGAAAAGCACTTCATGGAAGAGGAAATACATAATCTAATAAACATATTTTTATAGAGATGCTCAGCTTCACTCATTATTTGAGACCTGCAAGTCAAGATCACATTAATATACCATTTCATACCCTTTTTAATGGCAAAAACTAATAAACAGGTAATACCAAGAATTGGCAATGTAGATAAATGAGATCTCTTATACGTTGCTGATTTGAGTTTATACTGGTACAACCACATTAGGGAGTACATAAATCTACATTTTTCGTATATAAACATCATCCAATAAATGCTGTATTAAGAGAGATCTAGGGTCTATGAAATGTGGTTATTAAAATGAGGAGTTGTTTTGTGGGGATAACTTTAACCAGTATGGATAACTATACAGTATGCTTGTATTATTTAGGCACATATATGGTAAAAGTGAAAACAAATCAAGGATTTGATCATCAAAGTTCAACATAATGGTGACATTTGTATGGTAAGCAGGAGGCAGGACTGGGAGGAGCACATAGACATGTTCTAGATAAAGTTCTAGCTTTTATATTGGGCAGTGATGTTCATATAATAAACATCAAACACAACAAAAGAAAACAAGAACATCAAGAGGTTAGTGTATTATGAATCTCAAATTATAATTAAAAATTTTTGTACACCCAAAGTTCAAATATGGAAAATAATTGATTGGAGACTAAGTTAATGACAGTTGGGGATTCTTGACTGATACCTTTGAGTTCAAGATCATACTGCAGTAGCAGTGATCCCAGGATCTACAGGATCCAGAGGGTGTTGTCTCCATGCCACCATCATCACAATTTTCTTTTCACCCATAAGGGGCTGGTGGCTGGACACAAGAATACTCAGTCTAGCTACAACAATTACATCTGGAAATTCATGATTTATGACCTTGATTATCAGCAGAAAGTTAGCTCCTGTTTCATTTTTAGGTCCAAGTCTCACACTATTGAATTTAATTGGTGGTTACAAATTTGCATCAAGAAAATAGTTAGAAGGTAGTCTGGAAAATGTAGTACATAGCTTTCCAGTCTCTGAAGCACTGGTAGGCACAGTGAAGGAGGTGGGAATGGATGCTGAGTGCTGATTGACTAGACCTGGCACAGTTGTGATATGGCATTCTTTAAATACATCGTAGGATTTGCTCTAAGCATCTCTATCCATAAGTGAGATGACCCACAGTTTGTGTGTGTGTGCTCTACAAGATTGAAATCAGTTTATGTTCACTTTGTAGAATGAGTCAGAATGCTTTTCTTCTTTTTCTATTTTCTGAACCATTTGATTAAATTTACCTGTATGTCTTAGTCTGTTTGGAATGCTATAACAAAATACTGGACACTTGGTAGCTTATAAAGAACAGAAATTTATTTCTCACAGTTCTGGAGCTGGGAATTCCAAATCAAGGCACCAGCATGATCACATTTTGGTGAGGACCCTCTTCCTATTTCATAGCTAGCACCTTCTTGCTGTGTCTTCACATGGTGGAAGGAAAGTCTAGGGGTTCTCTGGAGCTTCTTTTATAAGGCACTAGTCCCATTCTTGAGGGCTCTACCCTCATGATCTAAGCACTTCCCAAAGGCCCCACCACCTAATACTATCATGTTTGGGCATTAGGATTTCAACATATGAATTTTGGGGGGACACAAGTATTCAGACCACAGCATGTAGGTATATATACGCTGCTTAGAAATTTGGTTAAATTTACCTGTAAAGTTCTCAGGACTTGCTGCCTGTTTAAGACTATTTCTTTGACCACATTTCCCTTTTTCTCTATGATTTTGAGGCTTAGGATTTCTAACTCTTCTTAGTCATTTCCAATAATTTTATTTTCTAGAAAACCATCTATTTCATATTAATTTTTTTTAATTAATTAATTAATTAATTAATTTTTGTCTGCGTTCGGTCTTCGTTGCTGTGCGTGGGTTTTCTCTAGTTGCGGCGAGCGAGGGCTACTCTTCATTGTGATGTACGGGTTTCTCATTTTGGTGGCTTCTCTTGTTGTGGAGCACGGGCTCTAGGCTCGTGGGCTTCAGTAGTTGTGGCACGCGGGCATAGTTGCTCCGTGGTATGTGGGCGCTTCCTGGACCAGGGCTCGAACCCATGTCCCCTGCATTGGCAGGCAGATTCTCAACCACTGTGCCACCAGGGAAGTCCCTCATATTAGTTTTTAATTTGTCAGTTTGATTAATTTGCTAAAGCAGCTCACAGCTCAACTAGGAATCTAGTTACTGTAATAAACCAGTAACTAGATTACTGGTTTATTACAAAGGATATTAAAGGAGATGAAGTAACAGCCAGATGAAGAGATGCGTAGAATGAAGTGTGGAAGTTTCCTGAGCACAGCGACTTCTGTCCCCATGAAGTTTGGGGTGCCTTACCACCCTGGCACATGGAAGTGTTCTTGTTCACCAACGTGGAAGCTCTCTGAACCCTGTCCTTTTGGGGTTCTATGGAGGCTTCATTATGTAGAATGATTGATTAAATTATCAGCCATTGGTGATTAATTCAACCTCCAATCCTTCTCCCTTTCCTGGAGGATGTGGGGTGGGGCTGAAAGTTCCAGCACTTTAGTCACATGGTTGGTCTCCCTGCTAATCAGCCTCCATCCTTAGGTTATATAGGGACTTTTCAAAACTTATCTCATTAACATAAACTCAGGTGTGGTTGAAAAGGTTTTTTTTTTTTTTTCTTTTAATAAGAAGACACCCATTTTACCTTTATTGCTCTGAAGCTATATTAGGAACCAAGGTCAGAAACCATATATTACAAAAGTATTTCCTATTGCTCTAATCACTTAGGAAATTATAAGGGTTTTGGGTGCTGTAAGTCAGGAATGAAGTTTGAAGACCAAATATATATCTTATTACATACTTCTTATTATAACTTATTATATCACAACCCACAAAGAAGTTTTGCATTATATAACACTCTTTAAAACATATTATCTAATTATTTAATACTTTATTAAATTTTTTAATGGGTACGTTCATAGCAAATGTTGCAGAATTAGGAATTATGTTATTTTTCTTGGTGAAAATACTGTAATGTAAGAAAAAACAACCCATCTAAACTGAGCCTGGACTGACTTGGGCTCAGGGTCTCTGGAAGAAGGAAGCAACAGCCTACAAAGGGCTAAACAGCTAGGGAAAGGACTGGGAAATTAGTGTAGTACATTTCATCTGGATTTTTTTAAAATTTGAATAATTTTTGTTATGATACATATGCAGATTCTGGGAATCTTTTTCTCCCTTTGGATAGAAATTAGCCCTTAACAATACTCCTTCCTTTGAGATTAATTTTACATCTAAAGTTTCCTAGACTTTCAGAGTAAAATGACTAAGGTCTAACCATTCTGAATAAATCCAGATTTCCTGGGTAAAAACTTCAGGGAGGGACTTCCCTCGTGGTGCAGTGGTTGGGAGTCTGCCTGCCAATGCAGGGGACACAGGTTCGAGCCCTGGTCCGGGAAGATCCCACATGTCACGGAGCAACTAAGCCCGTGTGCCACAACTACTGAGCCTGCACTCTAGAGCCCATGCGCCACAACTACTGAGCCCGCGTGCCACAACTACTGGAGCCCGTGTGCCTAGAGCCCGTGCTCCACAGCAAGAGAAGTCACCACAATGAGAAACCAGCGCATTGCCATGAAGAGTAGCCCCTGCTTGCTGCAACTAGAGGAAACCTGTGCACAGCAACAAAGACCCAACGCAGCCAAAAATAAATAAAATTAAATCTTAAAAAAAAAAAAACTTCAGGGAAATAGACACAAGGGGTTCCACATGCCTCACTACAAGGGTGCACAGGTAGTGTTTCTAGAAGAATAACCTCAAAGTGGAAGTGAGATCTTATTTTCTTTTTAGTTTCAGATAGGAGAGTTGAAGTAAAACCAAGAATGGAAAATGAGGAATTGATGTTAATTCCAAGAGTGATGTTCCATAAAGTAAGCAAGCAAACGAGTGAAAGAATTGTGATGTTAGATGATTTTAGTACTAAAATAGAAATTAGAACGCAATAATAGGCTATGAAAAGGTGAAATTAGAAAAATAACTCAGATTTGTAAGCAATTAAGAAGATAAGAAAAACATAGCTTTACTCAAGATGGCATCTAAGATTTACTATTTTGAGGGACATTAAGGATTTCTCATCACCTTGCTTTGTTATTTCTCTTATGTTTTAAAATATCTGTTTTCTGATGTGATGATAAAAAAGCAGATGATAAGAGTGTGGGAGAGCAACCCAACCTGTCTTCTTATGTGAACTAGGAACATGTTGATTTAGACAACCTGAACTTTTCTTGAATGTTAAAAAAAAAAACCCTCAGATTTTAGTGTAATCCAAAGAAACAGCATCATCACTAAACTTAGCTCCATTTTAGTTTTTCAAGGTCAAGTGCTAGAGAGAAATGGGTTTAAGAATAGGTATTTCATTAATCAAGGGGAAGTGGATTAGAAAACCCATATTTGACTAAGAGAAATACAGAGAAACCAGACTGAGTTGAATATCCACAAATCAGAAGAAAATGAATGAAAGAAGGGAAGAAATGAAGTGAGGAACTGAGAGATCTGTGCATGTTCTTTCCAAAGAACAAAGAGATAGTTTTTATTGTAAGACATTTAAGATATCTCAAAGCATTAAAAATTTCCCAGGCTTCCCTGGTGGCGCAGTGGTTGAGGGTCTGCCTGCCGGTGCAGGGGACACGGGTTCGAGCCCTGGTCTGGGAAGATCCCATGTGCCGCGGAGCAACTGGGCCCGTGAGCCACAATTACTGAGCCTGCGCGTCTGGAGCCTGTGCTCCGCAACAAGAGAGGCCGCCATAGCGAGAGGCCCGCGCACCGCGATGAAGAGTGGCCCCCGCTTGCCGCAACTAGAGAAAGCCCTCGCACAGAAATGAAGACCCAACACAGCCATAAATAAGTAAATAAATTAATTAAATTAAATAAAAAATTAAAAAAAAAATTTTCCCTTGTCTGTTATTTTCTCTCTTATGTTTCTTTGTAGTTACTAGTAGTAGGAAACTTCAGAAACTCTCAAAAGGTCCATGAGTTTTCTTTAGGAATAATAAAATACAGAGAAGTAGGCAGTCAGTGAGTCAACACATTTTTATTGAGTACTATTTTCCTGGTGTTAGGGAAAAAGTGGGGCCCCTAACAGTCCCTGTTCTAAACTGTAGCTCTTACATTTTAATGGGATGGACATTGAAAAAATGTGTAAATCTGTAAATAAATAAAATAAATATAAGCAAGCTCTGAGATAGCAAAGTTTTTTCTTGAAGTTGAGGGCAGAGAAGTGTGAGCATATTTAGGAGGGTTGGAAAGAGTTAGTATTAAATGGTTAGAATCATAATGGCAAATTTTAGTCTCAAGACACATGAGAGAGAATAAATGTGGGAGAACAGGAGTAAACTGATCTTTGAGGGGGTTGTTGTGTTCTGATAGTTTGTAAGAACATGAAGCTCTCTAGCCTGACAAAGACATAATGTACTGTAAAAGAACGACTCCCCTTCCTCTTTCCCAGTGACTCATCAAAACTCTGCATAATGGAAAATTTTTATATGACTTGCTTGTGAAATGCAATCCTACTGAAATATATCACTTTGCCATGAATACTCAAACTACCTGTTCTAATGTTCAAATTTCTATTCAATTTAATCTCCATTCTGGGTTCCAAATGAGTAGATCCTGCTGTTTCACTTGGAGATCTTTTTTTAAAAATTTATTTTATTTTTTAAAATCAATTGTTTATTTTTCATATTATAATTTGAATAACTTGTTTCTTAAAAATATTTATTTATTTATTTGGCTGCACCAGGTCTTAGTTGTGGCATGCGAACTCTTAGTTGCAGCATCTGGGATCTAGTTCCCTGACCAGGGATCGAACCCGGGCCCCTGGCATTGGGAGCATGGAGCTTTAGCCACTGGACCACCAGGGAAGTCCCTAATTTATTTTAAATTTCATTTTTATTTTATCAGTATATTGGAGTATAGTTGATTTACCATGTTGTGTTAGTTTCAGGTGTACATCAATGTGATTCATTTATACATATACATATATCCACTCTTTTTTAGATTCTTTTCCCATATATTTAGGTTATTACAGAATATTGAGTAAAGTTCCCTCACTTGGAGATCTTAAATAAGCATTTGAAACTTACTTTGAATACCCTAGATTTTACTTAAAAATTGCGTTTTCTAGTGTCCCCTTTTCAGTAAATGGCTTCAACATATAAACAGGTGCTCAAATTATAAATCAAAGAATCATTCTCAACAACTTTCCTCACTTTGTTTACTGTTTTTTGCTGGTCTCTGCCAATTGATAGTAATGTTATTGGTTAGAAATGCCTGGCGGCATTCACCTGGGCCCATGGAAAGCCCCTACACACTTCTCCCCTTTCAGAACCAATGTTGTGGCTGGACTGGCCCTTGGGATCCTTATAATTGTAAGACACCCTCAGCAATAACCATCAAAAAAATTTGAAAACAAAAATGGCAATCAACGTTTATTACTCATAACTACTGGAGGGTACATGGCATGCCTGTGGCCACACAGCTAGATCACAGGTAGCAAAAGAGAGAGAGGGCAAGCCCTGGGTTCTGCTTTTATTGGGTTAAGGGTTGGGGCCTAGGGTTATTGGTGAATATAAACATAAGAGTGGGAATTGAAGCACAGGAAAGGGAAAACAAGTGTCCAAATGGTCAGTTATCTAAGTCAACTAGAGATCTCTAAAACAAAGGAAACTTTAGGGGTAGGGAGCAGCGTCAAAGGAGGTCATTGAGAGGATGTGACTGTCGGTTGATCCACCAACTGGACCTGGGCAATTGGAGGCTCCTCACTCCCTCCCCTGTCCTTGGAATGTAAGTTCTGCCCACCGTTCCTGCACTGGAACCATTTCAAGGATGCAGCCAAAAAATATGATTACATAGAAAAAAAATGCCAAAAAATTAGATTACATAGAAAAAAATGGATAAATTTTTGGAAACACATAACCTACCAAGACTGAATCATGAAGAAACAGAAAATCAGGACATGCCAAAAGTGAGTAAGGAAATTGAATCAGTAATCAAAAAATTCCAATGTAGAAAAGCCCAGGACCAGATGGTTTTACTGGTGAATTTTTACAAACCTTGAAAGAACTAATACCAATCCTTCTCAAACTCTTCCAAAAAATACAAGAGGAGGGAACACTCCCAAACTTATTTTATGAGGCCAGAAAAATACGCTACAAGAAAAGAACATTACAGACCAATATAAATTCTCTACAAAATACAAGCAAAGCAAATACAACAGCACATTAAAAGAATCATACACCATGATTGAGTGGGATTTATCCCTGGAATGCAAGGATAATTTAACCTATGCAAATCAATAAATGTGATATACCACATTAATAGAATGAAAGATGAAAATCATGATCATCTCAATAGATGTCAAAAATCATCTGACAAATTTCAACATCCTGTCATGATAAAACCTCTCAATAAATTGGGTATATAAGAAACATACCTCAACATAATAAAGGTCATGTATGACAAGCCCACATCTAGCATCATACTCAACAGGGAAAAGTTGAAGCTTTTCCTCTAAGATCAGGAACAGGACAGGATGCCCCTCTCACCACTTGTATTCAACACAGTACTGGATGACCTAGCCAGAGCAATTAGGCAAAAAGGAAAGAAAAAAGAAAAAGAAAAAGCATCCAACTGGAAAGGAAGAAGTAAAATGGTCTCTGTTTGCAGGTATCATAATCTTACACACAGAAATTTCTAAAGATTCCACCAAAACACTGTTATAACTAATAAATGAATTCAGTAAAGTTACAGGATACAAAATCAACATACAAAAACCTATTGTTTCTATATATCAGTTGTGTTTCTAACAGCAAACTATCTGAAAAGGAAATGATAAAACAATCTCTTTACAATAGCATAATAAATAAAAATACCATAAATAATACTAACAATAAAATACTTAGGAATAAATTTACATTGTGCACCTTAAATTTATACAATATTATATGTCAATTATATCTCCTTAAAGCAGGAAAAACTGTTAGAACTAATAAACATATTCAGCAAAGTTGTAGGGTACAAAATCAACATACAAAAATTAGTTGCACTTCTATACACTAACAATAAATGATCTAAAAAGGAAATTAAGAAATCACCTCCATTTATAATACCATCAGAAGAATAAAACAGTAATAAACTTAACCAAGGAAACAAAAAACTCGTGATCTGAAAACTACAAATTTTTGAAAGAACCAAAGAAAGCACAAATAAATGGAAAGACATCCCATGTTCATGGATGGGAAAACTTAATATTGTTAAATGGTCCATACTACCTGAAGCAACCTACAGTTTCAACACCTTCTGTGTCAGAATCCCAATTTTTTTTGCAGAAATAAAATAAAAATAAAATAGAAAAAAATCCTAAAATCCATATGTAATCTCAAGGGACTCAGAATAGCCAAAGCAATTTTGAAAAAAAAAAAAAAAAAGAACAAATCTGGAGGCTTCACACATCCTGATTTCCAAACATATTGCAAAACTATAGCTCTCCAAGCAGTATGGTACTGGCATAACAACAAACATATCCACCAATGGAACAGAATAGAGAGTCCAGAAATAAGCCCTTATATATCTCGCATATATATGATCAAGTGATCTTCAAGAAGATTCCAAAACTACTCAATGGTAAGAGGATAATCTCTTCAACAAATGGTGCTGGGAACACTGCATATGCGAAAAATGAATTTGGACACACTTACCTTACACCATACACACACAAAAAAAATTTTCAACCCTCAAAATGGAAGAAAAAACTAAATGTAAGACCTGTAACTATAAAAACTGTGGAAAAAAACACAAGGGAAATGTTCTATGTCATTGGATTAGGCAATAATTTTTTGGATATGACACCAAAACCATAGGCAGCAAAGAAAAAATAGACTAACTTAAGTACATCAATCTTTAAAACTTCTGTGCATCAAAGGAAATAATCAACAGAGTGAAAAGGTAACCTGTGGAATGGGAGAAAATATTTGCAAATCATATATCTGATAAGGGATTGAAATCTAGATTATATAAAAACTCCTATAACTCAATAACAACAAAAAAAACACCCCAAATATTCCAATTTTTAGAATAGGGAAAGAATTTGAATAGACGTTTCTCCATAGAAGACATGCAAGTGATCAACAAATATATGAAAAGATGCTTGATATTGCTAATCATTAAAAAAAGGGAAATCAAACCACAATAAAATATAATTTCACACCCATTAGGATGGCCACTGTCAGAATAAAGACAAAGAAGGTAACAAGTGTTGTCAAGAATGTGGAGAAATTGGAACACTTGTGCACTCTTTGTGGAACTGTAAAATAGTACAGCCACTGTGTAAAACATTATGGCAGTTCCTCAAAAAATTAAAATTGGAATTACTATATGATCCAGCAATCCCACTTCTGAGTATATATGTAAAATAATTGAAAGCAAAATCTCAAAGATCACCTGTGTTCATTGCAGCATTGTTCACGATAGCCAAGCAGTGGAAGCATCACAAATGTCCATAAACACATGAATGAATAAATAATACATGGTATATACATAAAGTGGAATATTATTCAGACTGAAAAAGGAGGAAAATCCTGTCACATGCTACAAAATGGATGAACTTTGAGGACACTATACTAAGTGAAATAAGGCAGTCATAAAAATACAAATACTGTATTATTCCACTTATATGAGGTATCTAAAGTAGTCAAACTCATAGAAACAGAAAGTAGAAGGGTGGTTGCCAGGGGCTGGAGGGAGGGTGAAATGGGTTGTCATTATCCAATGGGTATAGAGTTCCAGTTTGGCAAGATGAAAAAAGTTGTAGAGATCTTTTTACAATAATGTGAATATAGTTAACACTACTGAACTGTACACTTAGAAAGAGTTAAGGTGGTAAATTTTATTTTGCTTCTACAATTTTTTAATTTAATGAAAAATAAAGAAAACAAAAGTACCTGCTCTGTTTCTGTGTTGATCACCACCAAATGAGCTCCCATCAAAACACAGTTCTGCACACTTGCTGGATTGTACAGTAAGGGAATGTTCAATATTATAGCAAGTGTCAATCAGACTACCAAAGTAGCTGTATTATTTTTCATTTCCACCAATAACAAATGAGATTTCCTATTGTTCCACATCCCCTACAGAATTTGTTCTTGTCGTTGTTCACATTTTAGCCATTCTAAGTGTTATATAGTGGTATGTAATTGTATTTTTAATTTGCTTTTTCATGGCAACATGTAATCTGGATTATTCTTCTGTATACCTATATGCAAAGTGTCTATTTTCTTTGGTGAGGTGCCCATAAAGTATATTGGTCCACAAAAAAAAAACAAAAAACAAAAAACACAGTTCTGCTCACTCTTAGCCCCAAAATTCTCTTCAGTAGAAATGAGGTAGCAGCTAGAACCAAATGACTTCCAAGTACTTGGGCAACATCCCCAGACTTTTTCTGTGTTGCATGAAAGGAAAGGGTGAGTCCAAGATGAGACAGATAAGATTAAAGACGTATGTTCTATACACATAAAATTCTGAGGGTCTGCAGTTGTTTTATAAACATGGGTTTCTTAATCCATGTATTTTCTGTTCCCTTAGTTATACAATTTGGGGCCATAGATTGCTTTTAAATAAACATTCTTTAACATTAAGTCCTCAATATTTACTGAGGCGTGCCTGCAGAATTTTTCTGGATTTTTTTTTTCCAAAAAAAGTCACTCTCAATATTTTTTTTCCTGTTCTTCACACCCTTTATATATTAGAAGCACCAAATTCTTTCAGAGTTTCAAATGATTAACCTAAGTGAATCTGGAATGCCAGTTCTGCTTAATAATCTTGGACATGACACAGAGCCTCAACTTTTTAACATGTTTAACAATGATAATTATTCTCAGGGCGGTTGTGGGAATTAGAATCATGCCTCATTAGAATTCTGGCTCTGCCGTTTATTACACATGTCCTTGGGAAAATTACATAACCTCCTTGCAATTCATTATTTAATCCTTAAAATGGAAATAACAATATCAAACTCAAAGTGAGACAATCTCATAATACGTACAAAGACTGTAAAGGATGCTTAACGTGGAATAATTGCTCATAAACGTAACCTACTACTAATTTTTACACAATATCGAGCACTTGAGTATAAACAAATAGTTCTCTCTCCTTTCCCCTTAGAAGCACCAGTTTGCCACTCTCCTAGGATTAAAAAATTCTGCAGCTAACTGTATACAAATCCACTGACATGTTTTGATTACATATATAATTTTAGCACATATATATGTATACATAATAATATAACTTTGTTGGGTTTTGAATTTTCTTAAAGGTATTATATGTGGTCTTATTGGGCTTAATTTTTCATTCCATAATGCTAAGATTCATCCCTGTTGTTATATGTAGCTCTATTTTATTCGTTTTTTTTTTTTTTTAGTGTGGTCAGATTATTACATATTAATAATGAGAAAACATTTACAGACTTATTCTTCATTTTATAATATTATAAAATGAATAAGATAGACCATATCTATATCATTTTAATATTGGCTACTTTTAGAAATCTATCTCAATTATACATTCTGTTCACTATTAAAAATTGCTTTTCATAATGCTTCTCACAGTGTGTATTAACATATTCTTTTAATTTAAAAAGTCTAATTTGACTGACTGTTTTGATGGTAGGGATTGGCTTTGCCAGTTAAGTTACACACAGCAAACAGTTTTCATGTGTTGAATATGCTAAATCTCCAGCTCCAAGATTGACAAAAATATTAAAAGCTGTGATGAGTGGAAAAACTGTCAAAAAGGTATATTGATTTTAATAATATTTTATTTTCCCAATTGTTCTGAGAATAATGGGCTGATTAAAATGCTTTGTAAGTATTGAAAAACAGGTGTAATTAATAGTCATTTGATAAGACTTCTTAAAGCCTTTTTGGTGTACTACCCAGAAACTGAGAAAGCAAATGACTACTGACTGAGAAATAGCAAGGCTTTGCAAATTATTCCATTTATTATTCTTTACATCCAACAACATTGAAAAATAACCTAATCAAATTGTCAGTTAGCAGACCATTACAAATAATTTTTTGATACTAGAACACGGTAGGATTTTTGGCAAATAACTGAAAATTTTCAAAAAATTGAGATTCTAACAAAGCACATTCTATGCCTATATACTTATCTAGATTAGTAAGACTTATCAGTCTGTATTGTTAAAGTGAAAAATAGGAATACAATTGATGTTGAATTCTATCTCATTCTAGTAATGATGTTATCAATAGTAGATACATCTGATTGCACATTTAAGTCCCATTCATCTAAGAGATGGGCTTCCAATAGGATTTTACTTTATTAGTAGTAATTTGTCAAGATTTATAGTACATTTGTGATGTTTTGAACAGAAGAAATTCGTAACACTTAAAGCCTAGTGTTCCACAGGACATAAAAATATTAATGTAACTGGAGCATGGCTACTTGAAGCAGTCAAAATGTTTGGACCTATACATGGATCACCATGAATATGACAACTATAAATACAGACTGATACCACATACTACAATTGTCATTGGTGATGTGATTTTCTAAATAATTAACAATTTTGAATAGACTTCTGAACAA
Organism: Eubalaena glacialis; assembly: GCF_028564815.1. Classification (NCBI taxonomy): domain Eukaryota; kingdom Metazoa; phylum Chordata; class Mammalia; order Artiodactyla; family Balaenidae; genus Eubalaena; species Eubalaena glacialis. The sequence continues at coordinate 110,028,973 of NC_083726.1, read as the reverse complement.
AGTAAAAAATAAAAATATTAATGTATACTTATCTACATATTTTGGCAGATGGGGAAAGTGTGATTAAATATTTGTTCAAGGGGGAAAAAGAATGATGTAAAACATCTGACTGTTAAATAATACATGTTACTCTTTTTTTTAATGCATGATGGGAGTGGGGGTAACACTGTGTAATGCCATTTAGACACTAGTAGATATATATTTTTTAAAGATATAGTAGGTTTTTTTAATGTTAATATTAACAATGTTCCAGAAATTAAAGCCTTTGCTTCTATAACATGATGCAAAAATACAGACATCCAATTAAATTGTATAAGGGGGTACATAACTTTTTTTTGCATTTACAAATTTATTTTTTATTTTAAATCTTTTTATGCCCAACATATTACAGAGAGAAAACTGTATAAAAACCATGTATACATTAACGAATTATTGAAAGTTGAACATCCTTGTAACTCCCACTTAGGTCAAGATACAGAATTTTGCCAGCTACCCCAGGTGCCTTATATGTGCCTCATCTTAATCACAAACCCCTTTCTACCCCTCTAGATTTAATAACCTCATTTCAAAATCCTTTCAGGGGCTTGACAAGCAAAACAGTTTGAAGACAACAGGTCTAGGCAGAGCACAAGCCTACTGAAGAAACTCTGACTTCACCCCTGCATCTGAATAGCTCAACACTGGGACTGGGTGGGGAAAAAATGGAGAAGATACAGTTATTTTTTAACTTCAATCAAAATGGGAATTTTGTGTTTGAACTTTTATTTTTCATTTTCATTGTCATAATAGTTTGAAAGGATATCGTTTAAAAATTGAGCATTTTTGTGTGTATATATATATATGTATAAAATAGATAACTAATGAGAACCTGCTGTATAGCACAGGGAACTCCATCTCGCTGTACAGTAGAAACTAACACAACGTTGTAAAACAACTCTACCCCATAAAAAATTTTTAAAAATAAAAATAAGATTTAAAAAATAAAAATTGAGCATTTTCATTTGCTGACATGGTATTATACAACATAATTTTATCCTGTAAGCTTATCTGTAATTTAAATTAGTTGTACTGAACAGCCCAAGTACCATAATATTAAGTTGGATATATTTAGGGAGTAAATTTGCAGTCTCTTATGCCAGATGGATGTGGAGTTAATTTAATTAATATCCATCTGTTTTGTTCATTTCAGAGCATTCTGAAGGCAAAGCCTTCCAGGAAGGTATCCTTTAAAACTCCAGTAGTTGCTGTTGGAATGCCTCCAAGTCAGGAGGAAGACAATCCTGATAGAATTATGTTTTCCTCCCAGAAGGGCCAGCTCCACAGCTGTTTGACAAAAAAAAAAACCCAATGTGACAAGAAAACCATAGGTCAGGGAGAGTAAATTATTCCTCACCACCCCCCATGCACCATATTCCTGCCAAATACCAAAAAAGGGAAAATTCCAACATCTCATAGAAATACAAAGAAACTTCTGCTTTCTTCATAAGTTTCTTCATAAAAGCAGAGGAGGAAATATTTAGTTCTTGAAATAGCAAGAGTCTGACATCTATTTGGATTTCTTTACTTGGAAGGAGTAAAGCCATAAAGAACACTACAAACATGCACTTTGCCTTCCTTGGGCTTTTTTCACAAGACATAGTGTCAGTCAGACCATGATTCTGAATTCAACTCACCCAACTTTCCACATATTAAGTTACCAGGACTATACTTTAGAGTAGGGGCAGTCTCCTTGAGACAGGAAGACAACAGTACAGACATTTTGGAAAAGGACCAGGTAACAGCCTTGGGCAAAACAGTCCTTGGAAGCTAAAGAACAAAAGCCCTGAGGGCCTGAGTCCCAGAGAAAAAAACAAAACAAAACAAAAACAGGCTTGCACGAATAAAAGATTGACTTCACCTTTGTTACACTAACAAGTATACCTAGTTGCCACAAGACAAGAATTTCAACTATAAATTTTAACCTTATCTGTACCTGTGCCTTCTTGCAGAAAATTCTCATGCATTCCTTTCCCCTCCAGAAGCTCTCCCTATGCCTGACAGCCACCATGGAGCCACCTGCTGCTGATTAAAGAAGTTTGACAATTTCTGTAAATTATCAGTGATCACGGGACAAACCCTCCCTTTTGTTATGAAAGCAACTCACCCCCTACTACTTGGGGAGCTGGCACTTTTTTTTTTCCCATCTTCTCCCTTGTGCACAAGCTCTCTCTTTTAATAAAAAGCTTTGCTTGCCTAAGAGTCTTGTGGAAGCGACATTCATTTCTATGGTATTGCTGCCCAGGAATCTGGAAAAGGCCTGGTAACATCATCCTGAGCCATGTTCTGAGAGCCAAGTTGACCGGTAATAAAGCTGATACTTGGAATGGATATAGGCATTATTAATTGGGAGGTAAACTGGTATATTCTACATACAATGGATAAGATCAGAACTGTATAAAAATAACTCATCTTTAGATATAATCAGGAAATAAGTGGCAAATATAATTACTCATTTGCATCAAGATAATCAAGTAATCATCTCAGGAGGTCACATTGGGATAGCCATGGCTAGAGTCGGCTTTATCATGATCGATTATAATTACCATACTAATGCAATGAATAACAGACTTTAGTGTAAATATGATATATTGTAGCAGAAAAAAATGATCTATAATAACTATAGTAAAGAGAGGAATATAAATATATCAGGGGCCATTTTGAGTGGAAATACATACCTAGAAACTGTAAAATTTAACCAAAGGAAAAAATTATCAAAATACCTGATGAATATGTCTATGTCAACTCACCAGTAACAACTTCCAGTTCTGATTCTCTAATTCTAAATCTCCAGTGCTCAACCTCTGATTTCCCTTTGCTTGTACCCTGGTGTTAAATGACAGCCCAAGACTAAACAGAGAATGTTAAGAAGCCCAAAGCATCTACTGGACCAAAGCTGGAATTTATCATTCACTGACGTGTATTACATTCCACCTTTACAAAATATGCTTTTAGTTAAAGGTAATAAATCTGTCCGAGAGAAATAAAAAGTAATGGTTGGGATTATTTTGCTGTTGACCAACCCATACAGAGAAAAATCCAGACAGATGGAGGAACCACAACATATAACTATATCCGTATCTAACCCCTTAGCAATCAGACAAAAATTAGGAGATGAGGCTCATGCCCCCTCCATTTGTCTGCAAAGGGGCTGTCCAATATAGTCTCTGCACATGGAAAATGGTCAATATATGTTCATTTTGTCTGGTAGAAAGACATTCTCCTCTACCCTTTCTAGGTTCTTCTGGCTGGCCTAAGAAGTAAAATTGACATGAGCCAGATTAACAGGAAAAAAATCAAACAAAGTTTAATAACATGTATACATGGGAGAGACCCAGGAAAACTGAGTAACTCACCCAAATGGCCAAAGTCCTCACCTTAAATACCTTATGCAGCTAAAGACAAAAGAGAATGTTGGGGGTAGTGGTTTAGGACCTCAAAGGAGAAGAAGGCAACTGACATGGAGATGGAAAAGCAAAAGCTTGATAAACAAATGTTTGCTCGACCCTGCAGAGACAATGGGACACAGAGAGGAATTTTAACAAACAGACTTTGCCAGGCTCCTCCCTGTCTATATACCTAGTTCATACTATAGTGATCTATGGTGATCACTTCCTAGAACTGATCCTATATCTCCATTCTTTAGGCAGCTAGGGGGAAGGTGAAAGTTTTTTCTTGAGTCTTTTGGGCCTTGATTGTTTTCAGCTTGAAACTATGCACTTCCCAAAAAGACATTTTGGGGTGGCAACTTTTGCTCCCCTAAAATTTCATGAATGAACAAATGAATGAATGTGTGCACTGGCTCTATCGTAAATGGAATAGGTGACAGCCTACTGAAAAATTCTATGAAGATCCCTTATAAAAGACTTACACATGAATAACAAGAACATATTAGCTATCTCTAAGAGAAAAACAAATATTGTATATTAACACATATATGTGAAACCTAGAAAAATGGTACAGATGAACCGGTTTGCTGGGCAGAAATAGAGACACAGATGTAGAGAACAAACGTATGGACACCAAGGGGGGAAGTGCTGGGGGGGGTGGGATGAACTGGGAGATTGGGATTGACATATATACACTAATATGTATAAAATAGATAACTAATAAGAACCTGCTGTATAAAAAGTAAATAAAATTAAATGTTTTAAAAAAAGAACATATTAGCTAGCTCTGTGATGGTGGATACCAATTCAACCTCACGGTCATGGAGAATGTTCCATTCATAAGTAGATCTTCATCATCTTGCAAATAGACTTGTGATGGTCATAACAAGGAACATCATTCCAGCCCCATGCTCCTGAAGGAGCATTTAGCACAACGCAACGCTCATTAGGATTATTGGGTTCACCCCTGTGCCAGAATCTGAGTGCCAGAAAGGGAAAAAAAGAATGAGAATGTTTCTTTAAACAGTGCTTTGAAAAGAGACAGTAAGAGAGGGGGCTGGGATTAAACTGTGTGGAAGTCTAAGTCAGATATGCCCAAATCATTCCTTCCCACTTCTCAGGGAGTTTTCCCTCCATCTGTGTCTCTGGTGTTTCCCTTGAAAATTGTTCTTACATCACCCAGTATTGTGTCATCTTATTGCATTAAACATTCTCCCAGCAGATGTTCCAGTCTCCCTTCTGTTTGTCCATTTTATATCCTGTTCCCAGGAAACTGTCAGTCCACAGTCTCCCTTAAATGATGTAAAAGACTTCACACTGGTCTCAAGTATCAATATAGTTTGTTTCTTTTATTATGCACTGCTTTTGGAGTCTGAAGAACTAGTTAAAATCTCCGAATCTGCTACTATGCCTGTTACCTTGGACAAGTAATTTAATTTCACAGATTCGCAGAGACTAGATTAATATCCCTATATATTTCACACAGTGATATTAGGATCAAAGGTGGTAATGTACTATAATGTACTAAAGTACTTAAGAGTTTTAAAATAACTTCATAAATTTAAGATATCATAAGACTATCAGAATTTAACTTATTTGCTGTATGAGAGATATTAAATCTCAATAATTGGTTATGATCTTAATTGACATAAATTTTTGTTACATTTAGAGAGATAGTGTAGTGGTTGAAAGCCCCAACTTTGATATCAAACAGACCTGGGTTTGAGGACCACTGTTACCACTGCTGGATAACCACTGAGTTATCTAAACTCTTTAAACTCAGTTTCTTCATCTCTATAGTAGAAAAATAATAATGTGTGCCTCATAGAGTTATTATGATGATTGAGTGAGATAATAAGGAAAATTATTTAACCTAGTGCCCAAGAGTTAAAAGAAGAGTGAGCTTTTTTCTTTTATTGAAGTATAGTTGATTTACAATGTTGTGTTAGTTTCAGGTATACAGCATGAGCTATTTTATTTTAATAACTGATCATTGGAACACCCTAAAACCCCTGTATGCTGCAGGACCCAGGGTTCCTTTATCTAATTCTATACTCACGTGGCACTTTCATTGTATGGTGTCTGATCGACCCATTGCCAATGTCTTTTCCCCTCTGGGTCTGACAGCCCCACGTAATAAACAGAATTTATTTTCAGTTTCCGGGTGATGATATCCTAAGGGAAGAAAAGGAAGGAGGTATAGCCTTTAGAACAGTCAGGTTGAACTGAGTTCCTGGCTTTAGGGAGAAGAGAAGAAAAGGAGAGGATCCAGGAAGAGCCACATGGGGGCCCTGCAGAGGAGCCTAGGTTTTTTCTGGCTAAGCAGAGCAGGATCAAAGATATCACTTGTGAGCATGATGTTGGTCTTAGTCTGTTCAGGCTGCTGTAACAAAATGCCACAGACTGAGTTGCTTATAAATAACAGAAATTTGTTTCTCACAGTTCTGGAGGCTAGAAATCCCAGGTCAGGGAACCAACATGGTAGGATGAGGGCCTTCCTCCTGGTTCCTAACCAGTGCTTTCTCACTGTGTGCTCACGTGGTAGAAGGGGTGACGTTGCTCTGTAGAATCTCTTTTTTAAAAACATTAATCCCATCAATGAAGCCTTCATCCTCATGGCCTATGCAGCTCCCAAAAGCCCCACTTCCTAATACTATCATCTTTGGAGGTTAGGATTTCAACGTATGAATTGGGGTGGCAGGACACAAACGTTCAGAACATACCAATGTTTGATACATATGGAGGCAAATTCTATTCATGATCATAATGAATTCTCATCTCAGACTCTCTTCCCTTCACTTCTTCCCTAAGAGAGGGTGTTCTTCAAAGTCGTAGATGAGAAAAATTTTGCAGATTAAATAATTTTCCTTTTAACAACTTCAGATTGTTAACAATCATTTCTGATGGGTGATTGTGACTCTTCATGATGGAACTTCATTTCCCAATTGGACTTGATACCCCTTCTCTGTTAGTTAATTATTATAAAACATTTACGTGTTGAAATAATAAACTGATATTTCAGGCCGAAATATTTTCAGCCTTCCACTCAACCCCTACTTATTGTATTTTCAATGCCCCAATTTATTTGGGGGGAGGTTAGTTTTATAGAAGCAGGAAGAAGGTGTGGAATGTAAAACCTTAGGTAGCCTTTTCTAACTATTTTCTTAAGCCTTCTGCCACAGCACCAATATCCCAAGACAATAAAAATCTCCTTCTTAGCCAAGAAAGATGTTAAAAAGCCAGGCAGCACTCCTGACTCCATTATCAATCAGAAAGTACCTGCTCATCCTTGGTGTTGATCACCAGCAGGTGAGCCTTCATTCTTGAGCATCTCTTCTCACTCTCATCCCAAATATTTTCTTCAGTAGAAATAAAATAGCAGTTAGAACTAAATGACGTCCAATTCTTTGGGCAGCAACTCCAGTCTTTCCCTGTATCGAGAAGAAGGCCATAACAGTGCAATATAAGAAAAGTAATTTTTTAAGTGTGTGTATTAAGGACCAGAGGAGACTGCATGAAAAGCAGAACTCCCATCTTGACCCAGGAGTAACAAGGAGCCCCTGCCCATCAGGTGTCAAGGAGGTCAAGTCTACCTACATCAGGCAGTAACAAGGTAAGGATGCTTTCCTTTGCCAGAGTGGTGTCAGGAAAAACCAGCTAAAACAGAAGTTTAAATAAGATCCAAACTCTCAGAACATAATACAAAAATGTCCAGGTCTCAATGGAAAATTACTTATCATACCAAGAACCACAAAGTTCTCAAAAGTCAAGTTAAAAAAAAAAAAAGAAAATATATATGCCAATACCAAGATAAGAGAAATACTAGAATTATGTGCCAAAGATTTAAAAGAAGCCGTGGAAAGATGCTTCAACAAGAAAGTACAAACGTTTGAACCAAATGAAAAAATAGAAAGCCTCAGCAAAGAAATAGAGGATCTCAGCAAAAAAATTAAAGATAAAAAGGAGAATCAAGTGGAATTTTATAGTTGAAAAATGTAATAACCAAAATTAAAAGCTCAGTGGATGGGCTCAACAGCAGAATAAAGAGGACAGAGAAATCAGTGAACTAAAAGATAGAATGACAGAAATTACTCAGATGAACAACAGAGACAAAATAGAGTAAAACAACAACAACAAATAAATAGACTTCCAGTTTCCAGTCTGGTAAGAAGCTTGGAAGTCACCACTCCATTCTAACAAGTAAAAAGCTGAACAAACTGAAAATCAGCAACTCTTCACAGAGCAAACCACTGCCCCCAAAGTTGTAGAGACACAAAAGCAAATACAGAGAATCACAATTTTGTACTGGAGCAGAAACGTCTTTGGGAACCAGTCCCAGGGCATGGCAACCTGAACTGAAATTGTGGAACTGCTGGAAGCTCAGTGTAGACAACTCTGAGAGATAAAAAGTCCAGGGTGACCCAGTCAACGTAGAGGCCCCAACACTTCTGTGAGTTTTACATCCTGGAGTTCCACCAGGTGCTCACGGTAAATATCTGAGAAAAATTCTCCTGTGCTTCTGGCAAAAGCAGGGCAAAAGGTACCATTTTGAAATACACCAGAGGATTCTTTTCTTTTTGAGAAGATCTGCGCACAGGAGAAATTATCTAACCAGAGCCTAAGATGCTGGGGATTTATCAGACCCTAACTGACTAGGGAAAGGAAAATACCCAAGTAAAGCCCACTCTAGCCACCTGTCCCACTCTAAAGGGGTTAATAAAAACAACTGAGAAGAAGAAATTGTAAGCTCAAAGCACAAAGGCAAAGACTCACTAAAAGAATGAACAAAATCATAGGATTATAGAATGTCTCCCCTCCCCCCACACCTCACCACCACATTTTTAAGGCCTATTTACAGCAGTTCCTTTTACTCAGTACATCATGTCCAGCTAATGAGAAAAAAACACAAGACATATTAAAACAAACAATACACAGTTTGAATAGACAGAGCAAGCATCAGACGCAGATGCTTGATGGGGCAGAGATATTGGAATGATCAGACCAGGAATTTTTTTTTTTTTTAACATCTTTATTGGAGTATAATTGCTTTACAATGGTGTGTTAGTTTCTGCTTTACAACAAAGTGAATCAGTTTTACATATACATATGTTCCCATATCTCTTCCCTCTTGCATCTCCCTCCCTCCCTCCCACCCTCCCTATCCCACCCCTCTAGGTGGTCACAGAGCACCGAGCTGATCTCCCTGTGCTATGCGGCTGCTTCCCACTAGCTATCTATTTTACGTTTGGTATTGTATATATGTCCATGCCACTCTCTCACCCTGTCACATCTTACCCCTCCCCCTCCCGATATCCTCAAGTCCATTCTCTAGTAGGTCTGTGTCTTTATTCCCATCTTACCACTAGGTTCTTAATGACCTTTTTTTTTTTTTCCTTAGATTCCATATATATGTGTTAGCATACTGTATTTGTTTTTCTCTTTCTGACTTACTTCACTCTGTATGACAGACTCTAACTCCATCCACCTCACTACAAATACCTCCATTTCGTTTCTTTTTATGGCTGAGTAATATTCCATTGTATATATGTGCCACATCTTCTTTATCCATTCATCCGATGATGGACACTTAGGTTGCTTCCATGTCCTGGCTATTGTAAATAGAGCTGCAATGAACATTTTGGTACATGACTCTTTTTGAATTATGGTTTTCTCAGGGTATATGCCCAGTAGTGGGATTGCTGGGTCGTATGGTAGTTCTATTTTTAGTTTTTTAAGGAACGTCCATACTGTTCTCCATAGTGGCTGTATCAATTTACATTCCCACCAACAGTGCAAGAGTGTTCCCTTTTCTTCACACCCTCTCGAGCATTTATTGTTTCTAGATTTTTTGATGATGGCCATTCTGACCGGTGTGAGATGATATCTCATTGTAGTTTTGATTTGCATTTCTCTAATGATTAATGACGTTGAGCATTCTTTCATGTGTCTGTTGGCAATCTGTATATCTTCTTTGGAGAAATGTCTATTTAGGTCTTCTACCCATTTTTGGATTGGGTTGTTTGTTTTTTTGTTATTGAGCTGCATGAGCTGCTTGTAAATCTTGGAGATTAATCCTTTGTCAGTTGCTTCATTTGCAAATATTTTCTCCCATTCTGAGGGTTGTCTTTTGCAGACCAGGAATTTAAAACAACTGTGATTAACATGTTAAAGGCTCTAGGGACTTCCCTGGTGGCACAGTGGTTAAAGAATCGCCTGCCAATACAGGGGACACTGGTTCGAGCACAGATCTGGGAAGATCCCACATGCCGTGGAGCAACTAAGCCTGTGCGCCACAACTACAGAAGCCTGCACGCCTAGAGCCCATGTTCCGCAACAAGAGAAGCCACCGCAATGAGAAGCCCGCGCACCGCAACGAAGAGTAGCCCCCGCTTGCTGCAACTAGAGAAAGCCCGTGCACAGCAACAAAGACCCAACGCAGCCAAAAATAAAAATATATAGATAAATAAATAAATTTATTTTACAAAACCAAACATGTTAAAGGTTCTAATGGACAAAGTAGACAGCATGCAAGAACAGGTGAGCAATGTAAGCAGAGAGATGGAAATTCTAAGAAAAAAAACAAAACAAAATGCTAGAGATGGAAAATACTGTAACAGAAATGAAGAATACTTTTAGTGAGCTGATTAATAGAGTGGACACAGCTGAGAGAAAAAAAAAATCTCTGTGCATGAAGATATCTCAATAGAAGACTCCAAAACTAAAAAGCAAGGAGAAAAAAGACTGAAAAAAAAAAAAAGAGAAGAGAATCTCCAAGAAATGTAAGGCAGAAAAAAAACTTGTAACATATGTGTAATGAGAATATCAGGAGAGTAAAGAGAGAAAAAGAACAGAAGAAATATTGAAACAATAATGTTTGACAATTTCTCCAAATTAATTACAGATACCAAGCAGGATAAATGCTGAAGAAAACTACACCTAGACACCATATTCAAGCTACAGAATATCAAAGACAAAGAAAAATCCTTAAAGAAGCCAGAGGGGGAAAAAACACCTCCTATAGAAGAGCAAAGATAAGAATTACATCAGACTTTGCAGAAACCACAGAAGCAAGAAGAGAGTGGAGTGAAATATTTAAAGTGTTGAAAGAAAAAAGCTACTATCTTATTTCTGTAACGTGCAAAATTAACTTTCAAAGGTGAATTAAAAATAAAAACTTCTTCAGACAAACAAAAACTGAGGGAATGTGTTGCCAGTAAATCTGCCTTGCAAGAAATGTTAAAAGACACTTTTTAGAGAAAGGAAAAGTAATATAGGTCAGAAACATGGTTCTACATGAAGAAAGGAAGAAAATCAAAGAAGGAATAAGTGAAAGTAAAATAAAAACTTGTATTTTTCATAGTCTTAATTGATGTATTAGATAATTTGTTCATAATAATAATAGCAACTATGTATTCAATTATGTGATGTGTAAGTGAAATAAATTATAGCAATGATACAAGGGATAGGAGGAAGGAATTTGGATCATCTTGTTGTTTTAAAATACTCTCACTACACATGAAGCTGTATACAGTTATTTGAAAGGGGACTTGGATTATTTGTAAATGTATATTGCAAACTTTAGGGCAACCACTAAAAAAAAAGAAGTATAACTGACATGCTAAGAATATAACAAAAATGGGATCATGTAAAATGCTCAGTTAAAACCACAAATAGGAAAAGAATAAAACAGTAGAAAAAGATAAAAAAGAAAAAAAGGGCAAGATATAAAAAAATAATACAAATGGTAGATATCAATACAACTGTATTAGTAATCACTTTCAATGTCAGTCATCTAAATGCAGCAATTAAAAAGAAGAGATTGTCAGAGTGAATCAAAAAACAAGACTCAAATATGTTGTCCTAAAAAACCCACTTTAAAACTCCAAGAGGATTTTATAAAGACATATATATGAAAAGTAAGTGCATGGTTATCAAAAATTAAAAAATTTTTTATTTCAATAGGCCATTTTTCTATGTCAAAAATTGTCTAACACACATATTAATCAAACTACCAAAAATTAAATACAAAGAAAAAATATTAAAAGCAGCAAGGGAAAAACAACAAATAACATACAAGGGAATCCCCATAAGGTTAACAGCTGATCTTTCAGCAGAAACTCTGCAAGCCAGAAGGGAGTGGCAGGACATATTTAAACTGATGAAGGGGAAAAACCTACAACCAAGATTACTCTAGCCAGCAAGGATCTCATTCAGATTTGACGGAGAAATTAAAAGCTTTACAGACAAGCAAAAGCTAAGAGAATTCAGCACCACCAAGCCAGCTTTACAACAAACGCTAAAGGAACTTCTCTAGGCAGCAAACACAAGAGAAGGAAAAGACCTACAATAACAAACCCACAACAATTAAGAAAATGGTAATAGAAACATACATGTCGATAATCACCTTAAATGTAAATGGATTAAATGCTCCAACCAAAAGACATAGACTCGTTGAATGACAACGAGTGTGCAGATAATTGATACCTAGCGCAAATGACAATGGAAACACGATGATCAAAACCTATGGGATGCAGCAAAAGCACTTCTAAGAGGGAAGTTTATACCAATACAATCCTACCTCAAGAAACAAGAAACATCTCAAATAAACAACCTAACATTACACCTAAAGCAATTAGAGAAAGAAGAAGAAAAAACCCAAAAGTTAGCAGAAGGAAAGAAATCATAAAGATCAGATCAGAAATAAATGAAAAAGGAATGAAAGAAACAATAGCAAAGATCAATAAAACTAAAAGCTGGTTCTTGAGAAGATAAACAAAATTTATAAACCATTAACCAGACTCATCAAGAAAAAAAGGGAGAAGAGTCAAATCAACAGAATTGCAGATGAAAAAGGACAAGTAACAACTGACACTGCAGAAATACAAAGGATCATGAGAGATTACTACAAGCAACTATATGCCAATAAAATGGACAACCTGGAAGAAATGGACAAATTCTTAGAAATGCACAACCTTCCGAGACTGAACCAGGAAGAAATAGAAAATATGAACAGACCAATCACAAGCACTGAAATTGAAACTGTGATTAAAAATCTTCCAACAAACAAAAAGCCCAGGACCAGATGGCTTCACAGGCGAATTCTATCAAACATTCAGAAGAGCTAACACCTATCCTTCTCAAACTCTTCCAAAATATAGAAGAGGGAGAAACACTCCCAAACTCATTCTACGAGGCCACCATCACCCTGATACCAAAATCAGACAAAGATGTCACAAAGAAAGAAAACTACAGGCCAATATCCTTGATGAACATAGATGCAAAAATCCTCAACAAAATACTAGCAAACAGAATCCAACAGCACTTTAAAAGGATCATACACCATGATCAAATGGGGTTTATCCCAGGAATGCAAGGATTCTTCAATATACACAAATCAATCAATGTGACACACCATATTACCAAATTGAAGGAGAAAAACCAAATGATCATCTCAGTAGATGCAGAGAAAGCTTTTGACAAAATTCAACACTGATTTATGATAAAAACCCTCCAGAAAGTAGGCATAGAGGGAACTTACCTCAACATAATAAAGGCCATATATGACAAACCCACAGCCAACATCGTCCTCAATGGTGAAAAACTGAAACCATTTCCACTAAGATCAGGAACAAGACAAGGTTGCCTACTCTCACCACTATTATTCAACATAGTTTTGGAAGTTTTAGCCACAGCAATCAGAGAAGAAAAATAAATAAAAGGAATCCAAATTGGAAAAGAAGAAGTAAAGCTGTCACTGTTTGCAGATGACATGATACTATACATAGAGACTGTAAAGATGCTACCAGAAAACTACTAGAGCTAATCAATGAATTTGGTAAAGTAGCAGGATACAAAATTAATGCACAGAAATCTCTTGCATTCCTATACACTAATGAAAACCATAATTCAAAAAGAGTCATGTACCAAAATGTTCATTGCAGCTCTATTTACAATAGCCAGGACATGGAAGCAACCTAAGTGTCCATCAACAGATGAATGGATAAAGAATATGTGGCACATATGTGCAATCGAATATTACTCAGCCATAAAAAGGAACGAAACTGAGTTATTTGTAGTGAGGTGGATGGACCTAGAGACTGTCATACTGAGTGAAGTAAGTCAGAAAGAGAAAAACAAACACCGTATGCTAACACATATATATGGAATCTAAAAAACAACAAAAAAATGGTCATGAAGAACCTAGGGGGAAGACAGGAATAAAGATGCAGACCTACTAGAGAATGGACTTGAGGATACGGGGAGGAGGAAGGGTAAGGTGGGACAAAATGAGAGAGTGGCATGGACATATATACACTACCAAACGTAAAACCAATAGCTAGTGGGAAGCAGCCGCATAGCACAGGGAGATCAGCTCAGTGGTTTGTGACCACCTAGAGGGGTGGGATAGGGAGGGTGGGAGGGAGGGAGATGCAAGAGGGAAGAGATATGGGAACATATGTATATGTAAAACTGATTCACTTTGTTGTAAAGCAGAAACTAACACACCATTGTAAAGCAATTATACTCCAATAAAGATGTTAAAAAAAAAAGGTCTATCCACCATTACTAATTCCACATGGTTCAACCAAATAGTAATATGTACTTACTATACAGTTAATAACAAGATACAGCAGTAGGCCTAATAAATGAGGTAATTTCAAAGAAATGATAAACATAAACAGTATTTCATGATGTCTGCAACGACTGCAATGTAATCTGTAAACGGCTGTGATTTCTGTTGGTGAGACACACACTATCATGATTTGTTGCTTCCATTCATAATTTCCAGAGGGCAGCAGCATCTGCCAGGAGCTTGTTATGAACACAAACCCCAGATGCACTGTATCTCTGTGGTCCATCAGGACATCAGCCAGCTCCATCCCCTCCCCATCGCCAGGTAGAATTAGTTTTTCAATCAGAAATAACTTGATAAGTGGAAAGGTATCTCAAATGAAAAAATAATCAATAAACATACTATTTTTTCATCTTTATAAGAAAGTAGATAGAGAAAGGTATACCATGCTAACACTAAACAAAAGAAAGCAGGAGTAGCTATATATATTTCAGCAGACTTCAGAGCAAGGAAAGCTATCAGAGATAATGATGGACATTACATAATGATAAAGGGAATTTTTTCTTGTTCAATTCTCCAAGAAGCCATAACGATCCTTAGTGTATGTACCTAACAACAGAGCATCAAAAAGTGAAGCAAAAACTGATAGAACTGCCAGGAGAAATAGACATATCCATTATTATAGAGATTTAAACATTCTGACAAGAAATGGACAGGTCCAGAAGGCAGAAAACCTGTAAGGACATAGTTGAACTCAACAACATCATCAATCAACCATATATAACAGACATCTATTGAATATTTCATCTGAAAACAGCAGAATACACATTTTTTTAAAGCTTATGTTGGGGAGGGGGAAATTTCCCCCCCAACCCTCTTTTTTTTTTTTTAACATCTTTATTGGAGTGTAATTGCTTTACAATGGTGTGTTAGTTTCTGCTTTATAACAAAGTGAATCAGCTATACATATACATATATCCCCATATCTCTTCCCTCTTGCGTCTCCCTCCCACCCTCCCTATCCCACCCCTCTAGGTCTCTTGAGTTCTTATGGCTGGACTAACCATAAAATTGACATAAGACAAAAAAGAAACAGGGGGAAAAGAAACCAACTCTAATTTGTGTGCACTGAGGTCTCCTAGAAATGAGACCTAAGAAGTAGTCAAAGCAGGCAGCGTTCATAATTTTTAGACAAAGAAACAATAAAATTTTGAGGAAATGTATGCGTAATTAGTGAAGAATAGAAACAGAGTTTAGGTTTGGGGTAATAACTTAAGGAAGCAACAAGATTTGTTTACACAGGCTTCTTGTCCCTGATTTCCCCATCTCTGGTGATAAGTGTGTTCTTCTCCCTCCAGATACAGGGAGTGGTAACTTTCATTTATTTCCTGCTTTCAGTGAGACAGAGAGGAGGGTCAAAGTGTCCCTCTTATATCAGCTCTTTCTTAAGTAACTTTAACACAAAATAATCAATCTACCATTGAGGTTCATTTTGGGGAGAACTGCCCTGGACCTCAATACTCACATAGAACATTTACCAAGATAGACTACAACTGGGCAATAAAACACACCTTAAAAAATTAAAAAGACTAGAAATCATACAATGTCTGCTCTCAGATCACGTGGTATTAAACAAGAAATCAGTAACAGAAAGAGAGCTGAAAAAATCCCCAAATACTTGGAGACTGAATAAAATACTTCTAAATAACACGAGTCAAGGAAGAAATCTCAAGAAAAAATTTTTTAATATTTTTAACAAAATGAAAATAAAAACACACATCAAAATTTCTGTGATACAGCCAAAGTAGGGCTTAGAAGGAAATTTACAGCATTGAGTGCATATAATAGATATAAGAAATATCTAAAATCAATAATCTATGTCTCCATTATAGAAAACTAGAAAACAAAGAGAAAATTAAATCCAAAGTAAGCAGAAGAAAATAAATAATAAAAGTCAGAGCCGAAATCAGTGAAACTGAAAACAATAAATCAATAGAGAAAATTGATAAAAGCCAAAAGCTAGTTCTTTGAAAAGATCAATTACATTGACAAGTCTCTAGTCAGGCTAAGAAAAAAAAGAGAAAGGACTCAAATTATTAATATTAGAAATGAAAATAAGTCATCACAATAGATCTAGTGGACAGTAAAGATAGTAAAGAATTATTATGAACACCTCTATGCCCATAAATTTGATAACCTAGATGAAATGAACCAATTCCTTGAAGCTCACTATCTGCAAAAACTCACACTAGAAGAAATATACAATCCGAATAGGCCTATATTTATTAAAGAAACTAAATCCATAATTAATAATCATCCAAAAAAACAGAAAGCACTAGGCCCAGATGTGTTCACTGATAAATTTTACTAAACATTTAAGAAAGAAATTATACCAGTTTCCTCAATCTCCTTCAAAGATAGAAGCAGGGACTTCCCTGGTGGTCCAGTGGGTAAGACTCCATGCTCCCATTGCAGGGGTCCTGGGCTCGATCCCTGGTTGGGGAACTAGATTCCACATGTATGCCACAACTAAGAGTTCACATGCTGCAACTAAGACCCGGCACAGCCAAAATAAATAAATAAATAAATAAATACTAAAAAAAAAAATACATATATATAGAAGCAGAAGGAATACCGAACTCATTTCCTGAGGCCAGCATTACCCTCATACCAAAACCAAACAAAGACGTCGTAAGGGAAAAAAAGCCTACAGACCAATTTCCCTCATGAACATAGATTCAAAAATCCTCAAAAATACTGGAAAATTGAATCCAACAATGTATAAAAAAAATTATAGAGGAGTGTGGCCAAGATGGCAGAGTAGGAAGACCCTGAGCTCACCTCTCACAGGCACAAAATTACAGCTATTTACAGAGTAACTATCAATGAGAATGACAAGAAGACAAGCAGAAAAGATCTTCTACAAGTAAAGATATAAAGAAGGAACCACAACGAGATGGGTAGGAAGGGCAGAGACGCGGTATAGTCAAGACCGACACCCAGCTAGGTGATCCACAAACTGGAGGATAATCACAATTTCAAAGGTTCTCCGCAAAAAGCGAGGGGTCGAGCCCCACATGGGGCTCCCCAGTCCAGGGGTCCCGCACTGGGAAGATGATCCCCCAGAATGTCTGGCACTGAAGGCCAGTGGGGCTTGTGTTTGGGAGAGTCAGAAGGAAACAGAGACTCTGCACTTAAATGGCTCACATAAAATCTCACGCCCTCAGACACAGGGAATAAGCAGTAACTTGAAAGGAGCCTGGGTCAGAGCCACTTGCTAATCTGGGAGAGCCTCCCAGAGACTCACCCTGGGGACACAGACAATGGCACCAGCCAGTCTGGGGAGCTCGTTCTACCACAAGGACACTGGTGCTGACGAGTGCCATTTTTTGAGTTCTTCCTCTAGCTTATTAGCAGCTGGGACCCAGTCCCAACCACCAGCTGGTTGGCACCAGTCCTGGGACCCCACCCCCCAGACCAAGTAGCCAGTTGTGTGGGGAAACAGCGACACCCACCAGCAGGTTGTCAGCAGCCATAGTCCCAGTGGAGCCCCCCAGTTGCCCCGGATGCTGGTCCTGCCCACCAGAGGGCCGAGGATTTATCCCCACTCACTCACCAGCAGGCCAGCACTAACCCCTAGAGCCAGACTCAACCACCAGCGGGTGGGCAACAGCCCCAAGACCCCAGCCCTGGCTCCACCCACCAGTAGTCTGACACCAGCTTCACCCCAGAACCTGGCTCCACCCACCAGCAGGCCAGAACTAGCCCTGGGACCCCTGGGGCCTCAGCCAGCAATGTCAAAATCCAGCCCCTCCCACCAGCAAGCCAACATCTGCCCTGGGAATGCCAGGTCTGGCCTTGCCCACATGTGAGCCAATACCAGCTCCAAAACCATCAGGCCCCACAGACAGCCACCCCAGGAACCAGCTCCACTCACCAGTGGGCCACCACCAGCCACAGGACCCCCAGGGACCACACCCAGTCATGATAGGAAATGTCCCTGCCCACCAGCAGCCAGTATCAGCTGTAGAACACCCCAGCTCCCAACGCCCAGACATCTGGGACCTGGCTCTGCCCAATGATGGGTCAGCACTAGCCTCAGGACCTTTGGGACCTTCAGCCAGCCACATCAGGACATGGCCCTCCCAACCACCAGGCCAGCAGTCTCTGCACTAGGCAGGGCCTGGAAGCCACCAGCCTGGGAGCCAGGCCAACCTATTAGTGCACCCACAGTAGTTGGCCCTGCCACAATAGAAAGGCCCACACAGCCCACACAAGGGACACCCCTAGAGCATATAGCTCTAGTGAACAAAAGGGAGTGTGCTCCTGGACCACACAGGACATCTCCTACATAAGGCCACTTCTCCAAGATCAGGGAATGTAACTGACCTACCTCATACATAGAAATAAGAACAGAGAATCAGGCAAAATAAGGCAACAGAGGAATATTTTCAAAACAAACAAACACAAAAAACAAACAAATAAACAAAATAAATAAATAAAACCCCAGAAAAAGAGCTAAGCAAAGATAAGCAATCTCCCCATTAAACGGTTCAAGGTAATGATCATAAAGATGCCCAACAAGCTCAGGAGAAGAAAAGATGAACACAGTGGGACATCTAAGAAAGAGTTGGAAAATATAAAGAATAACAAAACACAGCTGAAGAATACAATAACTGAAATTAAAAATACACTGCAAGGAGTCAACATTAGATAAGATGACACAGAGGAATGGATCAGCCAACAGGAAGAGTAGTGAAAATCACCCAAGCTGAACAGAAAAAAAGAATTTTTTTAATGAGGACAGTTTAAGAGACTCCTGGGACAACATCAAACATACTAACACTCACATTATTGGGATCCCAGAAGAAGAGAGAGAGAAAGGGACAGGAAATATATTTGAAGACATGATAGCTGAAAATTTCCTTAACCTGGAAAAGGAAACAGACAAGCACAGAGTCCCAAACAAGATCAACCCAAAGTAGTCCACACTGAGACACATTGTAATTAAAATGGCAAGAGTTAAAGAGAGATTGTAAAATCAGCAAGGGAAAAGCAATTAGCAATGTACAAGGGAACTCCCATAAGACTACCAGCTGACTTTTCAGAGGAAACTCTGCAGGTCAGAAAGGAGGGGCACAATTATTTAAAGTGATGAAAGGGGAAAAAACTACAAGAATACTCTACCTGGCAAGGCACTCATTCAGATTTGAAAGAGAGATAAAGAGTTTCACAGACAAGCAAGAGCTAAAAGAGTTTAGTGCCACTAAATCAGCTTTACAAAAAATATTAAAGAGACTTCTCTAAGTGAACAGAAAAGACCACAGACGGAAATATAAAAATTATAAAAGGAAAAATCTCATCGGTAAAGGCAAATATACAGTATGAGTAGTAGATCAACCACTTTAAAGCTGGTAGGATGGTTAAAACACAAAAGTAATAAAATCATCTATGTCCACAATAAGTAGTTAGGGCATATATCAATACAAAACAAAAAGATCCAGCAATTCCACTCTGGGTATTTATCCGAAGAAAATAAAAACACCAAGTAGAAAAGATATATGCACCCCTATGTTCACTGAAGCATTATTTACAAAAGCCAAGATATGGAAGCAACCCAAGTGTCCATCAACAGATGAACAGGTAAAGAAGATGTGGTATATGTACTGGAATACTATTCAGCCATGAGAAAAAAGGAAATTCTGCCATTTGAAACAACATGGATGGACCTTGAGGACATTATGCTAAGTGAGATAAGTCAGACAGAGAAAGACAAATACTCCATGATATCTCCTATATTTTAAAAAATGAAATTCTAAAAACAGAGGATAAATTGGTGGTTACCAGGAGCTGGGAGGTGTGGGAATGGAAGAGATGTTGTTTAAGGGTATATACTTACAACTAGTATGTAAATAAGTCCTGAAGATCTAATACACAGTACAGTGATTATAGACAACAAAACTATATTGTGAACATTAAAGTTGCTAAAAGAGTAGATTTTAAGTGTTCCCAACACTAGAAGAAATGGTAAGTATGTGACATGTTAGAGATATTAGCTAATGCTAATATAGCAATTATATTACAACATAAAATCAATTATCTGCACACCTTGAACTTACACAATGTTGTATGTCAAATACAACTTAAAATTTTTAATTACATAAATAAATAAACTGATTTTTTTCTGAGTTACTTGTCAGTTGAGATAAAAATAATTTCCAGAAATTGCTATTATAAAACAAGTTTGGGTCTTCCCTGGTGGCGCAGTGGTTGAGAATCCGCCTGACAATGCAGGGGACATGGGTTCGAGCCCTGGTCTGGGAAGATCCCACATGCCATGGAGCAACTAAGCCCATGCACCACAGCTACTGAGCCTGTGCTCTAGAGCCCGTGAGCCACAACTACTGAGCCCGCGTGCCACGACTACTGAAGCCCACGCGCCTAGAACCCACGCTCCACAATAAGAGAAGCCACCACAATAAGCCCGCGCACCGCAACGAGAGTAGCCCCCGCTCGCCGCAACTAGAGAAAGCCCGCATGCAGCAATGAAGACCCAATGCAGCCAAAAATTAATTAATTAATTTTTTTAAAAGAATCAAAATTAAAAAAAGAAAGAAAAAACTAAGAAAAAGGTTCTCATTAAGAAAAAAATCTTCATTAAGGAAAAAAACTAAGGAAATCTGCACAAACTATGAACTTTAATTAATGATAATATATCAATATTGGTTCAATAGTTGTAATAAATGTACCATACTAATAATGTAAGATGTTGGAAAAATTGTGTACACGGGGGAGGGGAGTGATATGGGAAGTCTATTATTTGCTCAGTTTTGCTGTAAAAATAAAACTGTTCTCTACAAATAGTCTATTTTTAATTTAAATAATCACATCTATATTAAAATTTACATCCTCTTCATCAAACAAAACTAAAACTTTCTTTCTCTTCCAAAACCTTCAACTCTAGTCTGAAGAGGTAAAACCCTGTTTAAGTGTATTTTATGCATTCTCCCAGAAATGTTTTATGCACATATGTTTTCTAAAAACACAAATGAATTAGATTTCTCTTGAACGAGTGAGTTTTACCTGATATGTAACAAAAAGGGCAAGTATGCACAGAAAGCTCAGAAAGAAGCAAAGGCTGAAGAAACCCAAAAGCAATGTAATCTTTTTCACAATTAAAACTATTTCCTTACACAGATATACTAAACATATGTATAAAAGAATTTTAGGTCCTAAATATTTGTATACTTAAAGTTTAAAATGATCATAAGGCTCAACTTCTTAGTATGACCTGCCTGTGAACCTTACTGGAAATATAGATCTGGCACACAGTAGAGACAACAACTGAATTATAGGCACATTTAATTTTTACCTTCTGTGGTCGAATTTTCTTTCATACATTCCAATACTGTGTGAGGGACTTCTTTTGTAGTCTTTTTTTCTTTAGGAATATAAGAACATTTTTGGAAAAAAACTGAAAAAGAGAATAAGACCATTCATTTTCCTGGTAGCGTTATAACGTCACTCCTTAATGTTACTTACATTCTTTATAGGAACAAAATCTACAATTGCCCAATTACTTTAATAGAATCCTGACTGTGGAAAAGATTTCCCATCACCCCACATTCAATGTAATCCTAATCCCACTGATTTTGAAACTACAGATTTCTGCAGGAATAGCTGAAAAAATCAGTAGTTGAAAGAGGACATGACGCTTCCATTATAATGGGTCTAAAGGGATTTGTCCATATTCTCCTTCAAATATCCACACTAAATGCATGCAAAGGCTAATCCTTGAAGGACAAGGAATGGAGAGAAAATGATTAAACACTTCTACCTGAGGATGTACACAGCATGAGTCTTCGGGGAGAAAATTAGCTAATTCTGACGAGTTCTGGGTTACTTGTAGAATTGGGAATCAAAACAACTCCAACAATGATCTGGAGAGGAAGACATTATCCTCTTCATCTTCTTTCCTTTACTTTATCCATCCCAACTGGCTCTTATTCCTCAGCAGGCCAACACACTCAAGTCTCTCACAGCTCAAGACTAACCTCTCCCTCTAAAAAGTAAATTTTCTCTCTTTCTCTCCTCCTTACCTCTATTTAGTTCTTTAACCACTGCATGCTGGATTCTGCTTCCACCACTCCATGAAAATCACCCTTGCAATGGGTTATCAGTAATTTCCTAGGGCCACTTCTTAATTTTCTTCCCCTTTGACTTCCTGCCATACTTGACCCTAGTTCTCTTCCCCCTTAACTGTTGGGACACTACTCTTTCCTGTGTTTGCCTCAGCTTTCTTGCTGTCGCTTCTTATACTCCTTTGTAAGATCCTCTTTCTCAATCCATCTTTATTATTTATTTATTTGTTTATTTATTTATGGCTGCTCAGCTTGAGGGATCTTAGTTCTCCCACCAGGGATTGAACCTGCACCCTCGGCAGTGAAAGCACAGAGTCCTAACCACTGGACCATCAGGAAATTCCCTATCCATCTCTTTTAAAATGTGACATTCCCTAGAGTTCCATCCTTACCCTTCTTTCCTATACTAAATCTTCTCCTTGACTGATATCATGTGTCCTCATGGTTTCAACTGGTACCTAAATGTAAATGACTTCCAAAGCTCAGACCTGTCTCCTAAAATCCAGACAAATATGTCTCCCACTAGACATGTCCATTTGAGGTTCCAAGAGTCATACAACATTTAACATGCCCAAAACTTAAGTCACCATCTTCCATCTCAAACCTTCTACTCATCATTTATTGTCTACCTCTTTGAATAACTTCATGATTTCTGAGTTCACCAAGTAGGAATATTGGAGCCACACTTTACTTCTCTTGGTCCTTTATTTCCCAGATCTAAATATTCATCAAGCCTCAACCTCCTTGATTATACCTCCTCATTATCATTCAAAGCTACCCCCTTTCTCCTTCACTACCCCTAGCCTTAGATCAGGTTCTCACTATTTCTCAATTGCATAATGAATTGGCTTTCCAACTATTCTCTTTACTTCCAGTTCTGTCCTCATATATCCATTTTACACATCTACACCAAAAGCATATTTCTATAAATCAAATTTAGTTATGATCACTTCCCTGGTTAAAATTTTTCAATGGCTCTCCCTGACTGTGACACATTCCAAAAATGGCCACAATTTTCAACTCTCCCTGTATCCACACCCCTTTGCAATATAACTTATTAACTTTTCCAGTCAACAAGTGGGGTCTATTTCTCCACCACTTGAATCTGGGCTGGCTTTAAGACTTCCTTTGGCCAACAGAATGTGCAGAAGCAACTCTGGTTACTTCCAAGCTAAGGCTTCAGGAGGCTTTGCTCACTATCGCTCTCACTCTACAAGCCTACACGTTCCCATCTGAACAAGCTCGGGCTAGCCCGATGAATTACGAAAGAAGTGGGACCAATTTGTCCATGTCGTTCCAGCTTACATCCTCTTCCTCAGAAACTGGGTGGCCTGTAACTGGTACTTGACTGCATATGCACAACTGGCTTTAGCCAGGACCAACAGAACCTCCCAGCTGAGCCCAGTCCAAATTGCCAAACCACAGAATCATGAACTAAAAATAGTTGTTGTTTTAATCCACTAAGCTTTAGATTGGTTTATTAAGCAGCAGAAGATAATGGATACAATAACCTTCAGGGGGAAAAATCCACACTCTTTAGCATTATATACAACACTCTTCATGATGTGAGCTCTGCTTGTTTCTCCCACCTGCAACTTCATTTCTCACAGTTCACTTAGCACTATATGTCACAGTCATTTATACACATTTCCCCAAATGTTTCCAAGCTCTCTCACATCTCTGTCATTCTTGGTCCACACAGGTGTAGCTGTCACCTCCTCCAGGAAGCCTGTCTCAGCTTCCTGTGCTTCTAACCTGCAGAACATTTACCATACGCTGTTATAACCACTGGTTCATTCAACCAGTTACCATCATTCTCCGAACTTCTTGAGACCAAGGGCTATGACTCTGTTGATGCTGTCTGGCACAGTGCCTGACATAGAGTAGATGGCCATCGTAGCTTATTGAATGACCAAATGAATGAATAAAATATGTACCCAAATATATACTAGTTTTATGATTTTTAAAAATTTGATAAATTCTTAAAGCCAAAGATAGGCAGAAATCCACCTATCTGCCAAATTGACTTTAAGATCTCATGCAGTCTTGAGAAGGACAGAAATAATAAAGGTGAAAATTTAATTAAAATTTTTTCCTGGGAGATTTCTTCCCATTTCCTTCTTGTCCACCTGCTCATCCCAAACTATGTGTCTGTGCACTCAAAAAGTAATAGCCTTATAAACACTACTAAGGAACTATAGATTTGACCTCACTTACACCACTGTCTAGTGTACAAATGGTGCCCTATAGATTTCACTCTACAACACAGAAACATGTATACATATATACTCTTCAATTTCTCTAAAGGGAGTGAATGCCATTATTTCTATAGAAGAGTAACTAAATTCAAATAAAGAACAAAATTCCCAGTGGAGTCCCACTAATTATGTCTTCCCCCAGAGATGACTTCTTTTCCAGATTTCTGAATAAACCCATTGTTTTGGTTTATTGGATGCCATCTCTTCACGTAAGGCAGACATTCCTAATAGATTCAGCTGGATACTTACAGATAAAAGCGATCAAAAATGAGATTGCCAATAGCAGCAGAAGTATCAGCAATGAGGCAAGAAGTAGCTTGGGAAAACTAGGGTGACTTTTGTGACGGTTGGTCTTCTCTTTCGGAGCTGAAGGAGAAATCATATTAACTTCATCAATAATAAATTCTGACCCTGATTTCCTCTTTCACCTTCTCTTCCTCATCTCCCTTTTCTTGGATGATACACTATTACTAACAACATGACATTTGAAATAATATGAAACTATGAAGGAAATAATAATGTTCATTGTAGAAACTGTAGAAAATACATAAGAGCACAAATTCCTACCACTGAGGATAACTGTTGTAAATATTTTGGCATACATCCTTCCAGCAATTTTTTAACTGTATATATCTATACATGCACATTTTGCCACATGATTGACACACCATGTATACTGGTTTCTGACCTACTATTTTCTTATATGCTGTATCATCAACATTTTTCATGCCACCATATTTTCTTCTTTAGCACACTGTATTGTGGTTGCATAGTATTTCATTATATATTTAAATAATCTTTCAGATTATTTCCAACTTTAACTATTTTAAATAATGCCAGAGAAGCAAGAACAACTACAATCCTGCAGCCTCTGGAACAAAAACCACATTCACAGAAAGATAGACAAGATGAAAAGGCAGAGGGCTATGTATCAGATGAAGGAACAAGATAAAACCCCAGAAAAACAACTAAATGAAGTGGAGATAGGCAACCTTCCAGAAAAAGAATTCAGAATAATGATAGTGAAGATGATCCAGAACCTCAGAAAAACAATGGAGGCAAAGATCAAGAATATGCAAGAAATGTTTAACAAAGACCTAGAAAAATTAAAGAACAAACAAACAGAGATGAACAATACAATAACTGAAATGAAAACTACACTAGAAAGAATCAATAGCAGAATAACTGAGGCAGAAGAACAGATAAGTGACCTGGAAGACAGAATGGTGGAATTCACTGCTGCGGAACAGAATAAAGAAAAAAGAATGAAAAGAAATGATGACAGCCTAAGAGACCTCTGGGACAACATTAAACGCAACAACATTCGCATTATAGGGGAGAAGAGAGAGAGAAAGGACCAGAGAAAATATCTGAAGCGATTATAGTCGAAAACTTCCCTAACATGGGAAAGGAAATAGCCACCCAAGTCCAGGAAGCGCAGCGAGTCCCATACAGGATAAACCCAAGGAGAAACACGCCGAGACACATAGTAATCAAATTGGCAAAATGAAAGACAAAGAAAAATTATTGAAAGCAACAAGGGAAAAACGGCAAATAACATACAAGGAAACTCCCATAAGGTTAACAGCTGATTTCTCAGGAGAAACTCTACAAGCCAGAAGGGAGTGGCATGATACACTTAAAGTGATAAAGGGAAGAACCTACAACCAAGATTACTCTACCCAGCAAGGATCTCATTCAGATTCGATGGAGAAATCAAAAGCTTTACAGACAAGCAAAAGCTAAGAGAATTCAGCACCACCAAACCAGCTCTACAACAAATGCTCAAGGAACTTCTCTAAGTGAGAAACACAAGAGAAGAAAAGGACCTACAAAAACAAACCCAAAACAATTAAGAAAATGGTCATAGGAACATACATATCGATAATCACCTTAAACGTGAATGGATTAAATGCTCCAACCAAAAGACACAAGGTTGCTGAATGGATACAAAAACAAGACCCATATATATGTTGTCTACAAGAGACCCACTTCAGACCTAGGAACACATACAGACTGAAAGTGAGGGGATGGAAAAAGATATTCCATGCAAATGGAAATCAAAAGAAAGCTGGAGTAGCAATACTCATATCAGATAAAATAGACTTTAAAATAAAGAATGTTACAAGAGACAAGGAAGGACACTACATAATGACCAAGAGATCAACCCAGGGCTTCCCTGGTGGCTCAGTGGTTGAGAGTCTGCCTGCCAATGCAGGGGACACGGGTTCGAGCCCTGGTCTGGGAAGATCCCACATGCCGTGGAGCAACTGGGCCCGTGAGCCACAACTGCTGAGCCTGCGCATCTGGAGCTTGTGCTCTGCAACAAGAGAGGCCGCGATAGTGGGAGGTCCGCGCACCGCGATGAAGAGTGGCCTCCGCTTGCCACAACTAGAGAAAGCCCTCGCACAGAAACGAAGACCCAACACAGCCAAAAATAAATAAATAAATAAAAAAAGAGATCAACCCAAGAAGAAGATATAACAATTATAAATATATACGCACCCAACATAGGAGCAACTGCTAACAGCTATAAAAGAGGAAATCGACAGTAACACAATAATAGTGGGGAAATTTAACACCTCACTTACACCAATGGACAGATCATCCAAAATGAAAATAAATAAGGAAACAGAAGCTATAAATGACACAATAGACCAGATAGATTTAATTGATATTTATAGGACATTCCATCCAAAAACAGCAGATTACACTTTCTTCTCAAGTGCGCACGGAACATTCTCCAGGATAGATCACATCTTGGGTCACAAATCAAGCCTCAGTAAATTTAAGAAAATTGAAATCATATCAAACATCTTTTCTGACCACAACGCTATGAGATTAGAAATGAATTACAGGGAAGAAAACGTAAAAAACACAAACACATGGAGGCTAAACAATACGTTACTAAATAACCAAGAGATCACTGAAGAAATCAAAGAGGAAATCAAAAAATACCTAGAGACAAATGACAATGAAAACACGACGATCCAAAACCTATGGGATGCAGCAAAAGCAGTTCTAAGAGGGAAGTTTATAGCTATACAAGCCTACCTCAAGAAACAAGAAACATCTCAAGTAAACAATCTAACCTTACACCTAAAGGAACTAGAGAAAGAAGAACAAACAAAACCCAAAGTTAGCAGAAGGAAAGAAATCATAAAGACCAGAGCCGAAATAAATGAAATAGAAACAAAGAAAACAACATCAAAGATCAATAAAACTAAAAGCTGGTTCTTTGAAAAGATAAACAAAATTCATAAACCATTAGCCAGACTCATCAAGAAAAAGAGGGAGAGGACTCAAATCAATAAAATTAGAAATGAAAAAGGAGAAGTTACAACAGACACCGCAGAAATACAAAGCATCCTAAGAGACTACTACAAGCAACTCTATGCCAATAAAATGGACAACCTGGAAGAAATGGACAAATTCTTAGAAAGGTATAACCTTCCAAGACTGAACCAGGAAGAAACAGAAAATATGAACAGACCAATCACAAGTAATGAAACTGAAACTGTGGTTAAAAGTCTTCCAACAAACAAAAGTCCAGGACCAGATGGCTTCACAGGTGAATTCTATCAAACATTTAGAGAGGAGCTAACACCCATCCTTCTCAAACTCTTCCAAAAATTTGCAGAGGAAGGAACACTACCAAACTCATTCTATGAGGCCACCATCACCCTGAAACCAAAACCAGACAAAGATACTACAAAAAAAGAAAATTACAGACCAATATCACTGATGAATATAGATGCAAAAATCCTCAACAAAATACTAGCAAAAGGAATCCAACAACACATTAAAAGGATCATACACCATGATCAAGTGAGATTTATCCCAGGGATGCAAGGATTCTTCAAACTATGCAAATCAATCAATGTGATACACCATATTAACAAATTGAAGAATAAAAACCATATGATCATCTCAATAGATGCAGAAAAAGCTTTTGACAAAATTCAACACCCATTTATGATAAAAACTCCCCAGAAAGTGGGCATAGAGGGAAACTACCTCAACATAATAAAGGCCATATATGACAAACCCACAGTAAACATCATTCTCAATGGTGAAAAACTGAAAGCATTTCCTCTAAGATCAAGAACAAGACAAGGATGCCCACTCTCTCCACTATTATTCAACATAGTTCTGGAAGTCCTAGTCACGGCAATCAGAGAAGAAAAAGAAATAAAAGGAATACAAATTGGAAAAGAAGAAGTAAAACTGTCACTGTTTGCAGATGACATGATACTATACATAGAGAATCCTAAAAATGTCACCAGAAAACTATTAGAGCTAATCAATGAATTTGGTAAAGTTGCAGGATACAAAATTAATGCACAGAAATCTCTTGCATTCCTATACACTAATGATGAAAAATCTGAAAGAGCAATTACGGAAACACTCCCATTTACCATTGCAACAAAAAGAATAAAATACCTAGGAATAAACCTACCTAGGGAGACAAAAGACCTGTATGCTGGAAACTATAAGACACTGATGAAAGAAATTAAAGATGATACCAACAGATGGAGAGATATACCATGTTCTTGGATTGGAAGAATCAATATTGTGAAAATGACTATACTACCCAAAGCAATCTACAGATTCAATGCAATCCCTATCAAATTACCAATGGCATTTTTTACGGAACTAGAACAAATCATCTTAAAATTTGTATGGAGACACAAAAGACCCCGAATAGCCAAAGCAGTCTTGAAGGAAAAAAAGGGAGCTGGAGGAATCAGACTCCCTGACTTCAGACTATACTACAAAGCTACAGTGATCAAGACAATATGGTACTGGCACAAAAACAGAAACATAGATCAATGGAACAAGATAGAAAGCCCAGAGATAAACCCATGCACCTATGGTCAACTAATCTATGACAAAGGAGGCAAAGATATACAATGGAGAAAAGACAGTCTCTTCAATAAGTGGTGCTGGGGAAACTGGACAGCTACATGTAAAAGAATGAAATTAGAACACTCCCTAACACCATACACAAAAATAAACTCAAAATGGATTCGAGACCTAAATGTAAGACCGGACACTATCAAACTCTTAGAGGAAAACATAGGAAGAACACTCTTTGACATAAATCACAGCAAGATCTTTTTTGATCCACCTCCTAGAGTAATGGAAATAAAAACAAAAATAAACAAATAGGACCTAATGAAACGTCAAAGCTTTTGCACAGCAAAGGAAACCATAAACAAGACGAAAAGACAACCCTCAGAATAGGAGAAAATATTTGCAAATGAATCAACGGACAAAGGATTAATCTCCAAAATATATAAACAGCTCATGCAGCTCAATATTAAAGAAACAAACAACCCAATCCAAAAATGGGCAGAAGACCTAAATAGACATTTCTCCAAAGAAGACATACAGATGGCCAAGAAGCACATGAAAAGCTGCTCAACATCACTAATTATTAGAGAAATGCAAATCAAAACTACAATGAGGTATCAGCTCACACCAGTTAGAATGGGCATCATCAGAAAATCTACAAACAACAAATGCTGGAGAGGGTGTGGAGAAAAAGGAACCCTCTTGCACTGTTGGTGGGAATTTAAATTGATACAGCCACTATGGAGAACAGTATGGAGGTTCCTTAAAAAACTAAAAATAGAATTACCACATGATCCAGCAATCCCACTACTGGGCATATACCCTGAGAAAACCATAATTCAAAAAGAGTCATGTACCAAAATGTTCATTGCAGCTCTATTTACAATAGCCAGGATATGGAAGCAACCTAAGTGTACATCATCGGATGAATGGATAAAGATGTGGCACATATATACAATGGAATATTACTCAGCCATAAAAAGAAACGAAATGGAGGTATTTGTAGTGAGGTGGATGGAGTTAGAGTCTGTCATACAGAGTGAAGTAAGTCAGAAAGAGAAAAACAAATACAGTATGCTAACACATATATATGGAATCTAAGGGAAAAAAAAAAAAAAGTCATGAAGAACCTAGTGGCAAGACGGGAATAAAGACACAGACCTACTAGAGAATGGACTTGAGGATATGGGGAGGGGGAAGGGTAAGCTGTGACAAAGTGAGAGAGTGGCATGGACATAAATACACTACCAAACGTAAAATAGATAGCTAGTGGTAGCAACCGCATAGCACAGGGAGATCAGCTCAGTGCTTTGTGACCACCTAGAGGGGTGGGATAGGGAGGGTGGGAGGGAGGGAGATGCAAGAGGGAAGAGATATGGGAACATATGTATATGTATAACTGATTCACTTTGTTATAAAGCAGAAACTAACACACCATTGTAAAGCAATTATACTCCAATAAAGATGTTAAAAAAAAAAAAGACTACAACCAAAAAAAAAAAAAGAAATATTTTTAGATTTTGTGGTTTGGAATTGAAATTGAGGAGAATGTAGATATTGAAAGTAAATATTAATAAAAATGTTGAACTAATAAAAATAAAAAGAACCTGCCGTATAAAAAAATAAATTAAATAAAATTTTTAAATGTAAATAATGCCATAGCAGATAAATCTTTATAATCATCCCCCGTCACATCCTTAAAATAATAGCAGACCTTTTTTAAAAAATTTATTTTTTATTGAAGTATAGTTGAATTACAATGTTGTGTTAAAAAATCAGACCTTTTTAGTCACCATTTCATGGTTAAGAATTATCTTCTCAAGTGTCCATTGGTGAATGGATAAAGAAAATGTGATAATTATATGCAATGGATATTATTCAGCCATAAAAAATAATGAAATCTTGCCTTGAGGATGGACCTTGAGGGCATTATGGTAAGAAAAATAAGTGAGAAAGAGAAAGACAAATACTATATGATCTCACTTATCTGTTGAATCCTTAAAAGATAATAATAATAACTCATAGATACAAGAGAACAGAATGGTGGTTGCCAGAGGTGAGGAGTGATGGGGTGAGTGCAATGGGTGAAGGGGGTCAAAGGTACAAACTTCCAGTTACAAAATAAATAAGTCATAGGATATAATGTACAGCATGGCAACTGTAGTTAATAACATTATAGGTTATAATATATATATAGATATATTTATATAAAATACTGCATATTTGAAAGTTGTTAAGAGTAAATCTTAAAAGTCCTCATCACAGGAAAAAAAATTGTGAAACTATGTACGGTGACAGATGTTAACTAGACATTGTGGTGATCATTTCACAATATACATAAGAATCAAATCATTATGTTGTACACCTGAAACTAATATAATTTTGTCCGTCAATCATACCTCAATTTAAAAAAAAGAATTATTTTCTCAGAGTTATAATATTTTGCCAAGTGGTGGTAAAACCTTCAATAATGTATAATATGATGTCATGTTTAGAAAAAATACATATACACATTTATGTATATTTATATCTGGAAGGATATACACTAAAATGGAAATTATAGTTATCTCTAGATGGTAAGAATAAATACAGTAATTTAAATTTGTGTATACCTCTAGTTTTTTATTTTTTCTATAATGAACATTGCAACATACAATAAAGAAATTAGATAAATTTTTAAATTTTTATTTATTTTTAAAGGTTACCATGTGTTTACTTACTTACTTACTTACTTATTTATTTTTGGCCATGCCTGGCGGTAGTGGGATCTTAGTTTCCTGACCAGTGATCGAACTTGTGCCCCCTGCAGTGGGAGCACAGAGTCTTAACCACTGGACCACCAGGAAAGTCCCTATAAATTTTTTAAGGGGAAAAGAAACAGTTTCCTGAGTATTCTCCATATTTCCACAGAAGAATTTTGGAAAACATGAGCAATCGTGACTACCCTCTCACAGCTTCTCATAGTCTCCATGCTTTTTTTTTTCTCTCTTTTGTTCTATATCTGAGATATCATACATGTTACCCAAATTACCTTTTATCTACTTCCAAACGTCGTTGAATCCATCTCACAGATGCAGTATGCATTGGATTTTCTGACTGCAGAGCAATTTCCCTCGAAACATAAGGAACTTTCTTTATAAGACTTTCTAGTCTTTCATCTGCAATGGTCTTTCATTCCACTTTAGTCTGGTACTAACCAATACACCCAAACACTCTCCACCCAAACTCTTCCCCTATCAAGATCAAGAAACAAAACCCACTAATTCATCATTAGCCCTTGCATCTGGGCTGATGGCTTCCAGACCTGTACCCATTCTCTAGACTGCACAGAAGGCACAGAAGGACAACTTCCCAGCTTCATTAGCACTCTCTTTAGCTCAGGCCTGTAGTGGATTTCTCACACCTCAGTTGTGTTATGGCACCACTGTACAATCCCTTAGTGCTTATCTTCAGGAGACTCAATCTTCTGAGAATCCTGTGTTTCCCAACTGTGGCCAGAGAACCATTAACCAACATTACCTAGGCTTCGTTTATAGTATTCTCTCTTCATCCTTCATTCCATCATTAACTCTAACCACCAGAAAACGTGTCTTACCTGCAGGAGGCTCTGATTTGGTGCCTAAGGACTGGGGTTGATTTTTAAACCTCACTTCAGCATAAGTGACCTCTGAAGTCATATTGAGATCTTCTGTTCTCTTCAAAGAATCCTGTTCATCTCTTCCTTAAAACAGCTTGAAATGAAACCCAAGCATGGTGGTAACTTGTCATACATCCTATCACGCAACCTGATGAGAACAGAGGCTCCAGAAAGACAAATAACCTTGAGAGGAGTCTCATGAAAACTAAAAACCTCAGGGGCCCAATCCCCAGGACCAGCACAGTGCCTATCACAGCCTTTAAACATTATGCCAGCAAATAGCAATAAAAGCAGGAAGTTCAAAATGTAGGGAAACAGGAAGGAAAAGAAAAGAGGAACAAACCAATTAGAGAAATTCTCCCTGAGAACTGTGAACTTACCAGAAGGGAAGAAATTAAAGTACTTATGAGCATTTACATGCAAACATAATCATTTGTAGACCAACCAACCTCAGTATATACTCATTCACATTTGCATTCTCCTCATCATTTGTGGCTGATCAGGCAACTTTGGGGACCACATTCCAACTGACAAAATAACTCATGTGTCAGACTCCCCACCTTCAAGAGTCAGCGTCCCCTAATGCAGTGAGGAGACAAAGTTTAGATTATGTGCCTTCAGAAGCTGCTCCTCCTTGTTCTCTGCTTTTCCCTGTTCTTGACTAAGTCCATTGTGCCCCCCATTCATCCTGCTCTAGCCCCTCCAGCCGCTCCTGAGAGAAGCTCTCTCTACTGGAAGAGGAGGCTGCCCTTCTCTAGCCCTTTCATCTCCACAACACCACAACAAAAGGCTGTACAGGTATATATGACCCTTTAACAAATTAGGATAACTTAATGGAATCACAGTTTAGAAGGAGAGAAATTGAGCGCTACATATGAGTTTATCCAAAGGCCAAGAGGAAAGCACCCCCAAAATCAAATACTTCATGTGGAATCTTTCTACAGACATGCTCCCAGCTCACACCCCAGATTCAGCTCTCCCCAGATGATCCTCCTTCTATTTTTTTTTTTTTTTTTTTTTTCATTTTTGGCCACACTGCAGGCTTGTGGGATCTTAGTTCCCTGACGAGGGATTGAACCCGGACTCCGACCGTTGAAGCATGGGGTCCTAACCACTGGACCACCAGGGAATTCCCCCATCCTCCTTTTAATCTCCTCGCTCTCCTGCATAACACACACACACACGCACGGGTGCACACATTTACCTCTATATTTATTTCTATGTCTAAATATATTGCAAACCATGAGTTCACACTAACACCTCTAATCTCAATCCTACACCAATGAGTTCATTCCAGTTTTTTCCCCTTCCACATCTCTAACTCCCTTCTGTGACAGTAAGAAGCCTGCTTCCATTCTCTTTAATTTATTTACTTATTTCATCAAGCCCCTGGATTTAACTGATCTTCTACCTTTGCTGCTCCTCCCTCCTTAACTAAGATGCCCCTCTCTCCCCTACTGGGCTTGCTTCTCAATCCAGGCCCCACGGCTGTTGACGTCCTCTCCATTCTGCGCAGGTGTTCCTGCACTGAGGCAGCCGATCCCCAAGGATATTCTCCTCACCCTGCCCAGGTCTGCCGCCCTAGGCCAGGCCACCTTCCATAGCAAAGCCCTCCTCACTCTGCCTGAACTCTGATTCCTGAAGCCGGTCCCCTGACCCCCATGTGGGATCCATCCTTACCCCACTCAGGCTCTAACACCCTATACAAGGCCACCATCTTGTGTGGAAGCCCTCCTCATCCCTCCTGGGCTCCCCCACCATGTGGACAGCCTCTGAAACCCACACGTGGTCTCCCCTCTGCATGGATGCTTTCCTCCCCCTGCTGGGGCCCTGACACCTCCCAGCAAGGATGCCCTCAGTCACTGCACGAGCTCCCTGCACTCAACCACCCCACCACATAGATGCTCTCTTCACCTCTCAGGCACTGACACCCCACGCCAGGCCACTGCCACGTGTGGACACTCTACTCAGCGAGCACAGGCTCTGAGGCCAGAATGCTTTCCCACCCCCGCAGAGATGTTCGTCTCGGGCTCCAACACCACTGCCAAGCCAGCCCCCTGACTAGTCACCCTGCTCGCCCTGCCTAAGTTCTGACTGCCTGCACCAGACCGCTGCTCCTCTCCCACCCCACCCTGCAACAGACACCTACCTTGCTCTGCCCCGCCTAATGCTTTATTTAAGACTGAATTGTTTAGTAAGGAAAGGGAAAGGGGTATGAAAAACAGTAAGAGAAGAAAAAGAGCTAATTTTTACAAATTTTTCCAGCAAATAACTACTGGACCTAACAAGTGCTACTGGACCTTAACAATGTAAGCTTGTAAGGAGAAAGCGAAATACATTCCTAAAGGTACCTCTCTTTCCCTGGGGTAAGTCACATTATACCTGGATTACACTGTACCACAAACATCCCCCAAATCTGTGTGGCTTACAACATTTATTTCTCACTCACATGACATGAGGGCTTAGGGTCTGCATGAGATACACTGTATAGACTGTAACTCTTCTTGGCTGTTCTCTAAGTATTTTCTCATTGTGGAACCTAGGATCACAGAGCAGCTTCTTGTAAGCTGAAACATGTAGTAACATTCAAATCCTCTGTTCAGAGAAGGTGTACATTATATCCTCTCCGATTCCACCCGGACTTGCTGTGAAAGGGGCAGTGAAGTTCACTCTACCAGCAGGGAGACATGTCAAGGGCAGCAAAATAGCTTAGACTTGGTGGCTTATACAACAATTTATTTCTCACAGTTCTGGAGGCTGGGAAGTTCAAGATCAAGGTGGCAGCAGATTCGATGTCTGGTGAGATTCCTGTTTTC
This sequence comes from Eubalaena glacialis, assembly GCF_028564815.1. Classification (NCBI taxonomy): domain Eukaryota; kingdom Metazoa; phylum Chordata; class Mammalia; order Artiodactyla; family Balaenidae; genus Eubalaena; species Eubalaena glacialis. The sequence goes on along the minus strand of NC_083726.1, from coordinate 109,993,266 downwards.
TAGTTCACAGATGGCAGTCTTCTCACTGCATCCTCACATGGCAGAAGGGGTGAAGGAGCTTTCTGGGGTCTCTTTTCTAAGAAGACTAACCACATTCATGACCTAATCAATTCCCAAAGGCCCCACCTCCTAATACCATCACATTGGGGGTTAGGATTTCAACATATGAATTTTGAGGGGGTGCAAATATTCAGTCCATAGCACTCTTCAAGTCATTTAGCCAAGGAATCTCTAGGGCAGTGATCTCCAAACTGGGGCACAAGTACCCCAGGTGGTATAAAAGAGGGTTCTCCAGGGCACAGAAATAAAATACTAGAACTTCTGTTTGTATGTATTTCAAATGCTTTGAAAACAAACTTTACTAATATGACAAGGATTCAGTGTTGGTTGCATGTCATGAGTGGTATGGGATCTATCCTGAGGAAAGAGTGGAGGTTCCTCAACTCTGAGAAGCTGATGGTTCATTCTTTCTCTGCGTGTTGCATCATATTGTCATTTAAATATCTGTGTAATCAAGAATTTGACTGGGATTTGTACCCAGTTCCTGGGACGTAGCCTCTAAATCCTTGGAATTTCCTGAGTTATAGGAGTGTCTGTTATTTGCGGTGCACCCGGATACTTTCTGCTAATGAAGTGCTCATAGTGGGCCTATGAATTACTGTGCTAACAAGACAATTCAAGATGGGGACTGGCCACACCAGAGACACCAACCATGGGATTAAAGGTTTGGAGCTTTGAGTCATGAGATATCAGCCTAGACAGAGGAGGGATGCTGGAGATTGAGTTTGACCATATGGCAAATGACTCAATCAAGCCTGCTTATGTAATGAACCCCAATAAAAATTCTGGGCACCAAAGCTCAGGTGAGCTCCCTGGTTGGCAATACTCTGTGTATTGTTATACATTGATGTGCCAGGAAAGTGACTTTTGGGACCCTCCCAGACCTTATCCTATGCGTCTCTCTCATTGGCTGTCTCTGATTTGTATCCCTTTGCTATAACAAAACTGCAATCAAAAGTATGGCTGGCATTTTTCTAAGTTTAGTGAGTTGTTCTAGTGAATTATCAAACCTGACAGAGTCATTGGAACCCCCAATTTGTCATCAGTTGATCAGAAGTGAGAGTAAACTTGAAGACCCTCAAACTTGTGACTGGTGTCTGAAATGAGGGCAGTCTTGTAGAGGACCATGGCTTTAACCTGCAAAATTTGGCCTAACTCCAGGCAATTGGTGTCATAAATCATTATAATATCTCAATATGGTTAATTTCATAAAAACAAGATGTTTGTTAGAATATTTATGATATTTTTGAACAAGATGGGATGTGACCTTCTTGTTCACTTTGGCAAATTACTTAAAGAATTGGGAAACTTATTAAATGTTGCTATGCTTAAAAAAAAAAAAAAGGACAGGTGTTCCAATTTTGCTCACCTTTTCAGTGTTGTGAAATAGCTTCCAGTGGTATGCCAATTAGCAGATATTAAAGCACATGAGCGCAGGACGTCCCTGGTGGCGCAGTAGTTAAGAATCCTTCTGCCAATGCTGCGGACACGGGTTAGATCCCTGGTCCGGGAAAATCCCACATGCCGCGAACTACTGAGCCCACGTGCCGCAACTACTGAAGCCCGTGCGCCTAGAGACCGTGCTCCACAACAAGAGAAGCCACCACATTGAGAAGCCCGCGCACCGCAACGAAGAGTAGCCCCTGCTCACCGCAACTAGAGAAAGCCTGCGCGCAGCGACGAAGACCCAACGCAGCCAAAAATAAATAAATAAATTAATTAATTAAATAAAGCACATGAGCACACACATACATACACACACAATTAACCTATTAGTTCAAGATAGACAATAAGTGAGAAGACAAACAAACTTATGGAAAGAACATTTGGAAAACTGATGCTTAGAAAAGAAATAGTTCCACCATGTTGTGATTTTTTTTCTTTTGCCAGAAATTATGTAAAGATGTGGCTTATATATCTTCCTTTTAGAAATCTTCAAAATGAAGGGTTTCAGTGAGTTTTGGACTCACTTATTAATGAGTTTAAAATGTAACACCCTCTCACTAATTTGTAAGATCAACTGGATTAATACCATGAAAGAAGATATTTACTAGCTGGTCTCAATAAAAAGATTTATGGAGAGAATTAAAAAATGAGAATCATATCTTGTTAAGTACAGCTAATGATATACTTCCCATTTTGAGCCATATAACATTGTGAGGTTTGTTTTATAACTGACAGCTATTAAAAGCAAGGATTGAAATAAACCAAACTCATAACTAGACAGATATTTTGTTCTATTAATAAGTAACATTAGGCACTTCCTTGGTGGTCCAGTGGTTAAGACTCCACGCTCCCAACGCAGGGGGCACAGGTTCCATCCCTGGTTGGGGAATTAAGATCCTGCACGCTGCACGGCGCGGCCACACACACACAAAGTAACATTAATTTTTTTTAAGTATTATTTACTTTGCCTTTACCACATCATTTTTATTTCCATTTGTTTTTATTATAATATATATAATAGAAATACTTGTGAGAATATACATAATAGAATTAATATACATAATAGAATCAACTACCTTTTGCTAACCAACCGTCTTAAATCTTGGTACCTCCATCTGTAGAATTTACTTAGCTCAAATTCTGTGATTATGGCAATTTGGGCTGTGCTCAGCTGGATAGTTCTGGTTTGAGTCAAGTGTGGCTGATTTCAGCTCAGCCTGTTCATGAAACCAGACTGATAGAGACTTACCTAAGATGACCCCAAATGGGACAGCCTGTGTCTGCCTCATGTGGTCTCTCATTTTCCAGAAGACTAAAGCAGCAGGATTCCAAGAGCAGCAAGAGGGCAAGTCCAATGCACACATATGTTTCAAATCTCTTCTTGCATCACACTACGTAGTCTTTCATTGGCCAAAGCATTCCACATGGTCAAGCCCAGAGTCAGTGCAGAAGCTACAAGGCAAATTTTACAAGAAGGTGTGGATAAATTAGGGTTATTACTACAATCAATCACTCTTTGAGAGTTGAGTAAATCTGGAATGCAAGGTGTAGTACCCATTCTCAGTGGGATTTCTGCTGGCTTTGATGCTTGTAGAAGTGCCCTGTGCTTAGATGGGAATAGTGGTAGATCCCGAGACCTAGACCATCCCCTGTTCCAGGAGAGCAAAAAAAGAGACTTAGAAATACTCCTTGATACATGGTACTAAGGACACTGAGATGGTCCAAAAGAGATGTCAGTGGCCTAGCCTATGAGAGACACCTCAGTTAAACATGAAGAAACATACCCCAAAAGAGTGAGATAGAATCACTGAATGGGGACAAGGGGGCCCTGTCTGCAGGGCCATCATAACTTGGAGCAGGGTCAGGGGCAGTACACGCAGAGAGCACATAATACCTACACCAAGCTCCCCTAAGAAGCGGAGCCATGAAGTATGGCAGACAAACAAATGACACAGCATCAACAGCTCCATATATGCTGAGCAACTGGTAGGTCCTCTGATCAACATTCTAATTGCTAGATTGGATAATCAATTATTGGAAAGGACTGGTGTTTATTGAAAAGAACTAAGAAAACATGGACTGCCGTGTTTTTCTTCTTCTGACCCTACCTTTAAAAAGAGGGATAAAAAAATAAAAAAAAAAGAGGGATAAGTTGCCATCAATATTGGAAAAATAAAACTCTTCCATGTTTTTCCATTGCTGGTTTATGATCAAACCCACACAAAGAATAATAATCAAGACTCCTATAATTTTCCATTATAAACCTTCCAGGGTTATTTGATATTTTTGGCCACACCGCGTGGCATGCGGGGATCTTAGTTCCCCCACCAAGGATCGAACTCATCCCCCCTGCAGTGGAAGCGAGGAGTCTTAGCCACTGGACCGCCAAGGAAGTCCCAGGATTATTTGATTTTTAAATTACTTTGATAAGCTTTAGAAAGTAATGGTTAAAAATATAATGAAGAGCTTTACAGACTCTCTATAGGCAAAAAAAAAAAAAAAAAAAGTGGCGGTTAAAGGCAGGGAGGTGGGGACCAGATGCCAACATCACTCCAATAAACAAATCAGATAACTACAAAGCACAACTCTAGGCCAATAACACATATGAACATAGTTTTTTAAAAATTCTTAATAATATCAAATAAAATACAATAGCATATAAAGAGAAACGTGTATCACAGTAAGGCAAGTGTAGCAAGCACTGTCGTTCAGATGGGCTGTCCAGCATCTAACTTCCTATGTTTGGAGAACATGCCCACTTCATGAAACAAAGCTCTTCACATACCACAGAAGCTGAAAATACAGACATTGCTTTCAGAATCAGTACCACAAATACTTGAAGGCAATAGACTCCCAGTAAAATGGGGGAAATTGGAGATTTATTACCTAATCTGGTTGAAGTTGAGAGAAGAGAAAACCTAACTAGTAATGACAAATGGGACCTGGCAGTCCTTGTCATATAATGGCAAAATAACTTAGCAAATTGTGATGGACTGAATGTTTGTGTCCTCTCAAAATTCTTATGCTGAAATTCTAACCTCCCAGGTGATAGTATTAGGAGGTGGGACCTTCGAGAGGTGATTAGGTCATAACGGCAGAGCCCTCGTGAATGGACTTCCTGTCCTTATAAAAGAAGCCTAAGAAAGCTCCTTTACCCTTTCCACCAGGTGAGGTTATAGCGAAAAGACAGTCGTCCATGAGGAAATGGGTCCTCACCAGACACAGAACTTGCCAATGCCAGGAACTTGGACTTCCCAGCCTCCAGAATTATAAGAAATAAATGTTTGTTGTTATAAGCCACCTAATTCCTGGTATTTGTTTTCATAGCAGCCTGAATAGACTAAACCACAAATTAAAACATGTTGTCACCTAGCACAGGGAACTATATTCAATATCCTGTGATAAACCATTATGGAAAAGAATATGAAAAAGAATATAAATATATATGTATAACTGAATCACTTTGCTGTACAGCAGAAATTAACACAACACTGTAAATCAACTATACTTTTATAAAATAAATTTTTTTTTAAGTGTTGTCAGGGAAGTCTACTCAATATTCTGTGATAACCTGTATGAGAAAAGAATCTAAAAAGAATGAATATATTTATACGAATAACTGAATCACTTTACTGTACACCTGAAACTAACACAACATTGTAAATCAACCATACGCCAATAAAATTTTTTTTTAAGTTAAAAAAAAAAAAAAAAAAGAGTACCCAAGGAAGACAAGACTTTAGGAGACCAAATGACCACAAGGGAAAGAGAATGTAAGAACTATAGAGCACAGTTGCTTCTTATGGCCCTGGACAACCTAAAGGAAGAGAGTAACAAGTTCAAAGCCCTAAATTCTTGGCTTACTGTAAAACCTGAAAACCAGAATTTCTAAGACTATGTTAAAAGAATCCTTTATTGTTTATAGCTGCAGGCTGAAGAAGCCAAAAACCAAAGGCTAAGTTTGATTCTACAGGCAAACCCTAAAAGGATAATTCAGAGGAGGCCTCTAGTATTCATTAGAGCAAGTCATGCCCTTTCAGCAAGTAACCATTCTATTCTTGAGAAATGCTCTTAGCTTATTACTGGGTCCTCACAGATTCAGAACACACAAACACGGGACAAGAGGTGAAAGTGTAACCAGAGTTAACCTTCATGAACTGAGAGTCATCAAGTCTGCGTGGAGATCATCAGGTCCAGTAATGGCTAAAGGTGTGGATTTAAAAGCACACGAAGGGGATGAAACAAGAATTTAGAACTAAGACCTCTGCCTAATTCAGAACCAATGCAAAACTTTAAATTAAATGAAAGGGAAACTAGAAAGAGACCGCCCATCGGTAATACCTCTCCCTGGGCTTTAGATTTAAAAACAAAAACCAGTACGAAAGTACAAGGTGAATCTGGAATATCTTGTTCTATCATATATCAAGGAATTGGATCAATTATTTTTCAACATCACCAAAATGGAAACATAGGAGACCCCAGCCTCTGTCCCCCCCCAAAAAAGATCAACAATTAGACAGCTATCCATTAACAAAAACAGCTCTGGGGGAGCTCTGGAGTCTGCTTTAGAAATTTCAGCAACACAGTGGAACAGAAAACCTGAGAATAATCAGGTTATGGAGATGGAAGACAGTTTCATTCTGCCTACATCAGCCCACCCCCCAAACCAACATCGTTTAGTACCAGGAAGGAACTTCCCAGATAGAAAGAGTTCCCCTTATCAAAAAAGGAAGAGTGGCGTGAGAGATCCACTTCCCTAGCCTTTCAGGACAATTCAAGAAGGTCCCACTTCAGTTTCACCCTACCCAGACCAGCAAAGCTGAGATGCATAGAGACCGTTAGAAACAAGGAAGAAAAGTAGGATCTACCAATAGCAGCCACACAACTGGAGAGCTCACAGTTCAGTGACTTGCTCTACAGACAAACCCAGCAGATTTCACCACTGCAGAAACTAACAGAGCTGCAGTGAACCCCCTGCAGATTTCATTAGCTTTTATATCCACATTTCATACTCACATTTGCAAAATCACATTTGCCAGCCGTTTGAGTCTCTCCCCACTCCCTCCAACGCCCTCACCCCACCCTCACTGGAGCCCTTGAACCACACTGGCAGCCAGCCCAGGCCTCTGAAGCTGCAAAATTCAAGATGCCAGCACAGACCTCAGCAGCTGACCCCAGACACCTTGTGCATACTCGAACCCAGCCTCCCTCTCCAGCTGTGTGCTTGCACACTGCCAGCCTGACGCCCGTCACCAGCTTCCACAGCAGTGCACACACCCCAAGGGAAAGACTATGCAACCAGAGGAGAGCATGCTGACAGCCGGGGCCCCCAGAGCTGCCAGTGAGCCCAGAGCTGGCTTTGACCCTTGCTGCCTGCCCTGGCCCCCACCACTACGTGTGTGTCTGCAACTGACCCCAGCCACTTCACAGGCACCTGCAGCTGGTCCCCACAGCCAAGTGTGTGCACACCACCAGCTCCACCCTCCACCACAGCCTTTCCTGGTCCCCAGCCACTGGACCTGGGGGTACCACTGAGGACCCCAAAATTCTTTACAGCCTTTATGAACCCCCTGCAGTGCTCACTAAGGACCACACAGTTGTTGATGCTGTGGACTACAACAGCCTGAACAGAAAACACATCATGCTCCCACCCTGACCCTGACCCAGCGCAACTACACACCCCAGCACTTGGCACCTTGCATCACTAGACCTGGGGTTACAGCATGCTTCAGCATGCCCCCACCCACAGGTGAAATTCTTCCCTTACCAAAGTTGGTCCATAAGTCTGGAAGAAGTGACTGCTTCCTCAGATACTCAGACAACTATGCTAGGCTACAAGGATAACGAAGAACCAGGGAAACATGTAAAGGAACACAGTAAACCTCCGGTAACTTGCCCCAGAGAAATGGAGTTCCAGGAATTACCTGACAGAGAATTCAAAATAATTGTTCTAGAGAGGCTCAGGGACTTCCCTGGTGGTCCAGTGGTTAAAACTCCTTGCTTCCACTTCAGGGGGCATGGGTTCGATCCCTGGCCAGGGAACTAAGATTCCACATGCCATATGGTGCAAGCAATAAAATAAAATAAAACAAAATAAAACAAAATGGCTCAGAAAGCTATAAGAGAACACAGATAAACAGTTTGATGATATCAGAAAAACAACAAGAAAAACATGAGAAGTTCAACAAAGAGCTAGAACATAAAAAAGAACCAAACAGAAATTTTGGAGATGAAGAATATAATGACTGAACTGAAGAATTCAATGGAGAGCTTCAACTTCAGACTTGACCAAGCAGAATAAAGAATCAGTGATGTAGACAACAGATCAATTGAAAGTATCCAATCAGAGGAGCAAAAAGAAAAAAAAAAAGAATGAAAAGGAAGAAAAGAAGCCTGCAGTACTTATGGGAAACCATTAAGACAAACATTCTACCTATTATTAGAGTACCAGAAGGAGAAGAAAGAGAGAAAGGGACAGGAAGCTATTTAAAGAAATAATGGCTAAAGATATCCCAAACCTGGGAAGAGATTAGACATCCAAATTCATGAGGCAAAAGGTCACCCCAAAAGCTCAATCTAAAACAATCTTCTCCAAGACACATTATAGTAAAACTGTCAAAAATCAAAGACAGAGAGAGAATTTCAAAAGCAACAAGAGAAAAAATATTTCTTTCATACAAACAAACCCCCATAAGGCTATAAGCAAATTTGTCAGCAGAGATCTTGCAGGCCAGGAGATAATAGAATGATATATTCAAAGTGCTGAAAGAAAAAAATAGCCAATCAAGAATGCTTTACCTATCAAAGTTGTCATTCAGAAATGAGACAAAGACTTTCCCTAACAAACAAAAGTTGAGGGAGTTCATCGCCACTAGAACTCCCTTATAATTAATGCTGAAAGGAGTTCTTCAAGCACAAATGAAGGGATGCTAATTAGTAACACAAAAACATTCAGAAAACTGGGGGCAAGATGGCGGAAGAGTAAGACGCGGAGATCACCTTCCTTCCCACAGATACAGTAGAAATACATCTACACGTGGAACTGCTCCTACAGAACACCCACTGAACGCTGGCAGAAGACGTCAGACCTCCCAAAAGGCAAGAAAATCCCCACGTACTTGGGTAGGGCAAAAGAAAAAAGAAACAACAGAGACAAAAGAATAGGGACGGGACCTGCACCAGTGGGAGGGAGCTGTGAAGGAGGAAAGGTTTCCACACACTAGGAAGCCCCTTCGCGGGTGGAGACTGCGGGTGGCGGAGGGGGGCAGCTTCGGAGCCACGGAGGAGAGCGCAGCCACAGGGGTGCGGAGGGCAAAGCGGAGAGATTCCCGCACAGAGGATCAGTGCCGAGCAGCACTCACCAGCCCGAGAGGCTTGTCTGCTCAGCCGCCGAGGCGGGCGGGGGCTGGGAGCTGAGGCTCAGGCTTCGGTGCTAGCCGGGAGGGAGTCCGGGAAAAAGACTGCAGCTGCCGAAGAGGCAAGAGACTTTTTCTTGCCTCTTTGTTTCGCGGCGCGCAAGGAGAGGGGATTCAGAGCACCGCCTAAACGAGCTCCAGAGACGGGCGCGAGCCGCGGCTATCGGCGCGGATCCCACAGCAACAGGGGCGCAGAGGGAAAAACGGAGAGATTCCCGCACAGAGGCTCGGCGCCGAGCAGCACTCACCGGCCCGAGAGGCTTGTCTGCTCACCCGCCGGGGCGGGCGGGGGCTGGGAGCTGAGGCGCGGGCTTCGGTCGGATCGCAGGGAGAGGACTGGGGTTGGCGGCGTGAACACAGCCTGAAGGGGCTAGCGCACCACAGCTAGCCGGGAGGGAGCCCGAGAAAAAGTCTGCAGCTGCCGAAGAGGCAAGAGACTTTTTCCTGCCTCTTTGTTTCGCGGCGCGCAAGGAGAGGGGATCAGAGCGCCGCTGAAACGAACTCCAGAGACGGGAACAAGCCGCAGCTATCAGCGCGGACCCCAGAGACGGGCATGAGACGCTAAGGCTGCTGCTGCCGCCACCAAAAAGCCTGTGTGCGAGCACAGGTCACTCTCCACACCGCCCCTCCCGGGAGCCTGTGCAGCCCGCCACGGCCAGGCTCCTGTGATACGGGGACAACTTCCCCGGGAGAGCGCACGGCACGCCTCAGGCTGCTGCAACGTCACGACGCCCCTGACGCCGCAGGCTCGTCCCGCCTCCTCCGTACCGCTCCCTCCCCCCGGCCTGACTGAGCCAGAGGCCCCGAATCAGCTGCTCCTTTAACCCCGTTCTGTCTGGGCGGGGAACAGACGCCCTCAGGCGACCTACATGCAGAGGCGGGTCCAAATCCAAAGCTGAACCCCGGGAGCTGTACGAACAAAGAAGAGAAAGGGAAATCTCTCCCAGCAGCCTCAGAAGCAGCGGATTAAAGCTCCACAAACAACTTGATGTGCCTGCATCTGTTGAATACCTGAATAGACAACGAATCATCCCAAATTTAGGAGGTGGACTTTGGGAGCAGGATATATTAATTTTTCCCCTTTTCCTTTTTTTGTGAGTGTATATGTGTATGCTTCTGGGTGAGATTTTGTCTGTATAGCTTTGCTCTCACCGTTAGTCCTAGGGTTAGGTCCGTCCGTTTTTGTTTTTTTTTTTTCTTTACTTAAAAAAAATTTTTTTCCCTAATAAATGTTTTCTTAATAATTTTTTCCTTATTTTCTATTTTTAAAAAAATTTTTAAAATATTTTTTAATAAGTTTTTTCATATTTTATTTTAAAAAATTAAAAAAAATTTTTCTTAAATTTTTTTCTTATTTTTTATTATAAAAAATTAATAAATCTATTTTTAAAAATTAAAATTTTTTTCTTAATAAATTAATTCTTAATAATTTTTTCTTATTTTTTATTATAATAGCTTTATTTTATTTTATTTTATCCTCTTTCTTTCTTTCCTTCTATTTTTTCTCCCTTTTATTCTGAGCCGTGTGAATGAAAGGCTCTTGGTGCTCCAGCCAGGCATCAGGGCTGTGCCTCTGAGGTGGGAGAGGCAACTTCAGGACACTGGTCCACAAGAGACCTCCCAGCTCCACGTAATACCAAACGGCGAAAATCTCTCAGAGATCTCCATCTCAACATCAAGACCCAGCTTCACTCAACGACCAACAAGCTACAGTGCTGGACACCCTATGCCAAACAACTAGCAAGACAGGAACACAGCCCCATCCATTAGCAGAGAGGCTGCCTAAAATCATAATAAGGCCACAGACACCCCAATACACACCACCAGACGTGGACGTGCCCACCAGAAAGACAAGATCCACCCTCATCCACCAGAACACAGGCACTAGTCCCCTCCACCAGGAAGCCTACACAACCCACTGAACCAACCTTAGCCACTGGGGACAGATACCAAAAACAATGGGAACTACGAACCTGCAGCCTGTGAAAAGGAGACCCCAAACACAGTAAGATAAGCAAAATGAGAAGACAAAAAAACATACAGCAGGTGAAGGAGCAGGGTCAAAACACACCAGACCTAACAAATGAATAGGAAATAGGCAGTCTACCTGAAAAAGAATTCAGAATAATGATAGTAAAGATGATCCAAAATCTTGGAAATAGAATAGACAAAATGCAAGAAACATTTAACAAGGACGTAGAAGAACTAAAGAGGAACCAAGCAACGATGAAAAACACAATAAATGAAATTAAAAATACTCTAGATGGGATCAATAGCAGAATAACTGAGGCAGAAGAACGGATAAGTGACCTGGAAGATAAAATGGTGGAAATAACTACTGCAGAGCAGAATAAAGAAAAAAGAATGAAAAGAACTGAGGACAGTCTCAGAGACCTCTGGGACAACATTAAACGCACCAACATTCGAATTATAGGGGTCCCAGAAAAAGAAAGGGACTGAGAAAATATTTGAAGAGATTATAGTTGAAAACTTCCCTAATATGGGAAAGGAAATAGTTAATCAAGTCCTGGAAGCACAGAGAGTCCCATACAGGATAAATCCAAGGAGAAACACGCAAAAACACATATTAATCAAACTGTCAAAAATTAAATATAAAGAAAACATATTAAAAGCAGCAAGGGAAAAACAACAAATAACACACAAGGGAATCCCCATAAGGTTAACAGCTGATCTTTCAGCAGAAACTCTGCAAGCCAGAAGGGAGTGGCAGGATATACTTAAAGTGATGAAGGAGAAAAACCTACAACCAAGATTACTCTACCCAGCAAGGATCTCATTCAGATTTGATGGAGAAATTAAAACCTTTACAGACAAGCAAAAGCAGAGAGTTCAGCACCACCAAACCAGCTTTACAACAAATGCTAAAGGAACTTCTCTAGGCAAGAAACACAAGAGAAGGAAAACACCTACAATAACAAACCCAAAACATTTAAGAAAATGGGAATAGGAACATACATATCGATAATTACCTTAAATGTAAATGGATTAAATGCTCCCACCAAAAGACACAGACTGGCTGAATGGATACAAAAACAAGACCCATATATATGCTGTCTACAAGAGACCCACTTCAGACCTAGAGACACATACAGACTGAAAGTGAGGGGATGGAAAAAGATATTCCATGCAAATGGAAATCAAAAGAAAGCTGGAGTAGCAGTTCTCATATCAGACAAAATAGACTTTAAAATAAAGACTATTACAAGAGACAAAGAAGGACACTATATAATGATCAAGAGATCGATCCAAGGGGAAGGTATAACAATTGTAAATATTTATGCACCCAACATAGGAGCACCTCAATACATAAGGCAAATACTAACAGCCATAAAAGGGGAAATCGACAGCAACACAATCATAGTAGGGGACTTTAACACCCCACTTTCACCAATGGACAGATCATCCAAAATGAAAATAAATAAGGAAACACAAGCTCTAAATGATACATTAAACAAGATGGACTTAATTGGTATTTATAGGACATTCCACCCAAAAACAACAGAATACACATTTTTCTCAAGTGCTCATGGAACATTCTCCAGGATAGATCATATCTTGGGCCACAAATCAAGCCTTGGTAAATTTAAGAAAATTGAAATCGTATCAAGTATCTTTTCCGACCACAACGCTATAAGACTAGATATCAATTACAGGAAAAGATCTGTAAAAAATACAAACACATGGAGGCTACACAATACACTACTTAATAACGAAGTGATCACTGAAGAAATCAAAGGGGAAATCAAAAAATACCTAGAAACAAATGACAATGGAGACACGACGACCCAAAACCTATGGGACACAGCAAAAGCAGTGCTAAGAGGGAAGTTTATAGCAATACAAGCCTACCTCAAGAAACAGGAAACATCTCGAATAAACAACCTAACCTTGCACCTGAAGCAATTAGAGAAAGAAGAACAAAAAAACCCCAAAGCTAGCAGAAGGAAAGAAATCATAAAGATCAGATCAGAAATAAATGAAAAAGAAATGAAGGAAACACTAGCAAAAATCAATGAAACTAAAAGCTGGTTCTTTGAGAAGATAAACAAAATTGATAAACCATTAGCCAGACTCATCAAGAGAAAAAGGGAGAAGACTCAAATCAATAGAATTAGAAATGAAAAAGGAGAAGTAACCACTGACACTGCAGAAATACAAAGGATCATGAGAGATTACTACAAGCAACTTTATGCCAATAAAATGGACAACCTGGAAGAAATGGACAGATTCTTAGAAATGCACAACCTGCCAAGACTGAACCAGGAAGAAATAGAAAATATGAACAGACCAATCACAAGCACTGAAATTGAAACTGTGATTAAAAATCTTCCAACAAACAAAAGCCCAGGACCAGATGGCTTCACAGGCGAATTCTATCAAACATTTAGAGAAGAGCTAACACCTATCCTTCTCAAACTCTTCCAAAATATTGCAGAGGGAGGAACACTCCCCAACTCATTCTACAAGGCCACCATCACCCTGATACCAAAACCAGACAAAGATGTCACAAAGAAAGAAAACTACAGGCCAATATCACTGATGAACATAGATGCAAAAATCCTCAACAAAATACTAGCAAACAGAATCCAACAGCACATTAAAAGGATCATACACCATGATCAAGAGGGGTTTATCCCAGGAATGCAAGGATTCTTCAATATACGCAAATCAATCAACGTGATACACCATATTAACAAATTGAAGGAGAAAAACCATATGATCATCTCAATAGATGCAGAGAAAGCTTTCAACAAAATTCAACACCCATTTATGATAAAAGCCCTGCAGAAAGTAGGCATAGAGGGAACTTTCCTCAACATAATAAAGGCCATATATGACAAACCCACAGCCAACATTGTCCTCAATGGTGAAAAACTGAAACCATTTCCACTAAGATCAGGAACAAGACAAGGTTGCCCACTCTCACCACTATTATTCAACATAGTTTTGGAAGTGTTAGCCACAGCAATCAGAGAAGAAAAAGAAATAAAAGGAATCCAAATCAGAAAAGAAGAAGTAAAGATGTCACTGTTTGCAGATGACATGATACTATACATAGAGAATCCTAAAGATGCTACCAGAAAACTACTAGAGCTAATCAATGAATTTGGTAAAGTAGCAGGATACAAAATTAATGCACAGAAATCGCTTGCATTTCTATACACTAATGACGAAAAATCTGAAAGTGAAATTAAGAAAACACTCCCGTTTACCATTGCAACAAAAAGAATAAAATATCTAGGAATAAACCTACCTAAGGAGACAAAAGACCTGTATGCAGAAAATTATAAGACACTGATAAAAGAAATTAAAGATGATACAAATAGATGGAGAGATATACCATGTTCTTGGATTGGAAGAATCAACATTGTGAAAATGACTCTGCTACCCAAAGCAATCTACAGATTCAATGCAATCCCTATCAAACTACCACTGGCATTTTTCACAGACCTAGAACAAAAAATTTCACAATTTGTATGGAAACACAAAAGACCCCGAATAGCCAAAGCAATCTTGAGAACGAAAAATGGAGCTGGAGGAATCAGGCTCCCTGACTTCAGACTATATTACAAAGCTACAGTAATCAAGACAGTTTGGTACTGGCACAAAAACAGAAATATAGATCAATGGAACAGGATAGAAAGCCCAGAGATAAGCCCACGCACATATGGTCACCTTATCTTTGATAAAGGAGGCAAGCATATACAGTGGAGAAAAGACAGCCTCTTCAATAAGTGGTGCTGGGAAAATTGGACAGGTACATGTAAAAGTATGAAATTAGAACATTCCCTGACACCATACACAAAAATAAACTCAAAATGGATTAAAGACCTAAGTGTAAGGCCAGACTCTATCAAACTCTTAGAGGAAAACATAGGCATAACACTCTATGACATAAATCACAGCAAGATCCTTTTTGACCCAGCTCCTAGAGAAATGGAAATAAAAACACAAATAAACAAATGGGATCTAGTGAAACTTAAAAGCTTTTGCACAGCAAAGGAAACCATAAACAAGACCAAAAGACAACCCTCAGAATGGGAGAAAATATTTGCAAATGAAGCAACGGACAAAGGATTAATCTCCAAGATTTACAAGCAGCTCATGCAGCTCAATAACAAAAAAACAAACAACCCAATCCAAAAATGGGCAGAAGACCTAAATAGACATTTCTCCAAAGAAGAGATACAGATTGCCAACAGACACATGAAAGAATGCTCAACATCATTAATCATTAGAGAAATGCAAATCAAAACTACAATGAGGTATCAGCTCACACCGGTCAGAATGGCCATCATCAAAAAATCTAGAAACAATAAATGCTGGAGAGGGTGTGGAGAAAAGGGAACACTCTTGCACTGTTGGTGGGAATGTAAATTGATACAGCCACTATGGAGAACAGTATGGAGGTTCCTTAAAAAACTAAAAATAGAACTACCATATGACCCAGCAATCCCACTACTGGGCATATACCCTGAGAAAACCATAATTCAGAAAGAGTCATGTACCAAAATATTCATTGCAGCTCTGTTTACAATAGCCAGGACATGGAAGCAACCTAGGTGTCCATCATCGGATGAATGGATAAAGAAGATGTGGCACATATATACAATGGAATATTACTCAGCCATAAAAAGAAATGAAATGGAGGTGTTTGTAATGAGGTGGATGGAGTTAGAGTCTGTCATACAGAGTGAAGTAAGTCAGAAAGAGAAAAACAAATACAGTATGCTAACACATATATATGGAATCTAAGGGAAAAAAAAAAAAAAAAAAAGAGGTCATGAAGAACCTAGTGGCAAGATGGGAATAAAGACACAGACCTACTAGAGAATGGACTTGAGGATATGGGGAGGGGGAGGGGTGAGATGTGACAGGGTGAGAGAGTGTCATGGACATATATACACTACCAAATGTAAAATAGATAGCTAGTGGGAAGCAGCCGCATAGCACAGGGAGATCAGCTCGGTGCTTTGTGACCACCTAGAGGGGTGGGATAGGGAGGGTGGGAGGGAGGGAGATGCAAGAGGGAAGAGATATGGCAACATATGTATATGTGTAACTGATTCACTTTGTTGTAAAGCAGAAGCTAGCACACCATTGTAAAGCAATTATACTTCAATAAAGATGTTTAAAAAAACCAAAACAAACAAACAAAAAAAAACAAAAAAAAAAAACAAAAATGGGCAGAAGACCTAAATAGACATTTCTCCAAAGAAGAGATACAGATTGCCAACAGACACATGAAAGAATGCTCAACATCATTAATCATTAGAGAAATGCAAATCAAAACTACAATGAGGTATCAGCTCACACCGGTCAGAATGGCCATCATCAAAAAATCTAGAAACAATAAATGCTGGAGAGGGTGTGGAGAAAAGGGAACACTCTTGCACTGTTGGTGGGAATGTAAATTGATACAGCCACTATGGAAAACAGTATGGAGGTTCCTTAAAAAACTAAAAATAGAACTACCATACGACCCAGCAATCCCACTACTGGGCATATACCCTGAGAAAACCATAATTCAGAAAGAGTCATGTACCAAAATATTCATTGCAGCTCTGTTTACAATAGCCAGGACATGGAAGCAACCTAGGTGTCCATCATCGGATGAATGGATAAAGAAGATGTGGCACATATATACAATGGAATATTACTCAGCCATAAAAAGAAATGAAATGGAGGTATTTGTAATGAGGTGGATGGAGTTAGAGTCTGTCATACAGAGTGAAGTAAGTCAGAAAGAGAAAAAGAAATACAGTATGTTAACACATATATATGGAATCTAACGGGAAAAAAAAAAAAAAGGTCATGAAGAACCTAGTGGCAAGACGGGAATAAAGAAACAGACTTACTACAGAATGGACTTGAGGATATGGGGAGGGGGAGGGGTGAGATGTGACAGGGTGAGAGAGTGTCATGGACATATATACACTACCAAATGTAAAATAGATAGCTAGTGGGAAGCAGCTGCATAGCACAGGGAGATCAGCTCGGTGCTTTGTGACCACCTAGAGGGGTGGGATAGGGAGGGTGGGAGGGAGGGAGATACAAGAGGGAAGAGATATGGGAACATATGTATATGTATAACTGATTCACTTTGTTATAAAGCAGAAACTAACACACCATTGTAAAGCAATTATACTTCAATAAAGATGTTTAAAAAAAAAAAATTCAACACACTGATACAGGTAAGCATATAGTTAGATTCAGATATTCTAATACTGTGATATGGTGGTATGCTAACCACTTAACTCTAGTATAAAGGTTAAACATAGAAGTGTTAAAAATAGTTATAGCTACAATAATTTGCTAATGAACGCACAATATAAAAAGAGGTAAATAGTGACATGAAAAACATAAAAAGGGGGAATAAAAGGGTGAAATTTTTGTATGCAATCAAAGTTAAATTGTTATCAGCACACAACACTGTGACAGATAGATAGATGATTGATAGATAGAAAGAAAGAAAGAAAGAAGGAAGGAAGGAAGGAAATGATGTTTTATGCAAGCTTCAGGGTAACCTGAAGCAAAAACCTACAGTAGAGTCACAAAAAATTAAGAGAAGAGGATCAAAGAATACCACTAAAGAAAATCATCAATTCACAAAGGAAGGCAGCAAGAGAGGAAGAAAGGAACAAGGGAACTACAAAACAGACAAAAACCAATTAGAAAGATGGCATTAATAAGTCCTTATCTATCAATAATTACTCTAAATGTAAATGGATTGAATTCTCCAATGAAAAGACACAGAGTGGCTGAGAAAACAAGACTCAGCTATATGTAGCCTATAAGAAACTCACTTCAGCTTTAAGAACACACATAGGCTAAATGAAGGGATGGAAAAGATATTCCATACAAGTGGAAACCAAAAGAAAGTAGAGGTGGCTATAAATATATCAGACAAAATAAGACGTTAAGCCAAATATGGTAAAAAAAAAAAAAAAAAAAAAGGAAGGTCATTATATAATGATCAAAAAGATATAACAATCATAAACATATATGCATTCAACATCAGAGCACCTAAATATATTAAGCAAATACTAACAGATCTGAAGAGAGAAACAGACAATACAATAATAGTAGGAGACTTCAATACCCCAATTTCAACAATGGATAGGTTATCCAGATAGAAAATCAAAAGGATACATTGGACTTCAACCCTACTTTAGACCAAGTGGACCTATAACAGACATATACAGAACATTCCTTCCAACAAAAGCAGACTACACATTCTTCTCAAGTGCAGAACATTCTCCAGAATAGATCATTTGTTAGACCAAAAAACAAGTCTTAGCGAGTTTAAGAACGCTGAAATCATACCAAGTATCTTCTCCAAACACAATAGTATGACACTAGAAATCAATAACAAAAGGAAAGCTGGAAAATGCACAAATGTATGGAAATTAACACACTCCTGAACAACCAATAGGTCAAAGAAATCGAGCAGAAAATCAAAAAATATCTTGAAACAAACAAAAATGGAAACACAACATACCAAAACCTATGCAAGGCTGCAAAAACAGCTCTAAAAGGGAAGTTTTTAGCAATAAATGCCTACATTAAGAAAAAAGGAAGATCTCAAATAAACAACCTCACTTTACACCTCAAGCAACTGGAAAAAGAAAAACAAACTAAGCCCAAAGTTAGTAGAAGGAATGAAATAACTAAAGTCAGAGTGAAAATAAATGAAACACAGACCAGAAAAACAATAGAAAAGATCAACAAAACTAAGAGCTGGTGTTTTGAAAAGATAAACAAAATTGACAAACCTTTAGCGAGACTAAGAAAAAAAGAGGAAAGACTCAAATAAAATCAGAAATGAAATGAGGGACATTACAACTGATACTACAGAAATACAAAGGATCATGAGAGACTACTATGAAAAATTACATAGCAACAAACTGGATAACCTAGAAAAACAGAAAAATTCCTAGAAACATATAGCCTACCAAGACTGAAGCAGGAAGTAATAGAAAATCTGAACAGACCAATAACAAGTGAGTATACTGAATCAGTAATCACAAACTTCCCAACAAAGAAAAGGCCAGGACGAGATGGTTTCACTAAATAATTCTACCAAACATTTTTAAAAATTAACAGCAATCCTTCCCAAACTCTTCCCAAAAATTCAAGAGGAGGGAACACTACCAAACCCATTTTACAAGGCCAGCATTACCTTGATACCAAAGCCAGATAAGGGTACGAGAAAAGGCCAATGTTCCTGATATATAGATACAAAAATTCTCAACAAAAATTTACAAGCCAAATTCAACAGTACATTTAAAGGATCATACACCATGATCAAGTGGCATTCATCCCTGGGTTACAAGGATGGTTCAACATACAAAAATTATCAACTGTGACACACCACATTAATAAAATGAAAGGCAAAAATCACAGGATCATCTCAATAGATACAGAAAAAGCATTCGATTAATTACAACATTCTTTCACGATAAAAACTCTCAACAAATTGTGTAGAGAAGGAACATACCTGAACACGATAAAGGTCATATACGACAGGACCACAACTAACATCATACTCAATGATAAAAGGTTGAAAGCTTTTCCTCTAAGTTCAGAACAAGGCAAGGGGGCCCACTCTCACCATTCCTACTCAACATAGTGCTGCAAGCCCTAGTTAGACGAATCAAGTAAGAAAAAGAAATAAAAGTCATCCAAATCAGAAAGAAGTAAAATTGTCTCTGCAGATGATATGATCCTATATATAGAAAATCCTAAGAACTCCACCAAAAAACTGGTAGAACTAATAAATCAATTTAGTAAAGTTACAGGTTCCAAACTAAACACATAAAAATCAGTCTCCTTTCTATATACTAACAGTGAAACAACCAAAAAAGAAATAAAGAAAATGATCCCATTCACAATAACATCAAAAACAATAAAATACTTAGGAATAAATTCAACTAAGGAAGTGAAATTTCTATATACCAAAAACTACAACTTAGATTAAAGAAACTGAGGGCACAAAAAAATGGAAATATATCCTGTGTTCATGGATTGGAAGAATTAATATTGCTAAAATGTCCATACTACTCAAGCCAAGTATAGATTCAACACAACCTCTATCAAAATTCCAATGGCATTTTTCACAGACATAGAAAAAATAATCCTAAGATTGGTGCGGAACTACAAAAGACCACAAAAAAGTAATAACCAAAGCAATCATGAGAAAAAAGAACAAAGCCAGAGGCATCACACTTCCTAATTTCAAATTATACTACAAAGCTATCATAATTAAAACATAAAAAAACTAGCATAAAAAGACACACATAGACCAATGCAACTAAATAGAGAGTGCAGAAATAAACTCCTGCATTTACAGTCAACTAATATTTGACGAGGGAGCCAAGAACACTCAATGAGAAAGGACAGTCTTTTCAACAAAACTATGTGTTGCAAGAACTGGATAACCACATGCAGAAAAATGAAATTGGACCACTATCTTACACCACTCCCCAAAATTAACTCAAAATAGATTAAAGACTTAGTACTAACACGTGATACCATAAAATTCCTAGAAGAAAACATATGGAGGAAGCTCCTTGACATCGGTCTTAGCCACAATTTTTTAGATATCACACCAAAAGCACAAGCAACAAAAGCAAAAATCAGGAAGTGGGACTAGATCAAACTAAAAAGCTTCTGCACAGCAAAAGACACAATCAAAAAAAAATAAAAAAGAAAGAAAGAAAGAAAAGACAACCTACGGAATAAGAGAAAATATTTGCAAACCATATATCTGATAAGAAGATAAGAAGTTAATATCCAAAATATATAAAGAACTCATACAACTCAGTAACAAAACAAAAACTAAAAACAATCCAATTTTTTAAATGTGCAGAGGAACTAAACAGACATTTTTCTTAAGAAGACATACAAATAGCCAAAAGATCATTTTTTTAGAGTCACAAGCAGTTGACCAACTCAGTGTGACTCAAGACCACAAAGAAACCATTTCTAATTCACACTGTTCTGAGTCCCAGGGTTGGGGCCCAGGCTGGCAAGAATGATGCTTGGGACCCATTTCCATGAAAAGGTACTCAACATCACTAACCATCATTTGCATCACTAATGCAAATCAAAACCACAATGAAATATCACCTCACATCTATTAGAATGGTTATCATCAAGAAGACAAGAAGAGATAACAAGTGTTGGTGAGGATGTGGATCAAGGGGAACCCTAGCACACTCTTGGAGGGGATGAAAACTAGTACAGCCACTATGGAAAACAGTACGGAGTTTCCTCAAAAGATTAAAAATAGAACTACTATATGATCCAGCAATTCCACTTCTGGGTATATATCCAAAGGAAATGAAAACAGGGTATTGAAGAGATACACGCACTCCCACGTTTACTGCAGCATTATTCACAATAGCAAGGTATGGAAACAATCATAGGGTCCATTTGCAATGAATGGATAAAGAAGATGTGGTATACATATGTAAGAAAATATTATTCGGCCATAAGAAAGAAGGAAATCTTGCCATTTGCAATAACGTGGAGAGACCTTGAGGTTATTATGCTAGGTGAGAAAAGTCAGAGAAAGACAAATACTATATTTTATGATACCACTTACACGTGGAATCTAAAAAAGCCAAACTCATAGAAACAGAGAGTAGACTGGTGGTTACCAGAGGCTAGGAGGTGGAGGAATTGGGGCGATGCAGTTTAAAGATGCAAACTTTCAACCAGTAGATAAGTTCTGGAGATCTAATGCATAGTACAGTCATTATAGGCATACCGTGGAGAAATCACAGGTCCAGTTCTAGACTACCAGAATAAAGCGAATATTGCAATAAAGCAAGTCACACGAATTTTTGGTTTCCCAGGGCATACAGAAGTTATGTCTACACTCTACTGTAGTCTATTAAGTGTGCAGTAGTATTATGCCTTGAAAAACAATATACATACCTTAATTTTAAAATACTTTATTGCTAAAAAATGCTTTCCATCACCTGAGCCTGCAGCAAGTCATAGTAGTAACATCAAAGATCACTGATCACAGATCACCATAACAAATATAATAATGATGAAAAAGTTTGAAATATTGTGAGAATTACCAGAACATGACACAGAGATACAAAGTGAGCAAATGCTATTGAAAAATGGCACTGATAGATTTCCTCGATGAAGTGTTGCTACAAACCATCAATTTGTAAAAAACATAGTATCTGCAAAGTGCAATAAAGCAAAGTTCAATGAAATGAGGTATGCCTGTATAGACAATATTATATTACAAACTTCCAAGTTGCTAAGAGATTAGATCTTAGTTGCTCTCACCACAAAAAAGAAATGACAATTACATGACAGAAGTGTTAGCTAACACTAGGATTATTGCAATAAATGTATCACATTTTGTACACCTAAACATTTACAATGCTATGTCAATTATATCCCCATAAAAATTAATTTTTTAAAAAAAGGAAAGGATCTCATCATTTTGCCCTTATACTTACCATGTTATTGCAATCCTAATAGCCAGAATTAGGATAGCCAGCCAAGCAGCAGTAGTAGAAGCAGTACTAACAGAGAATTTACCATATGCCAGGCTTTGTTCTAAGCACTTTAAATTTTTAACTTATTTTATTCTGACAATAACTCTATAAAGTAGGAACTATTATCTTCATTTTGCATATGAGGAAACCAAGGCAAACAAGGGTTAATTTGCCCAAGGTCAAAAAGCCAGTAAGTGGCAGAGTAAAATTTTGTGCCAAGGCAGTCTGTCTCTTCCCAAATTCATGCTCATAACCACTCCTCTTTACTTCCCATTAATCACCTATTTTGGTGGGACTGGGGAAGTGGGGGGGGGGGGAGTCATTAAAATCAATAAGTATATTCCCCATTCAAAGATTTATTTAAGTATTAAAGTCTGAAGAAAGTATTATTCTGTTCATTTTCCACCTACCCAAACAGCTGTTTTTCTACATTCCCAACAAACTTTGGATCGGGTACATGTTTAGACTCCATAGATGAAATGTCCCTTGACAGTCTTCATTTATGTCTTTAGGTGTCTCCCCTGCCACCAGGAAATCTGAGCAGTATTTCCTACCGCTGTGCTAGAGTTGCTAGGGGGAGCCCGTCCTCTAGTGGTCCCATGCTGATATGCAGCCAGTTAAAAGCATTCACAGAAATTGCCTCAAAGACATTTTTTTACTATTATTAGGTGCAGTGGCAGAACACACATAAGACAAAAGAAAATATTAAAAAGCAAACAGAAACATTCATGGTTGGTCTTAATGCATTATTGTTTAATTGAGGGGATGACACTAGTCTTAGATTGATAGGGCAGAACATGAGGTCTCAAAGGACAATTATTTCACTCCTGACTGAGATGTAGACTTTAGTATACTAGAGCTTTTTAAAAAACATACCACCCCCATATCTTAATAACTTTCAAAAAGGGACTGAAAATGACAATTCTTATTCTGAAATAAATGCCATACGACATGGTTTCAACCATGGTTGCTGTGAAAACCATACCAAGCCTATACATTTCCCAGGCTTAAGGGACTTGCAAGTAAATGTAATCCTCTTCCTTTTTCCTTTCTTTCTCAAGAGAGTATGTGATTGATGGGGAGCTCCTGAGTATGAGTTCTAGTCACAAACCATATGTATTTTCCTCATGTACAGTTAAGAGGCAACAAGAGAAATGATTTTTTTAAAAAGCTAAAAAAAAAAGCTAAATATAACCAAGTGCAATCTTAGCCAGTTGTGATAACTGAGATCAGACAGTAAGCTACCAGATTTATCAGCAGCTGTGCTACATGATATCCAGTTTTCCTTTTCCCAGGCCATAGCGTCTATGTACCAAAGTAAAATTTGTCTTCAATGCTACTTTCGTGGGCCCTAATATTAACTGACTCTGGAGCATATAAATGAGACCTTCTGCAACTATAACAAAGCATATAAGGAATACTTATGTCCTGTAGCTAGGAACAACCAAAATGAGAATGAGTGAAAAAGGAAAAACCCAACTTTCTGATGTCTAGTCCCTCTTCACTGAAATCACTGTTAATTCAACAAGTATATATTTATGGCATATGGTAAGTATTGAGTAGATAAAAATGAAGGCATGGTCCTTATATCAAAGAGCTTACAAAGTAGTTAAGAAGAGAATTTCAACAGCAACCCCAAAAAACAAGGGAGATCACCTTTCAGACTGAGGGGATAAGTAACGTTTCATGAAGCAGCACTTGAGCTTTCCAGGATGGGAAGGATTTCACCAGGCAGGTAGAGAGAGAAGGAATTCTAGGCAGAGGGAATTGCAAGCACTCAACGCCCATGGTGCTGATGGCATCTGCAGAATGACTAGTGCGCAGGAGCAGACTGAGTGAAAGGGAAAATTGCGAGCTGAGGATGAAATGGTACTTTGGACTTTAATCTGTAAGCAAAGGAAAATTATTAAAGGTAATCAATGAGTAGGGGAGGAAAGGGCATGAGCAGGGTTTGGTTTCAGGAAGATTATTCTGGTGGCAACGTGTAAGCTGAACTAGGGCTGAGAAAGCTAGAGGCAAGCCAACTACCTAGAAGGTTATCGGAATGGAGGAAGTGAGGAGTAATAAAAGCTCACATGACAACCGTGAAGGCAGATGTCAATGCCTAACCAAGGGGGTTGAGCTGGAAAAACTATCATCTGCATCTTCTGCCCAAAAAAACCCCCTGCAGTTTAGGATACATGTTTATCCATGATAGTGCCTCACAACCTCAGTAATGGTAAGAAAGGCCATGGTTGGGGACGCCATCCAAGCCCTTCCCTGGGAGGGCAAATGGGGGAGGTGTATCAGAATCTCTGGAGAGAGCAGTATGTTATTTTAAATTGAAAACAAAAAAAGAAAAAAAAAAAAAAAAGCACCCATATCATTCTGATTCATCGCCTGTGACAATCACTGAATGAGAACGCCGAGATCCTTCTGGCTTCCAAAGTCTATGACTCTCACTTTAGTTCTATCTCATGCATTGATTCCCTTCATTTATGCTGACCATAGTTCTGGGATATGAAAGGTGGCCTAGATCACAAAGATAATTTGAAGCAAATGAAATTAACTGTACCAGCAAATAAATAATAAATACAAATGATCTCGACAAGGAGCCTCTGTGGGTTTAGAAACACGAGGACAGAGGTCTAGCCTTAACCTCTTAAAACCTCCATTTCTTGAAAATGAGTAATCGATATAAAATGTCCTTTTATTACCTACTGGCCACCTATATTGGGTCAATTAAATAAAAAAGATAATGAAACAGGCAAATAGAAAGATAAAAGAGACACTACCTCTTTCTATATTTTTAATTACCATTATTGCACCAATACAGCATACGTATGCTCTATATACATATATCTGAAAGTTCATTCTCAATTTTTCAGCAATTCAAATACATAATATATTATCTTGAGAACACAAAGAACACAACATAGATGAAGACTGAGAAAGTAGGCTCCCAGTAGTTAGTCACTAGTGATTCTACAGGCTTTCCTTTTAGTGTTTTCTATTGGAATTTTTAAATGTCCTGCCATGGCTCTGCAAGAATAGAGCTGCCTGGAACGGGAAGCAGTGGAAAAAAAAAAAAAATGGACCCAAAGTTAAAAAGAGTCAAGAAGGAAATCCAAGAGAGAGAATCTATTTTGAAACTAAATATAAGGACTCCCTTCAGCCAGAGGGTACACATCCAAATAGGTGCTAAGGGAAGAAGTGAGATCCTCCCATTTCACTCTCAAAATTGCCCCTAAGCAGACAAAATAGCTGGTGCCAGCTCACCTAAGAGCGGGACCCCTTCACAGCATTGTAAAAGGAATGGTGGGCAGAGAGAGGGAAAGTGGGGGGGGGGGGGCAACTTGCTTCTGAGATACTCCCGGTGATGGGTATTGCAGCCGTCATTTGGGCAAAACCTAGCACAGCTAAAGCCATGGCTCTCCAGCTTGCTTCATAAATGATGGTACATGTAATAGCAGCTTTCTGTTGAAGAGCTGGTGGACTGAAAAAATGTGTAGGAAAAGGAGCCAGATACCCAGGCAGCAAGGCAATGTGGGTACCGAACAAGAGTTAAGTGCTTTCAACCTCTCTGCTCTACAAATTAGGTTAAAAACTCTAAACCCTTTAACTTTAGGACAAATAATGGGGCCATTACAAAGTAACGCTGTGCTTCAAATGCAGCAACTAGATGGAGCTGCAAGAAAGTAACTGCTTCTCTAGAATATAAGTAGGAAAACATAGTCCCTTGAACCTCCTTCATCCAAGAGACACCCACTGATCAGAGATGCTGCACTATTCAACAAAAGAGTGGGGTGCCACCAACACAACCCTCTTGTCACAGGAAGAGACATGTAAACACACTAGACACTAGAGGGTCAGGGGGCTGCACCCAGCACTGGATGTTCACTGAATAAGACAAGCCTGAGGGAGGATATATAGCAGAGACCCAGGAAACAGGTCTTTCTTCACACCTACCCCTATCAAAATTCTGAATCTGTAAACACTGTGATCAGTCTGTCCATTTTTAGAGTCTTCAGTTAATGGAAAAGGAAGTTCTGAGGTTTTTGTCTCCCCTGAAATTGCTAAACAGAGCTTCACAAAGAGGCACACAAGGGTCATGAGATGATTCTGAAAAAAGTTAAAGAATTTAAAGATGGAGAAAATTTTACAGATGTTGGAGGTTATTTCCCCACCAAAGAGACCCTGGCCTTTAGAGCCCTGCAATAGTCAGCCACAAGTATCATAAGACCCACTATTCCCCTGCCCTGATAGTGAACAGGAGATAAGAAATACTTTCTTGGCTGTACAGCAAGGAACACCGGGGAGTGACACACCAGCCTGAACGCAATGGAGAAGCTATGAAAACAACCGTTCAATAATTTTGGTTCTGGGGAGGGAAGGGGTTCCGAGCTCCCCTCAGATTGGTGCCCTCAAGGTCATTGTGATTCTTCAAGTCTGTCCTTAACGTCCTGCCAGTGCTCCTCAGAACTGGACCCAGTTGGATGGCTGTGGTGCCTGGTTTGGAACAGAGCTGCAAGACAGAACAGAGAGATAGCCAAAGGCATATTAGGATAGGGACTCCATCCTTAACAGTAAGAAATTTCTGCCCAGAATTCCTGAAACTATACTTCACAGCAATTCTACTTATTAAGGCCTGAGATATTCCACTCAAGCTTCATGCTACAGGTTTCTTATCCCACCATCCCCAGCACTCCTATACTTCCTTACCCAGAATTCCTGCTGAAGACTCTATATGACCTACAAATGCCCTGCTTTCCCAGATCAGAGACTTCATTTGACCGTACATACATCATCAATACGCTGGTTGAGAGTATGCTGGTTTCCCTATGCTAATACCTGGATGCAGTGCTAAAGTCACCCCACAAGTCATTGCTTGCAGAAACTGGAGCTGGTGCTGGTGTCGTTACAGGAGCAGGAGAATCCAAATCTAAAAGGATATCTGAATACAAGGTAAGAGAAGAAATAAGAAAAGGGGAAACATAATAAAAATTTTAGAAACAAAAACTTATGTTCACACAAAAACCTATACGTAAATGTTCACAGTGACTTTGTTTGTAACAGCCAAAAACTGGAAACAACCCAGATGCTTTTCCATGGGTGATGATTAAACATACTGTGGTACATCCATACCATGGACTACTACTCAGCAATAAATAGGAACAAACTGTTGATATATACAACTTGATGACTCTCCAGGGAATCATCCTGAGTGGGAAAAGTCAATCCCAAAGGGTATATACTATATGGTTCCATTTATGTAACATTCCTGAAGTGACAAAATTAGAGATGGAGAACAGATTAGTGACTGATTGCTGAGGGTTAGGGATTGTGGGGAGAGGCAAAGAGGTGTGGCTATAAAAGGGCGACACAAGGGATCCTTGTCATGGTGGAACCGTTCAGTATGCTGACCATGGTGGTGGATCCAGGAACCGACACACGATAAAACTGCACAGAACTACAGCCGACCCTTGAACGACATGGGTCTGAACTGCGTGGGTCCACTTACGCAGGGATATTTTTTCAATAAATGCTCACTACAGTACTACGTGATCTGTGGTTGGCTGAATCTGCAGATTTGGAACCACAGATACGGAGGGACAACTATGAAGTTATACACAGATTTTTGACTGCATGGCGGGGGGAGAGCAGGGAGGAAGTGGTCAGTGCACCTGAGCCCTGCACTGTTCAAGGGTCAACTGCACACACAAATGAGAATACGTAAAAATGACGAAATCTAAGTAAGATGAGGAGATGGTCTCAATGTCAATTTTGCAAAATGTTGAAGGTAACTGGGTAAAGGGTATGTGGGATTTCTTTGTATTATTTTTTACAACTGCATGTGAATCTACAATTATCAAGTTTAGTTTTAAAAAATAAAAATAAATAAACCTTAGATACTATCCTCAGTGCCTTCTGGCGACACTTACCAAAAGAAGTAGCCTATAACCACTTTTACCTCAAAAATTCCAGAAGGAGAAAGTTTGCTCTTAGCAATCAATTACAAATGATTAATGATATAATTTAAAACTTAAATTATATTAAATTATAATTAACTAATTAATGATATAACTTAAAACTCCCAGCTTCTAATACTAGGTTCTCTAATTTTAGGAAAATTCCTTCCCAAGTTCTAATTTCTCATCCTTTAAATGGAAATAACTATATCTATTCTTTTTTCCCACCAGACAGTAAAGAAAAACGAAAATGTACTCATAAACCCAGATGTCGTCTCATTTCCTCTCATTGCCCTTGTGAAGAAATGGAACAGATTAAGAAATGACATTCACTGAATGGCTACTATATTCCAAGAACTGGGCTAGGTGCCATCACATCATTTCACCCTCACAGTCTTGGGGTAGTTTTACATCTCCATTTTACAGGTAAGGATACTGAGACTCAAAGAAATTAAATATTGTTACCCAACACATTCAGATAAAAAGTAGCAGAGCCATGACCAAAATCTTGGTCCATCTGACTCTCAGGCCCACTAGCATCTCTCTCACCAAGGTACAGTGAAGGAAACAGTCTCTCAATATCTACTCATTTTCAGCCAAAGAACCACCCAGAACCATGACTCTCAGCTCACTAGAAAAGCTTCAATGCCTTGCTAGAGGCTTCCAGAATCACCTTGTCAGTGTCAAGCGCCATTTAACAGCAAAACCATCGACACTATCCTTGGCAAATAGGTGTTACCCAGTTAAACCCTAAGATATGATTTCTCAAGGTTAAAGTGCTAGAGAGAGTTACCTGCATCAGTACCTCCATGACTGGATTTTGGTACGGGCGGTGGAGTGACATGATTGCTGATGGCAACTGAGGAGGACGGTGGGGGAATTGTGACTCTGCCTCCAGGCGGGGGTGGGAGTAAGCTTAGGCCCCCAGCCGCTGTAGTCTTGGGCCTAGAAGCACCTCCTTTCTTGGTTGTGATGTTCTACAAAAAAAAAAAAAAGAAGCAGAGTGAGAGAAAGAAAAAGAGTAAGTCACAGGCTTATGGAAATACAAGGAGGGGTGGGGGGAACCATACTCACCCCAATACTCAACTTGATGGTCTGCCCTTCCTTGAAGCCCAGATCCAACTTGGGACGATTATCCATTTCCTGAGATTCTTTGGAAATCTCAGACTCCTGCTTTACCCACCTTCAGTAAAAGAGTAAGTTATTTTAATTGGGATTCCCTGAAAGCGGAGTCTGACACACAAATTTGAGTGTAGCTAATTTATGTGAAACATGATTCCAGAAAGTAGAGTAAGGGAACATGAGATGTGAGAAAGGAAAGGAAGAAAAGCCAAGAAAGGGCAACTGGGGTTCAATACCGCTGAGGAACCATTCAAAATGCATATTAAACTTGTCCCTCCAAAAGAGGGCACTTAGCCACCAATACCCATCCCCCACGGTTGAGGGCGGCCCCTGAGGGGGTGTTAATTCCTCAGTCCTTCCAGGTTGCCCCCCTTGCTAACTGGGTGGCCTTCCACAATTTCAGGAAGTCCTAAGGCAGAAAAGCCTGCCCTTGAGGTAGGAAGCCGACAGTGTGCATGGTGCTGTCCACCACAGCTGAGCCAAGATCGAATGGGCTGAAGAAATACCGCAACAGGCACAACACATGTCAGCTACATGGAGTAACAAAACTGGCACATAACTCCCCATATATCTCACAGACAGCCCTGCTGTTACTGTTATGCCTCCTTCAGCCACCTAAAAGCAAGGGCAAATTCCCCAGAGGCATAAACAAAAGCCCCATCTCAAACCACTGTACAAGGGATTAAAAACATATTCTAGCTATAAGGAAAGGATAGAATAGATACAAATATAATGTAAGAAAACAGAGTGAATGGGAAGATTTACATTCACGTGAACTAGTTTACCAAGTAAAGAAACCAGGAGGTAAAAGAGATAGTGCCCACTCAACTGAGGAGCAGCATTCCCCAAACATTTAACCTGGTAACTAAAGACAAGCTTCACTCACTTGAAGTGATCTTGCAAAGAGACATTAAAGTCAAAGGCATCACCCCGATCTGAGAAGCCAATGCCAATGAAAGCACTACGCCCTGTGAAAAAGACAGGAATCTTCAGAACAGGAAGTATCCCTTAGGGCAAACTCTATCCAATGAAAATATCAATGTAATATTTACCCTAACTAGATAACATCTGTGAATGAGAAATATTTTCTCATGGACCAGGGATCGGCAAACTGCATGCACCCCATGGGCCAAATGCTGCCAGAGCTTGTTCCTGTAAATAAAGTTTCACTGGAACAAAGGCACACCAGTTTGTTTACATACCACCCATGGCAGCGTTCACATTACATCAACAGAACTGAGTAGTTGCAAGAGATCATTTGGCCCACAAAACCTAAAATATTTATTATCTGTGTATTTACAGAAAAAATTTGCCAACCTCTGATTGGAGAAAAGATGACTGCCATAAACACAGATGATGTAAGATAGTCCCACAAAAAACCACCACAACAATGAACAGGCAATATGTGTCAATTCTTTGGTTAGATAAACATTTTGATTTATTTACATCTACTTTTAATAACCACATCTTGGAACTTGTGTTCATATCTATTACAAACATGTTAATCCTTCTCCTTTAGCAACTAGAGTTAACTTTGGACAAAGGGGAGGAAAAATTTAGTAAACTGAAGTAAGATAAATGCATTGGGGCACACTTCTGTTGAACTGCATTAACTATTTTCCTAATCTCAACCCATTCAAAATCCCTGATCCCTTACCAGTACCATCCTGGATCCGGATTACAAAGTAGCGGCTGGAATCTGTCACTGTCTCCACAGCAATACCAGGATATTGTTCTACTGGTGCTTGAGCAAAGAGCTCCCCTGACAGGTAAGGAAAAGACTTCTTTGAGCAAAGGAAGCAAACATTTAAAACTCAATTAACAAGTATTTCCACGCCAGTCCCCAATTTGAAGGTATTTATAAAAGAACACCAAACCAGTATCCTTAATATGTTAGAGAGTCACCAGCACAGATTACCTGAAACTTTATCCTCAAGTTTGATATAAGCAATCTTCCCTTTTGAAGTGATTCGGAGGCGACCAGTCCAATCAGGTTGATCTAATTTCCAGTCAGATGCCCTAGGATAGGAAAATGGAGAAGCCTCAGGCCTCGGGTCAACGTCTTTAATACACTAAAAACCTTCGCAGAATCATTTGCCATATTTCTATTTCCCTCTTCTGAATTGCTTACTCTTTCTACGTATTAAATAATCAAAAGACTAACTCATGATTCTCTCTATACAGATGCCTCATGTTACACACAGTCCAAAGCAAATAGAAGAAATGTTACTACTGAAGTCCAAAAAGCATCAATAAAAGTATATAAAAGTACAAAAAAAAGCAATTTAAAAATTTATCACAATGACACTATTTTATATAATACTGTAGATGGTATTTTATATAATAGTGTTTTGCTGATCAGGGAACAACAAAGTCTACTAAATGAAATATATTGGGTAACAGAAGCCTCCCAAATCCCTAAACATATTATCTTTCACTGAATTCAACCAATATTTACAGAGTGTGTATTAAGTTGCAGGTACTGTTCTAGGTACTTGGGATACAAGAGGGAACCAAATTTAAAGCCGTCATGAAGCTTTCATTCTAATAGAAGATAGATAATAAAAAAAGAAGCAATAAATAAGTAAAATAATTAACATCTCAGAAGGTGATAACTGCTACGGTAAAAAGAAAATGCAGAGGCAGAAAAGGGAGATCGGGAGGGTCGTGGGAGAATGAACAGGTTGCAGCATTCAAAAGATGTGGCACATATATACAATGGAATATTACTCAGCCATAAAAAGAAACGAAATGGAGGTATTTGTAGTGAGGTGGATGGAGTTAGAGTCTGTCATACAGAGTGAAGTAAGTCAGAAAGAGAAAAACAAATACAGTATGCTAACACATATATATGGAATCTAAGGAAAAAAAAAAAAAAAAAAAGGTCATGAAGAACCTAGTGGCAAGATGGGAATAAAGACACAGACCTACTAGAGAATGGACTTGAGGATATGGGGAGGGGGAGGGGTAAGATGTGACAGGGTGAAAGAGTGCCATGGACATATATACACTACCAAATGTAAAATAGATAGCTAGTGGGAAGCAGCCGCATAGCACAGGGAGATCAGCTCGGTGCTTTGTGACCACCTAGAGGGGTGGGATAGGGAGGGTGGGAGGGAGGGAGATGCGGGAGGGAAGAGATATGGGAACATATGTATATGTATAACTGATTCACTTTGTTATAGAGCAGAAACTAACACAACATTGTAAAGCAATTATACTCCAATAAAGATGTTAAAAAAAAAAAAGGGTGGTCAAGGTTAATAAGGCAGGCCTTATTAACAAGGTGAAATGTGAGCAAAAATGTGAAGGAAGTGAGAGTTACCCATGCAGATATCTGGAGGAAAAGCATTCCAGGTGTAGGAAACAGCTAGTGCAAAGATGCTAAGATAGGAGCATGCCTGCCATTATATGCCCTCAAGCAAGGAAGCAAGGAGGCCACTGTGGTTAGAATAAAGAGATGAGGTGGGAGAGCTAACTGAGGGACAGGTCAGTAAGCCATTGTAAGAACTCTGGCTTTTACTGTGAGTGAAAAAGGAGCCATTTAAGAAGAGGTGTGACATGATCTCCCTTTTAGTTTAAGAGGATTACTTTGCTATCATAGCAGAGATGCAGCAATGTGAACACTGAAGCAGGCGGATTAGTTAAGAGACTACTGTACTAATCTAGGGGAGTCACGATGGTGACTAGGAAGAGAAAGGAGCAGAAATGGCTAGACTGTGGATATATTTAAAGTAAGGCAGCGGGATTTTCTAATGGAATGGATTTGAGGTAGAAGAGAAAGCTAGACATCAAAGATAAAATCAAGGATGACTCCAAAGTTTTTAGGCTGAACAGAGGAATTGCCAATAATTGAGATGAGAAAGGCTACAAGTAGAGCAAGTCTGGGAAGAAAGATCAGGAGTTCAGTTTTAGCTATGTTGAGTCTGAGATGTCTTACAGATTTTCAAGAGGAGATACAGAGTATGTATTTGAATATATGAATCTGGACTTCAGGAAGGACTTGTGGATTAGAGATACAAATGTCCATGGAAACAGTACAAACACTGAATCCTTATGATCTGTGTTATAAATGAATCTGAATGAAATCTAAGACATTATTTAAACATGAAACAATTTTACAAAACATTGTATTTGTGATTTTGTTTTGCCAGCAGTGTGGAAAAGGGAGGGCAAATAAAAGTTATTAATAACTCATCCTAAAAAAAAAAAAAAACTCATCCCTGGGAACCTAAAGACTAATACTTGCAGGTTAGGAAGGTAACAATAAAGTATATCTGAATAAAAATAAGTTTCACAAGATGGTAAGCAAATGGTGGAAAGGAAGAAATGAAAATTTAAATTAGGACAAGTTCTGAATAGGATTTACAAGATAAAATCTTTGTCGCACCCTTCTCTCTTGATGTCCCGCCTCAAAGACCCTCAAGTATCTGAATCTGATCCAGATTAGAGCAAGCTCTAGAGGTCCCTGTCTATGAAATTTTTTTAATGAGTCATTACTTATTCCACTATACCGCCATGAGCTAGACATAGTGGAAATGGGCTACTGAAAATATCAGGAACAAGCCTACTAGACACGCTTCTTTGGACAGCTTCCTAGGCTCATTTGTGTGTCTGGTGGCCAATATTTAACAAATCCTCAGTAAATGAATGGATACTCATGGCAGCAGTTTCCCTCAGCCCTGAGCCTTACCTCCTCTCCCACTCCCCTGACCTAGCCTGAGGAACTCTTGGTTTTACTGATCTTCTAAACCAACCTCACAAATTTTCATCTACCTTGGCAATAAATCTTATAGCAGCCGTATGGAATAGGCATGAAAAGTCTACCACCTCTCTCTAAATGAAGAAATAGACAATGACACACTATGTAACAATCCCTAACTTCAAAGTCCAGCACTCTTTTCATTACATTAAAACACACTATAGGGTTTAATACTGATTTAGCTGAGGAGGAGGGTAATGATGAATAAAAAAAAGTTTTATAGGTTGGGAAACCATTTTCTAATCATTTATAAGTTTTGCATCAACCTAAATTCCATAAGTCTGGTCAGTGAAAGTCTGGGAAGCAACAGCTTATGCTAGGTGAATCAAAGTCAATTATTCCCTCTCATCTTACTAGTCACTCAAAGAAAGCATTTCTCCTGCTTCCTACAAAGTCCAGTTTTTCCTTTAATGGCAGCCTGGAGAACAAATCATGCTCATAATGTAAAATGGACACAGACAAAATGGGAGAAAAGTAGTATTTATCAAGCACCTGTTCCAGGCATTATGCCCATTCTTGTGAAAATTGAGAGGATCTCACAAAGTAAGTAATATTATATCCATTTCTACAGACGAGGAAACTAAAGTTCAAAAGAGTTAAGTGACTTGCCAAAGGTAACCCAGCAAATAAATGAGAATCACAATTCAAACTCAGTTCTGCTCTGTTCACTGACTAAGAGTGGTTGATGTAAAAAGCCTCTTGTAGGATAAGATGTCAATAATAAGCATGGAAAACACAGAATGACAACAAGAAAAAGGGTAAAAGAGGAAAATTAAGAAATTGCTTTGATAGCTCAATGCAGTTAATTGACATAAGGATAAAGGATAAACCAGAAGTGAAGATAGAGAAAGCAGACGGGTGAGAGAAGCTTCAAGCTTTTAAAAAGCTTGAAATAGAAGAAAAAGAACAGAACCTCATTTCAACGTGTATCATATCCTTTAGGAAGTCTCAACGTGTAAAGTTAGAGGTCATGAGCTATTTTACCTTATTTCACAGTTCAATCAATGCTAATTTAAATGTAATCTACTAATTTCTTTCAGTCAACATTTACAGAGTCTCCACTATGTGCCGGAAACTGTGCTAGACCCTAGGAATATAAAGTTTAAAAAGACCTCAAGTTGTTCACAGTCTAGTCTGGAGAACTGGGAGACCAAACAATCAATGAGAATGCAGAAGGAAGAGCTCTGTGATAAAGACAAGCCCAGGTGCTATGGAAGCACCAAGAGCACACCTAAGCCAGAATGGAGGGTCAAGGAGGGCTCGCCAAAGAAGGAGAGTTCTCAACTGACGCACACATATTAGTACCTGTGACTACCATCAAAAAGCACGTAGAGTCTTATTCATGGTCAATTTGGAGTATGATTGAAAGCTTGAAATCAGGACTACCTCTTTGCCAAAAGGTACAACCCACAGGGTCTAGTGCACAGGTCAGCAAGCAGAAAGATACTGATTCACGATGAATGAACCTCTGATAAGGAGGCAAAACACTGGACACAGGAAGATAACGTTTCAGCCAAGGTAGTAATAAATGCCAAGAGGAAAATCATGATCGTGATGTGAGTCAGAGAGAGAAATCAAACCAGTATCTCATATTTATATACTGCTTTACTGTTTTCCTAAATTCTTTTTAGGAAATTTATCTTAAATTCTCTTTCACATTTATTATATGATTTCATTTAACCCTCTAAAAACTTCTACAAGGTACCTAGCTAGAGCAGGTTTTATTACCACCTTTTTTTTTTTTTTCTATTTTACAGATGAGAAAACTGAGGCTTGGAGAGGCTAAGAGATTTGTCTCAAATCATACAGCTGTAAAGTTGCGAGGGCTCACACTCATATTTTTTAACATGCAACCCAGTGAGTTACATGTGAACTCTTTGGACTACATGACTTGGTGACTTCCTACAGCATACTCAGACCCTCCTAGTCATTGGGTTACAAGGTGGTTAGTCAGCCCTCCAGTGAAAATGCTGCGTTAACTCTGGAAGTAAAAGCTATAGGCGAAATGGAGAGAAGGGGGTAGGGAAGAAAGATTGAAAATACTATAGTATCACCAAGAAAACATTGAAAAGAGACAGACTGGACAACCATTGGAAAACTTAGGATCATAACCTTTGCCCACTGGCAAAAGAGCTGAAAGGAAAAACCATATGGTGGATGATGAGATTTGGTGACAAGACGGAACAGCACAAAAGACAAATTAGCTCATCCGGAGAGGGGCCAACGACACAAAGATTACCCACAAATGCGCACGAGGTACTGGAAATGGGGAGCGGGGACAGACAGCGAGGGGAAGATGAGGGTGACAAGCTAAAGGACGCAGGGAAGAGCGAAGGAAAGGTGACTGGTGATGGAGCAGACACGACTGGAAACGGATGGAGAGCAGAGGGGTAACCCAGAGGGGTCCGGGGGAGGAGGGGTGGGAGGATGCAGGATGGTCATTTTTTTAAGCGGCGGAAACAAGGATGACAGCAGTCCAGAGTGGGGGAAGAGCAGGAGGACAGGGTGACAACAACCCAGGTGGGGAACCTAGCAAGGTGACAACCCAGAGGTGGCAGTGGCAGGCACGGGCAGCGTGCTACTGAGGAGCAAAGTGTCAGCCCCGACCGGGTACGCGCGTGCCGCAGTACCTCGGGGTTAGTACCTGTAACCGCGGTTGGAGGCCCGGGGCGGAATCCGGTAGACGCTGACGTCGGGCTTCACACACAGAACAGACTCGTACTCCAACTCGGCCGCCATCTTGGCTCTGCTCGCCGCCCAGCCGGGGGCGCGGCGTCAGCACGGGGGGGGACGTGGAGGCGGGGAGTCGCGTTACGCAACAACTTCCGTTTACGCTACTTCCGCGAGAGTTCCGCTGGGTTCCTGAGATTAACCTCCGGTGCCGCGGGTCCGGGAAGCCATGTTGAAACCTGGAAACGGTGAGTTTGCGCGACTCACCATCTTGGGTAAGGGCAAGGGTGGCCTCCAAGTGAGTGATTCCCGTTAAGGAGCGCTCCATCCCCGAGAAGCGAGGGGGGAAAGCGCCGTCTTGCTCTGGCAAGGGCCCGCATTGCTCTGGGAGGGTGCAGACCTTCGTGAAGTCGGGCGAGTTTCTTTCTTCCAAGAGTCACTTTAAGAAGTGTCTTAGAAACCGTAGTTTCCAAGCAGAAAAGGGGAATCCGCCCGTCGGTATTCCCAAGTTGGGTCCCTACAGAAAGTGTATGACCCAGGCGTAGACAGACGTGGTGGATTTTAACCTTCCAGAGTCCAAACTTCAAAAATGGCCACCCAGCCTGATCCATTGCCTTATAACACCTTTTTATCTCAGAGTTTCGAGAACGGCACCGTTGAAATAGTCTGCCACACTTTCAGTGTGTATTCTGGTTATCTTTTTGGAAATTTTGCCCGTGTTAACCTGTAAATGGGATCAACTCATTCCTGACCCATTGGGAAAGCACCATGAACTATTTAATAGCCACTGTTTGCTCCCAGTCTTATTATAATGATAGATTCTACTGTCTCCATAAACACATGCCTCGTACACTCCAAAGGTAAACTTGCCACCACTCCATCACTTAATTGATTTAAGTAGCACAGACAGCAAATGGAAAACCGAGATACCAACTCAAGGCTGTCTGACTACAACAGCGGTGATCTTCACCCCTTCATTATGTTGACTGGTTGGAAACCTGTCTCTAATTTGTCTACCCTGCGTAGCAAAGTGATCTCTTAAAATTCAAAGAGAATCATAATATCTAGCCCTTACGAGGAGGTGGGGAATCAGCTACTCTTGTACACTGCAAGCAGGAAGGTAATTTGGTACAACATTTCTGAAGGTAAATTTAGAATTGATCAGAATATTGTAGGTAACCTTCAATGTAGCAAATCCACTAATAGCTATTTTAGAGAAGTTTTTAATGTGTGCAAAAAAGTACGTACAATAATGTTTATTACAGCATTGTTTGTAACAGTGAAAAATGGAAACAACATGAATGTCTATCAACAGAAAATGGGTAATGGCATATCCATTACTATAGGATGTTTTGAGGTGTGTGTGTGTATAATATATATAGTATATAAATAAATACAGGTATATAGATATTAAGGCCATAAAAGAGATCCAAGATTTTTTTTTAAAGCAGACATTCACTTAAAATTTCAGTAATCCTCAACTACTTAAGGTTTCCTGAGTTGTCCGTGTTCTTCATATTCTTCATACCTTTGCATGCATTAAAACTTCTGTCTTAAACACTCTCCCCTAGCTTGTTAATTTGGCAAACTAATATGGTCACATATCAGCTCAAATTGTACCTCCTCCTGTGACTTTGCCAGGTCCTTTAGATGAACTTTCTCTAATGCTTCCACTTGCTTCTGTTATACCTTTTCGTTGTACCTAACGTGTTATTATTCTTCAAATATCTCCCACTAAACCATCAGCTCTATAAAGGCAAGAACTTTGCTTTTTCGGCACCCAGCACATTGCCCTTCACATAGTAGGCAGTAATAATTCTTGAATAATACAAGATTTCTGCTTAAGTCCAATCATTTAACTTATTAACTTAGCCATTTCCCCAAATCCCCCAATGTAAGGACCCTACATATACTTTGCAAAAAATTCAGAGAATATGAAATTATAAAATGAAACGTGAACTTCCACATCTCTATATTATTAACAACTTTATGCCAACAAATTTAATAACTTAAATGGTAATGATGTACACAATTTACCAAAAATAATTCAAGAAGAGATAGAAAATTTGAATAGCCCTGTACCTGTTAAAGAATTTGAATTTATAACTAAAAACCTTCCCCCCCCAAAAAAAAACAAACCTCCATGCCCAAAATGTTTCATCGTTGATCAAACATTTTAGGAAGAAATAATGTAAATACCATACAAATGCTCTTAAAAAAAAAGAAGAGATAAGACACTTTCCAACTAATTTTTATAAGACAATATTACCTTGATACCAAAACCAGAAAAAGATGTTACAAGAAATATATATATATATATATATATATATAATATATATATATATATATGAAACTACAACGAGATAACACAACACGCCTAATATAATGGCTTAAAAGAAAACTTGACGACAGCAAAAAGTGCTGGCAAGAATATGGAGCAAAAATACAGAGCAACTTTCATACATTGGTAGTGGGGAGTTAAAATGACACAACCATTTTGGAAAACATAGTTTTGTATTTTCTTAAAAGTTAAATATATCATTTATCACATGACCCAGCATTTTACTCTGAAATATTTACCCAAGAGAAACTAAAACATATGTTCACAAAAAGACATATATGCAAATATTCAGGGCAGTTTTTTTTACAGTGGTCAAAAACTAGAAACAACACTAAATGTCTATCAACAGGTGAATGGGTAAACAAATTGTGGTGTATCCCTATAATACTGTCATATTGACATACAATAGTAATAAAATAAATAGAATAGCAATAAAGAGGATCAAATACTAACACTCAGGGGTAGCAATTTTTAAAATGGAACTACTAACACCCACAATGACATGGATAGATCTCAAAAACATTATACCGAACAGCAACAACAAAAAAAAGCCAGGCCCAAAAGAGTACATACTGTATGGCTCCATTTATATGAAATTCTTAAAAAGACTAATCTACAGGGCTTCCCTGGTGGTGCAGTAGTTAAGAATTCACTGCAGCATTGTTTATCATTTATAACAGCGAGACATTGGAAATACATGTCCATCATTAGGACAAATCAATTGTGCTGTATTCATGTAACAGGATAGTGTAAATAAATAGTGAACATGAATGAACTACTTGCTATGGACAACATGGATAGATCACAAAAACTTAATTTTAGGAGAAGAAAAAATAAGTTTAACAAAAGATAAAAACAAAATTGTCCATTTGGACAATGTTTCAAAACAGACAAATCTAAAACTGTATTGTTTGGGGGTATCCAGTTAAATGGCAAAGCCATATTTAAAATGTAAGGAAATGATAAACACAAAATTCCCAGTTGTGGGTTCTTGGGAGGCGGGGTTCAGGAAGGTGATTAGGGCGGGCACAGGAGGTGCTCCAGAGATTCGGGTAGCATTCTACTTCTAAAACTGGATGGTAAGCTCATGGTAGTCATTTTATTATTATTTAAAATGTACATATTTATTATAGACACTCTTTCAAATGGATTATATACCTCACAGTAAAATTTAACAGGTGCTATGTGAATCAACTAAGTTTTTAGTTATTGATTTCAACAATAAACATTTTGTATAACAATAATTATGATAATATTACCTGATATTTACATAGCACCTTTAAGATTACGAAGTGTTTTCATATACACTATCTCATTCATTTTTCACAACAGTCTTGCCCATAGGTAGCATTATCCCCATTTTCATTAAAAAAAATTGCTGAGATACAGAAAGTTCATTGATTTGCTCATCCAATATTTAAGTGTCAGGAGAGAAATCCTTACATTTCTGATACAAACATAACAGCTGCTTATACCTTATATTTAAATGTTTGCATGAATAATTAGTATTCCTGTGCCTATTGGTTGAATTATAGTAAAGGTAGCATTTATTAAGTACTGAGTACTGTTCTGCATGCTTGTGTGCATTATATTATTAATCCTAACAACAGATATGTACTATTATTATCCTGCTGTGAGATTAAGTAATTATTGTCCATAGTCACAAGTGACAGACATAGATCTAAGTGTCTCCAGGCCCGGGTCCTTAACCAATATGCAATTCTGCCCTAACAGCTCTATCCAGAGAATGGCCAGAATATACAACTTTTAGCAGTACAGTAGATCCTCCTCATTCATGGATTCCAATATCTGTGAATTTGCCTATTTGCTTAAATTTATTTGTAACCCCCAAATCAACATTCACAGTCACTCCCTAACATGCACAGGGTGGCAAAAAAATTTGAGTCACTAGACAAGTACGTCATCAGCTGAGGTCAATCCGGGTGGTGCTCTGCCTTCTTGTTTCATCTCTCTTATTGTAAACAAGGATCCTTTACACAGCCTATTTAGTGCCAAGTTTTTCGCATTTTTGTACTTTTTGTTGGTGATTTTGCTGTTTAAAATGACCCCTAAGCATAGCGCTGGAGTGCTATATAGTGTCCATAAGCACAAGAAGGCTGAGATATAGATGTGTTAGTTCATCTTGTTTGGGCATGAATTATAGTGCTGTTGGCAGAGAGGTCAATGTTAATGAATCAACAATATACAATAAGGTTTCTCAGGACGACCTTCAAGATGGCGGAGGAGTAAGACGTGGAGATCACCTTCCTCCCCACAAATACATCAGAAATACATCTACATGTGGAACAGCTCCTACAGAACACCTACTGAACGCTGGCAGAAGACCTCAGACTTCCCAAAAGGCAAGAAACTCCCCACGTACCTGGGTAGGGCAAAAGAAAAAAGAAAAAACAGAGAAAAAGAATAGGGATGGGACCTGGACCTCTGGGAGGGAGCTGTGAAGGAGGAAAAGTTTCCACACACTAGGAAGCCCCTCAACTGGCAGAGACGGGGGTGGGGGGTGGGTGGAGGTGGGGGGTGGGGGGGTGGGGGGGGTGGTGGTGGAGGTGGGGGGGTGGTGGTGGTGGAGGTGGGGGGGGTGGTGGTGGAGGTGGGGGGTGGGGGGGTGGTGGTGGAGGTGGGGGGTGGGGGGGGTGGTGGAGGTGGGGGGGGGGGAAGCTTCAGAGCCATGGAGGAGAGCGCAGCAACAGGGGTGCGGAGGGCAAAAAAATTTGATCATTTGACCAAAATGCAGTGACCAGAGGCTGGCAGAACTCAACCCCATATATCCCCTAGCAGCAGTGGTCCAGTGTCTGCTAATTCAGTGTTCCTGGTGACATTATAGAACATAACTTCCACGAACACAGAGACAGGACCGGATTAGCATTCACAGGGCAGCATGGTGGCTAAGAGCATAGGCTCTGGAGGCCAGCTGTCTGGTTCTAAGTCTGCCATTTACACTGTGGTGTGAATTTGGATAACTCATTAGCCTCTTTGCATCTCAGTGTCTTTTTTGACAATGAGGTACTAATATTAGTACCTGTCTCATCATTGGGGTGTCGTTAGAGTTAAATAACATGCAGCCAATGAAGCACTCAGCACAGTGTCTGGTAGATGTCCTCAACGTGTAAGTTATCACTATTATTAATATTAATTTATATTTGGAACAAGAATGATCATGTTTGTTTAGGTAATTATAAACATAGACACATTCAGTTTTAGAATTTCAGAAGCTGCACAACAAAGAACATAATAACTAAAATGGAGTTACCATTCTAACACCATTTTTCCCTAAATGACTGACAAATATGGCCAGTGTAGAAAAAAACATTTCACCTGAAATGAGTATGCGTGCTACTGTGATTTATAATAGGAAATATATATATCTTGATCTGTGCCCCCGGCTCCTAAAGCCCTTGTAAATTCCTAGGTGATAAGAGCATTAGGAGCATCTTTTGTTCTAGTATTTGGTCACTGACCCCGGTTTCTGACACAAGGGAAACCCTTGTAATTTCCTGGTGATAGGAGTGTCTTTTGATCCAATGAGGTGACTGGGTGGGCTCTTGGATGGCTCCTGGATAAGGGCTCTGGAGAGACCAAGCCATGATTAGAAGCTTAGAATGTTCAGTCCCACCCCCCGTGCTCTTGAGAAGGGAGAAGGACTGGAAATGAAGTTAATAATTGAACTTGCCTGTGTGATGAAGCCTCCAAAAAATCGCAATAATATGGGGTTGAGAGAACTTCCAGGTTGGTGAACACATCCATGTACCAAAAGGGTGACACACCCCAACCCTACTGGAGACAGAAGTTCCTGCACTCAGGACGCTCCCAGACCTTGCCTTATGTAGCTCTTCATCTGGCTGTTCATCTGTGTCCTTTATCATATCCTTTAATAAACTGGTAAACCTAAATAAATGTTTCCCTGAGTCTGTGAGCCACTCTAGCAAATAATCGAATCCAAGGGGAAGAAAGTCATGGGAACCTCTGATTAGTAGCCAAGACAGAGAGAAGTTGTGGGTAACCTGGGGATCTACAACTTGCGATTGGCATCTGAAGTGGGGAGCAGTCTTGTGGAACTCAGCCCTTAACCTGTGGGATGTGACGCTATCTCCAGGTAGATAGTGTCAGAATTGAGTTAAATTGTAGGACACCCAGCTGATGTTGCAGAATTGTTTGATGTGGGGGGGGGGGGGGAAACACACACATTTGGTGACCACAAGTGTCAGAAGTGAAGTGTCCTGTGTGAAAGTAGAGGAGACACATGGGAGATGGAGACCTGTGGTTTTCCCTGCACAGAAGGAAAAACTGGGTGGTTTTCAACCCAACATCATTTTGTATCACCACTTTCTTTGCCCACATTCTAGTGGAAATGAAATGGGGACAAAAAGGCAAAGGATAAATGAAATGGAGAAGACATTTTCTAAATAATTCACAAATAGGATAGCTACCCTAAAAAATCCATCAAAATTTACTCAAAAATTTATCTACACTTAAAACATTTATGAGAGCCATCTACCCCTCAATAATCCTGAATTCTGTCACCCCTGCAAAATTTTCTTATGCCTTCTCATTAGATCAGATAAACACAAACTGAAACCTAGTCCCTGGTCCATTTTGGGTTTCATGGAACTAAAGTCACAAAGGATGTTCATGAAACACCCAGTTTACTTCCCCTTCAATCTCCCTTCCTTGGCTGACTGCCCTGGATACATATTATAATAGAAAATCGATAATCAATAAATCAATAGAAGAAACAAAGTTTGCTAAATTTTCTTTAAACCACTCAGA
This sequence comes from Eubalaena glacialis, assembly GCF_028564815.1. Taxonomy (NCBI): domain Eukaryota; kingdom Metazoa; phylum Chordata; class Mammalia; order Artiodactyla; family Balaenidae; genus Eubalaena; species Eubalaena glacialis. The sequence goes on along the minus strand of NC_083726.1, from coordinate 109,949,164 downwards.
TTTGAATGATTCATCATGCCAAATTTGACTGGATTCTTTCAAGATCCAGGCATCAGTGCATCAGATATTTGTTACTATGATTGGATTAAGAGTTTTTTGTTTGTTTTATTTTATTTACCTTTTGACTGAATTACTTTAATTTCTGGGTGACTTTGTTCTTCAGTTTGTGCTCTTACTTTGTTTTATTATAACTATGTGCATAATTAGGCAGCTATACTATAGGGAGTAGAGAGTGTGTCAAATCTACATCCTTGAGGGCTATGGGTTAGAATTTGATTCGACAGAAAGGGTGTAACTTAACAATGTGAAGGGAACATTCTGTAAATTATTTGCTAAGAGTCCAAGATGGGAGAATAGTTTTGATACGATAGGCAACTGGAAGCCACATTAGTTTTTTGACATAATAACTGCTAACATTTATTGAATGCTTATGTGCCAGCAGTGTCTTAAGCGCTTTGCATGTATTAATTTATTTACTCCTAGCACTCCTATAGAGTAGGTACAGTGAATATTCCGCAACTGTCATTGCCCAGCCAGGAAAACAGAAACCATTGTAGGTATTTCAAACAAGGTATTTAATACAAGGACTTGGTTGCAAAAGTGTTGGAAGGACTAGAGGAATAAAGGGGGAGAAGATAATATAACTTCAGGAAGGTACTTCCCTAAAATTGGAAGAGAAATTCTCACAGGGCTGCAGCTGCTGCTGAAACCAGTAATCCTGCCAGAGCCCACAGCTGCCAGCAGCTGCCAAGGTCACACCTGCCACCTCTGTTACGGAAACCCACCAGAGTTGTCTGCTGCTGAAGGAGCCAGAAAATAAATGATCCCCCTTTCAATCTCTCTCTTTTTTATTTTAATATTTTTAATGTTTATTCTATTTTATGGTTTTGTTCTTTTATTTTTAAAACATATTTGCAAACTCTGCACAAACTAAATGTCCATCGACGGAGGAATGGATAAAGAAGATGTGGTACATATATAAATGGAATATTACTCAGCCATAAAAAAGAATGACATAAGGCCATTTGCAGCGACATGGATGGACCTCGAGATTGTCATACTGAGTGAAGTAAGTCAAACAGAGAAAGACAAATATCATATGATATCACTTATATGTGGAATCTAAAAAAATGGTACAAATGAACTTATTTACAAAACAGAAATAGAGTCACAGATGTAGAAAACAAACTTACGGTTACCAGGGGGAAAGGGTGGGGAGGGATAAATTGGGAGATTGGGATGGACATACGCACACTGCTATATATAAAATAAATAACTAATAAGGACCTACTGTATAGCACAATGAACTCTACTCAGTACTCTGTAATGGCCTCTATGGGAAAAGAATCTAAAAAAGAGTGAATACATGTATATGTAGAACTGATTCACTTTGCTGTACAGCAGAAACGAACACAACATTGTAAATCAACCATACTCCAATAAAAATTAATCTCAAAAAAAAGAATCAAATGCAATGATTCCCTTTTCTCTTCACTTCCCAAGAGCACATGAACATGCCCCTCTGGCAGAGCCTAGGCAGACCCTGCCTGAGAGGCAGTCTCGGAAATGCAGTACCCAGACTTCACTTAGACAAATAATAAGGAAGAATGGGAATGGACCTGAGTATCAATAAATAAAACCTGACACAATCCCTGTTTTGCAGGTGAGGAAATGAAAACACAGAGTCTGAAAAATTCCTGTGCAACCACACAATTAGGCAGTGGCAGAGCTGGAATTCAAGCTCAGGCTCTCTACGCACCTTCTATTGCTCCCTGTGTGCTTTTTACTCCAGCCAGACCACTTTACCTGTGTCATTCACTCACGCTGGGCTTACCTCCACCTTAATGTGTGTTTTCCCCCTACTTGAAATGGGAGAATTATAGATTGTTAGATGTAAAAGAAACCTTAAAGATCACTCGAGCCAACCCTTTAATTTTACATCTAAGAAAAAAATTCTAGGTCAAGCATCCAGCCCAAGGTCAAGTATTTAGTTATTACTAAAACTAGAACTCAAATTCCTAATCTAGAGCAGTTTTCACCACAAGAATGTTCTTCCATGAAAATTTTCCAGCTAATTCTAACCTCCGCCAGGTTTCATCAGATTTGTCCTTTGCTAACTAGCCATAGCATTTGTCTATGTCATCCATAGTTTTTGACACTTGGTTATTTTTTCATTTAAAGTATAATTATACTTGGTCTAATAATGAATCTAATCATTTTTCATCAAAGTCCTTAAGGACAGAAACTTTGTCATATATTTATTTTTAATTCTCTCAGACAGAGCAGGCTAGAGATTATACAATTCTAAAATTTTTATTTTGGCCAAATGACTACAGATTTCCATCACTGAAAATGTAGAATTAATCAGTGACTCATAAAATGTTTTAATATGGCTGTGTTTGCAACATATATTCAAAATTTCACTCTTTCCAAAGCAGCTGATCTCTGCTTAGAAACTTATAATTAGATATTAAAAAGGGACAAAACAGAAGAGAATCACATAAATTCCCCCCAAGTTTTCCACATGACACCATAAAACTAGTACTTTATAAGAAGGGACAGAAGCCATCTAGAAATAGGAGTCCTATTCACAAGGTGTTTTCAGTAATTTCCTTCCTGATCTGAAAATCCAAGTAATATAGCTGGAAGTTCTCCAACTGGTTTTAATTGCTGTATAATCTTTAGAGAAAGAGGAATCAGTAAAACTGGATCCACACCAGAAACAACTTTAAAGACTCAAATTAATTCTTTGAATTATATTCAAAAGCCAACATCCTTTTCAACCAAACTTTCATTCATTCATTCATTGGTGCCCCAGACATGTATTATTCCAGGCATGGTAGCAGGCTCTGGAGATAGGAACAAACTCTTGGTCTAGTAGGGCAGAGATACAGATAAATTATTTTATAGCACTATTAGTGTCTGTCAAATTTCTACCCAGCCTTAAAGCCCAGCTCAAGTGTTATCTCTTCAGTGCATTATCTTCATGTTTATTTCAGTGAGAATGTCTTTCCCTCTTCCATGTTCCCAGGACTACCCTGCTAGCAGCCCTTACTCAATTATAATTATATATTTACATCTTTCATTGCTTCTGCATCTCCTACAGTGCAAAGCGTAGTGTCTATATTAAGAGCAGAGTACTTGTTTATGATATTGAACTTAATGATAAAGACCTTACCTTTTGCAAATGGAATAGATACCCTCGCCACCGTTGATGGAAGTGTAAATTGGTGGAGTGTCTTTAGTGGGAAATGCCATACCTTTCAAAAATGTAAATTCACATACATAGATTTAGCAATTACAGTCCTAGGAAACTATTCTACAGAAATTTTCATAGATGTGTAAAATGCAAGAGTACTCATTGAAACATTGTTTATAACTGCTTTAAAATGTGATAAAAACAATATCCATGAAAAGGGGAATAATTGACTAAATGGTATAATATAGAATAATTTTAAAAGTATGATGTGGGGACTTCCCTGGTGGTCCAGTGGTTAAGATTCTGCACTTCCACTGCAGGGGGTACGGGTTCGATCCCTGGTCGGGGAACTAAGATTCCCACATGCCCTGAAATGGCCCAAAAGATAATAATAATAAAGATAGTAAAAGTAAACAGCTTGTCACCTCTTTCTAGAGAAGTCCCATAATTCTTGAAGAACCTGCCCAGACCTTATTTCTACCTTAAGACTTTCCTAGATTGCCCCAGGCTAAATACACCCCTACATGTTATTTTCTACTCTTTTACTTCTACTGCTATTTCTATCATTATAGTCTGAATTGTATTACAGGTGTTTTTTTGTTGTTGTTGTATGGGTACATATTCTCACCAGACTGTGAATCTCTAGAGATTAGAACATAGTTTAATTCATCTGATTTTTGCATGACACACTTCTTTGACACATATTAAGCATGTAAGAGATGTTACTTGAAATTCATTACATGGGGTTGTGCACGTCATTCCCCCCAGTTACTCCCCACCCCCACTCTCACATACCATAGGATCATTTTTGTGCATTTCTAAAACAAAGCAAATCCAAAAACCTATAAAGTGGGAAGCTGATGTGCAAAAGTACTCTCTCTCTAACCATACTCTGTGTCCTGCAGACAATTTTTGAGAACCATGCTCTCCCACTTCTGTTTTTCTTACTTTTCTTATATGAAACATTTAGAAATGACTCACTTTGAAACTCTTCCTGTGGAGTCAGATAGTTGTCAGAAGTGTTGGGTTTAATTTATCATCAGAAACGAAGAGAGAGAGGAAAGAGGAGGTGCTCAGCAAATTTCCTAAACATACTTGACTGTGGTCAAGACGGGACTCGTGGAGACCTCCAGATCCATGCTGAAGTCTTCAGCTACTATCTCGGGTTTTTGGTAAGGAAACCTAGATCCACCTGAGGACTTGTGCGCAGCTTGTTTTGCTCATTATTGATAATGGTTTGAGGGTCATTATTTTCTATTTCCCCTTATTCCTTCCCCAACTTTTATTTCTTTTGCTTTATTCCCATGTCCACCTTTTTCTTTTTCTAAATATTCCACATTCTATTTATCTTTGTTCTTAATATTTTCATTCTGGAACTAATATTGAATTTTTACATCATTTTCCCCTCTCTTAAACTGGCTGTTTCTCCTTCTCACCTTTGATTCCAGCTTTCTCCAATAGTTATGTTTTCCAAATCATCGATTGCCTATTTTTTCTTTTTTTTCTTTTTTCTTTTTTAAATAAATTTATTTATTTTATTTATTTATTTTTGGCTGCATTGGGTCTTTGTAGCTGTGCGTGGGCTTTGTCTAGTTGCAGCGAGCAGGGGCTACTCTTCACTGCGGTGCACTGGCTTCTCCTTGCAGTGGCTTCTCTTGCTGCAGAGCACAGGCTCTAGGCACGTGGGCTTCAGGTGGGCTCAGTAGTTGGGGCTCGCGGGCTCTAGAGCGCATGCTCAGTAGTTGTGGCACACGGGCTTTGTTGCTCCGCGGCATATGGGATCTTCCCAGACCAGGGCTCGAACCCGTGTCCCCTGCATTGGCAGGCGGATTCTTTTTTTTTTTTTTTTTAAAGTATTTGTTTATTTATTTATTTATGGCTGTGTTGAGTCTTCGTTTCTGTGCGAGGGCTTTCTCTAGTTGCGGCAAGCGGGGGCCACTCTTCACCGCGGTGCGCGGGCCTCTCACTATCGCGGCCTCTCCCGTTGCGGAGCACAGGCTCCAGACGCGCAGGCTCAGTAATTGTGGCTCACGGGCCCAGTTGCTCCACGGCATGTGGGATCTTCCCAGACCAGGGCTCGAACCCGTGTCCCCTGCATTGGCAGGCAGATTCTCAACCACTGCGCCACCAGGGAAGCCCCTGGCAGGCGGATTCTTAACCACTGCACAACCAGGGAAGCCCCTGCCTATTTTTTCTTAATGTATATATTTTTTTCCTCATTCCATTTCTCTTATTTATTTATTTTGCTCATTCCTTATTGCTACTGATTCTGTCATCTAGTTCTGATTCTGGAATCAGAATTTTATTTTTCTTTCCCTATCATAGTTGAATTTTGGTTTCAGGATTTTACTTATCTTTTTAATTACTGGTTGGCCAATTCAGTATTGAAAACTAAAAAAAAAAAAAATGTAAAGGTACTTTTCAGCCAAAACACTTGTTGAAATATAAAATGTTATCTTATCTTGCCCAGAAAGATTTTTAAGATTCTGATTCATATATACTTTCATTTCAAGACAGATACTATGTAATATTTAAAATATAGCTCACGCCAGATGACTTAATTTCTTTGTATTGGAATTTTGCTCTTTTCAATCTTTATCACTTCCTTATTATTCTTTATTATTGTGCAGCTCTTGGTGCCTTTCCCTTTATTAGCAATACCAAAGGCTTTTCAGTTATGTGATTGTTTGTAGTAAAAAGAGTATTGGCCTGACAGTCATTGGACCTAGGATTTGACAACCTTCCTAGTTGTGAATATGTCCCTTAATTTGCTGAGTTTCAGTGTCCAAAACTACAAAATAAAAATAGAGACAAGAAGAAATGATTGCTAACTTTCCTTTCAGTCCTAGAATTCTATGACTCTATCGGTCTCTCAATATTTTATGGGTCTATGCATGAATATGTGTGTAGGACAGTGGATCCGGGTAGTTGCCACATACAACAGCGAAGGAAGTGACCCTGACAGGACTTGAATATTGGAATAAGCAAGGTTACCGAAAGGAGAATGAGAATCACTTCTTCTTTTTTAGTATTTTCTTGTCTTAGTTATTTTAACTTCTGCTAATCCCTGTGGCAGCTTGTAGTTAACTCAGCAGAACAGCTTCAAGTCACACAAGTATTTTGGACTTCTACAAAAGGAAACATAAAATGCTGTTATAGCCAGTAAGAATTAGGAACTGGAAAACAAAAAAGGAAGTTAGAAAAGACAGCATCCTTACTGGATTAAATGGATAGGAATAAGAATTTTTCATTTAGTTGAAAAAGAAAAAAAGTTAAACCCCAAAATGAGCATCTATCCATTCAAGTAATCTTTAATTGTGCTAAATTCTGTGGAACGAGCATTTAAGAACAAGATTGTTTTTTACCATTATGAAACTTAAGGCCAGAATGATAGATAAGACAGCCACAAAAAGAATTATAATACAAGATGAAATGCATCATTGCACAGAGAATATGAAAAGAAGTTCAACCCCCCCATACACCCAAAAATAGGAGGCTGAAGAAATAAATTATGACTGGGATTATAAGAGAAGTTTCAAGGAAGGTATATTTGAGCTTGATCTTAAAGAATGGCTAGGATTTCAACAGATAGAGATTAAGAATGGAGGAAAGAGAAGGTTAAGGTGGAGGATATAATTCCATATAGAAGTAAACAGCACTAGCCAAGGAATAGAAAATGGTATTGACTTGGAATAGTGAGTTGTTCAGGAAAGCTATAAAGTAGGGTATGTTTATGGGACTGTTGAAAATCAGGGAAGGGTAATGTCACAGAGGCCAAGAGAAGAAAATGTTAAGAAGCCAGTGTATCAAATGACATGGATATTGTGGAGGATAAAGACAGAGAAAAAGATGCTTGGGTGTGTTATCTAGAGTTAGTTCTAGCAGCATGATGGGGCAGAAGACCAATTACAAAGGGTTGTGAAGTGAGTGGTGAGAACAACAGACCCCAAAACAAGACAGTATCCTTGAAAAAGAGAAACAATGCTACATTAAGAGACTTAAGAAACATCCTGATGCAGTGTGATCCTAGACTGGATATAATTGTTGACAAATCAGGTATAAAGGATTATTTTGGGGACAGTTGGAAAAAATGGATAAAGTCTGAGTATTCCTTAAGGTACAATCTTACTGTATAATGTGGAGACTGCTAACTGATAAAAGTGATAAAAGAAAGCAGTTTATATAAAACAATATGCATTTACACCCATGTTCATAGCAGCATTATCCACAATAGCTACAATGTGGAAGCAACTCAAATATCCATCGACAGATGAATGGATAAACGAAATGTGGTACATCCATACAGTGGAATATTATTCAGTCTTAAAAAGGAAGAAAATTCTGACACACTACAAAATGGATGAAACTCGAGGACATTTTGCCAAGTGAAATAAACCAGTTACAAAAAGACAAATGCTGTAGGATTACATTTAGATGAGGTATCTAGAGGAGTCAAATGCATAGAAACTGAAAGTAGAATGGTGATTGCCAGGGGCTGCGGGGAAAGGGAAGTGAGGAGTTGTTTTCTAATAGGTATAGAGTTTCGGGTTTACAAGATGAGAAAGTTCTAAAAATTGGCTGCACAATAATGTAAATATACCTAACACTACTGAACTGTACACTTAAAAATAGTTAAGATGGTAAGTTTTATGTTATATGTATTTCACCACAATTAAAAAAAATTTTAAACCAATATGCACAGTATAATCTAATTTTGTTAAATTTTGCTTAACAAAAAATATACATGCATATAGTATACATGTATGTATGTGAAAAAAGATCCAGAAGGATGTAAATTAAGATACTAAAATAGTAATCCCTGACTAGTGGTATATGACATTTTTATTTTCTTATTTTTGCTTGCTTATGTTTTCTAAGTTTCTTCATGAATGATTTCTTTTTTTGTTTTGTTTTGTTTTGTTGGCCATGCCAAGTGGCTTGTGAGATCTTAGTTCCCTGACCAGGGATGGAACCTGCGCCTCTTGCAGTGGAAGCGTGGAGTCGTAACCCCTTGACTGCCAGGGATTTCCCTATCTCCATGAATGATTTCTGTTTCTGCAATAATCAAGCTATTTTTCTCAAGTTATACTCATAAAAAACAAATAAGAAAGAAATGATGAGTGGTAAGGAAATCAACGCAAAGAGGGAAAACAACTCTTGATAAATTTGACAGCAAAAGGAAAAAATGAGGTTGTATCTGAAAGACATAATGGAGGGAATTCCCTGGTGGTCCAGGGGTTAGGATTCTGAGCTTTCACTGCCGAGGGCCTGGGTTTGACCCCTAGTCGGGGAACTAGGATCCCACAGGTGGTGCAGGGCACAGCCAAAACAGAAAAATTTTTTTTTAATTTTATTGAAGTATAGTTGATTTACCATGTTGTGTTCATTTCTACTGTACAGCAAAATGACTCAGCTATAAATATATATATATATATATATATTCTTTTCCATTATGGTTTATCACAGATATTGAATATAGTTCCCTGTGCTCTACAGTAGTGTTTATCCATCCTATATATAACAGTTTGCATCTGCTAATCCCAAACTCCCAATACTCCCCTCCCCCACCACCCCCTTTGGCAACCACAAGTCTGTTCTCTATGTCAATACAGCAGATTTTAAATTGTCTTTCAGAGAATGTTTTTGTGTAATCCAATGTGAAGTCAGAAAATAAAACTAAAACAGTGTGAGGGTCTTTGTGACTCTACATCTTTATGTGGGGAGGTTAGAATTCTAAGAATATGCATTTTTTTAAAGATAGTTTTAACATTTTTGTTTATATTTTTATAAAAGTTTAGCAATGGAGTCTTTCTCTGCTGAGACCAATTCAACTGACCTACCGTCACAGCCCTGGGATGAACCCCAAGTAATTCTCTCCATGGTCATTCTCAGTTTCACTTTCCTACTGGGATTGCCAGGCAACGGGCTGGTGCTGTGGGTGGCTGGCCTAAAGATGCAACGAAGTGTGAGCACAGTTTGGTTTCTCCATCTCACCTTGGCTGACTTTCTCTGCTGCCTCTCCCTGCCCTTCTCCCTGGTTCACTTGGCTCTCCAAGGACACTGGCCCTACGGCTGGTTCCTTTGCAAGCTCATCCCCGCCATCATTGTCCTCAACATGTTTGCCAGCGTCTTCCTGCTGACCGCCATTAGCCTGGACCGCTGTCTTTTGGTACTCAAGCCAATCTGGTGCCAGAATCATCGCAATGTGGGGACAGCCTTCACTATCTGTGGATGTATCTGGGTGGTGGCTTTTGTAATGTGCATACCTGTGTTCATATACCGGGAAACGTTCACTATAGACAACCATAGTATGTGTGGCTACAATTTTGGTCTCTACAGATCATTAGATTATTCAGACTTCAACTTTGATCTACTGGAAAATGGGTCTCTTGACAACTCCATTGTTGAGCTGCCTGAAGAAATGGATGATGATAGGTTAGATTCTTTCTCTCAACAAACAAATGATTGTCCCTGGGCAGCCACCGCTGGCCTCCGTTCTCAAATATTTCAAAGAACTTCTGGACATTCACTCCCTATGGATTCAGCTAGATTATCTGTTCAACATCCATATTACAATGTTTTTAAACCAGCTGATGAGGTCTCAGCTACAACCCCCAGTGATTTTCCCATTGAAGATCACAGAACTAACCCACTGGAGAACTCTGATGCTTTTCTTCCTGCTGATTTAGAGCTTTTCTCTAGTGCCTCCGGCAACTCCTCATACACATCGGAGCTATTGGAAGATTTCCAGGATGATGATTCAGGCCAATTTGCATATGGCCATCAAGTGCCAACACCCCAGGTAGCAATAACCATCACTAGGCTCGTGCTGGGTTTCCTGTTGCCCTTTATCCTCATGGTGGCCTGTTACAGCCTCATTATCTTCCGAATGCGTCGGAGCCGCTTCACCAAGTCTCGGAGCAAAACCTTGAGAGTGGCTATGGTGGTGGTGGCTGTCTTCCTTGTCTGCTGGGCTCCGTACCACATTGTTGGAGCCCTCTTACTGTTTATTGACCCAGAAACTCCCTTTGGGGAAGCTCTGTTGTCCTGGGACCATGTGTCTCTTGCTTTAGCATCTGCCAATAGTTGCTTCAATCCCTTCCTCTATGCCCTTCTGGGGAAAGATTTTAGGAAAAAAGCAAGACAGTCCATGCAGGGAATTCTGGAGGCAGCTTTCAGTGAGGACTTGACACACTCTACTAGCTGCCCCCCAAACAAAGTCTCTTTGGAAAAAAACAGTATCAGTACAGTTGTGTGAAAATAGGGAGCAGTTGACCCAAGCAGAGGTTCTTAGGCATTCACCCAGTGCATCATATTTCTAAGAAGACGACAGAGATGGGGAGCAGGGGATTTCAGAAACTGTCAAAGAATCAATCCAGAGGGTCTTAAAGTGTGGTCCCAGACTAGTGGCATCGGTATCACCTGGAAAGTTGATAGAAATACAAATTCTCCAGCCCCACCAGAGACTTGCTGAATCAGTCTCTGGGGGTGGGGCTCAGACAGTGTTTTCACAAACTCCCTTGTTTCAGATGAATGCTAAATTTGGGAAGCATTGTAAAAATTAGTCTATTTCTATCCCAAACAAAGCCACGTGAAATAAATGCGAAGGCAGTCTCCTTTAAAATGTTTCCATCATTAAATTTCTTTCTAATTTCCTTCCAGATTCAAGTTAAAACCATTTCTTCTAGTCCTACCTGAGTGAAAGGTGATCATTTATTCTATGGTTTTGTTGTGGTGATGGTGGTGGTGATAGTTTTAAATGAAAAAAAAAAGGTGCAAAGTCTATAAAAACAAGGAGTTATGAGTCTGAGTCTGGAGCAGAGTACAATGCCAGATGCCTGCAACTTGGAATACTCCTGGATACAGGACGTAGGAATTCTGAGTTTTCATTATTACAACTAATTAAGCATCTATTGTGTAAAGACAGACTACTTAGGTATCTAAAGACTTTCTCATGAAACAGTGTGTAAGCCGCATTTCGGGGAGTTCTCTCTTCCCTCTGTTTGCTCTATCTGCCTATTGATAGAATCATCTATCTTTCATTCCTTTTCTTAAGCTCCTTAATTCCCTTATTCCTCCCCTGCCTCTAAATCTTCTTCCAGACTTTGCCTCTAATAACCAATAGTTTCATAAGACGCAAATTACTCCCCTCCCCTAGTTCCACATTAGTACTTTCCAAGAAACTCATTTCAAATGAAAGGAGAAAGACGGTGGAGGATAGGGCAGCTATTCTTGAATTCACTGCAATATAACTGAGTACCCTCTGGGCACGTTATCCAACTTTAAAAGAAAACATGACTGTAGGTGTGTATCTTTCATGCCAAAATTACCAGATATATCTTCGAGTTTTTTTTTAATTAAATCTTTCTTTACCAAAGTAATACATGCACATAACTTAAAGAGAACCTAAGGCTTATAATGAAATCTAACAGGTTTCCTGCCCCACTCTGCCCAGCCCCTCCTTCCTCCCACTCCCACTTCCCAGGGATAACCTTTGAAACGATTTTAGATGTTTCCTCTGATATTCACCATGATATTTCTAAGTCATGACCTTATGCTGCTAGTTTTTGTAGACGTGATAATATGACTTCTTGTTTTGAAAGATGATGATTTTTATCCAAACACATTCATATTTTTTGTTTATTCAGCATCCCAATATTCATTACCCATCATCCTTTAATTTGTTCATGATCACACATTTTCTTCTACTTTGTCGACCCATTCCAACCCCCCTTCTCTTTTTCTTTCATTTTTTTTCAGAAAACATTATTAAACCCCCATCACCTTCTCATTTTTCTCTGTACATAAAGTTTCATGTGTTAAACCTCTAAATTTTCAGGTTTTGTTTGTACTACAACATAGCCTCATCTGCGTACAGTGATTTAATCTGAAAAATAGAAAATGAGATGTCTTAGACTTTACAAGGCACTATCCTTTGTTCAGTGGTTGAGGGGAGGGTCTGGACTACAAATAAGTTATAAAGTACTATGTGGAAAAATTTCAAATCACTAGGAATGCTTTCAGTTGTGCAGTAATGATATCTGACATGATGTGAGATTTGCCATGCTACCTTCCAATTTAATCTGATCATATATTTGATGTGAATAAATGCTTTCTTTTTGAATGGTTCCTTGCAAGGCTGAGAGATTCATGGATCCTTTTAATTGTTTGACCCTCAGAATATATCATAATCTCTAAACATACGGCAAACATAAATCTCATAGTGGGTAGCTGTAGGCTTGCTATAATGATGATTAGCTGGGCTTCTGGAAATCCCAACATTTCTCACGGGACCCTGGGTATAAGTCCCTAACTTCTAGGGTTACTGTATAGGATACCAGGGTGAATGATTCTGGCATAGTTATAAAGATTCAATAGTTAATAGTTGACATTTCTGGACTCCTTTTGAGAGTTCTATTTACCCTGGAAATGTATTCTGAAGAAATCCCCACAATTGGAATTCCCTCATTTCCAATGAAAAACTCTGGCGAGTACCTGTAAGTGTTCCCTGGAAGTCCCAGAGGGGGACTCAAGTCCTCCTCAAATTGTAGTATCTTTAATCTTTAAAATATCCCAGAATGCAAGCAAGATGGCTTAGTCCACACATCAAGCTGCAAGGGGGGACTGCCTCTCCCAACAATATTTCGCTATATTTAATAGCATTTGAAAAAAAGAATGTTAAAGGCATGCTTTTAATTCTTTTTTCCCATCAATCTTACCAAAAATGTCAGGGTCAACTAATCAAACCCAGTGAGGGGTGGTGAGGAGGGGCAATAGAAGACAAATGCTTTCAGGTTTCTCTTTTCCTACCCGGGCAAAAACAAATTTGAGACCAGCGCCAGGAAGATAAAACCATAAACATTCTTTTTTTTTTTTTATTAAGAAAGCATGCAAACAACAACAACTTGTGAGACCATACACCCCCCGCCCCAGCCTGCACCAATGCAAAGCAGTATGGGTGGTATGAAGGACTCACCAAACCAGAAACATGGGGGTTGAAGAAAGAAAGGCAGGGATGGGTGGATCAATACCAAAGAATTGCTCCTTCCGTCCCTCTCCTCCACTTTCTCCCTTACTTCCTCTTTTAGGCAGTGAGCTCCTGCAGTTTTGCACACATCACCCAAGACAAAAACAATGACAAAACTTTCACGGCCAGCAACGCTGGACCAACAAGACAAAGTAGGATTCTTTCCATTTCATGGAGGGGAGGGGAAACCAAGGCCCAAAGAGGGTCAGGTTTGTCCTGTGCCATTTAGCAAGGCTGGGTTTAGTGGAGAGGAGCTAAAATCCCAGAAGGCCTGACGGCCAATCTCCAGCCCTAGCCCCAGACTTCAGTTACTCTGGCTGCCTGCCAGAGTTCTTAATGACCCTCATTTTTGACCCTTCTTAATGACCCAGAAGACACAGATGAAATATAAACAAGAGACATTTACATGTCTGATTTAGTCTACCCTTGCAAATCCTGTATGGATCTGGGTAGAAAAGGGGTTTAGAAAAGAGTGATGATTTGTCAAGGGGGAATCTTAGGGAGAACAGATGGGACGTTGTATGTAGGAGGCACCTTGATTGGAAGGATAAGGAAGACACGCCTCAGATAAGGACACTGGGCAAAGGCGTGTCACCACCCTCAAGAGAAATTCTCCTTTCCCCAAGGGGAAATCTTACAGCATACTTCAACCCCACTGACTGCCCTCCGACACCATGGGGGATTCACACCACTCACACCCCTAATTCTTACAAAGAACTTCAAAGAAATAAAGTGCTGTTTAGTTAACTGCCCTTTCTTGCCCCCTAACTTCAGCCTCACTGGACGTCTTCAACAAACTCTCATATAGAATCCCTTACAAAGAAAGGAAGGGGCAGATGAGGGGGAAAAGCAGGAGAGCAGAAAGCATGGGTAAATAAAAGAATATGAACACAAAGCAGAAATCACAGAGAGAGTGGCCTTGTCCATTCCGTACATTTTGTCCTGCAGCTTTGAGAAAGTGAACATTCAGCAAAATAAAAACGGAAGTAAAATTGTTCTTCTCTCTCATGACTAAAATTCAACGATTAATATCAAATATACACTAAGTACTTTGCAGCAATAAATCATGGCCAAGTTAACAAGGCTTAACTCTCCTTGTTAAAGGAGGTAAGTTATCCCTGTACCTTTCTCTGGGGGGGTCTCCCTTGGCCCTCATGGAGCTCTTTGCTTTAGGTTACTTATTCCCCTCTACCAATTTCCCTTCACCCCTCAAAAGCCTGATTGCAAAAGCTTCAGCCCCAATGATCTGGATTCCAAGAGAAGCATTTGCCTACATAGTTAAATAACTGAAATATTCTCCACCCATGTCTATGCCAGCTCCCCTCTCCTCCCCGCACCCTCCTGCCACCAGTACTGTAGGTTTGGTTCTGCTATGATGGGTGGGAAAGAGATTCCCGTCTTGCCCTAGGACATGGTGAGACTACAAGGAATAATGGGTTACTCTCCTTTCTTGAGAATGCCAGAAAATGGGGGAAGAAAATACCATGGGTGGAAGAGGTGAGCAGACAACTAAAGGAGGACAAAATAATATTTGCTGGATGAGATAAGGGGGTGAAAGGATAATTGGTAAATGCAAATAAAAGCCACAGTTAATTTCCAGAGAAAATGATGTTTAAAAAGTCAAAATGGTTCAACTGAAACCATCTCCAAAAAGCTGAACCTATGCTGAAGAGTTGTCCTCATTTCCACCAGAAAAGCAGAGTTCTGGCTAAGCCCGACTCTATCTCCTACAGAGAACAGGCCAGGAATAAGCCAATGGCAGTTTATCTGACAGAGTAGCATAGACGCAATTTCTGACTGTTTTATATTCCATCACCCCTCTACGATATTCTACTCGACCCAACCCAGACCTCTTATTCCACTAGGGTTTTACTGCCACCACCATCACTCTTGCCCTTGATGGGGAATGAGATTCAGCAGAAGTAGGACTGGAGAAATAAAGGGACAAGGAAGAGCTCAGAGGACAAAATTAGCACCATTGAGTAAAACCTGCAAATTCATGGCTGCCAAGCAGTGTTTTAGATCCCTTCTACTTGATAATGTGGCTTCTCCAGTCCTGGATCGAACGGATATCCACAGAAAACAATGCGGGGCTGAAAGGTGGGACTAGCGCTGACTTTCCCAACACGAAAGGGAAATCAAAGTTTGAGACCTTTCTCTGCGGCTCTCATGGCCTCACCTTCCAGCCAGATGATTTTAAATTAGCAAGAGGTGGACGTGGTCCATGGTGGAGGGACAGGAGACCGGAGACAGCATATAACCAATAATAATAATAATAATATAATAAGAATAATAATAAAAGAATTAGGAAAAAAACAAGAAGGAAGAGGAAGAATGAGGCAGAAAAGAGGGGGTTATCTTCGGCAGCATCTTGCGGTGGCTTTTCTGGCAGAGAAAGAAAAAAAAAAAAAAAAAAGAGGATATATATCTATATACAGGCAAGGGCAGAAGGGATGGGCTGGGGCTGCGCTTTCCCCACTGCCAGACTTCACCACCCAGCCCTGGGCTGATGGCCAGGCGCTCAGATGCACTAGGTAATCAAGTCCCAGTCGAAGTCATCGGGGATCTCCTCATTGGCCCCAGGAGGTGGAACTGACGGCCGAGGGACCATGTGGTGTGCTGTGGGGAAGAGAGAAGGAGATTAAAAGGAGAGTGGATGGGAAGCCGTTCTATCCATCTTGATGGACGGTGGTCAACTCCAAACACCACCATGGGGAAGGTCTGGGGAAACTATGGTCCTTATCAGCCCAGGGTTATTTTTGTTTCCGGCCACCACTTCAGTGAGATCTCAGGAAAGACTCAGAGTAAACTAGGCCACATGGCAATGTCACAGTATGCAGCCATTAAAAATTATACTCATGGGGACTTCCCTGGCAGTCCAGTGGTTAGGACTCTGCACTTTCACTGCCAAGGGCCCGGGTGTGATCCCTGGTCGGGGAACTAAGATCCCGCAAGCCACAATGCGCGGCCAAAAAACAAAAAAGAAAAAAAAAAATTATACTTATGAAGACTACGTAATAATGACAAAAAAACATACAGAATATACTATTACATGAAATAGCAATACAGAAATTTGTATATAAATGACACGGAGAAGGAATACATGGACAAAGAGCTGAACATCTCCTCCAAAACTGAAAACACTGTGGTTAGGCAGCATGATAACAGTGATTTTTCTCAAGTGCATTTAAAGGTGAAGGATCTGTTCGTTTTGTAGTATTTATGGCAATTTAGGGTCTCCCCACCTACTCTCACCATCAGAGGTAGTTCAATCCCAGAACCCTGATACTAGAGGTCAGGAAGACAAGAAAGCAGACGTGGGCACAAAGCAGGTACATTTGCATAACATGTTCATGTCATTTGTCTGAGTGTATCTCCCACCTAGATTCCGAAGCTAGGCATAAATGTTCTACACGTCTATCTTTTGTTTATAGCCATGCTTCTACTTCCTTTCATCACTGCCGGCACGAGCTCATTTTAAAGTAAGTTGGTCTTCTTTAGTCTCCCATGACATACACCTCCCTAGCAGGTGGACCACCCTCCAGCCTTGAGAATCAGGAAGGCTCACCCCCTCCCAGCAGGTGCAGGCAAAAGAGCCAAGAATGCAGACTCGGAGCCATAGGAAAGCCAAACAACTCACTGGTGGTGAAACAAGCTTCCTGGCTCTTACCTGGGCGATTGTATCCTGCTGAGTCCTGGGTGGCAAGTGGGTACATTGGTGATGGACCCGGGTAGAGGTGGGGGGCTTGAGGGTGCACGTAAGAGTTCACTGCCAAAGCAAGACAAGAGTTAAGTGAGTGGGACCATCGTATTCAAGGAAGCAGAGTCAGATAGAGAGGGAGAAAAAAATACTCTTCCTCCCCTTCATCTCTTCTCCCTTCCCTGCTCTGTTCTGTAGCTCCTGTGGGCATCAAGGCTTTCTGCAGAAGCTATCAGTCCTCACCACTTAGGGCACAAAGGGACCCGATACTAGTGGAGTTCAATATCACAGCTCTCAGAAGGATGACAAATATAGAACCGTGATCATCGACTCTTACTTCACCAGTTTGAAGACCATACAACTGTAGAGAATCACAACTCCACCTAATTACGATCCAGGGAGGGGTTACTGAGACACAAATTTGGAACAGGGACTTCCTCTTCCCTTTTCTTCAGTAACCCTGACCTCCCAGATCAAGATCTAAAAGGAATCACGCAGTCTATTTCTTTGGCATTTGGATCACTGCTCATAAGCTGATGTCTCTCAGTTCTCTTCTGCCCTTCTCGTCCCCCTTCCTTTTCATCATCCAGTCTCCACCTCCTTGGCAGCTTGCTTTGTGCGGTACCTTGGTTCATGGCTGGCTCCTGTTTGCCACTAGTGAGGGCACAGGAATCAACAATGCGGGCGGGGGCGGGTGGCCGGTGGGAGCCCCCCTGGGGGGGCACGTGACCAGTCTGAGTGAGGAAGTGGTTGAGGGAGTCACACAGATTGGCAATGTGATGCTGGTCCAGGCTCCAGTTCTTCTGCTCTGCCTGCCGCAGACTCTCCATCAGCTCTGCAAACAGAGCAGCAAGAAAGGCTAGCCTTGCAGAGGCCCCAGTGCCCCTAGCGGTTCTATGCCCAACTCACTGCTCCAACTACATGGCCAATCAACACCGCTGATTATATGCGCTACCAATAATTGACATCTGTTAGAGTCCTACATTTTCAAACTCTCATTCGATTTCTTCCTTACTAAATTCTTTTCTTTTTAAAAAAATTTTTTTAACATCTTTATTGGAGTATAATTGCTTTACAATGGTGTGTTAGTTGCTGCTGTGTAACAAAGTGAATCAGCTATACATATACATATATCCCCATATCTCTTCCCTCTTGCGTCTCCCTCCCACCCTCCCTATCCCACCCCTCCAGGTGGTCACAAAGCACCGAGCTGATCTCCCTGTGCTATGCGGCTGCTTCCCACTAGCTATCTATTTTACATTTGGTTCCTTAGTAAATTCTTGTTATAATTTCCATCTTTCTGATGAATAGAAGTTTCAAAGTGACTGAGTGAATTAGCCGTGGTCACACTGTCAGTAAATGGTGACAAAACTACAAAATAGTGGTCCAGGGTGTGGAATTCCTGAGAGCCTTGTTCTCCTGAAGATAAAACTCAGTGGAATAAACCACCGTCATATTTTGCGTTAAGGCAAAAATTAATTAAAACTAACTTGAAGAGGGCATCAATATCATCCACCTTGTGTAACATGAAATCCTCCATCCTCAAGCTTCACTTAACCATCCCCTCCTGGTTCCGGCTTCCACTGGGTTTTTCCACGTCCGCTATATCCCTCTTCCCTCCAGGCACCATCCTTTGATCACTGACCTGAGAACTGTGACTGCTCAATGCTGGACCAGTTGAGCCGGTTCACCATCTTGAAGCTTTCCTTTAAGGAGTCAATATTGGAGCACCAGTCAGGAGGAAAGGCTGTAAAGAGGAGGGGGACGTGGTAATGAGACAGAGTGAGGGGTAAGACAGCCGCCAACTGACAGCAGATTGACTACTGAATGCAAGATTCTTGCGTCTACGTAGGTTATCAGCTGCATGACCAAGATAATTTTGGACTCTCCCTCCCTGGAGATTTAGGACAAACAAAGCTATCGATGCTTTAATTACAGACAGCCAAGCTCATGGGCAGAAGAATATGGAAAACCATCCCGATTTATCCAAGAATTCTCTAATATAGAGCTCTAAGCAGCAACCTCCGCGGCTCAGACGCGCTCTCACGGGAGAGAGGCTACAAGACCCACGGTTAACTTCCTAACCAGTCGCACCTCCTGCCAGAGTCAGAACAGGCGGCTCAACCCGCAGTCCTCTAGGGTCTCCCTGCACCCTCCCTACTCACCAAAGCCAGTGCTGTTGATGGCACCCTGGCCTTGTGCCTGTTGCTGCTGCTGCGGCGGCGGCGGCGGCGGCGGCGGCTGGGCAGGGTGGGTGGGGGGATGGTGCTGATGAGGGTGGTAGCCGCCGTGCTGCAGCGGGGGTGGGTGCATGGCCATCACAGGGGGCGGCCCGTAGCCCTCGGCCCCCGCTTGCTTCCCCCCTGGTGGGGCACAACCATCTGGGCTTGGGGTGTGCAGGGGGGGCGCACCGCCCACAGCGGAGGGGCCCTGGGCAGGTGCCTGCTGCGGCTGCGGCTGCGGCTGCGGAGGCGGCGGCTGGGGCGGCGGCGGCGGCGGCGGCTGCTGGTACATGTAGTAGTTGTTAGAGGGCGGCAGGTCCCCCAGGAGAGACGAAAAGCCTGCGGGGAGGGGTGGGGGGGGGGGGGGAAGCGGGTACGTCAGTGGGGCAACGCATCGCTCAGGACGTCCACTGGGTGGAGACGGGACGTTCTGGGACAGCAGGGTCCCCTGGGCCCCCTTCCTCCCCCCGGCAGGGTTAACCGACAGACGGAGGCCCTCGACAGCACCGACAACCGCTGAAATTTTAGCCAAAAGGTCAGCATGCACCTTTTCATGCTATTTTTCAAGGATCTGGGATGTAGTCCTGGAATCACAGTTTCAAAAGACATCGGACATCAGGTAAAGTTCCAAAAGCAAATTATAAATAAAACAAAGCCATGAGCCTCTGTTCTCTCCTTTTCCTTATTGTCCTACAGGCTTCTGCCTCCTTGTAGTCACTACGAAAAACGGAGTCCGGGTGCGCAGTAGAGTGGGGACGGATGAATTTCTCAAACAGATGGGGCAGGGAAGAGCTCGAGATGGAGACCCGGGCTTTCAGCCGTGATTAAACTTGAGTGAACTCTCTGCTGTCCTCGCTCCATCTAATTTTTCCCTTTGTTTCTGGGAGCCCTCCAAGCTCCCTACTTCCAATCAACCAAATCACCTGAGTTGGACTCATTTCTCAAGCAAATGCTGCAATCTAGCAACACAACGCTAGATAGGAATCCCCTGGGATATAAAAGACAATTAATGACAATTAATACAATTTTCCCCGAAGTGACTCCTAACCACTTTTTATCATTCCACTCATCTCCGGCCACCTATCCAAGGCCACTGGACAGAACAAGATCTGATGATTCACCTAAAGTCCTGACTTCATCCCTACCTCTAAATTCTTTCTAAAAATTTAGGGGAATTCCCTGGTGGTCCAACGGTTAGGACTCCGTGCTTCCACTGCAGGGGGCATGGGTTCAAACCCTGGTCAGGGAATTAAGATCCCGCAAGCCGTGTGGTGCGGCAAAAAAAAAAAAAAGTAAAAATAAAATAAAAAATAAAAATTTAAGAAACAGGAATCACAGAGCACTGAACCAGACAATCTCTCAAAAAGTCTCCCAATAACGACTTCAAATCATTCTCATATGTTAATTCGGGAAATTTGAGTATGGATGAGATATAAACTGATATTAAGGAAGCATTATTTACTGTGTTAGGAGTCATCATGGCAATGCATAACTAAAAGAAAAGTCTTTATCATTAAGGATGCATACTGAACCAGTATTTGCAGGTAGAATGATGTGCATTAAATTCCTCCGTTTAAAAGAAAAGCTGGGTGGTAAACAAAACAAGCTTAACATATCGGTAACTGGTAAAGTTGGGCAATGAAAATATGAGGGTTTATTATACTATTTTCTCTATTTTGCATCTGTTTGAAATTGTTCCTAATAAAAATTAACATAAATACGCTAAAAAATAAATTCTTCTCACAGTGAAACGCAGGGATTCTTAGGAAAAGGAAACTACTGCTGTCCCCTAGTGGCCATCCTCAGAATGACTTGCTGGCAGCCATAAAATCACGGCCCTTAGTTCTAATAGACCGGGGATTCCTCCAACTCACTTACTGAAACTAATGACCCAGCCCGCCTCTTAAAACAGCTGTCCTTCAGAACTAAGCCAGAAGAGCTCTGACTCCAAGCAGTTTTGGCTCATGACATGCTTTCCCTGACCAGTGATCAACCTCTCCTTGTGTTACAAGTAAGAAAGAGGGAAAGAAGAGAATGTCCCCATCTGTTCAAAAACCCAAGGACGTCTCTGCTCCCCTCCCCACTCCAGACTCACCGTGCTGAGAGGAGGAAGAGGACTTCTCCAGCATGGATTTGTAGAGGTTGCGGAAGGACCAGCTTAGATCCTGAAAATTGATCTCTGAGTAGGAGAATTTGAAGTCATGGGTGGTGTTGTACAGGGGAGGGGGACCCTCGGTGCTCTCTCGGCCTGGAGCCCCTGCTGCCACAGCTCCGCCATCCACAGACCCTGTGCCCTGCAGAAAGGGGTAAGAAAGACTCGATCCGTGTCCTACGTGAGGGACCAATACAACCCTTTAGTGGACACCAAGTTCTCCTGCCTGTCCTCTTCATCCTCTCCCACCTTTTCAATGAATGAGCATCATTTTCTCCTTCTTTTCTCATTCGTTCCTATCTTGATGTAGCTTCTTGCCCTTTTCCTGTGCTACATCCATAGTCATCTTTCCTTTCTCATAACCTTTTTGGCTCTCTTTCTTGTCTTCTCACCACTTTTTTTCTGATCTTTCTTAAAATTTTGTTGTCTCTCTCTCTCTCTCTCTCTCCATCTCTCTCTCAGCTTCCCTCTTTCCCTTTCTCCTTCTTTCCCAATTTATCTGCCTACTACAGCACAGATACTCAACACATAATTTTGAACCAACAGATATATGAATCTATTCAACCACCCATCCATCCACCCATCCACCCACCCGTCCATCCACCCACCCATCCATCCACCCACCCATCCATCCATCCCTATATCCCCTGCCACCTCCACCTCCTACCTGGCTGTAGCTGGCGATAGATGTGGGGCTCTGGAGTGGCATCTGAGGATTCCCCTCGGGAGGCAGTGAGGCTTCTCCACTCCCTGGAACGCCTCCCCGTGGGCTCTTGCTTGCCTCCTGTTCTGGTGAGTCCTGGGATAGCTGAGGGTTGTGAAAGAAGAGAAATCTATAAGCAGATGCTAAACATCCTCCCAAGACCGATGGTTCCACACCTGCTGGTATTTGACCTTGGCCCCAAATTTAGGAAATGACTGAAAAAGCAGGCAAAGATGTGGAAGGAGCAGCTGGCCCATAAATGGCATCTCATTGAGGTGGAGACTTACATCATCATCTGGAGGGTGTCTTCTCTTCCGGGAGATGTCAGGGCAGGTATCAATTGTCCAATAAGAGCCCTAGAAGGAGAACCCATCCCCATAAAGAAAAAAAAAATCATTATATACGGAAATTCCCACCTTTGGAAAAGTAGACATTTGAAGGGATTTTCACATAAAATAAGAGTTATATTTTTAAAAATGACTGGACTGAAATTCAACTATACTTCAATTTTAAAAAATAAATAAATAACATTAACATTAAAGAAGATCATCTATCTGGAACCTTAAAAAAAAGAAAGAAATGAAAAATGACTGGAAATTCACATAGAATCCTGAGGGTACCAGCTATTTTTGAGGACTAAATTTGTCCTAACAGCTCACTGAGACCTCGATCATACTAGAGGGACAGAACACAGCATCTAGTTCAAAGAGCTGGAAATGTCCAGACCAACCCTTCCCTTCCATGTGATCTGAGGCAAAACTCTCTTGAACTTCAGCATCCACAGCTGTCAAACAAAGAGGATGATCTATCCCTTCTCTCTTTTGAAGGTAAAAAATCATGGGATTTTTATATAGAAAAACTCCTACAAAGGTTATTAAGCCCACCTTTTACATCTAGAAAGAGCACCATGCACAAAAAAGGGGGCATCAAAGTCCATTTTTTAAATAAATATTTCTATTTAAAAAAAATTTCAGTCTTCCTTAGTCATTCACTCTCATGGGGACTCACTTGCTTGATAACCAAGCTCTTCCTTTGAGGAAAAAAATAAAGCTGCTTTCCTAATTAACATGATTTCCTCTTCTGGGTAATTAAAACAGCCATAGGACTCTAAGCTGTCAACTACTTCTCGCTCCTTCCAGCTCCTCCCTTCACCGCTTACAGCAGAATCTCACCTTCCCAGGGTCATCCCGAGGTCTGGGCACCTTCCGGAAACACTTGTTGAGAGAAAGGTTGTGCCGAATTGAATTCTGGGGAAGCAGAGAAGCAAGTTAGATTTGAGCATTGTGCAAAGCAGGAAATTTTCCAGTAGTGCACAGAGGGACACAAAGGGATATAACACACACTAAAGTTCAAGTATCAGGGTAAACAAAGCACCTCTTAACTATATTGATGGAGGAAATTACCTATCAGATAGCAAGAGCAATGAGATAAGAAAAAGGAAGCAATTAAATTGATGAGAGGTAATGGCTGTAAATTTGACTACCAGGTGCTTCTAGAAAGCTGATTATATAGTTTTTCAATCTTTCCACCCAACTAACAACAGGTATATAAATGCCTCAAAATCACATCTGCCCAAACCTAAGTGTCCATCAATAGATGAATGGATAAAGAAGATGTGGGGTGTGTGCATACACACACACACAACAGAATACTACTCAGCCATAATAAAGAAGGAAATTTTGCATCTGCAGCAACATGGATGGACTTGGAGAGCATTATGCTTAGTGGAATAAGTCAGACAGAGAAAGACAAATACTGTACGATATCGCTAACATGTGGAATCTGAAAAATACAACAAACTAGGGAATATAACAATAAAGAAGCAAAGTTACAGATATAGAGAACAAACTAGTGGTTATTAGTGAGGAGAGGGGAATAGGGGCAATATAGGAATAGGGGAGTAAGAGGTACAAACTATTGTGTATAAAATAAGCTGCAAGGATATATTGTACAATATGGGAAATATAGCCAATATTTCATAATAACTATAAATGGAGTATAACCTTTAAAAATTGTGAGTCACTATATTGTACACCTATAACTTACATAATATTGTATAGCAACTATACTTCAATTAAAAAAAAAATCACATCTGCCCAGTCCCTTAACTCATTCTATCAGTAGTGAAAGAACAATGTTTTAAAACTGATGATGTGGGAATTCCCCGGCGGTCCAGTGGTTAGGACTTGAGCTTTCACTGCCAAGGGCGTGGGTTTGATCCCTACTCGGGGAACTAAGATCACACAAGTCGAGTGGTGTGGCCAAGGAAAAAAAAAAAAAAAGCAAAGACTGATGATGTAAATGATAACAAAATATAAATTATGAGTGAAACAAGGCACAGTTCGCCTTTGTCTTCTCAACAGCCCATGGAATGGTCACATTTGGAGGAAAGAAATATTGTTGCTACATGTCTTGGGTGAGGTGGCTGGAGGCTGTGGCAGCTAGCAGGAACATATTTCTAAAGGAAAAACTAAATGCTTTCAACAGTCTCCAGCTCATCATCTGGTCTGTATGTCAGCTGGTGATTTACAGAGTGACAGACCTACATTAAATCCCCATTCCTACTCAACAATTGGCAAGCGAGTGATTGCTCCAAAGGACTGAGAACATCAGTCTTCCTTCTTTGCTTGGAAGGGGAGGCCCCTTTTTCCTTTATCTCCAGCCAAACAACTTATCCTCTCCTTCCTTGCATGGTGGATGAACTGCTGGGGAAGAACCTAATTATATTATTCTTTTCCTTCGTACACAATTTTTTAAAAGATGATGACTATGTGGAATGAAGCTCTGCAAACCTGATGAGATGCTACCTCTAGGTAGGATGGAGCAATGCCACACTTTGCACGTGACTTCAACAGAGTAGAGTGGCAATAAATATCTGTGAAATGAACCAGAGGATAAGAGGGTCTGATAAGCGTCAGCATCCTGTTGCCCCCATAACTATACTTAGTGCCTCGGTATCACTGGAGTTTCCCCGATACACCTTATGGAAGTTGTTCAACTCTGGAAAAAAAGTAACGGATGGGAGATTTGAGATTTTTAAGTTCACACATCTCTGAGACGCTCAGAGTGAACTGGACCAGGTTATAGGAAGAAATAAAAGTAGACGAAAAGGTTGTCAAGGCTAAGAATCATCTCAGGGTATAGAAGCCGTCCCACCTTCCAACCAATGCCAGCATTCTTGTAATAGGGGAAGTTATCACAGATCCAGCGGTAAATCTCACTGAGGGTCATCTTCTTGGCTGGAGAGGAGTTGATGGCATAGGTGATGAGGGTGGCGTAGCTGTATCGGGGTTTGCCATCCTGGTGGACGGCTGCCTCATCTTTGCTCAGGGTGGCATTAGGATCTGTGGGTGAGCCTGGTGGACATTTGCGGCTGCCGCCTGGAGGCCCAGCCTGGGAGGCACTCCCAAGCTTCTCAATGGTAGCCCGGAGGGTCAGCTGGGGGAGCCAGTCTATGGAGGTGAGGCTACTCTCTAGGTCAGAAGCCATGGTACTTCTGGGTTCTGCAGAGAAGAGGAAAAAGAGGAAAACAGAATAGACAAATATTACCTGTGGTTACTGGTGGCAAGTAATACACAAATCCTAGGGCTTTAAGGGAAGAAGAGGGTCTTCCCACTCTAATTCCTGTAGAAGACTCCTCTCCTGGGATAGCCCTCAACCAGGTGTTACCAGAACCCCCAAATGGATATGTCACCAATTACCTACCAGGTGATAGACTGGTACTTACTCTACATCTGCACGTGGAACATGGCCAAGAGGCCTCTCCCTTCGCACAGGACTAAAAAGGAGATCAAACCACCCACCAAACTGAGCTATTCCCTCAATTCTTCTCACTTAAAGCCCTATAACATAATTTTTTTAAACTATGTAGAAATAAATTTTAAAAATAAAATAAAATAAAATAAATAGCAGGTAAACTCAGCCAAAGTCTATTCTCCAGTTATGTGATGCTTGTTATATTTACATTCAACATCCACAGATAGATAGCACGGGTGAATGTGTAAAGAAAAACAACCAGAGTAAACACAAGTATACACTGATGAAGCACACACCAATACTTTTAAAGATGTTTCACGTTAGTTCCTTTTTATCCCACATACGCGTGCACATGAGGCATATTACATACTTCCCAACATAAGTTACATGTGACAACCAGCCAAGCACAGATGCAAGACAGACACATCAACAGTGGCTCACGACCAGAGATCACAATGAGATACACGGCATAACGTTACCCATAGGGCACAAAGTCACACACAGAGCGAACGGAGCCCGAGCACAGCTGCCCTGGCACCTTTAAAGCTCCCCCTGGCGAGCTCCCGCCCACAGACACCGACACCAGGAAGAAGTCACTGGCAAGGCCCTCCCACCTCTCGGCCTGCCCTGCTGCACTGAGCCAGGGAGACACCCAGCTGCGCGCTCACCGGTAACAATCAGATCGCCGGGCTAAAAATAACCATTCTGGGGCTAAGGGCTAGCTCCCCTTCTCCCGCCCTCCTCCTCTCTCCTTCCTTCCCGGCCTGGCACGCACGCTTGCTGCACCTCCATGCAAACTCCTGACGCTGCCAACCCGCCCACGCCTGCTGTCTGCACGCCCTGCTGCCACCCACGCAGCCTGGGCGCTCTTGCAGGCGGAGAGGTGCAGCTAGAGTGACGTCTCGGTGGGGGAAGGTGAAGAACGGTGGGTGAGATCTGCATCGCAGAATCTGGAAAGGCTGGCAGGAACCACTTGGTAGCCATTTGGCTCTCCCCTGGGGTCGATGCCAGCCACCCCGCAAGCGCTTGCTGCCTGACCGGCTCGTGCCTGCACAGCCGGCCAGATTCCAGCTAGGATTTCTTCCTCGGACCCCTGCTGAGGGTCCATCGAGGCGTCGCTCTAGAGGAGCCAAGGCTAACATGCCTCAGAATCCTGGACAGAAAACCTATTCCGTATATAACCTCTAAATCCACACCCAGATAATACGCACCAGCGTTACATACAACTACACACACATCCACACACTTTGTAGTTAGAAGCTCAATCGCAGATAGGCCTGCCTACCCCAGTCTCCGCCTCCAACACATCTTTCAGGCTATTGGCTCACTCTTCTAGTTAGTGACTCTTCTCCCCTGGAGACATTCTCCAAAGGGTCAGCATTCTCACTCATCTCCCAATTCCCCAAGTTCCCCACCCACGCAGTCTCTGCGAGCACGCGCATGTCCCCTGCCCTGCGCTCCTCCTCACCAGCAACACGCCCACTCCCGAAGGCTCAAGGAAATAAAATACCTTAGCGCCTCGGGGGCCTGGGCAGCATGAGACCCAACTGCAACCCAAGAACTGCTTGACAGGAGAAAAAACTTTAAAGGCCCCGTTCAGAAACAGCACCACGATGGGGTTTCCCCTTTATCCTTAGCTCCTCTCCCCACCACTCTCCTTCCCATCCGACCACCACCATCTTGCCCCCAAACCACGGAAACTTGGAAACTAATAGGGACATTTAAGCATTCCGGGAAGCCTCAGACCTCCGAGCACTTTACTAAGTCAAAGCAGCACAGCTTCTGGGGTAAAGCAGGGCGCGAAGGGCAGCCACCTGCTCCCGTAGCTGGGTTATCCCAGCCGAACGGGAACATGGCAATGAGCGGGTTCACGATGACCGGGGTTCGCCTGGGGCTGTAAGGAAGTTTTACCCTATTCCCTACTGTCTCCTGCTAGAGATCCTTGGGAAGTCTCACCTTAAGTACACAGAAGCCTTCAGGGGACATTTCATTTGAAACTCTCCAGACGTTGGACAGGGAGGGACATGAGAGTACAATCAAAGTGGTTTACAGAACCCATTTGGCAGTGCCAATCACTGTGAATTCCGGAAAGCGAAGCACCCTTGGCCTTTTGCTACTTGTTCTATGCCCTTCCCTAGCACTTCCCCAGTACCAGGTTAGGACACTGAGGTTAAATTTAACCTTTCTCCAGCACCCTCCCAGCCAGCCCTCTAGATACCGCCCCAGCACTCAAAATACCTTCCGATAGACGCTTGCAGCAAAGGTCCTACTGATCTTTCAGCACCGTTCTTCCTAAACCCATCCCACTTCCTCACCCCCATCACTTCCCCATTCCTGAAGGGCAGCCCAGCGTGTGGAACCTCAGAGAGTGAGGTTCCTTGATTCTATTCCGAACCTTGACATTAACTCACTAAATGTCCCTAACCGCCCCTTGCTCCCTGAAGTCTTCCTGCCTCAGTTTCCCCCTTTCAATAAAAGGGATGCAGTCATAAACACTGTCCAAGCTTCATTCCTGGAGGGACGTGAAGGAAGCTTAAAGAGCCAGTGGCTGCCACACATTCCACACTCCCCAAAATAATGGCACCAGGCTAATGTTCAGGGCTATTATTAGAAAGGCACACAAAAGGTACTTCCATTTCTCAGTCCAACCAACCTAGTTACCCAGACCTCTCTCTCCAGGTGGGCCTCGTGCCACTGGGCTGGGGCAGAACCTGAGTCAGGCTACATTCTTCTCTGCGAGCTGGAAGACTGAAAGGAAATACCCATAGAAACTGGGAAAGGCAGCCAAAGGGCAGGCTCCATCACATCCATGGAACGTCTAATGAACACTACACTACTGGGAGAAAGGCAGAGAAGAACAGAAAGACATTCTATGGGTGGGTAGTGGGGGAGGACTGATCCTGGGTGAGACATGTAAGACCCAAAACAATAGGCACAGTTTTCTTCCCATTTTCTCTGAAAGGTCAGTAATTGTTCTCTGTACGGTGCCAAGGTCAGACATTAAGGAATGATAACTTCCTGCTCTGTACATAACGCAGAAACTAATAGAGCAGTGGCTAAGTCTGCCACATTACCGATTACCAGCCAGGCTGTCTGGGTTTCAATCCTGGCTTCACTACCTACTGGCTGTGCAACCTCAGGCAAGTTACTTAACCTCTCTGTGTTGTAGTTCCTTCATTGGAAAACAGAGGTGATAACCGTACCTACATAGGGTTGTTGGGAGGATTACCTTGAGTTAAAATTTTTAAAGCACTAGTGTTATGTAAGTATAGCAATTACCATTTTTGAATGAGAAAAAAAGGAGAATATTAGAAATTGAAAATTAGAAAATGGACAGACCATACAGGTAAGCCTGGAAGTAGCGAACTTGCAGTGCTTTACACCTGCACTGAGTTCTCAATAGTTTTCAGGATGTCAGAATCTCAAACTTTTCCTTTGGGGGGAGTGTCGCCCCAGGACTGACCAATGCCAGGACTAGTAGACTCCCCAGGATGAAGAAATGGGGGAATATCATCCCTTATTTTTCAGGGGGAACTAGGTCTAGTCATAAGACATGATCTGGAAAATAGCACTCTCTAAGTCATAGTTACTCCAATTCAATAGCCATATGCTTCTAACTGATTCCACGGAGGCAAAGAGAACTAGGGAAACTCCGTCCCAGCAGGGCCAGTTACGCTGTGTGGCAGTGAGACACCTGCAGGTGTTGTGGTCCAGCTCACTCTGAGCCATTCAACAAGTAGCATTCCAGCATCTGGTAAAGTGCTTTGTGAGAAATAGTCTGCCGTTCCACAGAGCTGGCTCTTTTCAAAAAATGGGGGAGGGAGTTCTAGAGTTAAGAGCCAAGGATCCTCATGCTTTTTAGACCAGAAACATCAGAAATGAAGCTCTCTTATCAGTCCTAGAAGAAGTGGTCCTAGCCTGAGACTGGGCTGCCCTGCTGCGTGGGATGACTCTCATGCAGCCATCCATGAGCGCTCCCACTGGACAGCGCAGGCCAAGCCTTTCCTCCCAGCTGGGCATTCTCACCAGCACCCTCTCCACGTTCCTGCACAGGGGCACCTGCTCTTAGAGGCCTACCAGAAACGCACAGTTCTAGGTAACTGGAGGCTAAGTCTGAAAAGCACACATGTACCTGTCCCCGCACCTTGCACGGATGTGGATAGAGCCACATCCACCTGAAGTAAGAAACAGATGCACATCATTCTACAGCACAGCCATACAAACCTGAATTAGAGCCCTGTCTCACTGACCATGACTAACAGGTAACTTCCAGGACCCAGTGGATGTACTTAGAGACTCAGACAGTCCACCCAATGCCCAGACAGAGAAAGGAGGAAACATAAAAACCCAAATAAGATGAAGCCTCCCACTTGGACTCTCTGTGGGGTCCTAATGCCCCTTACAGGAGACGAGGTATTTCCTAAAGGTGAGGCAGGAAAGCAGGCACCCAGCTAGGGATCCCAGGTTGAAAGGCAGAGCGCTACTAAACCCATAGCCCAGGCTCAGCCAGAAGGAGTTCCTGGCACCTTTTTCTTGCCTTTTCTGAACAGTCTGGGCTTTGATGATTCCTGCTATTATCTTATGAAAGAAAACTTACATACAAGGTTCCAGAGACCCAGAATTGAACAAGAAACAGGAAGGCAGAGGGTGAGACTATTAGGTGCTTTTCTGAAAGGAAACTCCTTGGGGGGGTCAAATCTCCCTGGCAGTGAACTGATTTCGATGGAAGACTGGAAGGAGGCTGGGCAGCAACCCTCCTCTCCTCCTCCCCAGGATCTGCTTTTTCCTGGGGAACTGTCAGCAAGACAGGAGCGGTGTAGGGCACTGGCGCAGTGGTACCCGGCCAACATTAGGGAGGAACTTCAACCCAGGAGCTGGCATTCCCCTGCACCCTTTCTTCTTGCCTCGGGACATGGGATCCCCATTTTCCCTGTGGACTTTGTGCTTCCGGCCAGGAATGGAGATGTCATGAGAGGAGGCCTCTTGGTGCTGGAGGCAGGGTGAGTGGAGACAGACTGGTTTTCTTGTCAAGGGAGCAGTAATCACAGTGGGCTGCAGAGAACAGCTCTGGTGGACATTAAGTGACTTAGGGTTACAGGTAAGAAAATGTAATACCAACAGAAGCCCCAGACAAGACCAGGCCACCAAATGCCACCACGACTTTAGTGGGAGCCCACTCTCTGCATGAAAAGGCCCAAGGATGGAGGGTGGCATGGGAGTCTGGCTGGGATGCGGCTTGCCATCATTATTACACTGTGTGGATGGAGTGCTGAAGATGCAGGTGTTTTCTGATATCCCTTTGCCCTCAGCATGAAAACATACACTTCCCAAGGGACCTCAAATGAATCCCATCCCTTTAGTCCCCCAACACTAAGAAACCCATTTCTCAGAGCCTCTGCAGCAAGATGAGGGCTTGAATCCAGTAGCTTCAGAACACATTTCCCAGAAGGTTCTCGAGTTGTTACTCTACCTTCCCCTGTAATGAAACCCAAGAGTCACCATCTCAGCCCCCTACACCCACTAGTGCCTAAACATGACAGAGAGAAGATGAAAGAAAGAAAGCACTGACCTGTCTCCAAGTCCCCCCCAGCAGAGGGAGAGGACCACTTGGTACTGGAGTTTGGGGTTGGAGGGACTCCCCTCTTCAGAGGCAGATGAAGAGTCTCATCCTCAGTGGCTCTTCCTGTACTTGGCTGAGCCTCCCAAGCTGGGGAGGGGAACTGGGTCCCCTGATGAGGAGGAGCGGGGGGAGGGGGAGGGGGAGGAGAAGGAGGTCCCACCTGGGGAAGGTGGCACAGTCCCCACACTCGGCCGGTGACCCTGGGGACGAGGGGAGGAGCCTCTCCCAACCGGGAGTTGTCTCCTCCCCCTCGGGGGAGTCCCCCTCCCCCCCAAACTGAATCTGTCGGGAGTGGAGGCCTCTTTCTGTCCGCTGGAGATCTGAGCGGAGGGGCTCTGCCCTGTTCCACTGTCTAGGTACAAGGAAGTCGGGGGGAGTTCTTCCCCTCTCCTGAAAGGCTGAGAGCCGAGTCCTCTTCTTTCCCTGGAGTGTCCTCTGCCGCTGAGTGTAAGCAGTCCTCTCCCCTGTGGACGGGATGGAGGGTGTCTACTCCATAGGCATATCCCCCTTCCTTTATGCCTCAAAAGTCCAGAACTGAGAAGAGTGGGTTTGGAGGAGTGGAGGCCCGCCGGGGCGGTCTCACTCGCTGCCTTTGGTAAGGATCACCCCTCTCTACTTCGGGAGCTCCATCCCCGGGCCGGTACGGGGATCTTCCTCGCCTCTAGGAAGAAGAGACTCGTCCCCTAGAGAGGTCTCTTCTTTCCCTCGCCCGAACACGAAGGGTCATCTCTCCGGCCGGGGGAGAGGTGGCTCCCGTCCCCGCTCCCGCCTCCGCTCCTGGGGCTGCCCCCGAGGGTGGGGTTCTCGTACTCCCCGCTCTCCCGGAGCTGGCCTGGGCAGCTGGGGCCGGGAGGCCGCGGCTCCCGACGCCCGTCTCTGCTGCTGCGGCGGCCGCGCCTCCTCTCTGGTCCCGTCCCGTCCGCTCCGCTCCCGCCGGCGCGTGGCGCTCCCCGCGCCGCCACAGCTCGGGCTCCGGCCAGTCCGGGCTCCCGGGGAACCAGGAGGCGGACGGACGGTGTCAAGGCTCGGCCGGGGCTCGGGCTCCGCTCTGCTCCGCTGCAGGCCCCGGCTCCTCCCCGGCCTCCGCGCCGTGCTCGGCGCTCCTCCCCCGCCCCCGCCCGCCGGGCCGCCGCCGCCGCCGCCTCCCCGCGCGGGTTAAGGAGGAGCGGGCGGAGCCGAGCCGCGGGCCGCGCCGCCGGGGATGAGCTGCGCCGGAGGAGCCGCGCCACCGACCCCGCGCTCCCTGGGGACACGCCGCGCGCCTCCCGCGGCCCCGGGGATGCACGCCGCGCTCGCTCCCCTCCGGCCGCCACCCCGCCACTTGGCCCCGTGCAGCTTGCCATCCACCCGAGATGACACCCCCCTGCTGTCTGTCGGGAGAGTCCCTGTTTCGCGCCGCAGGAACTGTCAATTTCAGTTCAACGCTAATTCTGCCACACTGACCTTTTTTCATTGTTTTCTGTACGCTGATGAACATCGGTTTTCTCAGGAATGTCTTTGATGGGCTTCTTTTTCCCCTGGGATAGCTTTTAAAGGGGTATGGGGTTGGGCCGAAGTTAGTCTGTTAGTCTTGATATCATCCCGGAGTTCAATAAATGCTTGTGGAATGACTGAGTGTAGAAAGGGGAAAACGAGCGTGCAACGGAGAAGACTCTGGACTAAACATCAGAAAATCTAGCTTTATAAATTTGTGCAAGGCCCTCGTTCTACGGAATCTTGGTTAGCGAAGAGGGGATCCTGATGCTCGCCCTGCCCACCCAATAAGGCTGCTGCAGGAATCAAATGAGCTCACTTATGTGAAAATGCTTTTTAAACTGTACAGTATACAAAGGATAAAGGATATTGTTCAAAAAAATATTGTTCAGTTCACTTGACAATTCTATAACAAATCTTATCCAGGTCACAGTATAGAATGTTCACATCCTCTGCCCCTTATAGAATGATCCTCATCCAAAGACAGAAAACGCCATCAGGCAGACCACCTCCATTTTTCCTCCTGGAATCATATTATTCCTCTGCAAATTCTTATATATTTCAGCCTCTGGCCTATTAAACTTTTCTCAAAGTACTCTACTTTCTGTCACATAAAGTAATAAGAAAGCAAAAATATTATCCATGAAATATTTTAATTGCTAAAAAAAAAGAATGCATACTCAGGATTACAGCTTGATCACTACATTTCACATTTAGATATTAAAGGTTGTTTTTTTTTTTTGTCTTCTAGCTAAATATATAATACTATATATATATAAATTACATTATATTTACAATGTGCTAGGAATTCAGCTATGCATGCATTATCACATTTAATTTTTCCCAATCCCATAAGGCACTATTATTAAACCTATTTTACAGATGAGAGAACTGACTTAGAGGCATTGACTACTTCTGAGTACAGATGATTAGTAAGAAGCAAAGTCAGGACTTAAATTAACACATCCAAAATCCAAATGACTCTTAACTTATATTCCATTTTCCTGAGCTGTCAGAATTAAAAGTCATTCCTTTAAATGTAATTAAAGGCAGTAAATTCCAATTGAGCCTTTTCTTTCTTTCCACCCTTGCAATATCCAGGATTAAAACTGTATTTTCCCTTCTTCTTTGAAACATTAACTCATTCTCCCACACACAGATAATTTGGCATCAAATGTTTCTTGCTATGTGTTACATGTTTTGTTATGTTTCTTTTTCCAACCCTTTTTTGACATTTTTTATGTATATGAAATTTGAGGATCAGGGGTAGAGAGGTCAAAGTACTAAAAATGGGAAAGTTAGGGAAGGATTAGACTCTGTTTTCCTGGAAATTGAGAAAAATTAAAAGCTCAAGAACTTATTTGACATATACAAGACATTTGCTGCAGCATTATTTATAACTGTAGGAAATCAGATAAATATCCATAATAAGGTTACTGTTAAATATACTATGGTACAGTTACATAATAGGATGCTACTTAGCTTTTAAATGAGTCATTTTATTTAACTCTGGGAAATAGAATTAGTGAGGAATTGTTTTTCTTTTTATGTCTTCTTTACCATTTAGATATTTGCAATAGTCACGTATTATTTTAAAGAACGAATTTTTTTTTCATGTATCTAAATATATTCCAGTGAGAAAATCGTGTTAAAAAACAGTTTGTAGGGAGGCGCCGACTGTCCCCTTGGCGGATGCGCCGGATCACGGGGAGCCCGCGAAGGGGGAGGTAGAATTAGAAGATCATGTAACGCCGGAGTGTGAGGATTTATCTTGGTGACTAGGATGCTGGTTCCACTGCAGGTATAATTATGCAAAGCTAAGAATCCAGGAAAGACTTGACAGAGAAGGAATTAAAAACAAGATTTTATATGAAAGTACCCACCTTGATCCTGAAAGAAAACAAACCAACAGTGGCAGCAGCAGCAATTGAGAAGTCTTGAGCACAGAAAACCCAGATACAACTCACTTCGGTGGGAACAAAGCTGAGATCAACTACAGAAAGCATTTTATGTACCACAAGGCTTTCAATCAAGTAAATAAAGTATGTGTAAGTTGTAGTTTTTTTACACATGTATGAATATTTACAACCTTATTCTGGCCCTGTATCTACTGTCAGTATAGCACATAGTGGACTCATAGTTAAAATAAACCTCGTGTTTAACATGCTTAAAAAAAAAAAAGAAAAACAATTTGTATAATATGATTATATAGTTGCTTTTTAAAATATATATGTATGTGTATGTATGTATTTGTGTATGTACATACACACAAACACATAGATGGATATATACCAAAGATGTAAGCTTAAAGATTATTATAATTTACCTCATTTTCTACTATATCTATAATTAGCATTTGTATGGCTTTTGCTTATGTGATTTTTTTAAATCAAAAAAAGAAACCGATAAGCTAGTTTTGTTTTGCTTTTGCCCTGAGACAGGGAGAAGCACTTGCATTCATTTTCCATTTACTTTCTATTAAGGAGGGTGATATGGAGCAGAATAAAAATATAGTCACTGAAACATGCAAGGAATCAAAATGTAAAAGATTCACCCTTCTCAATAATAGAACATATTATATAATTCTTTTTTTTAACATCTTTATTGGAGTATAATTGCTTTACAATGGTGTGTTAGTTTCTGCTTTATAACAAAGTGAATCAGTTATACATATACATATGTTCCCATATCTCTTCCCTCTTGCATCTCCCTCCCTCCCACCCTCCCTATATATAATTCTTCATGAGTGCTAGTCTGCCTTGAGCGAAATGCTTCTTCATACTATTGGTGACCAATATGCCACAATACGTATTTTGGAAGCACTTATGAAAGACCTGTGTGTTATATGAAACATGGTATAGTGGATAAAATTTGTGTGTTCAAATCCCAGCTTTGACACTCAATAACTGAGAACTTAAGTCATTTAACTGATCTGGTAGGCAGTTTCCTCATCAGTAAAATGGGGATAATAATATTACCTACTTCATAGTGTTGGGGAGGGACTGTGTGATTTCATGCATGGAATGCACTTAGATAAGTGCATGAAGGAAGAGTAACCTAGAAATTGAAAGAGGCTTAAAAGACAAGGCAACCAAATGCAATCTATATGGATCAAGAGACATATCTGTCAAATACAATATATGGACATTTGGGGAGATCCTGATTTGAACAAAGCAACTGGAAAAAACATTATCAAGCAATTGGTGAAATTTCAATTCTGACTTCGGTGATATAAAAGAATTACTGTTATATTTTAGATATGTTAATAGAATTGTGTTATTATTTTTTAAAGATATTTATCTTTTAAAGAGGCATACTATTTAGTCATGAAAAGCCTGAAATTTGCTTCAAAATAATCAAGTGATGGGGAAGAGAGGTATAGATAATAAATGACTAGCCAAGTGTTGCTTATTACAACGTGGGTTTTTTTCATTTGTCTTTTTTTAATACTATTCTCTCTACTTTTGCATATGTTTGAAATTTTACAAAATAAATAGTTTTTTTTTAAATACTGTTTAAAAGCACTGGAACATAGTAAGGACTCTGTAAATGTTTACTACTATTACATGCTTTATATTTATAATATTATCTAATGTTTGTTTACACCTTTCAGATCACAGTGTGTTTTCATTTACACGAAGTCTTTTAGTACTAACACTAAACCTAGACGGTATCCCCATTTTACAACTGAGAAGACTGAACTAGAGGCAAGAGTGCAAGGCGGCCCGATATACCACCTCCGCTCTTCCAGCTTCCAGGGGACCCTCGGTAAAAGGACTAGGAGGTAACCCGCAACCTCTAAGCAAAGGGTTCTTGCTTCCTTTAGAGGCTGTCGTCAGATCTAGTGGGGAGAGAATAAACAAACATACAAATGATTCACTTAAAAATATTTATCAGACAAAATCTGAGCCCACATTTGCGCATCAGAAAAATTCTAGCGGCTACTTTAAAAGGTAATCTCGGAAGAAAAGAATAGAACACAGAAGAAGAGATTACATCGTAAAGGAAAAGCTCTCTCCGTGGTTTGTATTTCTTTTACATAACTTTATTATTGTAAGTTTCATTAGTTTACCTACCCAACCTGTTTATTCTTTCTAAAAATAAGACTAGGACTAAGGTTAGGGGACCAGAGATGAGAAACTCCGTGGGAAGCGAAGCTGGGAGGCAGGAGGACGTCACATCCCAGTTGTTTAGAGGCCCAGCCACCTAACAGCTCTGCGCCACCTTAAGAAGCGTTAGCCTCTCCCCAAGCCGAGCAGGCCCTCGGCTCCTCCCACTCCCGTGTCAGCTCAGACCCGGGAACGTGGGGAAGGGAGGAGAGACACACTGAATGGAAAGATTGGCGCCGGAGTCTGCAGGGTCTCCCCTTCCCCCTACTCTACCGGCGCGGGGAGGAACGTGTAAAGCACGGGCTTTTGGGGTTTGGTTCCTTTCCTGATGATTCAGGATGGGAATGTGTTCTACTGAAATGGGGGGCGAGCGGGGGGAGGGATGTGAGTGGTGGGGCTCATCTTGGGGTGAGGTCGAAGGGGGACAGAACTGGGGCGTTTGAGACACGCAGTATGCAGTGATCGTTGGTCGAAAATTGTTAAGTTCAAGAAATCCGGACGCACCTCTTCAAAGCATTTCCAAAAGAGGGGGCAAGTTTTCCATTCTCCGCCCAATTCCCCATCTTCATTTTAATTGATTGGGTTTAAGGTAGGCCGGGCCCAAGGTTGCTTGTTGATTGGCTGCGTAAGTAATCTATCAGGAGGACGCAAGCGAGAGGCGGATGTTTGGGAAGGAAGTGAAGATTATTTTAGTACCTCCCACCCCAACTACTGATTGGTTGGGATTTGCCGTGATGTAAAACAAGGCGTAAAGATGTCCACGAAAGGGAAGGGCCAATTGGCCATTTTCTCAGGGTCGCTGTCTACGGTGGGATTGGGAAGAGTGAGACGGAGTCCGCTATTGTAGTGAAGGACCAAATGGATTGAAACCCGGAAATGAGTTTAGAAGAGAACTGAAGGAGAAAGGGAAATCCGCGAAACCTTCGTTGCCCTCAAACAAGGCCATTTCCTGCGTGGGATCGATAGTTTCCTGTTTACTCAGCGAAGTTAGCGGCTACCGTGGTTTTCTAAAATATACGTGATAATTAAATTCGTATGAGCCTTTGGTCCCAGACTTCCCATTTACTTATACTAAAAGGATGAAAGAGACAGAAGAAAGGAAAAGCGTGGGGTTTAGCCTTGC
Source organism: Eubalaena glacialis (assembly GCF_028564815.1). NCBI lineage: Eukaryota > Metazoa > Chordata > Mammalia > Artiodactyla > Balaenidae > Eubalaena > Eubalaena glacialis. Next base: position 109,911,080 of record NC_083726.1, on the reverse strand, counting down.
CTTTAGGGAAGGATGGGGAAACCGAGGTTCTCATACAGAAAGTTAAGGACTGACCCTGGATCACAGTATCCGAGCAGCTGGGTTCCTAAAGAAACCATTCACAAAATAATCGGAGAGGCTGCGTGAAGGTGAAGGAAACTGTAAAAGTTTGTCTGAAGGAAGGGCATTAATCACATTACAGAAACCTGCTTGGATATGGAGTGTATTTTATTCATCGTTGCATATCCAGTGTCTAGCAGTGTCTGATACATAGAAGGTTATGAACCGAACCAAAATGAGAAGACTTTTTACAAAGTATGCCAGACCTTTAAAGTATGTTTTTAAAGGTATCTATGCCAATTTTATGATTCTGGAAAAATGTTTCACACTCAGCACCTGGGTTTTTCCAGCCATAAATTGAAAGATAAGTCTGCTCCCACAGATCTACCTGGGAAGCTACCTACCTGTGAAAATGCTACCATTTTCTCCTTAACACCCTGAGGCATTTAAAATTTGAAAGTAGATTTCCCCTCAACCTACCTTCCTAGAAAAATTGAAAAGATAGATGGAATTGGAGAAAAGATATCCTCTACATCCAGTGAATGAAAAATAAGGTGTTTAACCTACAATCTGCAATTCCAGGGTAGGAAGAACTATTTGAGAGTGTTGAGAGATGCCATCTATACTGTAAATTATGGAATTCCCTTGCTTCCCAGCACAAATGGACCTTTTTTTTTTTTCCTAGTCCAGACTTTTTCTTATAGCTACATTTCAGCAAAGCTTTAACACTGTCTAAAAATTGTGCTTTGAAATTGAGGGACCAGAGTAAGGACTTCCCATTAGTATTATAACTGTCCCCACTGCAGAGCTGCAAGGGCTATGGGTCAAGATTCAGGAACAGGTACCTTCTGTTCATCCAAAGTGATCTCATCTTTTTATGATTTTCAAGGATCTCCTAGGCCAGGTAGTTTACAAGAGAGTATATCATACTAGCCCTTCAGTATCGTTATGGCCATAGTTTAGAAATAAGAGGAGGAACGAGAGGCAGCTGTATCTGCAATAATAAAAGTACCATGGGAAAATTATTACTAGGCTGTAAATAATTCTAGCATAATAAGGTATATCTTGCTTATGCCAAAGTGGGATTGAGGGTGGGTCAAGGGAGGGGGAGGATGTTAAAAGTTTTTTCAAGAATTGTCTAGGCTTCCGGGCGCGTCGGTTACTCGGCTCGGGGAACCGTTGGCGTGGTGGTCGCCTGGGTAGTTCCCGCCGCGTGAGAGGAGGACGAGGAGGGTTTGAGCATGAGCATGGGATAAGGGGACACCCTGATATCAGTGGGTTATGAAACTGGGGGGAAGGCACACGGGGTGTTTTTCCGCAAATATACTCAGGCTGAGGGGCAAAAGCTGGAATTTGGAGGCTGGGTCCAGAACACCGACCAGGGCACAGTATGAGGGCAATTTCAAGGTCCCATCTCCAAAGTGCGTCATATGCAGGGATGGTTTGAAAAAGAGGGAATCCCAAAACTAACGTACGTCGACAGAGCAAACTTCTACAATGAGAAAGTCATCTCAAAGTTGGATTACTCAGATTCCTAACTTGTAAAATAATGGCCAGAATTTAAATTTTCCAAGATGAACTAAGTGGTTTTGTTTTTTATTGTTAGTAGAGATAGAACTATTCTGTGTTCAGTATTAGAATTTATCAGTAAGTTATTTTAGTATCAGATATTTGATTATTACTGCATATTATATGTATGACGGAAGGATTACAACTACAATTCTAATCAATAAAAACACATTAGAACCTTTAAAAAAAAATTGTGTTTATGAGAGAAAAGGGCATTTTGTTCCTAGTAATGTTAAATGAATATGTGGAAACATGCAATATTATTTTTAGGTTAATAATTCATATACTTAAAGAACTGTCACTTTTCCTGTGATGAGGCCCAATAAGCAAAAGCACAAATTGTCTCTGAAGAGACCTAAATCTCAAGGAAAAAAAACTGCTGTTGTTCCTCATCACAGGCCCAAGCCCTCCAGTGAGTAAAGATAAACCACTGGCATCTTGATTAGTGAGAACATGAGACATTGAGTCAGATAGCCCCTTGGGCATCAGGAAAATCAGGAAAAACACCAGGACCTGCTTAGGACCTGCCGAATGAACTTGGACAAGTCACCTTACCACTGGGCCTTCATTTATTGCGAACTAAAATTACTATTACAGATAAATATTAACATTTAAGAAAGGAGGGGGGAAAAAAGGTATGGAAGAAACAGTTTGTAAAAGGAACATATACAGTAGTACCCTCTTAGCACTTTCACTTTCTGAGGTTTCAGTTACCCATGGTCAACCGCTGTCTGAAAATATATTAAATGGAAAATTCCAGAAATAATCCACAGGTTTTAAATTGCGCGCCACTCTAAGTAGCATCATGAAATCTCAAGCCATCCCATTTCGTCCTGCCAGGGACTGGAATCATCCCTTGGTCCAGTTTATTGATGCTGATTACTCACTTGGCAGCCAGCTGCTTTATCAGATGTACTGTCATGGTATCACATTCACATAAATTTTATTACAGTATGTTGTTACAACTGTTCTATTTCATTGTTAGTTACTGCTGTTAATCTCTTACTGTGCCTAATTTATAAATTAATCTTTATCATGTGTATGTATGTATAAGAAAAAACATAGTATATATAGGGTTGGGTACAATCTGCGGTTTCAGGCATCCGTTGAGGGTCTGGGATAGTATCCCCCGTGGATAAGAGGGAACTACTGTAATAAGAAAAAAATATTTAAAAAATAAGGAAGGGGACTTCCCTGGTGGTCCAGTGGTTAACAATCCACCTTCTGATGCAGGGGATGCAGGTTTGATCCCTGGTCTGGGAACTAAGACCCATATGCCGTGGGGCAACTAAGCCCATGGGCCACAACTACTGAGCCCGCACATTCTAGAGCCCGTGCTCCACAACTAGAGAGCCCACACGCTCTGGAGCCCATGCACCACAATGAAAGATCCCGCATGCAACAACTAAGACCCGACTCAGCCAAATAAATAAATAAATATATTTTTTTAAAAATAAGGAAGGCATTAGATTAGTGAAGCTCTTAGTTCCCTTAAGGGTCTGAAAGTCTATTATTTAACTTTTTTCTGGACTCCTAATAACCTTCTACATGGACCTCAACTTGTAGACTTATGCCAACCCTACTTAGGCCATCTAGTCCTGTTCAGTGACCCAGATTTAATGAGGAGAAACACAGATTTTTTTTCATGTCACTGTATTTGTTCAAAAGCATTCCATGGCTACCAATAAAATATAAAACACACTATTCAGCTTGGCATTCAAAGCCCTCCTCAACCTGTCCCTAACCCACATTTTGCACAATTCCTGCTCCCAAAAAACAACTGGCATCACCTAAACAGGTGCCTTTATTTCTGTTACCATTTTCCCCTATTTCAACAAATATTCATTGAGCTTATTAATCAACTTCTATGTCCCAGACTTTATGTTGGAAACTTCAGCAAGTTCAAAGATGAATCAGGCTCAGCCCCTGCTAGAGTGTGCATCCATACCAGGGTGCCCAAGACTATCGTGGGTTTAGTGCTAGAAGTCCCCTGTTGTGAGAAACCCCTGAGTCCTGGGGAAAGTGAGACAGTTGATCACCCTGGTCCCTGCCCATGAGAAATTATGAGCCTCTTAAGATCCCTTCTAACTCAGAAACTCTGCATAGATGCATATTCTTTTCCCCAACTTTCTTCCAAGGTAATTATTTTGGACTTCCCTAACAGTTAGTATAGTATTAAAGACTACGCCCAAGCAATGACTTTTATTTGTAACACCTCCTAGATGATGAACTCCTGGGAGGCAGAGACATCTTTCCAGGACTCCACAGTGCCTCCTAGTGCCTTATTTACTAATATAGTGACTATAAAATGAATGTATGTTGAATTGAATAGAGGAGAACTTGGACAAATTAATAATAGTTAAGGCTTTTTACTAATATAGTGACTATAAAATGAATGTATGTTGAATTGAATAGAGGAGAACTTGGACAAATTAATAATAGTTAAGACTTTTTTTTTCTTTTTTTAATAAATTTATTTTATTTATTTATTTTTGGATCTGTTGGGTCTTCGTTGCTGCGCGAGGGCTTTCTCTAGTTGCGGCGAGCGGGGGCTACTCTTCGTTGAGGTGCGCGGGCTTCCCACTGCAGTAGTTTCTCTTGTTGCAGAGCACAGGCTCTAGGCGCGTGGGCTTCAGTAGTTGCAGCACGCAGGCTCAGTAGTTATGGCGCACGGGCTTAGTTGCTCCGCAGCATGTGGGATCTTCCCGGACCAGGGCTCGAACCTGTGTCCCCTGCATTGGCAGGCGGATTCTTAACCACTGCGCCACCAGGGAAGTCCCTTTTTTTTTCTTAATTAAAAACATTTTTAAGTAAAACACATATGGAAAAATGCTCAGTTCGATTATTGTTTTTACAAAGTTAACAGCACCCCGACAAAATCACAGAACACACCCCAGAAGTCCTGGTGTCCCTTCCCAGTCACAACCCCCCAAAGTGTAACCACAGATTTAGATTTATGACACCACAGCTTAGTTTTGCCTGTTTTTGAACCTTTATATAAATGGAATCATTTGATATGTCCTCTTTTGCACCTGGTTTCTTCCACTCAACTTTGTGAGATTCATCCATATAATTGCAGGTTGCTGTAGCACATTCACTCTCATTGCTGTATAATATTCCATTGTGTGAATATAACACAATGTAATTATCCATTCTTCTCTTAAAGGACATTTGGATTATTTCCAGTCTGGCATTGTTATGAATACTGCTGAGATGAACATTCTAATACCTATTTTTTGATGAACGTGTGTATGCATTTCTATTGAGTATATATCTAGGGGTGGAATTGTTGGGTCATAGGGCAGGCATATGTTCTGTTTGGTTTTTTTTAAATAAGTTTTACTGAAGTATAGTTGTGTTTCTTATTGAAGAATGTTGTGTTTCTGGTGTAGAGCAAAGTGATTCAGTATACATACATTTTTTTTTAGATTATTTTCCATTATAGGTTATTACAAGATATTGAGTAGAGTTCCCTGTGCTATACAGTAGGTCCTTGTTGTTTATCTGTTTTATATATAGTAGTGTGTATATGTTAATCCTAAACTCCTAATTTATCCCCCCCACTTTCCCCTTTGGTAACCATAAGTTTGTTTTCTATGTCTGTGAGTCTATTTCTGTTTCGTAAACAAGTTCATTCCTATCATTTTTTTAAGATTCCACATACAAGTGATATCATATAATATCTATCCTTCTCTGACTTACCTCACTTAATATGATAATCTCCAGGTCCATCCATGTTGCTGCAAATGGCATTGTTTCATTCTTTTTTATGGCTGAGTAACATTCCATTATATACATATGTTCTGTTTTAATAAATATTGCTAAATATTTTCCAAAGTGCACCAGTTTATCAACTTGTACCCCCATTAACCGCATATGAAAGTTCGGGCCTCACGTATTTGGCATTCTCTCTCTCTTTCCTTTTCCTCCTCCTTCATTTTAACCATCCTGGTGGGTGTACGGTAGCATCTCCTGTGGTTTTAATTTGGAGTTCCCTGATATGACCAATTCAGTTGCACACCTTTTTCCTTAGTTTATTGCTCACTGGGAATATTCCCTTTTGAGAAGTGTAATGCAGACATTTTAAAAAAAACCTTGTCACTACTGACTCAGCCCTTGCTAAAGGCCATGCTATCACTATGAGGCTCCAAATAATTCCAAGTTAGCTAGGGGACACCCACGAGGCAGCGCGGGACGACCTTTATTACTTCTAACCCCAAATTTTCAAGAGTCCTTTCCAGGAGGTGGAAGGAAAGACATTTGGGGCTTTTCATTAGAAAAGAGCCACGCGGTCCAAAAGAACCACTAGAAATTGCCCTCTGCCTTCTCAGCCTCGACCCCGGCCCACCCCGCAGAGTTGTCTGAGGGCATCACCCCCCGGGGCGCGGAGGCGCTGAGAGGGAACCGGTATCTCTTAAAGCAGAAATGTTAACACCCTCTTCACGGCGGCATTAAGGATGGTGGGGCCCAGAGTCGTTTCCCCGTAAAGGGTTCCCCGCTCTCTCCTCGAAGACGCCGGGGCGCCGGGTGGGAGCGGGGTGGGCTTCGGCCCGGCCGGTCAGTTTGCCGCGAAGGTGAGAAGTAGGACTGGGGCCGCGGTTGGGGGGACTCAAGAGCGCGACCCCTGCTCACGCCGCGGGTGGCTGCCTGCGTCCTGCTTAACGGAGGCAGCCGGACCCACGAGTCACGCTTTCCTCCCACATCAACGGACCGTTCAAAACAGAATCCTGGGCATCTCGTAGCTGCGCGGGGGTCCTAACGGCCGCGCAGCCTGGCGGGCGGAAGCGCAGTGGCGGCATCGTTGTCACCCCCGGGCGTGGCCTCCTGGGACCAGCGGAGCGGCGTGGGTGACCCCGGAGATGGGCGGTTGAGCGGAGCCGCCGGGCCCAACCGCAGTTGCCCGGTCCGGGTGGTGGGTGCGCAGCGCTGTCCCTGTGGCTGGCAGGCGGGAGGACGAGCTTCCGAGCTGGGCTCGGGTAGAGGTGGGTGGTGACTCATGGTTGGGCGGCATTAAGGGAGAAGGGGGTCCTGGGACTCTGGAGAAACTAGCAAGTAGCCCCAGAGTACTGGAGAGAATATTTGTTATTTCCTGAGCACCTACCGTGTCCGAGCCCTGCTCCAGGTGCTGGAGACCTCACAGTGAACGACGTGGGCAATGGCCCTGCCCTCCTGGAGTTTATACTCTAGGGAAGGGATAGACAAGAAAACGCGTGGATGTGTAATAAAATGCCAGACAGTGATAAATCTTATGAAGAAAATACGTAGTAAGAAATGGGGAGGGGACTGGCATATTCAATTGCGGGTGGGGGAAGGAATGGGTCTGAGGAAGTGTCTTTTGACCAAAGACCTGAAGAAAGTGAGAGCCGTAGAAAAACCATCCAGGCAAAGGGAACTGTGCTGGCCTTGAAAGATACCTACCAGGAGTTTAAGTGCTATGCAAATGATAGCTCTGTAGGTTTTTGAAAGATGAAAATTGGAATTTCCTTAGAAAATTATGGCTCATTCATTCATTCACTGCAAGTATAGCACCTTACTTTTAAAGAAAAGTATATTTATTTGAGTTAGAAGAGTTGTAGAGTTTTTTTGTTTTTATTTTTTCCCCGAATGATGATGACCTGGAAGCCAAGAACTAGCAGACAGAGGAAAGGAGAGACACTGGGGGGCAGGGGCTGCAGAGAGAAATGAAAAGGAAAGGGTAATAAGGAGGCTGTGGAATAGTCAAAGGAATGGTCTGTCCTAATTCTCCCCTTCCTCCTAATAAACTCAGGAGATAATACTAGTGTTTCACCATACATCTCAGCTGATCCCCAACTATGCATCCAAGTCAGGAGAGCTGGTCAAGGAGGAAACACTCGGACTTGATAACTGGTTAAGCAGAGTCCTGATTTCTGACTCCACTGCAGCTCACTGATGCTGTTTAGGCTCAGGTGAAGCTGTGAGGAGGTGGTTTATTTCAAATATTTTATTAATTTTATATGGTAAAATAAGCCACATTAAATCACAGAATTTTATGACAGCAAGTTCACCGTATCCCTGCTCCTTTTGCTGATGGGGAAACTGTGCTAGTTGGTGACAGAGCAATGACTCAAAATATACAGGTTCCATTTTGCACCATATTCAGCTCTTTCCGTTTTCTCTCCCTTTACTTGATAAAATTCTTCCCACTGGCTACTGAACAAGTGGAAAGAGCTTTGTTGAGGACCCCAGAATTGAGTTAATCTAAGACACTAGAATTATATGAGGTTTCACCTACTTCCACAAGTACTTATTGGTGTGCCAGTGGGTCGGGGGGCTGTCACAGCCTCATCTCTCTTAAGTAGATAAAGCAAATAAATAACTAGCCAATTACAATTTACAGGAAGCAGTACCTTAAAGAAGAATTGGAGGGCGAGTCAATTCTTAGTATAGCAGAGAGATGGAGAGCAACAAACAGGATGTGAGTATTAAGAATTTATGTCAGATTGGTATCAGCTTGTTTTGTCATGGTTATGTTAGTAATCTCAATACCTGTCATCTCTCTAAACTTTTGTTGTCTTATTAATGTGGACCTACATAAGTGGTGGTGGGAGAGACTATTGCAGCCAATAGACTTGGTACATTCCCATATTATTTCTATTCACAATTAATTAGTATTTGCCATTTGTAGCATTTTGTGCTTTAACATCAAGAATAATAAAAATGATAAAATATCCATGTTCAGCATTGTAATTGCAAACAGGCCTCAGTAAAATTATACACAACTGGATGAGAGGGAATTTCCTTAAAAACTGCCATGACTATATAGGTGTGAAGAATCATAGCTGAATTTGCACCATGATAAGAACTCTTCTTATAGAGCAGACTCTAAAGTGTAACTGAGTCATATTACTTGCAAAGCACTGTGATGAAGAGTCACAAAAAGATATTAAAGAATTTATGACCCTTTGGCCTGGGATGGGGACAGGGTAGGCCTCATCTGGTGACTAGATCACATATTGCCTGAAGCCAAGGGTTTAGCCCATGTGATGTATCCAGAAAAACTTTAAATAAGCTCGTTCTCAGGGAATTCACTGGAATCTTGAATGGCGGTCTTATCAGACTGCCAGATTCTTTCCCAATTTTTTTATTGGTCAAACTAAGGAAAGCAGAGCTGGGGGAAGAACAGGGCGGGCAATTGCTCTTCGTAGCACATTTTCCAAAACAACGCATCTTTTGGAAAATCTAAAAAGTCAATACATTTTTAAAGGTGGTACGTTTACATGATAGTTGTTAAGGCTATTTTGGAAAGACATTGGTGGAAACACTGTGAGGACAAGGTGTGACACACAGAAATCAAGGAGTGATCCTTTTTTAAAATGTGTTCACCCCTTTACCAATGGTGAGCAAAGCCACTGTGTCCCCGCCCACCCCAGCTCCCACCAAGCTCCCCCTGCTGCATAATTATTTAATAATTAGATTTGACTATTTAAGATTGGATACTACTGTGTTTTTCCATTTCAAAAATCATAGGGTAGTCTGCCTCTGTTATCTGTGGGCTTCCTAATTATGCCAACCTTATCATTGTTAAGATATCATATATCGTCGTTGTGGTGGTTGTTTTATTAAAAAAGAAGTACGTGCCTGTGAAACATCTCAATAATAGAGAAATTAAAGGACAGAGTCCCCAGAATTTTAGTGGGAATTAAGGATAAGCAAAGGTTTAAGATAGTTGTTGCTGTTGTTACTGGCATTAAAAACAGTGATTTTACATCAACTATACCCCAACAAAGACAAAAAACAAAAAAACAGTGATTTTACTTTTGACAAGGCCATTTTGACATAGCCAGATGCAAATGGCTGTGAAAGTTTGTCCTATTTCATACCTATTAGCCAGACACTATAATTAACTCTTTGGATGACATCGATCTTTGCTGATTATTGTGACAATTAAATTAGATAATATATTCTCAGCACTTAGCAAAGTATTTGGCTGTAAAGGAAAAAATCTCAGTTTTTCTGCACACGAAGCAATTCTCTGTGGCTCCAACTGGATGTCCTAAAATTTAACTCAATTCTGACACTATCTAACCAGATCCCACAAGTAAAGGTCTCAGTCCCACAAGACTGCTGCTGTCCCGGCCCCCATACACACATACCTCAGACACTGGTTGCAAGCCCAGGTTATCACCTGTGCTTCTGACCAACCAGCTATAGATCAGAGGTTACAATGACCCCCTCCTTGGGTTCCATTAATTTGCTAAAATGGATCACAGACCCCAGGGAAACACTTATGTCTACCAGTTTATTAAAAGATATGATAAAGGATACAGATGAACAACCAGATAAAGAAATACATAGGGCAGGGTCTGGGAGGGTCCTGAACATAGGAGCTTCCGTCCCCATGGAGTTGAGGTGCGTCACCCTCCCAGTGTGATGTGTTTACCAACCTGAAAACTCTCCAAACCTACTATTGGGATTTTATGGAGGCTTCCTCACATAGACATGATCAATTATTAACTCCATTTCCAGCCCCTCTCCCATCTCTGGAGGACGAGGGGTGGGCTGATAATTCCAAGCTTCTAATCATGGCTTGGTCTTGCTGGTGACCAGCCCCCATCCTGGAGCCATCCAGGAGCCCACCCACAGTCACCTCATCAGAACAAAAGAGGCTCCTAGTGTTCTTATCACTTAGGAATTTACAAGGGTTTTAGGAGCCCTGCGTCAGGGACCTGGTCAAAGACAATTATTAGAACGAGAGATGTTCCCAGTGTTCTTATGACTTAGGAAATTACAAGGGTTTTAAGAGGTCTATGCCAGGAACCGGGGACAGATATATATATAATCTCACATTGGCATATAGAAGATGTTAAATAATTGGGAATTAATTATTATTTACATACATTTATTTGTGAGGCAGATGTTACTATCTGAAAAGAAGGTTTAAGATCTTGAGATATGTTTTTAAGGTCACATAACTAGTGCTAGAGCTGGCCTGTGACCAGTATCTTTATGCCAAAGCTCTCTTTCCTTTCCTCTGTTCTACATTGTTCCCCTACAGACAGATCAAGAGGTTCAGAATTCAAGAGCAATCAGGAGAAATCAATTGTAGTGTGAAAAAGATAACCTACATTATTATCGACCCATTGAATTTCAGTTCAGGCTCAAGAGGAGATCAGGAAGGAATACAGAGTTAGAAAACAAATGTAAAGACTTTCAAACATCCTTGCTCTCCAGCCGTATGTAACTCTTCAGCTCGATATGTTAGGGAATGCCATGGAGGTAAAATGACACATAAACATCATTATACAGTTCATGAAGGGAATCAGACCTATTGTTCTTTCATTCAAGTGTTGTTCCTCTAACAAAATAGTTTATGGGGTAATAAATATCAATAGAATTATTTTTCCTGGAAAGACGTGGTTTCCACATAGTTCTCTGTGACTCACTTATTTATTCAAGTATTTCTTGAGTGATATTATATGACAGGCACTGTTGGTGCCTGAGACTGCCCTCATGGAGCTTATTCTAGTGAAGGAAGTGATAAATTCTATGAAGAAAAATAAAGTAAGGGAGTAGATGGTGGAATGATGGGGAGGGTTGCGTATTCTAAATAATATGGTCATGGAAGGCCTCTCTAAGGTAAATTTGAGCAGAAACCAGAATAACACTAGAGAGCCAGCCATGAGAAGGCGATCCAAGGAAAGAGTGTTTCAGACAGAGGGAGTGTGTAAGGGTGCTGGAGTGTAAAGGTTTAGCAGATTGGAGCAGCGGGTCAAGAACCTCTTCTGTAAAGAACTAGATAGTAACTGTTTTAGGCTTTGTGGGCCATGTGGTCTCTGTTACAACTATTCAACATGGCTACTAAAGCAGCCACAGACATTATGTAAGGAGGTAGGCATGGTGTGTTACAATGAAACTTTATTTACAAAAACAGGCAGAGGCTTGACATCAAAAGCACAGGCCTAGATAGATAGATAGATAGATAGATAGATAGATAGATAGATAGATAGATAGATAGATAGGGCCTCACTAAAATTAAAAGCTTTTGCTCTGCAAAAGACCCTATAAAGATAGTGAAAAGATAGGCCACAGAAAAAATATTTGCAAAGCACATATTGACAAAGGACTTGCATCTAGAAAATAAAAAGCCCTTTCAACAAAACTCAACAGTAAACTATAATCAAGACAGTGTGGTATTAGCATAAGGTTAGACATATAGATCAATGGAATAGAATTGAGAGTACTGAAATAAATCCCATGCATCTGTGTTCAACTGATTTTTCAACAAGGATGGCAAGACCATTCAATGGGGAAGAATAGTGTTTTCAACAAATGTTGCAGGGTCAACTGGGTAGCCACATGCAGAAGAGTGAAGTTAGACCCTTACCTCATACCATATACAAAAAGGAACTCAAAATGGATCAAAGACCTAAGTGTAAGAGCTAAAACCATAGAACTCTTAGAAGAACACATAAACATTTATGGTCTTGGATTAGGCAACGTTTTCTTAGATATGACACCAAAAGTATGCGTAGCAAATAAAAAAAATAGATATGTTGGACATAATCAAGATTAAAAACTTTTGGACGTCAAAGGACACCATCAAGAAAGTGAAAAGAGGGGCTTCCCTGGTGGCACAGTGGTTGGGAATCTGCCTGCCAATGCAGGGGACATGGGTTCAATTCCTGGTCCAGGAAGATCCCACGTGCCGCGGAGCAACTAAGCCCATGCACCACAACTACTGAGCCTGCGCTCTAGAGACCGTGCTCCACAACAAGAGAAGCCACCGCAATGAGAAGCCGGTGCTCCACAACGAAGAGTAGCCCCTGCTCTCTAGTTTCTAGAGAAAGCCCGCACGCAGCAACAAAGACCCAACGCAGCCAAAGATAAGTAAATAAATTAATTCATTAAAAAAAAAATGAAAAGGCAACCCACAGAATGGGAGATAATTTTGGCAAATCATGTATATGATAAGGGACTTGTATCTAGAATATATAAAGACTATTACAATTCAATAATAAAAAGACAAATAACCCAATTTTTTAAATGGGCAAAGGATCTGTGTAGACATTTCTCAGAAGAAGATATAAAAATGACCAATAAGCACATGAAATGATGCCCAGTATCATTAGCCATTAGAGAAATAAATGCACATCGGAAATCACAATGAGATATCACCTCACACTCACCAGGTTGTCTATAATTGAAAATACAGATGCTGGAATGTTTTGGCAAGGGTGTGGAGAAATCGAAACCCTGATACAGTGCTGGTAGGAATGTAAAATGGTACAGCTGGCAGTTTCTCAAAAAGTTAAACACAGAATTACCCTACAACCCAGAAATTCCACTCCTAGATGTACCCAAGAGAAATGAAAACATATGTCCATACAAAAACTTGACTTGAGTGCTCATAGCAGCATTGTTCATAATAGTGGAAACAACCCAAATGTCTATCCACTGATGCTCAGATAAATGAAATGTGGTATGTCCAATAAAATGGATTTTATTTTATTTTTTTTGGCTGTACCGCGTGGCTTGTGGGATCTTAGTTCACCAACCAGGGATCAAACTCCAGCCCTCGGCAGTGGAAGCGCCGAGTCCTGACCACTGGACCACGAGGGAATTCCCTAAAATGGAATATTATTTAACAATAAAAAGAAATAGAGTACTGATACATGCTACAACATGGATGAATCTTGAAAACATTATATTGTACTAAGTAGAAGAAGCCAGTCACAAAAGACCACATATTATATGATTTCATTTATATGACATGTCTAGAGTAGGCAAATCCATAATGATAAATAGTAGACTAGTGGTTGCCTGGGCCTGGGAGTTTGGGGGAAATCGGAGAGTGACTGCTAACGGGTAAGGATTTTCTTTTGGGGGTGATGAAAGTGTTCTACAATTAATTATGACGGTGGTTGCACAACCTTGTGAATATACTGAAAACCACTGAATTGTACACTTTAAATGGTGAATTGTATAATATGTGAGTTATATCTCAATAAAGCTGTTATTAAAAAAAATCAACAGTTAATAAAATGGGCAAAAGACATTGAGCAGACATTTCACTGAAGAAATTATACAGATGACAAATAAGCACATGAAAGGATGCTCAACATCATTAGCCACTAGGGAAATGCAAATTAAAGCCACAATAAGGTATAACTACGTGCCTTTCAGAATGGCTAAAATGAAAAATAATAACACCATTTTCTGGCAAGCATGCAGAAAAGCTGGATCCTTCATACATTACTGGTGAAAGTATAAAATGGTGCAACGACTCTGGTATAGAATATGACAGTTTCTTACAAAACTAAACATGCACTTACCATATCACCCAGCAATTGCACTCTTAGGCATTTATCCCAGAGAAATAAAAATGTAATCATAAAAAACCTGTACTTGAAGGTTTATAGCAGCTTTATTTGTCAGAGCCAAAAACTAGAAACAACCTAATTGTCCTTGAACAGATGAAAGGTTAACAAACTATGGTACATTCCTACCATAGAATACTACTCAGCAATAAAACGGAGCAAACTACTGATACATACGACAACTCGGATGGATCTCAAGGAAATTATGCCAAGTGAAAAGAGGCAAACTCGAAAGGTTACATGTTATGTGATCTCGTTACGGACTGAATGTTTGTGTTCCCTCAAAATTCATAAGTTGAAATCTAATCCCCAATGTGATGGTATTTGAAGATGGGGACTTTGGTAGGTAATTAGGTCATGAGGATGGAGCCTTTATGGATGGGATGAGTGTCTTTATAAAAAGAAGCCAGACGGACTTCCCTGGTGACACAGTGGTCAAGAATCCGCCTGCCAATGCAGGGGACACGTGTTCGAGCCCTGGTCCGGGAAGATCCCACATGCCGCGAAGCAGCTAAGCCCGTGAGCCACAACTACTGAGCCTGCGCTCTAGAGCCCATGAGCCACAAGTACTGAAGCCCACATGCCTAGAGCCTGTGCTCTGCAACAAGAGAAGCCACCGCAATGAGAAGCCCGCACACCACAACGAAGAGTAGCCCCTGCTCGCCGCAAGTAGAGAAAGCCCGCGCGCAGCAATGAAGACCCAACGCAGCCATAAATAAATAAATAAATAAATAAATAAATAAAATAAATAAGAAGCCAGAGAACTAGCTCAGTCTTCCTCTGCTGTGTGAGGACACAGTGAGAAGATGCCTGTCTGGAAACCAGGAAAAGGGCCTTAACTAGAACCCAACCATGCTAGCACCTTGATCCTGGACTTCCAGCCTTCAGAACTGTGAGCAATAAATGTTGTTTAAGTCACCCGGTCTATGCTACTCTGTTACGGCAGCCCAAACTAAAATAGGTCCCATTTATATACATTTTTTTCTTTTATTTGTTTTTCTTTATATATACATTTTTAAATGGCAAAATTATAGAGATGGAAGACAGATTAATGGTTGCCACTGGTTGGGACTCGGGGCCAGAGATGACTGGCTATAAAAAGAAGCACGAGGGATCCTTCTCCTTCTCCTCCTCCTCCTTTGCCTTCTCCTTCTCCTTCTTTTCGGAGGTATCCTTCTGATAGAACTACTGATATTTTGTATCTTGACCGGGATGGTGGTCATAAGAATTTACACAAGTGATAAAATTACATAGAACTAAACACACACACATAAGTGAGTGTATGTAAAACTGGCAAAATCTGAATAAGGTGAGCAGACTTATCAATATCAATTCCCTGGTTGTGATATTGTGACTGTGTTATGCAAGATGTTGCCATTAGGGGAAACTGGGTGAGGAACATATGGGATTTCTGTATTATTTCTAACTACCTGTGAATCTATAATTATCTCAAAAAGTTAAGGAAAAAAAAATTAACGACAACCAAAAACGGGGTAGGCTGCATTTGGCCCATGCATTCAAAGAACAGCAGGGAAGGAGTGTGGTGCATCTGGGAGAAGAGTGGCAGGAAGTGAGGTGGGGAGACAGCCCAGAGCAGATCACGTAGTGCCCGGTAGTCCATGATGAGATGCTTACCTTTTTTTTTCTAAATATGTTGGAAGGATTCTGACCAGGGGACAAGTAAGTGCAGATTTATGTTTTTAAGAGATCACTGTTTCTGTGAGTGGGAGAATGGACTGTAGGGGGCAAACGTAGAAGCAGAAAGATCAGTTATTGGCTGTTGTATTGGTAGAGATGACGGTGACTTGGGCAACGGTGGTAGTAACGGGTAGTAAAAACTGCCAGATTCAACAGGCAGGACTTGCTAATGAATTGGGCATGGGGTTCAAACGTAATACGGAAGTCAATATTAGTTCCTCGATTTTTAGCTTAAGCAATTGAGGTAGGAAATTGGAGGAAGAACAAGTTAGGAGAGGAGTGAGCAGGAGCCTGGGGCACTCCTGGCTTTGAGATTCTCATTAGCCCTCCATGTGGAGACATCCAAGTCTACAGCCGAAAGACCAGGTCCAACTGGAGACCGAGATTTGATGTAAATGGATTTAAAGCCATGGGCCTGGAGGAGAGAACCCAGGGAGTGAGTGTGTGTAGAAAAGTGTCTTAAGGATTGAACCTTGGGAACATTCCAGCATTTAGAAATGCTGATAAAAGGCAGTAAGATAAATGAGAAACCAGAGCAAATTGGTGTATGAAAAACCAAGGGAAGAAATTTACTCGAACAAGGAGAGAGTGATGAGTTTTGTCAGATGTTTTGGAGTGGTCAAGTTAGCAGGATAGAGAATTGACCCTTGGATTTGATAAGATGGAGTTCGCTGATGACCTTGATAGGATTTGTTCAAACTGCAGGAGGGACAAAAGCCTAAGTAGAGTAGGTTTAATAGAGAATGGTTTGAGGAATTGGAGGAATTTACATTAAAGGGGCGCTTACCTTGAGAAGGGACTTGAGGTCAAGAGAAGAATTATTTCTTTCATTACTCTGAAGGAATGGATGTATTATAAGAATTTTTTATGGTGAAAAATTTTATATTTAGAATTAATCAGCTGGACTCAGGTTAGATGATCCTAATTTTGTTGGCAACCTCTAAAGCATCATAATCAGGAGCCAGTCGGACACATGCCTTCTTCTGTCCATGAGGCCTGATCAGGGAGTTGACCTTGGGCCATGTAGGTGTCACAGAGCTTCTTCACAGCCTGTTTGATATGGTGCTTGTTGGCCTTGACCTCCACTATGAACACAAGTATGTTGTTGTCTTCTGTCTTCTTCATGGCTGACCCACGTCAGGGGGGCTTGATGATGGCATAGTGGTCAAGCTCGTTTCTGCGGGGGGCGCTCTTCCAGGGATATTGGGTTGCCTTCAGAGGCGCAGTGTGTGGATGCCTTTCAGCGCTGCTTCCTTCGCTTTCAGCATTGTCTTTGTGAACAAGGCAAGAATTTCGCAAATGAACACCTTGATACCCACCCTGCTTAAGAAATCGAGTCTTGTATGTATTGTAAGATTCTCCTCTAGCTTCTTACCATGCCAGAAGTATCTACTTTTCTGAAGTTTGTCTTTATCTAAGGGAAAGTGTTGTTAAGAGACATTATGATATGGATCTAGTAGAAAGGGAAAATTTGATGATATAAGGGAAATGCTTTTAGGACAAAATTCTTGAGTAAGGTCAGAGGTAAAGGGATCCAGTTCTGTGGTGGATGGGCTAGCCTTAGGAGATGTTAGACAATCAGTCTATTTCAACAAGAAGCAAGCTGAGTGTGTGGATACTGATTCAGTCAAATTCGATTTGGTAGGAAAGTAGGAAGATGAGAAATTTCTTTAGTTTTTCAAAGAAATAAGAAATGAGATTATCAGCTAAGTGTGAAAAAGGACAGGAGATCCTGGAAATTTGAGTCGAGAGGAAAAGGTGTGAAACTGTTTTCTTGGACAACAGGGAGTGAATCGATTTGGGAAAATAAAGCTTTGCAGAGCAGCGGGAGAGCCCACTTGAGATTATCATCTAATTTAATGCGAGACCAGTTAGCACAGTTGTGGATTTTTCTCCAGTTATGTTTATTTAGTTAGTGAATGCAAGCAAGCAGAGTAATTAGAGCTGGATTTAACAAGGGTTGGGGTTTTACCAAGGAATACAGCAGGAGGGAAAGAAGTGCGAGGGAGTTGCAAGTTTATGCAAAGGAGTGTTTAGAGTGATGAATCAAACAATTTAAGTTGGGAGATATAGAAAGTAAAAATAGAAGGATGATGGGCAGTGAAAATTTGATAGAGTCAATAGCTTAAAATTCCTACTTCTGTCCAGAAATTGTTGAAGAGGCGATAACGATCAGTGTGAGATGCAAGAAATAGAAGTTTTGGAAGGAGTGCATTTGTTACTAATAACCAGGGCTAGGGTGTCACCATGAGAATAAGTGACTAAGGTGGGCTGGAAAACAAGATGATTGGAAATGAGCGGATAAGACACTGAGGCCAGCGCATGGGATGAATTGTTTCCAAGGATGACGAAGTCACTAGAAATGAGGACAGTAGGAGTTGTGTAACCAAGAGAATGAGTCAGGTTTTTAAATTTCCAGTGAATGAGGGGAAGTGGCCCAGGAGATCAGCAGATTGCAATATCCTGATGGCATGTACTTCAAAGGACCTGAGTCTCTGAGGCACTAGAGGAGGAGAAATAGTTCGGATTAGGCAATGTGGAGCTCCCTGACTTATAATGAAGTGCTGACCCCACTCTGAGACTTGTAGAGGAGTGAGATCCCCTAACTCGAAAGGTCAGAAAAAGGGATCATGGCATTTACACTGGACTATGAAAGATGAAATGAATTTTGAGAGAAACAGATTTGGAAGGATGTTTCCAGCCAGAGAAGATGCTGTTACCCAAGCAGAGGGAGCTAACCCTGGCAGTTCCATCCGCGACTGGTGCTTCTTGCCAATCTGCCTTCAGGCCTGTCCCCGTGTCACTGAGAGCGTCCTGGTGTCGCCAGGTCTGGTTAGCAGTCGGCCGCCAGGTGGCGATGTGTGCCCTTGGGGCTCCCTTCCTGGTCCTGTGGGTTCACAGGGGCTGGAAATGAGAATCCAGCTGAGTCCAGATGAGGTGAGCTGGTGATGGGTTGGTGTATTTAGTTAGGCCTGAGAGTGCTGTCCTATCAATGAATCGGCAAAGCCCCCAAGAGAAGAGAATAAAGTTGAGAACATTTAGGCAAAAGATCAAGCAGAAGGTAAAAGGAAAGGAAGCTGTTCATGATAAGCTTTTTTTTTTTTTTTTTTTTGGCTGCGTTGGGTCTTTGTTGCTGAGCAGGCTTTCTCTAGTTGCGGCGAGCAGGGGCTATTCTTCGTTGCAGTACGCGGGCTTCTCATTGCGGTGGCTTCTCTTGTTGCGGAGCATGGGCTCTAGGCACGCAGGCTTCAGTAGTTGTGCTGCGAGGGCTCAGCAGTTGTGGCTTGCGGGCTCTAGAGCGCAGGCTCAGTAGTTGTGGCGCACGGGCTTAGTTGCTCCGCAGCATGTGGGATCTTCCTGGACCAGGGCTCGAACCCGTGTCCCCCGCATTGGCAGGCGGTTTCTCAACCACTGCGCCACCAGGGAAGCCCCAAGGAAGAACTGGATTCTTAACCACTGCGCCACCAGGGAAGTCCCCACACGATAGGTTTTGATGGGGTATAAGAAATAGAACCACAGAGAAAGGAAGAGATTTAGGGTGGAGGGTGGGTGCCAGAGCAACACAGAAAGAAAGAAGCAGTGATCTCCCTTTTGGCTTGTTTACTCAGAAAATAATTTTGAAAAACTATGTACGCCCCACCTCACACACACACACACACATTTTTAAGTTGACATCTAAAATAATTTATTTTGGGCTTCCCTGGTGGTGCAGTGGTTATGAATCCGCCTGCCAATTCAGGGGATTAAAATAATTTATTTTAATGTTTAAATAACTTTCAGGGATTAATTTCTTCTGTCTCGAATGTTTTTGGGGCCATTTTTAGCTTTTCTGGTAACTTTGAGCAAATTAGGAAAAGGGGTCTCTTTGGGAAAAAGCAGACTGGACAGTTTTCTAGAGACAGTCCCGCTGTGCAGAGTAAAGGTGCCCCTCCTTCTGGCTGAGGAACAGGGCTGGCCAGTGATACGGGAGCAGCGGCTGTATTTCAGGCTCCACTTGCCCCTAAACTACAACCAGCCCACAGGCCTTGTAGACTTTTTTTTTTTTTTTTTTTTGCCCTTGGTAAAAACCTTTGAATACAGACATAGCTCATGCAGTATGTGGAATTATCAACTAAATGACAAAGCCATTGCTCATGGGCAAACCAGTAAGCCAAATCAGACTTCTTCTCTGTCACAAAAAAGTCTGACTTTCTTTCTTATTTCAAATAAAAATGTTAACTTCTGTCCCCGCGTCAACCATCTTACTTCTCACTTCTAAGACAAACAGATGCTCTGGAACTTTGCTGAGGGTTTCTTTACCAGATGCTGCTTCCAAAACTTTAGTACATTTAAGATTCGCTTTGAAGGCTTGTTATTGTTAAGACAGATTTCTTGGCCCTACCCTTCAGAGAGTCTGACCCAGCAGGTGTGGAGCGGAGCTGTAAATTTGCACGTCTGACAAGCTCCCAGGAGATGCTGATGTCGTCCATCCACAGATGAGCATCCTCTGAGTAGCACTGGGAAGGTGCTTCGCCCTTTAACAGTTGCCATCAATGCCGCATTGACTGTCAGAGCACTCTCCCTCAGGAACTATGCGCTCCCAAGTTGTGCCCGTTGCACCATAGTAAAAATTTAAGATGGGTTAGAGATGAGCTTTTCTTTTACAAAGTAGGAGAAAGCAGTGAAAAGAAAGATGGGAAAGAAAAAAGAGCAAACCAGGCACATTCTTAAGAAAAACAATTTTAGCAAAGAAAACTCATGAAAGTTGAAGATTTGGAAAATTATTTTATCAAAAATGGGTGGAGAGGAAAGGGAGGGATGACTAACTAGGTGGAGCATAGAGGACTTCTGAGGCAGTGAAAGTACACTCTGTGATACCATAATGCTAGATGCAAGTCATTACGCATTTGTCCAAACACACAGAATGTACACCACCAAGAGTAAACTCTAACGTGAACTATGTAGGTTCATCAACTCTAACCAATGTACCATTCTGGTGGGAGATGTGGCTAATGCATCTTAAAAAAAAAAAAAAAAGATAGCCCAGTATGAAGGCTACTGGAGTAAAATTGTGTGCAAAATGATACGGCTAATTAATTATAACTTAAGAAAAAGTCTACTTCATGTTATTAGACTGGTGCCTTAAGAAGAGCAGCGTTTGTGGACCGGGAGGAACAGTGGTAAATGTTTAGGGTAAGGAAGGCATCACAGCCAGATCAAGGAGAATAAGGGTTATATCCCATGACCTATTTAGATTTCTCCCTATCGTCCCAACATTGCTGATACAACCATTTGGGGAGCAAGGGTGAGGTGGGTGGTCATCAGAAAACAAGTAGGAACTGGAATTGACATAACTGTCTTAAGAGGATGTAAGGATAGGTGCAGAGTGATAGTTAAGGGGTTATCCTGGGAAGTGATAAAGTGATGAAGTCATGGTACGTACCAGGCAAATGATACTCACTAGTTTCCCAAGCTGCATATAGAGAGAAATGCCTTTGAGGGAAGTCTGCCTGTGGGGTGAGCCATTGCATGACCTCTGGTTAAGGAATCCTCACTTCCTATACTGTGTGGGACTCAGCGCAGTGACAGCTTAGTGCTTTACAATTTTCAAAGAACTTTAATTTATATTATTTAATCCTTCCAATAAGTCCATGCCTGTCACCATTCTACTGATCAGCCAAGGTCATGCAGTTGGGAATAGGCCTTTCACTTTATACCATAAATTTTTCTAACATCTGAAGCTGCCCAATATAAAGCCAGTTCTTTGTGCTAATGGAAGCTATTGTATGACTAAACCACAATAATTTATGACTTTTTAATAACCACTAGCAGATTTACTTTTCTAAATATGTTTCATCCAATACTGAGTATTTTTTCATTTTTTTCACTTCTGTGGCTAAGACAGATGGACAGCAGGGAAAAATGAACCAGAAGTATGCAGGGTGACTGGGGTTGAACTTTTTTGCAGTCTATACGTGGATGATTGAAAATTATTAATATCATATTCCTCAGCCTGAGGGGAAAGCAAAAAGAACTTTTATTTATTGTGTTAGGCACTTCCTCCACTTTTTCTGATTTAATCCTCCTAACAACCCATGGGATGGAACAGAACTCCCTCTATTGAGAGTTGCCGCATGAAATAGTTCTGTGGTATAGGTGTGTCCCAAACGTTTCATGGGACATATTTATACTAAAAGAATTATTCATTGTTTACCTGAAATTCAAATTTAATGGCATTCTATTTGTTTATTTTTTTTGTTTTTGCTAGATCTGACAACTCTACCTGTTTCTTTTATCCCGCATATTAAAAATAAATTACTTTCTTCAAAACACATTGCACAACTTAAACAAATTCCCTAGCTAATACTCCTTGTTTTACTGGTGTTTGGATTGTAAGAGGGGCCAAAAGTTAAAGGCAAAAGGTTGTTAATGTTTTGGATAACTTTTATAGGAATCTACTGAAGGAACTGTAGGAGATCCCAGAAATGTAACTTCTATTTCCAGATTTATCTATGAGTCTCAGGTCCTCAATCCTAATTTTAATAAAGAATTATCTAGTTCTCTTTACAAATTGACCTTGTGAAAAGATATGTTGTGGAAATCTTACGAGAACTGTAAAATTTTAAAACTGGAAGGGACCTTAGAGATGATCTAATTCTGAGAGTTTCTAGAACCTAACTTAATCCTAAGCAAGAACCAGTGTCTCCAGGCAATGAGAGGTCTCTGGAGATGGGAACTCCTGCACCTACTGCCAGGAGATGTCAACCTACCTCACCTTTCCCCTTTTCCTGCTTATGCTACGTCCCAGACATCTCTCCTTGTCTGAGTACCTAACATTCCAAATATCTTTTGTTCTTAAATTGTAAAGTGTTATCTATGGCTCCACGGGGTTGGTGACGAAAGCCAAGCAGGAGAGAGAAAGTGATATGGAACAGTTCAAGATGAAAATAAACGTGCCCCAGACGTGGGGAAGTCCCCTTGGTAAAAACTGTGGAAGTTGGAGGAGGAATAGTTCTTTCCAACATAGGAGAAAGAGAAGGGAAGGTCAATCCACACAGCCTTCTTGCAGTGGATAAACTTAAGGTTACCCTTCCAAACCCAGTTCAAGGTGAGGAATGCTAAAGAGGAGCACCTGATCATCTAATGAGTATGTAACCTTGCCTCTCTTCTAGAGAAACAAACTGAGAAATAGCTGAAATATTTTCTAAAAGATTTTATCCTACAAGGAGGGCCCCCAGCACTCAGAAATGCTCTTTCTCCATGATCAGATAGCACATATCCTGAAGCTTAGCAGTCGCTTTAAGCCTTGATATGTCTTTCTGTGTTATACGGAGAATTGTGCCTAGGACCCAATATGTAGTAGTTGATCAGTAGACATTTATTGAATGAATACCCCACCGACAGGTTTTGTATTTTTTTTCCTGCTTTGTCACAACTATTTCTATGTCTTATTTTCCCATCTGTATTTTCGGAAAAATAAAATCAAACAGAAAATCATAAGATCTGCCTCTCAAGGAAATTCCCTTGAGAACAGAGGTTTGCATTAAATGTACTTTTTACGTCCTTTTGATACCTGATATTCTGAGCCCCCTGCCAGTACCTCAGTTCAAGCCATTGTCATCTATTATAGAAAGCTCCTAATTAGTTTTAGTACAATCAGTAATCTTTCTAAAATTTGTGTTCATGTTTTTACGGTACTTAACCTACTGGCTCTCTGTGGTCCTCAGAATAGAGTCCAGACTCTTTCGCCTGGCATATCAGGCCATTTGTGATACGATCCCTGCTTACTTCCCAGCTTCTTCTCATCCCTTGGCCCCCTACAGGTCAGCCATGTGGACATTTTTGCAGGATCACAAACACACCATAGTCCAACCTTCCAGCCCTTTCTCACTCTGTCCCCTCAACCTAGAACACAATTTTCTCCTATCTCCCTCCCTCCTACTTTGTCAGGGCAACTACCACGGAGCCTTCAGGTCTTTCTCAACCTACCTTCTCAAAGGGGAAGCCTTCTGGACAATACCACACCCCTTCCTCCTGTCTGCATTTTTTATTTCTCCCTCAGGTCCTCCACGCAAGACCGGAAATCAGGCACAGCTGGGCTGGGGGAAGGAAGGCGCTATTGGCATAAACCGTGACGTGAATGGTAGTTTGGGTGTGCAGACACAATTGGCACAATCTTATGTGGTGTCACCATGGGAGTTTATGAGTCCCATAAGTCTAATATTCTGTAGTGACATTGCCTATTGTTCTCCCCCCTTGGAACTGCAATCTTGGTAATCTAGGCCCTGTTCTGAGCGCCGGAAGAAAACAAAGGGACTCTAAAGGAATTCATATGTGCACTCAACTATAGTACATAAGATTATGGTTAGTCCTGTAATAGAACTGTAAAAAAAAAAAAAAAAGGGGGTACTGTGTAAGCACGCAGGAGAGCATAATTAATTGTTCCTGAGGATTGGAAAGAACGCAAGTGGACGGATATTTGAGCTGGGCCTCGGAGGTATGGCAACAGGCAGAAAAGGTAAATAACCATATTTCAGGCAGAGAAAATCACAATAAAAAGAGTATAGAGGTAGTTTGTGTGATCAGATTAGATAGGAGTGAATGAAATTGTGTAAGGCCTTGAGTGCTTCCTGTATCAATGTGAATTTTCTTCTGTAGGCAACAAATCATTGAAGAGTTTGGAGCACAGCAGTGATATAATCAGATATGTGTTTAAAAGTATTTTTCACTGAAAACAACGTATACTTATTCTTTTTTCTTTTTGTAAAGTTTATTCCAGAAAAATAGATATCAGATAAAGTGAAAGGTCTCTATAATCTTACTCACTAGAGTTAATCATTTGGTGTAATGCTCCATATTTTTTCCTGTGCACATGTGCATGTGTGTATGTGTTTATATATAACTCGTTTATTTATAAGGAATGAGATCATTCTAACCATACTTTTGACCACTGCCTTTTTTGAAGTAATGTTGTGTATCTTCTATGGGGTGGCATATCACACAACATTATCAACTACAACAAAAATGTGAGGCATGTGTACTCATATTTTTACTACTTCAATAATAATGCACATAGAAATTATATCTTATTTTACCTAGGAGATTGGACAAATTAAAAAGGGTGATCAATATTTTGTTTTGGGGGCTTCCCTGGTGGCGCACTGGTTAAGAATCCGCCTGCCAATGAAGGAGACACGGGTTCAAGCCCTGGCCCGGGAAGATCGCACATGCCGCAGAGCAACTAAGCCTATGCACCACAACTACTGAGCCTGAGCTCTAGAGCCCGCGTGCCACAACTACTGAAGCCCGCGCGGCTAGAGCCCGTGCTCTGCAACAAGAGAAGCCACCACAGTGAGAAGCCCGCGCACCACAAGGAAGAGTAGCCCCCGCTCGCCGCAACTAGAGAAAGCCCGCGCAGCAACGAAGACCCAACGCAGCCAAAAATAAATAAATAAAATAAATAAATTTATTTTTTTAAAAAATTCTGTTTTGGATGGATATAAGAAGATACTCTTTACACAGCTGGTAGAAATAAAAATTAGTACTTTAGGAAAGGGAAATGTAGTCATTCTTTTCAAAATGTAAAATATATGTACCTTTGAACTATGAATTCCATATTTACAAATTTATCCTACAAAATGCTCTCGGAAGTTCACAAGGATAACTGCACAAAGATGTTTACTGCAGTATTATTTGTAATAGCAAAGCAACCTAAATGGACAATCACTTATGGTGTTCCCTACCATATTAATGGACCACAGTACAGCATATCTACAGACAAATGCACTGATATAAAAGGATGCCCATGATTTATTGTTGAGTGAAAAAAATATCACAATTCTAAAATGATGTATTTATATAACACCATTTTTAAAAATGGTACATGGGGACTTCTCTGGCTGCGCAGTGGTTAAGAATCCGCCTGCCAATGCAGGGGACACAGATTCGATCCCTGGTCTGGGAAAATCCCACATGCCGCGGAGCAGCTAAGTCCGTGCGCCACAACTACTGAGCCTGCGCTTTAGAGCCTGTGAGCCACAACTACTGAAGCCCAGGCACCCTAGAGCCCAGCCCATGCACTGCAACTACTGAGCCCACACGCCGCAACTACTGAAGCCCGTGTGCTCTAGGGCCCACGTGCCACAACTACTAAGCCCATGTGTTGCAACTACTGAAGCCCCCGCACCTAGAGCCCGTGCTCTGCCACAAGAGAAGCCACCGCAATGAACAGCCCGCGCACCTCAACGAAGAGTAACCCCCGCTTGCCGCAAGTAAAGAAAGCCCGCGTGTAGCAACGAAGACCCAACGCAGCCAAAAATAAATTTAAAAAAAATTTTTAAATGTAGGCAAGGACTTATAAAAATAAACAAAAAATTATACATGTATACAAACAGCATGCGTATGTATTCTGTAATGTGTGTACATATATAACATGTGTGTTCATATATGTGTATACACACCCCCAAAGTTTTTAATAATGGTTAATCTTGAAACTTAATAGGAATGCAGTGTATATCTTTAACTTTTTACTTTTTAGATTTGTGTATTTAAATTTTTTTAAATAATGAACATATGTATTATTTTTAAAATATATACCTGGACATGTTTTCGAGTCAATATACATAGTTATATTTCATTCTTTTTAACAACTACATAGTATTTCATCAATAGCTACACCATTGATTTATTCTACAGTTATGGAGAGTCCACTCTCCTGCAGGTCTCAGGCTGGGCATTGAAGGAAGCAGCAAACACTTAAAATAGAAATTAACAGAGAATTCTCTGGCGTCTGGACTCTGAGCTCTCACTGCCGAGGTCGTGGATTCAATCCCTGGTCGGGGAACTAAGGTCCTGCAAGCGGCCAAAAACCCCCAACAACTGCAAGAGAAGGAGCTTCATAGGAAGGATGACTAGGAAAGGCCTTTCTGAGTAGTGAACATGCTACAGTGATAAAAGTACAACTTTTTTTTTTTTTTTTGGCTGCGTTGGGTCTTCATTGCTGCATGCAGGCCTTCATTGCTGCGTGTGGGCTTTCTCTAGTTGCGGTGCGGGGGACTACTCATTGCGGTGGCTTCTTTTGTTGCGAAGCACGGGCTCTAGGCGCGCGGGCTTCAGTAGTTGTGGCACACAGGCTTAGTTGCACCGCGGCATGTGGGATCTTCCCAGACCAGGGATCGAACCCGTGTCCCCTGCATTGGCAAGCAGGTTCTCAACCACTGCGCCACCAGGGAAGCCCAGAAGTACAACTTTTATCTGTATATGCTGTACCAGTATTTTGTAGGATTCCTCCAAAGCAGAAATCACGGATCAGAAAGTATGAAATTTAAAATTTCAATAGATATTGTCAAGCTGCCTTCTAAAAAGGTTAACAATTTAACATTCACTCCAAGTGTCTATTTTCTAAAACTTTAGCCAGGCCTGGGTATTGTCAGTCTTCATAATTTTTGCCCATCTCTGTAGGAAGAAAAAAATCTTTTTTTTTTCATTTCTTTTATTGTTAAGTCAGTTTGGATATCGTTTCATTTTGACAATTACTGATCTTGCTAATTGAATACTTGTTCCTGTGCTTGGCCTATTTTCGTCCATTATTGTTCAGTTTTCTTATTGTATGATTTTTTTGGGTTTTTTAAAATATATTTATTTTTGGCTGCGTTGGGTCTTCGTTGCTGCGCGGGCTTTCTCTAGTTGCGGCGAGCGGACGCTACTCTTCCTTGTGGTGCGCGGGCTTCTCACTGCGGTGGCCTCTCTTGTTGAGGAGCACGGGCTCTACGCGCGCAGGCTTCAGCAGTTGTGGCTCACGGGCTCTAGAGTGCAGGCTCAGTAGTTGTGGCACACGGGCTTAGCTGCTCCACAGCATGTGGGATCTTCCCAGGCCAGGGCTCGAACCCGTTTCCCCTGCATTGGCAGGCAGATTCTTAACCACTGCGCCACCAGGGAAGCCCTGTATGGTTCTTATTTTATTGTTCCTTTCTCTTTGTATATTATGAAAATGAAGACTTTGTCATGGCTTTCACACGTTTTTGCCAGTTTTTCTTTGAAAAAATTTTGATGATGTTTTATCACAATAGAAAGTTTTAATTTTATGTGGTTAGAAGTATAAGTTTTATCCTTTATAATTCACATATTATATACTTTGCTTAAAACAGATACGTATTAAAAAGGCAACTATAGTTATATGGAGGTATACAATAGGTGGGTGGGGAGGAGATGTTGAGGAAATTTAAGAAAATGAGACCAGTTAGTTATTCACTGTAAACTGAGGCAGTGGCTATGAGCATGGGGAATAGAAGACAGATTTGAGGGATTTTTTTTTTAATATAACACCTTTACTGAGATATAGTTTGCATATACAGTTCACCTACTTGAAGTGTTACAGTTCAAGGGTTTTTAAATATATTCACAGACATGTGCAACCATTAATCAATTTTAAAACATTTTATCACCCCCACGAGAAGCCCCATAACCATTAGCAGTCATTCT
Organism: Eubalaena glacialis; assembly: GCF_028564815.1. NCBI lineage: Eukaryota > Metazoa > Chordata > Mammalia > Artiodactyla > Balaenidae > Eubalaena > Eubalaena glacialis. Next base: position 109,882,977 of record NC_083726.1, on the reverse strand, counting down.
GCATTCCTCTTTAACTGCTTCCATCCTCTGGTAACCAGTAAACTACTTCTGTCTACAGATTTGCCTGTTGTGGACATTTCATGGATGGAATCATAAAATATGTGACCTAATGTGACTGGCTTCTGTCACTTAGCATGATGTTTCAAGGTTCATCCATGTTGTAGCATGTATTAATACTTCATTTCTTTCTATGAACAAATAATGTTTCATTGTATGATGATTATTACTGCATTTGTTTATCCAATGACCAGTTGATGGACATTTGGGTTTTTTCCATTTTTGGCTATTATGAATAATGCTGTTATGAACATTCTTGTTCAAGTTTTTATGTGGATATAGGCTTCCAGTTCCCTTGGGTATATATATTGGAGTGAAACTGCCAGGTCATATGGTAACTCTATGTTTAACTTTATGAGGAACTACCGAGCTATTTTCCAAAGCACTGTACCATCTTACATACCTGCAAGCAATGTGTGAGGGTTCTAATTTCTTCATATCCTCACCAACAATTGTTATTATGTATCTTTTTTTATTACAGCATTCTAGTGGCTGTAAAGTGCTCTCTCATTATGAGCTTGATTTTCATTTCCTCATTGACTAAAGATGTTGAACATGTTCTTTGCTTATTGGTCATTTGTATACCTTCTTTGGAGACATGTCTATTCAAGTCCTTTGTCCATTTTTTAACTGTATTGTCTTTTTGTTCAGTTGTAAATTCTTACATATTCTGGATGTGCCCTTTAGCGGGTATATGAGTTATATTTGCTCATGTTGTATAGGTTGTCTTTTCACGTTTTTGGTGGTATTCTTTGAAGCACAAAAATTTTTATGTTGATGAAGTCCAATTAATCTAATTTTCCTTTTGTTACTTGTACTTATGATGTCCTATCACAAAAGCTCTTTCTAACTCAAGTTGGAAAGGTTTACGTTTAGATCTGTTATCCATTTTGAGTTAATTTTTATTTATGGTGTGAGGAAGGGATCTGACTTCATTCTTATGCTTGTGGATAGCCAATTGTTAACAGCATCTTTTCAAAACAAGATTTGATTTTGTCAATAACTATTCAGGGATTGAGGGACATTTTTTGAAAGCAGACTTGAAAGGACTTGACAACTGGAAGGTGAAGGAGATACAAGAGTGAAAAATTTTTGTTTGGGAACTAGATAACTAGTAATGCCATTAACCAGTGTGGGCAAATCAACTAGAGGAGGAAGAGCAGAAGCAGCTTTGGAAGATTGGTTTGAGGCATGTTGAGCTTGAGATACTTACAAGATGTTCATGTTGAGATTCATGACAGGCCATTGTACATTTGGTTTGGAATTCAAAAGAATGTTTGGAGTGAAAAACCATAGATTTGGAAGTCCCCTTCTTCTGTGGGAAAAGTTGAGATAACTGAGAATCTGGTCAGAGATAAACCTGACATTTAATAGTCACTGAAGGGGAAGAATCAATGAAAAAGAAGTAGATTTAGGAATGAGAGACGTTGAGAAGGCTACCTAGAGAATAGTGTGAATGCTGAGAGAGGTTGGGGAGCTCATTAGCAATTTAAATGATGAAGAGAGTTTGATTAGGATAATAGCCAAGGAGGTCACTGGTTCTGCAGTTAGGTCATTCCTGTTTTTTGCAGCTGAAGAAGCTTCAATAGAGATGTTGCAATGGAATGTGGGGAAGAGTGCTTGAACCTTCAAGCAAAAAATACATGTGTCCCTTGGAAATTATTGCTAAAGACTATAACTACCATCTTGGTAGCCTAAGGGAAGGAGCACGAAGAAAGGAGGCCGATTGCTTCTCTTTTCCTTTGATTGTGGCTCCATACTCCAGTACTTAACACAGCTGAGATAAGCCTGGAATGTTGTAGCAAAACTTTCTAAAGACCAGGAGATAAAAGAAGAGAAAAAGAATACTACAAGAGTTATGAGTAATAGATGTTTCACTTTTAGCGAGGTGTTCATTACAGAGCTATCTTCCTGAGAAGCTCCTGGCCTAGTTCCATTTGTCAGAGGCCAGCGTTACCTTGTACCTCTTGGGAGGGTCCTCAAACACATCTAAACTCAAAGTCTAAGGGAGTAAGTTCAAGTTTCCTTATGTGTAAGAGTTCTGGTTTTCTTTTTGTGGACCCACCTCTTTTCTCTAGATATGGGAATGTCCACTTTTTTCAGGGAGAAGCTACCTTCTCACAAGGGTGTGGCCATAGGAGGATTAATCATTATTTCAATAAAATAAATAAGAATTCCAGTCACACCAAAGATATTGTTAGTAGTAGGTATGTAATTTCATATAGAGGGCTGAACTTCTGTGAGACCACTAGACATTCTGAAATAACTTGATGTTGAATGGGAGGGAAAGAAAAAGAAACAGAGTGTAGGTCACTCCTTGGAGGATTTTGACAGTGAAGGACAGAGTACCTTATGGGAAGTAGAGGTATAGGAAGAATGAGAGTGCTTCAGGATGGTGGTACTTTAGAATCCCTTGGCAGCAGGGGTAGATAAGCAGGAAGTGAGAAATTTAAGGCAGAAACAGGAATAATGGATACAACAGTGTCTTGAAGCATGGGTGGGATAAAATATGGAGAGGAGGATGGAAACCTCTAAAATAGGCAGGATTCTAGAAGGAATGGATTAAAGGTGAGGTGAGGGTAAGGAATGAAAATTAGCAAAATCTATTTTCTGAAAAAGCATGGAGTCTGGTCATCTGGGTAAATGGGGAAAACAAGGGTTTGAAGAGGCTGGGGAAAGGTTTATTTCTCTGAATGCAATATTTTCTCCACACCCTAACACCTTGAGCAGTGCTTCTGCAGAGAGATGTCATTTCCTGTACTTAACCCTCCAAAGGTAAATGCTTGGTTGAATGAGTCCCTTGCCTAACAGTCCTTGTGTTTTACCCACCTGAAAAATCCCCAGGATTGGTTTAGCCTTCTTTGATACTGCCCCCAGGATGCTAAAAAAAATAAACACAACCTGGAAGAGGATGGTACCATTATAAATTCATAGTCACCCATCTCACTGAGATATTAATAATGTTCAGCAATCTGTAATCATTTAATCCAAGTTTTTACCAAATTGAGGAACAATAATCCAGTTTATCTATATTATTATTTGGTTATTCATTTTTTCAACAAATACTAATTGAGTGTCTAGTATGTACAGGCTCCTTCTAGATGTTAAGTATATGGGACAAATAATGTTGATAGACAAGGTCCCTGTTGTAATGGGGTCAGATAATAACCAAAGAAATATTTCCAGATAGTGATAAGACCTATGAAAAAAATTAAAACAGAAATGTGATAAATGGTGAGTGGGTAGAAGGACAACATAGATAGCCTGGTGAAGGAGACCTCTTTGAGGAAGAGGCTTTGAGCTCAGACTTAAATGACAAGAAGGAGTCAGACATTTGAAGAGCTTGTGAAGACATCTCCAGGCAGTCCTGTGCCAGAAATGAACTTGATATAATAGAGGGACAGGAAAACAAAACAAAACAACCCTCCTATGGCTAGAGCTTAATGAATCAAGGGAATAGTGATAGATAGTAAGGCAGGGAAAAGAGGTAGAGGCCAGGTACAGTTTTGATACTTCTGTGAAGAATGAGTTATAGAAGAATAGGAATGAAATCAGTAAGACTGATTAAGAGACTATTGCAGCAGATCAAATGACAGATTTTGATGGTTTTGACAAGGGTGCTGCAGTGGAGATAGGAGAGTGGAAGGAATCTGGGTAGATTCTGGAGGTAAAGCTGACAGTTCTTGCTGTTGGATTAGATGTGGGAGGTGGGAGAGAAATCCTGCATAGCTCCTAGCATTTTGGCTTTGGCAAAAGGGTGAATAGTAATAATGTTTACTAGATGGAGAAGACTAAGGAAGGAAAAGATTTGGGGGGTTGGAAGAGAAAGCGGTACTTCTGTTCTGGCTATGCTTGGTTTGAGATGCCTTTTGGCCACTCAAATGGAGATATCAGACAGGCTATAGATCTGTGACTCTGGAAATCAGGAAGTAAGTCAGCAGTGAGAAACTTACTACCTTTCAAGGTAGCCTATTATGTTGGATAGCTCTAATTACCAGAAAGTTCTTTCTATTACTTTGAGATGATTATAAGTGTAGTATAAATATGATGCCCATTTCCATCTGGGGTTACTGAAAAATACATATTTTTGGAAACACAGCAAATGTCTGAAGGAAATTAGCATGCTCTCTCCTAATGTCTTTTATTCTCTAAGCTAATAATCTTAGTTTCCCCAGCTGCTCTGCAGGACCTTGTTTCCAGATTCTTCAACATCCTGGTCATATCCTTTTTAAAGTAGGATGCCAAGGACTAAAGTGACCTGAATAACACACCCAAAATGTAGGACTATTTTCCCTCTTATTTGTTATTGTTCAGAAATATGTTCACTTTTTATAATTTATCTGTGTTCTGTCTTGTCATTAATGTGTTAGGGTCCCTGCCTGAGGCATACGACATTTCTTCTAATTTTCTCCTAATCTGTTGTTGATTTGAAAATCAAATAACCAACTTATGCTCTGTATCAGATATTAACATTTTGCTTTGTATGTTTGGAATATTTTATAATAACTTAAAATGGAGAGTATGTGCTTTCTGAGAGGGCCCACCTGAGCCCTTCCGTGAGTAAAGCTTTGAACTCTAGTGGGAAATTTTTTTTTCCCTTACTTTGTTTTTCTAATCTATATTCAAAATAAGTGAGTTTTTCAAATAGTTGATTTCCAGGTGGGTAAGGTATTTCAGTCCTTTACAAAAGGATTTTCTTAGAGATTTTCTCAGTCTAGGGCACTGGTTCTCAACTAGCAGTGATTTTGCTCCCCAGGGACATTTGGCAATTTCTGCAGACTTATTTCGTTGCTATGACTTGTGGCAAAGAGAATGCTACCTACGTCTAGTGGGTAGGGTCCAGGGATGCTGCAAAACATCCCACACTGCACAGGACAAGCCCCAGTAACAAAGAGTTATCTGGCCCCAAATGCCAGTAGTACCTAGATTTACAAACCCTGGACCATGGTATTTCCCTGATGTTGTTTACTAACCTCATTGAAAAAAAAGGTTAATAAAACCTATGTGAAAAAAATCGACACAATTTAAACTTAATGAATTAATTCTGCTTCCAACTAATCACTGCTCTCTCCCTTTATCTCATGCCAACCATCTGTTAATAATCTTTCTATAATTTAATGGGACAATATTGAAGCACAACTTTTTTTCACCTAAGAAAATGTTTTCATAGCCCCAATTTTCTGTCACCGCTCTCAGTCTCCATCCTTTTTAGAATATTAACAATGTTCAGTGATCACATTTGGACATTATTTTCATATGCTCTCATTTAAAGCAAAATCAGGGAGTTCCCTGGTGGTGTAGTGGTTAGGATTCAGTGCTTTCACTGCCGAGGGCCCGGGTTCAGTCCCTGGTTGGGAAACTGAGATCCCGCAAGCCTCAAGGCGTGGCCTAAATAAATAAATAAATATTATAAATAAAGTAAAATCATGCTCTCATTTATCTCACTGACCTCTCTGGCCTTTACTTTCTCTTCCCCATATTTTGCTCATTCTTTCCATCTGTAAGGTCATGTTTCTTGAGAAGAGGAGCAATCCTGCTTTTCTACTAGATAAATACAACACAACTTAAACCAGAAGCTCTGTTCTCCTTATCTTTCAGGTGCCCCAATGAGGCATGCGGCTATTCTGGGACGTGGCTGTGCAGACATGTTCACTAGTTTGCTATTAGTGAGACAGGCGGAGGCAGAGGCACTGTCCTGTCACTGGCTGTACTTAGAGGCTGAGGTGTGGGGACCAAGAGGAATGCTTTTTACTGCATGTGCTCCATGCTGGGAGCAGCTCCAGTCTTTTCCTGGGGCTGTTTTATTTCTTGGTATTGATGGCAGCTGTCAAGATCAAAGAGGAACTAATGAGACAGGGGTAAATAGCTTCACTCTCAGGGTACCTGAAAGGAGCAAAGGCTGATGGAAATTCTGAAGCGCAAGGGGAGCAATAAATTCTTTCTTTAGCCATACCCAGAAACAACAACTAGGTAGCTCTTTTCAGATGCTTCTAAGTTTTCAAATTGCAACTGTGATACCACTCAGAATCTAGTGGCAAAAAATAAGCCTTCCCCAGTACCTTTGTGTTTTAGAGCTAGAGATTCATTCATTCATTCAGGTATTTATTGAATGTGTCTACATGTACCAGGCACAAAAATGAACCAGGGAAACTTCTAAACATTTGGAAATTTCGAGTGCGTGTTTGAGAGAGAAGTGATGAGTGCATACCTAATTAGTAGTCAAAATATTTACATAATTGATCTCCTTTCTTCCATGGGGTAATAATTGCTCTGCACGCATGAATCCCCAAGTATTTGTATAGACAGTGTGTTTGAGACGGCAGAGAGTAAATCAGCTGGGGTCCTTCCCCTTCAGCCTTAAGACTACCTTTTAGGATTAGAGAATTGAGATACAGATTTAACAACGTAACTAATTGTTAGCATAGTATATAGCACAGCAAGTTAATGCCATAGTCTGAGAAGCTACCTGGGTCTTCTGACTTTCAACCTTGTCATTGTTCTAAAAATATACGTGAGAGAAGATTGTTTGCAGAAAACGCTTTCCGCCACTGTACCAAGTTGGTTTCTATCCAGAAAGCCTTCTGGCTGAAACAATGGATAGGATAATGAAATGAAGCAACAGAGTTTGGGGTTCAGAGCTGGGGTGGAGGGATGAAATGGAGAGGAGAAATTAGAAGAAGCACAGAGTGAGGAGACTATATTTTAGTTGTGGCAAAGCATGTAAGATAAAAGTGACGCATTTGGTGTCTCTGGAGTACAAGTGGTATGTTGGTGCTGTAAAAAAGGGAAAAAATGCAGTAAGATTTTGCTTTATTCTTCAACTAAGGGCTTACACTCAAAGTAGCATGTCTGGTATTCAAAGACTGCTGCAGCAGAGCCTGAACTTGCTTTTAGAAAAACGTTCTCTCTTACTAGATTCCTGTAAGGACCCTACTCTTCAGCAAAATTGGACAAAGCACTCTTCCCCAATCCTCTGCACAGACTTTCTAGCACCATTCCTTTGCCCAGGCCATCCCATCTTCCTGAGATGCCCTTCTCTAATCTCTGCCTACCTCTTATCTTACCCATCTTTCAAGAGCTATTCCAAATTCTAACTTCTGGAAGATTCTAACTTCAGAAGACTTTCTGGATTGTTTCCACGTGAATAAAGTCTCTCAATTCTTTGACTTCCTTAAGCACTTTCTTTTCCGGTCCCCTCCATGGACCAAATTGTAATCAAGCCGACGGCAGGAACGTGGGGGGCTCTGCACTGTTCAGCAGAGTGCTGTGCGATTTTGTAGGCTCTCTCGGCATATATGTATGTATATATGCTAATTTTTCTAAAAATTGCCTTTAAAAAAAAATTAAAATCTTCTCAGATTTAGAAAACTGCTATTTATTATTGTTTTTATTAGATGTTCTCTTCTCCAAAGATTGAGAGGTCCAAGAATGCAGCTAATGGGCAAAAATAGGGAATGGATTTGGAAGAAGCAGAGTTTCTGGCTAAGATATGGGGACAAGTTTGACTTTAGGTACAGGGAGATATTGGAAAAGAGAATCAGAGAGACAAAAGGAGCCTGAAGATGGTGGCTTATAACCTGGGGAAATGGAAAGAAAAGACAAAGGAGCCAGAAAGAGAAGGAACTGTAGAAATTTTGAGATACAAATATTGAGGAGATGGACGGAGGAACAGTCAAGAGACTAAAAGGGTTATGTCAAAGGGAAAGACCTTAGGTTTTGCTTGTCTTTGGGAGGTTCCTTTTCATACACGTCAGAAAAGGAAATGGAAAACAATACAGAAGTAAGCAAGTAAGCATATCCTCTTTATAACCTCCTGCTGGTCCCTTCCTTGGAAATTGAAATGACTCATGGAGGCATATGAGAATAAATAAACACTTCCCAGGAACTGTCTCTGTTCTTAGCAAGGTTCTGTCTGCAGATATTTTCTCCAGAATCCTGCATGATCTGGTTCAAGACATGACTGTGTCTTTCCCCTCCGTGTCTCTACATATATTTCAGGTCCCTGGGTTTGCTTATGTCTGTTGCCTTAGTGCCTCTGCTCTGTTTCTCTAACCGTGGGCTGTATGTCTCCATCCATTTCTGTAAGTTGTTTATGGTATCTTATCACTTCTGCAGTTCCTCTTATTTATTTATTTATTTTTGTTTTTATTTATTTTTGGCTGCTTTGGTCTTCGTTGCTGCACGCAGGCTTTCTCTAGTTGCAGTGAGCAGGGGCTACTCTTCGTTGTGGTGCGTGGGCTTCTCATTGTGGTGGCTTGTCTTGTTGCAGAGCACGGGCTCTAGGCACGCGGGCTTCAGTAGTTGTGGCATGTGGGTCAGTAGTTGTGGCTCGCGGGCTCTAGAGCGCAGGCTCAGTAGTTGTGGTGCACGGGCTTAGTTGCTCTGCAGTATGTGGGATCTTCCTGGACCAGGGCTCGAACCCGTGTGTCCCCTGCATTGGCAGGTGGATTCTTAACCACTGCACCACCAGGGGAGTCCCTGCAGTTCCTCTTTTGACTGTCTGAAGTCTCATCTATGTCTGTGCCTTTTCCTTTTGCCTTAGTCTTTTATTTTTCTCTCTGTACTCTCCCATTCTGCTTCTGTCACTGCTTTTCTTTACCAGGTGGCTTACTGTGATCCCATCCCCATAGCAACCCCTGTCTGGGGAAGAATGAGGGGAAAGGGAAGGAAGAGAGAGCCTAGAATTAGATAGACAGTGAGAAGCTGGATTGGAGTTGGAGGGTGACCTTTTGGATTGAGTCCTGAAATAGAGTACAGACAAACTATGTAGGTGGATGCCAGCCAAATTACCCAAAATCCTAAGGGAACACATATTGGGTGCCCAAATCCAGCCTCAGCTAGTAAATTCGTTCTGTTTTTCGTTCTGCCAGTCTTGTCATCTTTTATTCCCTCTCCTGTGATCCAGATTAACTCTTTCTTTCTGTTTCTAAGCTTTATGATTTTTATACCTGTGTGGTTTTGGGTGTATTGTACTTTGAAAAGTGATTTTCTTAAAGATTCATGAATATTCACGTTGGAACCACAAGGTCTTTCTTTAGATGTACTAGGGTTTTTCACTAGGATTCCTTCTGGGCACCTTAATTTTTTTTTTTTTTTTTTTTGGCCATGCCGTGAGGCTTGCAGGATCTTACTTCCCCAACCAGGGATTGAAACCAGGCCCTCGGCAGTGAAAATGCAGAGTCCTAACCACTGGACTGCCAGGGAATGCCCTGGACACTATAATTTAAGTGATCGTGGAGAACACTTGGAATGGCCTTAGAAAAGGACAACAAAAAGTCGACTGTGAAATGATATTGTACATTCTCATTTAGGACCAGAATGTTAGATAAAAGATTTAATAAGCAAGAAAGAAGATTTTACCAACAATGGGATTTGTTTTACATAAGGAAAGTTTACTCAGTGAGGTAATGGAATTATTCTGCCCAGAGATACCTTTAAAACCAGATAGGATCCATCTATCTGTAAAGGAAATGGGCTAGATAAGTACTTCTCAAACCTGAGCTCCCTTTCCCATTGCTTCCCTTGACCCCAGCTGGAGAGCTTGTTAAACACAAATTCCTGAACTCCACCCGTTAGAAATTCAGATTCTTAGGTCGGGAGAGAGGGGAGTGTAAGTGGGGGTAGAGGGTTTTTTATTTGCATTTCTAACAGACTCCCTGGAGATGCTGATGCTGCTGGCCCAGGGACCACAACTTGAGTAGCACTAGTCTAGATGATTTCGAGAGTCAGGGACCACAACTGACATACATGGTACATAAATGTGTGGATATTGCATTGCTCTTTGATTAAAAATATCTTTTTCTTTGTGAATGGAGGAGTGTGAACGAGCTAAATCAGATAGGTTTTGTTTTTTTATGCCCAGTTGCAAGCTGTGATACCCATTTGACTCCTGTCTTTGTTCTGCAGAGTGACCAACCATCCCAGTTTGCCCAGGGCCTTTCTGTGCTAAACTAGGACAGTCCAGGGAACCTGGACATTTGGGTGACCTCTCCGTTCACATGAGGCTGGATAACATCTAATAAAAACAATAAGAAACAGCAGTTTTCTATATCTGAGAAAAGGAAAAATGAATTTGAGTCATAAATTAGGACTAGAGATGTGGTTTCTAGTCCTAATTCATAACTTATTAATTTTATGACTTTAAATTGGGCATTTAAATCTACCTGTTTCAGTTTCTACCTGTAAAATGGAGATAGCATTACCTACTCTTCTTACTTCACAAAAAAATTCTGAAGATCAATTAAAACAATGTATATAAAAGATTTTTATTAAAATACCATACACATATTAAGACAGAGATGTAGCTCACTTGTTTTTATTTAGAATTTATTATTTATTGCCAAAAAATAGCAACACAGCAATCCAATTCCTAAGTATACACCCAAGAGTAAAGAATTCATATGTATGGCAGGTGACAGGGATGTTTTATAATGGCTCAAAACTAAAAACAATAATGGAGTAGCGTGAATGTGTACATCAACAGGAGACTGGATACATAAATTTTGGCATATCCGTAAATGGAATACTAGTCAGCAGTAACAAGGAATGAACTGCTGATTCACACCACGTAATACTCATAGACACTATGTTAAGTGAAAAAAAAAAATCCTAGCACAAAAGAGTGCATACTATATGATTCCATTTACATAGAGATCAAGAACAACAAAATTAATTGATGATGATAGAAGTCAGTATAGTGGGTTCCTCTGGGGAGGGAGGCTATAGACAGGCACAAGGAAACCTTCTAGGGAGCTAGAAGTGTTCTAGAATCTGGATCTTAATCTGGGTGGTGGTTGTACTGTACAGGTGAATATGGATGTGAATATTCACCCAGCTGTATACTTAACATTAACGCATTTTTACCTGCTTTCCTGTTTGTGTATTATACTTAAGTAAAGCAGAAAAAAGAAAGAAAAAGACATAAAAGGAAGAAAGAACTCACCCTCACTTCTAACACCACTAGAGGACAAGTTCTTTTTTTTTTTTTTTTAATGTTTCAACTCAAATAGCTCAGCACTGTTAAGAGGCTCGGTTTTGTAATTTGAACATCTACTATGTGGATCTAGAGGTTATCCCCTCGCTTGAAGTTGGTGGTCAGACATCTCCGTTTCTAGACTTGAGCAACATGTGACAGTAAAGGGAAGTGGAAGCCCTGTGTCACTGGTTCAGGAAGAGGGCTATGTTTATATCAACATTGCAACCAATCTTTTTGTTGTTGTTTTTCCTTCCTTTTCTTCTTAGTTTTCACCTTTGTGTCCTTATGCCTGCTTTTCTTTCTTTCTGTATTTTTTTTTCTTTCTTTCTTTCTTTGGCTGCGCATCTTATGGGATCTTAGTTCCCCGACCAGGGATTGAACCCGGGCCCTCCGCAGTTAGAGCGTGGAGTCCTAACCACTGGACCACCAAGGAATTCCCATGCCTACTTTTCTTAGATTGATTTTTCACCCTCCCCACCAAATAGCATACCCTTTAGGGACAGGGGTGGTCTTCAAATTTTCTTCATCTCTGGTCAGTAGCCTACTTTCCCATCTTTTCTAAACATGTCTGATTAAACTCAATGGTGTATGCTGACATTTTCTTTTATGAGTCTATCCCAGAGACTTACATCCTGTCCCCCTACCCAAAGAGCCTTCCAGTAGCCTTTACAGCTGCATTCTCGGACTTTATTTGTTTGGGAACAGTGCCTATGACAATTCCCACTCTCATTAAGACTCCCATCCACACCTCCAGGGAATTCTCCCCATTTTAGTGCTTTCCCACCCTGCTTTCTCCTCAGCAGCTGTTCTGGGTCTAGTGTGCTTCCTTCACCTTCAGCCTTCCTCAGGAAAAAAGAAAACTTAGGAAGAAAGAAGTCATTTATTTCTCAGGAAGGGTTAGTCAGCTGACCAAGTTGTCTGAGGGTCTAAAAAGGGGGTGGGGGGATGATCAGAAATACGTAAGTGGAAGCAGAGCAGAAGGCATGGTCGCATTATATTGCCTTCCCTTTTAAATTGAGTAGTTTTAGTTTTTAATCTCTGTAACATCGGTGTTTGTTTCATAGAAGGTACTTAATAAATATTTGCCAATATATGAAAAAGGTGAATGCATGAGACTAAAACTGTACAGTATAATTAAAAAATGACAGGAACTGCAGCAGGAATCAGGGTGCTGAGGACACTTTGTAAGATGCAAATCTGTCGGGCGGTGGGTGCATGGGTGCATATATCTGTCAAAAGTCATCGCCCTGGACACCCAGCATGTAAATGATATTGACTTCAAAAAATAGAATCAGGGTGCTGCAGGTACGTAAAGAACGGGACGATTTTGTAAAGATCCGAGGCCGTGTGGTAATGTGAAATGTGCAATATACACAGAAAAGAGAAGAGGGGAGAAGGGAGGCAGAAGGGGAGAGAAAAGAACAGAAAACAAGACCAGACCAGACCCGAGGCTAAACAGTCAGGGTAAGGTCGAGGAGCAGGGGGCATGCAGACGGACGCTGCCGAGTGGCGCTGAAAGGGCGGTTTGGGATTAGTTGCCTAGAACAAAAACCTGCCCTAGAGGCAGAACCCTTGTGGAACATTTTGCATCTCCCTAGAGATGCTTCACATTCAGGAAATTACAGTTTTCTCCGAGGACCGGGGCGGGCGTGCCTGCCGGGCCCCCTCAGCATCTGGCCGGGGGCGGGGCGCAGGCGCGGACGTGCGGGAAGGCACAGCACCCCCGGCGCAGCATCCTGTCCAGCCCCCGGCCGTGCGTCCCCGCCCCAGACAGTCACTGGACGTGTGTTTTCCGTCTGTGTCAGCTCTTGGTCTCTTCGTCTGGCCAATTCTGGCCGAGGAGGGAGAGATACCAGTGGGCAGGGGCGAGGCCGGAGGGGGCGGAGGGGTGGGCTTAGAAGAAGGAGAGTAGAGAGCAAGTGAGGGGAAAGGGGGCTTGGAAACTGGATGGGGGGGATGTGAGTGCAGGAGAGGGAGAGAGCTGGTACCGAGAGAAGAGGTGATTTAGAACGAATAAGACGCTGAGAAAGACGCTTCAAGATTGGGAGGGGAAGAGCAGTTAAGAATTAACGGGGCTTCCCTGGTGGCGCAGTGGTTGAGAATCTGCCTGCTAATGCAGGGTACACGGGTTCGAGCCCTGGTCTGGGAAGATCCCACATGCCGCGGAGCAACTAGGCCCGTGAGCCACAACTACTGAGCCTGCGCGTCTGGAGCCTGTGCTCCGCAACAAGAGAGGCCGCGATAGTGAGAGGCCCGCGCACCGCGATGAACAGTGGCCCCCGGTTGCCGCAACTAGAGAAAGCCCTCGCACAGAAACGGAGACCCAACACACACAAAAATAAATAAATAAATAAATAAATAAATTTAAAAAAAAAAAAAAAGAATTAACGGAGGCATCAAAAAAGAGCATACACTTGTGTAGGGAAATGGAGAAAAAGCAGGTTGCAGGCAAACGGGGAGTTGTTCAGCGTGCTACCATGGCTGAAGAAGTGCTTGAGAGGAGAAACCAGGAAAGTGGAAAAAACTCTAATTCTGGGACTCTTCTTTTCCTGCCTCATTCATTTTCCCTTCAGTTGAGATGTAAATACATTCCTCTGTTGGTGTTTATCTTTCTCTTTTTGTACCGTGGAGAAAAATAAGCCAGCGCCCCGTTTTAAAAAACGAGGCGATATATGTATCATGACATTCTGTTTGTGCCTTATATTTTAGTTTTGAACTTGGTAGTGCCCCTTCATGTAAACTTTTTAGGACTTTGGGTAAACATAATCAGCAAGTACTATATGTGTCTTCAAAACAGCATCCGACATATTGTAGAAAGTTAATCATTAGAAAATTCAACGTGTTTTACTTTAAACACACCTATTGTGCCACATTAAAATCTTGAATTTGCGAAGAAATTAATTAGAACAATCATTTATATTGATATTGTAGAATTATGCAGGATTTTAAAAAATTATGTAGAGATTGACTTTGTTTTTTAAAACAGGCTCCCATAGTGTGTTTTAAAATACGACTCAGCAGCAAGCAGTGATAGAAATCAGTAAGTGTAGAATAAGCAAATTAATGATCTAGGTTTAATAATGTGTTCTATTTATAATGATTTATCGAGGGACCTGATTCCACTAAGGTCCTTGTTCTCTACTAGTCTCCGCATCCCATTTCTTCACACATGATTTCATTAGGTAAATGGGTGATGGAGGTGGTAACATTTTGGCTCCAGTTTCCAACTTTTGTGACTTCCACTTACCAACTGTAAAAAGGAATATTAGAAGACACAGAAATCCCTGGCAACAGTCTCGCAGTGCATCACTGTACACTTCAGCCGTCCTTACAGCCCTCTTCCCTATACCATCTTCAGCACTGATATAAAATGCAGTGTGACTGCCACCTTTTTGGGGGTCACAGAAAATGACATGTAGCTAAGGAAGATAGGAAGACTGCGTCTGGAGATCATCCATCAGTCCACTAAGTTAGCCACTCGATTAGCCACTTCTTTAATCCAGTCCTGAGTTTTCCCCTCCTTAAAGTAGGGCAGTCTAGGTCAATTATATTTCAAAAACAAACAAATTATAGAAAAAGAGATTTGTGGTTACCAGAGGCAGGGAGTGAAGGGAGGAGGAACTGGATGAAGGCGGTCAAAAGGTACAAACTCCCAGTTATAAGATAAATAAGCACCAGGACGTAATGTACAACATGATAAATATAATTAACACTACTGTATGTTATATATGAAAGTTGGTACAAGACTAAATCCTAAGCATTCTCATCACAAAAATTTTTTTTTCTATTTAAAAAATGTTTTGTCTATTTGAGGTGATCGATGTTCACAAAACTTACTGTGATAATCATTTCATGATGTACACAAGTCAAATCATTATGCCGTACACCTTAAACTTACACAGGGCAGTATGTCACTTATATCTCGATAAAATGGAAAAAATATTTGGAGGGCAGTGCTATGTTCAAAGTAGCTGCTTAGGGATTTAGGTGTGATATTGCGTTGGCCAAAAAGTTTGTTCCAGTTTTTCCATAAGCTCTTATGAAAAAACCCAAAGTTTTTTGCCAGCCCAATAATATCTATACTGTGTTTCTATATGGATAAGTAAAAAGAACAGGTGAACCTATCAGCCCTGGGTGAACCTAGGGAACCAGTTTGGGAGGTCACATTCAACCTTGGTAAGTGTTTTTCCCAGTCCCTATTACGTGGTGTGAGAGAAATTTGGAGAATAATTTCCTATTGCTTAGTCTCCGGCCTTTTGCATCTCCATCTTGGTGGGCCCACTTTGTTGCATTCTCTAACAGGGAGTCCTCAGAGGTTTTTTACTTCTCAGGATGTCTGTATCCCACCCAGATGTATTCCATTCTCTCTCTCTTCACCCTCTCCTCCTGCTGCACTGCTCCATCCCATTCTTTACCCTGACCTGGGCCTAGTATAACCCTATACTATGGGTTTTTACAACTTTATGGCCCTATTCCTCTTGATTCATCAACTGCCTAACTCGGAAGTTGGCAAACTTTACTGTAAAGCATCGGATACTAAATATCTTAGGCTTTGCAGTCCATAGAGTCTCTGTCATAACTACTCAGCTCTGCCCTTGTATAAATGAATGAGCATGGCTGTGTACAGTAAAACTTTACCTATGGACACTGAAATTTGAATTTTATATAGTTTTTACAAGTCAACGAAATATAGTTCTTATTTTTATTTTTTTCCAAAAATGTAAAAATGTTCTTAGTTTATGGGTGGTACAAAAGCAGGCACTGGGCTCTCCAAATCCATTATTCCTGAAGGATACCCCTCTTTTTTTTTTTCGTTTTGGTGCTTCTTGTTGACAAAGACAACCCTGTTAAGTAGCAGGAGTGTTTCTTCCCTCAGGTAGGCTCCACCTAGGAGGATGTCTGTCTACAGCCACTTATCCTCAGCCACAGACTTACTGCACCCAGCTATGCTTCCTGTTTATGATCAGCTGCTTAAGAAGGGAGGAAGAACAGGCCCCATTTCTAGGTGGAAAAGGGTAGGGGGTGAGAACAGGAAAACACTGGCTATCCTAGTTTTTTCTGAACCTACATTGGCTGTATCTGTCTCTTAATCTACAGGAATATACTATAGTACAGTCAGACAGCTAGTTCTGCCCCAAATCGTGGGTCCTTGAGCAAATTACTTACAGATTTCTCATGGCAAATCAGGATGATAATAATAAATTTAAACTATTGTTGTGAATTGTAAATGACGTAACCTGATAAGAACCAGGCACGTAATAAAAACACCTTCAGTTTATCAAGAACCTCTTACTACTACTATAGAAAAGAATAGTTCTGTGATGATTTGTTTGAACTTCTCCCATGTAATTGGAGAATCTTTGGAAAGTCTTTAGGTTCTTTGAAAAAATGGGGATCTAGGCTTTAATTCATGACCTGCAGTAGCTTCTGTATCTCTGAGCATATGTATTCTGCTATGAAATTAAATAGATACATTTGTTTCTTTTTTTTTTTTTTTTAATTTGACAAACACTTATGTGACACTTAATATATACTGGCACTATTCTAAGTACTTTACTCATATTAAATGATTTAATTCTCATAATGAATCTTATGAAGTAGACTCTATTATTACCTTCATTTTACAGGTGAGGAAATAGAAGCACAGTGAGGCTAAATGACCTTCCCCAAATCACACAATGCAAGTGTCAGAGCTAGGATTGAAACCCAGGATGCCTGGCTCCAGAATCCATGCTCTTAGCTACACTTGCTTTAAAGGAATTTTTTTTTGAATGCGCTGCGCAGCTTGTGAGATTTCAGTTTCCCGACCAGGGATTGAACCCGGGTCACAGCAGTGAAAGCGCTGAATCCTAACCACTAGACCGCCAGGGAACCCCCCCGCCAAAAATTTTTTTAATAGAAATAAAAAGTAAAAATGGGGCTTCCCTGGTGGCTCTGTGGTTAAGAATCCGCCTGCCAATGCAGGGGACACAGGTTCGAGCCCTGGTCCGGGAAGATCCCACATGCCGCAGAGCAACTAAGCCCGTGCGCCACAACTACTGAGCCTGTGCTCTAGAGCCCGTGAGCCACAACTACTGAGCCCGTGTACCACAACTACTGAAGCCCGCGCACCTAGAGCCCGTGTGCCACAACAAGAGAAGCCACTGCAATGAGAAGCCCGCGCACCGCAACGAAGAGTAGCCCCCGCTCGTCGCAACTAGAGAAAGCTCACACGCAGCAACGAAGACCCAACGCAGTCAAAAATAAAGACAGAAAATGAATAAATTTTTTTAAAAAAAGTAAAAACGTGTAGATAACCCCAATCCACTTGAATTTAAGCTCCACGGGAGGAGGGACTGGCGTTCTCTTACCATCACAATATCCCCAGTATCTAAAACTGGGCCTGGCAACATAGCAGAGCTAAACAAATTCATAAATGAATTAACGCAGATCTATATCCTATTGTGGGCTTTTCAGGCCATTTGTCTTTCTTCCTCATTCTTGCTATCAGTATGTTGATCTGTTTCTGCTTATTAATAGTATCGAGGGGGAGCTGGCCTGAGAATATCAAGCTAAGACTCAAAGCTCTTAAAGGGCCACTCGTCAAGAGTATGAAATTTAATGGATTATCTTGTTCCTCTTAATTTTGTAAAAACATGTATAAACTTGTTTATTTACAAGTAGCTTAAAACAGCCATTTACATGTAATTGGAATTAAGTTGGATTAAAAAGTCCACCTGGAACTTAATATTTAAAGAATTTAGACTGTGATTGTAATCAAAGTAACTTCCCCCCCCCCATTTGAACTTAAACAGTTATAGGATTATAGGGTCAGGCCATCAAAGTCAACACTCGTTGCACACATTTTTGAAATAATTACACATTCATTCAATAAATCTGCATCCTACCATGGAAGAAGTACTCAGGGCTTTACACCATGGGATTGTGCAGATTCATGTCCAATGGAGAAGGAGAGCCAAAGAGGATGAGGAAAAACAAGACAACAGGGGAGATAAAGATACTGCCTGCATCCCTGGGTAGCATTAGCACGAAATAAATTCCGTTGGAGGAGGGGAGAAGCAGAAGAATAAAGGGTGGGGAGACTTTGGTCAGCTTTGAGTGATGGAACTGGTCGCCACGGAGATTTGGCTGACGGTCTACGGTCTACGAAGCACGTCTGCACTCTCTTACGTAGCAGCCTCCTAAAAAAACGCGGGCAGGCGGGGCTAACCTACAGGGTAGACACAGACCAGAAGAGATTCTTGGGTTTCTGGGCCCGCCTCATCCAAATATTTCTGTGACTGCCTGATTCAATTTGAGGCTGAAAACAAGAAGTCCGAATGGCCTCAATTATTTGTAAGAAAGTTGTGTAAATTAGGGAAGCCGATTTTTCACTACACAGAAAGACCACATGGCGCTTGTAAAGGAAGCATATGTGGGAGACGTAGAATGGTTACAAGTACAGTGGCCAGAACCCTGGGTGGCACATGCTTGGCACTGGACAAAATCTGTCGTCTGCATACAGTGTGGACAGTTTTAATGAGGAGATCTCATGATTCAAAGTTAGCCCGAGAGAGCTTTGCCTTTACCGTTTCACAGCTCTTCCTCTTTGAGTTGCTAAAGGCAATGCTAATATATTACCGTGACCAAGTGTATGCGTAAAGGTGAAGATTTTTAGTCTGTTCAGACTACGCCCTGTTCTGAGGATTGGTTTTACATCTTGCTAAAGTACCTTAGTAATAGGGAGCACCATTCCTGCACTCCCGGAGGACTTTGGACTCTTGCCCTCCCCCCTGCTAGGAGGGAATTAGAGCCCAGACCTTCTCTAAGAGTGGGCGGTGAACCACTGTGAAAGCAGACAATGCCCGAGGTCTCCTCACTACAGTTCATCTGATGACCCAGGGGAGGTCAGATTCTTCTCCTCCCCCTTCGTACACACCCAAGCTTTGGCAGCTCCTTTGGCTGTTTTCTGATCTTGCACTTTTTTGGGGACTGTGGTTGAGAGCTTATGGTCCCCCTACCCCTCAGAAAAGTACACTGAAATACAATATTTGCATTCACTTTTAGGGGGTTTGTATACCTGCCTGGTCCATCTTAGAACCCCATATGAATAAACACCACCCTAGAGCTTCAGTAGCTTTTCTCTTCGTATAGAACTTGATGGATTTTTTGGGCGGAGTTGGGCTCACCAAAGTTAAGGAAGACCTCTGCTTAAAGAACATAGACATTTAATTATGAAATGTACTGAAAAGTGACTTTGCTTCCTCCATCATCAGTAGATTGGCACTTGCTTATGGTGTTTTGAAAAGGTGGATGTGAGTCAGCACGAGCACTTCAGTTATCGCTATTCAGTGGCTGCCTTCCTGTAAATGAGCCAGGCTGGGGTATCCTGGTGATAGTGTCAGACTAATAGTCATACAGAGAAGGAAGCACATTTATAGTTTTAGAGCATTGCTAGAGTAAACTTAAGGAACTCAAAGAAAGCTCTTTGCTTCCTGCAAGCAATAGTCTGTGTTCCCTGTTGGCCCTTGTATAGAAATTGACATTTAAAATACTTGTTTACAATCCAGCAATCACATTCCTTGGTATTTATCCAAATGAGTTGAAAAGCTGCGTCTACACAAAAACCTGCACGTGAGTATTTATAACAGCTTTATTCATAGCTGTCAAAACTTGGAAGCAACCGAGATGTCCTTCAGTGGGTGAAGAGATAAAATATGGTATACCCGGACAATGGAATATTATTCAGCACTAAAAAGAAATGAGCTATCAAGCCGTGAAAAGACATAGAGGACCCTAAAATGCATATTAGTAAGTGAAAGTAGCCAATCTGAAAAAGCTACATACTGTATGATTCCAACTATATGACATTCTGCAAAAGGCGAAACTGTGCAGATAGTAAAATGATCACTAGTTGCCAGGGATTGGGGGTGGGGGATGGGTGGGGGGGAGGGAGGAACAGCTGGAGGTCTTTTAGGGCAGTGGAACTATTCCATATGATACTGTAATGATGGGTGATTGGTCCAAATTTGTAAAATGTTCAAGACCAAGGGTGAACCCTAATGTAAACTATGCTCTTCGGGTGACTAAGGTATGTCAATGAATGTTCATCAGTTGTAACAAATGTACATACTAATGCAAGATGTTAATAATACGGAAGGTGAGGAAGTATATGGGTACTTTCTAAGCAATTTTTCTGTAAACATGAAACTGCTCCCCCCAAATAAAACCTATTAATTTAAAAAAAATTGGTTTATATGTCACTCTCCACCCCCTTCCATGAGACCGTAAAGGCAGGAACCATATCTTTTGTATATGTATATTGCCAGAAGCCGGGGAAAACAAGGAGAGTGTTCTATTAGTAGTGCACTATTATCAGGGAGTATCCTAATGATATCTCAGACTTCACATGTCTAAAACAAAACTCTTGATTTGACCCCTCCTCTCTCTGTTTTCCTGACTGATCTAAATGGCAACTCCAGTTACCCAGGCCAAAACCCTTAGGATCATTCTTGACTCCTTTTTTTTTTCCTCACGCCCAACATCCAGTTAGTTACTCCTGTTGGTTGTATCTCGAAAATATATTTCAAATACAACGACTCAGTACTGCCACTACTACCGCCGTCGTCCAAGCCCTCATCATTTCTCACCTGGACCAGTGGCCTCCTAGTTGGTCTCTGTTTCCACTCTTGCTCTCCTCTCTCATCTTCTCCATTCAACAGCAAATACATTTTTAAAAACATAAATCAACTAAGGTTACTCCTTCACCCCAAAACCTAAAATGGCTTTGTAGCTTCCTGGCTTCCTGTCACATTTAGAATACAATCCAGGATCCAAGCCATCCCTTACCATGCCCCTGCGTGATCAGACTCCTGCTTATCTCTCCAACAGTTTCTCCATCCTCTCTGCCCCTGGTTCACCGCACTCCTGCCCCTCAGTCTTTGGGCACCAGGCCAAGAGCACATCCTTCGCTTGGTGTCTTTGTGTTTGAAATGCCTTCCATTTGGAACGGTCTTCTCACACATGCTCCCAAGAATTGCTCCCTCACGTCATTCAGGGTTCTGTTCAAATGTCATCTCTACTGAGATCTACCCTCAGCACCCTGCCTTAAATAACCCTCCTCCCCAACTCTTTGTTACCGTACCTTGCTCATATATTCTGCCAAGTGCTCCCTTATCATTACTTGACATTATGTATTTGTGTGTTTGTTTGCTGTCTGTTGCAGTAGTCTGCTAGGGCTACCATAACAAAATACCACAGACTGGGTGGCTTTTGTTTTTTTTTTGGCCACTCCGCACAGCAGCATGTGGGAATCTTGGTTCCCCGACCAGGGATCAAACCTGTGCCCCCTGCTTTGGGAGTGTGGAGTCTTAACCACTGGACCTCCAGGAAGTCCTAGGGTGGCTTAAATAGCAGAAATTTATGTTCTCACAGGTCTGGAGGCTGGAAGACCAAGATCAGGGCTGGTTTCTCCTGAGACCTGTCTCCGTGCAGGTGGCTGCCTCCTTGCTGTATCCTTAAAAGGCCTGTCCTCTGTGTGCACACCCCTGGTGTCTCTTTCTCTTCTTATAAGAACACTAGTCACATTGGATTACGTCACATTCTTATGACTTCGCTTAAACTTAATCACCTCCCAAAGGCCCTGTCTCCAAAGACAGTCACATTCCAAGGTTCTGGAGGTTAGGGGTTCAACATGTGAATTTTAGGAGGACACAGTTCAGTCTGTAACACCCCACCCTCTGGCCCCCCCCAAATTCATGTCCTTCTCACATGTAAAGTACGATTACCTCCACCCTAACAGCCCCCAAAGGCTTAACGCATTCCAGTATCCATTCCAACTACAAAGTCTCATCTGAATATCATCCAAATCAGGTGTGAGTGAGACTCTAGGTATGATTCAACCTGAGGCAAAATTCCTCTCCAGCTGTGAACCTCTGAAAGCAGACACGTTATGTGCTTCCAAAATGCAGTGGTAGGACAGACATAGGATAGACAGTCCCATTTCAAAATGGGAGAAATCAGAAGGAAGGAAGGGGTCAAGAGTCCCAAACAAGTCCAAAACTTGGCAAGGTAAATTCCATTAGATTTTTTTCCCTTTTGTTTCTTATTGTGGTAATAAACACATAACATAAAATTCACCATCTTAACCACTTTTAAGTGTACAGTTCAGTAATGTTAAGTATATTCATATTATTGTGAAACAGATCTCCAGAACTTTTTCATCTTGCAAAACGGAAACTCTGCACCTGAAACTAACACACCGTTGTTAGTCAACTATACTTCAATAAAATTAAACAAAAACAAAAACAAAAACCTGAAACTCTGTACCCATTAAACCACAGGTCCCCTTTTCTTCCTCTCACCAGCTATAGGCAACCACCATGCAACTTTCTGTTTCTATGAGTTTGACGACTTTGGACACCTCATTTAAGTGGAATCATACAGTGTGTTTTTTGACTAATTTAGTTCAGTTAGCATAATACCCTCAAGGTTCATCCTGTTGTAGGATGTGACAAGATTTCCTTCTTTTTTAAGACTGAATACTGTTCCATTGTATGTATACACCACAGTTCATTTATCCATGCATCCACTGATGGACACCAGGGTTGCTTCCTCTTTGGCTATTGTGAATAGTGCTGCTGTGAACATGGGTGTGCAGATACCTCTTTGAGCCCTTGCTTTCAATACTTTCAGTACCTAGAAGTTTTTAATTTTTTGAGGAACTGACATACTGTTTTCCATAGCAGTTGCACTATTTTATTATTCCACCAATGGTGCACAATAGTTCCAATTTCTCCACATCCTCACCAACACTTGTTATTTTCTGGGGTTTTTTTTTTGTTTTTTTTTTTGATGGTAGCCATCTTAATGAGTGTGAAGAGATCTCTCATTGTGGTTTTAATTTGCATTTCTCTGATGATTAATGATGTTTAGCATCTTTTCATATGCTTGTTGGCCATTTTTATATCATCTTTGAAGAAATGTCTGTTCCTGTCCTTTGCCCATTTTCTAATTAGTTTATTTGATTATTTTGTTGATGAGTTCTTCATGTAATCTGGATATTAACCCCTTATCAGATATATGATTTGCAAATATTTTCTCCCATTCCATAGGTTGCCTTTTCACTCTGTTATTGTGTCCTTTGATGAGCAAAAGTTTTTAAGTTTGATGTAGTCCCATTTGTTTATTTTTGGTTTTGTTGCCTGTGCTTTTGTTGTCATATCCATGAAATCAATATTCCGTTAAATTTTAAGTCTCAAAAATAATTCTTATTGGCTCAGTGCTCTGACCTCCAGGCCCACTGAGGTGGCCCTGTTGCTCCCTCAGCCGTGGCCACTGGCCTGACCCACTGAAACTGAGGAGGAGAGAGCCTTGCCTTGATGGCCTGTGTGCTCTGGGTCTGTGATGGGAGTGGCAGCTCTCTGATATCATTCCCATGATATCATCATGAATCAGGGTCATTCTTCCCTTAAAGGATAACCCATGTTGATAGATCTATTGCCCTATCCTGTAGAATCTCAGAAGTCTGATAGCCTTCCTTCAATTTGTCTTATCTCTTCACCTTTTAGTCTAGTCTGGCAGTGTTTCTGCTGGTGTAACACCAACTCTGTTGCTAATTCCGCTGAGATGGCTGATTAAACCCAGGAATTTCACTCCTAATCCCTTTATCAAATGATTTTCCAGCCATACCCATGGTGTCCTCTCCAGAGCAAGCTTTCTTGTTTTTTGCCATATGGATAGGCTGAGAATTTTCCAAATCCTCAATTTCTGCTTCCTTTTTGCCTAACAATTCCTCCTTCAATTTATTTCTCTCCTCTCACATTACTATAAGCAGCAAGGGGAAATCATACCTTTAACAGTTTGCTTAGAAATCTCCTCAGCTAAATATCCTATTTTATCACAAAGTTTACTTTCCACAAAACACTAAAACACAATTCCACCAAGTTCTTTGGTACTTCATAACAAGGATCAACTTTCCCCCAATTTTCAATAACATGCTCCTCATTTCCATCTGAGACTTCACCAGAATCGCCTTTATCATTCATACTCCTACCAACAATTTCTTCCAGGTGATCTAGGCTTTTTCTAGCGTGTGTCTCAAAACTCCTCCAGCCTCTACCCACATTTTTAGGTATTTGTTATAGCAGCACCCCGCTTCTTGGTACCAAAATCTGTATTAGTCAGGGTTCTGCAAAGAAACAGAACCAATAGAATGTGTAAATACAGGTTTTCCCAGTTATCTGGAAGTACAGCCTTCCTATGAAACCTTTCTTAAGCTGAAATGGCACAAAACAAAGAGGCAATTACCTTCGGACACATCTTGCTAACGGCTGCGCAAAATAAATCAAGATAAAGCAGAGATGCTCAGAGTCGTAGTTCAAAGCTATGGCAGCTTGACGCTGAAATGCTGAGTGTAGATACTGGGGAAGGAACTTGCAGGGCCACTCTCAAAGCTGGGGCTGGGTGCTGTCTCTATAATGGCTGGTTGCAAAACAAATGCTTACTTAACGCTGTTGTCACTTTTCACCTTTTTCCCTGAAAGTGAAAATCCTCTTCCGATTTCTTTTGGTTAGTGAAAACAGGTACTAATGTTTGTATATCTTTCATGAAAGTGAAGTGGCATAAAGCGTACTTTCGAAAAGCAGAGGATACTTGTATGTAGCAAAAGATTTTTTTTTGAGGGATTTGTTCATGTGATTATAGAAGTTGGCAAGTCCAAAATCTGCAGGGCGGGCTGGCAGGCTGGAGACGGAGGAAGAGCCAGTGCTGCAGTTCAAGTACAAAGGCCATCAAGCTAGAGCCCCAGGAAAGCTTGTGTTGCAGCTGAAGTCCGAAACAGTCTGCTGGTAGAATTCTTCTTGCGGGGGACCGGGTTGGGGTGGGGAGGAAGGTGTCCCTTCTTTGTTCTTTTTAGGTCTTCAACTGATTAGACAAGGCCTGCCCACATTATGGAGGACAACCAGCTGTACTCGAAATCCATCACTTAAATGTAAATCTCATCCCAAAACACCCCCCCCTCTTTCCATCTCCGGCCGCTGCAACGAGTGGAGGTGCCACCATGTCCGCGCATCTGCAATGGATGGTCGTGCAGAACTGCTCCAGCTTCTTGATCAAGAGGAAGAGGCAGATGTACGGCCCCGAGCCCAATAACCTGAAGGCCCGCAACTCCTTCCGCTACAATTCACCGCAAGACTGTGGGCGTGGAGCCGGCGGCGGCTGGCAAAGGGGTCGTGGCGGTCACGAAGCAGAGGTCCAGCCCGCGAAAGCTGGCCACTTCCTACGTGCGGACCAGCATCAACAAGAACGCCCGGGCCACCCTCACCAGCATCCGGCACATAATCCGAAACAACAAGTAGCGCCCGGATTTGCGCATGGCCGCCCTCCGCAGAGCCAGCAACGTCCCGCGCAGCCAGAAGCCTGTGACGGTGCCGAGGAAGCGGACCCGTCCCACCAAGAGCTCCTGAGCGGTCTGTTCCCTTCCCCACAGCAATAAAGCTGTCAGCCGGGGGGAAAAACAAAACAAAACAACAACAACAAAACACCCTCACAGAAACATCCAGAATAATGTTTGACCAAATATCTAGGTATGGTGGCCCAGCCAGGCTGGCTCATAAAATTAACCTTTCACAGGCCTTCTACATTAAATTTTAAGCTCTATGAGGAGAGGGACATTGTCTTAGCGACGTTCATATTGTGCCTAGAACTGTAGCTAGCATGCAGTAGGTATTCAATAAACAGTTGATGAAGAATGCATAAATGACTGACTAAATGACTGTTTGCTAGGGCTTTAGAGTTTATCGGGTTTCTTTCCACTTGCATTATCTGATTTCTTTATCCCAAAAATTCTTTGAGCTGGGTATTATGACCTCCAGTTAAATACTGAAATTGGGGGTTTCCCTGGTGGCGCAGTGGTTGAGAATCTGCCTGCCAACGCAGGGGACACGGGTTCGAGCCCTGGTCTGGGAAGATCCCACATGCCGCGGAGCGGCTAGGCCCGTGAGCCACTATTGCTGAGCCTGTGCGTCTGGAGCCTGTGCTCCGCAACAAGAGAGGCCGCGATAGTGAGAGGCCCGCGCACCGCGATGAAGAGTGGCCCCCGCTCACCGCAACTAGAGAAAGCCCCCGCACAGAAACGAAGACCCAACACAGCCATAAATAAATAAATAAATAAAATTAAAAATATATATATATATATGTATACTGAAATTGAGATATAGAGATGTTAAATGACCAGTTCAAACGTCTAAACTCTAAACTCTTCATGTTCCAGAGGTGGGACTCAGATTTCACTCTTTTGACTTCTAATCCTCTGCCCAGTCAACTACACTACACTGTAATTATTCTCTCACCTTACCTATTCGTCCTAGTGTTGATAATAAGAGGAAATAGGTAACTTAATAGTGCCAAGTCTCTGCTGGGTGATAAAGAAGGGTAAACAGTGAGTGAAGAGGATATTTGTGTTCCTGCCCAAGGCAGCACAGTAAGGGGAGGTGTCAGAGAGGAGCTCCTGCTTCAGTGGTGGGTGATCATTTCAGGGGAGCACTAAGACGCTCAGCAAGGAGAGAGAGTCTCTTTTGGCTCTAATCCTGGAAGAAGACCAGCTATGAAAACACTGGAGAGGGTCTCTGTATATAGAAACCCAAAGGTTTGTCTCTGTGCTGCTTATCTTTCAGAATTAGTCTAGCCTGTCACTCCCCAGGTGGGACAGAGCAGGATGACACAAGATTTCATCATGCTACTCAAAACAGCATGCAGTTTTAAACTTATGAATTATTCCTGGAATTTTCCACTTAATATCTTTGGTGGGGTGTCTTAATATCTTTTGGTGTTGGCATTGGGGAGAGTTTGGGGCTGAATTGTGGGCAGTTGTTGTATAAGGTAGTGGTTTTTTTTTTTTTCTTGGTTTGAATTGTGACATAGACACTCACTTCCCCCTCTTAGTAACCTGGTTCTTCCTTTTTCTTCAGCTCTGCCTTTGTCAATTATAATGATCTATTTACCTTCCTAGCTATTGTTTAGAGCATATTCTGACATTATTATTGATTATTAGCAATAAGTATAATAAACATGATGCTATGGTATTGTAGAATCAATTTAATTTCTGCCAAGTATTAAAAAGTACTTGATCCAAGGAGTTTCCTAGTGGTTAGGACTCCGCGCTTTCACTGCTGTGGGCCCAGGTTAAATCTCTGGTCGGGAAACCAGGATCCCACAAGCCGTGGGGTGTGGCCAAAGGAAAAAAAAAAAAAAAAGTACTTGATCCAAAAAAAACTACTTCACATTGACGACAGACTTAAAAGCATGAAATGAAGTTTCTGAAGAGACAGTACTAAATAAGGGCATATGTTCAAAGAAGTTTGGGGTATGGTATTAAACAGCAAAGTTCATTGTTGTTTTCATAAGACATTCTTACGAATTAATTGTTCAATAGAAATTAATAATTGAATTTCATTAAAAAATTGACAAGGAGCAAGCCTAGTTGACTGATTAGGTAGGGCTTAAAAGGTGAGTTGTGTTGGTGAAATTGACAAGAGACAGGTTATAAACTTTTAGTTGGCATTGTGGTTTACCAATAAGAATTAAGAGTTTATGTCCAATCAGTACATTCTCTTCCATACAGAACTGTCTGCCTCCAAAGTGAAATTATTTAATTCCTCCAAAATACTCTAAATAATGAACTGTGCCAAGTATTTTGTAATTTTTTTTTTTTTTTTTTTTTATGGCTGTGTTGGGTCTTCGTTTCTGTGCGGGGGCTTTCTCTAGTTGCGGTGAGCGGGGGCCACTCTTCGTTGCGGTGCGCGGGCCTCTCACTATCGTGGCCTCTCTTGTTGCGGAGCACAGGCTCCAGACGCGCAGGCTCAGTAATTGTAGCTCACAGGCCCAGTTGCTCCGCGGCAGGTGGGATCTTCCCAGACCAGGGCTCGAACCCGTGTCCCCTGCATTGACAGGCGGATTCTTAACCACTGCGCCACCAGGGAAGCCCTGTGCCAAGTATTGAGAGGGTGATGGAAATGGTGTTGGAGGAAGAGATATGAAGTGAAATGAGCACAGCCTCTGCTTTCAAGATTGGAGAAAATTGCTTGTATAGGGAATTGGTAATTTTTTTTAAAGATTTTTTTTTTTAGAGCAGTTTGAGGTTTAAAGCAAAATTAAAAGGAAGGTACAGAGATTTTTTTCCATACACCCTCTTCCCCCACAAACGCATAGCCTCCCCCATTATAAACATCTCCCACCAGAGTGGTACACTTGTTACTACTGATGAATGTACATTACCACATCACAATCACCCAAGATCCAGACTTTACATTACGGTTCATTCTTGGTCTTGTACATTCTATGGATTTGGGCAAACGGATAATGACATGTATCCATCATTACAGTATCATATAGAATATTTCCACTGCCCTTAAAAACCTCTGTGTTGCAACTATTCATCCCTCCTCTCATCACCCACTCTCAACCACTGGCAACCAGTGATCTTTTTACTGTCTCCATGGTTTTGCCTTTTGCAGAAAGTCATAGAGTCGGAATTATACAGTACGTAGCCTTTTCAGATTGGCTTCTTTATTTTATTAACATGCATTAGGGATGCATTAGGGAAGGATCCTTAGATCCTTCATGTCTTTTCCTGGTTTGATAGCTCATTTCCTTCTAGTGCTGAATAACATTCCATTGTCTGGATGTACCACAGTTTGTTTATACATTCACTTGTTGGAGGATATCTTGGTTGCCTCCAAGTTTTGGCAATTATGAGTAAAGCTGCTATAAACATCTGTGTGCAAGTTTTTGTGTGGACATAAGTTTTAACTTCTTTGGATAAATACCAAGGAGTGAGATTGCTGGATTATATGGTAAGAGTATGTTTAGTTTTGTAAGAAACTACCAAACTGTCTTCCAAAGTGGCTGTACCATTTTGCATTCCCACCAGCAATGAATGAGAGTTCCTATTGCACCGTATCCTTGCCAGCAATTGGTATTGTCAGTGTTTCAGATTTTGACCATTCTAATTGGTGTGTAGTGGCATCCTATCGTTTTAATTTGCATTTCCCTTATGACATATGAGTGGAGCATCTTTTCAAATGCTTATTTGCCATCAACATATCTTCTCTGGTGGGGTGTCTGTTAAGGTCTTTGGCCTATTTTTTTTTTTAAATTTATTTATTTAATTCATTTATTTTTGGCTGCATTGGGTCTTCATTGCTGTGTGCGGGCTTTGTCGAGTTGCGGCGAGCGGGGGCTAATCTTCATTGCAGTGCGCGGGCTTCAGTAGTTGCAGCACGCATGCTCAGTAGTTGTGGCTCGTGGGCTCTAGAGCGCAGGCTCAGTAGTTGTGGCGCACGGGCTTAGTTGCTCTGCGGCATGTGGGATCTTCCCGGACCAGGGCTCGAACCCGTGTCCCCTGCATTGGCAGGCGGATTCTTAACCACTGCACCACCAGGGAAGTCCCTATTCAATCATATTTACTCATATATTTTATTCATGAACAATACAAAAACAACTAAACATAAATGTACCAGTTAGAAGGCATTTTCTGACTCAAGGGGAATGTTGGTAGAATGATTTTCAAAATATAGCCTCAAGTCAAAGGCAAAGGTAATACCCTAAATTTAAGTGGATGTAATTTTAAGTATTCTTAGAAAGTGTACATCCCTGAGAATATGAAAGAATGAAAAATTCTATCAGGGCCAGGAGTCTTTAAAGTTATATTTCTTAGAATCTCAAAAAGTTCAAGGCCTTGAAGTTATGGCTACTGTAAAATAAAAAGGGAACTGTGGCTGTCAGAATTGAAGTCTTAACATTACTAACTTTTAGAAAGATTTCAGATTCTTTTCATCTATACTATATAATTTATTTAATACACATTTATTAAACACTATGTTAAACTGAGCCACTTAAGGAAAACGACTACCATACCAGTTAACATGCATTATCTACTAATGAGTCTGATGGACACAAAGAATCCATTTTATTAAATGAGAAAATAACTTGCCTAGGCTGACACACATAGCTGGTAAATGATATTGACCAGATTTATACCTAGGCAATCTGGCTCCGAAGTCTTTGCTCTTAGAAACCACATATATTCCCTTGCCTAAGAGTCAGTCTTATTTCTACTATTCTCCCACATATACCTTTATGTTTCAACTATACCTAACTACTTATAAATTTTTAAATAACCATTTGTATTTGTTTGCTGGGGCTGGGTGATTTAATAAGAAATATATTTGGTCTTTGTCTCCATGCCTGGCATAAAATCTCCTAAAACCCTTGGAATTTCCTGACTGGTAGGAATGTCTGTTATTCATAAGGAGCCCGTTGGGACGCACCTAAATTTATGCCAGTGAAGTGATTCAGGGTGCGGCCCCCAGATAGCCTAAAGATGGGGCTGGTCACCAGAGAGACCAAACGATTAGAGGGTTGACACTTATAGCACTACCCACTGACCTCTATGTTGGGGCAAGGAGGAGCTACAGGTTAAACTCTACAAAAACTCTGGAACAGGGACTTCCCCGGTGGTGCAGTGGTTAAGAACCTGCCTGCCAATGCAGGGGACGCGGGTTCGAGCCCTGGTCCGGGAAGATCCCGCATGCCGCGGAGCAGCTAAGCCCGTGAGCTGCAAATACTGAGCCTGCCCTCTAGAGCCCATGAGCCACAAGTACTGAGCCCACGTGCCACAACTACTGAAGCCTGTATGCCACAACTACTGAGTCCGTGCTCTAGAGCCCACAAGCTGCAACTACTGAAGCCCGTGTGCCTAGAGTCCATGCTCCGCAACAAGAGAAACCACCACAATGAGAAGCCTGTGCACCGCAACGAAGAGTAGCCTCCGCTCGCCGCAACTAGAGAAAGCCCGCGTGCAGCAACGAAGACCCAACGCAGCCAAAAAAAAAAAAGCAAAACAAAACTCTGGAACAAAGAGATTTGATGAGTTTCCAGGTTGATGATCATATCCATATTTGGAGAATGTGGTGCATCCCAGTTCCATGGAGACAGAGGTTTCTGCGCTTAGGATCTTTCCAGACCTTGCCCTATCTATGTACCTCTTGTTGACAGAAAAAAAATGCACAAGGTGAGAGTTGTGAGTTAAGTTTGATTTGGGGCAAAATGAGGACGATAGCCTGGGAGACAGCATTTCAGATAGCTCTGAGAAACTGCTCCAAAGAGGTAAGGGGGAAGATCAGTATATATGTGATTTTGGTGAAGGGCAAGTACATGCAATCAAGAACATATTTTTTGGCAGAAGGTTTCTGCTAGTCACGAGGAGCAGACGTCACTATGAAGAATTTTAGTGCTTTTCTAGATATGAGGAGATGCAAGAATTGGGCTCATAAAATCGGCTCCTGAAAATATCTAACTATCTGAAGACCTGTTCTGCCAGTTTTTTTCCCAGAGCACAGAGTGCCTCATTTCTGCTCTCCACCCTGAACTCCTTTCAGGGGGCTGTTAAAGGTCAGCACCTGCAGTGGCTCATAATTTGATCCTTGTAGAGGTAGATGGCAAGGGCCCATTTGTAGGTGACACTCTTCATCTGAGTACTTTATAATATCCTGTGTAATAAACTGGTAAATGTAAGTAAACGTTTTCTGAATTCTGTGAGCCAGTCTGGCACATTGATTGAACCCAAGAAACGAGTGATAGGAACCTCCAATTTATAGCCAGTCAGTCAGAAGCACAAGTAACAATTCAGACTTTCAACTGGCAGCTGAAGTGGGGGCAGTCTTGTGAGACTGAGCCTTTAATCTGTGGGACTGAAACTGAGCAGGACCCTATGGGGCCCCTGAGCAAGAAAGCCTTTCTGTGTCCCCCGTTTCTTGACTTTCCCTGAGTACTAGAGGGCAGGTTCAAACACTTGTTAATCAGGGAAGGGAAGAGATGCAGAGACAAGGGAGGAGCAGTCAAGAAACAACAGTGCCGGGCTTCAACTACTGAGCCCGTGAACCACAACTACTGAGCCTGCACTCTAGAGCCCGTGCTCCGCAACAAGAGAAGCCACTGCAATGAGAAGCCAACGCACCGCAACGAAGAGTAGCCCCCGCTCGCTGCAGCTAGAGAAAGCCCGCGCAGCAACAAAGAACCAATGCAGCCAAAAATAAATAAATTTATTTCTTTATTTAAAAAAAATATGATTGAATAATAAGATTTAGCAGAAATACGTTCTATTCACTTTCTTTTTAGACTACTTGATGTTACCTTTTTTTTTTTTTGGTATCATTATGGATTTTTTAGCTTTACAATATGTTAACCTCAGACAGTATTCTCTTTTTGATGCCCAAATTATCGTAACTTTGGCCAATAGGAGTCCCTTTTAAATTGGCTCCCGTGTCCTTCTGACATGGCTACATTGATCTTTGAAAACTTCTATGCTTCCTGACACAGTAAGATGTTCCAGCCTTATCTATCTCTTAGCCCCAGGTATGGAATCAGCTATTTCTCTAAGAAGCCTTATTTACTTTCAGTGGAGTCACTGTTAAATCAGTGCTTTAAAAAAAAAAAAGGAAAGAAAGAAAGAAAAACAAAGGTAGTTCCCTGGTGGCCTAGTGGTTAGGATTCTGGGCTTTCACTGCCATGGCCTGGGTTCAATTCCTGGTCAGGGAACTGAGATCCCGCAAACCATGCGGTGTGGGAAAAAAAAAAAAAAAAGAAAGAAAAGAAAAAAAATCTGATTTGTAGCATTTGCCAATTTCCATGGTGTAAATACCCACACTGTGATAGATGTGTAGCTACCTGGGTGATCTCACTGAGCACAGAGCTGGGAAGCAGTGTGCACAACTGGCTCTCAGGAGCTGGCTGCAGTGCACCAGTGCTCCCCTCCTTGTGAGTCACAGCCCACAGCGGATCCTGGCAGTGGAGACTAGTGATATTAGGCAAAAACAAAAATTTCTTTAAATGAAATTCAAAAAGAATTTTGGTCAACATTAAGACATCAGCTGTTAAAATTATAGACAATGTTTTAATGCATCTGAGTGACGAAAGTGGCTACGATAAAATGAAAGGGCCTGCGGCTGGCAAGTTTAAAATCCTATTGAAACTTATTATTTAAAAAAAAAAAGAGTATTGTTTCTATCTGTGCTCTGTAATCAATACAACAAACATCAAATCTTTTTATGTGCCAAGCACTTACAAACTTTAAAAGTTTAAAAATTACAGAGGCTTCCCTTGTGGCGCAGTGGTTAAGAATCCTCCTGCCAATGCAGGGGACACGGGTTCGAGCCCTGGTCCGGGAAGATCCCACATGCCACGGAGCAATTAAGCCTGTGTGCCCCAACTACTGAGCCTGCACTCTAGAGCTCATGAGCCACAACTACTGATCCCGCGTGCCACAACTACTGAAGCCTGCATGCCTAGAGCCCGTACTCCACAACAACAGAAGCTACTGCAATGAGAAGCCCGCACACTGCAACGGAGAGTAGCCCCCGCTCGCCATAACCAGAGAAAGCCCGTGCACAGCAACAAAAACCCAACACAGCCAAAAATTAAAAAATAAATAAATTTATTTTAAAAAAAATTACAGACTGTTGGTCAGAACTCTAAAATCAACATAATGACCAGATTCCGCAGATTTTCCAAAGCAATCCTGATGTCAATATTTTGTCCCATGTGGATTGATTTTCATCATACCATGTGGAATGATTTTAGCAGGTCAGTTATGAGCACGATAGTCTGTGGTTTAGTCTTGCAGTAGTGCTATATTATATATTCAATGATCGCTCTCAGGCGTATAGCGTAAGGAACCCCACATAATTGGTTATGGGTTCATGTACTCACTGAGTTTACTTCCACTGCCAGCCTTGTCCTGTTTGTGTGGTCAGGAAACATGACTATGCTCTTCCTCAAGCAAATAGGAACTCGTATTGATAAGTTTTAATTTGTTCATTCGTTCATCCAGTTGTTTATTCACATGTCCAGCCCTATGTGGAGCCGAGACTGGAGAAAAGAAAAAAAATCCCTACTCTTTTTTTTTTTAAACAGGAGTCCTACTTTATTTATTTTAAATTAATTAATTTACTTATTTTTGGCTGCATTGGGTCTTCATTGCTACGCACGGGTTTTCTCTAGTTGCGGCGAGCGGGGGCTACTCTTCATTGTGGTGTGCGGGCTCAGTAGTTGTGGCACACAGGTTTAGTCGCTCCGTGGCGTGTGGGATCTTCCCAGACCAGGGCTCGAACCTGTGTCCCCTGCATTGGCAGGTGGATTCTTAACCACTGTGCCACCAGGGAAGTCCAAAATCCCTACTCTTAAGGGAAATGTGAATGAGGGAGACAGACAAGGAAGACAGTTAAAATTCGCAGGAGCAGACTGAGGAATCAGGAAAGTTTCTGGAGGAAGCAATGCTTCAGTTAAATTTGAAGCTGTTCTTACTGTTCTTCCATTGTCTTGATCCTACATCTCTCTGAAAGGACTTCATCAGTTTTTCCATCACCTGGCAATGTCCACATATTTCTACAATTTCAGCATACAATGGGACTTCCCTGGTGGTCCAGTGGGTAAGACTCCGCATTCCCAATGCAGGGGGCCCGGGTTCGATCCCTGGTCGGGGAAGAAGTCTGCACCCACAGCTGAAAGATCCCGCATGCCGCAACAAAGATCCCGCAAAATGCAAAATAAATAAATTAATTAATTAATCTTCTTTAAAAAAATTAAAATCAACATACAACCATTCATTGATTCAACTAACATGTACTGGAACCCTATTCTATTCTGGACCAAACCAGAAAACCCAAACCAGACCATGCTCCCATGGAGTTCCAACCTAGATATCTAAAATTCAAGATAGAATGGAGTATCGTAACATGTATAATCTTCAAATGGCTTTTCTTTGGCTGTGAGGATCTTGCATTTTAATTGACCCTTGAAGGATGAAAACGATTTTTACAAGCAGGGATGAAATGGATTTTTAAGTCAGAGACAATAGCAAAGTAAAAACTGTGAGGCAGGAAATGTTTGAAACTGTTTGAAAACTGACAAATAGTTCAGTTTGGCTTAGGTAAAAGGAGATACACTTCTTGGGTGTATAGTCTATGTTCCAGACAATACTGGAATGATAGGTTGGGATCATGCTAAGGAGTCAAGATCTGCACTATCCAATATGGTAACCACTTGCCATATGTGGCTACTGAGCACTTGAAACGTGGTGAGTGCAGCTGAGGAAAATTGTTAATTTTGTCCCATTTTAATTCTTTTAAGTTTGTATTTAGACTACATCAAACTAAAAAGTTTCTGCACAGCAAAGGAAACCATCAACAAATGAAAAGGCAACCTACTGAATGGGAGAAAATATTTGCAAATCATGTATCTGATAAGGGGTTACTATTCAAAACATATGTAGAACTCATACAACTTAATAGCAAAAGAAAAAAAATCCTTCCAATTAAAAAGCGGACAGAGGATCTGAATAGACATTTTTGTAAAGAAGGCAAACAGATGGCAAAAAACTACATGAAGAGTTGCTCAACATCACTAATCATTAAGTGATGATTAAGGGAATGCAAATCAAAACCACAGTGAGATATCACCTCACATCTGTTAGAATGGCTGTCATCAAAAAGAGAAGAAATAATCAGTGTTAGTAAGGATCTGGAGAAAAGGAAACCCTCCTGCACTGTTGGTAGGAATGTAAATTGGTGCAGCCACTATGGAAAATGGTATGAAGGTTCCTCAAAAAATTAAAAATAGGAACTTCCCTGGTGGTCCAGTGGTTAAGACTCCAGACTCCACGCTCCCAATGCAGGGGGCCCAGGTTCGATCCCTGGTGGGGGAACTAGATCCCACATTTCGCAACTAAAAGAGCCTGCCTGCCGCAAGGAAGATCCCGCATGCTGCAATTAAGACCTGGCGCAGCCAAATAAATAAATAATTTTTTTTTAATCCCCAAATTCTTAAAAAAAACATTAAAAATAGAACTACCATATGATCCAGTGGTTCTATTTCTGAGTATTTATCCAAAGAAAATGAAAACACTAACTAGAAAAGATATATGCTCCCCCACGTTTATTGCAGCAGTATCTACAATAGCCAAGATATGGAAACAACCTAAGTGTCCATGGAATATTACTCAGCCGTAAAAAAGGATGAAATCTTGCCATTTACAGCAACATAAATGGACCTAGAGGGGATTATGCTAAGTGAAGTAAGTCAGGCAGAGAAAGACAAATACTGTATGATCTCACTTATATGTAAAATCTAAAAAAAAAAACTCATAGATACAGAGAACAGTTTATTTGTGGTTGCCACAGGCAAAGGTCTGGGGGAGACAAAACAGGAGAAGAAAGTCAAAAGGCACAAACTCCCAGTTATAAAATAAATAAGTTATAGTGATGTACAGCATTGTCGACTATAGTTAATAATACTGTATTGCATACTTGAAAGTTGCTAACTTTTAAATTTTAAAAGTTCTCATCACAAGAGAAAAAAATTCTGTAATTGTGTATGATGACAGATGTTAACTAGACTTATTAAGGTAATCATTTCACAGTGTTTACAAATATTGAATCATGTTGTACACCTGAAACCAATATAATGTTGTATATCAATTATACCTTGATAAAAAAAGAAACATTAAAGAAAAAAAGTTTGTATTTAAAAATTGAAGCAGGGTAGACAAAGACAAATACTGTATATTAGCATTTATATGTGGAATCTACAAAATAAAACAAACAAATGAATATAGTAAAATAGAAACAGACACACAGATATTGAGATCAACTAGTGGTTACCAGTGGGGAGAGGGAAGGAAAAATAGGGGTTGGGGATTGAGAGGCACAAACTACTGTGTATAAAATAAATAAGCGACAAGGATGTATTGTACAGCACAGGGAACATAGCCAATATTTTGTAATAACTTTAAATGGAGTATAAGCTATAAAAATATTGAATCACTATGTTGTACACCTGAAACTAACATAATATTGTAAATCAACTATACTTCAATTAAAAAAAAATTGAAGCAGTGTAAAAAAAAGTTGTAAGTTGTGTAAAATGTTTTTGTTAAACACAGCTTAATTAATAGGACTACATTTCTCCTTGATCGTTGAAAATTTAGTCTCAATTAAGATGTGCTGTAAGTGTAAAATGAAGATTGGATTTTCAAGATCTAATACCAAAAAAAAGAGAATAAAATATCTTACTAATAATTTTTATATTAAATATGTGTTGAAATGAGAATATTTGGGGTATATTAAGTTAAATAAAATATAATATTAAAAGTGACAACTCTTTTTTTTCATTTTTTTAATGTAGCTACTGGAAAATTTTTAATTTCATGTGTGACTTATTATATTTCTATTGGACAGAACTGATCTAGACTTTTTCAATAACTTGTTCAAGTTACTTGATTAGGAGATGACGTAATTAAATTTTTGATTTAAGGTAATTCATCTAGCGCTGGTGTGTGATGGATTAACTTTTGAAGATACTGGTGGAGGGAAGAAAGTAATAAAGATCTGGGAGCTGGGATTAGGTCCTTCAGGATCAGTTGGAATAATGAATAGTTAGTTGCAACCCAGTTTAGACAGGAAAATCAACATTTCTCAAATTTTTTCTTTCTTCACCCTGAGAGTTTATTTTCTAAGGTTTTTTCAGATTCAAAGTAAACTCCATCTACACCTAACCTAATAAAAGAAAATTAACAAATAACATTCTATGCAAAAGTTGTTCTTTATGAGGAATATTACAAATACGAGCAAAGAGTAGAATTAGCTTTGGATATCTTTAAAGCAGTCACTAGCTTTTTGTGTGCCTTGAAATGCCATTTACATTGTTCTGTTGAAGAGGTAGTTTTCCCTGTCTTTACTTTGACAAGGTAAATATGTTTACAGCCCTTTGTTCCCTGATTTTAGGATTTTGGATCTGTTTGTTTTCCTGCTTGGTTATCATATTACCAAACATCCTCTCACAGAGCAACCCGAAAAGGAGATTGAGATTCACGGTGGCAGATTACCGGCATTTGGATCTAAGAGATTTCAGGTCATGATTCATTCATTCCCATTCTTCTAAGCAGACCTCCATTAAACTATTAGGTGGGGATTTCATAACATTCCTCCCCAACCTATTCCATTTTGAAATTTATCCACCACATTTCCTCCGCTGGCATTTTCCCTGGAGACTGGTCACCAGAGCTGTGGCTCCAGACTGGGTGGAGCTTGGAATCTCGTGGTGCCTGCTTCCAAAGTGCACCCAAGACCCCAGTCCCCCAGCCAATCCCCCCAACACATCAGCAAACAGTCGTATTGAGCAACTGTTATCTGTGGCCCACAGTGAGGGTTGCCTAACTTGGAGGTCCCTGTCACCTTGGGGACAAGTCCGGTTCCTGATCCGGTTTCCGAGAAGCAGGAACTTACATTAAGTCCCACTTGCTCAAGGAGTATTCATCTCAATATGTTCAGCATACTTTTAGATTCCTGAGATCCAGCTGAGTTCCAGTTGTTACCGTTTAAAAATATACATTGATAGAAGTGTTCTCTCTCCCTCTAAGCTGCTTAGCTTTCTTAAAGGTAATTTTCTCAGACTGAGTTTAGCCAGAGAAAACAGGTTTCAGATCTCTCTCCCCTTCACCCTCCCTCTTTTTCTACGAAGCAGAAAATACCTACAGATTTCAGACATCTAAATCTTGACCCTCAGTATTGTTTCACTACACTGGTTTTACATAAATTATTTGGGACAGGTATAATCCTAGGCCTTTACAATTATTTCATCTGTTCTTTCAATAAATATTGGAAAAATGACTGTGCTCTGGAATTACATTGGAGCCTGCTCTGAGTGAATGAAGGGCAAAAAGACCTACTTTTTACTTTCACTGGTGCCATTTACTCTTGCAAAACATTAAGGAATAATTATTCTAAGGCGAGGGAGAGGGAGAAATAAAAGACAGTGATTTAGAGCCAAGAATGACATTGTGAGGGAATTCCCTGGCAGTCCAGTGGTTAGGACTCTGCGCTTTCATTGCTAAAGGTGTGGGTTCAATCCCTGGTCAGAGAACTAAGATCCCACAAGCTGTGTGGCCAAAAAAAAAAAAAGAAGAAGAAGAAGAAGAAGAAGAATGACATTGTGAGACAAATAATAAATAAAAATCAAAGAATGGAGAAAAGACTCGCGTCACTGAGGCTTCAGGGTCCAGCTTCCAGCCTCCTGGGGCTGCTGAGCACTTATGTGGCTGGTGGGACTGAGGAACCGAATTGCTAATTTTAGTTCATTTAAAATTGAAGCAGTTTAAAATATTTTCCCGTTAAACACAACTTTGTTGTTTTGATTAGAACGACATATTACTTTAGCTGTAGAAAACAGAATCTAAGTGGAGATGTAAGATACACACTGGATTTCAAAGACTTAGTAGGAAAAAAGTAAACTATCTTAATAATTTTTAAATTGATTATAATTTAATCAATTATAGTTTAATATATTTATAAATCAATTATAATTTAATCAAACTCAAATAGCATTATTTTGGCTATATCAGGTCGAATAAAATAATTATTAAAATTAATTATTCTCGCTTCCTGTGTTTTTCTTTTAAAAATTTTAATGCGGCCACTTAGAAAACTTAATATTACATAAATGACTCAGATTGAATGTTTATTGGCAGCGCTGCCATACAGGATATTTTGTCCTTTGGCTGCTAAATTCAGTTGCTGTGGTAACTAAAGGGGCCTCTAGGCTCAGGGTTTCCTGGAAGACTGGGAGAGTGGGGGAGGGGAGGAATGACCTCAGGGAAGGTTTTTTTGGATGTCACGTTTCACTCATCGCCAGTTCTCTCAGCTAACGAGATTTAGAAAATATCCTCATTTAGTGGTTTCGTTTTGTAATGTATAAAAATATCGAATCAGTATGTTGTGCACCTAAAACTAATAAAATAATGTAAGTCAGTGATACTTCAGTTTTCTTAAAAAATCCTCATTTCAGGAAAGACCACACGATGTGCTCTGTTTCAGGTCCAGTAGTACCAGTTTGAATTCCAGGCTCCCAACCAAAACCCCAAAGGAAGGTGCACTTTCTTCAGTGGCTCCTCTCGCATAATTCTACCTCTTTACCGGCTTGTCGCACCCCACCCGCTCTTCCCCTGCAGGGCCTGCTAGGCTACAGATTAATAGGCATTAGGAATTTGACCACTGATATTTCCCCCCAGCAAAGCCACCCAACTCTACCTACAGCGAACTTGTCCTCCTTCGTTAACTCTCACACAGGAGCACTTCTCTCTCCTTTTATTTTCCTTCGTCTTCCTCTGCTCCCATTTTTCTTTTCTGTTTTTCCTACTCATCTTGCTCACTTTGCTTGTATGGCTTAGAAATCAGATATTTATCTCACCCTTTTCTTTCAAGAAATTCGCAGCCCAGAAGGAATAGGATATTGCTAATTATCTCCAGTTGGATGAGAATCCGTTGGCC
Source organism: Eubalaena glacialis (assembly GCF_028564815.1). Lineage (NCBI taxonomy): Eukaryota > Metazoa > Chordata > Mammalia > Artiodactyla > Balaenidae > Eubalaena > Eubalaena glacialis. The sequence continues at coordinate 109,842,588 of NC_083726.1, read as the reverse complement.
TCGTCCCTGCTTAATGTTTTAAGTGGAAGAAGGGAAGCACCATAAATTCCTTGAGGGCCAGGACTTTTCTGTCCTATATACTGATGAATCCGCAACTTCGGCTGCATAGTATGTGCTCCGCAAATACCTGTTTCACGGAATTTGATCATTGTCCTCTCTCTAGGCACTGTAAACCCGAGACTAGAGGCAAAACACTGCAGAATGGGTAGAATTCAGAATGGGTGGGGAGTTGGTGAATGCCATATTTTCAGGAGTTTGGATTGTGTCCCGTGGGCAGCTGATTCTCTCCTTTCTGCAGCCCTGGAGAGTTGGTTTGGCTCCTAGACATTCAGGTTTTCTCCCAGGAGAGAGTAGTAGAGCCAAAAATTCTTCCAATTCTTCTTTCATTCGCTTTCCTTCTCTCACTCAGACTGTCCTTCCCTCCCCTTCAAGATTGTAGACACAGCCTACAATCAAAGAGCAGCTGATAAATTCATAGAAGTAGGAATAGTTTCTGTTTACACTCCGTCAAACAACGTTAACTCTCATCTAGTAGCACCCACTCGACTTTGCCTTATATAGAGAGCGTTTATTCTCATTTTTTTACGGATTGATTCAGTTCTGAGCGCTTGCGAGAGCAAAAAATGAAGTGTATCTGCCCTCCCTCCAGGCTTTTCTGGTAGCATTTTTGTCTGTGAAACTAAGAGGCTGTAGCTGCTCTTAGAAGAGGGAAGGAGGACGAGCTTAGAAAAAAAAAAAAAAAAAACCACGGAGTAGGAAGGGTGGAGGATGTGGTTTTAAAGAGATGGGGTGGGGGGGGTGTTGTCTAGGGTGGGGGCAGAGCTTGAGGTCACAAAATTCCGGGAGGTCCGGAGATCACTGGGGGCGGGGGTGGGGTGGGGCTGGGGGCTTGTCGCCCAAGCTCCGCCCTTTGCGGAGCTTATAAATAGGTGCCCATCCTAAGGGTGCGTGAGGAGACGTTGGAGCGGTACCGAGGACCTGCTGGAAAACTTGCTGCTGAGAAGGACATTTTGGAGGTTTTGTTGGCTGGAAGAGGGGTCTCTGGAATCCCACCTCTAGATCTTTATTGAAGATTTGAAAGGAATTAATTTAGGGCCATGGGGACAGCGAAGGTAAGAGCGATACAATTACTGGTTTTTGCTTGTTTGGGGTACGCTCCGAAAGGCAAGCCTTAACGGTGATGGCTGTGCTCTGTTTTATACGGAGTCACCTAGCCATCTTAAAGCCTTTCCATTTCTTCCCCAGCTTGCAGTGCCACAATTCCCACCAGTTCTCTTTGGATGTCATTTCCTATAAAGGATTTATCCCCGTTTGATTCACCTTCCTGTGGTAGGGAAAGTCACCTGGAGAAGTTGTGTTTGTTTCTCGTTTTTTTTTTTTTCTTTAATACAGTTACAGGCTACTGAGAATGTGAGGATGAAACGGTTGAGTGTTCAGGGGACCAGGGGCTGCTTGGTTGTGTTGATTACGAGTGTGGGTCTGAGAACCAGCAAGAGGATTTCTCTGGAAGCCTTAGACCTTGAAAGGACCTGGGATTTGTTTTGGGGCCTGGGTCGGTGTCCAGCCATCTGTTCTATGACCTATGGGATTCCCTGGATACTAAGGAGAGAGAATTCCAGTTGTCCTCCCTGTTGTGGTTGATTGTGAGTGCACAATATATTAATGTATTATTGTGTGTTATGGATGCAGTATTTGTAGGGAGAAAGGTATTTTCATTCACTAAGGTAGCTTACTTGAAAATAAAAGACGAGAAGGGATGAAAAAGTGGGAAGGCCCTCAAGAATAGTAAATGATGAGAGAAATAGAAGAGGTTTTTACTAAAAGAAGAGGATTAAACAGAAAGCGGTGCCCTGGCGGGGCTTCAGGGCTACTAGATGCCTGGGAGGCAAGGTCAATTTGGGGAACTGAAACTCCTGGCCTGCCACTGTCTGACCTGAGAGGGAAGGAGTTTAAGATGAGGAAGGGTTGGGGTTCTCAGGCGTAAAAATTGAGCTACCTTGAGGTGGAAAGTAAGATCACGCCCACTGAAATTATTCCCAGCAAGGTGAGTGATGACTGGGTTGATTACTGCACAGCCCCTCACAAAATGTCTCCATCTGGGGTTGGGAGTGAGCTTGTGCTCGCCCCCTGGTGGCTGGGTGGGGGATAGCAGTACATTATTAAGTGAACAGGAAGAATTTCAGATGGGACCAAGGATACAGTAGGTTGATCCTGTAGATTACGTGATGCAATTAAGAGCAGCCTGGTGATGACGACACGCCACCAGTACTCGGGCTTCTGTGGAATCTGGGGTACGGGTGAGCGTACGCTGGATCTAGCTGTTTCCACAGTCAATTGTTCTCAGCAATCCTAAGGCATTTTACTCTGCCCTCACAATTTTTTCTATTCCTGAGCACAGTTCTACGCTTGCTCTTACCTGGGGCTGTTTTTTGAATGCTTCCAAACCGACTAACCCAGTTCTCTTAACTTCTCCCTTCTCCCAAATTTTCTTGCCACTTTCCCCAAGTTTACTCTGCACGCTCACCTATGTATTTCCAGATAAGCTCTTCAGTTCTTTCGTGTTCTCATTCATTACCTAAATCGTTAAGTTTTTGTTGTTTTCATACCGCTCACAGGCTGAGTTCTCCTGATATATACATCTCCTTAATAAGAGGCAATCATCCATCAAGAGTTTTGACTGTTTCTTCTCTCCTCCCTCCCCCCCAGGTCACCGCCCCTCTGATCTTTGCCATCACGATTGCTACAATAGGCTCGTTCCAGTTTGGCTACAACACTGGAGTCATCAATGCTCCTGAGGTGGTGAGTACCAGGCAGCTAGAGTTTGGAATAGGGTAATTATTCCTTTAGGTAGGGTTTCCAGAATTAACAAGTTTAGACAGACTTGGTAGGTAGCTTGGCTAAGACCTAGAGGGGGAATGATATTGGTGGGGGTCTAATTGAATCATTGATCAACGCAAAAGGCTCAGGGGCTCCCTGTACCCTGGACTGTACCCATTCTTCCTCTCACCCTATGGTGACACACTTCCTTTATTATCCCTTAGGGGTTAGTTACAAAGTCTCAGGGCGGGAGGGTGGCTGGGATAGTCACTGAACAAGAGTACATCAGTACTACCTACTGGAATTTTCAGGACAAATAAAAAATTATTCTTTTCAGAGCTGGTAACATTAACTCCAGTGTGTTACCTGTCTCTTCCATTGCCATCTATTTATTCCCTTGATCCGCTACCTAGGAAGTAACTGTAATGCTGTTCTCTTAGGGAGGGGAAGATCCCCAATGTTTGTTTCTTTTCTCATCCAGCTCTAACGGTCTCTTCTCCCACCAACCATTTTAATTTGCAGATCATAAAGGACTTTCTCAATTACACTTTGCAAGAGAGGTTAGAAAACCCTCCCTCTGAGGTGCTACTCACGTCCCTGTGGTCCTTGTCTGTGGCCATCTTCTCCGTTGGTGGTATGATTGGCTCCTTTTCTGTTGGACTCTTTGTCAACCGGTTTGGCAGGTATTAATACTTTTTTTTTTTTTTTTTTTTTGGCTGAGTTGGGTCTTCGTTGCTGCACGCAGGCTTTCTCTAGTTGCAGTGAGCGGGGGCTACTCTTCGTTGCGGTGCGCGCGCTTCTCACTGCAGTGGCTTCTCTTGTTGCGGAGCTCAGGCTCTAGGCGCGCGGGCTTCAGTAGCTGTGGCGTGCGGGCTTCAGTAGTTGTGGCGCACGGGCTTAGCTGCTCCGCGGCATGTGGGATCCTCCCAGACCAGGGCTCGAACCTGTGTTCCCTGCATTGACAGGCGGATTCTTAACCACTGCGCCACCAGGGAAGTCCCGGTTTGGCAGGTCTTGATCAGAAACTGGGCAAGGAAGGGGGCTATACTGGTTGCATTGAGGACAAGTATTGAGGCTTAGAGCAGGGAGGTGATGATGCATTTGAATGAGAGCACCTCAAATTCCCATCAAGGGAAAACTAGTCCCACAGATTGCTGGGCTCCAACCCAGATTCAGGCCTAATGATTAGTCTGGGGTAGGGTGGGACAATTTTAATTTCTAGCAAATTTCTAGCTGATGCTGTTAGTTTGTGGACCACTTTGAGAACAACTGGCCTTAAAGTGCTTGCTAAAATCCTAGCCTACAGCTAGGACGTAGAGGGGAGAATCTTAAACAAGTTCTCTAGGTGAGTTTTATGCATACTGAGGTGTAAGAACCATTGATCTTGATTATCCCAACCAGATATGTTCTGATACTAGAAAGTGGAAAAATTAGACCAAAAGATATATGAGCCTGGAGAAGAGTAGAATGATTAGGAAAGAAGGGGGAGATCAGGTCTATTTTGCTAACTTCACTTGTTTTGTTTTGTTTTTTTAAATTTATTATTTATTTATTTATTTGGTTGCATTGGGTCTAAGTTGCTGCATGGGGGCTTTCTCTAGTTGTGGTGCGTGGACTTCTCATTGCGGTGGCTTCCCTTGTTGCGGAGCACGGGCTCTAGGCGCGCGGTCTTCAGTAGTTGTGGCACGTGGGCTCAGTAGTTGTGGTGTACGGGCTTAGTTGCTCCGTGGCATGTGGGATCTTCCCGGACCAGGGCTCGAACCCGTGTCCCCTTCATTGGCAGGCGGATTCTTAACCACTGCGCTACCAGGGAGGTCCCACTTCACTTGTTTTTGTTTAATCTTTCAGGCGCAATTCAATGCTTATTGTCAACCTGTTGGCCATCGCTGGTGGCTGCCTTATGGGGTTCTGCAAAATAGCGGAGTCAGTTGAAATGCTGATCCTGGGCCGACTGGTTATTGGCCTCTTCTGTGGACTCTGCACAGGATTCGTGCCCATGTACATTGGAGAGATATCGCCCACTGCCCTGCGGGGGGCCTTTGGCACTCTCAACCAGCTGGGCATCGTTATTGGGATTCTGGTGGCCCAGGTACTCTAGAACTTATTGAGTGTTAGTTTCCCAACTCATTAAATGAATTTACGTAGAGAAGACAGTCAAGAGAATGTCTGGCACAGAGAACTGTATTCAATATCCTATGATAAACCATAATGGAAACGAATATATTTTAAAAATATATATATATATCTATGCATAACCGAATCACTGTGCTGTACAGCAGTAATTAACACAACATTGTAAATCAACTACACTTCAATTTAAAAAAAGAACATCTGGCACATATTCAACTATATATGTTTCAGATATTAATTAATATTACCATAGTTCACAGACGGCTAAGGAAGCAGGCAGGGTAGAAAAAGTAGAAGAGACTATCTTTTCCCATGATAAAAGAACAGATGATCTTCTGAACATTTTTTTTAAATCAACTTGTAGCCTGTAAAGTATGGAATTTATAGTATTGTCTTTGTCTGATTTCTAGATCTTTGGTCTAAAAATCATCTTGGGGACTAAAGAGCTCTGGCCCCTGCTCCTGGGCTTCACCATCATCCCAGCCATCCTCCAGTGTGCCTCCCTTCCATTTTGCCCTGAAAGTCCTAGATTCTTGCTCATTAACAGAAAGGAAGAGGAGAGCGCTAAGGAGAGTGAGTACCCTTCACACCTTCACTGTAGGAATCTTAGGCTTGTGGTTCGTTTTAGGATGAGGACATTGGATCTGGTTTTTGTCATCTCCTTTCCCTGTCTGATTATGCTTAAGTCAGAAACTTGCAGCCCCTGAAGGATGGGGTGAGAAGGCGAGTTAAAACCAGATGCTGATTGAGCCGCCAGATGCAGGGCTCATCTGGGCGGCTTCTTCCCATCCGTCTCATGGGGAAAAGGAATTCGGGACAGCACCTTATCACTAACCTTTCCTCTTCATGCTTTTCACCAGTTCTCCAGCGATTGTGGGGCACCCAGGATGTGGCTCAGGACATCCAGGAGATGAAAGATGAGAGTATAAGAATGGCACAGGAAAAAAAAGTCACTGTGGTGGAGCTCTTCCGAGCCCCCAACTACCGACAGCCCATCATCATCTCCATCATGCTCCAGCTCTCTCAGCAGCTCTCGGGGATCAACGCTGTGAGTGCCCACTTGTATGTCAAACGTGTCCTACAGTATTCCACTTAAAACACCTGACCAGAGGTGAATAGCATTGGCTGTTGCTCACCTTCTTTCATATCCAGGGGTTCCCCACAATGCTTGCCACAGAGCAGCCTCTCAGAAAATGCTCTTTATCCAGGTTTCCATTTCGTTTTTAAATTTTTTTCATTTTTATTTATTTATTTTTTAATTTTTTTGGTCAGATCTTAGTTCCCCAACCAGGGATCAAACCCATGCCCCCTGTAGTGGAAGCACGGAGTCCTAACCATTGGACTGCCAGGGAATTCCCTATTTCTTAAAATTATCTATAGTACATGTTTTCCATGTGGAAAGATGAGAGAATCAATTAAAAGTTTGTCACCCTTAGCCTTGGAACTTATAGTTAACATTTGTCCTCTTCCAAATTTTTTTTTCATATATAGAGTATCACAATTTGTCAATTTTTATTAATCCTCTTTTTTTGACCACTCATTTTAAAAATTTTCAGTCCTCTTTAACTCTGATCTGTCTTATTACATGATGTTATCAGTGATAACGCAGGCCATATAATCAAAGCAGATCTGAGAGTTGATACACCTTGGGTTTTTTCCCAGGACTGTGCAATCTAAAATCAGTGTAAAGCCCTGGGGAGCAATTAGGAGGTGTGTGGGCACACAGGCAAATTCAGAGTGAGCTGGGCTTATCATTCTCTATATTTTTTACAACTTAGAATAGTGACTATGATAGTTAAGTGTGAGGCAAAATGGAAGCTAGCAGTAGGCAGGTAGCCATTGTATTCTATGCAAAAATCAGCTTCTGCTCTTGAGTCTTGGTTGTGGGCAGAGAGGGCATTCCTACACCTATCCTTTTGCAGATAAAATATTTGGATATGAAGAACACCCACCCCTGTCCCCCTTCTAAGTACTGATTCACGCCCTGAGGGTTTCCCATCATAATGTGATCAGTGTGATCAAATCGTTTTGTGACAAAGCGTTTTGCAAAACACGTGATAACTCAGAATACTAAGTTTGTCCTTAGCCTTTTCTCCCTAACGCACCACAAGGACACTTGTGTTTGAAATAGCAGTGCATCTCCTGAGGACTTAGAGGCTGTTATATCAGACCTTGGGAGGAAAGACAGTTTGAAAAAGCCTCTCAGGTGGTTTTGATGGATCTCAATCTCAAATTTCCACATTTGAAAAACCACTGTAATCAAATATACTCTCAAGACCTTCCAGAACAGCGAGGCTGGGACTAGAGTGAGGTGTCCAGATACAAGACGTGTCCTGAGAAGGACCGCCTTCTTCAATTCTATACCCCGGGCGCCTGCTTGCCTCCCCCCAATCGAAGCCCTGCAAAACAGGATCAGAAAAAGACCACCCTGGGAAAGTTACAAATGATAGATGAGTGCTCTGCCGGCAGGACCTACCCATCCCCCAGCCCCTACCCCCGGCCTTTCAGGAAATGGTGTGTGAAAGTCAGTTTTCCAACCTACCTTTGAACAAACGATGTTTTCTAATTTCCCTTAAAGGCAGAGGGGTAAGAGGCTGGATAGTGTTTACCCAGCAGAGTAAACTGCCTTTAGGTAAGATGATGTGGCCTAGCTCCATGGCACCAGGCAGCAAGATTTTACTGTAAGAAGTTTGCTTGAGATGCGTATATACGTGTTAGGTTTTTGATATGTGAGCTTTTATATAAGGAAGAGAATTGGCATAGCTATTCATCTCTAGTTTTAACTGTTCAAACTTCTTTCCTCACAAGCTTTATATTATTAAATATTCTTCGTTTTTTTTTTTTTTTTTTTAATTCCATGCTTCTCTCCTAGAGCAGCAGTTTTCAATGAGGATGACACTCCATATCTCAGTTTCCAAGAGCTCAGCCTGAATCTTATTTTGGAAAATATACATAGTTTCTATCTTAGGTTGGTAGGGATTTGAAGACTTGTTTCTGGAGACGGTCACTCCCATTGTCGGAGCATATGTTCATCAAAAAGTCTGATGAACACTGGCTGCTACGAGGGCAGGTACTCTGGGTGAAATCATAAACCCCTAAACCAAACCTGAGGGACTGAGCGATCTAGCTCCTGTTCCCTTGTTATCTTGAGGTCTGAGACCAATGTTCTGACATCTCTTTAGCTGTGGTAGTTGTAGCAGCCCTACGTATTAGCACAGTGTCGAGCAAATAATAAAAATAGTATACATTAAATTGTAGTTTATTTAATAGTGTATATTCAATTAAAATAATAGCTGGTGTTATTTCATAAAACACTTGCAAAGACCTAGTTCCTGGAATTCCAGCCCAAGTTCTGCTTCTAAATCACGATCAGGCTGAGATTACTCTTCGGTTTCTTCACTATCAAGTGGAGACATCAATGCCTGTCATTGTTGGTCGGGGTGGGAGTTGGAGTAAGTCTATTGGAACAGTGTAATTGAAAAACTTAAAGGGACTTAAGCCTTTACATGTAAGTTACTAAAGTAAACTTAAGGAAGAGACTAAATGGAGCAGTAAGAATAAGCATAGTTAGAAGGAAAAGAAAGTGGAAATAAGTAGCTAGAATTGAAGACAATTGAAGAAGAGAATAGAGATAAGATACAGGAGATCATTCGTTTGCAGAAAAGATACCGTGATTGGACAAAAATCCCTGGGAAGTACTCCTTAACTTCTGGGACTTTTTTGAGTTGATTTTTTTTGGAGGGTTCCGTGTAACTGCTATGCACAATTGTATTTCACAGTTGCATCTTTTGTTCCCTGTTAGGTGTTCTATTACTCGACAGGAATCTTCAAAGATGCAGGTGTCAAGGAGCCGATCTATGCCACTATTGGTGCAGGCGTGGTTAATACCATCTTCACCGTGGTTTCTGTAAGTCAGATGTTTTGATCATTGTTGAGGTGGGAGAAGAATTCTTGCTACACACGTTCAAGGATGGGTTGCATGTCCTTCCACACCCCCCTTCTGTCATTTAGTTAAACCTTTTTTCGTTTAATTCCTTTTGGGGGAAAAGGGCTATTGAATGATGGGTAAAACAGTCTTCACTCTTCAAACAAGTAGGGAATGGATGGGCGAGAGGAAGTATAGAGGGGATTATGTAGGATGCTTTTAACTAGAAGCTGGAAGAGAGGAAGTGTGACTATAACAGGTATCCTGCTGTTGGTCAGGCAGATTCCAGAGCTCATATAGTTGTTTTCATGAAAGGGAATGCAGATGTTTCTTTTTTATTCTTTTAGGTGTTCCTGGCAGAAAAGGCAGGGAGGAGGACGCTACACCTGATAGGCCTTGGAGGCATGGCTTTTTGTTCCGTCCTCATGACGATTTCTTTGTTATTAAAGGTGAGTGCTCTTTGCGAAGGAAGGGGGTGGAAGGGGGTGGTGCGGAAAGGTGAGGGGGTGGGTAGTTGAGGTTTGGAGATCATACAAATGACATTTGGGAGAGGCAACATGCCCAGAGTTTTAAGACAAGTGGATTATCAGAGATAGATAATTAAATTGCTATAATCCCTATATCTATATAACATATAGTTTGTAAAATACATTATCTCATTTAATTCTTAAAGAAATCTTGAGGTCATTATTCCCCTTTTACAGCTGATAAAATGGTCTCAGTGCAGAATGACATTTGTGATCACACTGCTAGGTTTCAAAGACCCGAGGCTTCTAGGACTTCCCTGGCGGTCCAGTGGTTAAGACTCTGCACTCAGTGCAGGGGGCACGGGTTCAATCCCTGATCGGGGAACTAAGATACCACATGCCATATGGTGAGGCCAAAAAAAAAAAAGAAGAAAGAAACAAGGACCTAAGGCCTCTAGGTCCAGTAACTCCTCTATACCACGGGACAGAAGGAACTTTTCATTATTAGTCAGTCCTCATCTCTGGGAAGCTGGATGCTGCCTGGGGCATGCTGTCTCTAATACTAACTTTCCTTTGTTCCTTTCTCTTAGGATAATTATGGTTGGATGAGCTTTATCTGTATTGGGGCCATCTTGGCCTTCGTGGCCTTCTTTGAAATTGGCCCTGGCCCCATTCCCTGGTTTATTGTGGCTGAACTCTTTGGCCAGGGACCCCGCCCGGCTGCCATGGCAGTGGCTGGTTGTTCCAACTGGACCTCCAACTTTTTGGTTGGATTGCTCTTCCCCTCAGCTGCAGTAAGTAACTTAAAACTCACCCAGCCCATCTTGAAACCAGCTAATACATAGTTCTGCCTAGAAACAGAATGGTAATAATAAGCCTTAGGATTCCAAACCAATATTTAAAATCCATCATTTGGCTTAGCATTAATGGCTTTATGATGTTAATGATGAGGTAGGTCCTATTATAAAATGGCCTAGAGCTGATTTGTTAAGTAAAGGAACTAGCAGTGGACATCTAGAATGCATTCCCAGTTTCCATGAGTCTTTCAGAAACCCAGATCTTAAAACTCATAATCAAAAGGCCTAAAATACTCAATAGGTATTTGGAAACAGCTAACTTCAATGACTAGGAAAACGAATGACAAAAAATTGCAGAGAAATACGTAAGTTACCAATGAAATCATAAACAAGTCTCTGAAGAAACCTTACTGTCTTCATGAAGTCTAGAAGGGTTATGGCTTCAGGCCTATTGGAAATACGATTGTGAGGGAAACTGGAGTTTGTCAGTGACCAGATTTTTACACCGACTCTCCTTTTTTTGTGTCCTTTCACTAGTTCTATTTAGGAGCCTATGTTTTCATTGTCTTCACCGGCTTCCTTGTTATCTTCTGGATCTTCACCTTCTTCAAAGTCCCTGAGACTCGTGGCAGGACTTTTGAGGAAATTACACGAGCCTTTGAAGGGCAGGTGCCGGCGGGTAACCGAGGTGAGAAAGGTCCCATCGTGGAGATGAACAGCATCCAGCCCACGAAGGACACCAACGTCTAAGCAGTGCCTCCTTCCCACCTCCCTCCTGCCATGAAAACGCAACCTCTCCCTAAGCAAGAGAGAGACCTCATCAGGTTGTAACCCAGGACTGTTTCTGAATGCTGCTACTCAATTCTTTTCTCATCCCACACACTCATGGGCACTCAGAGGATCCCAACGCTGGGGTTAGTTGTTATCTTCAAAGGCTTTTAAAAATTTCATTTCTTGGACATTCTCTTCTGTTCAGGAGAGACCAAGTGAACCTGCCTTCATTTCAGGAGGGATTGGCTGCTTGGCATGTGACAACTTTGCCAGCTCTTGCTCCCTTAGGTTCTACTATCGCCACTCGAGGGCCTTTAGGGGAGTGGGCATGAGGCTGCAGTTCCTCCAACCTTGACTTACCAGGAAGCAGATACACATAAGAATGTGGAGGGCAGAGAGGGATTCCATAAGACCGTCTTCCTCACTTCCATACGGCTCTGCAGAGCAAACTAACTTGAGTTTTATTTATTTTATCTTCTGGTTTTATTGCATAAATATTTATTTTTGTAAGTATAAAGTAATTTTACCAAATAATGAAAGCATAAGGAAATTGAGGTTAGAGGGAGGTGCTTAAAGAGGTTTTAGGGTGGAAGATTTAATACCGAAGAGGTTAAGGTGCAATAAGAAGGGACAAATTCAGGGAGAAATGTGATGCATTGTTGGAGGGTGTATGATGTGTGTGAGCTTTGCACGTTGCCTCTTAACAATTTCTGTCCTTCAGGTGAAAACTCAGATTTCTCAGAAAAGTCATGTGCCTGTCTAAAGAAGCTATTAGTTTCCTTTGGAACTTTTTCCTTTGTTTAAGATTATATGTAGTATTACTTGAAATCTAGGATTATCACTAAGATGGGCATTGTAGTTAATGGTAGTTGATGGGTTCTAATTTTGGATGGAGTCCAGAGAAGGGATGGTTATTTCTAGAAATCCTCTCTCCCCTCACTGGACCAAACGGCTTCTTTGTAGTGAACTCACTTTTTTTTTTTTTTTTTAAATACTCCTATCATCTGGTGGGAGAACCTTCTAAATGAACAAGTCAAAATATTGGTTCTTGGTAGAGGTTCGTTATTTCTTCAGTTTGTTCTTTAGAAGATTTTAGATGTTGATTTTTATTTTGTTTTAAGCCATAGCTTTAAAAGAATTCAGAGATGTTCATAGCTACCTTGGAATTTGTAACCTCAGCTCTGGGAGAGGATTTTTCCAGAACGATTATTATCCAGTTGAAGTATGTTGTTACATTAGGGTCATCTCATGCTCGTTTATGTCTGTTACCATGTCAAGTTACCCTTGTTACCATGTTACCATAGTATTATGTCAAGTGCCCTTCCAGGGACTTGAACTTACCCACAGACCACACTTGACAGTATGCGTGGATGTGCAGTGGAGCCCACACTTGAGCGTGAGTGTATGTGCACTGTCACCTTGCTCTGGGTGGAAGTAGTTTATGGGTAACTTGTTTCCTCTATGTTCCTAAGGCCCCCTTTTGGATAGAATGTGTTCAAACTCATTCCTATGTATGTCGATAGCACTGCCTCTGCTGGGTGGAATTTGAATCTATGGTTTTCTTTCAGACTTTAGAGTTCAGTCTCATCTGGCTGCCTTTCCTTGTTGGAGAGGAAGGGGAGAACTCCCTAAATTTTGAGACTGAGAGTGGAGGACTCACTCCATGCTCCGACAACAGGGGGAGATAGGAAAGCGTGTGACATCGGGACTCGGTGCCTCTGGGGGGTGCTGGAGGGGAGTCACAGGGGAGAGGGAGACATTCTTTGAAGGCGGTAAGAAACAAACTGAAGCTTCTAACTCTGGGGTGGTTCAGAGAGTTAGATGAGATGGAGGGGTTTACATTTGCCAGAGGCCACGGACACCTCTACGCCCATCCAGTTACCCAGTATTTTTAGAAATGGAGATTGGGCCCTTCTTCCCTTTTTCATATGTTGCTTGATCTCCCTTTCCCTCTTTGGTGCTTACATATTTCAGGCCCTTCAGCCAAACCCTTGCCTGTTGCCATTGTTTTGGTTCTAAGTTCTCACCATTCCCTCTGGTCCTTGAGCCTTTGGATAAAAACTCACAGAGCCATGGGGTGGGGCTTTGCTGGAACGGCTGAGTTTCCTCTAACTGCACCTCTGCTCTGGCTCCTCGAAACCAGTGGGTTGGCAGTCATGCAGTGTGGCAGTCTTCCCATTTCTCAGTGACCAGATTGTGAATAATTTCCAAACGGATTTTCTATTATTGTTACTATGGTTCTTTGTTTTGAAATAAAAATTCTGAATGTATATATAACATCACAGCCTTGGTTTTTTTGTTGTTTTGGTCCTTCCTGTGACAACAAAATCAGCTTTAATCCCAATGTGGCCACCCAGTACCTGTTGTAACCTTAAGTAAGTTTCTTATACAAGAGTCTCGTACAAATGAAAATAGCAATACTTGCTTATTATGCAGATGAAATGGAAAAGCCTTAGTGCATTGCCTTGCATACTTAATAAATTATGTTGCTTGCTTTCCCCAGTGAGAATTCTTCTGATTTTTCTCTTATGCTCCTACCTATTTCCTTTCTCCTCCAGTCTTCGACCTCTAAAATTCATCCTACACTGATGTCAGGGCATCCATATGACATATACATATACATTTAAATCACTGTCCTGCTTAAAAATTCTTCAATAGCTTCCAATTGACTACAGGAAAAACAGTCCCCTGGCTTAACAACCCCTCCAGGGGCAAGGTCCCTGCTACCTTTCATTTTGATTCACCATTTCTTTCTTTTTTTGTTTAATTTTTATTTTATATTGGAGTATTGTTGATTACCAATGTTGTGTTAGTTTCAGGTGTACAGCAAAGTGATACAGTTATACATATGTATCCTATATATATATATATATATATATATATCTCCCCATTTTTGCCATATAGGTTATTACAGAATATTGAGTAGAGTTGCCTGTGCTCTACGGTAGGTCCTTGTTGACTATCTATTTTATATACAGTAGTGTGTGTATGTTCAACCCAAGCTCCTCATTTGTCCCTCTCCCTGCCACCTTTCCCCTTTGGTAACCATAAATCTGTTTTCGAAGTCTGTGAGTCTGTTTCTGTTTTGTAAATAAGTGTGCTATGAGTTATAAAAAATAAAAATAAAAAATAATTCGTTATAAATAAATTTAAAAAAAGAAACAAACGCCTCATACCCACTACAGGCACTCCACACCTCCATGCTTTCCTTTCATGTAGTTCTGACACTCCCTTCCCTAGTTTCCATTAATTTACTACAGATATTTCTGCTAGCCCAGGCAGGAGCTCCATAAAGGCTTCCTTACCCGCAACATAGTCCTTACACTGTGGTGCTCTGTGTGTCAGAGGGGATGAAAGGATGAAATACCCTGGCTGTCCTGAAAGAGCCCCAGTGAGTGCACCGTATTCTCCAAAATTGTGGTTGCCTTAGCTCCCTTTTTCCACCTTTGCTTCCTTATAATTCATTCTTCACATGATCAGAGTGATCTTTTAAAATCAGATCGTGTCACTCCCTGCTCAAAGCCTTCCAATTCCACTTAAGATAGTATCCAGGGGATGGTATCTAGAGGTATGCAGAATGGCCCAGCGTTTGATGTACGTCCTAGGCTGTCCTACAACAGCCTCTAACAAAACTAGGCCATCTGGAACCCCAAAACCTACATATAGTGTGTGCCCAGGCTGACTTTGAGGGGCTCGTGCTGTGAGACCTAAAGTTTTTATGAGGTTGTCTAAAACGAAAAAGCATGTCAGCAGGACCTATGGTGGGTCCATGGGAGCTAAATGTGTCCATGACAGGATCAAGCATGCTTTCCTTATTGAGGAGCAGAAAATCAAGAGTGTTGAAGGCAAAAGAACAGAGTGTTGAAGGCAAAAGAAAAGAAAGCTAAATTTTAAAATGGAGATTTTTGTTGTTGTTGGGGGTGGAATTCCCCGGTGGTCTAGTGGTTAGGATTTGGCGCTTTCATTGCAGAGGCCTGGGTTTGATCCCTGGTTGGGGAACAGATCCCACCAGCCACACGGTGCGGCCAAAAAAATAAAAATAAATAAATAAATGAAATAAAAATGGAGATTTTTTTTTTTTTTCTCTATTTACTTATGGCTGTGTTGGGTCTTCGTTTCTGTGCAAGGGCTTTCTCCAGTTGCGGCAAGCAGGGGCCACTCTTCATCGCGGTGCGCGGGCCTCTCACTATCGCGGCCTCTCGTTGCGGAGCACAGGCTCCAGACGCGCAGGCTCAGTAATTGTGGCTCACGGGCCCAGTTGCTCCGCGGCATGTGGGATCTTCCCAAACCAGGGCTCGAACCCGTGTCCCCTGCATTGGCAGGCAGATTCTCAACCACTGCGCCGCCAGGGAAGCCCAAAATGGAGATTTTTGAGTAATAAAAAAGAGCAAAAAAGCAAAAAAAAAAAAAAAAAAAAGAATCCAGACTCCTTTGCTGTGGCCTATAAACTGGGTGACCATAATTTTGTATGGCTGAGTCTACTTTGTGGATTAGGGTTTAGTTAATCTCTGCAGAGGATAAGCTCCATAAAAGCAAGTACCTTGTCTTGTTATGCCTAGAACACTGCCTGACATATAATTGATTTTTATTAAGTGTATCAGTCTGGCTCCTACAGAATACCAAAACGTCTACAACTAAAAACATAAAGAAAAAGACCAAAACCACACATTGACTTAAACAGGGAAAGTTTAATTTAAAAAAAAAAAAAAATCAGGCTATGATAAGAACAAGTTAAAAAAGATGGAAGAGAACGCAATATGGTATCCTAGGGCTGAGGGAGAGTATCCAAAGAAGGACAACTTTGGGAGGCCACCTCCCCAAAGCTAAGGTTCAGATCTCACTGGAAAGGGCATAGTTGCAATCTACTGGCTAGCAGAGGAATTTGCTAGATTGCACAGGCCAGAGCTGGAAAATCAAGAGTGTTGAAGGCAAAAGAACACAGCCTAAATAAATAAATAAATAAATAAATAAATAAATAAATAAATAAATAAATAAATAAATAAATAAATAAATAAATAAATAAATAAATGGAATTCCATGCATTACCACAAGACACGTCTTCTTTTTTGGCTGTGTTGGGTCTCTGTTGCTGCACACGGGCTTTCTCTAGTTGCAGAGAGCAGGGGCTACTTTTTGCTGTGGTGCGCGGGCTTCTCATCACGGTGGCTTCTCTTGCTGCGGAGCAAGGGCTCTAGGCGCGCGGGCTTCAATAGTTGTGGCGCAGGGGCTTAGTTGCTCTACCGCATGTGGGATCTTCCCGGACCAGGGCTCGAACCCGTTTCTCCTACATTGGCAAACAGATTCTTTACCATTGAGCCACCAGGGAAGTCCCACGAGACAAGTCTTGAAGGACGAATTTGGAGCTGAGGCAGTAAATTGATAACTGGCATAATTAATGTTAGATGGCTGGCTGAAGTGGTCCTTGGTTGACAGGGTCTCCTTCCACAACTCCCAGAGCCACC
Organism: Eubalaena glacialis; assembly: GCF_028564815.1. Lineage (NCBI taxonomy): Eukaryota > Metazoa > Chordata > Mammalia > Artiodactyla > Balaenidae > Eubalaena > Eubalaena glacialis. Next base: position 109,826,219 of record NC_083726.1, on the reverse strand, counting down.
TGGACTTCAGATACAATTCAAGTTGCAAAGTGCCATTTTAGGAGGTGGGGAGGTGAGGGGTCCCAAAAGTGTTTGCTTCAGAAATTTGGCCAAGGTTCCAACTGGCTGGCTCCAGCTGAGGTTGCGCTGGAGGCCCCTGCCCAGGACCCAGCAAGTGAGACAAGGGGAGAGGCAGAGGGAGCCCCTCTGAGCCTGGGGCCTCTGAGCTGCGGGATGATGTCTGGGTCGAGGGTCCAGGTGAGGCCTGAGCCGGCCCGCTCTGGCTCTACGCTCTAGGTCTTCACCGCGCCGCCCTCTTGGATGTCAAGTCCCAGAGTGGCACCAACGAATCTAGTAACATCTGTCCGTGATCCGGGCGGGCCACGGTGGCGGCGGCACCGCTGAAACCGCAGGTCCCGCCGGCCGTCCACCTCCCTCCGCTCCCACCGCTCCAGCCCCAGGGGTGGCCCAGGGCCTGCGCCCGCGCCCGCGCCCGCCCCCTCCCCCGCCCCCTCCCCCTCCCCCGCCCCGCAGTCACGGGAGGCTGGGCGGGCTCTGGACCAAACCGCGGACCCTGCAGGAGGCGGGGCTTCGGAGGCGCCAGGTCTCCCGCGAGGCTTCGCCGCGCAGGCTCGGGCGGCACCAGCAACCCGCTAGATTCCGTGCGGCTGAAGCCCTTTCCGGCTAAAACGCAGGACACGCTTGGCAAAGTGCAGACCTTCAAAGGCAGGTATTTCCCGCCTTACTTATTCTGAAGAGAATTTCTGAAGAGAATTTAACTACCCTTTCTGGATTGCTCTAGGCTTTGTGACTTAATTGATATGACTAAATCATCTGAGTTGGGATAGGTTTCAGAGATTAAATTCAAATCTCACTTTTAAAAAATTGAATGAATCGTCAAAACTGGAACTGGCACCCTGTCTCTCGACTATATGCTCAAGAAGTGGACTAAAGTTAAATACCCAATAAGGTATAAGGGTACCAGTTTTTATACACTTTTACTAAAACTTTTTATTATGAAACGTTTCATCTTTTTTTTTAAACTCATTTGCGTTTTTTTTTATTAATTAATTAATTAATTTATTTATTTATTTTTGGCTGTGTTGGGTCTTCGTTTCTGTGTGAGGGCTTTCTCTAGTTGCGGCGAGCGGGGGCCACTCTTCAGCGCGGTGCGCGGGCCTCTCACTATCGCGGCATCTCTTGTTGCGGAGCACAGGCTCCAGACGCGCAGGCTCAGTAGTTGTGGCTCACGGGCCTAGTTGCTCCGCGGCATGTGGGATCCTCCCAGACCAGGCCTCGAACCCGTGTTTCCTGCATTGGCAGGCAGATTCTAAGCCACTGCGCCAACAGGGAAGCCCCCCGTTTCATCTTTATTAACCTGAAGTGAGAAAGGAGCCCTGTATTTTATTTTATTTAAATTTATTATTTTATTTATTTATTTATTTTTAGCTGCGTTGGGTCTTCGTTGCGGTGCGAGGGCTCCTCATTGCGGTGGCTTGTCTTGTTGGGAGCACAGGCCCTAGTCGCGCGGGCCTCAGTAGTTGCGGCTCGTGGGCTCAGTAGTTGTGGCTCACGGACTCTAGAGCGCAGGCTCAGTAGTTGTGGCGCACGGGCTTAGTTGCTCTGTGGCATGTGGGATGTTCCTGGACCAGGGCTCGAACCCGTGTCCCCTGCATTGGCAGGTGGATTCTTAACCACTGTGCCACGAGGGAAGCCCGAGTCCTGTATTTTAAATCTGCATTTTTATTACGAGATTGAGCATTTTTTCGGTCTTTGTATTTCCTTATCTGTGTACCGTTTGTATGTATCAGAGGAGGAATATTTTGAAAAAGATGTGTTTTGGAGAAGAAACAAGACAAAATAAGTAGAGTTTATAAAGAAAATAGTTACCATATGACCCAGCATTTCCACTCCTAGATATATTACCCATGAAAGATGAAAACTTGTCTACACAAAAACTTGTTCACACATGTTTGTTGCAGCATAATTCACAGTAACCCCAAACTGGAAGCAACCCATATATCCATTGACAGATATCCATTGACAGATAAACGGAAAACCAAATGTGGTATATCCGTACGATGCAATAGTACTTAGTCACAAGAAGGAATGAAGTACTGATACATGCTGTAATATAGATGACCCTTGAAACCATATGTGTATAAAGTCAGTCACAAAAGACCACATATTATATGACTCAATTTATATGAAATTTCCAGAACAGGCAAATCTATAGAGAGAAAGACGGTACCTTAGTGGTGACCTAGAACTAAGGGGAGGAAAACAAAGGGGGATGGGGACATAGAGATAAAAAATGACTTCTAATGGGTACAAAGTTTCTTTTTAGGGTGATGGAAACACTCTAAAATTAGATTATTCATCTAATAATCTGGTTCCACAACTCTGTATAAATGCTAAAAATTATTGAATTGTACACTTTCAATGGGTGAACCTTATAATATATAAATTATGTAAAAATAAATCTGTGTAATAAAAAGATTAAAACAGAAAGGAAAATAAGAGTATAAGTAGTCATATAAAAAACTAAATGTCCTGATAGGAAACTGGTAAAACTAAATTTTGAAACATCCTGTAATAGAATATTATGCAGATATTCAACATAATTGAATGGGTAGATATTTTTGTCCTGTGTGTGAGGGATTTGATTTCTCTGCATTCTGAACAACACTTGTTAATATCTGACTTTTTGATTTTATGCATCCTAGTGGGTGTGAAATGATATCTCAAAGTGGTTTTGATTTGCACTTCCTTAATGACTAATGCTGTTGAACATCTTTTTTATGGGCTTATTGGCCATTTGTATATCTTCTTTGGTGAAATGTATATTCAAGTCCTTTGCTTCTATTTTAATTGGGTTACTTGAGGTTTTATTTATTTATTTATTTATTTATTTATTTATTTATTTATTTTAACATCTTTGTTGGAGTATAATTGCTTTACAATGGTGTGTTAGTTTCTGCTTTATAACAAAGTGAATCAGTTATACATATACATATGTCCCCCTATCTCTTCCCTCTTGCATCTCCCTCCCTCCCACCCTCCCTATCCCACCCCTCTAGCTGGTCACAAAGCACCGAGCTGATCTCCCTGTGCTATGCGGCTGCTTCCCACTAGCTATCTATTTTACGTTTGGTAGTGTATATATGTCCATGCCACTCTCTCACTTTGTCCCAGCTTACCCTTCCCCCTCCCCGTATCCTCAAGTCCATTCTCTAGTAGGTCTGCATCTTTATTCCCGTCTTGCTCCTAGGTTCTTCATGACCATTTTTTTTTGTTTTTTTTAGATTCCATATATATGTGTTAACATACGGTATTTGTTTTTCTCTTTCTGACTTACTTCACTCAGTATGACAGTCTCTAGGTCCATCCACCTCACTACAAATAACTCAGTTTCGTTCCTTTTTATGGCTGAGTAATATTCCATTGTATATATGTGCCACATCTTCTTTATCCATTCATCTGTTGATGGACACTTCGGTTGCTTCCATGTCCTGGCTATTGTAAATAGAGCTGCAATGAACATTTTGGTACATGACTCTTTCTGAATTATGGTTTTCTCAGGGTATATTCCCAGTAGTGGGACTGCTGGTTGTATGGTAGTTCTATTTTTAGTTTTTTAAGGAACCTCCATACTGTTCTCCATGGTGGCTGTATCAATTTACATTCCCAACAGTGCAAGAGGGTTCCCTTTTCTCCACACCCTCTCCAGCATTTATTGTTTCTAGATTTTTTGATGATGGCCATTCTGACCGGTGTGAGATGATATCTCATTGTAGTTTTGATTTGCATTTCTCTAATGATTAATGATGTTGAGCATTCTTTCATGTGTCTGTTGGCAATCTGTATATCGTCTTTGGAGAAATGTCTATTTAGGTCTTCTGCCCATTTTTGGATTGGGTTGTTTGTTTTTTTGTTATTGAGCTGCATGAGCTGCTTGTAAATCTTGGAGATTAATCCTTTGTCAGTTGCTTCATATGCAAATATTTTCTCCCATTCTGAGCGTTGTCTTTTCGTCTTGTTTATGGTTCCCTTTGCTGTGCAAAAGCTTTTAAGTTTCATTAGGTCCCATTTGTTTATTTGTGTTTTTATTTCCATTTCTCTAGGAGTTGGGTCAAAAAGAATCTTGCTGTGATTTATGTCATAGAGTGTTCTGCCTATGTTTTCCTCTAAGAGTTTGATGGTGTCTGGCCTTACATTTAGGTCTTTAATCCATTTTGAGTTTATTTTTGTGTATGGTGTGAGGGAGTATTCTAATTTCACTCTTTTACATGTAGCTGTCCAGTTTTCCCAGCACCACTTATTGAAGAGGCTGTCTTTTCCCCACTGTATATTCTTTTTTTTTTTTTTTTTTTTTTAAGATTGATTGATTGATTGATTGATTGAGTGATTGCTATGTTGGGTCTTCGTTTCTATGCTAGGGCTTTCTCTAGTTGTGGCAAGCGGGGGCCACTCTTCATCGCGGTGCACGGGCCTCTCACTATCGTGGCCTCTCTTGTTGCAGAGCACAGGCTCCAGATGCGCAGGCTCAGTAATTGTGGCTCACGGGCCTAGTTGCTCCATGGCATATGGGATCTTCCCAGACCAGGGCTCGAACCTGTGTCCCCTGCATTGGCAGGCAGACTCTCAACCACTGCGCCACCAGGGAAGCCCCCCACTGTATATTCTTGCCTCCTTTCTCAAAGATAAGGTGACCATATGTGCGTGGGTTTATCTCTGGGCTTTCTATCCTGTTCCATTGATCTATATTTCTTTTTCTGTGCCAGTACCATACTGTCTTGATTACTGTAGCTTTGTAATATAGTCTGAAGTCAGGGAGCCTGATTCCTCCAGCTCCATTTTTCTTTCTCAAGATTGCTTTGGCTATTCTTTATTTTTTATTTATTATTTTTATTGAGTTCTTTATATAGTCTGGATGAGTCTCTTATCAAATATATGATTTGAGAATCCCATTCTGTAGATTGTCTTTGCACTTTTTTTTTTTGGCCACACTGTGGCTTGTGGGATCTTAGTTCCCTGACTGGGGATCAAACCCTGTTCCTCAGCAGCGAAAGCGTGGAGTCTTAACCACTGGACCGCCAGGGAATTCCCTCTTTTCACTTTCTTGATAGTGTCCTTTGAAATACAAAAGTTTTAAATTTTGTTGGTGGGCTTGTAAAATGGCATAACCACTATGAAAAATACTATGGAGTTTCCTCAAAAAATTAAATATAGAGCACTATATGATCCAACAATCCCACTTCTGGATATATGACCAAAAGAATTGAAAGCAGGATCTTGAGATATTTGCATACCCATGTTCATAGCAGCACTATTCACAATAGCCAAGAAATGGAAGCAACCCAAGTGTCCAGCAATGGATGAATGGATAAACACAGTGTACAATATGCATCCAAGGGAATATTTTTTTTAATTTTTTAAATTTATTTAGTTTTGGCTGCGTTGGGTCTTTGCTGCTGTGCGCAGGCTTTCTCTAGTTGTGGTGAGCGGGGGCTACTCTTCGTTGCGGTGCACGGGCTCTAGGCATGCGGGCTTCAGTAGTTGTGGCACATGGGCTCAGTAGTTGTGGCTCTAGAGCTCAGGCTCAGTAGTTGTGGCGCATGGGCTTAGTTGCTCCGCGGCATGTGGGTTCTTCCTGGACCAGGGCTCGAACCCGTGTCCCCTGCATTGGCAGGCGGATTCTTAACCACTGTGCCACCAGGGAAGCCCCACATCCAAGGGAATATTATTCAGGCTGCAAAAGGAAGGAAATCCTGCATATCCCATTGCATGGATGAATCTTGAGGCCATTATGCTAAGTGAGATAAGCCAGTCACAAGAAGAAAAGTACTGTATAATTCTGTTTGCGTGAGGTATTTAAAGCAGTCAAACTCAGGGCTTCCCTGGAGGTCCAGTGTTAAGACTCCTCACTTCCAATGCAGGGGATGTGGGTTTGATCCCTGGTTGGGGAACTAACATCCCACATGCTGCATGGCACAGCCAAAAAAAAATTTTTTTTTAATATTTTTAAAAATTTATTTATGTATTTGGCTGCGCTGGGTCTTAGTTGCGGCACACGGGATCGTCATTGCTGCATGCAAGATCGTCGTTGCCACATGTGGGATCTTCCTTGTGGCGTGCAGGATCTAGTACCCTGACCAGGGATGGAACCTGGGGCCCCTGCATTGGGAGCACGGAGTATTAACCACTGGACTACCAGGGAAGTCCCAAAATTTTTTTTTAAAAAAGAAAAACAAATTAAAGCAGTCAAACTCATAGAAACATAAAGGAGAATGCTGGTTACCTGGGGCTGGGGGAAGGGGAAACAAGAGTTGTTTAATGGGTATAGAGCTTCATATTTGCAAGATGAAAAAGTTCTGGATATCTGCTTCTTCACAACAATGTGAATAAACTCCACTGAACTGTACATTTAAAAATGGTTAATATCTTAGTCCTTTTGGACTGCTTTAACAGAATACTGTAGCCTGGATAGCTTATGAACAGCAGAAATTTATTTCTCACAGTTTTGGTCTGGAGGCTGAAGCCCAAGCTCGGTGTGCCTGCTTGTTTGGATGAGGGCCACCTTCTGGGTTGCAGTCTTCTCGTTGTATTCTTTCATGGCAGAAGGGGCAAGGAAGCTTTCTTATGGAGCTTTTAGAAGTGCACTAATCCCTTTCATGAGAGCTCCACCCTCATGACCTGATCAGCTCCCAAAGGCCCCCAGCAACTAATACCATCACATTGGTCATTAGGATTTCAACATATGAACTGGGGGGACACCAACATTCAGACCACAGCAGTTAAGATAGTTTATAAAAGTTTTAAATTTTTGATTAAGTCCAATTCATCCATGTTTTTCTTTTGTTATTCGTGCCTACCAGACTGGCAGACCTTTGAATGTCTGTAAATATCAACTGCAAGCAAGAATGCAAAATGGGGACTGTCTTTACTGCTAGTAAGAGTGTAAAGTTGTACCACCACTTTAGAAAACAGTTTGACTTTGTGTGGGAAAGTGGAATATGTATGGCCCCTATTCTTCACCCACCCCACCCCACACCCAATTCCATGCTCTCTACCAAGTGGTTTTTGTAGTTCTGTTATGGTCTGAATGTTTGTGTCCCCCAGAATTAATATACTGCAATCCTAACCCCCAAGGTGATGGTATTAGGAGGTGGGGCCTTTGGGAGATGATTAGGTCATGTAGGCAGAGCTCTCATGAATGGGATTAGTACACTTATAAAAGCCCCACAAGAAAGCTCCCTTGCCCCTTCCACCATGTAAGATTACTGCAAAAAGATGGCAGTCCATGAACCAGGAAGCAGGCTCTCACCAGACACTGAACCTGCTGGTGACTTGATCTTGGAATTCCCAGCCTCCAGCACTGTGAGAAATAAATTTCTGCTGTTCATAAGCCACCCAGTTTGGTATTTTTGTTTTAGCAGCCCAAATGAACAAAGACAAGTTCCTTCTACTAAAAGGGAGAGATATGCTTCCCCTTAACTTTAGGTTCAGCCATATGACTTGACTTGGCCAATAGAGTAAGGCAGAAATAACTGTGTGGAAGGGGTAAGGGAGCTGAGTCTCCAATGAGCTTCCCTGGTAGACAGTGTTTCACACATGTTGTCACAAGTCATCGCTGGGAGAATGAAGTATACCCATGACTGCCCTGGGAGAGGACTCGGGGAAGCTTGCAGCCAGTTTCCAGGCTTTGCCCCACGAACCCTTTGCTGATTTTGCTTTGTACTCTTTCACTATAATAAATCTTAGCTGTGAGTACTACTCTATGCTGAGTCCTATGAGTCTTCCTAGTGAATCATTGAGCCTGGGGGTGGTCTTGGCAACTCCTGATACATTAACCTTAGAAGTGTATGGAGGAACTTCCCTGGTGGTCCAGTGGTTGAGACTCAGCATTCCCAATGCAGAGGGCCTGGGTTCGATTCCTGGTCAGGGAACTAGATCCTGCATGCCGAAACGAGAGATTCCGCAACAAAGATCCTGCGTGCCGCAACTAAGACCTGGTACAGCCAAATAAATAAACAAATATTTTTTTAAAAAGTGTATGGAACGGCTACTATATATAAAATAGATAACTAATAAGGACCTACTGTATAGCACAGGGAACTCTACTCAATACTCTGTGATGGCCTATATGGGAAAAGAATCTAAAAAAGAGTGGATAGGGACTTCCCTGGTGATGCAGTGGTTAAGAATCTGCCTGCCAATGCAGGGAACACGGGTTCAAGCCCTGGTCCGGGAAGATCCCACATGCCACGGAGCAACTAAGCCTGTGCGCCACAACTACTGAGCCCACGTGCCACAACTACTGAAGCCCATGTGCCTAGAGCCTGTGCTCCGCAACAAGAGAAGCCACCACAGTGAGAAGCCCGTGCACCGCAACAAAGAGTAGTCCCTGCTCGCTGCAACTAGAGAAAGCCCACGCGCAGCAACAAAGACCCAACGCAGCCAAAAAAATAAATAAATTTATGAAAAAAATAAAAACCAGCTGTATTGAGGTTTAATTGACATACCACAAACTGCGCATAAAGTGTACAATTCAGTAATTTATACATCCATGATGTATACACCCGTGAAATCATCACTGCAGTCATAGAGGTGGGATGGGGAGGGGAAGGGTCAGGGGTTGGTAACCACTGATTCTGAATACAGCTTATATTCTGTATTAGTCGAACTTTTTGAGAATCTGATAAAAGTTTTGGACTCTACTGAGAAAAACATACATGCATAAACTCAAAAATTTGCCTGCACTCCCAGAAGGATCCTGACTCCCTGGACCCAAACATTCACCTCTTATCTCTGTAGGTAAGATGTGTCTAGTTCTGACTGGGAGGTTCATTCTTGCTGAGACCCCTTGCCACTTATTAGACTGCTTTCTTGCCTTTGTCTTTCTTTTTCTCGTCATTTCTATTTCTTTTCATTCTTTTCCTTATCACAGATGTCTATGCATGCTTTTCTGTCTAGCACTAAGCATGATCCTGGGTAAACAGTGGCATACAATGCCCTGCTCTGCAGGAGTTTACCAATAATTTGAGGCCATTTTCTGTTAGAGAAGACAGACAAGAAAATAGCCTACTGCAGCCTGTGCTCATTCTGAAAAAGAACTTGGAATAGAAGTGAGTCCTTGAAAATAAGACTACAATGTACCCTCTAGGTGTTAAAGGTGAACTGCTGGAATCTTCCTGGGCTCAAGGAGGATTTCCTGTGGGTTGCACTCCACAGTTCATTAACTTGCAGTTTACAGGATACTCATGATAATTAGAAGCATATAATGACTCAAAGCACATTTTGTTTCTAAATTATTACATCCTTGCTTAGTGTCATAGTTTCCATTCTACCTCATCAGAGCCCTGAGGGTGGTTGAAATTTGATTAGAGCTTTTACATTAATGTTGGAAAACTTGCCAGAATAAACCAAGAAAAAAAGAAAAACACCAATTTTTTTTCTGGTATACCAATTCCAAATTTGCAGAAAGAAAAACATAATAGTTTACAGTGAACTAAGTAGGAGTGGGCCCCCATCCTGACCCTTGGGATAAGCCGTATTAATACAAAGTAGACTCTGACAAGTACAGGTTTCTGGTAACCGACTATACTGCTGAACTGAATGAATAAGCATTTTCAGAACTCTAATGGAAAACTGATGAATTCGTATAAGTGCTAACAAAAGATCAAGATGAAAAAAAAAATAATTACATGGGACTGAGTGAACTGATGAGGATGATTATAATTTTTGTGACTTTCTGTTTGAATATAAATAATAATAATAATAAATACAAAGTAGATGTATCCTAGGTCCAAAAATAGTAGACTGAAATCTTCTGGGGTCCAAGTAAGAAGCAGTAACAAAGAAGCTACATGCAGATGGGTAAACAGACAGACAGAGTCAGTTTATGATCCTTACCCGAAAACAGCAGTATCTTTCTGAAAACAGCTCAGAAAAATGGAGTTTCCTTGGCACCTGAAGGAAGTAGGGCACCAAGGGATTATACCATATACATACTAGGTCAGATCCTGGAAGCCCACCTCCACTGGTCTCAGGAGCTGTGTTGCTCTAGATTTCGTCCAAGAATGTGCCAATTTTCTAGTAGAAGTAAAACACTGTCATTTATGGAAACTATAGTATAGGAAGTAAATAAAATGCTTAACAGGTAGGACCTAGGTACTAGCACCCCAGCTTTTAAATTAAAATTATAGGCTCTCCTTTATATACATGAATACACCAAAGACCCACTCCAAGATGAGGCACACCTATCATTAGGCAATAGTAGATAGAAAAAGATGGGCTTCATCAGTGTGGAAGATGAGACATTTAATATTTAGCAGGTAAGGAAAAGGTAGACCTTATCATAAATTAGTAAACTCCAAAAAGGTTATTGGAAAGGTCTACTGATAACATACATGTGAAAGAGGTACTGATAACACATATTATAAAAGAGGTCAAATATACATTTGAAAACAAAAGGAACAACACTTTATTTATTTTTGGTCACTCCATGAGGTTTATGAAATCCTAGTTCCTTGACCAGGGATTGAAGCTGGGCCCTCGGCAGTGAAAGCTCAGAGTCCTAACCACTACACCACCAGGGAAGTCCCAGAATAACACTTTAGAAGAACAAAGAAGAGTATAATATTGAAAAAGTATAAAGGTATTATACGATGTTTGTCCAAGGGAGTTAGACAGTAAGCATGTTTTCTATTAATTGAATTTTTATCTTAATACGTGACTTAGAGTTATTTTTATTATGGAAAGGCTGAGTCCTTCCTTACAGCCTAGTAAGATAAGGACTGAGAATTGCCATTGGATTTAGCAATATGGAGATTGTTAGTGATCTCGACAGGAATAGTTTTGGTGGAATGATGTTGTTGAAAATTGGATTGTCATAGGTTCAAAATAGAATGAGAGGATATCAGATAAAATATACTTCAAGAAAAGTAGTATTGAAAGAGAGTGATAGGGAATTCCCTGGTAGTCCAGTGATTAGGACTCCGCACTTTCACTGCTCAGGGCCCAGTTTCAATCCCTGGTCGGGGAACTAAGATCCTGCAAGCTGCGCCGTGCAGCCAAAAAAAAAAAAAAAAAGACAGGATAATAAAATGATTTTAAAGAAAGGACACAATGAAACAATACATCAGGAAGACCTAATACCTAGGTCTTAGATCCAATGAGCTTGAGTCGAAAACTATTTAAGAATACATGAAGTAAAAATGGACAGAACTAAAGAGAGAAATAAACAAGTAAAAAATATTTACACCTCTCTGTAACAGATAGAGCAGCTACTCAAAAAATCAGCAAATATATAGTCTATTTGAATAACATTACCAACCACCTTTATCCAAGCTGCATTTATACAATGTTACACCCAGTGACTGAAGAATTACCGTTATTTTCAAGTGCACAAGGAACGTTCACCAAGATAAACAATATGCTGGGCTATGAAACAGGTCTCGAGAAATTTCAAAGCACAGATCTTACAGAATATATTATCTGGCCACGACAGATTTGAAGTAGAAATCAATAATGACATTATGACTGGAAAACCACAAAATACTTGGAAATTAAAAACAGGCTTGTAAATAAATAATCCATGGGTCAAAAAAAAAGATCACAGGGAAAACTGGAAAGTATTTCCAAATGGATGATTAAAAATACAATATATCAGGCTTCCCTGGTGGCGCAGTGGTTGAGAATCTGCCTGCCAATGCAGGGGACACGGGTTCGAGCCCTGGTCTGGGAAGATTCCACATGCCGTGGAGCAACTAAGCCCGTGCGCCACAATTACTGAGCCTGCGCGTCTGGAGCCTGTGCTCCGCAACAAGAGAGGCCGCGATAGTGAGAGGCCCGCGCACCACGATGAAGAGTGGCCCCCACTTGCCGCAACTAGAGAAAGCCCTCGCACAGAAACGACGACCCAACACAGCCACAAATAAATAAATAAATAAATAAATAAATAATTTTAAAAAAACACAATATATCAAAATTTGTGGGATGCAGGTAAATCAGTGCTTTGAGAGAAATTTATAGCTTTAAATAATATTAAAAAAGAAAGATTTAAAATCAATTATATTCATTTTATCCTTACCAAACTAAAAAAGAAACAAGCAAATTAAACCCAAAGTTAGTACAAGAAAGAACATAATAAGACAGCAGAAATCAATGAAACAGAAAGCAGACAGGCTAGAGAAAAATATTAACAAAGTCAAAAATTAGTTCTGGGAATTCCCTGGCAGTCCAGTGGTTAAGACTCAGTGCTTTCACTGCCATGGGCCTGGATTCGATCCCTGGTCGGGGAGCTAAGATCCCACAAGCCACGCAGTGTGGCCAAAAAAAAAAAAAGTCTTAAAAAAAAATTAGTTATTTGAAGATTAATAAAATTGATAAATCAATAATAAGACTGAACATGAAACAAAGAAAATACAATTTACCAATATTGGAAATTTTAAAATGGAATATCCTAGTTACATCAGAAGGGTAATATAGATATATATACTTAGCATGAGTAACTTTATACCAAAACTCAACAATTTGATGAAGTGAAAAAAATTATTTTTAAAAAATATTTATTTATTTATTTTGGCTGTGCTGGGTCTTAGTTGCAGCATGTGGGATCTTCATTGCAGCCTGTTTAGTTGCGGCAGGAGGACTTCTTAGTAGTGGCATGGGAACTCTTAGTTGCGGCATGCATGTAGGATCTAGTTCCCCGACCAGGGATTGAACCCGGGACCCCATTGGGAGCTCGGAATCTTACACACTGGAACACCAGGGAAGTCCCGGAAAAAATTCTTGAAAGGCACAAATTACCAAAACAGATGTGAGATGACATGGGAAATCTGATTAGCTTTTTAGATAAAATTTTAAAAATAAATCAGCAAAAATTTCTCCACAAAAATCTCCAGGTCCAGATGATTTCAAGGATGAATCAAATGTTTAAGGAAGAAATAATATTAATTTCGCACAAGCTCTTTCAGAAAGTAGAGGAGGAAGGAAGACTTCCCAACTTATTTTATGACACCGGCATAATTCTGATAACAAAACCTGACAAAGATTACAAGAAAAATTCAATCAGTAGCCCTTGTGAGCATAGAAAAAGTTTTATAATGTGTTTTAATTGGTAAATTTTACTGTATGTAAATTATGCCTCAACTAAAAAAAATCCATGGTCCAGTCCATACTGATATAAATAAATGATTGAATAATAAAAAGGGGAGATTATTCTCCTGTGCAGAATTATTCCAGATAAATTATGTAGATATTCTATTCTAGAGGAAGGTGTGCAGTATTCGTTTCCTAGGTCTGCCATAAAAAATTGCCACAAATTGGTTGGCTTAGAACAACTGAAATTTGGGGACTTCCCTGGCAGTCCAGTGGTTAGGACTCCGCACTTCCACTGCAGGGGGCATGGGTTCGATCCCTGGTCGGGGAACTACGATCCCACATGCTGCGCGGGTGGCCAAAAAAAAAAACCCCAAGCAACAACAACTGAAATTTATTCCCTCACAATTTTGTAGGCTAGAAGTCCAAAATCAAAGTACCTGCAGGGTCATGCTCTCTGTGGAGGCTCTTCTAGGAGCTTCTTGTTGCTGGCAATCCTTAAAATTCCTTGGCCTGTAGATGCATCCCTTCACTCTCTACCTCCGTCTTCACATCTTCTTCTACTTCCAGCCTTCTTCCCTCTGTGTGTCTCTGTGTATCTGTTTTCTTATAAAGACACTAATCATTGGATTAGGGCCCACACTAATCTAGTATGACCTCATCTTAACCATTGCATCTGCAAAGACCCCATTTCCAAATAAGATCATAATCAAAGGTTCTGAGTGGACATGCATTTTGGAGGAGACAGTATTCAACCTTAAACAGAGGGGGAGCATAGCTCCCCATTCCTTATGTGAGGACTGCACATAGTGACTTTCTTCCCAAAAGTACAATATGGAAAAAAGGGCAAAAAGAATAACTTTAGAGTGGAGAAACTTGACAAAGCCCACCTTAGCCAGGTGACAAAGGTCAACATCAGCAGTGATAAGCAAGTTGGTAGTTTGTATCCTTGATATAATGTGATGAAACTGGCATTTTGTCTTTGTGATCTTCTTCCCCAATACCCATAATCCTAGTCTAATCATGAGAAAAACACCAGACAAATTTCAATAGAGAGGCATCCTACAAAATACTGACGAGTACTCAAAACTGTCAAGGTCATCAAAAATATAGAAAGTCAGAGAAACTGTCACAGACAGGAGAAACCTAAGGACACATGACAACTAAATGTAATGTTATATCCTGGACAAGATCCTACCACAGAAAAAGGATATTCGGTAAAAACAAAGGAAATCTGACTAAACTGTAGACTTTAGTTAATAATAATTTACAAATATTGGTTTATTAATTGTGACAAACATATCATACTAATGTGAGATGTTAATCACTAATTATTAGAGAAATGCAAATCAAAACTACAATGAGGTATCACCTCACAACAGTCAGAATGGCCATCATCAAAAAGTCTACAGATAACAAATGCTGGAGAGGGTGTGGAGAAAATGGAACCCTTCTACACTGTTGGTGGGAATTTAAATTGGTGCAGCCACTATGGAGAACAGTATGGAGGTTCCTTAAAAAACTAAAAATAGAGTTACCATATGATTCAGTGATCCCACTCCTGGGCATATATCCAGAGAAAACTATAATTCAAAAAGATATGTGCACCCCAATGTACACTGCAGCACAATTTATAATAACCCAGACATGGAAGTAACCTAAATGTCCATCAACAGATGAATAGATAAGGAAGATGTGATATATATACAATGGAATATTACTCAGCCATAAAAAAGAATGAAATACCACCTGCGGCAACATGGATGGACTTAAAAGTGAAGTAAGCCAGACAGAGAAAGACAAATATCATGATATCAAATGAACAAAAAGTGATACAAATGAACTTATTTACAAAACAGAAACAAACCCACAGACTTCGAAAACAAACTTATGGTTACCAAAGGGGAAAGGGGGGGAGGGATAAATTAGGAGTTTGGGATTAACATATACACACTACTATATACAAAATAGATAACCAACAAGGATCTACTGTATAGCACAGGGAACTATACTCAATATCTTGTAATAACCTATAAGGGAAAAGAATCTGAAAAAGAATATATGTGTATATATATATGTGTGTCTATATATATATGTATATATCTGAATCACTTTGCTGTACACCTGAAACTAACACAACATTGTGAATCAACTGTACTTTAATTTAAAAAAACAAGCTGAAAAAAAAGATATTAACATAATAGGAGGAAAATTAAAATTCAAAAATTATCGACTCAACACCAAAGGCACAACACATAAAAGGAAAAACTGATAAATTAGATCTCACCAGAGTTAAAAACTTGCTCTGTGAAAGCTTCTATTTAAAGGTTAAAAAGACAAAGACTGGGAGAAAATATTTGCAAATCACGTATCTGACAGAGGACTCATATCTAGAAAATATAAAGAACTCTCAAGACTCAAATTTTTAAAAATCCAATTATAAAATGAGATAATTTTTTTAAATGGGTCAGAGAATTTACAGTAGCAGTATTTTGAACACAATGACTATGAAAATGTATCAAAACTTGTGTGCTACAGCTAAAAAGCTGTGCTTTAAGGGAATTTATAACTTTAAACGTATATATCAGAAAATATGAAAGGGTGAGAAACTGATCTCACAAAGTTCGAAGAACAGCACATTAAGCCCAAAGAAAGTAAAAGAAAAGTTAATTCGTTGACCACCCTTTTTGCTAGCTAGAGAATCACTTAATTGATCAGGAATTTAGGACTGTCCACCTACTTTTTTCCCCTGAAACAATGCAAAAAATTTGGGCTACAGCCTTTATTCTTGACAAATATTTCAGTGGTTTTTGCACATGGGCAATTTCCTTTTATGAACTATGGTTACCTTCTACCAACTTGTTTAGGCCATCTTAGAATGGGTGCTATAATCAATAACTGCTTTATACAATTTATAACCTTCCTTCACGTAACAAAGTCTTACCAAAAGTGATAATATTTTCTCACTATAAAAACATTCTGGATATGATGTGTGATGTTGAATGAAAATGAGTCAAATTATTTGAAATTGTAATCTTCTTGGAGATGGTATAAAATACAGTCACAAACACATAGTGAATGCTTAGAATTGCTACAGTTTCCTGGTTCTAATATTTTTTTAGGTGTTTTTTCTGGTTGTTTCACTGCTGTATCTCTGGCGCTTAGAACATTGGTCTAAGAGAGTAGACCTTAAAAGTTCTCATTACAAGAAAAAAAATTTGTACCTACGTATGGGGATGGATGGTAACTAGACTCATTGTGGTGATCATTTTGCAATATACACTGTTGGGGTTCAGGACGGGCCATCCCAAAATATTCCCCAATGGCATGTACATTATTTTGAATTGAAGTTGTTTAAGACATGACCAATGCGAGAGGGACACTCTGACCCTCCGCTCTGTCTCCCTGAAAGCGGGAAATAAATCTCTCCTTTGAAAGGTTCGCTCCCCACCCTTATTGCCAGAGATAGGGAATTCAGGCCAAGAAGCCGGTTACTTCTTTGCTTTACTTCCTCAAGTCTAAACTACATTTAGATTCCTCACTAACTAAGCACCCCAAACTTAAGTTTCTTTATCATATCAATTCCTCGCAAATTTATTGTTTCTTTGTCTAAAAAGTATAAAAGCTGGCTGCTTTGGCCACTTGTTAGGTCCTATTTCTATGAAACCTCCAGGCACACGAATTAAAATGTTTCTTTTTCTCCTGTAAATATTTCTTGTGTCAATTTTATTATTAGTCCGGCCACAAGAACCCAAGGGGTAGAGGGGGAAATTTCCCCCTCCCCGATAATACAAATATCCAATCGTTCTGTTGTACACCTGAAACTAATATAATATGTCAGTTGTACCTCAATTTAAAAAATTAATTAAAAAAAGAGAACAGGGTCTATAACAAATAGCGATGTTTAATAAATATTCGTTCAACACATGAGTGAATTTATGGCATTAATCATTACGTGGGTTTGGTCACGTTCTCCCTGTACGTTTTGGAATAGAACATTGGGGTTTGTATTTTTTCTCATACTTCTTTTTTGATCCCACCCTTCCCGCCCCCACCCAGTCTTCCTGCTGATGCACGGAATCAATATGAATGAGATGGGTAATGCTTTCAGTTAAAAGCCCATAACAACAGATCTCTTTTCTGCTTGTCCTCAGCCATTTGTACCTTCATCACAATACCTAATCACACTCTGCCCAAAACGTTTGTGTGTTTCCTTCACCACTTGGGTTCAGAACCACTATGAGTCATTTGTCAAACAAGTGTCATTTACTCTGCTAGGCTTTTTCTTTTTTTTTTTTTTTCTCTCAGGGCCTCCAGTTGGTTCCCTTTAGGAAACTCCACAATCTCCCCCCACCGCCAGTTTATCAGGCATATCTATGTACATCTAATTACCATTGTACGTGGATTTCCATCTGAACTACACGAAATTGAACATGCCTAGGCAACCATTCCCTTGTCCTGGAAGATATGGTGAGGAGAAGGAAACTTCCCAAGGTTCTAAAACAGGAAATTGGTGATCCCAGAGCACTGCGGGGGAGGTGTGACCCTCCAAGTGAGCTTCATGCGCCTTTGGTGGCTTTGCCCAAAGCAGACTTGTCTAATCTGTGGTTCAAAACCCAGAGTTCCAGGATTCTAGCCTTCCCTAAAGGTAATAAGACAAATACATGATCTATTTTCATATTTCAAAAAGCAACCTTCAAAAAGGTTACTTTTACTGACTGGTAATTATTTATTTCCATAGATGCTACTCTTATTCTTCCCAAATAGAAATATTTATTGTTTTTATGTGATAATATATGCTCTGAAAGGATTCCAGTAATAGAAAGTGAAAATTCCCTCAAAATTTTCCTTCCTAAAGATAAACACTGCTTTTTGGTATATATCTATCTTTCCCACATTTTATTTATGTCTGTATATTACATAAATAGAATCACCTTAACTTGTAAAATAATTTGCCTTTTTACCTTAATAAGCAATGGAATTTTTCCCCATGCATTTAATCTGCCTCATCTTTTTTTTTTTTTTTTTATGGCTGCATAAATACTACAGTATTTGGATATATCAGGACATGTTTAAGCCAAGTCCTATTGGTGGACATTTAGACTTAAACGTTTTTTTTTTCTAATCTATTACCAGCAATGCTGCAGTGAGTATCTTTGTGTGGTTGTCTGAATAATGCCTTACATAAATTCCTAGAAATGCTCAAGGGTATTCATATTTTATATTTCCATGCACATAACTGACATTTGTTGCATATATTCTATGAGCCAGAAAAAAAACATATCAGATGATTACCTAATTAAATCCTCACAGCAAACCTTAATGCATTTTAAATTTATTATGGTCTTGATATCAAATACGTGCTGTCCCCTGGGATAAGCCAGTTGATAAAGTGAAACTTTTTTACACAATACATAATAGCTGATATTACATTCCAAGTTTTTTTTCCTTTGTGAACTGGTTTCATAATCTGAATATAATCAATGTCTCAGCAATTGAGATAGAATATATGAAATTACTAACACACACACACATTTATGTAGAGAGATCTGTAGTTACAATATACACCAAATTCTAAAGTTACTTGTGCATGAGAGCTGGAGAGGGGTAATAGACAGACATGATGGAAGAAATTGCATTAAAAAAAAAAACTATACATCCTTCAGAATTTTTTTTTTTTAACACTGTGCAATAAACATGGATTTTTCTTTTCAAATTTCAAAACAGAGATGTCTTAATTATGAAAGTTTTAAAAATCAAGTCATAAGAAATTCCTTTATTAGTAAATTAATTGAAGTTCTTTAATATAGAGTTTTTATTGTTAACTTAAAAAAATATCCCTACTACTGTTTCTTGGGGTGGTACACCAAATCTAAAATATACGTGACCCAAACAATGAAGCAGGACTCTATAAAGCAATTATTATTTCTACGTCCTAAATAATTCATCATTTATCCACTCATCGGAAATGCAAACTCTGGGTATATACTTGTAACCTACCAGAATTTTTTTTGGTATATTGTGGCATGTATTTTTAAATCCAAATAGAATAAATTATTCATATGATTTTTTGGCTTGCTTTTTAAACTTAATATATTATTAAAGTGAACTCAGGGCTTCCCTTGTGGCACAGTGGTTAAGAATCCGCCTGCCGGTGCGGGGGACGCGGGTTCGATCCCTGGTCCAGGAAGATCCCACATGCTGCACAGCGGCTGGGCCCGTGCACCACAGCTACTGAGCCTGCGCTCTGGAGCCCGCGAGCCACAACTACTGAGCCTACACACCTGTAGCCCGTGCTCAACAACAAGAGAAGCCACTGCAATGAGAAGCCTGCGCACCGCAACGAAGAGTAGCCCCAGCTCGCTGCAACTAGAGAAAGCCCGCATGCAGCAACGAAGACCCAACGCAGCCAAAAATAAATTAAAAAAATAAATTAAAATAAATAAATAAATAAATAAAAATAAAGTGAACTCAGTCAAATATGCAGTTTCCTTATATATTTGGCAGTATTCATGGGCTCTCTACCTTGTAAAATTAACTTTACAACTGTGTATCTGCAGCAGCTCTACACTCATTACTATGCAGCAGAAACTGTTGGTTTTCCACTCATACCCAATTGGTTTAACCTCTCCTAAATGCCACTGACTTTTTTTTTTAATTGAGGTATAGTTGATTTACAATATTATATAAGTTTCAAGTGTACAACAAAGTGATTCACAATTTTTAAATATTATACTCCATTTATAGTTATTAGAAAATATTGGCTATATACCATGTGCTGTGCAATATATCCTTGTAGCTTTATTTTTTTTTCCTGGCCGTGCTGTACGGCTTGTGGGATCTTAGCTCCCAGGCCAAGGATGCAACCCGTGCCCCCCGCAGTGGAAGGGTGGACCCCTAACCACTGGACCACCAGGGAAGTCCCCTTATTTATTTTATATCAATAAATAGTAGTTTGTACTTCTTAATCCCCTATCCCTATCTTCCCCCTCCCCACTTCCCTCTCCCCACTGGTAACCACTACTTTGTTCTCTATATCTGTGAGTCTGTTTTGTTTTATTCATTTGTTTGTTTTCTTTTTTAGATTCCACATATAAAGGATAATATACAGTATTTGTCTTTCTCTGTCTGACTTATTTCACTAAACATGATACCCTCCAGGTCCATATATGTTGTCCCAAATGGCAAAATTTTATCTTTTTTTATGGCTGAGTAGTATTCCTATATATATATATATACACACACACACATATATATATAAATCACACATCTTCTTTATCCATTCATCTGTTGATGGATCCTTAGTTTGTTTCCGTATCCTGGCTATTGTAAATAATGCTGCTATGAACATTGGGGTGCATATATCTTTTTGAATTAGTGTTTTCATTTTCTTCAGATATATACCAGCTGT
The DNA here is from genome assembly GCF_028564815.1 of Eubalaena glacialis. NCBI lineage: Eukaryota > Metazoa > Chordata > Mammalia > Artiodactyla > Balaenidae > Eubalaena > Eubalaena glacialis. The sequence continues at coordinate 109,805,725 of NC_083726.1, read as the reverse complement.
GGAATTGATGGATCTTACGGTAATTCCATTTTTAGTTTTTTTAGGAACCTCCATACTGTTTTCCATAGCGGCTGCACCAGTTTACATTCCCACCAACAGTGTAGGAGGGTTCCCTTTTCTCCACGTGCTCACCAACATTTGTTATTTGTGGTCTTTTTTTTTTATAAATTTGTTTATTTTTATTTATTTATTTTTGGTTGCGTTGTGTCTTCGTTGCTGCACGTGGGCTTTCTCTAGTTGCAGCGAGCGGGGGCTACTCTTTGTTGTGGTGCGCGTGCTTCTCATTGCGGTGGCTTCTCTTGTTGCGGAGCACAGGCTCTAGGCGCACAAGCTTCAGTAGTTGTGGCTCGCGGGGTCTAGAGCACAGGCTCAGTAGTTGTTGTTGTTCAGTAGTTGTTCAGTAGTTGTTGGCACACGGGCTTAGTTGCTCTGTGGCATGTGGGATCCTGCATTGACAGGCGGATTCTTAACCACTGCGCCACCAGGGAAGTCCCTATTTGTGGTCTTTTTGATGGTAGCCATTCTGACAGGTGTGACATGATATCTCATTGTGGTTTTGATTTGCATTTCTCTAATGATTAGCGATGCTGAGCATCTTTTCAATGTATCTGTTGGCCATCTGTATGCCTTCTTTAAAAAAATATATTATTTATTTATTTTTGGCTGCTTCGGGTCTTAGCTGTGGTGTGTGGGCTTCTCTCCAGTTGCGGTGCGCAGGCTTAGTTGCCCCGTGGCATGGGGGATCTTAGTTCCCCAACCAGATCCCATGTCCCCTGCACTGGAAGGCAGATTCTTAACCACTGGACCACCAGGGAAGTCCCCATCTGTATGCCTTCTTTGGAAAAATGTCTGTTCAGGTCTTCTGCCCATTTTTTAACTGGGTTTTTTTTTTTTTTTGATATTGAGTTGTATGAGCTTTTATCTATTTTGGATATTAACTCCTTATTGGTCAAATAAGTTGCAAGTGTTTTCTGCCATTCAGTAGGTTGTCTTTTCCTTTTGTTGAAAATCAGCAGTCATCAGAAAAAGCTGTGCAAAAGCTTTTAAGTTTAATTAGGTCCCATTTGTTTATTTTTGCTTTTGTTTCCTTTGTAAAGGCCATTGTCTTTTTATCAGGAGGTGAATCTTATTTGATATAAACCAATTATGCTGATCTCATTTGTCAAATTGTTAGTTTAATCATGGGCTTATATCAATTCTGGATAATATGTGAGGGAAAGTCTGCTGAAAGGCTTCTGAAATTTTTCTGGCTTTTTAATTGTCTGCATGGAAAGCCAATAACAACAGCAGTTCTCTTGGGAACCGGAGTAACCATAAGCAACATCAGTGATGAGAATTTTGGTCTCTGAATATCACTCCTCAGTAAAATTAACAAAGGCTCCTTGGAGAAATGGCCAATTCCAGGGGAATGTGTAAAATGGGCCAGAACAGCCAGCTGTCCCTCCACAAATGAACTATATGACCAATGTTCTCCCAACAAAAGTACATAGGCAACTAACTTGAAGGAACTTTCATTGTCCTAAGACAATACAACTTGAGCATTGAAAAAAGAATGACTGTAATAGATTGGCCAAACTAGTGTAAAAGTTTGCAAAATTAGCTACAGAAATCCAGTAGGATTTTTTTCATACCTAAACTGATCCAATTTATTTTATATTTACCTCCTTTTGGCTAAAATAATTATGATTTTCTCAAAAGTGGTTTTTAAGTTTTTTTAAAACTCTATTTTCCAAAGTTTCCCAGGTTTATTTAAAAATGAGGATGCCTGGTTGAGCATATGTGCACCTCCTGAAGGAACTGTAGCCATGTACTTTTGTGACCTTGACCACTGGTTTATTACAAAGAATATAACTCGGGGACAGCCAGATGGAAGAGGTGCACAGGGCCAGGTATGGGGGAGAGATGTGGGGCTTCCATGCCCTCTCCAGGAACATCACCCTCCCAGCACCTCCATATGTTTTACCAGCCTGGAACCTCCTCCGGTAGGATTTTTTTGTTGTAAAAATGAATTCAAATTCTTTTCAGTAGACTCTGATTCTCTGAGTTTACTGTGCTTGTGTATCATCTAGGGTACTTGTTAAAAATGTCTATTCTTGGGTTTCCCTGGTGGCGCACTGGTTAAGAATTCGCCTGACAATGCAGGGGACACGGGTTCAAGCCCTGGTCCAGGAAGATCCAGCATGCCTCAGAGCAACTAAGCCCGTGCGCCACAACTACTGAGCCTGCGCTCTAGACCCCGCGAGCCACAACTACTGAGCCCGCGCGCCTAGAGCCTGTGGTCCGCAACAAGAGAAGCCACCTCAATGAGAAGCACTCGCGCCGCAACGAAGAGTAGCCCCCACTCGCCGCAACTAGAGAAAGCCCGTGCGCAGCAGCAAAGACCCAGCGCAGCCAAAAATAAGTAAATAAAATAAATATATTTTAAAATATCACATGCCATAAAAAGTTAAAAAAAATGAATATCTCATCTTGTTTTATGAAAACTAATTGAGAGAATGAAATTTAAGTAGTTATCACAGTACTGGGCACATAGTTGCTATAAACCTTAGTTGGAGTCCACTAAGATAATATCTAATACAACACTGGATGTGTTACTTAAGTTTCCAGAATGTCAGTTTCTTTTTTCCTTTTTTTTTTTGCCCCTGCTGCACGGCTTGCAGGATCTTAGTTCCCGGACCAGGGATGGAACCTGTGCCCCTGCACTGGAAGTGCAGAGTCTTAACCACTGGACCGCCAGGGAAGTTCAGTTTTTTTACATATAAATGGTAGTTAGCTTCAGAGGGTAGCTTAAGGATCATATGAAATAAAATTTTTAACTATTTTCCTACATAAAAGAGGTCTGTATAAATGTAAAATACTTTTATAGGTATTTTCCTCAAAGATGAAACTCGAGTTTTTACTATTCTTTTGGAAGATGCAAACAGCATAAGGAAAGGCAAAGAGCCATCCATGGAATTAAGAATAATAAATCATTTTTCTCTTATCCTGACAAAGACTGACATAGCAGATACTTAAGGGCTTTTTATCTGTAGAGGGTAGAGTCTCAATAGATAAAAGGAACCATTTTTATTGACTTAATGAGATAGAAATTGATCAAGGAATCTGTGGGAATTGGCGCACTTGTGTTTAATGGTTCATCAGACAGCACTGAAGGAATCCACAAAGCCTTACAGTTTGGGGAATGGATTGTTGGTTTAAGTGGCTGAGGACGGATAAGACACCTAAGAAATGATATCTAGGATCTGGGGGAGGCTAACTAAGAATTAGGGAAGAGTTGCAGAAGGACAGGAATTGTGTGGCTAATCGGTATAAATCGGTGTAAAGTGCATTTACTGTATTGTCTGAGAATGTTCACTTTGACTGTGGAAAACAAATGAAATTTACGTAACCTATATGGCACATTAACTATAGCTAAATAAGACATGAGATTTAGATGTACATGTGCACAGAACACAGAACAGAATGGGAGGAGCAAGAAGAACCCAATACTCTTATTTATTCCAACACTAAATATCCTTATGTACTAGAGGCACCCAACATCCATAGCTCTTAAATTGGCCATCCATTGGTGACACCCATTCCAACCCCACTTGTATTCTGCCTACGTTGTGAAAATAAATTCCACAGCTGCTCATCAAGCTAAGGAGAACTATGTTTGTGGCCAGGAGTACCTGCCTTCAGTGTCCCAGATAGAGCAAGCCTGCATGACTGTCCAGCTATATTCCTTCTGCAAAACCGTGGCCTTAATTCAATCAATCTCAAATTCTCGTCCTCCATCCTCAGTCACTGTCACCACATCATGCATCCGAGAGACGGGTCACACGAACATTGCTACACTTTCTATCCCTCTTGAGACCCTAAGTGCATTAGACTGACCCATCTCCTGCCCCGTGCTTTGTGCCGTGTGAGTTTAATTCATTTAATAGGATTCTAGCATCTCAATTTGATCTGTGAGGTTTTCTGTTCAATAGCTTTCTACGCAGTTATACTTGGAGGTAGAGCTACTTTGCATTAAAGTAATTTCCCAGGCATTTAACCTTTTAAAATTCTCAAGGACACTCTCTCGCAGGACCACAGGGTAGACACCAACCACCCAGGAACTGGGAAGCCCTTAAGGAGAAGCTCGCCACCAGCTGCTGCTTTTCAATCTGGTTTCACTTCAACCTCACACAGAGGAATCTATTCAAATGCCTACATTTCGGTCGAACTAACTTCCTGTGCCAGAAGCTTTTGTCGGCCCCAACTGCTTCTTTATCTAACAAATTCCCTTTATCTCCCACTTGAGGCAAAGCTCACTGGGCCCCGGGAGGCATGCAGTATTTACTAAGGGCCCTCCCCCCTTTCCTGCCTCGTCTCGCAGTTGTCTGCCTTTACCTTTGGGTCTCAAAGTCATGGCGTTTTTTTCCCTGTAGACATCAAGTTTTCTGAATAGTAGGATTATTCAGAACAGGATGAAATTTGTCCTTTACCCTGAGAATTGGGTGCTTGAAATTCACTAAGCAAAGTCTACACTCCTCCCACTTCTGGGCTTTGAATCCAGACTGTGGAATTCAGAAGACCCAGGCAAATTCAACCTAGTGTGCCTCTTTTCTTCAGTCACAAACTGAAATGGAGATGCAAGCTGAAAATCAAGACAACGTGAATTTTAAAAGCTAAAATATAATAAAGTAAAATATGACATTGGAAGTAACATCCACCTCCTTTAGGGAGGAGGATGAAGAGAGCTAGATTTTCAAAAGGGTTGCGGAAAGATGAGAGGCTGGCAGGTGACTTTATAATTTCCTTTTCACCTTATTTCCTTCTATTATGCTTATATACTTGGTAATTCCGTGACCAAAAGAAAGCATAACTGAAAGACTTTAAATTGCTATCGTTAACAGCAACATAATTAGTAATGGCAAACAATCAAAACAGAAACAAATTATGTGTAATATTATACAGCAATTAGCATGAGTCAATACAGCAATTAAATTCATTGATGGGGAAAGATACATATTTTTAGTTAGAAAAAGTGAGTTGTAGAACAAAATGCATGATGTAATCTTATATTTGGATAGGAAAAATGACAATTCTGTTTATATGTCATGTGTATGTATGAAAATGTCTGGAAAGACAAAGTTAATAGTGATGTTAAAGTTTAACTTCATGATCCTTTTTTTTTTTAATGCAATGACAAAGTCACACAGATGTTAGGAAAAACCAAAAAACTTAATCTTTCCCTGGTTCAGCTATCTGAATTTCACTCTTTTCTTCATTATCAGAAATGTTGATAGAGAATATTTAAGGAAGAAACTATTTCAATCTCGGCTAAAACATTTAATAAGGAAAATAGGGAATCTTAATGTTCTTGAATGTAGTTGTCAATTTTTAACATTTATATAAATTATCTCAGATAGATTTCTAAATTTTGACATGCAAAGAGGCTGAAAAGTGTAATGCCAAGTGGAAAAAAAGGCTTTCAGAAGAGGAATGTATGGTATAATCCTGTTACAATGTATTAACAGCCCATTAAAATTGACATGTAAAAACCACCCATATTACATATACTAAAACACCTGTAGGAATATACTAAATTACTAATGTTTACTAGATTCACTTCATTATGTACTTCTCTGTTGCTTAAATTAGTTTTTAATAGTAAGATTCTTTTAGTTTTGCAATCAAAATGTCCAGTCTTTTTAAAAAAGACTTTTTAAAGACTTTCTTTGGGGGACTTCCCTGTGGCGCAGTGGTTAAGAATCCGCCTGCCAATGCAGGGGACACGGGTTCGAGCCCTGGTCCGGGACGATCCCACATGCCGTGGAGCAACAAGGCCCATGCGCCACAGCTACTGAGCCCACGCTCTAGAGCCCACGTGTCACAACTACTGTACCCCGCATGCCTAGAGCCCGTGCTCCACAACAAGAGAAGCCACCGCAATGAGAAGCCCGCGCGCCGCAACAAAGAGTAGCCACAGCTAGAGAAAGCCCACGTGGAGCAACGAAGGCCCAACGCAGCCAAAAATAAATATATATTAAAAAATTAAAAAATAAAAACTTTCTTTGGTTCCTTGGTGGTTGTGGATTTTACTATCCTGCCGCCTTAGGTTTTTTACCTTCAATACCTATTGGGGATAAGAAACAACAGATGAGAGACTTCCCTGACAGTCCAGTGGTTTAAGACTTTGCCTTCCAATCAATGCAGGGGGTGCGGGTTCAGTCCCTGGTCAGGGAGCTAAGGATCCCACATGCCTCGGGGCCAAAACGCCAAAACATAAAACAGAAGCAATATTGTAACAAATTCAATAAGGACTTTAAAAATGGTCCACGTTAAAGAAAAATCTTTTTTTTTTTCTTTTTTTTAAATTTATTTATTTATGGCTGTGTTGGGTCTTCGTTACTGTGCGAGGGCTTTCTCTAGTTGTGGCAAGCGGGGGGCCACTCTTGATCGCGGTGCGCGGGCCTCTCACTATCGCGGCCTCTCTTGTTGCGGAGCACAGGCTCCAGACAATTGTGGCTCACGGGCCCAGTTGCTCCGCGGCATGTGGGATCTTCCCAGACCAGGGCTCGAACCCGTGTCCCCTGCATTGGCAGGCAGACTCTCAACCACTGTGCCACCAGGGAAGCCCTAAAGAAAAATCTTAAAAAAAAAAAAAAAAAAAAGAAATAGGTGAATGGCATTTCTGTAAATGGCTAATTTCCAAAAGCAAATAAAATGATGAACATCAGAAATCCATCTCTCTGCTTTCTTTTCCATTTTTTTTCCTTTTTCTGCCTTCTCTTACTTGCTTCCTTTCTTCTCCAGTATCCAGCACAATGCTTTAAACATAACAGGTGCTCCTGTTCTTTCTGCCACTCTAATAAAATCTTCCTGAATTAGCTGTTCCTTGCCTATTCCCAGTGTCTTATAGCTGCACTTAATCCAAAGCAAAGACAAGCCTGTAAAAAATTGGAACATGGCACAGCTCAGAATTGGGGAGCTTACTACTTTGCCGTTTCCTGGGTACTATCTAACTTTATAGTAGCTATTATCCCCAAAGTTTCCAGGCTCTGGTTCACCATTTAGTTATTTCCTCAAATTTGTTGTCAATTCATCTTGTGAAGTAGTTTAGAGCCAAGAATTCTGGAAATATTAAAGTGACATATTATCTTAAAAAAAAAAAATTCTACTTTAATCTCTTCCAAGAATTTTTCCTTCACTCATGCATCTAAAATGTGAGAAAAGCCAGGTGGTAGCAACAGTGATATCCTGATTTTTTTTTAAGAAGTCACACTCAAATCTGCTTGATTACAAGACTAAAAAGTGCTGACAGTGATTTCATGTAGCACAATCAATGCTTTCCGTTTCCATTCTCTGTTCAGTTAACACGATGCTTGGCAAAAATATCTGCCAGTTAAAAAGAATACTGTGTTGAACTTAGGTCTTGGCAGAAATTAATTATCCCTGACTTCCTCTTTAGTCAAATGTCTAAACTCATCGGGTCTGATAGTATTATAGAGCAACATTGGGAAAACTGGGGGGAACCACGAGGGAAATGACGAAGAAAACCGCTCTGGTTATTCTCAGCATCTCTGCTGCTTCAGCAAGTTGGAGGTTTCCATGGAGCAAGGCAGAGTGAGGAATTAATGGGCTCCCAATCCGATCAACTTGGGGCAAGCCAGGATGGGAAAAGGACAGTAAAAAAAGGGTTAGTATCAGGCATAGCTCCTTCTAAGGTGAGAACACAGTTTACCTGAAAAAAAGTAAAATTCTATTCCAAATCAGCCTTAGAATTTACTTACATATTGGTCTATGATCCAATTTTTTAAAAAAAATGTTAAACATTAATAGAGTCATACATTAAAACAGTGCATTAAGTTGTGCTTTGGGGGGACTTCCCTGGCGGTCCAGTGGTAAAGACTCAGTGCTTCCACTGCAGGGGGCGCGGGTACAAACCCTGGTCAGGGAACTAAGATCCCACATGCCGCACAGCGCGGCCCCCCACCAAAAAAAACAAGAACACAAAACAAAACAAAACAAAAAACCTGTGCTTTGTAGCTGGTCTACACATTTAAACAGTGTCCTAAAAAAATAAAAGCTGTCATTTAAAAAGAAGCTTATTTCGGGACTTCCCTGGCGGTCCAGTGGGTAAGACACAGCGCTTCCACTGCAGGGGGCCCGGGGTTCGATCCCTGGTTGGGGAACTAGATCTCTTGCAAGCATGCCACAACTAAGGAGCCCACCTGCTGCAACGAAGATCCCACGTTCCGCAACTAAGACCTGGCGCAGCCAAAAAAAAAAAAAAAAAAAGCAAGCCTATTTCAACATAGCTTTTTCTGGCAGAAGAGCAGTCACAGAACCTTTCATATGTGAGTTACAGGGGGAGATTCTAATTCGTCCACCTTTCCCCCTCCTCCCTCAGCGCCCTCTACCTTCCATTATTTGCCTCGCCCCTGGCTGCGCTTTATTTAGCCTCTTTACAAACCTAAGAACTCTTGTTTATCACTTCTTTGCTCCCGATCTTCCAGACGTGGCACTCTTCTTTAACTGCAAACAACCACAAATTTTACTGTTTCAACATTACACACACGAGGAGGAAATAAGTTTGTTCAGGTTTAATTAGTCATCTAGTATTGTATATTTGGTTACCTTTCCTTTACTCACTTCTAAGATAGTAGTCTCCCAGATGGCTAGAAGATTAACTTCTTCCCCCCATATCAAAAAATATTCCCATGTTTAGTCAGATTTTTACTCATTGAATCACTGGGTGAAATCAGGGGAGAGACAACTAAATGTAAAATGGGTAATTTTTTTATTTATTGGTACTTATAAACGAACCAGCCAACTGGTAGTATTATGATGTGGACAAATCAAAACATCTTTCTACAAATACTAGCGTGGTGGAAAAAATTAGGGGTTGTAGTAAAATAGCAAAAAGGGGTAGAGGAAATCAGTGAAGCACATTGTAGCTTAACCCTTCACCTTAACAACTGAGGCTCTTAACAAGTAAAGCCTCCCCATCCCAGAAAATATGAATAATCCTTCATCACACATCTTTGTACTTTTGCTCCCTATTCTTGAGGTTAGGTTCTAGATCCTAAAGATATCCAAAAAATAGTATTATAACCTAGTTATCTATAGCCGCCAGTCATCTTTTATCATGTTGTCCGTAGAAGCCAATGCTTCTGAAACCTCTTTGATTAGACACCAATCATACACCCCCAAATTGACACAAAAGGCAGAATGAAAAGCAGCTTATCAAGGCAGAGAGATACGTAATTGTAAAAGAAAACTTCTAGGGAAGTAATACAGTCACGGCTCAAATTGAGATTGAATAATACAGCCATCGTTACAAATCTTCAGGCTGTATGTTCAGAGAGTAATTTGGGAATAAATCCATGATTTGCTGTTGGGAGTTGAAATACTTAGCAGTTTGCTGTATTATGTTATAGCTTTCCCCGGCAGTTTCCAAGGTGGCCTCCAAATCACTGACAGGAGAATTTTGCTGGAACTGGATCTGGGGCTGCAGGAATTCCTCAACATAGTTGTTGAATTGATTGTTCCAAGTCTGGTTATTCCAGGCTTGGGGGCACCAGGTCTGATTGTTCCAAGGGTGGTTGCTCCAGGACTGACTGTTCCAGCTCTGGTTGCTCCAAGTTGGGTTATTCCAGGTCTGGTTACCCCACATGGGCAGGTTTCCGGAAGAGTTCGCCAGGCATCCTTGGTGGTAGGAATAGAAGCCCGGGTATTCTGTAGTTGCTGGGCCCTTTTGAAAGAGAAGGATGGATTAACTGAAAAGGTACAAGGAAAATCAGAATTGTCTGAAGTAGGGATTGCATGCTTCAGCAATGGATACAAATCTATCTAAAAAGTCCTTGTTAGGAAAGAGCAGAAAAATAAGTTTCCTGTTACCTGAGTCACAGTGTTGCTATTCCTCGGCCAGTTGTTTTTCTGCCACCTCTTACATTTCATTCTCTGGTTCTGGAACCAGGTCTTAACCTGCAGGGAAAAGGTAACAGGAAAACAGAAAATACTAGTAATGCAGGATGTACTGGGATCAAAGAATATTAAGTTTTTGTTTGTTTGTTTGCTTTTTCCGATAGCTACAACTATCTCAAACTCGGAACAAAATTTTAACTTCTAGAGTCCTTTCTTAAACCCTTCAATCTCTGGGTGAATTTCGAGCCCCTCAAGTCAGTGGGCTACTTTATGTTTAATAAACCTAACCAGATAGAACAGAACACACCACAAGTCTGCTACTAACTAGGAAGTTCACATTTAAATGTCTACCCATGCCATTAGTCACAGTTAAAGGAAATTTGTTTGCAGTAAAAAGCCCACCTCCATATAAGCACATTTACATTTAATGTGATAATGGTATTTTAATTCAGGAATTATGAAACATACCACAAGGACAGCTATTTAGAAAATATCAAATTATATTGCAGCACAGAATAAACTAAACTTTGCAGATGGTTTGTAGTTAGAAAATGAGATCAGAGAGGTAGAAGAATATATATATATATGTATATATAAAATAAGATCATGGAATAGGATTTCCAAGTATGGCGCCAGTAGCTGAATAAAATGGCCAATAAATATATGAAAAATGATTAACAGATAAAAACAAAACATACAATTTTAATTTTAATGAGAACAAGTGTTGGCTAGGGACTCTCCTAACTCGGAAGATAGGGGGGGTATATTCCTTTTTTAAAGGAAAACTGGAAACATTTTCACAATTTTGGTTTGTGCAACAAGGGAAGTGGTTAAATAAATTATGACACATTGGGGGAGGGGGTGGGGGAGGGAAGGACTGGGAGTTTGGGATTAGCAGATGTAAACTGTTTCATGTAGGATGGATAAACAAGGTCCTACTGTATAGCACAGGGAACTATACTCAATATCCTGTGATAAACCGTAATGGAAAAGAATATAAAGAAAAGAATGTCCAAAAAAATTGACACACTGCCACAAAACACATTACAAAAAGTTCCATTTTCATATTAAAAGTTAACTTGCTTGTAGGGGTGCATAAACAGAGTACATAGAAATTAACCTTGTTTCTTATTTCTTGTTGTATCAAACAAGAAAACAACCATACCTGTTTGTAGCTAAGGTTCAGGATGTTGGAAAGCTCTTGCATTTGCTGGAGGCTGAGGTATTTCTGCCTCTGAAATCTGTCATTGAGCACACACAGCTGCGTCTGAGAGAACACGGTTCTGGTCTTCTGTTTCTTGATCAGGACCTTCTCTTCCTTCTTCTCTGTGCTCTTGTCTGCAGCCGTGGCCAGTAGTTTTACTCTGGGGCTTGTGGAAGAATCAGGACTGTCCTGAATAAGCAGATCCATGGAGAAGGAAGGAAGAGGAGAGACTGTTGGGAACAAAATGACACTTTTCTCTAAAACTTCAAATATTGAAAGTTTATTGTTTTCAAAGCACTATTAAAGTCCTCAGAGCTAGATAATAAGTAATAACTTTATTTTTAAGCAATCCTGAACACTTTGCTAACCTTTGTGCAAATGCCATTTTGCATGTCATGGAGATGGCTAATATCATGTATTGCTGGGAAGCGGAGGGGGGCTCAAACCTCTTCTTTCTGCCAATCAAAGCTCAGGAGCCCACACCCTGACTGTTCTCAAAGGTCAGAATCATCATTTGACTCCCACCTTTGTGTCCTTCCATAACTTCCTTTATGTACCTTAATCATCACCCACTTAATTTTTTTTTTTGGTGGAGCCACGTGGCTTGGGGGAAATCTCAGTTCCCTGACCAGGGATTGAACCTGGGCCACGGCAGTGAAAGCGATGAATCCTAACCACTAGACCACCAGGGAACTCCCACGTACTTAATTTTGAAACAGATGATCCAGGTTCTGGGGACCCTATAAAATCAAGTTTGCTGCCCGGTCTTAATACCAGGACTATCAGGAAATGTGAATTCCGATAAAGCTCCTGTTTCAACCCAGACTTTGTGATTTCATCTCCAAAATTATTCCTCCCTCATGGTTTTTTTGTTTGTTTTGGCAGTTGGGCTAAGCTAATCATAGGTTTTTTGGGGTTTTTTTTGACTGAAGTATAGTTGCTGTACAATATTATATAAATACAGGTGTACAATATAGTGATTTACAATTTTTCAGGGTTATACTTCATTTATAGTTATTATAAAATACTTGTCATATTCCCTGTGTTGTACAGTATAGCTCATGGAGTTTCTTTCACTGATTAAAATGAGGTAACAGAAATAAAAAATTTAAAAACCAAATGAGGTAACATATAAAAAATTGTCTAGGGGCTTCCCTGGTGGCGCAGTGGTTGAGAATCTGCCTGCCAATGCAGGGGACACGGGTTCGAGCCCTGGTCTGGGACGATCCCACATGCCGCGGAGCAACTGGGCCCGTGAGCCACAACTACTGAGCCTGTGCGTCTGGAGCTTGTCAAGCTCCGCAACAAGAGAGGCCGCGACAGTGAGAGGCCCGCGCACCGCGATGAAGAGTGGCCCCCACTTGCCACAACTAGAGAAAGCCCTCGCACAGAAACGAAGACCCAACACAGCCAAAAATAAATAAATAAATAATTTAAAAAAAATTGTCTAGCACAGGGCCTGGCATATATTATTGACTTTGTAACTAAAAATTTATTTCCTGTATTACTCAGATTTATTTGCACAGAGGTATTCCCAGTGCTTAACTCCAATTCTACCCTAAGTCGTGGAATAAATGGAGAGGCTTTAAAAGGCAAAAAAATTCACAATTTCACAAGTAGATCTAAGAAGGAAAGTCCTCAACTAATGACTAGAAGTGGAGCATGTCTTAAAAATTATCTATGCAAACTTGCACTTGGCTTGCTAGGAGGACATGTCCATTGCTCATTCCCGAGCTGTTTGCCCCACAAACCAGCGCTGTAGCTGTATTTTCAACATTTGAAATTATAAAAGGACATTAACACAAAATTTGGAAAAACAGGGTAACATTAAAATCCAACACTCAAATATAAGTTATTTTGTTTACTTATTCCTTTCTCCACAACTTACTTCTATGGTTGTAATCATAAATGTAAACAGATTTTAAGCTATTTTATGCCATAAATGTTAAAAATAGCATCCCTGGGTAAAGGTTGGTCTACCTTTTTATTTCTAACAACTACTGCCAAATTGATTTCCAAAAAAGTTTGTGCCGGCTTTGCAATATCCCGGGCACCTCTCACACCCAAAATTACCAATTAGAAGCCTAAATATTAAGAGTATAGAATTCAAAGCCAAACTGGATTTCAAATCTGAGCTCTCGCCACTTTGACTGTCAGCATATTAAACCCTTTTGGAATCATCCACCATAAAATGGGGTGAACACTTCCTCGGTATTTAGGAGACCTGAGCATAGCAGGTGCTTACAAACTCAGCTGCCCAATAATGTCCACACATCCAGAGGTTAGGGGAAGAGCCAACCGCTACTGTAGTAGAAAGGTAAAACATTTCCAAAAGGTGCGTTTCATATATGTTAAGATTTACACAACAGTTTATCACATCACATTTGCGTTTCCACAGTGCCTACACACGTAAGCTCTCAAATACACCGTATACAGCTGAATGGCTGAGTCCCGTGTCCCGCGTCTCTCCGTCCACAGCTCTTATCGCCCGGAACATTGGGGAAAGGGCATGACCCCATCAAGTTACAGTTGAAAAAGAGGTGTCGAGAGGATTAATAGATAATGACACCTCCTTATATTGATGGGCTCAAGAGGAAAACAGATAACCCTTACCCTCTTTCCTTCTTTCCCTTTCCCTGAAGGAACTTAGCCTCTCAAGGATTCAGTATTTTCTTACCAGTCTCCATGTCGTGGGTCTCAGCAGATGACATTTGCAAGGACACATAATTTTCTTCAGGCCCATAAATCTCAGGCATTGGTGAAGATTCCCTAGAATTGGATGCTTCGGGGCCACGCAGGCTTTGGGGACAAGCTGGGTCCACACTCATGTTGTTGAATTGAAGGAGAGGGAGAAAACCAAAGAGCTAGCTAGATGGTAGGAAAAGTCCAGGCTTAAGAATCTAGGTAGAGGAGCTTAGAGAAAGGTGAAGATCTACAGGTGTAAAAGTATTAAAAAGATGGGATGAAGGGAAGTCACCTGTGTGATAACAGAAGCCTACCTGCCCAATGTAGGAAAATGGCAAAAAAAATCTGTGGAGGCTCTAGACTTATAAGTAAGGCTCCACCATACTTCGACCCGCCCCTCCTGGCAGCCCCACGCCCACACACACCCTTGCGAATTCCGAGTTAATCCTGTCTGCCAGCCTCACCAAGGCCATTGTAATGCAAAAGAGAGCTGCTGAGTAGCCTAGACTGGGTGGGGAACTGGAAAACTGGGACCACGGAACCTGGAAACAAAATAAACCCAGCAATGAAGTACTTCTAGGTTCACCCTGTTTCCACCTTTTAAAATCAAAGATGCACCTCCAGTTCCTGGGGCCCAGCTAAGGTGGTTGAAATTCCCACTAGGACAATTAATTCCCTTGACTTGAGACCCCTTAGGGTCTCAAAATCAGGCTCGTTATGGCAGAAATTTCAACAAGCTCCATTTTCCTCTTTGGTTCACTCTAAGGTCACAATAAAACACATACTGAATGTTAAGGCATCGGTTGATGTTAAAAAATAGTACTTGTTTTCAACTCCCACCTAAGTTCTTTCTTGTTTTTTTAGCTTTCAGAAAAGCAAGTCTTTTCAGCAGGACAAAAGCCAGAGGAAAGGACCTGCGGACCTAGGACCTTGGGTGCCGGGTTAGTCATTATACATAAACCATTACTATGGAGGATTTTAAATTCGTTTTTATACACATATTACTGAATAGAATCTTGGCTCAGCCACTTTAATAAGTCTCAGTTTCCTCATCTATAAATAGGGGCAAAAGTACCTTCTCTGTGTTGTAAGAATCAAGGAAAGTAAAGTGCTAAATACTCATAACATTTGACACGTCAGTGATCTACAAACACGACTGTTAATAGAAATTCTTTCAGGATCCTATATCCGTGACCTCTAAATTTGAAATTACCTTTTTGTTGTGATTTTTATTTTAATCTAGAGAACATGAAATCTAACATTGTGTGATAGAATGAAAGCACCACCTTCTTATTTTACCTGGGACATTACTGGACTCCTAGATATAAAATAATAAAATTTATTGACCTGTAAATGAACCCAATTGAAAACAGGGAGAAAAAGAACGTTCTCTAGGCAGGTGATATTTCTGTAATGGACTTGCCAGAGCAAATGTGATAGGTTCATTTTAGAACCAGTGTTTGCCCTCCTGTCTATTCCTCCTTCCCAAGCAATCATCTTCTGTTTTTTTTTTCCCCTCTGGCTCTTTCTTTAATTAGCTTTTCCTTCTCTGGCCTGGCAATCCTGTCAGGCCCTTCAACCCCACTCCATCCTCATTCTCGTCTTCTTCTTTTTTTTTTTCGGTTTGTTTTCCAAAGGAACAGTTTTTAATATTGGGTTCCAGCACTAACATATTTATGGACAAAAGTATAACAATCTACCGTTTTCAATTTTCCTCCCCATTCCCAAATTCAACATTCAGGAATTCTAAGATTTTTTTTCTTCTTTCCCAATCTCCTATCCCCAAAAGTAAACCCTTAGCAAATTCCAATGATATATTTTCCTAAGATACAGTTCTTGACTAATCCTCCCATGCCCTCTGCTGCTCTGGTCTCCACCTGCGGGCTTTGCTCCCATGTAAGCTGATTTTTGCTCACAATTCAAAGATGCCACCTTGCAAGCTCAGGAGTATTGCCAGGTCCACACAAGGGGATGAAATTCTATGTAATCTTTTCTTTGTCTTCTCAGACCATCATTCTGGAGGGGAAAAAGAGTTTGGAAGAGGGGAGTCAAGGAGAGGGTGGGTGGAATACATTGTGCTTCAGGCAGATAGCCTCTGTCTCATTAGAAATAGAATATGATTTTTTTAAAAAAGGGAATGTGAGGGACTTCCCTGGAGGTCCAGTGGTTAAGACTCCGTGCTTCCACTGCAGGGGACACGGGTTCCATCCCCGGTCCGGGAACTAAGATCCCTCACGCCGCGCTGCGTGGCCAAAAAAGAAAAAAATAAAAAAGGAATGTGAGAATGTGAGGTGGTGGGTGTTAACTAAACTGATTGTGGTGATGATTTTGCAGCACATATATATATATATCAAATGATTACGTTGTACACCTTGAACTAATACAACACTGTATGTCAATTACATCTCAATAAAATGGGGAAAATAAATTTAAAAGGGGGGAAACTAGATTTCCTGGCTCTCAATCAGCACTGTTTGGTAAACGGGGGCAGTCAAGGACACCAAATACTTTGGTTTGCCTGCAGCTCTCTAAACTGCAGGTATGGGAAGTTTTGTTCTTTGCTGATGGGAGTCTTTGCATGAAAGCCTGAGACGAATTCACCCCATCCCCCCACCTGGGCCCCATTGTATCTAAGGTAAGAGCCTCCGGAGAGAAAGACCAAAGGGCAGGGGGCTGGTGGCTGGAAGGCAGGCTTACTGCATTCTTTGTCCAGGAAGGCAATTTGAATAAGGCTGAGAATGCCTCGGAAGCTGTCAGAGACCCCGGGTTTGTTGGGGTGCGCTGGGTGGGTGGAGGAGGGCTGTGTTATAGGGGGCTCGGGTCCAGAGCCTCAACTGCAAAAAGTGATTCAGTGAAGTCCGGATTGTAACTTTTATTGTTCTAAGAGCAGCATCTGAGAAGAAGGAAAAAAAAAAGCTGAATATGAGAAAGGAGAAACATTTTACAGTTATGATTTACTCTTTATTTATGGATAAGAAATGCACTTTGGGCCACACAGTCTTTTAAGAGAGCGGGCCCTGCTAACTCTGCATTTGTTAAGGATAACGGGGAGGTAGCAATCATCACCAGTATCAACACAGACTTTCACCGCCCCTCAGTCCTCAGGCATGGGGTATACATCAAACATGTGGAATTATAAAATTTATTATTGATTTATTACTGCTGGAATTATTGAATTTATTTTTGATGGATCATTGCTTTTACTCTTCACCCCATTATCCGCTTGAGTTTACCTGAGTATGCCTAGACTGGTAGGCATTCACTTGTTTTCTTTTTGTTTAATTCTTGTGTAAGTTTCTGCTCCTATTTCTCCCTTCTTTGCATTGTTTCACTCTACCTAATAAACCCATTCTATAAGTAACAGTTTCTTGTCCATATACATATACACATGTGTGTATATATTTTAGTGATATAACAAACATTGATGGGCCAGGAAATATTTATTTGTCACTGGTTCAACTAATAGTAAAAGAGTGCCTAGCATGTGCCTGAGAGGAAAAAAATAAATAAATGTCATCTCTACTTCTGAGGAGCTAACAGTTTCGTAAAGTAGTCAGAATAGACCAAAAAGACAATTACAATGTTGTGCGGTAAGTATTGAAAACCAACCAACCAAACAAACAAACAATGCCAGGAGGTATACAAGAGATGCTAAGGGAGAATAAACAAGGAAGATGGGAGTAGAGGAAGGGAGCCAGGGAAGACTTCTTGGAGGATCTTAAGTTGAGCTGAGATAGAAAAATGTTGAGAGAATAAGGAAGGGAATTCCAGAAAATGAACAATTTGGGCAAAGGCATTAGAGAAAATGATGGGTTTCAAGACTGCCACTTAACATGGCTCGAAGGCAGGGTGCAGTGGAAGGGATTGTGAGAGAAAACGACAAAACTCATCTATAGTGAGTTCTTGCTGTATATAAGGCACTGTTGTGTCTGTGTTGTAGCCACCTTAATTAGCATCTAGCCCAGTGTCTGATATGTTGTATGTTTGAGCTTTGTGCTTTTAATAAATAAATAAATACAGATGGAGATGTTTAATAAGTCCTTGGAAATTAGAGTTGAGAGACCTAAGAGGTAAAAAGTGACCACAGGAATAGTAAAAAAGAAAAAGAAAAAAACCCAAAAAAACAAAAAACTAAGTTTTGAATTAAATCTCTTCCTCTCATCAGTTTACACTTTCCTGGTGTTCCTTTTACTAACCTGGTGGTTCTCTGTCTCCTTTCTGGTTCTTCCTCACCCCTATATCTAAAAATTAGAGTGTACCCAAGTTTAGTTCTCAAACCTCTACCTATACTCACTACCTTGGTAATCTCAGCCTATCTTATGACTTTATTTTATTTTATTTGGCCACGAGGCTTGCAGGATCTTAGTCCCCTGACCAGGGATTGAACCCTTGCCCTCGGCAGTGAAAGCACGGAGTCCTGAAGACTGGACCACCAGGGAATTCTATCTTATGACTTTAAATACCATCTATCAATATAGGCTTTTGTCTTTTACATGTATGTCTTTACCCCAGACCTATTTCCCAAACTCAAGTCTGTATCTATCCAACTGCCTACTTAACATCTCCACTTGAATTTCTAGTAGGCATCACAAAATTAATATCTCCCAAACCAAACTCTCAGTGTTTCTCTACACAGCCTCCTCCGCTGGTCTTCTCCATCTCAGTGTATGACAATTCCATCCTTCTAGTCACTCAGGGCAAAATCCTAAAGGCATCTTTGTTGACTAATGCGATCAAAATATAGAAGAATCTAATTGCTTCTTTCTTTTAATTTTTTTTTCTCCCCATGTTTCCTTTTTCCACTGTTTGAGAGAGTTTTTGATCATCACATGGACTAGGGCATAGAAAATCAGCAGAGTAGCGAGAAATGGTTATTTCTTATAAAGAACATGCATTTATTTTGTTACTGCCTGTGTCACAGGAGAGCTGGGGGCTTGAATTGCCTGCGTCCTCTGGCAAAAGAGTAAGCTCACATTGGCATGTGTGCTAGCCCCAGCTGCACTTGACCTTTTCTAAGAATCTCCAAGGCTACAGCCCTCCCCAAACCACCATCTATCGCTTGGATTATTCCAATAGCCTCCCAACTAGTCTTCCTGTTTTCACCCTAGCCTTCAGGCTATAATCTAGTCTCCACGTATTGGCCAGAATGATTTTCTTTTTAAAGACATATCACATGAAGCTATTCCTTTGCCCACCATCCTCCTTTAGTTTTCTCACATTCAGAGTAACAAGTCAGTATACTGAATTACAGAAGCCCTCTTCTGGCCTTGTACTTGACCTCTGTCTTGTGTCCTTGTGTTCTCCCTCATCCCCATGAAACTGGCCTCCCTCTCCTGATACTGGAACAAACCAGGAAACCTCCAGAATCAGGGCTTTTGCCCGTGATCAGTTCCTCCTCCAGAATTATAACGAGCTTGATCTCTCCCTTCCTTTAAATCTTTAATTTTCCCTTCTCAATTATGTCTCCCCCTCCCTATCCTCCACTTGACTTTTCTTCATAGTACTTATCATCATCTTGCATAATGTATATTCTTTCTACCTATCTATCTATCTATCTTCTATCTGTCATCATCTATTTCCCACTACCACTAAAATATAAATTCTGTGAGGGCAGTTATTTAAATTTTTTTTTTAATATTTAAAATTATTTATTTTATCATTATGCACATTGAAGGAAAGCATTATAGACAGCAGAGTTCTTTCCCACCATAAAATTTACACCCATTTAATTAGCTAGAAACACTAGCTTGAAGAGGTACTGATATATTCCATTTGTAATAATTTCTCTACAGCAGACAATTGTCTTACAGTTGGAACATGTTGAAGAAAATATTGTCTCACAAGTCTTTTTTGTTCTTTGAGTCTCAGTCACCAAGAGTTCAAGGGACTTTGAGAGAATCCTGGTGTCCTGTATGGCCTGATGAATGCATTAAAATCAAGCAGTATGTTTGCATTCTGAAAATACTCTTAGCTCCATACAAATGTTGCTTGGGTTGTGGAGCTCACATTTCTCCCACTGGCACTATGCATTTGAAGGACATTTTGTTATGAAAGTTTCACACCAATTTTGTTTTGTTCCTTCTTCATTAGCCGCTGTGCTTCCTTTTCCATTTTCTTCCTTTGGTGTTCTGCTGCTCTCTTTTCTCTGTCTGCTATCTTCTGCCTCAGAACTTCTTCGGCTTGCCAGGCCGCATCTTCTTCTTCTTCCCATGCATTGGTATTTTCCTGCCAGGTATCCAAGTCACCTAATTCAGGTTACAATAAAACAAAACAAAGCAAAATTACAGTGGTCAAGAGCCATCCTTTTTCCACTCAGTGGTCGAGACAGTATTTTTTTTTTTTTAAAGAATTTATTATTTATTTATTTATTTATTTAATTTTTGGCTGCGTTGGGTCTTCATGGCTGCGCGCGCGGCTTTCTTAGTTACAGTGAGCGGGGGCTACTCTTCGTTGCGGTGCGTGGGCTTCTCATTGTGGTGGCTTCTCTTGTTGCGAAGCACGGGCTCTAGATGCGCGGGCTTCAGTAGTTGTGGCATGCAGGCTCTAGAGCACAGGCTCAGCAGTTGTGGTGCACGGGCTTAGCTGCTCTGTGGCATGTGAGATCTTCCCGGACCAGGGCTTGAACCCATGTCCCCTGCTAGTGTTGGAGGGTCTCCTGCAGAGGCGGGGGGAGGCTGTGGCTCACTGTGGGGACAAGGACACTGGCAGCAGAAGTTCTGGGAAGTACTCCTTGGCGTGCCCACCCAGAGTCTCAGTTATTTAAATTTTTTTTTTTTTTTAATCTTTCGGCCTCAGCCCTATCCCCCTGACTTCTTTTTTTTTTTTTTTAAATAAATTTATTTATTTATTTGTGGCTGTGTTGGGTCGTCGTTTCTGTGCGAGGGCTTTCTCTAGTTGCGGCAAGTGGGGGCCACTCTTCATCGTGGTGCGCGGGCCTCTCACTATCGCGGCCTCTCTTGCTGCGGAGCACAGGCTCCAGACGCGCAGGCTCAGTAATTGTGGCTCACGGGCCTAGTTGCTGCGCAGCATGTGGGATCCTCCCAGACCAGGGCTCGAACCCGTGTCCCCTGCATTGGCAGGCAGATTCTCAACCACTGCGCCACCAGGGAAGCCCCAGTTATTTAAATTTTTGTCTGGTTTTTTTTTAGTATAGTATTTCCAGCCCTAGAAGAGTGTGGTCCATAGGCCAGCATCATCAGCATCTCTTGGGAGTTGTTAGGGACATAAACGGATGCGCTTTACCTCAGAATTGCTGAATAGGAATCTCTGGTAGGGGTGACTAAGAATCTTTGTTTAAAAAGTTCTCCAGGTGAATCTTTGGCAAGCTGTTGTTTGAGAAGGACTGTTAATAGAACAGTAATAGGCAATAGTAGATGCTCTCGATCATTGTTTGTTGATGAAGGAATGGGTTTAAAAAGATCTAGGACTTTGTAAGTAAATAGAGGGTAGGAGCCATTTCCTAACATTTAAATATTAAATTGCACTTCAATGTGATATTCAAAATAACCCTTAAAAAACAACAATGCTCTTTGCCTCAGGTTCCCTAAACTGAATTCAATGACCTTGAAACTCTTGGAAAAGAGCTGACTTTTAATTTGCAACAAATAATCCTTCTGGCTCCTCTGGGAGATAACTCTTAAATTACTTGTGTTGTAAAAATGAACCATACAACCACCAAAACTGCTGGTTTAGAGATTACAAATGGAATTACACAGTATATTCTCCACTTACTTCGCCTGTTATAAGAGCACAAACACACCTTTTCTTTTCCCCCCAAAGAAGCTTCTTACCTAGTAGACAATGTGATAAACCCTCAAAATGTATCTATCATCCCGCTTAAGTAAATTACTCATGTCCGATTTTGTTTCAGTGACCTTGCCATGAGTACAAGTTTGGAAGTCCAATAAAAGATTCACTTAACAGGAAAATATGTGAGACACTATCATAAAAGATTCAACTAACAGGAAAATATGTGACACATCGTTGACTTCTTTTTCCAACGTCTGAACCTTCATGTAGTTAAGAATAACTCTGTCATGATCATTTCATTTCCTAACACTTCACCAGTCTGTCCCCTGGATGTTCTGTACCACCCCCTTTACCCTCATTCAGGCATCATCTGTTGCCCAGACCTCTGCAGACCTCCAGTTAACCTTCCACCGGTTAACTCCGGAGCACCCACTGTGCTCCAGAATGATTTACCTTCAGTTCAACCATATTATCCCTCTGCTTAAGTCTTCTCTAAGTAAGCTCACAGCCTGCCCCTCAAGCCAATTTCAAGCTTTGGCAAGTTGCTCGACCCAAGCAAACCCTTCTGTCCTGAATGCTTTTCTCCCCTCTCTTTGGTTGGTTCATTTTTAGTATTTCAAGACTCAGATCAGGTGTCACCTGCTATAGTCTCCCTTCTCCAGTGACTTAGGTGCTTCTCTTCTGTACCTAACTCCTCCCACGGCAGCTTCACTTTGCACTTTAGTGACAGTTTTTTTGTATTTGGATTCTGGCTGGAATGATAACTCCTTGAGAGCCTGGTTTGTTACTATAACCTAGTGCAATGCTAGTCAAAGAATGGTCCCGCTTTCTGACCACATCAGTGTCATCTGGGAGTTTGTCAGAAATGCAAATTCTTGGGCTGGGTGCTACCCTAGATTTACTGAATCAGAATCTGGGAATGGAGCCCAGGAATCTGTCTTTTAAGAATCTCTGATTCTTGTGTGCCCTAAAATTTGAGGAGCACTGGTTTAGAATACAATGCTTGGCAGTAGGGAAAAAAATCTCAATGCATATTTATTAAGTTAATAAATCAGCTCCAGTGGCTAAAACACTGACATTCAGAAAACTGGAAAATTACAAGAACTCTCAAAAAACAAAACAAAACAAATTTCTTCCTTGTGGTTCTGATTTGGATTCGTCAGATCTTACTCTAACTAAAGGCTTTCAATATGCAAGGACTAAATTATTCTGTGTCCCAAATTCTAATGGTGACGAGTGACGTCTCCTAGTGACGAGTTCCGAAGGGGAAACCATCAAATCAAATTGTCAGAATCCTGACCCTGTGCAACACTATTGACACCACAGCATAACTCCCTTCCCCACCCTACCCTCAGGGCATCCTTGACCCCAAGTAAAAATGGATTTTTTTTTTCACTCCCCGTAAGGTCTAGCCCCCAGGGAAGGGAGGACCCTCTAGGAATGTCTACCAAAGTTTAGCAAATGTATACAGTTGCTCTGGAACCAGGTGATATTATTGGCCCAGAAGAGAATAAGCTTCCCAGTTTCTCAGTAGGTGTTAGAGAATGAGGAAGGAGAAGTTTAAAAAGTAGGCGATTGTGGAGGAGTTTGAGGACGGTGATGGTGATGCTGGTGATGCTGGTGGTGCTGGTGGTGCTGGTGGGAGTGGAATAAAGGAAACAATTCAGCACCTTAGTTGTTCCTCTAGTTGACTGGTGTTGGGATGAAATAAAGCTGTTAACCCTAACAATACTGCATCTAAATATTGTACTTAGAATATTTCAGGACACCAGAGTATTCCAACATTATCAAGAGGTGAGAGGAAGAGGGAACAAGAGGTTCCTGCCTCCCGGGAGTAAATAAGTTCACCTAAAGAGAGAAGTCAAAGCTAGGGCAAATAGCAGGATGTTGAAAAAGGAATTCAAATTTAAGGAAGTATTATTTTTTTAACCATTTTTTATTGACATATAGTTAATTTACTATGTTGTGTTAGTTTCAGGTGTACAGCAAAATGATTCAGTTACACATATTTGTATATATATTCTTTTTCAGGTTCTTTTCCATTATAGGTTATTACAAGATATTGAGTATAGTTCCCTGTACTATACAGTAGGTCCTTGTTGTTTATCTATTTTGTATATAGTAGTGTGTATATGTGAATCCCAAACTCTTAATTTATCTTCCCACGCCCCTGCTGTCCTGTTTGGTAACCATAAGTTTGTTTTCTGTCTGTGGGTCTGTTTCTGTTTTGTAAATGAGTTCATTTGTGTCATTTTTTTTAGATGCCACATATAAATGATATCATATGGTAACATTCTTTTTTAAATTCCGATTGAGAAATAATGTACAGTGAAGTGACCAAATCTCAAGTTGTACAGCATAATGAATTTTTACTGACGCATAGAACTCAAGTAACAACCACCCAGATGAAGAGAGAAGGCATTTCCTGCACCCCAGTGGGCCAGCTTGCATTTTTGTTAGAGGCCCAGGAATCTCCAAATCCAAGTTCCTTAGACCTTTGTCAGATTCTTTTGTGTTTCAGACATGGACTCACACAGCCTGAATTTGAATCCCGTTTCCACCTACTGGTTATGTAACCAGTAGTTTCACATTTCTATGCCTCAGTTTCTTTCATGTACATAAAAAATAAATGACATAATACATACCAACTCATCAGAAAGGCATGTTGGGGCCCAGGGTGGGCTGCCCCAAAATGCACCTCAATGGCATATTGATTATTTTGAATTAAAGTTACTTAAGACACGATCAATGCAAGAAGGACACTCTGACCCTCCTCTCTGTCTCCTTGAAAGCAAGAAATAAATCTCTCATGTGAAAGGTGCACTCCCCACAAATGCAGGTAGAAGTCCACCGTCATCCTCAGAAATAGGGAATTCTGACCAAGAAGCCGGTGTAAGCAAACCTTGTTACTTCTTTTTTTTTTTAATTTTTTAATTTAATTTAATTAATTTTTTTATATAGCAGGTTCTTATTAGTTATCCATTTTATACATATTAGTGTATATATGTCAATCCCAATCTCCCAATTCATCACACCACCACCACCCCCAACCTTGTTACTTCTTTAATTTACTACCCCAATTCCAAACTCTGTTTAGATTTTTCACTAATTTAGCTCCCAAAGTCTGAATTTCTTGGTCCTGTCAATTCTTCACAAATCTATTGTTTCTTTGTTTAGAAAAGTATAAAACCTGCTTGCTTTGGCCACTTCTTAGGTCCTATTTCTTTGAGGCCTCCATGCTCACTATTAAGATTTCTTTCTTTTTCTAAAATAAAAAGAATTTTTAGTCCAGCCACGAGAACTCAAGAGGGTTAGAGGGGGAAATTTCCCGACAGGTACATGGCATGTTGTAAGTGCTCAGTAAATGTTAGCTATTATTATTTTCTCTATGTATGCTATATTTTTGGAAATCCATGAATTCATTCACTCAACGAATACTTATGAAGCATCTCTGAAGTGTCAGATGCTGGAAGAAAGAAATAGATTATGCATGCTTCCCGGTACCAAAGTTTTTATAGTGTAGTATGAAGAAGCCATGCAGACAAATGAGTGTATTAAAGTGTTACTGGATTAAACCGGATTAAAGTGTTACTGCATTAAAGTGTTACTGGAACTATGGTATAAATATGTGTGAGACAGGCAGGAGTACAAAGGAGGGACGTCTCTTGGAGGGAAAAGAGTTCAGAATATCATAAAAATGGTACTTGAATTCAAGCTTGGTAGGTGAGCAGGGAGTAAGAGAAAAGGCAGCAAGCATGAAAAAGCCTGACATCTACTGGGGACTATGCAGAGTTTGGTGCAAGTATGGACAGAGGTGATGCTACAATTAGTATAGAGATAAGAGTGAGATTATACAAGCCTATGTCATGTTAAAGAGTTTGGATATTATTCTTTTTTTTTTAATAAATTTATTTATTTATTTATTATTTATTTATTTTTGGCTGCGTTGGGTCTTCATTGCTGCGCGTGGGTTTTCCCTAGTTGCGGCGAGCGGGGGCTACTCTTTGATGCGGTGCGCAGGCTTCTTATTGCCGTGGTTTCTCTTGTTGTGGAGCACGGGCTCTAGGTGCACGGGCTTCAGTAGTTGCAGCACACAGGCTCAGTAGTTGTGGCTTGCG
The DNA here is from genome assembly GCF_028564815.1 of Eubalaena glacialis. Lineage (NCBI taxonomy): Eukaryota > Metazoa > Chordata > Mammalia > Artiodactyla > Balaenidae > Eubalaena > Eubalaena glacialis. The sequence goes on along the minus strand of NC_083726.1, from coordinate 109,780,072 downwards.
GGCTCTAGAGCGCAGACTCAGTAGTTGTGGCACACAGGCTTAGTTGCTCTGCGGCATGTGGGGTCTTCCCAGACCAGGGCTCGAACCTGTGTCCCCTGCATTGGCAGGTGGATTCTTAACCACTGCGCCACCAGGGCCCAGTCATTCAATTTTGAATTACAAGCAGAGAAGTAATTAAATTTTAGATACGTTTATTTTTTTAAGGAATATATTACACAAATTTATTTATTTACAATGAATTTTTATTGGAGTATAGTTGATTTATAATGTGTTAGTTTCAGGTGTACAGCAAAGTGAATCAGTTATACATATACATATGTCCACTCTTTTTTAGATTCTTTTCCCATAGTGGCCATTACAGAGTATTGAGTAGAGTTCCCTGTGCTATACAGTAGGTCCTTATTAGTTATCTATTTTATATATAGAAGTGTGTATGTGTCAATCCCAATCTCCCAATTTATCCCTCTCCCCACACCCTATAACCATAAGTTTGCTTTCTACATCTGTGACTCTATTTCTGTTTTGTAAATAAGTTCATTTGTACCTTTTTTTTTTTTTTTAGATTCCACATATAAGTGATATCATATGGTATTTGTCTTTCTCTGTCTGACTTACTTCACTCAGTATGACAACCTCTAAGTCCATCCATGTTGCTGCAAATGGCATTATTTTGTTCTCCAGGTATATTTAGACTGATGTACCTGAAACACATCTAGATGTTGTTAGGATAAGGGATGAAACTCTTGAGAGAGGTCTCATCTCATAGAGATTAGTGTGTTCATAGTGTTCCACTGGTAATTGAAGCTGTGAAATCAACCAGGGTGAACAGGTAGAACAGGGTTGTAAACTCAGACATCTTAGGGAACAAGCAGACAGGGTGTAAGAAAAAATTTGATAGCGAAAACTTGACAGAGATTTGAGTGTTAAAAATAACTCACTTTCCCCTTAATTTTTATATAATGGCAAAATCAACATTTCAATAGCAAAGATATTTGGCAAACGTCTCTTGGATTGGAGGGGAGACAGGGAGTCCAGGAGACAACAGGGTGTAGTGGGGACTAGGCTGATGTCAGGGATGGAGGTTATGGATGGGCTTAGCAACAGGGACTTCCATTCACCAAGACCGACTTGGCTATAGCCACTGCTGTGTGCCCCATCTGCCAGCAGCAAAGACCAGTACTTTGTCCCCAGTATGGCACCATTCCCCGGGGTGGGTGGTCAGCCATCTACCTGGTGGCAGGTTGATTACATTGGACCACTTCTGTTTTGGAAGAGACAGCACTTTGTTCTTATTGGAATAGACACTTACTCTGGATATGGATTTACCTTCCTTGTATGCAATGATTCTGCCAAAACTATCATCTGTGGACTTATAGAATGCGTTATGCACCGTCATGGTATCTACACAGCATTGCTTCTGAGGAGCTCACTTCGTTGCAAATGAAGTGCTGCAGTGAGCCCAGGCTTATGGAATTGACTGAACTCACAATGTTTCCTATTATCCTAAAGTAGTTGGCTTGAGATTACTACTGTAGGGGGAACAGCCTCGGGACTTCCCTGGCGGTCCAGTGGTCAAAACTTTGCTCTTCTACTGCAGGGGGCACGGGTTCGATCCCTGGTTGGGGAACTAAGATCCCACATGCCACACGGTGCGGCCAAAAAAAAAAGGGGGGCTTTTGGAAGACTTAGTTATAGTGCCAGCTAGGTGGCAGTACCTTTCAGGCCTGGGGCAACGTTGTCCTCCAGGAGGGCTGTATGTGCTCTAAATCGGCATCCAATACATGGTAATGTTTCTCCCATAGCCAAGATTTACAAGTCCAGGAATCCAGGGGTTAGAAATGGGAGTGGCATCACCTACTCTTATCGTATTGATACACTAGCAAAATTTTTGCTTCCAGTCACCAAGACCTTAGCTCTGCTGATCTAGAAGTCATGCCCTGTGGTTAAAGTCAATAGAAAACAACAACAGCCCAAGCTAAACAGGACTACTACTGGCCCAGACTCTTCTTCAGGAATGAAGGTTTGAGTCATTCCATTAGGCAGAGAATCACTAGAGCTGAAGTGCTTGCTGAGGGCAAAGGGAATATGTTCTAGTCTTTTTTAGCAAGTTTGATGATTATAGTACAATATTGTTGTCTATATTCACTACAGTATGCATTAGATCTCTGTATACTACTTTTTTTTTTTTTTTAATTATTTTTGGCTGTGTTGGGTCTTCGTTGCCGCAAGCGGGCTTTCTCTAGTTGTGGCGAGCGAGGGCTACTTTTTGTTGTGGTGCGCGGGCTTCTCATTGTGGTGGCTTCTCTTGTTGCGGAGCACAGGCTCTAGGCGCGCGGGCTTCAGTAGTTGTGGCACGCGGGCTCAGTAGTTGTGGCTCACGGGCTCTAGAGCGCAGGCTCAGTAGTTGTGGCACACGGGCTTAGTTGCTCTGCGGCATGTGGGATCTTCCCGGACCAGGGCTTGAACCCGTGTCCCCTGCATTGGCAGGCGGATTCTCAACCACTGTGCCACCAGGGAAGCCCCCTGTATACTACTTTTTTCATGCAAAGGAAATATGGAATGCGTAGTGGAAGAAAGTAGTATTTATTCCTACTTCTTATGACCATGTGACCATGTGACCAGTTGCAGAAACAGACTGTAATTGTCATGAGTATTTCTTCCCTTTTTGGTTACTGTATTAATCTGCTCGGGCTGTCATAACAGAATACCACAGATTTGGTCACTTAGACAACAAAGATTCATTTTCTCACAGTTCTGGAGGCTGGAAGCCCAATATCAAGGTACTGGTGAGGTTGGCTTCTGGTGAGAACTCTCTTCGGGCGTGTAGATGGCTGCCTTCTTGGTGTGCCCTCACATGGCCTTTCCTCTGTGTGTGTGCACTCATGGTATCTCTTCCTCTTACAAGGACATTAGTCCTATTAGATTCGCGCCCTACCGTATGATCTCATTTAACCTTATTTACTTCCTTAAAGGACCTATCTGGGGACTTCGCTGGTGGTCCAGTGTTTAAGATTCTGAGCTTCTACTACAGGGGGCATGGGTTCCATCACTGGTCGGGGAACTAAGATCCTGCATGCCGCACGGTGCGGCAAAAAAAAAGAAAAAAAAAACCTATCTGCACACATAGTCACATTGTGAGTTAGGGCTACAGCGTAAGAGGTTGAGGAGAACATAATTCAGTCCATAACAGTTACAAATGTGTGTGTGTGTAGCAAATATTTTTGTTTGCATCCTTCTCTGATCCCCGTATCATCTAACATAGATGTATTAATAATTAACTTTATTTTATTTTATTTTTTAGCCACACCGCGAAGCATGCGGAACTTCCCCCGACCCGGGATTGAACCTGTGCCCCTGCAGTGGAAGCGCGGAGTCTTAACCACTGGACAGCCAGGCAAGTCTGATAATAATTAACTGTACATCATAGTATTTAAGATACAGTGTATCAAGGAGAAGAGTAAATATCACCCACACTTTGTATTTTCTTACTGGGAAAGGGCACGTTTTTGGTTGTACACAGGATAGTTGTGTTACGTTTCGAAATATGACTTTGCTATTTTCTTTACTTGGAGGTTAAATACGGTTTAAGGAGATGTGTATGGGTGCCATGTTGACAAGGGTTGAGCTATGATGCTTAATTTTATGTGTCAACTTGGCTAGTTAAAATAGTACCCAGTTATTCAATTAAACATTACTCTGGGTGTTGCTGTGAAAGTATTTTGTAGATGCAGTTAACATCTACCATTAGCTGACTTTATGTAAAAGAACATTATCCTTACTAATGTGGGTGGGCTTCATCCAATCAGTTGAAAAGGCTTAAGCAAAATAGAGGTTTTCCCGAAGAAGAAATTCCACCTGTGGACTGCAGCTTCAGCTCCTACCTGAGAGCTTCTAGCCAGCTAGACTATCCTCTGGATTTTGGGTTTATTGGATCCACAGAGCCACACAGCCAATTCCTTGAAATAGGTATCTATATATTAGGTTGGCCAAAAAGTTCGTTCGGACTTTTCCGTAAGATAGTACAGAAACCCGAACAAACTTTTTGGCCAACCCAATACATGTATATGTGTAACCTACTGGTAGAATCCTGACTGATTCAGCTGTTTTGTATGTTACCTATGAATAAACTCAAAGTTAACACTTAGGTGTTGAAAGTGGCAGTTGACATATTTGGTTTGTTGAATTTGGCATTCATTACTAACGAAGTTCTTTGCATTTGGCCTATATAAATATTTCTTGATCTTTAAAAAAATACATTAAAAACTCACTCACCTTTGATATTATTTGAACGATATTAGCAAACAAATATTGAGTAAAAAAATAAAATAATATTCTAGGTATATTTTATTCATTTGGGGGTAATTTAAAAAATAAGCTATTTTAGAATAAGATTTACAGAAAAATTAAGAAGCCAGTACATGAAGTTCTCATATACTCCATACCTAATTCCCTCTATTATTAAATCTTAGACTAGTATGGTACAATTGTCACAACTAATGAACCAATATTGATACACCGTCATTAACAAAAGCCCATACTTTCTTCATATTTTCTAAGTTTTTATCTTTTTTTGGGCGGCGCTGTGTGGCATACAGGATCTTAGTTCCCCCACCAGGGATGGAACCGGGGCCCTTGGCAGTGAGAGCGTAGAGTCCTAACCACTGGACCACCAGGCAATTCCCTTATCTTTTTTATTTTAAAACACTTTATTGTAAAAGTAATGCAAATTAAAAAAAAAACTGAACTATTGAAGAAAGACAAAGTCATTCATTTACTGTCCTGCCATAGTTAGTAATTTATTTTATCTTTTTATTATATGCTTGGTGTGTTATTTACAGCCATGATCATACCCATTCATACATTCCTGTATCTTGCTTTTTAAACTTAATATAGCATTTTCTTATGTCTTTCATTATAGTTATTACTAAGTTTTAATGAGTACATAATGTACCATTCATTGGCTATATATTTCTGCTTATGGACTATTTCCTTAGACCAGGGGTTGGCAAACTACTTTATGCCGGTGTTACTCTTCACGAGGTCCTGGTAAACAAAGAATGCTATACACTTGGGTGGCATCTCCTATATCTAATTCTATCAGTTTTAAGTACTTAGGGTGGGTACCCATCCGGGGAGCCGACGAGCGGACGCCACCGAGCTGAAAACACCGCCTCCAAAGCCCCGGAGCCGGGGTGGGGCGGGCTCCCGGGTGGGGCGGGCTCCCAATCTCTGGGGCGTGGCTGGTGCTGCACCGGCGCGCCGGCCGGAAGCAGGGGCGCCCGCGTCTAGGTTTCGCTTTCCGGCTGCCGGCTGCCTCGCGGCAGGAGGGCTCAACTCTTTTCCTTTCCTCTACCAGAATCCCGTCCAGGATAACACATTACATTTAGTCATTATGCCTCCCAAGACTCCTCTCGGCTGTGACAGTTGGTCTATTTTGTTTTAAGGACTCGCATTTCACCCATGTCCTCATCTATTCTAGATTCTATTTCCCTTTTTCCTACACTTTTTTTCTACTTGTATTTTTTTTCTCTACTTGTATTTATTGCCTACTCCCTGAACACATAATTTGTTTCATACTCACTTTTAAAAGCATTATTATTTTTCCCTAAGATCTTTATCTTAAGGATGGCGGGTGCTCTCTGAAATGCCAAAGGTTAAAGCTAAAAAAGATGGAGAGCCTTCCTCCAGCACCCAGTTTGGGTCCTCCCACCAGTGCCCATTTGTAAATAAAGTTTCATCAGAACACAGCTATGCCCATTTGTTTACATATTTACTGTGGTTATTTTTGTGCAACAACAGCAGAATTAAGTTGTGAGGGCTTCCCTGGTGGCACAGTGGTTAAGAATCCACCTGCCAATGCAGGGGACACCGGTTTGAGCCCTGGTCCGGGAGGATCCCACATGCCGCGGAGCAACGAAGCCCGTGCGCCACAACTACTGAGCCCGTGTGCCACAACTACTGAGCCTATGCTTTAGAGCCCGCGAGCCATAACTACTGAGGCCGCACACCTAGAGCCAGTGCTCTGAGACAAGAGAAGCCACCGCAATGAGAATCCCGTGCCCCGCAAGGAAGAGTAGCCCCTGCTCTGCAACTAGAGAAAGCCCGCGTGCAGCAACGAAGACCCAGTGCAGCCATAAATAAATAAATAAATTTTTTTAAAAAGAAAAAATTTCTAAAAAGAATCCGCCTGCCAGTGCAGGGGACATGGGTTCGAGCCCTGGTCCGGGAGGATCCCACATGCCACGGAGCAACGAAGCCCGTGCACCACAACTACTGAAGCCTGCGGGCCTAGAGTTGTGCTCCGCAACAAGAGAAGCCACTGCAATGAGAAGCCCGCACACCGCAATGAAGAGCAGACCCCACTCTCCGCAACTAGAGAAAGCCCACGGCAGGAACGAAGACCCAGCGCCGCCAAAAATAAATAAATAAAATAAATAAATTTATTTAAAAAAAAAAAAGTTGTGACAGAGACTATATAGCCTGCAAAGGCTAAAATATTTACTTTCTGGCCCTTTACAGAAAAAATTTGCTGAAACCTGCCCTAAACTTTTTTTTTTTTTAAATTCTATTCTTGTCTGCTTACATTCTTTTTATGTATGTATGTATGTATGGCTGTGTTGGGTCTTCATTTCTGTGCGAGGGCTTTCTCTAGTTGTGGCAAGCGGGGGCCACTCTTCATCGCGGTGCGCGGGCCTCTCACTATCGCGGCCTCTCGTTGCCAAGCACAGGCTCCAGACGCGCAGGCTCAGTAATTGTGGCTCACGGGCCGAGTTGCTCCGCGGCATGTGGGATCTTCCCAGACCAGGGCTCGAACCCGCGCCCCCTGCGTTGGCAGGCAGATTCTCAACCACTGCGCCACCAGGGAAGCCCTGCCCTAAACTTTTAAGTGGCTTGTAATTCAGGCTCTTCCAAGCAATGCCACTTGGAACATCTTCGTGCATGTAATTTTTTTATACTTTAGACAACTTACTTAATTGGGAGGAATTGATAAAATTTGCATCACTGGGTCTACTTAATAAAGATGTTTTCAAGGCTTATACTGTCCTTCATTATCTCTCTTGTAATATCCTACCTACAATATAATAAGGGTGGTGGTAATAAGCATGGAAAGGAAGGCCCAGTGCTCTGGTAGGTAGAACTTCTTTGGTCCCTATTAATCTAGACATGTAAGTTTACACTCTGGAAGAGCATATTTTTAGTTTTGACTTAAAGTCAACTAAAGAGGGATGTAACAGTAATTGGAATGAAAACCAATTGAAAGAAAAGCTTTACTTTCTCCTGGAGATGAAAAAGCAGCTGAAGTAAACCCTCCAGGTGTCAAAGTGTGTATGTAATGCCATTCCAGGCTAGCTGAAGGGCCAAAAGGCACCGGGAGGGTTGAGTAAAGGAAACAGGTAGCAGTCTCAACAATGACGTAGCAGTGGCAGCGATGAACAAAGAGAAAGCTATGAGTGTGGGTTGATAGAAGAAACGTGTCTTCCACCCCTCTGAACCTATCCTAGGCATAAATTTGTATACAACTGTAATTAAACTGTCTCTAGATGAGAACATTCTAGAGCAACTACCCTATATTTTTGACAAAAAAACAAACAAACAAAAAACCCCCACTTCTATCTGGAAAATTTTTATTTTTCAGCAAGAAAACTTAGGGAATGGGAGCAGCTAAGTCAACCCTATCTTCCAGGTAAAAGATGAAGCAAAGCAGTCTGATGGGTCTCAAATTCCACCTTTTATGAATAAATTAAGCATCGTAAGTACAGATGCCATCTTCTAAGAGAAAGAATCTGTAATGGTTGAGCGTAGCACTGATGGGTGTAGGCACCACAGTCTGTAACCTCCTGTCTCAGTACCGACAAGTCAGATTGAGCTGGCGGTCGGGTAATTCCACACCGTTTACTTTATGCCAGTGTTTACTCTCCATGGGGTCCTGGTAAACAAAGAATGCTATACACTTGGATGGCATCGCCTATATCTAATTCCATCATTTTTAAGTATTTAGGGTGGGTGTCCATCCAGGCGTCCTCGGGAGCCCACGAGTGGTCGCCATTGAGGTGAAACCGCCTCTTCAAGCCGCGGCAGCCAGCCGGGGGTGGCTCCCAATCGCAGGCTCTCCCGAGCCCCGCTGAGTCTTGCGCCGCTGGTGCTGCACCCGCGCGCCGGCCGGAAGCAGGGGCGCCCGCGTCTAGGTTCCGTTTCCCGGCTGCCGGCTGCCTCGGGGCAGGAGGGCTCAACTCTATTTTCCTTTTCTCTTCCAGAATCCCGTCCAGGATACCACATTACATTTAGTCATTATGCCTCCCAAGGCTCCTCTTGGCTGTGACAGTTGGTCTATTTTGTTTTAAGGACTCCCATTTCACACATGTCCTCATCTATTCTAGGTTCTATTTCTTTTTTCCACACTTTTTCTCTACTTGCATTTTTTTCTCTACTTGTATTTATTGCCTACTCCTTGAACACATAATTTGTTTCATACTCACTGCTTTTAAAGGCATTATTATTTTTCCTTAAGATCTTTATCTTAAGGATGGCGGGTGTTCTCCAAAACATCGAAGGTTATAACTAAAAAAGATGAAGATTCTATGGTCACGGGAGATAGCTAGCGTTTTTAGGGTTCTGTTTTCCTATTGCAAAATTCAGATTAATCGCATTCTTCCATACTTACTTCTACAAATCATAGGTAGTGCGGTATGGTTTTGGGGAAGTTGGAAAGGCAGATTTTAGTTTTGAGGTTAGTCAGACCTGGGTTTGAATTCCAGATCTACCATTATTCCAGCTATTTGGATCTTGGGCAAGTTCATTTAACCTGATTTCTTGTTCCATTATCTAAAACAGCTATAGGGAAGGGAAAACTTTACCTCTACCCTATGGTCTCTGACTGGGTCCAAGAATTAAGTTGACATAAAACAGATTAACAAGAGAAAAGCATTTCATCTTACGTAATATTTTTACATATGGGATTCTTCACAGGAAAATGAAGACTCAAAAGGCAGTTAGTATATCATTTTTATGGCTTAATTTTCTGTGATGACCACTTATCTTCTAACATAGGTTGCTAATATAATTGTGGCATCTGATTATGACCAAAACATAGGGATAAATAATAATTGCCTAGGATAAGTTGAAAATTAAGAAACTGGACAGGAAATCCCTGGCGGTCCAGTGATTTCATTGCTGAGAGCCAAGCCACAGGGCATGGCCAAAAAGGAAAAAAAACAAACAAAACTGTACAGATGATTAACATTAAGTACTCCCCATAAACCCTTTAAAAAAATTATTTAGGCTGCTCGGGTCTTAGTTGCAGCATGCGGGATCTTTTAGTTGCAGCATGCAGACTCTTAGTTGTGGCATGTGGGATCTAGTTCCCCGACCAGGGATCGAGCAAGGGCACCCTGCATTGGGAGCGGGGACTCTTACCCACTAGACCACCAGGGAAGTCCCCCCATAGACTCTTCAATCATGAGAAAGCCATGATAATAAGATTTTTGTCTACTTTGCTCATCTAGCACCTAGCATCATGCCACTTATATAGGAAGATGCTCAGTAAATATTTTAATAAATGCTAAATGAATAAAAATATTTTAATACAGATTTTGATGAAGAGGGGCCATGAACTACATAATATTGCAAATTGAAAGAATTTTTAAATTACACTACATAAAAGCAAGCCCTACTATGAAGAAAATATTTTTCTGCTATAAAATGCTGTCATCTCATCATCCAAAAGAAATTGGATACTAGATTCCAATTTTAGTATGAAATATCAAATTTTAATCTTTCACCATAATGTCTTACATGAAGTAGAAGTTCGGTGTTTGCATTCCTTTTTATGGTTGTTTGCAGCCTGCACATTCATATTCGATGTGTATTGAGTGTCTAAAGTTTACTGGGTAGGTACTGTGCTGGGCTTGTTCACATGAACTTTTTTTTTTTTTTGGCTGAACCTCGTGGCATGTGGTATCTTAGTTTCCTGACCAGGGATCAAACCCATGCCCTCTGCAGTGGAGCGCAGAGTCCTAAACACTGGGCTACCAGGGAATTCCCCACATGTACTTTTTTTAAGAGGCACTGAGCATAGTGGTTAAGATAATTTTTCTCAAAATATTGCACTTTGGGCACTTACATAGAATTAACTAGGATGCCTGTAAAAAATGTAAATTCCAAAAAAAGTAATGATGTAATATATCCCAAATCATTGAATTGTACACTTTAAATTGGTAAATTATATGTCCAAGGATTATATCTCAATAAAGCTGTTTTAAAAATTAGATTTTAGATGCCATAGCCCAATTCCAAACTCTGTAAATTAGAATTTTGGAAAAAGAGGAGGTGGTGACTAGAAGTTTGTACATATAACAAGCATCTCAGGTTATTTTTTTACCCACAACATTTTGAGTTCAATCAGAAGTTTCTGACTAGAAGACTGTTCAAATCCTACTAGGTGATGTAAGGCCTCAGTTTCTGTATCTGTAAAATGTTAATAGCTGTAGTAGCTACCTCGTAGGGTTCTTGTAAGAATAATAAGAGATAAAGCATGAAAGGTGGTAGAAGAATGCCAGGCATATAGGAAGCACTCAATAAATGTTAGCTGTTATTTACTATTGTGGGAAAGGGGAAATGATGTTCCCTCTACCTTTCTGATTTCTTAGCTGAGACTCTTGTAATAAAAGACAGATTAACAAGAGAAAAGCAAACAAATTTATGAACATGTATACCCCATGGATACCTGGGGAGATACCTAGGAAAAGTGAGTAACTTAAAGAGGTGGCTTTAAAATCCAGGATTAAATACCATTTTAATAGTTAATGGAGGGACTTCCCTGGTGGTCCAGTGGTTAAGACTCTGAGCTCCCAATGCAGGGTGCCCAGGTTCGATCCCTGGTCAAGGAACTAGATCCCACATGCCGCAACTAAGAGTTTGCATGCCGCAGCGAAGATCCTGCACACAGCAATGAAGATCAGCATGCGGCAATGAAGATCCAGAGTGCCGCAACTAAGACCTGGTGCAGCCAAATAAATTAATTAAAAAAAAATAGGTAAAGGAGAAGGGGGATGTAGACCTCTTATGGGAAGAGATTTTTAGGAAAGATGAATGGGCCCTTAGAAGAATAGATGGGAGCTATGACAGTTTGTGATAAAGTTTGTCAGGGTGTGGTGTCAACTTCTAGTCTCTCTCCTGTGATGAGTCCATCTTGGGACTTCCCTGGCAGTCCAGTGGTTAAGACTCCGCACTTCCACTGCAGGGGGTTCAGGTTCCATCCCTGGTCAGGGATCCTGCATGCCTCGCTGCACGGCCAAAAAAAAAAAAAACTTCCCTAGTTGTTGAAATTCCTGGGGAGGGGATTTATGACAATTGGGTTCCTTTTGGAGGATCTGTCTTTAGGGAGAAAAGGGAAGTTCAGAGAAAGTCTCTCCCTGCATTTGTTGCTTTTCAAGTGCCTTCAGCTTAAAACCAATATGCCAAAGCAGCATATTTTGGGGTGACATGTCCTGAACTCCGCAAGCCTTATTTTGGAGTGGCATATTCTTCTACCCTTCACTACTCATTATTATTATTATCATCATTCTGCTACTGACTTCTGTTTTTTTAGGGGGGCCCTAATCATATTATTACTGGACTACTTAAGAGCCTTCAAGTTTATCTCCTGTCTTCCACTTTTATCTCAAATTCATCCTCTATATGGATATTAGAGTAATAGATCTAAAATGTCTATCTAAGCATATCACTCTCCTACTTAAACTTTTTAATGTCTGCCACCCATTACTTACAGATTAAATTTAAACACTTTAACAGGCCATAAAAGAACCTTCGAGATCTGTCCCTAGCCCATCTCACTCACCACACTAACATTTTTTTCCAGATGTTTTCACCTACCTTACAACTTCCTTTTTACTTTTGGGACTCAAATTTTATCTTTTGAAATATCTCCCACATCTCATGCCCGAAGTCTCCATTTGTTTCTCCAATGTCCTCAGCCCCCTAAATAGGCAAATTTACACCCTTTTCAGGCTGCAGCTTACAACAGAAAAAAAGATTAAATTTTATGCTGTAGGAAGTAGAGTAATAATGAAATATGTATATTCAGGGAGAGAGATTTATCAACCATTTTTTTTTTACATGGGATTTGAGGTATCTGCAAGGTGCATATTATATAGAAAAATATAACAATACCAGGATGCAGAAAACCATTAAGTAGAAGTGAAGGTGAAATTGTAGAAGTAATCAAATCAGTATGGTATTGGCATAAAAACAGATTAGTGGAACTGAATAGACAGCCCAGAAATATACCCATGCATATATTAATTAATTTATGCCAATTAATTTTTGACAAAGGAGTCAAGAATATACAATGGGGGAAAGGACAGTCTCTTCAATAAATGGTGTTAGGAAAACTGGATAGCTACATGCAGAAGAATGAAACTGGACCACCATCTTATACTATACACAAAAATTAACCCAAAGTGGATTAAAGACTTGACTCTTAAGACCTGAAACAATAAAACTCCTAGAAGAAAACATGGGCAGTAATCTCCTTGACATCAGTCATGGAGATGACTTTTTGGATTTGACGCCAAAAGCAAAGGCAACAAAAGCAAAAGTAAACAAATGGAACTGTATCAACTAAAAAGCTTCAGCACAGCAAAGAAAATCATCAACAAGATGACAAGGCAGCCTACTAAACAGGAGAAAATATTTGCAAATCATGTAACTGATAAGGGGTTATTATCCAAAAAAATATAAAGAACTCATACATCTCAATAGCAAAAAACCAAACAATCCAATTAAAAAATGGCAGAGGTTCTGAATAGAAATTTTTTCCAAAGAAGAACAAATGGTCAACATGTACATGAAAAGATGCTCAACATCACTAATCATCAGGGAAATGTATGGTGATGGACGTTAACTAGACTTATTATGGTGATTATTTTGCAATATATACAATATTGAATCATTATGCTGTACACTTGAAACTAATATAATGTTGTATGTTACTTATACCTCAATTTTTAAAAACCATAGGGAAAAATAGAGTGCACACCGTAAATGCCAAGATCTTATTTCTTTAATATATTTGTTTACTTCTTTTATCTTGGCTGTACCAAGCAGCATGTGGGATCTTAGTTCCCGAACCAGGGATTGAACCCGTGCCCCCTGCAGTGGAAGCACAGAGTCTTGACTGCTGGACCTCCAGGGAAGTTCCTATTAATGTGTTTTAATTTTGATTTATCTGCTTTCTACTAGACAATCCAAAGTGGAAAAATGATTTATTTCCAAAATGATACTAACATACTTGGAAAATCATCTGAAAAAAAAAATCTCAATGAGACACTAAATTCTGGATGGGTTTATATTCAACATATAATCTGTAGAACAATAAAAGTATTTTTAAAAAACACTTGAAACAGGTAGAAGTAACTTTTTCTTTCAAAACAGAAACTCAGAATCTATAAAGGAAAAGATTGAAAGATTTGGCTACAGAAGAATTCAGAATTTTTGTATGGCAAAAGTCAGAAGATAAATAATAGACTGGAAAAAGGATTTGCAACATGTATGACAGAGGTTGAAGATCCTTAAATAAGAAGTGCTCATAACTTAATAAGAACAATATTTCTTCCTTTCCGAATTCTTACACCTTGTATTTATTTTTCTTGTATTATTGTACTTGCTAAGATCTCCAGTACAGTGTTAACTAGAAGTGGGAATAATGGGGAGCTATGAATTATTCTCGGTCTAAAAGTGAAAGCTTTTAATGTTTTACCAAACTAGTTTTTTGTATATAGGGAATAATAAATTGAATAATAATTTTATCCTTTTTACTTACTGAATTTTAAAGTTTTTTGTAGTAGTTTTTCTGGGATTCTTTTGGTCTTCCAGTAAACAATCATCTGAAAATAAGGATAGTTTTACTCCCTCCTTTTCATGTGTAGTATTTAGAGCCAAAACCATAGGTGTGAGTGCATGTTAAGAAGAGAGCCAGGGACTTCCCTGGTGGTCCAGCGGTTAAGACTCCACGCTTCCACTGCAGGAGGCGCAGGTCGGGGAACTAAGATCTTGCATGCCATGCCACACGGCTGAAAAAAAAAACAGAGCGAGAGAGAGAGCCAGGGAGGAGCCTGGGTTGTGCCAGCCATAGACTTGGAGAAAAGAAGGAGGAGGATTAAGGAAGACCAAGGTGTGGGCAGTGAAGTAAGAAACAAATTAGGAGAGAGTGGTTCCTAGAAGTAAGTGAAAAAAATATGTCAAGAAAGAAGCAATGATCAGTTTTTCCAAATGATACTGAGAAATCAAGTCACGTGAGGTCTGTGAAGCCAAGAAATGTGCAGTCGCTGGAACGGAGGGGGGATGCTTTAGGCAGGCAGGATATTCAGGTACACACGTGGGTAGGTTGGTATAATTGGTGCTGGGAGAATGAAGAGTTTTTCCTCTCTTTGCTTCTATTCTATAAAGGATTTTAAAAGGGTCATTAGCCACGACTGAAGAAAGGGAAGAGATGCTGGTGGTTGGAGGATAGAAAAAAAGGGGGACAGTGTCTAGGAGAATGGAACAATGAATGGATTGGGGAAATATAGCAGGTTTGTAGTGTAGTAGTGAGAGTTCACTTGAGCGTTATGATCATAAATTTGAAATGAGACCAGCCAGTGTGGCTGTGCTTTTCAGCTGCTCAGGTGCAATATGAAATGAATGGAGGATTTAGAGAGTGGTGGCTTTGCAAGGTGAGTATGAAAAGGAGCTCTAGGAAGGAAATGATTGTCCTGTTAGGAGAGCATGGAATATAAACTTGTGTCATGGGGAATGGAAGGTGAGAGGAGGATTGGAGAATTGTTGGAATGGGAATACTAGAGGCAGTGAGCTGAAAAGTTAAGGACGGAGGAGTCCATTGGATTTGACAATGTGAAAGTCAATGAGTGTCTGTGCCACCGCAATATCAGAACAGAAGTGCAGTCAACATCCGTCTTCAGTGGATTGGAGTAAATGGGATAAGAGAAAGGAGGGATTGGAAATGTCAACTGGTGCTTCCCAACCTTGTTGCACGTCATACTCAGTTGGGGTGATTTTTTTTTTGGCCACGCCCCACGGCTTGCGGGGATCTTAGTTCCCTCACCAGGGATTGTACCCGGGCCCTCAGCAGTGAACACGCAGAATCCTAACCACTGGACCGCCAGGGATTCCCTCTCAGGTGATTTTGATGCAACCAGACAAGTACCTATTGCCTAATTGTTGGAAACATTTGGTGGAAGATCTTTTAAGAAGTTTGGCTGTTATTGTCAATGATTATTAAAATTATAACCAAGTAAACAAAAAACTGATTTCATATATTAATAGTTAGAGGACAAATTTTTAAACCCTTTCTATAATGCTACATGAAAAATAATTTTAAACAGTTTATTCTTGAACTCAGTAATTCCCATCTAGAGATTTAAACAAAGGTTAAAAATATGCATTTATAGATGATATATTATGCAGCCATAAAAATGTCTTAAGCACTATATGATTTGAAAATGTCCTGCATTTGTAGTTTATTTGAAAGAAAAGAAACAAATTATACATAGAATATGAATGTAAGTTGTTTGAAATATGCACCAAAAGTAGCCTAGAAGGAAATGCAACCAAACTTTAATGGGATTATAGCTGGATGACATGCGCACAGGTGAGTTTTCTCTACCCTCGTGTTTTTCCCCCCACAAGGAGTGTCTTACTTATATATTTAAAGAACAAAAAGGTGAAAAGGAAAAGAAGGTCATATGAGAATACAAGGAGTTAGGGTAGCAGGCAAGGCAAGACAAGGAGTTTTTGTTCTTAGGACCAGAGAGACTTGAATATATTTGTAGACTGAGAGGAAAGAATGAGTAGAAATGCCTTGGTGAAGCCTGAATTGAAGGCATAAGTTGATAAAAGGATGTAAGATGGGATAAAAACCAAGGGATGGAAGAATAATGTATTCATAACCTTGATAGAGCCTTTCATATAAACTGCAAAAGTACTCTTCTAAATTACCAATTTATGTGTACAATAGAAACCCTGACCCCATTTGACTCTCTCCCATTCCTGAGGCATCAATACAGACAACCAGAAAGCCCTATTTTCTCTGTATTGTCTGTGATTTAAAAAAAATTTTTTTAATTAAATTAATTAATTAATTAATTTATGGCTGCGTTGGGTTTTCGTTGCTGTGCGCAGGTTTTCTCTAGTTGTGGCGGGCGGGGGCTACTCTTCGTTGCGGTGCACGGGCTTCTCATTGCGGTGGCTTCTCTTGTTGTGGAGCACGGGCCCTAGGCACGCGGGCTTCAGTAGTTGTGGCGCATTGTCTGTGATTTTTTAAGCTGATTTTTTTTTTTTTTTTTTGGCTGCGTTGGGTCTTCGTTGCTGCACGCGGGCTTTTCTCCGGTTGCGGCAAGAGGGGGCCACCCTTCGTTGTGGTGCGCGGGCCTCTCATTGTGGTGGCTTCTCTTGCTGGGAGCACGGGCTCTAGGCACGTGAGCTTCAGTAGTTGTGGCACACGGGCTCAGCAGTTGTGGCTCGCTGGCTCTAGAGCACAGCCTCAGTAGTTGTGGTGCACAGGCTTAGTTGCTCCATGGCATGTGGGATCTTCCCGGACCAGGGCTCGAACTCGTGTCCCCTGCATTGGCAGGCGGTTTCTTAACCACTGAGCCACCAGGGAAGTCCATTTTAAGCTGATTTTTACCAACAGACATTCAACTGCCTTGTGACAGGGGCATTTTGAGACTGCTGAAAGACTGAGACTTTGTCAGGTGTATGGAAGGCAAAAGGGCAAGACAACTGCGGTAAGATGGTAATTCAGGCTATTAACCACATGATCCAGACATTAAGGAGCCGAATGAGGCCGGCAGGATGCTCCTAGATAGGAGAAAGTTGAGGCATCAAATCACAAGTTCTCTATAAGGTGCATTGAAGCTGCGGAAGGACAGTATGAAACAGCTGGATGAAGAGAAAAAAGTTAAGGAAAGGGATTTGGAGTTTGAGATTTCTGGTGTGAAATACACCAGATAACAAGGTCTGATCTTAGCCATAGTGGGTGAAGGTCAGCACATTTCAGAAAGTTCAAACACTATAGGTGTAAGATGGTTCATGCATATGAATTGTGAAAATCACACCGATGTCAAAGTTGTATGGAAAAGTATGTTTATTGTAACATTACAGTTAATGTTACTTTTTTTTAAAATTTTTATTTATTTATTATTTTTGGCTGTGTTGGGTCTTCGTTTCCGTGCGAGGGCTTTCTCCAGTTGTGGTGAGCAGGGGCCACTCTTCATTGCGGTGCGCGGGCCTCTCACTGTCGTGGCCTCTCTTGTTGCGGAGCATAGGCTCCAGATGCACAGGCTCAGTAGTTGTGGCTCACGGGCCCAGTTGCTCCGCGGCATGTGGGATCTTCCCAGACCAGGGCTCGAACCCGTGTCTCCTGCATTGGCAGGCGGATTCTTAACCACTGCGCCGCCAGGGAAGCCCCAAGCTCAGGTCTTTGATGGCATCCTCCGAAGATTGATTTGCATTGTAGTTCAGGGGAATCAAGTTATTCTGTGAACTAGATGCGCCCGTGTGGCCTGAAAATTAAGAGTGAATTAGTAATGAGTTTCTGTGATTTGGTTATAGGTGTAAGAATAGAGTTTAAGATAAGAGGCAATGAATTTGCTTATTATTTGATTTCTACTTAATTCACCCTGACTCCAACTTTCTGATTTTGTGACGTTGTCACCAGATTCCAGCCCTGTTGACATAGGTCCATGGTTGTCTTTCTCTAGGTCTTCTCTCCCAGATGCTCTGCTTGAATTTCAGAGATAAACTTCTCAGCACCAGACAGTTTTACCTAAGAAAAGTCCTGAAAATATAGTTTATTGTTATAGAAACACATTCAAAAGCTCTTATAAGTAAATGACTGAATTTTCTATTTTCTAGAAAGTCTCTGATTTGAAAAAAAGGACATTAAAGTTATTGAATTTCCAAGTATAATAAGTATTATTTATAATAAAAATGTTTCCAAGTAACATGCTTACAGCAAAATAAATAAATAAATAATATAAAGTACCAAGAATATGTTTATTACTAAAATTTCAATGATCACTATCCAGCACTGGATTGGTTGCAATGACTCTTAATTTCAATGTATCATTGTTTCCCATCATTTCGATCTCTCCAAGTATCAAATAGAGTAATATAATTGTCTCCTGATAATTCACAATAGAGACAGTAAATATTTCCTTGAAAGTCTTTGTTCACCTGCCCTTGTTACCGACCGGGGTTCTTGGTTTCCTTAATCAATAGAAATTGATAACAGGCCTGAACAAGAAATTCAGGCAAGGCTTTATGGTGGCCCCTGCTGCAGCAGGAAGGAGTGAGAACAAGTAACAGTTTCCCTTGCTCACTGGCTTGCCCCCCGAGGGGGCAAGATGGTTCCTTCTATGGGGTGAAGGTAGAAGTGTGTCCAGGGGTCAGGCCGGAGGGGTGGTTTAGGGGTATGCCCGCCCCTTTGGTGGTGGTGTATGCAGGAGGCATGCGCAGTACCCCGCTTTTGCTCCGGACACCCTGTTTTTGCTCCCAGCTCTTCAGAAGTGGCAGTTGGGGTTTCGGTCTTTTTGTATCTTGTTGTCCATAATTTGCCCCAACGATGCATGCATGCAGTGATTTTTAGCCCCTTATAGTTTCCTTGTATTTTGTTGCTGGAGGAGAGGTGTGTCCAGGTGCGAGCCCTGCAGCAGAGGGTCCCAGGTCCCAGCCTGTCTCACACTTAGACTTGCCTGTGTGGGTGCATTTGTGGGTTCAGTGGTGTGTGCTCAGTTATGCACATAGAAAAATTCCTTATGCTGGTGATGGACTTACGCTTAATCCTGCCTCTTGAATCTGGGGTGACGGCAGTTATTTCATAAAAACTTAGAAAGTCATATGCCTTTTAAATTTTTAGCTATTTATTTTTTTATTTTGAGGACGAGTGTCTAATTTACGAGAACAACATAACACTGGGATCTACATGTTCCACCCACAGAAAGGCTTTTATCTGTTCTTGGAAAATTAAAGCATTCACAGCAATACGAACTGACTGTTCAGGTCTTGTGAGAAAACTTAAGTCAACTTTGAAAATAGTTCATCTAAGTGCCCCATTTTCTGAATTTCCACCACCCTGGGGCTGCCAGTTGGCTACATCACGAAGGATAATGGGAACCTAGTTCCAATATTGGGGGAAATGAATACCAAAAACAGGATTTAGGGGTAGCCCTGGATTTACAAGGAAAGGGGACTGTTCATAATAGCAGTTCTCCACTTGCACTGCTAACATTTTCCTTTTTACACAAGTTCTCCACCTCCTCCCTCCAGAGCCCATTGCCAGGATGCTGACTGGGCCTCTTCATCCACAGCTTCTGGAAAGGGTTTTTCCGCAACGGGTCTCCTGGAATGTTCTGCTCCAGCTCTGGAGGATGCTCTGAATCAGTCCACCAGCATGAAGTTAGACTGGCAGTGAGCTATAAACTCCGTCACAGGGTGCTGTTCACCTTCTGTTTTAATGGTGCCAGCGATGCTGTCGTTTTCCAGGATGGGGAGGAAAAGCTGCACAAAGTCAGAGGTGTAGGGAGGTGCGATCACATCCAGCACCTCGGTCACAAAGTAGCGAATGAGGGAAATGTCGGTGTCCCCCTTCTCCAGACACGTGCGGATGTAAGTGACCACAGGGAGTACGTAGCCTTGGCTCAGCAGGTGCACCATTCTGTCCAGGAGAGTCTTCTTCAGCTCGAGCTGCTCCATCGCGTCCAGCTGGGAGTGCTGCGTCTCCAAGAGCTTCACCAGCAGCTGCAGGACCTGGGGGTGCAGGAGCTGGTGGCAGGTGCTGATCTGGTCCAGCAGCGCCAGGTGCACGGGGGTGCAGTGGGTCTGCAGCTGGAAGTACTTCGGCTCTGATACACTCCAATCCACCCACTTCAGCACACCCATTGCCACCACTGGAAACCTGATACACTTATAGACGGTGCTCAGCTCGGCCACGAGTTCAGAAGCCCCTTTGTTCTCAGCGCAACACAAACTGTGAACAGTTTCAACAGCTTTGGCCGTTGACTTCAGCTCGTCTTGATTGATGCTCACACGCCTGTCCTTCTTCCAGGTCTCCACCACGCTCACCGCATATGCCAAGATATGGATGTACTTGTGCTTGTGGTCCGGGTTGATCCTGGCCCCTGGTTTAAAGAGTGAGTCCATGAAGAGGCCCAGGAAGGCCGGCACCCGGATGAGTTCAACAGGAGGCGGGTCCACGCTGGTAAACAGGTTGAAGAGGACAGTGATGTCGGCCGGATTCAGGGCCCCCTTGGACAACATCGCCCCAATGGCCTGACACAGCTGGGGGTAGGAGGCAGCTGTGCCCAGTGCGAGAGAGATCCGACTGGCATCGCGGCCCCTCTCCTGGGCGAAGCGCTGCACCTCCTGTGCAATCCTGCGCACGGCCCAGCCCCCCTGCCCTTCCTGGGCCAGCACGGACATCAGGACCTGGGCCACCAGGTACGTGTGCTCCCCGTGGCACACCATCTTAGCAAACTGAGGGAGATTTTCTACAAGGTTGTCTTCTCCATCCAAAAGTGTAGCCAGTGAGGTACAGAGAACTTTAGAAAACACTTCCAACTGCTGGCAGGCTGCCGCCACGCCGGTGATCTCCCCGTGGTATCCTGCATCGGAAATCAGCTTGACCGTGAAGTTCAGCATCAAACAGTCTGGGTGCGCTTCAGTCAGTTGGTAAACAAGATCTCTCCACGTGGGATGTGCAATCATTTGTTCAAGCCAAGCGGGGGTCTCTCCTTCTTCAGTAAAGATAGAATCTGCTTTGCGGGGGTCGAACTGTTTCATCAATAAAGTCTTCAAGTGATTTTCCACAGTTTGCTGAACCTGCACTGGTTCAACCCCTGTCTGAATGAGCCACTGGGCCAGCAGGTTGACAGTCTGGGCCACAGCTGTGTAGTTGTCTGATAAGAGCCGGATCACCTCCTCCGGAGACCCTCCTGCCTGAAAATACCTCATCAGAGTGTTAAAGATGGAGGGTTCCATGATATAATCCCTGGTAGAAAATTTCTGCAGGCATTCTTGCTGGACCTGGGCGTCCTCTTCTCCCTGTGCCTCCCCCTCCTCCTGCCGGTCGCCCCACTCTGCCGCGTTCCCGAAGTCGTCCTGGTCCAGGTCCATGCTGACGCCCGTCAGGGCCCTCGCCGTCCTCTACACTGGCTGCCTGTTTAGGAAGAGAAACAGGATTATGATCTATTCCCCCTTCTTTTCAAAGCTTTAGTACTTAAAACTGATCTTTCTTGATAGGAATATGCATTTTCCTGAGTAGATAATAGGACATTTCTACTGGCTACTATTGATGTAATTTGAGTCTTATGTCCCAGAGGTGATTTCATTGGCCAATTGAGATGCTTTTCTATAATGATCACATGCTGAATGTATACTCAGATAAAATTACTACTCTTTTTAAAAATTAGGAAAAACTATACTTTCTCCAGACAACTAATATATTCTCTCAAAATCCAATCACATGTCCCTTTAACCTTTGGCACTCAAGAGATCAAAAGCAATAATTTTGAAACAAATCTTGACTCAAAATTAGTGACTAAGATCAAATGCCTTGTATTTTTATATGCTATTGCTATGCCTCTTCATTCATTGAATCTTCCATTCAAGTTAGAAGTTTCTTCTTCTTGATTTTATTAATTTTTTTCCTGCTACATATTTATTCATTTAACTATAATTTGAACACTTATACATGGACCAAGCAATTGTCTCTATGTACAGTGAAAGGTTTTGGTTTTTGAGCTAAGAACAAAGGTAAGTTTTACTAATATTTTAAGCGGAGAATTAACATAAAATGATTTTCTTTGAAAGAGATTGTGGCTGCCGAGGGAGAATGGCTGAGAAGGGAGCCACTGGGGACAAGGGGGCAGTAGGAAGACGGGTATTAGTTAGGCTGGTAGTGGATGTGGGCTTGGGGGGGTGGAGGAGTGAGAAGCACCGAGAGGTACTGAGGGTCCATTGAAGGTTGGGGGCTGGTGGGGAGGGAGGGGGTGAGACCACTGACCACCAGGTTTCTGGCTCCATCCAGGGAGACAGAGCAGTGTCCCCTGAAGACAGTGATTTAGTGGAGAAGATCCTGAGTCTACTGTGGACGGGATGAATTTACTGCCCTTTGAAGACCACTGAAGCCAGGAAATGAGTGAGATCACTAAGTGAGAGGCTGCAAATTGGCCATTGTGGGCAGAAGGCAGCAAACACATTGTTGATATTGTAAAATGTTCTTTTTCAAGCAAAATCTTGAATTACAGCCAACATTTAAAAATCAAGGGGCTTGGGCTTCCCTGGTGGCGCAGTGGTTAGGAATCCGCCTGCCAATGCAGGGGACACGGGTTCGTGCCCCGGTCCGGGAAGATCCCACATGCCTCGGAGCGGCTAGGCCCGTGAGCCACAACTACTGAGCCTGCGCGTCTGGAGCCTGTGCTCCGCAACAGGAGAGGCCGCGACAGTGAGAGGCCCGCGCACCGCGATGAAGAGTGGCCCCCGCTCGCCGCAACTGGAGAAAGCCCTCGCACAGAAACGAAGACCCAACACAGCCAAAAATAAATAAATAAATAAATTTATTAAAAAAAAAAAAAAAAAAAAAAAAAATCAAGGGGCTCAATGTTAAAATTCATATTTTGATGTGAAAAATAAAATCTGATATGAGTGATCCTAAATCCCCAGGTGAACAGCCATTGTCTGGACCTGAGGAGGACTTGCCCCCTTTAGATGGAATCTGGTTTCCCAAATCAGCTACAGTCTACACAGCCTGCTTAGCTTCACCTACCAAGCGCTGGCAGACAGAAAAAAATATAACACACACACACACACACACACACGCTCATTCCCCATTTGTGACTCAGAGGATTACATATTCTCTGTATAATAAAGCCTCTCTTCCTATTCAGCTGTTCAGTTCTGCTGCAGCTGAACCTATGCTCTGTTATCACTGAAATCCATAAGTATTAGCAGAGAAAATGTACTGTTCACTGAGGATGCCTGTGGTAACTGACTGCAGTAGGGTCAGGCAACTCCAATCCCGGGCATTTGTGTTTTGTTTGTTTCATTTGCTTTTCCTCCACAAAATTCCAAAGGTCAGGGTTTACATACCGTGAGACAGAGTGAAGAAAACCAAGGAAAAACAGAAGGCTTGAGAACTTACAAGGGGATGTGGCCCTTGGAGAACAGGAGGGCCACAGAGAGAACCCAAGCTCCTCAGTCCTGGGTTTATCCACAGTCTATCCCAGTCCCTGAAAAACAAGAAAAAGAGCAGCCCAAGCTCACACTGCTGGTAAGATTTGTGGTTAGGATCTACACTCAGCTCTGCCAAGCTAAAAAACCTCATGTATTATACCATGGAATATAAGGCAGCAATTAAAAAACTATGAAGTAGGTTAATAAATACTGACATGAAATGACATCCCAGATATATTTGAGATAAATCAAATGAACACTTACAGCAGAATAAATTTCTTAGATTGAAAAGCGTATCTGATAAGTGTTCACATAAGCAGAGGGCTTCGCTGGGAAATTCTACTAACATGAAAATGATAATTAAACCCTTCCCAAACTCTTCCCAAATACAGAAGAGAAAGGAACATTTCCAGCTCACTCTAAGAGGCCAGTATTAATTACCCTGTGTTATCAATCAGGGATCAACTAGAGAAACTGAGCCAGTAGGAGATGTGTATTAGAGATTTACAGCAAGGAATTGGCTTACAGGATTGTGGGAACTGTCTAGGCAAGTCTGAAATCCTTGGGGCAGCCATCGGAAAAGGCAGGCTGGCACTCTTTGGCACCGATGAAGCTGCTCTCCACAGAATTTGTTCTCTTCAGAGAAGCCTCAACTCTACTCTTAAAGCCTTAGTTATTTAGATCAGACTTATTGGATTATCTAGGATAATCTTTCAAGTCAATTGATATGGATTTTAATTACATCAAAAAATACCTTAAGGGACTTCCCTGGTGGTGCAGTGGTTAAGAATATGCCTGCCAATACAGGGGACACGGGTTCGAGCCCCGGTCCAGGAAGATCCCACATGCCGCGGAGCAACTAAGCCCGTGTGCCACAACTACCGGAGCCCACGTGCCACAACTACTGAAGCCTGCGCGCCTAGAGCCCGTGCTCCACAGCAAGAGAAGCCACTGCAATGAGAAGCCCACGCACCGCAACGAAGAGTAGCCCCCGCTCGCCACAGCTAGAGAAAGCCCGCGGGCAGCAATGAAGACCCAACGCAGCCAAAAATAAATAAATTAATTAATTAAAAAAATTTAAATTCAAGGTTACTAATTCTGTTTTGAAATTTGCAACTTCAAATGTGTGAGGTTCAAATCATTAGTTACATCCTTTCCCCCATCTCTCCTCTGTCATTTCCATCCACAATATAAACATACTATAATTATTACCAGCTTAGGAAAGAAAAAAGTCCCTGAACCCCACAAGGCTCTATTGCTATCACCCCATTTTAAAATTTTCTTTTACAGGAAAACTCTTTTAAAGCATTCTGTCTATTTGCTGTTTGCATGTTGGTGATTTATTTCGTGCTCACTGTCTCTTGAACTTGCTCCAGTGAGGCTTTTACATTCAACCCCCATGGACACCCCTCTTGTCAAAGTCACCAGTTAATGATCTTAACATTACAAAAATCTAGTGATCATTTCCCAGCCCTCTTACTTGAAGTATCCGGAGATCTCTCCACTTTAAAGGATTTCTTCTCGTGGCTCCCAGGACCCAGTCCTTTCCTGAGATTCCTTCTATGTCAATGGCTGCTCCTTAGGAGTTTTCTTTGCTTCTTCCTTCTCCTTCTCTCTACCTCTCCCTGACTTTGGACCTACTATGTCTCTCAAAGCTAAAGCCCTAGAGTTCTGAGCTCCTATATATACTGTCCAAGCACGGAAATCTAATCACAAGGATTTTGCTACCACCCACACAGTGATTAGGTCTGGATTTTAATCTCCAGGTTTATATATATCCAGACTCCCAATTCAGTATCCCTACTTGGACGTCTAATAGGTCATAAGTCAAACTTAAAACTCCCAACCTCAACCATGATGCCCTGGACTGACCCCTGACCCACTCTCAGTCCTTACCATTCAAGTAAAGCCAATTCCATTAGTCCAGTTGATTGAGTCAAGAACCTCAGCATCGTGACTCAGCTTCTTTACTCTTGGTCCAAACTCAACCTGTCAGAAAAATCCGGCTTGATCCCTTGCTACGTTTCTGACTCCTATTAACACTTTCCTTCACTCATTTTGTTCCATCCCCTCTGGTTGCCTTGCTTTTCAGTTAACAAGCCAAGCATGGTCCCAACTGAGCCCTTTGCACTTGCTGTTCGCTCCGCTTAGAAAGTTATTTCTCCAGGTAAAAGTCAGACTTGTTCTCTTACCTTCTTCTGGTTTCTTTTCCAGTACATTTATTGACAAGGCAGTGACCAAAAATGAGACTGCAGTCAGTGTTAGAGAAGACAGTTAGGGATTTGGGATTAGAGCATGAGAGTTAATGGAACCTCCTGGGGGGTTTAATCTAGGTTGTGATTAGGTAAAATTGAAATCTGAGAATTGATGAGAGTTCTTCTAAACTGGAGACCAGCCTGAAGACTTTCCAATTCAGGCTATGGATTTTGTACTAAAAGGGTTGTAAGTGATGAGGAGAACTCTAGGGTGGAGACAGATTGGATGAAGGAGATGGAAAGACCAATAATTTGCTGGTGGGGAGGTTACAGAGATGACGGTGACTAGAACTAAGGTAACTGTCATTAATCTTGGATGTCAATGGGCCACAAAAATGAGCCCCAGTGGTAAAGTGGGCAAAGTGTATAAACAACAAAAAACACAAAAAGAACACGTTTCCAATTGGCACATGAAAAATGTTCAATTTAATTAAGGTGCAAAGAAACAAAATCTTAAATAATGAGATGTACATATACAAAAAAATTATTTGCATTATGATGCGATTTTATAAAAAAATATTAATTCCATAAATATTTATTTACCACTTAGGTAATCAGCAAACTGTGTTGGGAAGTCTAGATTATATACCAAAATATTAAAATAGTTTTTTTTTCTGGCAGACAGATATGGAAGTGATTCTTTTTTTGTGTGTGTGATACTTTAAAAGTTATTTATTCACTATACGCAGAACATGTCCCTTATAAAATGTACATAAAAAACACTAAAAAGTATAATTTGGTGAACATTTTCTCGATTACAGAACATACTAAATCAGTTGGGATAACAGCTCTCTGTCTGCCTCAAAATAATCTAATTATAGTACCCAGAGTATCCTTTCTATCTGATGCAAAATTAAATACTTAAAAAAAAAATACTGAATTAATGGGAGTATTGCTGAGTGAATGAATAAATGAGAGTGATGACTCAGGGACTGTTTTTTTTTTTTTTTTGGCTGTGCCACGCAGCACACAGGATCTTAGTTCCGCGACATGGGATTGAACCCGTGCCCCTTGCAATGGGAACACGGAGTCTTAACCACTGGATCTCCAGGGAAGTCCTTAAATACTTATTGTGAGACTTGTTTCCTAATGTGTGTTTGAGGAGGCAGAGTTAACAATTTAATATAACTCTAGTATATTACAGTCACTGTACAATAAATCAGTTTATTACAGATTAAAACAGATCATTTTTTCATTATTTGTATTAATGGGAGGCAAACAAATACTGGATACTTTTAAATGGCAAATAACCACAAAGTGACTTATCTGTGATAGTATATTGGGTTTTATAATTACATAGGATATAAATGGTGTAAAATATTGTTATGAATATATCTCAAACGAAACAATGAGGCCACACTGTAATGATTCACTAGACTGTGCTCTGTAGACATTTACTGAATAACTGAACTTTATCTATTTTTCTCCCTAATTACCCAGTACAATTTTTGCCCACAGTAAGGGCTCAGTAAATGTTTGCTGAATATACTGACTAGGAGAGAGGGGAGAAGAGATGGACCCTCTTAGCTGGATGTCAAGTATTATAATTGGAATTTACAGTGGGAGAATGTTTAAGATGTAAACCACATGTGCCACACAAGTAAGGAAACAAATGCCAACAAAGCAAACCACTAAGCAGAAAACACTGGCACTAGAATAAGCAAAGGCAAGATTTGCCAATAGCGAAAATAGAACTGACTTTAAGAGATAACCAAGGAAAAGTTTATATTGGACCAAACCTTTTCTCACTGAATTCAGTTTGAGACAAACCAGTAGAGGCACTGTGAGAGACTATGGCTGTCTTGCTTGATTTTCAGACATCCTAGTCTCCTTTTTTTTTTTTTTTTAATTTTTTGGCCATGCTGTATGGCATGTGGAATGGCATGTGGGATCTTAGTTCCCTGACCAGGGATCCAACACGCACCCCTTGCATTGGAAGTACGGAGTCTTAACCACTAGACCACCAGGGAAATCCCAGACGTCCTAGTTTCCAATAATTTAACATGGACCTGCTACCCATGAATCAATATAAACCGAATCAGATTTAGGATTAGTTTCCACAAGTACAAAGTTGAATTACCTTTTTTTAAAATTTGAATTTTATTTATTTATTTTTTATACAGCAGGTTCTTATTAGTTATCTATTTTATACATATTAGTGTATATATGTCAATCCCAATCTCCCAATTCATCCCACCACCACCCCCCCAAATTACCTTTTATTTGTCCTAAAATGCTTACTTTCAATGATTCCATGTAGTTTCGATAACATTCTTTTATCTTGTCAGACCGGAGTCCAAATATTCGTACAGTATTCATACTGAAGCACCTTCCACCCACAGTTTGGTCGCTTGAACTGCTCTTTTTTGGTTCTGTTTCTCAGATCTTTCTTGAAGCATAGTAAGCAGAACTGTACTGGATATTCCTGCTGCAGTTTGGCCTATCATTGTTGGAATGGATTCTGCTACACTGTGGTCTTCCAGTCGGTCTATTTCTAGGACTATAAGATCTTCTATAGTTGTAATCAAAGGACCGACTTCTTTTTTTTATTTTTTTTAAATTAATTAATTAATTTATTTTTGGCTGTGTTGGGTCTTCGTTTCTGTGCGAGGGCTTTCTCTAGTTGCGGCAAGCGGGGGCCACTCTTCATCGCGGTGCGCGGGCCTCTCACTATCGCGGCCTCTCTTGTTGCGGAGCACAGGCTCCAGACGCGCAGGCTCAGTAGTTGTGGCTCACGGGCCTAGTTGCTCCGCGGCATGTGGAATCTTCCCAGACCAGGGCTCAAACCCGTGTCCCCTGCATTGGCAGGCAGATTCTCAACCACTGCGCCACCAGGGAAGCCCAGGACTGACTTCTTGACCGCCTTCTTTTCTAACTTTGGCTTCTAGAACGTCTATATCTGTCATAATCATCATAGAGTGATGAACGATACACATTTCCTCCCTTCCTGGGCTTTCATCCGATTTGGAGTTTTCCCATCCCCCTGTGCAAATTGTATTTCAGTTTGGTGTCCACAAATCCATTTTCTGTCCTAATTATGTAAAGCATCTTCGGCATCACAAACATCCTCAAATTGAACATATGCAAATCCCCTTGGAGGTGAGTGTAGAAATCAGGAACATACACATCAACTATAGGACCATAACGACCGAATTCATGTTGTAAATCTTCAGACCTGGTATCATCAGCCATGTTCCTTACAAAGAGAGACTTGTTGGGGGGAGGGGGAGAGGGGCCCAGGTACCGGGACACGACTGCAGCATGAGTCTCAGCAGGGACACTATCCCCCGGGCAAACTGGCTGCAGCTCCGGCGGCGGATCCTCAGACACACACAGCCAGAAGTCTCTGCTGGAAGTGATTCTTTTCATTTTTATTGTTTTGCTTGTTTCTGTTTATTAAATTTTCTGTAATGTACAGGACCACTGGTGCAATACAAATAAATAGGAAAAAATAGACTATGCATATAGTGCATCTAGCATACCCAGTTACCCAATTCTGGGAGAATTTTAAAGGAAGAAATGAGGGTAATATTAAGGGTTAGATTTTTCCTCAGCTAAGTAGAAAATTTCCCAGCAAACAAAGGATATAAATCGTTTTTGTAATGTGGTATGAAAATTCTATTTATGATTTGATCTCTGACCATCTCAGATGATTATGAAAGTGTATTGATTGGAGATGCAGCTACTGTACAGATTATCTAGTGTGCATTGTGCAAAGGATCTAATGACTCTCAAGGTAACGTGAGCAGCAGACGCTCCCTCATATCCTCCCCACCCCCAGACACCCACATCTACAGCAACAGAGCATCCTTACACCAGTGGTTCTCAACCATTGATGCACATTAGAATCACCTGTGGGCACCTGGGCTACATCTTAGAGCAATTTAATCAGAAGCTGGGGTGGGGGGGTGGGTTAGAATGTTTGTTTCAGGTGAACAGTAAAGTGATTCACAATATATATACACATTTTTTTTCAGATTCTTTTCCATTATGCATTATTACAAGATATTGAATATAGTTCCCTGTGCTATACAGTAGGACCTTGTTGTAGTGTGCATCTGTTAATCTCATACTCCCAATTTATCCCTCCCTTCCATTTCCCTTTGGTAACCATAAGTTTGTTTTCTATGTCTGTGATTCTATTTGTTTTGTAAATAAGTTCATTTGTATCACTTTTTTTAGATTTCAAATATAAGTAATATCATATGATATTTGTCTTTCTCTGTCTTTGGCTTACTTCACTCAGTATGATAATCTCTAGGTACATCCATGTTGCTGCAAATGGCATTTTTCATTCTTTATTATTATTCTTTATTATGGCTGAGTAGTATTCCATTGTGTGTGTGTGTGTGTGTGTGTGTGTGTGTGTGTGTGTATACATCACATCTTCTTTATCCATTCCTCTGTTGATGGACATATGGACATTTAGGTTGCTGCCATGTCTTAGCTATTGTAAATGCTGCTGCAATGAACATTGGGGTGCATGTCTCTTTTCGAATTATGGTTTTCTTTGGATATATGCTCAGGAGTGGATTGTAGGATCATATGGTAGCCCTATTTTTAGTTTTTTGAGGAACCTCCATACTGTTTTCCATAGTGGCTGTACCAATTTACATTTCCACAAACAGTGTAGGAGGGTTCCTTTTTCTCCATGCCCTCTCCAGCATTTATTGTTTGTAGACTTTTTTTTTAATTAATTAATTTATTTGGTTGCACAGGGTCTTAGTTGCAGCAGGCGGGCTCCTTAGTTGTGGCATGTGAACTCTTAGTTGTGGCATGCATGTGGGATCTAGTTCCCGGGCCAGAGATCGAACCTGGGTCCCTTCAGTGGGAGTGCAGAGTCTTAACCACTGTGCCACCAGGGAAGTCCCTGTAGACTTTTTGATGATGGCCATTCTGACTGGTGTGAGGTGATACCGCATTGTAGTTTTGATTTGCATTTTTCTAATAATTAGCGATGTTGAGCATCTTTTCATGTGCATTTTGGCCATCTGTATGTCTTCTTTGGAGAAATGTCTATTTAAATCTTCTGCCCATTTTTTGATTAGGTTTTTTGTTCACTTGTTTTTCAGAGGAAGAATCTTACTTAATTTTTATTAGTCCTTTCAAACAACCCTCTAACAATTTAAAACTCTACCATTTATATAATGGCCCAGAACCCAGTCGAGAGGTAAGGCCATGGATTCAAATATTATTGACTTACTTTTGTGAACTTGGATAAGTTTATGCCATCTGTTTGTCTTCTCATGGATAAATTGTATAGTAATACCTGAACTGTGTGTGTCGGGGGGTTAGACCTATCAAACCCCCCTTTATTTTTTTAAAAAATTAAAAACATTTACAAAATTTTGAAAGGTTACTTTCCATTTATAGTTATGACAGAATATTCGCTATATTCCCCGTGTTGTACAATACATCCTTGAGCCTATCTGACACCCAGTATTTGTACCTCTCATTCCCCCAACCCTATATTGCCCCTCCCCCCATCCCCCCACTGGTGACCACTAGTTTGTTCTCTATATCTGTAAGTCTGTTTCTTTTTTGTTGTATTCACTAGTTTGTTGTATTTTTTAGATTCCACATATAAGTGACATCATACAGTGTTTGTCTTTCTCTGTCTGACTTTTAGTTCACTTAGCATAATGGCTTCATGAATCATCTCAAGAATTTTTCACACATCTTCAAAACTTGTTCTTCTCTTTCTTTCTTTATGTCACTTTCTAAGAGTTACAAGGACAGGCTAAAGGGTGAGGGGCATCAACTGTGCCACCATGGACAGCCCAACTGCTAACTGACCATGGAAGTTAGCATGGAAGTTACCAAGTTACCATGGAAGTCCTTCATCTCTGCCAGTGATTAGTGGCTTGAGGAATTCCTAAGATTGAATCTACAGTGGGGTATTCAAAGATGACAAGGCATTTCACACGTCCAGTGAATTACAAACTTCACTGGCTTTAGTTAGATTAGAAAAGGTAACTGTCCAGCAATCCTAGATGAAGAGCTAAAAGAGGTGAAGTCACCAGCCAAAAAGTGTAGCTTTCAAGGAATCTCGATCCCCAAAGCTAGATGTTATGCAGGCTGCTGAGCTGAGCTAACTTAAGAAGGTGGATATAGTTTATTCACTGTGAACCCCCTGGACCTAGCCTGACCCTAACACATAGTAGGAGTGTCACAGTGGCAAGTGGTAGAAAGTCTGCCTCATTTAATCCAAATCATTAAAAGTATATTGGTGCCCTAGTAACAATCAATGGGCTTTGTTATTAGTATTAGCATTATGAACTCAAGAATTTTATGTATTTGAAACAAATCTATACTAGGTCCTTTCTAAGATAATTAGAGATGGGCTTACACTCAACAAATGCCTTATTTTAAAAACTTAAAAAAAAAATTGTGGTAAAATATACATTAAACTTACCATTTCAACCAAAAAGAAAAAAAGAATTTTATATATTTGATATTTTTCAATCCATTGCAGTCATTAATACTTTTTCAATTTAAAATGCTATCGTATATTTTGTAATTATGTCTGTCCTACGTTGTTCTAATAAGCATTTTTAGTGAAATTTTAAAAAAAATCTTCTTAGTCTAACTCAGTTCTTTGGCTTCAACTCGGAGACATTTCCTCCAGCTGCGAATTTACTGGACAGATTCCAACAATTCAAGGTACCTTTCTGAGAGTTGGGGGGAAGATTTTCTGCTCAGAGTACATTTGGAAACAGGTTGGGGATGTCTCTCTGACAGGTAGGGTTCACTCTCCTAAGAAACCGCAGGATGGGGGGGGGGATAAATTGGGAGATTGGGATTGACAGATACACACTACTATATATAAAATAGATAACTAATAAGGACCTGCTGTACAGCACAGGGAACTCTACTCAATACTCTGTAATGACCTGTATGGAAAAAGAATCTAAAAAAGAGTGGAAAATTAAATTATAAATTTAATTTAATTTAATTTAAAAAAAGAAAAAGAAACGGCAGGATAGGAGACGGACACAGGAAACAGTGAGGCAGGGAAATGAACATGTGTGTGGAAGGACCCTCCGGCCTGTGAGCAACACACGTGCAGGACTTTGCTTGGAAGCAAAGCTTGGAAGCTTTGCGTTTTTCAATGCAGTATAACTGCTCATAAGAGAGAGGGGAGTAGTCCAAGCTCATTTCAGCCTTGGGGAGCCAGGGATCAAAAAGAGAAGTAAAAGGAAAAAGAGAGCTTTTATGTACATGATGCTGACACTAAAAAATGAAGGAAACTTCCAGGGAAAACCTATTGGTCGATACTGTCACTATTGCAAATTCCTAAATCTGGCAAGAGGATGGGACTGCATTAGAAGTCATTAGTGATTAATTCATTCATCAAGTCCTTACTAAAGGCCCATTATGTGCTTGGCAATCTTCTAGGTCTTTGGGATACATTAGTGAACAAGGAGGACAGGGACCAGAACTGGTAGAGCTTACACTGTAGTGAGAAAAGAGAGATATTTGCAAGACTGGTGAACTTTCTCCAGAAAACGAGAAGCATAGGAATCACAGTTAACCTTTAGAATTCGTAAGAATTTTCTAAATACTTTTTAAATTCATAGGCAGGATTTTTTTTCCTGGAAAACTGGCACCATTTTGAATGTAAAACCATGAAAACATTTTCCCCTCTTTTCTGTTTTTCCTGCCTGTTTCTTCCAGCTATCACCAAGTCATCACCGTGTTCTCTGTGTGTGAACAACATATAGAGAGGCGTGTTTTGTTTTAAGACTTGAGCCTTGGAAAGATTTTTGTTTGGGAAGTGTTATTTTCAAGAAACTGGTGTTTTGATTTAAGCTGCAACAGTGCTCAAGTACTTCTGAAATTGTTTTTTTCTTTTCTTTTTCTCTCCCTCCCTCCCTCCCTCCCTCCCTCCCTCCCTTCCTTCCTTCCTTCTGTAGTTCTTAGGGTTGGGTTGGAGTTGTGATAGTCCGTGGGAGTATTAAGAAAATATTAAGAAAAGAAAGTATTAAGAAAATTTCTTTTGTACAACTACTTTGAGGCAACATGCAAGAATACTGGGTTATTGCCATAAGTATTTAAGCAAGTTCAGAATTCTCTTATCTTAAAAGAGCAATTCTCTCTTAAGCATACTTCTCATTCTAAACACTGCACTACTCATAACATTCAAAGTTCCTAAAAGAGTTGTTTATACTTGGTCTCCCTTTTTCATCTTTTGTTACATGTTCTCAATCGATATTTGTTTAATAAATATAGGCCAAGGATAAAATATAAAGGTAAAAATAGTTTAAAAATCACTAGGGGAACTTTCTTGGTGGTCCAGTGGTTAAGACTTCAAGCTCCCAATGCAGGGGGCCCGGGTTCGATCCCTGGTCAGGGAACTAGATCCCGCATGCCGCAACTAAGACCCGGCGCAGCCAAATAAACTAATTAATTAATTAATTAATTAATTACTTAATTAAAAATCACTAGGAAGAGACTTACCTGGTGGTCCAGTGGTTAAGACTCTTGAGCTTCCAATACAGGGAGGGTGGGTTTGATCCCTGGTTGGGGAACTAGGATCTCACATGCCGAGTGGCATGGCCAAAAAAAAATCACTAGGAAGAAAAATATAAATTTGATTAGAATATCAAGACCGGGTTGAGAAACATACAAATATTAGAATCAGGTGATATGATTCAGTTTAGATAGATGAGTTAGGGATTTGGGTTAAAAGCCAAGAAACTCCTGATCTGAATGAGATCGGTTAGAGGGTAATACTCAGGATTTACTGAGCATAGGAAGTAGAAGCTGCTAAAAAATTAGTTAAAAATAAAGGAGAGACTTCCCTGGTGGCACAGTGGTTAAGACTCTGCGCTTCCACTGCAAGGGGCATGGGGTTCGATCCCTGGTGGGGGGAGCTAAGATCCCGCATGCCGCCAAAAAAAAAAGAGGAGAGGGAGAGGGGAAAAGAACTGTAGATCTTGATTGCTTTTAAAAATGACTAGGGGTCACCTAGTATTAGAGTGCGCAGTGAACCTGCACTTGTGCTCTCTCTTACGTCCACCAATCCTGCCCTTTCGTCAATATCTGTTCCTATTTGCGAGGATTCTCACCGGAGTACACCCAGTCTGGCTGTCAGTGGAGCGGGCCGCACTTGGGGGCTCCCCAGAAGGGCCTGGGACCGTGTTAAACCTGCCAGGAATCAGGCCTGAAGTCCTTTGCTTCATATTGATCAGGGGTTCTCAAATTGTTGCAAACTCCAAAGTGCTTTTGTTTCTGTGGGTTATATCTATTGCTATTTATTGTAATAGTAATTAAGGCAGAAATTTATAAAACTCATTTAAAAATAATAAACAGGTTAACATAAATAGTACTTAAAAAAAAAATGACTAGGGGCTTCCCTGGTGGCGCAGTGGTTAAGAATATGCCTGCCAATGCAGGGGACACGGGTTCGAGCCCTGGTCCAGGAAGATCCCACATGCCGCGGAGCAACTAAGCCTGCGAGCCACAACTACTGAGCCCACGTGCCACAACTACTGAAGCCCGAGTGCCTAGAGCCCATGCTCCGCAACAAGAGAAGCCACCGCAATGAGAAGCCCGCATACTGCAACAAAGAGTAGCCCCCGCTCGCCACAACTAGAGAAAGCCTGCGCACAGCAACAAAGACCCAATGCAGCCAAAAATAAAAAATTAATTAATTAATGTTTTTAAAAAAAGGTCATGTTTTTATTAACTGACATGAATTCAATTTAAGATACAAAGCTTTGGAGCTATCTTCCCAGAAATACCATTAACAGAAATAATGAGTGTATCTGAGAAGCAAACTGTAAGCAAATAGATATGTGGCTATTGATCAGTTCTAAGCAGCCCCCTGCCTGGGTGCTTGTTTTAGCAGAGAGGCACTAACGGTGTCAGGAGAGTTCTGTACACAGAGGTGCAGGATCATCTTTTTTCTCAAGCAATTATCTATGAATCTCAGCATTCAGTACAAAATGCAGAACCGCCATTTGCTCATTTCTCAGTTGGAGAACCAAAAATTTTCTTTCTCCAGTCCAACTGTTAAAAAAACTCTCTGATAAAAAAACAAACAAACAAACAAACAAAAAACTCTCTGATATACCTATTTATCCGATCAATTGATAGATTGATCTATTGATAAAAAAAAAAAAAATCCGGTACAGTTCTGCATCATAAAACGGCCCTTGCATGACATGTCCACACTCCTTTGGAAGGCCAGAACCTCCTGTTTTGCGCTTAATCTCATCCTCCCTAACTGCTCAAGGTCATTACTCTGGGAATTCTCATTGCTCTCGGTTGCATCATCACTATTTTCCTCAGAACTTGATCTTTCCCGTCAGCATACAAACAAGCTATTAACGCAGAATTCTTGAGCCCTCTGGGGATATCTGATAGTAGGCATTAGAATTCCTTACGCTGTTAATTTTTTTCCCAGTTGGCTCTAGAAAATGAGAGAATTGAAATTCTTGACGTAATTGTGTTCATATGAGACAATCTCAAAATTGGGTCCCACCCCATGCCTAGTGAATCAGCGTCTGCATTTTAACAAGATCCCTGGGTGATTCATAAAAGTTTGAAAAGCGCTAGACTAGATCAGTGGTTCTCAACATCAGAATCACTTGAGTAGCTTTAAGAAATCCTGATGTCCAGAGACAGAGTAAATCAGAATTTGGGGGGGGGGGTGTGTAGATCCCAGGGGTCTGTGTTTTTTAAAGCTTCTTCTGATGAAGGAGTGTGTAGCTCCTTCTGAATGCGTAGCCAAATTTGAGAACCATTGGACTAGACAGACTTTCTTTTCCTGTGTCACTGACTGACTATTGGTGCAATCTCTCTAGAGAAAGAAGATTGAAGTCATGCTGACCCCAGGAAAAGATAGAGACACTTGCTGGTATCTTACATGGTATCAGCATTGGCTAGACAAGATCTGTCCTGACTTCTGGGACTTCCCTGGTGGTCCAGTGGTTAAGACTTCATGCTCCCGATGCAGGGGGCCTGGTTTCGATTCCTGGTCAGGGAACTAGATCCTGCATGCCGCAACTAAAGATCCTGCACGTGGCAATGAAGATCCCGCGTGCCACAACTAAGACCCAGTGCAGCAAAATAAATAAATCATATTAAAAAACCAAAAAAGATCTGTCCTGAATTTCAAGACATATTTCTTAAGATTGGCCCAGAGGAGGGCCAATGAGACTTCAAGAATGAGAAGCTGAAGAACCAAACCAAACTAACTGCTATATGCAGTCATAAAACCTAAGTATACAGCAACAATAAGGAAGAAATATTCAGGGATACAAATGACCAGATGAGGAAGAAAAAAAAAGACCTTGGGGTAGATGGTGGCTAGGGAGTTGGCAGAGGGAAATGAGTACCTACCTATCTCCTAGGGTCGTTTTTAATGGTTAGTAGTTGACAGTTCTGCCCACGTCTATTTCAGTTGACCAAGAAATGAAGTGCTTCGTGGGAGCTGCAGGAGTCCAGTGGTTTTTCAACAATCATTCTAGTTACTGCTTCTATCTCATCTGAAATATTTGGTTTTAGTGAGTCAGGAAAAAATGGAAATCAGACCACTTCTCCTCAGTCTTGAAGAAGATTGTTAGCTCCATCCATTTCTTGGAGCTTGATCTTGTTCAGAATCCCTGGTCCAGCAGCTCCACCATCCAGTCCAGTGTCCCATCTAAAACCGGGCATTACATTTGTCTGTAACATCCTTTAAGTCTCTTCTCATCTAGAACAGTGTTTTTTCATGACACTGACATGCTGAAGAGACTGGATACTCTTTACTGTCTCATATTTTGGATTTTTTCTGGTCATTTCCTCCCGATATCATATAGCTTATTCTTATATTCCCTATATTTTCTATAAACTGGAAGTTAAATAAGCTTGGTAACAATATAAAATATTGTTGTTGTATATAAAATATTGTTGTTATATTGACAACAATATAAAATCATGGATGCCTGTGTTATATAGCTTCATATCAGGACAAGTGGAATTTCTAGTCATCCCACAATAAATATGGCTAAGGTTGACCCCTGGGTTGGTGGGATTACAGACTGATCTGGAGGGATGGATTTTTAAAAATATTTATTTATTTATTTATTTGGCTGTGCCAGGTCCTAGTTGTGGCAGGATCTTTGTTGCCACATGTGGGATCTAGTTCCCTGACCAGGGATCAAACCCAGGCCCCCTGCATTGGGAACATGGAGTCTTAACCAGTGGACCACCAGGAAAGTCCCAGGGATGGATTTTTATGTAGTAGAAATGACTGAAAAAGGAAGGCCAGGATGCTAAACTATCTGCAGGAGTGATTGTAATTATAGGCCATGGTTAAGGAGAGGAATGCAGCAAGATGGCACTAAAGGAGAGAGAGAATGTTGAGGGATTAGAGGATAAGAGGTTGTGCAAAGGTATGGAAAATTGTTGCTAACACAAGGGTCTTGCCCTTTTTAAAGCAGCCTGGATAATGGGGATAAGACACCTGTTGCTAATATTCACCAATATCTGTGTTTTCTTCTTTGGGGGTACATCGCTGCACTACATTTCCTAGCCTTCCCTGAAGTTAAAGATGATCATGTGATTGATTCTGGCCAATGAAATGTGAATGGAAGTGATGGACACCACTTCCATTTTGGGCTCTAAAAACCTTCCCATGCATGATCCTTTCTCTCTTTCTGCATCAATCCACTGAATGGAGAAGACTCTTACAACCTAGAAAATGGCAGCACACATGCTAGAAGAAGCCTAGGTCTTGGTCACGTGGAAAGCCACCTGTCCAAGAGTGCTCATGTTGGGCTGTGATAGCGGCAAGGACTACTGAAGTCTTTGAGGAATTTACTGTGAAGAGGAGCAAGGACACAGGGCAGTAGCTGATGCTGAAAGAGTTTTAAGAGAAGGCTTATTTAGAATGGAAGAAATGAGAACAATTTTGATGCTCATAGATATAATCCACAGAGAGGAAAAAACTGATAAAGAAGGAGATAGGGGAGGATTGCTAGAGCAACGTACTTGACTAAGCAGGAGGCGATGGGATCCAATGCACAAATGCTGAGTTTAGCATTAGGAGCACAGAGAGGTTGTCTGTTGTAACAGGAGAAAAGGCAGAGTACAAGTACAGTACAAGTGCTGATGTTAGGTTGTAAGAGTCTTCTCCATTCAATAGATAGATGTGAGGGACTTCCCTGGAGGTCCAATGATTAAGACTTCGTGCTCCTAACGCAGGGGAATTAAGAGCCCACATGCCACATGGCACAACCAAAAAAAAAAAAAAAAATTAAAAGAGAGAAGTAAATCAACTTGATTTACTTCTTAAAAGCATTTATATATAACTTTTAAAAAATAGAAATACAAATGTTACGGATACCCTGCCCAATTAGTTCTGGAAAGTCTAACTCATTTCTACAAGTTCAGAAGGTAATTCCACAGTATAAAAATACTTTACCTTGTTAAAACATTCACTTTATAACACTCCTATTACAAAGTATGCTGAAACGAAAATACTTGAAATGAGTCCTTTTTGCACACGTTTAAGATAGTTTTATGGAAGGAGCATAATTTCCTCAAATGACAGGCATGTTTTACAATTTGATAGGTATAGCTGTCTTCCAAAATAGTTTTGTTTGAAGAGTAACTAACACTCGCTGTGTGAACCACAGTTGCCCAGGTATTTGGCTTTGATGGGATTGGGTTGGGGTTATGTTAGGTGTCAAGGTTGATGCTGAAGTAGACCTTGCTACAGAGTTAATTGTGGGTGTTGGTGGGTATTGAGCATGGGTGGATCAAGATAACTTTCCCATATTTTTTTTCCTGGAAAAATGTCTATCTTAGAATTAACAAAACACACAAGTAAGAGCATTAACATTATACTCCCAATGTTCCAACTACCTAAACATTCTCAAGCCAGGATGCTCAAAACTGCCTTAGAACACCTGTCCAAATATTCAGAAACTCCAGGGACTGGGGAGAAGGGGCCTGGGCACAGTATTTGGGAAACACTCTACAAATGATCCTGTAATTGGAGACTGCTTTAACATACACAAACCTTTACGCTGCAACTAGAGAAAGAAAATCAAGATGAGAAGGTGGTTCTATAACTTTATTCGACAATCAGCCGTTAGTTCTCATCCACATTAACTGTAGATTTTTGAAACTGGTGACAGGTACACAGGTAACCAATGTGTAGAGCTTGTTTGGTGAATCTTCATCTTCATTATGTTTTCTGGACAACTGCACACAGATACAGTATGGGACATTCCTTATTCCTTTGGCCCAGACAGCTTTGTTGAGTCTGGTGTCAATGTGTACATCTGGAGTTCCCATAACCTTCATGGCAAATTTCCGTATTTCTTTGAGTGCCCGAGGGGCGTGCTTCTTGAAACTCACTCCATGGATGTGTTTGTGAATGTTGATAGTGTATTCTCTGGTCACTGCCTCATTGATTTCAGACTGGCCCTTCTTCTCCCTGCCCTTCTTTGTGGGAGGCATTCTGCCGGGCTCAGGTTGGAAAGCTTTCCCATATTAAGGTTTGGAATGTAGCTGCTTTCAAGTTCCTTTCTGATGTTTCTCTATTTTTGTCCTGTGATATTTCTGTTTGCACTAGACATTCAGCTGCTTTCCCATTGGTGTCTGAAAGGGTTTATTCCTCTGTAACTAGTCAATCCTAAATACCACCAGCAAAGCTTTCAGCTCAAGCCTAATAGTTTTTTGTTTGTTTGTTTGTTTTTAAATTTTATGTATTTTATTTATTTATTTTTGGCTGTGTTGGGTCTTTTTTGCTGCGCGTGGGCTTTCTCTAGTTGCGGTGACCGGGGGCTACTCTTCGTTGTGGTGCGCAGGCTTCTCATTTCGGTGGCTTCTCTTGTTCCCGAGCACAGGCTCTAGGCTCGCGGGCTTCAGTAATTGCAGCACGCGGGCTCAGTAGTTGTGGCTCGCGGGCTCTAGAGCACAGGCTCAGTAGTTGTGGCGCACGGGCTTAGTTGCTCCGCGGCATGTGGGATCTTCCCGGACCAGGGCTTGAACCCGTGTCCGCTGCATTGGCAGGTGGATTCTTAACCACTGCACCACCAGGGAAGTCCCAAGCCTAATAGTTATTTACTTCATCATCAAATTCATCATCAAGGAAGATCAATAGGGGTATTTCCAACATATCCAAAAATTCTCATACTTTTCCTGAGTAAAATATTATTGCCTCTCAGTTAATGATCTTCAAGACTCAACCATACACACTTTTCCCCTTTTCCACTTCTGGGAAATATTCATAATCTATCAAGACAGAGCTAGTCTCAACATAATGCTAAAAGCTTTTGCATAATAATGAAAGATTGTTGAGGACAAAGATCTCAGAATACTTATCATCCCACATAGAAGCAGTTGGTTCCGGGTAATGAACACATACTTAATAATTTGAGTATAACACTCCTGGACCATGTTTCAAGCCTCTCCCATGTTGTTGTCCATTTCCCCGCCCATCAGTAGCTTTCCCCAAGGGGTTCTAATCATCATCCTGTTCAACTACCTCCATTCTTGACATGTCTCTTTAAGGATGGGAATCAAAATTCGAAATGCGCTATACAAGGGAAAAATCTGTGTATGCTCGGAGTAAATGCAATCTAGTGAGTACACTGGCAGAAGTAATAACTGTTTTGTTCATGGAATGATTCATTGATATTACCTGTATGTGTCTTTTTCTCTTTAATCATATGCAGGTTTTTATAGTCTCTGCCCAGGAGCAACAGGTGGTGGTTGGGGAGGGGAGGGAGGGGTGGGAGGGCCACAGAAATCTGTCAAAGGAACATCAAGAGCTCCAAATCCGGGCCTTCCCTGGAGCTCCAGTGGTTAGGACTCCGCATTTCCACTGCAGGGGGCATGGGTTCAATCCCTGGTCGGGGAACTAAGATCCCACATGCCGTGCATGGCACAGCCAAAAAAAAAAAAAAAAAATGTATATCTTAAAAAAAAAAAAATGTGGGTTGTGCATAGGGACTTACTTCCAAGGGTGCAGTAAAAATGAGGAAAAGAGTAATTTTATAGTGGAGAAACCTGACCATCACTTCCTCAGCCAGGTGATCAAGGTCACCATTAACAGCAATGAGCAGGTGGATGATATGTACCCTTCATGTGATGGGATGAAAATGTCATGTTACCTCTGGTTTTCCTTTCCAAAATCTACAGCCCAGTTTATCATGAGAAAAACATCAAACAGATTCCAACAGAGGGACATTCTATGGAATACATGCCCAATGTTTCTCCATCAAGGTCATCAGAAACAAGGAAAGTCTGATCAACTGTCATCATCTGGAGAAGTCTAAGAGGACTAGACGTAACCTGGTTAAATCCTGGAACAGAAAAAGAACATTAGGCAAAACTGAAGAAATTTGAATAAAATTTGGCCTTAGTTAGTAAAAATGTATCACTATTGGTTCATTCATTGTGGCAAATGTACCACACTAATATATGATCTTAATAACAAGGGAAACTGCATGTATAGTATATACAGGGGATCGTCTGTGCTATCTTCTCAATTTTTCTGTAAATCTAAAACCATTCTAAAAAATTAAGTTTATTTTTAAAAATTGCAGAATGAGGTGCTGGATGGTCTTACCTTTTTCCAGAGAAAAACTTACTTTTGCTTCTGTCAGTCCTTATGAAGTAAGAGTCTATTTTCAGTTCTCTTTTATTCCTAGGGTGCTGTTTGTTGGGTCCTAAACTCCAGTTTTTCCCTCTTGCCCTGTGAGACTTCTGAAGACTCTGTTCAGTTTATCAGTCTCCTGGTTGCCACTTTCTGTGCAGATATCCAGACTCTCAGGCACTGTTTCAGAGTCAGCAAATGCCATGTTCAGACTTCCCTTGTCTCTGAGGTCTCGGTCCCTTACATTCCTTGCTCCAATGAAAGCTCTCTGATGCTTTCAAATAGTTGTTTTTATGTTTTATCCAGCTTTCCTAGTTGTTCTTAGCAGATGATTGGCCTGACACAGCAACTCATCTTCATCTTAGCCTGAAGCTTCTGCTTGTCATTTTTGAATTTCCCTTCCATTCCTCATTGATTTCAAAATTCTGAAATACTCATGCTTTCCACAAGTCCCAGGGCTTCTCCTTAGGGCCAGCCAATAATTTAGTGGTAGCATTTTAAACATCAGATTAAAAAATTACATAGATGCTAAAAATGATAAAGAACTAGTTAGGGAGTAGTTAGAGAGCCAAATAGGAAAAAGA
Source organism: Eubalaena glacialis (assembly GCF_028564815.1). Taxonomy (NCBI): domain Eukaryota; kingdom Metazoa; phylum Chordata; class Mammalia; order Artiodactyla; family Balaenidae; genus Eubalaena; species Eubalaena glacialis. The sequence goes on along the minus strand of NC_083726.1, from coordinate 109,737,407 downwards.
CAAATGACATGACCAAAATCACATAACGGGAAAGTAAAAAGCACTGGTATCTAGCCTACTTATTCTGATAGAGTAAATTCCTTTCAGCACATCCTATAATAGTCCTAACTGTATGAGCAGGAAAACAAAGTACTAAAATGAGAACTAACACAAATGTGTTTACTTTCTCTAATTCCATCAGTCACAGTTTTTAGTGTTTCCCTCTTCATTGCTTTCAGGATTATTCATCTTATATTGGCAACATATGTTTTCACATTTTATTCCATTATTTATTGATCCATTCTGGAAAAGAGAAATGTGGATTAATTTGTTTATTACATTTCAATTTGGTTATGACAATTTTGGAACCAATTGCCATTGGGTGGGTTTCCTTTAGACAGCAAATGTACGGCAAGGGAAAAAAAGGAGGAAAATAAGACAACTTTTTTTTTTTTGGCTGCACCACACGGCATATGGGATCTTAGTTCCCTGACCAGGGATCGAACCCGTGACCCCTGCAGTGGCAGCGTGGAGTCTTAACCGCTTGACCTCCAGGGAAGTCCAAAATAAGACAACTTTAAAGCAATATTTTAAACAGAGTAACTTAGTTTGTGAGTAATAATATTAAAAATAGTACTATATTTCACATTTTAGTAACTCAGAAATTGGATATGTCCTACAGTCTAAGCATCATAGTTTATTTTCATCTTTCTTAGTGGTCCATTAAATGATAATCAATAACATATAAGATATGATTAAATTATATAGTATTAGCTAACATTTATTGTTTATTATGGGTCTGGCATTATTCTCAGAACTTTTTTGTGTAATCTTCTCTCATTTTTCTACTAAATTAAGAAGGGACAGATTGGTGTCTTATAATCAAAATAGCAGTAAAATAGATATCGGAGAAAAGGTTCTCTGAACATATTTTCTATCCCTTTCACTTAGTCAAACTGGTCCAAAAGAAGTCAATTACTTTTTCGTTGTTAACCTCATGTGTTCAAACAAGATTAGTAGTATCTGCTCCCCCTAACATGCAGAGCAATTAGGAAGATATTGGGTTCAAATACTTGGAAAAGTGTAAAGAAAAACATTCTATCTGCAGAGTTCTTCTCTGGGGTCAACTAGTTATAAAAATCCTGGAAATATGTTCCTTCTTTCTTCTTTTCCCATTTTAGAGACATACAAAGAAATGTAAAACAAAAACATCAAAATAGGCTTCCCTGGTGGCTCAATGGTTAAGAATCCGCCTGCCAATGCAGGGGACAACGGGTTTGAGCCCTGGTCCGGGAAGATCCCACATGCCGTGGAGCAACTAAGCCCGTGAGCCACGACTGCAGAGCCTGTGCTCTAGAGCCCGTGAGCCACAACTACTGGAGCCCATGCTCTGCAACCTACAACAAAGAATAGCCCCCGCTCGCCACAGCTAGAGAAAGCCCGCACACAGCAATGAAGACCCAATGCAGCCTAAATAAATAAATAAATATATCAAAAAAAATCTTTTTTGAAAATTAAAGTTCTTCCTCCATTTGCCCTGGTCTTACTTGCCCCATGCCAGTCCGTGTCCTTCCTCTACCCTCTAGATAACCAGTAGCAGCAACCCCTCCCCCAATAACTACCAAAAATGTCTCCAGACATTGCTGAATATCCCCTGGGGGAAAATTGCCCCTAGTTGAGAACCACTGCTCTAATGGTATTAAATGTTGCTTTTCTGGTTCACACCGCAACTGAATCTCTGTCTGGAATTCTGATTCCCTCAACCAACCCCTCTACTCCCTTTCATCCAGATCAACCAGGTTTTTAGCACCATAAATTGCTTCTCTGTTTGGTCCCAGGAGTAGAAAAAGTGAATGTATTTCTCAGCTCGTGGAGGATGAATAATGGACAAAGCCTTTTAATTTCTGAGAAAGAGGATTGTTGGCAGAGCCTCCTAATTGCAGGAATGGATGAGATGAGAGCTCTGGTGGTGTCAGCAGGTCCCCACGCTAGATAAGAGACTGCCTGCCTGCACATCCCATCTCCTGACTTCCAAACATGTACTTTAGAAGTTGGCCCAGAGAATGAGTCTGTACAGCATAATTTTTAAGTCAGATCTGGTTTCGGTTTCTCCACTCTCTCGTTGTGTGACTTAGTCAAACCTGTAGTTTTTCTAAGACTTCATTTCTACCTCTGTGTAACAGGCAACATAATATTTACTGCACAAAGTGTTACATATGAAAAAGCCGTTTAATTTTTTAAAAAAACCTTTTCTAGACTCACCAGTAGAACGTGTTCATTATCAAATGACTCTTATACTTAAAATAAATAAATAAATAAAGCTATGGATGTTTTGTTTCCAGACAGTTAGTACCAGAGAATCATGATTACCACCCATGGCCATCACTTTGTACTTCGCTTTGTCAGTAGTGTGTGTGTGTGTTGGGTAAGGGTGTTCCTATAATCAGATCACATATTTTGTTAATAATGAGTGAAGTGACAAGATGGTTCATAAAAAGGGAAACAACAACATAAAACGAAACCTGAATGACACCTTTAGTTACCCATGTCTTGCATTCTTACCCAATTCAAACACAGGTATTTTGATCAGAGGATGATTTTCCTTCTGTTAAAGCAGATATTCTCATTCTCTTCTGCACAAATTAGCCCTCATCCCAAGGATGGTTTGCAGCATTAGTGGAAGTAGTGGTAGAAACATTTCTCCTTAATTAAAAATCATATTTTGAAAAAAATTATTTATTTATTTTGGGCTGCATAGGGTCTTCGTTTCTGCGTGTGGGCTTTCTCTAGTTGCGGCGAGCAGGAGCTACTCTTTGTTGAGGTGCACAGCCTTCTCATTGCGATGGCTTCTCTTGTTGCAGAGCACGGGCTCTAGGCACGCAGGCTTCAGTAGTTGTGGCACGCGGCCTCAGTAGTTGTGGCTCGTGGGCTCTAGAGCGCAGGCTCAGTAGTTGTGGCGCACGGGCTTAGTTGCTCTGCGGCATGTGGGATCTTCCCTGACCAGGGCTCGAACCCGTGTCCCCTGCATTGGCAGGCGGATTCTCAACCACTGCGCCACCAGGGAAGACCCAAGGAAGAACTGGATTCTTAACCACTGCGCCACCAGGAAGTCCTAAAAAATCATATTTTCACTAGGTCGTTTGAGCCTCTTGGCTAACTCATTTCCTGCCTGTGGACAGGCTCCCTGGTAAACATCTTCGTGTTTCTCTTGGATAGGAGTGAAAGATGATCTCTAGTCACAGATGTCTCAGGCATGAAGAAGGCTTCACTTTTAAGTTCTCTCGGGGTGCAAATCCTGAAACCTAAATAAAATCCCTGCTTCTCCGCAGTACGCACAACTGAGCCAAGCTTTCGTGTGCCTGGGATCTGGACATACCAGGATTTACAATTCCTACCAGGTTTTATGCCTTAGAGTCAGGATTGCCAGTTTCGATCACGAAGGACCCCTTGCCTTCCTCTTTTAAATTGATCATAGAAGAATCTCTGAGATGCATTTAGCGTTTTACCTCTAGCAAGTTGTACATGTCCCAATGGCTCCATCTGCTGCCAGGAAGCGGGACAGCACTTCATCCTTCACATTTTAGACAGAGGGGCGGAGCAAAGTCAGTGATGATTAAGAGCTACCTGCCTCCTTCTGCTGCTGTTTAATCAGAATCCTCCTGGATTGAGGACTGAGTGAGTAGCATTTGTGGCTCAGTGTTTGTTTGTTTATACTTTAAGTCTGCAGCTGCTGATATATCAATGGTACTCCAACCTATTTTCTTTTTCCCTCATGACAAGGTTTTACTTAGAGTCAATTAGAAATACATATGTAGGAATTCCCTGGTGGTCCAGTGGTTAGGAATCCGCGCTTTCACTGCAGGGGGCACGGGTTCCATCCCTGGTCGGGGAAGTAAGATTCCGGATGCCGCGGGGCCTTCCCCCCAACCCAGACACACAAAAATACCATACGTAGGCTAATGGGCCAGGATGGCAGCAGCCCGCAGCAGTGTTTGCACGGTTGACCGTTCCTAAGTGTGTCTGCCACCAGTGTCTATGTCCCCAGGTTGAGCCAAAGTCAGCCACCACCCCCCTCCCCCCCAGGAGACTCTCTGAGACCAGCAGCTATGGAGGCTGAGAAATTCAAGATCAAGATGCCAGCAGATTCAGTGTCTGATGAGAGTCTGCTTCCTGGTTCATAGACAGCTATCTTCTCACTGCATCCTCACATGGCAGAAGGGGCAAGGGAGCTCGCTGGGGTCTCTTTTATAAGTGCACTAATCTCATTGATGAGGCTCCATCCTCATGACCTAATCACCTCCCAAAGGCCCCACCTCCAAATACCGTCACATGGGGGATTAGATTTCAACCTATGAACCTGGGGGGAACTCATTCAGTCTACCGCAATCAACGATGGTGTTTTGTTCATTTGTGGGTCCCCATTACAACGCACAGTGCCTGACATATAATAGATCCTCGGTTCATATTCACTGAATTTATTGAATGAATGCATTAATGAATTTGTTATTAAAGGAATAAAGGAATAAATGGTTCTGAAAAAATACATATATAACTCTTCAGATATTTTGCTTCAGACACTATTGGTATGTTGTGATTTCCTAGGAATTTTTTCATTTTTATATGGGCTTTCAATTCTCTTCTTTTCCCAGCTTTTTTTGAGGTATAATTGACGTATAACATTGTGTAAGTTTAAAGTGTGATGATTCAATGCATGTACATATTGCAAAATGTTTACCACAATAAGGTTAGTTACATCCTTCACCTCACATAATTACCGTTTTTTTTTTTTCCCAGAGAACTTATTTATTTATTTATTTTTAACTTTTTGGCCTGGCCACATGGCTTGTGAGATCTTAGTTTCCCTGGGCCCTTGGCAGTGAGACTGCAGAGTCTTAGCCACTGAACCACCAGGAATTCCCTTGTTGTTGTTATGGTGAGAACATTAAGCTCTATCCTTGTAGCAACCTTTAGGTATACAATAGAGTATTGTTAACTATAGTCACCATGCTGCACATTAGATCCCCAGGACTTACTTATAACTTATAGTTTGCACCCTTGACCAACATCTCCCCATATTCCCCACCCCCTCAGCCCCTGGCAACACTGTTCTACTCTGTTTCTTTTTTCTTTTCCCCTAATTTATTTGTTTATTTTTGGCTGCGCTGGGTCTTCATTGCTTCGCGCCGGCTTTCTCTAGTTGCGGTGAGCAGGAGCTACTCTTCGATGTGATGCGCGGGCATTTCATTGTGGTGGCCTCTCTTATTGTGGAGTACAGGTTCTAGGCACCTGGGCTTCAGTAGTTGTGGTATGCGGGCTCAGTAGTTGTGGCGCAGGAGCTCTAGAGCGCAGGCTCAGTAGTTGTGGCGCACGGGCTTAGTTGCTCCGCGGCATGTGGGATCTTCTGGGGCCGGGGATCGAACCTGTGTCCCCTGCATTAGCAGGCGGATTCTTAACCACCGTACCACCAGGGAAGCCCTGCATTCCCTTTTAAGTAAATGTATTTTATTTCCTTGTAGAAAGTTTGAAAAATATAAAAAGAATGAAGAAAATAGATAAATAAATAAACAAACAAACAAACAAATATCCAACCACAAGAAATGAGTTACCGTGAAGGTTTTCTTTCCCTCCAGCCTTTTAAAATGTTCTCTCCTACCCTGGAGATCATAGGTGATAGGGAATCAGGGTTTGTTTGGGGAAAGAAGAACTGAGAAATGGATGCCACATCCAAGGAAGGAGCCGGTGGGCAAATTACCCACTCCTCGTAGAAGGGAGGTAGTGACAAAAAATAACAATACAGGACTCTTTTAGAGACCTTGTAATTGAAATGAGCTCATGTTAAATCCTTTAATGAGGATCCTTTGGAGGGCAAGTCTGGTGACTGCAGCCGAGGTAATTCCAGCTCCAACAGCATATATTAAAGTTGCTGCAGTTGGATCTTGGGAGTGGCGGGGTGGGGAGTAGGGCAGTGAGGCAGAGGGGCCACCTGTCCCACCCCTTGCCTCTCCATCCTGCCTCCATACTCTCAGCTGAATGTCCCAAAGCATTTACTTTGGAGAAAATAAAAAAGACTGTTCAAAGCAGGCCTGAGCCACCTGGGTACGACCTCTGGGAATAATGCAGTAGGACCAGGGATCTATTTTGTTGGTTTTGGGAACTGAGGCCATGATTAAGTGGCGTCCCTCTAAATGTCCCTAGGGGGGCATTTGTCCTGCATCTCTAGAGGTGAAATTCTTGGACTGGAACAAGCAAAAAAATTTTTTCTTATAAAAAAGAAAACAATGACTTCCCTGGTGGCACAGTGGTTAAGAATCCACCTGCCAATGTAAGGGACACGGGTTCGAGCCCTGGTCTGGGAAGATCCCACATGCCACAGAGCAACTAAGCCCATGCACCACAACTACTGAGCCTGTGCTCTAGAGCCCGTGAGCCACAACTACTGAAGCCCACATGCCACAACTACTGAAGCCCATGTGCCTAGAGCCCATGCTGTGCAACAAGAGAAGCCACCGCAATGAGAGGCCCATGCAGCGCAACGAAGAGTAGCCCCTGCTCGCAACAACTAGAGAAAGCCCGCGCGCAGCAACAAAGATCCAACGCAGCCATAAATAAACAAAAAAACAAATAAATAGATAAATGTATTTAAAAAAAGGAAAAAAAAATTTCCTCTCAATATATGTAAACGATGCTTGCATGACCACATGCCTTTTAGAGACATTGTGGGAATTTAGAGAAATTGCAGAGACTCTGCCAGGTGCATCCAAAGCATCTGCTTTGTACCAGCAGTTCCCAAACTTCAGGGTGCATCAGAGTGACCTGGAAGGCTTGTTAAAATACAGATTGCTGGACTCCACCCTCCCTCCACACCACCCCCCCCAGCCCCAGAGTTCTGATTTAGTAGGCCTGGGTGGGCCCGGGAATCTGCACATCTGACAAGTTCCCAAGTGAGTGATGCTACTGGTCCAGGGGCCACTGCTGACCCATAGAGCTGCACCATCCACCTCTAACCAAACAGGGTGCGTTCCAGAGTCAAGTAAGATTATGCAGTTGTACTCAGGGTTTTGTACATATTTTGCACTCAGCCTGGTAACCCAGTGCCTTTCCGTTACTAAAGCAGGACATTTTCTCAGGAAACTAGATGAAGAGCTTTTTGTAGTGAATGAAGTTTTTAAAAGAATTTCTCCTTTTCTCGTTCAGACCTGAGATTGAAGCTATTACAAAGTTTTTCTTTTCCATTGGAAATAGCTCATTGTCATCAAATAGCTCATGGGGTCGTCTCTCTATAAAGTGATCTCAGGGAGGATTATGTTGTAGTACTTCCTCAAACAGAAGCTAACAGCATCGATAATATTGAGTTGGCCCAAAAGCTTGTTCGTGTTTTTCCGTAAGATCTTACCAGGCACTTTTCACCAGCCTGTGAAAATACATCACCGGTATTTCTGCTTGTTACTGGGGGAAGGAGGCAGCTTGAGGGTGGGGATGGGGTCCAGGGAGGATTGGAACCACACAACTTTTACCAGAATTTAAAGAGCTTACCAGGATGTTTCAGAGAAGGTCACTAGCGTGCAGACCTTTAAAATCTTTCATTAGATTTGTCTAATTGTAGCAAAGTGCTGTGTCTTTTTTAGAACTTTCAAATGCAGAAAAACCTCTGTGTTCCCTAGAGGTTATAATTCTCTGGCTTTCAAGCCACAGACAAGCTCTCCATGGCGCCTTATTGGGAGCTGATGTCAGCTCGCCTAAGTAGAACCTTCTGAATAAAGCATGACTCACTCTCCCTAAACAATCAGCCTATCTGTTTATATAACTCCTATCAGGCATGTAAAGTGGAGAAGTGGTCTGGAAGAGCATGTGTATTACCAGAGGGCATGTTATTAGGCTCTTCCCATATTACACTGTCTTCTCTAATAAAAGAAAGATAAAGGGAGGAAAACATACTCAAAAGCCTCTATGTCTGCTCACTGACCTGACGCACTTACTAGATAGGTATTGAGCAGATTAGTTCCCTGAACCAATATGTTTCAGAGAAAATTCAGAAAATTGGGTATTAGCATTTTGGCGAGGTTTTCCTTTGATGCTGAAGAGGCTCAGAGACACCTCTTCTTTCTATTTTTCATCAGTGCTTAAAAAGGTTTTGCATTTCATTCTTTCCATTCCATCTGCCTAGCAAACCTCACACCCTGGACGAATGACTGACTGCTAGAATCCAAAGTATTTCCCCACCCCCACCCCCCCCACCCCCACCCCCCCACCCCCGTTAGCGCAAGTCTGTGTGCCCAACACCCAGTGAGACCAAACAAACCAAAACATTGGAGTTTGAAGAAGAGAAAGGTTTATTGCAGGGCCATGCAAGGAGACAGGTGGCTCACGCTCTAAAAAACCCCCAAGCTCTCTGAAGCGTTTCGGCAAAGCGTTTTTTTTTCCACCATTTTCTTTTTTTTTTTTTTTTATTGGGATATAGTTGTTTTACAATGTTGTGTTAGTCTCTACTGTACAGCAAAGTGGAGTTCCCTGTGCTATACAGCAGGTTCTTATTAGTTATCTATTTTATACATATTAGTGTATACATGGCAATCTCGATCTCCCAATTCATCCCACCCCACCCCGGCCCCCGCTTTCCGCCCTTGGTGTCCATACGTTTGTCCTCTATATCCGTGTCTCTATTTCTGCATTGCAAATAGGTGCAAAAACAAATATCGTATATTAACACATATATGTGGAATCTAGGAAAATTGGTACAGATGAATCGGCAGGCATTTTTAAAAGCCAGGTGAGGGAGTTTCCTGGCGGTCCAGTGGTTAGGACTTTCACTGCTGAGGGCCTGGGTTCAATCTCTGGTCAGGGAACTAAGATCCTGCAAGCCTCGAGGCGAGGCCAAAAAAAAAAAAAGCCAGGTGAGGGAGGGAGGTTGCAGGGTCTGTGATCAGCCCGTGCACAGTTCTCTGATTGGCTGATGGTGAGGTAACAGGGCGGTGTCACAGGGGTTAACATGATCAGTCCTTAGGCTCCAGGAGCCCTGGGGCTATATGCTCACGGTCATCCAGTAGTTAACATCTTCCATTTGGTGGGGGATTTTCACATCTATGAAACAACTCAGGAAATGTGCATCAAATACTGTTATCTAGGTACTTCAGAGAGGAGCTAAAGCAGAGGATATGGGGGAAACCCTGTCCCCAGGAAGGCCCCATTGGGTCCTGCTCAGTTATACTACTCTTGTTTAGTTAGAACTGATAGAGGGACTTCCCTGGTGGTCCAGTGGTTAAGACTCTGCGATTCCAATGCAGGGGGCTTGGGTTCGATCCCTGGTTGGGGAACTAAGATCTCACATGCCCCGTGGCACGGCCAAAAAACAACACAACAAACAACAAAAAAAGAACTGGTAGAGAAACACATCACACTGAAGAATTATTTACTATCAGTTCATGGCTTTCACCTGCGTCTAGATTCTCGGTCCCTCTAGTCCTACTGTCCAATATGGTAGCCACCAACCATGTATGGCTGCTGAGCACTTGTACTGTGTCTTATCCAAATTAAGATAGACTGTAAGGACTTCCAGCCAAGATGAAGTACAGGAACCAGATTTATCCTCCTACCCGAAACAATGGAAAAACAGTGCAAAATATATGGAATAACCGTTTTCAACACATTGGATATCAGGCAATGAAGGGCAGGGAATCCCTGACACATGGGAAACAAATGAGGCAAGCTCTACAGTTGTGCCAGCCTATGGCCTAAACCATTTCCAAGACACGGGGCAGAGAAGAGAAACCCAGCAGAGCCCAGCAGTCTCTCTGAGAGAAGCAGTTGCCTTTGGGAGTCGAGGGAGGCCAAGGTGAGTAGAATTTGCAGGGCAGCATCACGGAGCGGAGGGAGCTACACAGAGGGAAGGAGTCTGGAAATATGCAGACGGTCCCCCTGGAGTCCTCAGCTGTGTGATCAGAACATGTGTGTGAGTCCAGAGAGGACCACCCTAGATAAGCGTAGGAGGGAAGAGTACACAGTGCTCACACAAGGCCAGGATAGAGCATCCAATGAGAGGAGCAGCCATTAAAGTAGAAAGAAACCTGAATACCATCTATGGAAGTGCGCTTGGAAATTAGAGCCTCACAGAGGCCTCCCCACCCTGATAGGCCTGCTGGATCAGTGGCTCTTCAAGTCTCCCAGTATTTATGCCTTTGAATGAACAGTGTGAAAAAAATCTTTCCTGGTGACACAGAAAGTTTAGCTGGTCCTCTAAAAAATGTGCTCATGTGGAATTCCCTGTTGGTCCACTGGTCAGGACTCCGCATTTTTACTGTCAAGGGCCCGGGTTTGATCTCTGGTTGGGGAACTAAGATCCAACAAGCCGTGTGGAGCGGCCAAAAAATAAATAAATTAATTGATTAATTAAAAATGTGCTCATAGATGCCACTTAGGATGCGTGCCTCGACCAATGGCTGCCAGTTATCCAGACCATGTAGTCTCTGCCCGTTGAGTTCACCTTGGCCTTGTAGGTGCTTCTCTTGGATGGAGTCCCTTTCAAGATGACTCAAGTTCAACTCCCTTCTGTGGGAGCTGTATCTGCACAGCAGGGAGCTGACACATTTGTCCTCGGGACTCTGGAAGTACAGGCAGTTGCCAACAGCGCCCCCTATCTTTGTTCACGTCAATCAGTCTCTCACTCTACAAGTCAAGATCCAGCCAGGAAAACAGACACCATACTAGGTATTTCAAACATAGAAAATGTATGAATGGGGATTTGTTAAGAAAATATTTGAAGAGCTCATGGAGCAAAACGGGGAAGGAAGTGTAACACAGAGTTTAGTGTTTGCGGGCAATTGTTCCAGGCCCAGAGCTGGAAGATCCTGAGGCAGGAGCACACTCACTGCCCACAGGGGTCGAGCCTGCTGCCGCCAGAACCCCTGGTTTCTGCTGCTGAAACTGCCAAAGGCTGTAGCCTGCAGCCACCCATGGTTGCAGGAGATGTTTCCAGACAGAGAGATAAAACAGTGGCTTCTCCCCTCCTTCTGCCTTCTCATCTTCCCCTTGTTTCTGCCATTGGTCAAACATAACTAGAATCTGCTGCCCAGGGATTCCAGGAAATGCAGTTTATAGGGATCCAGCCCCCTGCAAGACAGAGCAGAGCACCGAAGATCATTTGTATTCTTCCACCGAAGAATAGAAATGGAGCGGAGAACAAACGGGAAAATAACTGGGCCACTCACCTTTAGATTTTTGTTTTTAAAGAAATGAGACGGTACCAGTCTCCCAAACTCTAGAGAGCGCATGTTAAGTATCTGAGTGGTTTTCTGAAGCGTCCCCTTACTTGGCTTGAGGTGGGCAGTGAGTAGCAAACCACAACGACAAAGATAAATATTAAAATACTGAATAACTTTTTATACTCATGGCTATCCTGTAACAATTGTATTCACATTTGCACTGATGGTGCAAAAGCAATGGTGGGTCAGACTGCTGGTGCCTTAGCACAAATCAAGACAGTGGCACCAAACTGTGCTATAGTTACTGTATTCTTTACCACATGTACTCACAGTCAAAATAAAGGCCACTTCCACTTGAGACTGTCTTTGATAAAGTAGTAAACAGAGGCTGCATAAAGGAATGACTCCTGTTGCTCCAACCCTGGCCCTGGTTTAGTTTCTGCCATCTGAAGCCTTATGGTTCAGGGCCCAGCCTCTGGACCCAGATGCTGAGAGACAAACATGTTTGTTTGTTTGTTTGTTTGGATAAGGTAACTGAAGACCACCTATACTTCCTATAAGATCAGCAATGCCTTAAGGATTTTGTCCTAAAGAGGGTCTACTTATCATGGAGATCCAGAGTCCCTCAGAGCTCCGGGTTGTGTGATAACATGAAGAAAATACTTTTCAACCTAGAATTCTATTCCCAAACATACTATAGAGTGAGTATAAAATAAAGGCAATTCAGCTAGGCAAGCTTCCTTTCATAACAACCTGCAGAGGACATAGTCATCAAAATAGGGAAGGAGGGACTTCCCTGGGGGTCCAGTGGTTAAGACTCTGCTCTTCCACTGCAGGGGCCATGGGTTCAATCCGTGGTCAGGGAACTAAGATCCCACATGCCGCACAGCACGGCTGAAAAAAACAAAGGGAAGGAAAGCAAAAAGAGAGGTAAACATGACATCAGGAAAAGGGAGATCCAAAGCATCACCCCAGGATGACAAGTGAACATAGGCAAAGAGGGCAAAAAATCCACATGAGTGCTCGGAAGGCTTCAAAGAGGAATGGAGATAATTGGTAAAGAATTTTGAGTTGAATTACTGGTCAGCATAGAGAAAACTAAGTGTATAGGAAAACATATTAATTCCTGAGAAGGTAAAAAGTTATGCAGAAAAAGAAAATCATTTTCAATTTGCTACATGTCTCACTTTTGAATAACATTCCTAATCAAAGTGGGAATTTAATGTATACAACTTCATGCTGAGGAGTAAGAAATAGCAAGACAATCAAATTAAATACAGAATTAATCAGTTAACTGAATATTGTGGGACATTAAAAAAAACTGTTTTCCAGGACCTACCACGTTCACTGGAGCTATTTCCACTTGCTTCTCTTCATAGGGTGACTCCCCACTACTGACCCTGATATCAACAAGCCGTATTATGTGAGCTACTCTATTTTGAATCTTGCTGCCTGAGGTCTGGCTGCTACCCCTGGTTGTTCCACACTGTAAAGTTCTTTTAAGTGTTCAGCCAACAGAAGAGGCAATTTTTACCTTCTATTGGCCCAACTCCATCTGGTCTTTCAAGCTTACTGATAAGGGGAAGCACAAGAAAAATTTCAGCGGAATGCAGGGTTTTTTTGTAAACACTAGTGCTTTAAACTTGCTATACATTGAAGCAAATAATATATATTTTAATTTGAACTGGATATGTGAATTGGATATCATAACCAGTTGATTTTTTCATTGTGTTAGAGGTATTGTCACTAAACAAGGTCAATTGGTTCTCTCAGTATAACAGCCAGTATAGTCCAAGGGACCATTTGTCCCCAAGTCTGTCTTGTACTTTATACGTGAAGTCTGTTTCTGTGACTAGAGCTGGTGGTGGGATGGGATGAGTACACTTGCTGCCGGTAGCAATAAATATTATCTATGTCACACACAAAAGAAAAGGGAAAGGAAGGGAAGGGAAGGGAGGGGAAGGAGGGGGGAAGGGAGGGGAAGGAGGGGGGGAGGGGGAAGGGAGGGGAAGGAGGGGGGGAGGGGGGAAGGGAGGGGAGTGGAGGGAGGAAAAGAAAAGAAAGGAGAAAAGAAAATCAGTGTTTGGATTTGAAATTGGGGTGTGACAACCCTTATACACAATGCGATCTACAGTAGTCCACCCTTATCCAAGGGGGATACATGTTCCAAGACCCCTGGTGGATGCCTGAAACAACAGATGGTATTGAACCTTATACCCAAGGGTTTGAACCCTGAACACAAGCATGTGACACCCCGACAGTTGATCTGATAACCAAAAGGGCTACGAAGTGACTAAGGGGCAGGATACGATGGACAGAGGGATGATTCACGTTCTGGGTGGGTGAAATTTCATCACTTTATGCAACAATGGGCAATTTCAAATGTATGGATGGCATACCTTCATGCATAATTTACGCATACATAAATTTCTGGAATTTTCCATTTGATAATTTTGAACTGCCGTTGACCTCGGATAACTGAAACTGCGGAGAGAGAAACTGTGGCTCAGGGGTGGGGGAGGGGTAGAATTGCATGGGGAAATGCTTTGTTTCAGGAAAGCTAACAGTAGTATGAATGGCGAGGAAAATAATGCGTTGAGGAAAAGGGCTTCATGTGGGTCATCAGCTACTCCTCTAACTCATGCCTGCCACTGACTCTTCCACTAACTCATTCTAAGCCCCATGAAATCACATGATTCCTTGGTATCATGTTCTAATTTGTTAAATGAGGACCATAATACCTGTCCTACTCACAGTACACTGCTAGTATGAAGTTCAAATATGCTGACGTTTATTTATTTAATTTTATTTTTGTCTGTGTTGGGTCTTTGTTGCTGCACGCGGGCTTTCTCTAGTTGCGGAGAGCGGGGGCTACTCTTCGTTGCGGTGCGCGGGCTTCTCATTGTGGCAGCTTCTCTTGTTGCGGAGCACGGGCTCTAGGCGCGCGGGCTTCAGTAGTTGTGGCTCGCGGGCTTAATTGCTCCGTGGCATGTGGAATCTTCCCAGATCAGGGCTCGAATCCTTGTCCCCTGCATTGGCAGGTAGATTCTTAACCACTGCGCCACCAGGGAAGCCCGCATATGCTGGCGTTTATTAAAGTGCTTGGAAGCGTGTAAACACCTGGAGCACAAACAAGGATGCTAGTCCAGGGCTCCCCTCCTTCCAGGAATAAACTGGGTATGAGACCTCTGAAAGATTGCCTTCTCTTCATTCTTTATTTATTTATTTTTTTGGCCGAGTCACACAGCTTGACCATGGATTGAACCCGTGCCCTTGGCCATGAAAGCTCCGAGTCCTAACCACTGGACCGCCAGGGACGTCCCCTTTACTTCATTCTTCCCTCTCAAATTAACTATAACACACACACAGTCAAAGAAAAAATTTTTAATTTCTGGCTTTTTACTGGACCTCCACTGCATACATTATTTAACAAATCGGTTCTCTTAGTTCTTCAACCTTCAATGAGGAGGAAAATAAACAGATATTATCAACAGCATTTCCTCCAAAAAAGCCAAATTTATAATCTCAGCCATCTTTATACATTAAAATATCAGGAGGAAGATACTAGAGGTTATCATTGGCTTAGCAAAGAGACACATCAGTCCCCTCCGGTCCTCTATGCGAGTTGATCTACATTTGTCACTTGTCCCAAAACTAACTTGATAGGAATGATCAAAATTGGCCCTGATATTGTGTGAAATGTTCATTTCTAGATTTGTTAACATTTCTGTTTTCTGAGCTATCTTGGTGTTTATCTGAAGCACCTTGTAGAGAACTCATTTTGTGTCTTACTCTCCATCATCCCTTCTCTCTCGTTGGATACTCTGCTTGGGTTAACAAGACCTGCAGTTTTCCCCACAGCAGCTATTAAGTTACAATAAGTCCCCTACATACGAACCCTCAAGTTGCAAACTTTCAAAGATGTGAACGTGCCCAGACAAAGGACGAAGAGAGACTAGAGGAAGAAGAAGTACCTAAAGAACTGAAGAGATTCACGATGCAGGAAATGGCAAGGGGATTTTCTTTATTTGAGGAGGCACTGTTAGTTTTTGAGGCACAGGACCCGAACGTAGAACAGTGCACGAAGGTGGCAGCAGCCGTTCAGAATGCAATCCAGTGCTACCATGTCATCTATGACGAGAAAAAAAGAGCTACTACCCAGACATCACTGGATCATTTTTTCAAGAGGGTAGATAGAATTGAATCCAGCAAGGAACCAGAACCTGTGCCATCAATGTCAGGCGTGAGTGAAATTGCAGCTTGCCCTCCATCTCCTATTGCTGACAATCCTTCAGCTCTACCATCTCCCACCTCCTCTCCCTCCTCCAGTAACTTCTTGCCTGTCACTCGATGCCAGCCCCTGTATGCCAGCTGTTGTACTGTACTACTGTACTTTTCAAGGTACTGTACTGTAAGATTAAAAGTGTTTTCTTTATTTTTTGTGTTTGTTTTTTATGTATCATTTCTGTGAAAAGTATTATAAACCTACTACAGTACAGTACATATATCTGATTGTGTTAGTTGGGTACCTAGGCTAACTTTGTTGGACTTAACGAACAAACTGGACTTACAAACGCGCTCTCGGAATGGAACTTGTTCGTATGTAGGGGACTTACTGTATTTGTGCAGTGTGTTGATGGATCAACAGGGAAGCAGCAGAGATGGAGGAATAGTAAGTTAAAGAGAAAATGTAACTCAACGTATGATTTAACTTATTATTCCTCCATCTCAGCTGCTAAGGAATAGTAAGTTAAATAGAATCATTTCAAAGGCACTTTCCACTGTTACACCAAACAAGATCTGTGATAAAGATCAACACAGAACAAGAGGTTCTTCAGCAAGTAAGAAGCCAAAGCAAAACAAACAAGCAAATAAACAAAACCCAATAAAACCTTCTTACTTCGTCCCAACATTTATTCTCTCAAAATTCAGGGAGGCAGATAGTTGATTAAGTGACCGTCTGGTTTTCTCAAGCTGTCAGTTCTAATAGGCTGTACTGTCCCTTTGGTCACTGGACATACTGTGGAAACCAGTTTAAAATACCTATTCTTCTTTTTTTTTTAATTTATTTATTTATTTTGGCTGTGTTGGGTCTTCGTTGCTGTGCGAGGGCTTTCTCTAGTTGCGGCGAGCGGGGTCACTCTTCATCGCGGTGCGCGGGCCTCTCACTGTCGCAGCCTCTCTTGTTGCGGGGCACAGGCTCCAGACGCGCAGGCTCAGTAGTTGTGGCTCACGGGCCCGGTTGCTCCGCGGCATGTGGGATCTTCCCAGACCAGGGCTCGAACCCGTGTCTCCTGCATTGGCAGGCAGATTCTCAACCAATGCGCCACCAGGGAAGCCCTAAAATACCTATTCTAATATGTTCAGGATGTTCTAGTCGCTTCCAGAAAAAGCATCCTGAATGATTTATTGAATAGGTAAAAATTGATCTCTGCTGCCTCCTGCTGGTACTAATTCTAGTCACTTTATGGTTTCAGATCCTTCTACCAAAGTGTCTCCTGAGTAACTATCTGCCTTACAACTTACTTTTTTTTTTTTTTAGTTGTCTTTATTAAAAAAATGAAACAAGTTAGTTACAGAAAACCTTTGTTCCAAATAGATACTATGTATCTTACAAATTTTTTTGCTTGGTTTTGAGTTTTAAAGATTGCTGTAGAAATTATTTCTAATATAAATAAATGATTATTTCTTCCTCGGAGGGTTGATTTCGTAGTGCACTATTTACAAAAACTGAGTAAGTGAAAAACGACAGTTTATAAATTTGTACCATTTAGGAAAAAAATATTTAACTTTATGTAGTGTAGCATGAATAACGGCAGATAAAACCACTTAAGATTATAGTTTTTACACAGGTGCCTTACAACTTTCTAAACTCATCCCTTTCATCATCAGAATTAAAACTGTGCTTTCATGTTAGGAAATCATCATTAGTTTATTAACCTTCACTGAGGTTGTAAATAAAAGTCATATACAACACTTGATACCACTTCTTCAGACTACTGGTGTCTTATTAAGGAATTTTTTTTTAATTAAAAAAATTTTTTTTTTGTCCGCACCACACCGCTTGTGGGATGTTAGTTCCCCAGCCAGGGATCAGACCTGGGCCCTCGGCAGTGAGAGTGCGGAGTCGTAACCACCGGACCGCCAGAGAATTCCCTTATTAAGGAATTTTAAGTACCCATAGTAGCCTATGGAATCCTATGTAGAGCTTATCTATTCTGTGGAGTCCCTTCTCTCTCTGACTCCATCTCCTATTTTTTTCTCCCTCCCTCACATTATTCCAGCCACACTGGGTTCTTTGCTTTTTCTCAAACTCTCCTGGCACTTTCCCACCTCAGGACCTTGGAATATACCGTTCCCTTGAATAACCACATGGTTCCCTCCCATACCTTCTTCAGACCTTTACTCAGCAGTCACCTGAGGCCTCTCCTAACCTTCCTCCATCTAGATTCGCATACAACACGCACCTAAACAATCCATATCCACCTTCCCTGCTCTATATTCTATGTTGCATTTGTCATATACCATATATTTTACTACAATGTTTATTGTCACTCCTTCCGGTAGAACATAAGCTCTATCATGGCAGAGCTTTCTGTTCAAGTTTATATATATTTTTTTCCACTGCTCTCTCCCCAGCACCTAAAATCCCCTGCTCAAGGTAATTTAATGCATTAATGCATATGCAGTATATTTATGTAAATTAATGCACATGCAGGTATATTTATGTAAATTAATGTTTCTATTTATTCATATATTTAAATTTGATAGATGTCACAGGTCAGATGTTCCTGAAGCCTTTACATTCCCTGCATTGGCACTGATCACATCAGCTCATCACTGGAAAAATAGTTCAAGCATTTTTAGGTGGTAAAACAGCTAGATATCCTTCTGTGGCTTGTGAATTTCTGACAGACATAATACCTTCATATCAATGAAGAGCAGTCATTACCAGTCCCTTTCTCTGGCCAAGGGGCAGTAGATGGGTCCAGCTAAAAGTCAGATTCTAGGGAACTCCCTGGTGGTCCAGTGGTTAGGACTCTTCGCTTTCACTGCCAAGGACCTGGGTTCAATTCCTGGTCAGGGAACTAAGATCCCGCAAGCTGCATGACATGGCCAAAAAAAAGTCAGACTCTAGAACTAGCCTGTATGGGTTTGAATTCCATCTCTGCCACTTATTGACTGTGTGACCTTGGCCGAGTCATTCTACCTTCTGTGCCTTAGGTTTCTCTTCTGTAAAATGGAGCTAGTGAGTTAATACATGTAAAACATTTAGAACAATGCCTGGCTCATGACAAATACTAGGTCTTTAGGTGTTTGATATGTAATAGGAAATATGACGGAGAGGGACCACATCACACAACTACAGAATTCTTTTAAGAAATGACTTTTCTGGGTTTCTTTTATTACTAATTCATTTGATTGCCAAACACTAGTAGAGGGAGATAAATAACATCAACCAAGTGTTTACCAGATGTTAAGCAAAGGTCACGTGTTTTACATGTACTGACTCATTTGGTACAGATACAGAGAGGCTAAGTAACTTCCCCAAAATCACACAGCTAGTAATGGCAAAGTTGGGAATGGAATACTCAGTCTGGTTCCAGAACCCACACTCCTCAGAATAATATCATGCTGTCTCTTAGATGCCAAAGATTTCTTAATGAAAATAGGGGTTAAAAAAGTTCAAAACAGGAAAAAATTTCAATACCATAATTTGCTTTGAAACTGAAAGATACCATTGTTCAGTATTAACAGCATAATACTTGGTAAAGTTCTTAAGACAATAGGATCCCCAGTAGCAGACATTGAGAACAATGGAACGAAGCATCAGAAGTTAGCACAAGTACCCAAAGAGGCAATTTGGCAGGAGTTAGATATAGTAATACCACCTATAATCATTTGATTTACATTTACATTTACATTTTACATTCCTGAAGGAAGTGACATTTTCAAAGCACTTTACCAGGATCCTGTTTTCCAGATCCTTCCCTCCTCTCCTTCCTTGGGTGATTTAAGCCATTTCACTATTCTTCGGCACCTGAGTCAGCTAAGGACAGTTTGGGACAGGAAATAAAATGTTGGCTAAAAACTTAAATAGGACTTCGAGGCTAGTTAGAATTTTGCATACCTTGAAATTTGAACATTTCCACCATCCTAGAGGTTTTTTTTG
The DNA here is from genome assembly GCF_028564815.1 of Eubalaena glacialis. Lineage (NCBI taxonomy): Eukaryota > Metazoa > Chordata > Mammalia > Artiodactyla > Balaenidae > Eubalaena > Eubalaena glacialis. Next base: position 109,718,060 of record NC_083726.1, on the reverse strand, counting down.
GTTTTTTTAAAATTAATTTATTTATTTATTTATTTATTTATTTTTGGCTGTGTTGGGTCTTCGTTTCTGTGCGAGGGCTTTCTCTAGTTGCGGCAAGCGGGGGCCACTCTTCATCCCGGTGCACGGGCCTCTCACTATCGTGGCCTCTCGTTGCGGAGCACAGACTCCAGACGCGCAGGCTCAGTAGTTGTGGCTCACGGGCCCAGTTGCTCCGCGGCATGTGGGATCTTCCCAGACCAGGGCTCGAACCCGTGTGCCCTGCATTGGCAGGCAGATTCTCAACCACTGCGCCACCAGGGAAGCCCCATCCTAGAGTTTTATTGATGATAAGGGAAGTTTCAGGAGACGGAGGATTTGCCTCAACACCAGCGTAGGGGATAGAGATTGCTCTGCCCAGAGATGTTCTAGGAGTAATGGAGTCTTCGCCCCAGCAGATGGCGCAAGACACAGCCTCACCTCGGTTTCTTTCCCTTTGTCCCACAGTGTGTTCCCATTGGAAGACCCTACACTCTAGTGCAGAATGGTCTCAGAGGTCATCTTTTAATGAGTCCTCCAGATTTTTTTTTTTTTAATTATTGTCAAAACAGTGACTCAGCAGGATTCCTTTCTTTCCAGCCCTAACATTTTTTCTCTACGTCAGCCCAAATATGGTCCACTGACCAGCAACATTTAACATCATGTGGAAGCAGACCCACTGTCAAACCTATTGAATTGGAATCGACATTTTAACAATATCCCCTGGTGATTTGTGTGCAGGTTAAAATTTGAGGAGCGCTGGGGTAGAACTTTCAAGGCGGGTATTAGGCTTTACTAAATCTTGCTGTGGATGTTTTCAAATTGGAACCCAGAGAAACTCCCAAATCAAAGTCGGATCAGAATTCTGCTATGGCTCCAGGGAGGTCTCTCCGAATGCATTGAACAGGAAGATAAAGCTAGATTTCCCCAAATTGTCAGATAGAGCTCAGGATTTACAGAAGCCAGATGCAGAACTCTTGATATTGAAACTGAGCAGGACCCTGTGGGGCTCCTGGGCACAAAAGCCATTCTGTGTCCCCCACTTCTTGTGTGTAAGCAATAGGCTTCATTCAGCCTCCATGACCTTCCCTGAGTTCCAAAAGGCAGGTTCAAACAGTTGCTAATTAGGGAAAGGAGGGGATGCAGAGACAAGGAAGGAAGAGTCAGGAAACAATGGTGCAGCCTTGGGGCAGGGTCCTGATTCCTCCTCAAGGGATATACATAATAATATCTTTGAGCTCTTCTGCAGAACTAAAACTCCCACCAAATGGAAGATGTTAACTGCTTGAAGAAGTACACTCTTCATTCCAGAGAGAAGGTCACAGTTTGCCCATCACTACCTGATGCCAGATGATCTCTGGATTGAAGGAATGCAGGCCTTGCACACACACTGATCCTTATCAGCACCCCTGCCCCTGGACTATAAGACTCTTCACAGGCACCCCCCTGGTTGGGACACACAGTTTTGAGGGCATCAGCCCGCTGTGGCCCTCTTTGCCTGGCAAAGCAATAAAACTGTTTTTTTCCACTTCACCCAGAACTCTTGTCTCCAAGATTAAATTTGGTGCTGGGTACAGAGGCCTGATTTGGCATCAGTGTGACAGAGAGTGGCTGGCAGAGTCCTGGTATATTTGTTGTCACCTATCACAGGGTAGTTTCAGATCATCCTATCACATAACTCAGCTACAGTACTCAAAAACCATATTATGGAAATGTGCCACTGATTGAAAATGAAAGCAATCAAGTTAGCTCATCTTCCCTCTGACCTTGGAGGGAGTGTCCACTTCTTGCCAAGCCATTTCCAGTGCTCGAATTCTGGATTCCATTCTCTTGGGATTTTTGTTTGTTTGTTTGCTTTAAGGTTTCTGAAATTATGTCTGTTTTCCCCAAATCAGTGAATAAATCAGGATATAAATATGTGATAATTCCTATTCCTCTGCTCTCGAGGAGATTTTAATTTCTCTGCTACCATAAACTCACGACAAATACCTGAAAGCAATTCTGGAGCGTATATGAGCTTAACAGTGTGTCAATATCCCTGAGTCTCCCCAACCCTTTCCTAATAAAAACATGCTTTCTTTTTTTCCTTATCTCTCCTAAATCTACTCCTAGGTGATTATCTATTCACATTCTAATCATAGTATTAAATGTGTAAAAATAGAGTACTGGGAGAGTTAGGCTTCATTTCTCCAGGGAACATGAAGGAGTAAAATAGTCTGGACTTGGGACTTCCCTGGCGGTCCAGTGGTTAAGACTCCTTGCTTCCACTGCAGGGGGCACGGGTTCAATTCCTGGTCGGGGTACTAAGATCCCACATGCCACATGGTGCAGCCAAAAAAAAAAAGATACTGTATATTATGTGGGGCTGTCAGACCCACAGGGGAAAAGACATTGGCAATAGGTTGACCAGACACCGTAAAGCGGAAGTGCCACGTGAGTATCGAATTAGACTAAGGAACCCTGGGTCCTGGATCCTGCAGGATGTTCCAGTTACCAGCTATTAAACCAAAAACACCCCACAGCACTTAAAAAAATTTTTTTGACGCCAGAGTCTGTGCTTTTAACCACATTTATATCTCAAAACAAACAAGGAATCACGTCAATTATGACCATAATCAATCAATAAAACTTAATATTTTTCATAAAACAAAAATGCTAAATTCTGATGGTCTTATAACTATTACTTATGTGGTTACTTAAAAACCTTAAATCATTTTCATATACATTACCACCTTTGACTTACATATAACTGTAAACTATATAGGGAAATTGATCCCCATTTTTGTTTTTTTGGGTGCACTGCACAGGATCCAGTTCCCCGACCAGCACCCCTTGCATTGGAAACACAGAATCTTAACCACTGGACCTCCAGGGAAGTCCCTTTTTCTTTTTCTTTTTTTTTAGATAGGAAACCTGAGAATCAGGGAGATTAAATTACTTGCCCGAAACAACAGGGAATAAGCAGCAGATCCACAGGTTTTGTTTGTTTTTAAATTTTTTGGCTGTGCCACAGCATGTGGGATATTAGGTCCCTGACCAGGGATCAAACCAGCACCCTCTGCATTGGGTGAAGTGGGGAAGGGATAATTTGGGTCCGTGTGACTTTTGACTTTTACACTGTCCAACCCTAGCCCCTTCACAGCCTCTAACCCTTCCCAAAACACCGGAAAAACTACCTCATCATTTTTCTCCCTCGCAGATTTTGGCACTCAGGTGAACCCAGTAATGTGGGTGTGTTTCACTAGGTTTTCGTCCTGCACCAGGAAACTGGGGCTGGAACGATACTTTCTGTCATGTTCCTCACAAATCAATTTGCAAGGTGATGAAGATCTACTTCTGAATGCAACAGTCTCCACAGAAATGAGTTTGGATTGGCAGCCATTATGGAGAGAGCTAACTTGCTCTTTTCATTATGGGTAAATCTTGCATAAGAGATGCCAGCAGAATGTTTTCAGGAGGCTGTAACCTATTCCACTGATGATAGAATCAGTTCACACACTCATTCATTGTTTCATTCATAAAATGGAAGTTTATTTCCATGTGCCAGGAACTGTCCTGGAGAGGTTCTTCTGCAGACAGATGGAAGGCTCATGTGCCTCCAACTCTTAATTTCTATGAAGGAGTTAGGTACTTGTTATGGGCGGACTTGTGTCCCCCAAAACTCATGTTGAAGCCCTGACCCCCAGTACCTCATAATGTGACTGTATTGGGAATAGGGCCTTTAAAGAGGTGATTAAGTTAAAATGAGGCCTTCAGGGCTTCCCTGGTGGTGCAGTGGTTAAGAATCCGCCTGCCAACGCAGGGGACAGGGGTTCGAGCCCTGGTCCAGGAAGATCCCACGTGCCGTGGAGCAACTAAGCCCGTGCACCACAACTATTGAGCCTGCTCTCTAGAGCCTGTGAGCCACAACTACTGAGCCCTCACGCCACAATTACTGAGCCCTCGCGCCTAGAGCCCGTGCTCCGCAACAAGAAACCACTGTAATGAGAAGCCCACGCACCGCAACGAAGAGTAGCCCCCGCTCACCACAGCTAGAGAAAGTCCGTGCGCAGCAATGAAGACACAACACAGCCAAAAAATAAATAAATTTATTTTTAAAAAGTTAAAAAAAAAAATGAAGGTATTAAAAGTAACATGCCTCATATGTTTGAGGATTAGGGTTAATACATATAAAACAAACTTAGAACATCGCATAGGACTCAAAGTATGAAAACTTTAAATACTGAAGGACACTAAAGTAGAATGTATTTTGTTCACCCATGTTCTCGCATTATTAGATCTCACAAGCGTATAAATTTAACACGATTGCAACAAATAAGTTTTTTCACTAGTCAATGATTTTCAAATGCATACAGCACTCAAGAGGGCCTTGCCTCTAGGAACAGCTTGCAAGTTTAACAAAACCTCAAGACCACCCACATTCACCCATGCTGTAGACCATGATGGTTTGAGTAGTTCTAAGTAGGACAACCTCTGAAGACCTACTTTGGTGGATATTAATGTTTAATATTCCTTTTTAACATCACTGTTGAACTTCTTTGCCATTTGTTCGCACAGTCCTCCAGGTTTGGGCTGTTTCTGCTTCTACTTCATTCTGAATACCACCAGGTCTCTAGTTGTTTTGCAACTGGATTCTCTTTTTTTTGGCCACACCACGCAGCTTGTGGGATCTTAGTTCCCCAATCAGGGATCGAACCCAGGCCCTGGGCAGTGAAAACGCAGGAGTCCTAACCGCTGGACCGCCAGGGAAGTCCCATGTACCCAATTCTTTAATATCTTTTTAAAGTGAACAAAAGATAGTTGGAGGGCAGAAGATGAGTTTTATGTATTTCTTTTATCCCACAAATAAATCCAGGTCTGTGTACACTTAGGTTATGAAAGAAAATAACTGAACTAAAACACCATTGGGGCTGCATCTTCCCTTAGTATTATATACCATTATCATTCTTTCAATTCCCTCCAACCAAGACCAACTGATAACTTCTTCCAGGAGGCTAATATGTGCAAATATCTGTGCCCTTGTTTTCTAACCTTACCCAAATGTATAAACTTCCTTCCCACGAGAACAATATGACAAAATATTAGAATGCCAGATATTTACACCCTGGGAATGTGATGGGGATAAGTATTATTCATTTAATACATAGCCAGCAAAAACAAGTCTAAAATAAGAATTTTTTTTAAAGGTACTCAAATAAGTCTCAAATTTTAATAAGATCCTCTAAAAACACATTTATTTGCTACTGAAAATTGAAAACAGCACATCAGAAATTTTTATTGCAATTCAACATGCTGTTCTAACAATGCTGTGGCCAAGCCACCCAACGTGGTGTTCTTCACTTTCCTTCCACACAAGTTAATTTGTTTCACAAAGTGGAACTAAAATATATTCAAGTCATTCAGATGCAAGCTACATAGATTCCTTATAAGTTACTGTATTAAGGTAGAAAAGAGATGCAAGAAAAAAAGACATCACGGAACTTATAATATAGGTTATCAAAATATTGGTACACAATCTTTCCCAAGCTTCATAATGATCCTAAAATTACCAGGAAGAAAAAATAGTACAAGAATAAGGTTTATGGCTCCTTCGACTCCATGTCATAATTACTGTAATACTTATTGTTGTAATAATTCTCATAATTATCCTCAGAAGGATCTCTATGAAACCGGCAAAAACGACAGCTACATCTAAATCTTTGCCCTCTTGACTGAGTCTGGAAAAAAGAATGAAATGGATTAATTGGTTAATAATTTTAAATAATAAATTACTTGTATACCAAAGAGACGTTAACAACCCTCAAATCTAATGTTGGTTGTTAGAAGAGACTTTGGAATATGGAACACTAAAAAAAAAGGTCAAAACCAAAAAATTTTTTGGGAAAAAATGGATCGAAATGTATGGCTGCCAAAGAATACCATATTGCCATTTTGTAATGCTAACAGCTGCTGATTGTCAGTCAATAATATATTCCTGTACAACTATAAATGGAGTATAACCTTTAAAAACTGAATCACTCTGTCATACACCTGTAATTTATAATACTGTATATCAACTATACTTCAATTTAAAAGGAAAATTATACACACACACACACACACACACACACGCATATATATCAATATATACCTAGTGTCAGTTCTCTGAATGCCTTAAACGTGAGACACTCAACCAGCTGCTGGACACTCTGTGCTCAGGTGTTTGCCCTCTTACTACATGGCATTGAATATCATGTTTGTTTGTGACAGCAGGTGAAAAAGTACCAACACAACATCAAGAGGGAACCTTCATGGAAACTACAGACTTTAGGTGATAACAATGTGTCAGTGTAGGTTCATCACTGTAACACCACGTAACTGGAAGATGTTGACAGCAGAGGAGGCTATGAATGTGTGGGCTCAGGAAGTATATGTCCTTTCTGCTTAATTTTGCTGGAGACCTAAAACTGCTTGAAAAATATGACTTTATATATTTTTTTAAAAAGCACAAATATGAACTGATTGCTCCAGAGTTTCTGAGGATTGAGAAAGTCCAAGCCAATTTGCCTTTCCTCCTTCCTCCCTCCCCAAACCACATACCCACCCACTTGTATAGTAAGGGAACTTCTAGTTACCTCAATATCATTCTGCCATGGTTCTCTTTCAGAGTCAGACTTCATGGGAAGAAAAAAATACATATATTACAAACTATCAAGGAAAATTTGGATTACTAATGCTACCCATCTAACATAAGAAGAGTAGGCGTCTTAAAACCCTAAGTGTTATTCACACCCTGCCCTCATGAGTACAGTGGATGAGTGACCGCTGCTGCTTATCTCTATTTATATTATTTAATTTATTTTGGGGGCTGCAGTCCCCCACCAGGGATCGAACCCTTGCCCCCTGCAGTGGAAGCGGGCGCTTGGCGTCTTAACCACCGGACCACCGGGGAATCCTCCCCGCTACCCCATCGCTATTTACATCTTGATTTATGTGAGCGCCCCCCAACCCCTAAAGTGGGGCAGTGCTGCCTACCCAGACCACATAAACTCACCCGAGGAACTCCTTTGCCGTAGCGTTTTTTAATGGATTGAATCAGCCGTTCCATCTTATCTCTCCGATCCGTTAACACGGTCCTCACCCCTCTCCTATAGGGTATGTTTTCACCAAGTAACCGCCCAGTTGGTTGAGGTAGACATTCTGGTAGAATGAATGGCAGTTTGATACTAGGGTTGAGTGTCAAGTTACTGAGGTTCTTTATTAACACTTCAGACATAGGTTGAGAGGCAACTGAAAGAATAAAAAGAAAGTTAAGATCCATTAGTGCGAATTGCAATATCCAGAAGCCACTTATCTCTTGCCCAAACTAGGTCTGCTCTTAAGCAGCTCAACAATGGACACTGGAAGTTTCCTCAGGGTGAAGATCCTAGATACCACGGGCACGAACCAGCGTGCTGCATGCCTTGAGAGCATCCTAAGAATCCACTAGAATGGGAAACACTTTCTTCTCAAAATAAAAAGTTGTTTTCTTTATGGGACTTCCCCGGCGGTCCAGTGGTTAAGACTCCGGGCTTCCAATGCAGGGGGCGCAGTTAGAGCCCTGGTCAGGGAACTAAAATCCCACATGCCCTGGGGTGCGGCAAAAGGAAAAAAAAAAGTGGTTTCTTCCCGTTATGGGTAGTTTTGAATGGTAGATGTTTTCCCATGGGGTCAAAAGGTGCTTAAGTATGATTCCAAGTGGAAAAACATAGAATAGAAACCAGGTATTGACAGTTTTCCCATTTTCATTTGTGTGATTTTTGATATAAATGCAGGGACATAAAGCATTAATGCAAGTCAAAATGTTTCAGTGTAACAAGTTTCAGCAGTTCACCTTTATAACAATTAGAAACAAACCTGTTTTTTTTTTCTGGAAAATGAACTACATCTATGAAATAGACAAAGAAACCCCAAATATAACAGCCTCTCCCCAAATCCCCTATCCTTAACTAGTATGTCAAAGTGGCTGTTACCCTCATCAGTTCTACCCAGCTTTTTCATGCTGCTAGATCTTTCCACTCAAACGCAGTATTTTGAGAAATCATTCACTCTTGGGGCTTCCCCGGGGTGGGGGTGGGGGGTCCAGTGATGAAGGCTCTGCGCTCCCAGGGCAGGGGACACTAGTTCCATCCCTGTCGGGGAACTAAGATCCCGCCGCTGCACTGCGCGGCCAAAACAAAAATAAAAACGAAAAAACCCACCCACTCTTGCCTCTTCCCATCCGAACAATCATGTAAATTTCATAAACATTAATCTCATACAAGGCAGATAGCATTAATTTTCCCTGTACGTGAGAGTATTAAATATTGTCAGGATCCATTCAACTTCTAGGGATTTGTGCACACGGAAATAAAGATTCCAAGTTGTGGAACTGTCAGGTACTAAGGCAGATTCAAGGAATGGGAGAAACTGGCCGTATTATATACTGTCTTCATTAATTTTTTTTCCCCTTTGACCAGGGTTCTATCCTCAAGATGCAGGGGAGGCAATCTAGATCTCGGGGGCAGAGGGCAGAATATAATGCCAGCGAGGATCCACCCAACTTCCTAGCTGCCCAGAGGGTGTTGGTTGGCTCCAGGTCATCTGCGGCCACCCTACACCACCCATCCCCGCCCGAGGTCAGGGTAATAAGATTTCAAATGAGTGAGTGGGTCTGCGAGGCCAAGCTTGGGAGGCCACGCCTGGGATCGTGTGTGGCTCCAAGGAGAGATGACTTGGGAAGAGCCCTGGAAGGCGGGGAACCTAATTAGCAGTATTCCTGGAGCACGGTTTCTAAGCCCTCCATCGTAAGTCTTACTACTACTTATTTACATTACAGAGCACACTCACTGGCTTTTATAAACCCGCCCCTTCCTTCAATTTCCTCTGAAAAGCCATTTCCCTCTTTATTAACATTCCCAAAGCGTAAATTCAGCTGGAAAGCCAATCCCAGAAATGTTGGTGAAATTAAGAAAACCTTTAGGTCAAATTGAAGTTTAGGTTGCTTGTATTCTTTTCCCTTTACAATTCCTGATTGGAATATATTGCTGATGGAAATACTGATCGCACAAGACGCTGTGAGCCGCCCTCTAGAACTCTGATTGCTCTTCCCCAGAAAATGTCCTTAAAAGGTTGACAGATTCCTGAGCATAGTAAGCAAACAGTGCAGCTCAACACCCCTCCCACTTTTCTCCTCTTTGTCCTGCCTTTCTTCTTTCTTTCTCTCTTTCTTTCTCCTCTCTCTCTCTCTCTCTTTCTTTCTTTCTTTAGAGGAGGGCCCTACACTCCCTGGCTCTCCTTTGCTCTGAAGAGGTTTACTTAACTGCATTTCTCTGTAAAAGACAAGTCAGTATAACAGAAAGGAAGGCAGCCTCTTACCTTTCTGAACCCCCCAAGTCTGGCTTACCTGGAATTGCCTGGGAATTTTCATCGATGGACATTTGAGGAGACTCCAGGGTCCAGGTTGGGTTAACCTCAGATGAATCCATTGGGAGTCTTGTCACAGCTTGAAGCTTCTCCTAGACCTTTGGGTTCCAGTGGAAGGTGATGCTTTAGACTCAAATTGCTACAAAGTAGCCTGGAAGAACTATAGAGCTAAGACAGAGGGAGAAAAATCCAAGCTGACACACTGTGGTGAGAGAAGAATCCCACCTAAAAGTCTAGGTCGTGTTTCCTCTTAAAAACTACAGAGAAGCCAATCAGCCAGCCTATTTTAATGTAAATGACTAATGAGTAAAAGGATAAGGCAAGTTGGTGGGCGTAGTCCAATTAGTGGACTAATAGGGTAATTCTTCATCTGCTCTGTATTAAAATAATCATGCCCTCTGTCAAGTAGGCTGGAAATTTTATAAAGAGCCTCTGTGGTTGTGTCTTCCTGAGGTTGCCTTAAAAATCCTTTTTTCCCCCCCAACTCTACGTCTGGAGATGGCTACTGGTTTGTGAACTGGGCTTTAAGTGTTCTAGTACAGGGAGGAGAGGGCAGTTTCCCTCCAACTGCAAATTAACTCCCAATTAAGTTAATGGCAAGTTCCCTTAGTTTTCTTGCCTGACTCATCTTAAACCTTTGGATGCTAGTAAGGCAAAGGAGAGGAGAAATAAAGGATCCGTTATAAACAGTTTAATAGCTTGGTATTTTATGAATGTGTATTTTGGATCTGTAATTTTAGTTTGTTTTCTAGACTATCAATTTCATTGCCTTTAAGATTTGTGAGCAACTGAAATTAACTACATCTATAAATTGCTACCCCCCTCACCCCTCCTCCACCCCCCAAAATAAACTGGTATTAAATTCTGGCAAAGAGCCCTAACATTAACTGCTGATGGTGGGAGAGAAGGTCCTCAGCAGCCCCACTCTTCTTTTTTACTGTCTCCTATCCAATGTGCAACCTCCCTATCTCCCCCATAGCTGGAAACTCTGAAGAAATACCAAAAGCAATCTTGTTTGTTTTTAGTAAAGAGCAAAAGTTGAAGTGTGGATCAATAACTATTTTTGTAGGGGATGAGGAGTAGCTATAGATGCGTGTCAGGTCACAACACTTTATTTAAGGGGTTGTCAAAGGTGTGCCCTGCAGACAGGCAGCATCAGCGGCACCTGGTAACTTGTTAGGTATGATTAGAGATGGTTGAGCTCCAACCCAGACCTAGTGAATTAAAGACTGGGGCCCAGCCGTCCTTGTCTTAACAAGTCCTCCCCACCCCCCAGTGATTCCACCTGTGCTCAAATGGTAGCAGCACCTCTTCCTGGCACTCCTGACTGCTGGTTCTGCTCCTGTGGTTCTGCTCTCAGCTGTATGCCCTTTGGGGCAGGTGACCTCTCCTGCAGCAGTCTCAGAGAACCCTTGGAGAAGTGAGGGCAAAAATCAGATTGCAAGAGTCTTAAAATTAAGAGGTGAGATTGTGAAAAGGGCCAACATAGACTCTCACTCAAGAAATCCAGGTTTGGGGCTTCCCTGGTGGCGCAGTGGTTGAGAATCTGCCTGCTAATGCAGGGGACACGGGTTCGAGTCCTGGTCTGGGAAGATCCCACATGCCGCGGAGCAACTGGGCCTGTGAGCCACAGCTACTGAGCCTGCGCATCTGGAGCCTGTGCTCGGCAACAAGAGAGGCCGCGATAGTGAAGAGGCCCGCGCACCGCGATGAAGAGTGGCCCCCACTTGCCACAACTAGAGAAAGCCCTCGCACAGAAACGAAGATCCAACACAGCCATAACTAACTAACTAACTAACTAACTAACTAACTAACTAACTAAATAAATAAATAAAATGTTTAAAAAAAAAAAAAAAAAAAAGAAATCCAGGTTTAAGGAAAAGGTGAGACACTGCTATATTTAAAATGGATAACCAACAAGGATCTACTGTACAGCACAGGGAACTCTGCTCAATGTTATGTGGCAGCCTGGATGGGAGAGGAGTTTGGGGTTAGAATGGATACATGTATATGTATGGCTGAGTCACTTTGCTGTGCACCTGAAACTATCACAACATTGTTAATCGGCTATACTCCAATATAAAATAAAAAGTTTAAAAAAAAGAAAAAGAAAAAAGGCAAGAGAACCAGAGCTCAAGGGAGGTATGGGATGTAGATGATGGTGGAGTTTCTCTTTGCTTAAGCTTGACAGAAGCTGAGCATTCAGAAAACACAATCCGTGTTTTAAAATTATAACACCATTTTAGTTAACATCTTTATAGTAGGATATATGAGATAAAAAGCCAAGTGGAATGAAACAATTAGAAAAAAGACTATAAAAGAACTCATAATGAAAAGTATCACTGATTTCTCCAGAGATAAAAAATCATATAATACCTTTTTTTTTTCTGAGAAGATATAATATTTTTGAAACAAACAGGATGCTCTTTTAATAAAAGGAAAACTCAAGAGAGAGAGAAAAAAAAAAGACTACCTGGAATTCAGAAGTTTGATATCAGAAACAAGAAAAGAAGGGTCTGGAGATAAAATCAAAGTTATTCCCTTAGTAAGTAAAGCAAAACCAGAAGCAGATGTAAAATAGAAGAGAAAATATAAGAAAATGAGAATCTAAGATCAGGAAATATGATGGCTTCAGATTCTTCAACAATACCGGATGCTGGAAGATAAGGGAGACATAGCTTCCAAATTCTGAAGGAAAATGATTTCCAACCTAGAATCCTGTATTCAACCAAATTATTGAGCAAGTGTAGAACATTTTCAATTTGTCAAAAACATCTCCACCCATATAGATTCCTTTGTCTTGTGGGAAATTAACTTGATTACAAGAACATGACCAGGTAGGCTATTCCAAAGGTTCTGAAATGGAAACGCTAACAGACCATATTTAAAAGCTCATATCACTCAGTTTTTAAAGTAAATTTAAAATGCACAGCAAAAAGCAAGGCAAAAGGAATGTAAACTAACAGATTTAGAGTGTTAAAAACAAGACAACAGATCCAAAATGGAATTGGTTGGGCTAATCCCCACGTCACCAAACTGAGACTTAGTTTTGGCTCTCCTGGAAATAAAATCTCAAACCAGTCCATCAGGAGTTGCCTTATCAGCACTAGTTAGGTGATCTGCCACCCCCTAAAGGAATGTAACTTTGTACTAACCAGCCCACTTTCTTGCCTAGTATAAGTTCCTTGTTCCCATTCCGTTTTGGCTGTAACCAAACAGCTCCTCGAAATTTCTTCCTACCTGCTAGATTGGATGCAGCCCTATTCAAATCGGTTTTTGCTCAGGTAAATTCTTAAACATTTTAACATGCCTCAGTTTATCCTTTACTAGCACGGAACCCTGGAGTCTCCAGACTCATTCATTTCTGGGAAGGGGCATTCAGAATCCACCTAGGATGGACTGGGGAGACTGCACCAGTTTTGCATCAACTTTTTTGCATCAAAAAATGTCAAGGTTGGGAGAAAGGAACAAAATACAAGTTTAAAACTTCAGCTGAGGGACTTCCCTGGCGGTCCAGTGGTTAAGAGTCCTGGCTTCCAATGCAGGGGGTGCGGGTTCGATCCCTGGTCCAGGAAACTAAGGTCCCGCACGCCGCTCAGCCGTGGCCAAAACAAAAACAAACAAAAACCCCAAAAAACTTCAACTGAATTTAGAAGTCGTCTTAACTTCTCACTAACCTCTGTGAGATTGACTTTATAACCAAATTTACCCTTTAGGAATGTTAAACAGTGAAATGGCTTCATCTGCCAGAGGCTGGAGGAGGGGCAAAGTCTTTCAGATCCGAGACAGTATTGAATACTTTTACAATTCGAATCTGCCTCTAGGATGGATACAGATGATAATCTCGGCTCCACTTTCTCTCTTATCTGTTGAGCCCACATTCTCTCTCCAGTTGAATGATTTTTTTTTTTTTTCCTCCCATGCAACAGTGCCCGGCTGGTTTCAGGCGGGGCAGAGAGCCGCAGGCAAAATAAACTTTTTGCCCTCAGGGAGCAGACAACAAATCGTGAATCCGAAATATAGGGTGGGGTAGTGAAATGTATTCCAAAGAGAGGTGTGGCCTGGTAGAGGGAGGGTCCAGGGCTGCCGTTTGGGAAAACTCTCCCAGACACACAGTTAGTGAATTACTGCGCTCTCTCGGGCCGTGTTGGGTTCCCCACGCCGCCCCGCACCCCGTGGTCTGGGTCCCTCCAACCGCAGGCCTACCCTGTCCCTGGGCTCCCTTTGCGCTCGCTTTCCACCCCCGCCTTGTGTAGGGAAGCCTGTTCCCACCAGTCTTCCAAGGCATCCACCCTGGATCCCAGCCGCTGAGGCCCAGGGCGGGGTGCGGGCGTGCAGTGGGCACCCCGGTACCGGCGCCGCTACGGGGCCCCCACTGGCCGCAGCCCGACACACTGTGGCCCAGAACTGCCCCTCGCTTTGCCTCTGCTTGGCCCCTACCGCCCACCGGTGCCTGCCTTTCCCTGGATCCAATTTATTTCTTGAAATTATGCAATGAAGAATCAATACTCCCAGGGGGGGTATAAATTAGGGGTTTGGGATTAAAATATACACACTACTATCTATAAAGTAGATAACAACAAGGACCTATTGTATAGCACAGGGAACTCTACTCAATATCTGTAATAACCTATAATGGAAGAGAATGTAAAAAAAGAATATGTATACCTATAACTGAATCACTTTGCTGTACACCTGAAAGTAACACAACGTTGTAAATCAACTATATATTTTTTAAATAAAATTATTTATTTAGTTTTGGCTGCCTTGGGTCTTCGTTGCTGGGAGCGGGCTTTCTCTAGTTGCAGTGAGCGGGGGCCACCCTTCACTGCAGTGCAAGGGCCTCCCAGTGCGGTGGCCTCCCTCGTTGTGGAGCACGGCCTCTAGGCGCGCAGGCCTCAGTAGTTGTGGCTCGCGGGCTCAGTAGTTGTGGCTCGTGGGCTCTAGAGCGCAGGCTCAGTAGTTGTGGCGCACGGGCTTAGTTGCTTTGCGGCACATGGGTTCCCCCAGGACCAGGGCTCGAACCCCTGCCCCCCGCACTGGCAGGCAGACTCCCAACCACTGCATCACCAGGGACGTCCCTCAACTATATTTTAAAAAAAAATTTTTTTTAAGAAAAAGAAAAAAATACTCCCAGGGGTAGAATCCTGCCTCTGTTATCAATTTTTTAACAGTTTAGTGGGAAACATTTAATGACTTTACAATATGACAACCAGCTGGGGTTCAGAGGGGAAGAGAGAAGTATGGGTGATCAATTTCCCAAACTTTGCAGTTTGAATGAAGGTATCTGGAAACATGAAGTCCATTAGGCCTATCAGAAGAGAGTAGCAAATACTGTTGGCATTCCCAGGTTTGCTTAAGGATGAGATTTCCAGAAGGACATGTTTTCTTTCTTTATAAGTTTCCACGGAATGTGCAGTAGGTAATGCTGGTGGGGCACTGTCTTAAGTTTCCACTTTGCATTTCAGCTCTGGAAATTCAGTCCAGAGAGCAAAGGAGTGCCTTTGCCTTTGTCCCTGTTGTTTCACTGACTTTCTGCCTTGGCTTCTCCTTAGGAGAAAGGGAATCCAGAGACAGGATTGTGGTCTTTCCTTTGTCTACCCCTGAAGAACCTCCAGTTCAGCCCTTTGTTCACTTATTAAAGAAGGTTTCTGATTTGAGAGAGGGGTGGGGGCTTCTAGACCATGCAGTTTATCCTAATAGTTCTTATTTACTTTGTCTTCTTCCACCAGCCTCTTTTGCTCCTTGCAAATGCTGACAGAGGGCCTCAGGGCTGGTACCCACCAACCATCCCCTCCACCAGAAGGAGAACAGAGTGGGTAGATTAAACACCAGTGCTTTTTAACTCCCCCATAACAGTTTCCATGATGCCAGTTGTCTTTTTCCCTGCAGCTCTGTCTTTCCTCCATCATTATCCCCATTTTATAAGCCAGCTATATAGTTTGAATGCCTTTCTGATTTCAATTAGCTTTTATTCCATTTTATTTACTGGCCCCAGAAAGAAGCACTAGGTCTCATGGAATGCAAGTGTTGTAGAATTCTAGTGTCAATAAATTGCACAGAGTTTTGTTTTTGTTTTGTTTTGTTTTTGGCCATGCCACGAGGCTTATGGGATCTTATGGGATCTTATTTCCCTATTTCCCTGACCAGGGATAGAACCCAGGCCCACGGCAGTGAAAATGCTGCCTCCTAACCACTGGACTGCCAGGGAATTCCCCTACTGTCAATAAATTGAAATAAAATATTAGGAATTTGAAATAGAAGATCGTTTGGAAAAGGGAAGTGAAAATAGAGCTAGGAGGTATTGCATTGCATAATAATTGGGGCTATTAATCAATGAGGACTCCGCAAACCTGGCCAGAGATCAGAGCAGTACCATATGCCCCTGTACAAATTGTTCAAATGACATTCTGCCTTGGTGTCTGATTTTTAGAAAGGAAATCCAGGGACCAAGCATTGTTTTTCCTCTGATCTTCTACCCCTAAAGACTGAAAAGACATAAAATAACCTAATTTCTAAATTTATGTATATATATGATTAGCAGATATTTGGTCCTGTGCAAAACGTCCATTGAGACATGTGGTCCATGCCAAATGGTCCTTGACATTTGGTCCTGTCAAAAACGTCCATGCTTCAAACATGTACCTAGGTTCAAATAGCCCGTAACTTTTATTTATACTTTTGGTTTACAGGATTAAAATATATATACATTATCATGTTTTATTAGTCCGATAATTTTGTGTAACTGTATTGCCAATAATAACCCTTTTTGCCTTGGTAACCCAGCTGGCACATGGGGTTAGGTAGAAGAGTGGGATTTCAAATCTTGCAGAAGAGTGGAATTTATATTATATTAACTATGAGTGCCAAGGAAGAGTCTTACAGATAGAGAAATGCACAGAGAATGACAAGTTGAGGATGGGATCTCTCAGTGTGTGGTGCATTAGTATGTCACTGGGCATTTGGTTGGATGTGTCTGGGTCATTCGATAAGGGCAGAATTTGAAAGGAGCAGTTTGGTCCAGCCACTATGTAAAACAGCGGCAAAGGCATTGATGTAGACATTTTACGTGCATCTCATTAGTTTGGGAGGAGTAAGAATGGGTGTGGCTCTTCTACCACAAAGAAGTAAGGTGTAATAGCTACCATGAGAGGAATACTGGGCATCTAATTAACCCCCCTACAATTATCTCATTGCTCAGGGTTCACGGGCAGTGTTTCCCTTGAGTGGATGTCCTATGGAGGTATGATGGCAGTAGACTGCAAGAACTGTCTGCCACTATTTGTAAAGGTTTTAGTGGGTGTGGTTCCTATACTTACCGGCCATTAGGCATGGACTACCATGCTCTTGTCTGGAACCTACTTGTTGGCTGATCCAGCCCAGCCAAACTCATGTCCATGAGACATTAGTAAGGTTTTCCCTACCAGTAAACCAGCAACCATTAGTCAGATAGCTACAAAAGAAAAAAGTAACCCTTCTTCTGTTGCTTGGCAGTGTGGCATCTTTATTTGAAAATTCTCAGCTGAATATGGCAGAAATAGTATACTCACAAAAAGAAAAGCCAATGCTACATTATAATAGTTTTTGTTACCATTTCCCTTCCTTTAACAGAGATAGGAGTAAAATGAACTGGTGCTGTGAAGAAGGAGAGTCTGTCAAAATGATGACAGTACTCTTATTTACACAATGTGTGACAGTATTTGATATTCCAGTGCTAATACTACATTGTTCAGTGATGGCACCTTCAAGATGACACCAAAACAGTTCACTCAGTAATTCACTGTGCACAGTGTAGTATCGGGTTATCCTATGCCATTGATTCATGCACTAACAATGAAAAGATGCAAAGAGGGAGAGTGAAAAAAAACAAAAAGAAAAGGTAAGAAGACACTTAACAGGTATAAATGAGAAAGTACTTGCATTTGCATGAAAAAGAAATCTTGACATTAACCCTTCATTGTGCATGATGGATTTCGAGATTGCAAAAGTGAATTCGAAATTCAATTACTTCTAACAAATGAACAAGTAAAAAGATGCTTGTTTCACTTTCATAATCACTGTGGCCAAAAGAAATATCTTCTTTGGGTGTGACACTCAAGTATTGATATATGACAATGGAAAGTAACACCCATAAACGTACACCATGTTGTTGGGACTTCAATCTGTGCCTTTGGAAGATATAAATTAAACTTTTGAGTACACTGTGGAGCATGCGGAAGAAAATTTAAATGACCTAATAGATTATGTTGAGAGAGTGTTTGTCTGTGGAAGGTGGACAGAGGCAGAAGTCCAGAAGCTCCAAGATTTCCACCAGAAAGGTGGAATGTTTATACATCAGTACTTAACAGTGATCACAGGACAAACAACATGGTGGAAGGTTGGCATGGCAAATTTCAAGAGCTGATGGTAATACATCATCCTTCAATTTGGAGATTTATTGACATGTTAAAAGATGAACAGCAAAGCAATGAACAATTATCACCCAGGTTATTGGTGGTCATACTCCAGTACTGCTACCAACTTCACAATAATACTGACAAAATCAAATTTGTGTAACTAAAATTGTCAACATGTATAACGAATATAAAGCCAATAAACAGGTCAATATATACTTGAGAGCAATTGCTCTTCCACTTAAGAGTAATCATACCAAACTTAATGACAAGGAGGAACAAGAATAAATGTGAAATCCAAAATGCATCATGAATTATAATAAAAATAATGTAAGTAAAATTTTAACAAAGTTAAATATTTGTATTATTTAACAAATCATGGAACAAATGTCTCAATGGATGTTTTGGAAAGGACCAAATATCCTGCGAGGATATATACATGTATTAGTATAAACACATATTTTGTTTGCTCTGACAGGTGAGAGGGCCTAAAAAACATTACCCCCCTCCCCCAGTACAAATGATCATGCCTTGTGCCTGGATCTTTGTTTCTAGTGCCCTTTTCCAGTAAAAGGAACCAGAGCTCCTTTGGGAAATGGCTGATTCTAGGACTGGGGCAGGGAATGTACAGGATAAATTCAGAGCACTTTGTAGGGCCAGAAAGTAAGGAAGTGTTAAAAAAAAAAATCGATAACACACACATCACTAGAGGTATGTAAAAGGAGTACAGGACCCAACTGAAAGAGGTGGAACAGTCTGATCAATAATAAATAAGTAGTATTGGATTGCAAAATAAATATCAAAGGGAATTCCTTGGTGGTTCAGTGGTTAGGACTCTGTGCTTTCACTGCTGAGGGTGCGGGTTCAACCCCTGGCTGGGGAACTAAGGTCCTGCATGCCATGTGGCAAGGCCAAATAAATAAATAAATACATACACAAATAAATAATTTTAAAAATTAAAAAGTAAAATAAATATCAAAGTATAAAATAAATATCCATGAGTCTATAAAGATATAAATCAATGATTGAGTAAATTCATAAACGGAGGAGAAGAGACAAACCTCCCATGCAGAAGATTTCCAAATAATTTATGTAGATTCTTCTCCCTCAAGGAGGATGAAACTTAAGTCCATACTCCTTATGTTTGGGCTGCACATAGAGACTTCATTTCAAAGTGTATAGTATGGGAAGCGGGAAAAAGGGAGTAACTTTTCAGTGAGAAACTTAACGAACACTACCTCAGCCAGGTGATCGAGGCCAGCATCAACAGTGATCAATGTTGATGATGGTATGTACCCTTTTTAAAATTTTATATATTTTTAAATTTTATTTTATTTATTTATTTATTTTGGCTGAGCTGGGTCTTCGTTGCTGCACGCAGGCTTTCTCTAGTTGTGGCATGCGGGGGCTACTCTTTGTTGCAGTGCGCGGGCTTCTCATTGTGGTGGCTTCTCTTGCTGTGGAGCACAGGCTCTAGGCACATGGGCTTCAGTAGTTGTGGCACGCGGGCTTCAGTAGTTGTGGCTCGGGAGCTCTAGAGCACAGGCTCAGTAGTTGTGGCGCACGGGCTTAATTGTTCGGCAGCATGTGGGATCTTAGTTCCCTGACCAGGGATTGAATCTGCATCCCCTGCACTGGAAGGCAGATTCTTAACCACTGGACCACCAGGGAAGTCCCAGTGGTACGTACCTTTGATATGATACGATGAAAATGACACTTTACTTCTGTTGGCTTCCTTTCAATAACGTGTAACCCTTGTCTCATTATGAGAAAAACGAAGACAAATTCCAATAATGCAGCATCCGACAAAATACCTCCACAGGACTCCTCAAAATTGTCAAGGTCATTAAAAAGAAGAAAAGTCTGAGAAGTTGCCATGGCCAAGAGAAGCCAAAGGAGACATGACAACCATGTACTGTGATATCCTTCATGGGATCCTGCAACAGAAAAAAAAGACATAGGTTAAAAACTAAGGGAATCTAAATAAACTGTGACTTTATTTAATAATCATGTACTGATATTGGTCTATTAATGTTAGTAAATGTATCAGACTAAGTTCAGATAATAGTAGGGGAAATTTGATGTGGGGCATATGCAAATTCTGTATTATCCTCTCAATTTTTCTGTAACTCTAAAGCAGTTCTAAAAAATAAAGTCTAAGGACTTCCCTGGCAGTCCAGTGGTTAAGACTCCACACTTCCTTCCACTGCAGGGGGCGTAAGTTCGATCCCTGGTTGAAGAACTAACATCCCACATGCCGCGTGGTGTGGCCAAAAAAAAATAAAATAAAATAAAAAATAAAGTCTATTAAAAAGGTTGGAATAAAAGCCACAAAAAAAATAAATAAAGGAAGATAAGCTCATATGTAAATAACAGATAAGGGAGTGGTGTCAGACTAAAATATAAATCATTGTTGCTTCATATACAGTTTTTTCCTAACATAATAATGTTTTGCACCACTGAGTAAAAGCATCCAGTAACAAAGTATGTAATGCCTATTCCCTCCAGGTTCCAGCTCTTGGTAGTTTGACTTTTGCATTTTATCCTCTATGTAAAGTCAGCAGCTTCAGCCCTCTCTAAGTTCTCTTTCATCAAGCTGCTTTTACCTTTGTTAGGAATTTTATATATTTTTCGAATAGTGCTAGTATGTTTGTATTAGAATTGTTAGTGTTATGTGGAGTCAAATAGATTTTGAGTGCTTTTTCCTCTTAGCCTCTTAGCCTTGTAGTCCTCATAATAACTGTGTGTGTGTCTGTCTCAGGAATATTTGACCCTGTTCAAAAGCCTTTCTTAAGACATTGGCTTCCACAACACCACATTTTTCAGGTTTCTCTTTTACCCAAAGGAAAGTCAGTTTTTCCTTGTATTTTGTTCTGTTAAAAGATAAACTAGTGGGGACTCCCCTGGTGGCGCAGTGGTTGAGAGTCTGCCTGCCAATGCAGGGGACACGGGTTCGAGCCCTGGTCTGGGAGGATCCCACATGCCGCGGAGCAGCTGGGCCTGTTGAGCCACAACTGCTGAGCCTGCGCGTCTGGAGCCTGTGCTCCGCAACAAGAGAGGCCGTGATAGTGAGAGGCCCGCGCACTGCGATGAAGAGTGGCCCCCGCTCGCCACAATTGGAGAAGGCCCTCGCACAGAAACGAGGACCCAGCACAGCCAAAAATGAATAAATGAATTTAAAAAGAAAAAAAAAAAAAAAAGATAAACTAGTGGGAGGTACAAACTATTGGGTATAGGATAGGCTCAAGGATGTATTATACAACATGAGGAATATAGCCAATATTTTGTAATAACTGTAAATAGAAAGTAACTTTTAAAAATTGTATAAAATTTTTTTAAAACTAAAGTATTTGCTTTTGTCGGATTTTAATAGTCTGTCTCATAATAAATGAATTTGGCCCATTCACACTTATTGTGAAAAAAAGTAAACTAAATATTAAAAATTGTAAGAGTTTATTTAGTTTAGGAGGAATAAATCAGGAGCTTGAGCTGAACATACACGCACTACTATATATAATATAGACAACTGGGACTTCCCTGGCAGTCCAGTGGTTAAGACTCTGCCTTCCAATGCAGGGGGCGCAGCTTTGATCCCTGGTTGGGGAACTAAGATCCCACATGCCTGCCATGCGGTATGGCCAAAAAAAAAAAAAAAAGAAAAAATTCAACAGTCCAGAGAGGACACCTTTGAAAAAATATGTACAAAACCTACTGTGTGCTATTACACAGATCCTGGCCACATAAGGTCAGTCCACTTAAAACTCTTCAAAGCCCCCCAGTTGTCCACAGATTAAAATCTAAATTTCCATACAATTTACAAGGCCTTTCATGTTCTAGCCCATATTTTACTTCTCCACCTTATCATTCTCTCAGGGTTTTGCTTATGCTCTGCTCTATTCTCAACCTCATCCCAGTTCCTGTGTGCCTATAGGCCCCACGTGAGGGAGCATGTGCCCCCCTCTCCCTCTAGGCCCAACCCTCCCCCAACTCCTATGATGGTAACAGCAAATATTAAGGATGTGTCAGACCAAGCATCTTACCTTCATTATGCCAGTTAATCCGAACAACCCTATGGGGTAGGTACCTTCATTTTTTTCTTTTACAGGTAGGGAAATTAAGGCACAGAGCTTAAAAGTAACTTGCACAGAGCCACATGGGCAACCGTGGTGGAGCCCTGGTAGGAGCCAGGCAGTCTGTCTTCAAAGTCCACGTTTTAGTCACTCCTGGGGTCTTCACTGAAATGTCATTTTTCCAGGGAGCAGCCCTGATCCCTTAGTTCTAGGTGAAATGTCTTTCACATTGCTGCCTCAGGATTTGGACTTACCCTATCACATTGTCATTGCTGGTTTTCTTATCAGTCACCTGACCGGAATGTAAACTCCGTGAAAGAAAGGGGAACCTCTGTTGTTCAAGAGTGTCATTAGTGTGGTAGCATTTACTTTGTCTTGCCTGGGACCCACATTAGGAAATACACCCAGTAACATGTCCAGATAAATATTAATAGCTAAAAAGTTTCAGGAAAGAATTATTAGCTATTGCACAACACATTCTGGTATTTTTCTACACAGTTGGGTTTTTTTTGTTTTTTTAAATGCTCCTGGAGACACACAATTTACCTCACTCTTCATTAATGAGTCAAGACAAAGCTTGAAAAGCACCAAGCAAGTGCATTGCCTGAAGCAAAGTTGGTGTATCATAATATCTGTTTAATCATTCATTCATTCTTAAGTCACATGGGCATGTATATTTCATACTCATATATAAAAAGTCAGAGTAGGGGCTTCCCTGGTGGTGCAGTGGTTGAGAATCTGCCTGCCAATGCAGGGGACAGGGTTCGAGCCCTGGTCTGGGAAGATCCCACATGCCACGGAGCGACTAGGCCCGTGAGCCACAATTGCTGAGCCTGCGTGTCTGGAGCCTGTGCTCCACAACAGGAGAGGCCGCGATAGTGAGAGGCCCGCGCACCGCGATGAAGAGTGGCCCCCACTTGCCGCAACTAGAGAAAGCCCTCGCACAGAAATGAAGACCCAACACAACCATAAATAAATAAATAGATTTTTAAAAAAAACAAACCAAAAAAAACAAAAAACACAGTGGAATTCATGCAGTGGAAAATAAACTTCCTGCCCTTTAAAAAAAAAAAAAAAAAAAGTCAGAGTATTCAAAAAGAATGAGTACATTAGTTTTCAAGTTTTTTTGATTTCTGTTCTTTTTTCCTCTCCCCTAAAACTTGTAAATTCTCCCTCTAATTTTGAAACAGCAAAGATAAACTTGGTGTTCCTAAATCCCAAAAGAGGTCAAAGAAGTTAATCCTAAAAGTAAAGGTCATGAGCAACATCTTTTCTATTGTCTTCTGACCCTCTAGGCAAGAACACTTTTAAGAATTTGTTATCTAAGAATGCAAGGCTTAAGAAACACTGTTATCCACTGTGATAAAAATGACCCTGCCAATCCTTTTCAACTGCAAATTTATAGCCTTGGAGGGATGGAGAACTAGTTCTTGTTTTTCTTTCTTGAAGCCCAGATATTAAGGGCAGTCTTTTAGATAAGATAGACGATTTAGACATTTAAGCATTAATATTTTATTTTCGTTGCCTTCGGAGAAAACAAAAAGATTCATAAATCTGTTATCCGGAAGAGAAGTTGTTCATGAACATTTAAATTTTAAACTGCCAAACAAGAACGTGTTTCTTAATCATAATTTACAAAATATTACGTATAAGTTTTTATAAGTAATGTTATTTTCTTTCACCTAATTTTAATTTACAAAGTTATTCAACTCTGTTTAAAAATTTTTTTAAATTTTATAATTAGATTTACCCTGTCTAAATATGTAATTGACTATTGCTATGTGCTTATATTTATTTTTATTCCTAGATTAGTTTTTTTTTCTTATTTAATTTAATTTATTTATTTATTGGCCGTGCCAGGCAGCATGCGGGATCTTAGTTCCCTCACCAGAGATTGAAACCGTGCCCCCTGCAGTGGAAGCCCGGAGTCTTAACCACTGGACTGCCAGGGAAGTCCCCCTAGATTAGTTTTTACGAATGCCTAATACTTTGAGGTAAGCTATTCTGAGTATGGAAATCTGAGTATATAATTTATAGATTAAAGGTAGCAATTTCCTTGATAAGATTAAGAAGTCTTAATTCTTCAAATCCATCTTAATTATGAAAGAGAAACATTGATAACACCAAGTATTCTAAGTCAGTGGCTGTCAGTCAGACTCTTTGAATAAAAAAAACTTCATCTCCCATTTCCTTCCCCCCAAAAAATTCCAAATATTTTTTCCCAATAAGAACATTAATGAAAAAATACCACCACTTACGCTCACTATCATTTTATAAAATATAAAAGAAAGACTTGGGGACTTCCCTGGTGGCGCAGTGATTGAGAATCTGCCTGCCAATGCGGGGGACACGGGTTCAAGCCCTGGTCTGGGAAGATCCCACATGCCGCGGAGCAACTAATCCCGTGCACCACAACTATTGAGCCTGTGCTCTAGAGCCCGTGAGCCACAACTGCTGAAGCCCGCGCGCCTAGAGCCCATTGTTCTCCGCAAACAAGAGAAACCACCGCAATGAGAAGCCCGCACACCGCAACTAGAGAAAGCCCACGCGCAACAACAAAGACCCAACGCAGCCAAAAATAAATAAATAAGTAAATTTATTTAAAAAAAAAGAAAGATGTTCTCAAATTAAGTTATAGGTCAGATCAGAAAAGACAGTTGGTAGTCATATGACAAATATTTACATATGAACATATGCATATGTGTGTATATACATAAGTGTACTAGACCAATCTTTTCCTGTTGACTATTGATTAAAAGTTTGGCCATATTGTAAAAAACCTTAAAATGTGCATATTCTTTGACCCAACAATTCCGTTCCTAACATTTTTTCTATAGAAGTACTCAGATAAGTGCCCAAAGATATATCCATTTCTTTATTCAACAAATAATATTTACTTATTTATTATATTTATTGTGTACTGACTGTCTTACCCCAATAGAATGTAAGTTTGAGGTCAGGGTGTTTTTTTTTTTTTTTAAGTATTATTATTTATTTATGTATTTATTTATACATTTATTTATTTATGTATTTATTTATTTTGGGTTGTGTTGGGTCTTTGTTGTTGCGCGTGGGCTTTCTCTAGTTGCAGGGGTCGGGGGCCGCTCCTCCTTGTGGCGCGCGGGCCTCTCATAACGGGGTGGCTTGTCTTTGTTGCAGAGCACAGGCTCTAGGCATGCGGGCTTCAATAGTCGTGGCACGCGGGGGCTCAGTCGTTGTGGCTTGTGAGCTCTAGAGTGCAGGCTCAGTAGTTGTGGCGCACAGGCCTAGTTGCTCCACAACATGTGGGATCCTCCTGGACCAGGGCTTGAACCCGTGTCCCCTGCATCGGCAGGCAGACTCCCAGCCACTGTGCAACCAGGGAAGTCCCAAGGTCAAGGGTTTTTATATGTTCGCTTATATATTTCAAATGCTTAAGACAATGCCTGCACAATCATTTGTTCAACAGATGAATGAAATTATTAGCATGTTAGAAGATATATGCTATGGACAAAATAGAACAGGGTAAAGGAGACTGCAAGTTGTGGGAGACAGGAACAAGTTAGAAATTAAAATAGAATGATAGAATGTTAGGGAGAAGCTCTACGGAGAGGCTGAGGAAGGTGTAAAAACTTGAAGGAGGTGAGGATATCTAGCGAGAACTTCCCCAGCAGAGGGAACAGTAAGTACACGGAGGACTGGAGTAGCAGCAAAACCAGTCTGGTTGGAGCAGAGTGAACAAGAGGCAAAATTAGTAGCTGATGTAACTGACATGATCTCCTTGACAATGACTTTTCCTCTGAGTGAGACAGAGAGCCAGTGAAGGGTTTTGAGCAAGTGGTTGAATGAGTTAACTGATCTTCTTAAAGCATTGTTGGGACTTCCCTGGTGGTCCGGTGGAAAGACTCCGCACTTTCACTGCAGGGGGTGCGTGGGTTTGATCCCTGATGGGGGAAGTTCCCACATGCTGCACAGCTTAAAAAAAAAAAAGGAATTGGATTGATGTGTTGAGAACAGATTGGTGGGGATGAGGATGGGCCAAGGCTGGAAGCAGAGATCATTTTAAAGGTTATGGCATAATTCAGGTGAGAAATAATAGTGTCTCAGATTAGGGTGGTAGCAGTGAAGGACAGATTCTGAATATATTTTATAGATAGAACCAATAGAATTTCCTGATGACTTGAATATGAGGTAGAAGGGAAAGACAGGCAGGAGTCAAGGATAATTCCAAGGCTTCAGCCTGAAGAACTAGAAGAACAGGGTTGGCATTAGCTGAGGTAGACAAGCCTGCAGGTGGTGATGCAGGATAAGGTATGTAGATGAGAAATTCTATTTGGACAATATAAACTTTTATTTTTATTTTTTAAAATAAATTTATTTATTTATTTTTGGCTGCGTTGGGTCTTCATTGCTGCACGCGGGTTTTCTCTAGTTGTGGTGAGCGGGGGCTACTCTTCGTTGCAGTATGCAGGCTTCTCATTGGGGTGTCTTCTCTTGTTGCAGAGCACGGGCTCTAGAGTAGTTGTGGCTCTCGGGCTCAGTAGTTGTGGCTCACGGGCTCTAGAGCTCAGGATCAGTAGTTGTGGTGCACGGGCTTAGTTGCTCTGTGGCATCTGAGATCTTACCAGACCAGGGCTCGAACCTGTGTCCCCTGCATTGGCAGGCAGATTCTTAACCACTGCGCCACCAGGGAAGTCCTGATTTTGGACAATATAAACTTTTAAGATTTCTTTTGGATACACAAGAGATGAGACAGCTAAGTAAATGGTTCCAGGATTTAGAGAAGATCTGAGCTAGATGTATAAATTTGGAAGTCTTTAGCATATAAACGGTACTTGAAGCCATAGACTAGATGGGATCACCAAGATAGTGAACGTACTTAGGAAGAAAAGAGATCTGAGGACCGAGGTTTGGGACACCCCAAATCTAAGAGACCAGTAAGAAGAACCAAAAAGGGGCCTGAGAATGAGTGACCAGTGAGATAGGCCGTAAACCGAGAGAGGGCGCTTTCCTGGGAGCCAAGAAAGTGTAGAAAGTGGAAGTGATGGGCTGTGTCAGTGCTGCTGAGGGTAAAATAAGAGGAAGGTTGAGAACAAGGTATGGGATTTGGCAATATGAACGTCATTGGTGACCTGGACAATGGCAGTGCTGTAGGATGAAAGAATAAGAATTGGAGACAGCAGATATAATCAATTATTTCCAGAAGTTTTCTGCAAAAGGGAGCAGGAAATGGATAAAAGGGTGACGTGGGACATAAGGTTAAAAGACTTTATTAAAAGCCCTTTAAAATTTTTGAGATTGGGGGGGACTTCCCTGGTGGTCCAGTGGTAAAGATTCCGCCTTACAATGCAGGGGACGTGGGTTCGATCTAAGATCCCATGTGCCGCGGGGCAACTAAGCCCACACACAGCAACTACTGAGCACTTGGGCCACAAATGGAGAGCCCGCATGCCGCAACTACAGAGCCCACACCCTCTGGAGCCCGTGCCACAACTAGAGGAGAGAAAACCCGCAGGGCACAACTAGAGAGAAGCAGGCGTGCCGCAACTAGAACCCGATGCAGCCAAAAAAAAATAATAATAAATATTTTTTAAAAAAATGTTAAGATGGGGGAGTTCCATGGTAGCCTAGTGGTTAGGATTTGGCGCTTTCATTGCTGTGGCCCAGGTTCAACCCCTGGTTGGGGAACTGAAATCCTGCAAGCTTCGGGGCGCGGCCAAAAAAAAAAAAAAGATTTAAGATGGGAAAAATAACACGTTTGTATACAGCTAGGAAGGATCCAGTAAAGAGGGAAGATGGGTGAGGTTGAAGAGAAAGGAGATATTGCTAAGTGATGACTTGGAATAAGCAATAGGGATGCAAAGAGTCTTTTAATTGTTCCTCAATTTAAAAATAATTTTTTAAAATAAATTTATTTATTTTTGAGTGCGTTGGGTCTTCGTCGCTGCGCGCAGGCTTTCTCTAGTTGCGGCGAGCGGGGGCTCCTCTTCCTTGTGGTGCGCGGGCTTCTCATTGCGGTGGCTTCTCTTGTTGTGGAGCACGGGCTCTAGGCGCGTGGGCTTCAGTAGTCGTGGCACGTGGACTCAGTAGTTGTGGCACACGGGCTTAGTTGCTCTGCGGCATGTGGGATCCAACCAGACTAAGGCTCGAACCCGTGTCCCCTGCATTGGCAGGCAGATTCTGAACCACTGTGCCACCAGGGAAGTCCCCTCAATTTAAATTTTAACAGATGAATAATCCAAGTGAAAAATGGGCAAAAATATTTCTAAAAGAAGTTTAAATAGCCATGAAGCATATGAAAAATTGTGAATTATGTTAAAAGTTCAGTATATTAAGTAAAAACAATTACGCATTTCTCCCTAATGGATTAGGAAAAACAAAAATAATACTGGTGAAACATCATTTTGTGTGGTGGGGAAAAATGGTATAGTGTAGTGTTAGAGGCCTCTGCAATGAGTGCTGTATTATTTGAGAATGTTGACGTGTCATATTACAAAATAAAGACAAACAGAACTGATAAGAGTCTTAAGCACAGTATAGGGGAGGAAAAGTTTTCCTTGAAACTCTTATGGTCTCTGGCTGTGTCTTAAAATTAAACTGACAAAGACAGATTAACAGGAGAAAAGCATACAAATTTATAAATCAGTGTTTCATATGAGGGAACTCCCTGGCGGTCCAGTAGTTAGAACTCTGCACTTCCGCTGCAGGGGACACGGGTTGGATCCCTGGATGGGGGATCCCTGCATGCCTCACAAGGAGACCAAAAAAAAAAACAGTTTCATGTGACATGGGAGTCTTCATAAGGGAATGAAGACCCAAAGAAACAGACCTGAGTATTTTTATGCTAAGTTTGAGGGCAGTCCTGTAGAAATAAGATAATTTAAGGAGTATGAGGTCAGCGTAGGAAACTGGGGGAATTTAACAAGGCCTGTTAGGATTCTTCTGGGTGTTCCTTTGTCATCGGAGATAAGGATGCCCCTCTCCTCTGGGTCTAGAGAGGGCATTTCTAACCTGAGAGTCTTATGACCTATTTCAGGGAAGAAGGGTGGGGGAAGGTCACAGTGACCTTCCTGCTTCTGCCCTTTGCTTTTTTTTTTTGGCTGCAGCGCACGGCTAGTGGGATCTTAGTTCCCCAGCCAGGGATTCAACTCGGGCCCTCGGCAGTGAGAGTGTGGAGTCCTAACCACTGTACTGCCAGGAAATTCCCTGCTCTTTTCTCAGATTTCTTTAGTTTACAACATTCAATATGGCCAAGGTGACATATTTTGGGGTATTGTGTCATGAAACTCATCACCAGATAGCAACTTATAAATAGCATATAGTATATAACTTAAGTATATGTATATGACTTATAGTAGCTGATGAGATGTGGACAGCACTCATTGGAAGTGTTAATATACCTAATGAATAAGTAAGAGGCTCCTGAGACACAGAATTCATTAGATACACTAAATATGAGTAAGTTAGTAACCTATAAGACATATTAAAGGTGATGAAAAAAATGGAACATATGATGGAACAAACAAAAGTGGTACTTATAGGGAATTCCCTGGCGGTCCAGTGGTTAGGACTTCACGCTTCCACTGCAGGGGACATGGGTTTGACCCCTGGTCAGGGAACTAAGATCCCATGCCTCACGGTGTGGCCAAAAAGAAAAAAAATGAAAAATAAAAACCAAAAGTGGTACTTATAGTTGAAGGGGATGGAAAGATCAAGTATGCATAGAAGTCATGCCAACTCTAGGCTGACAGCTATGTCATCCCCCAATTGGTAACCCACTGATGACACTCATTATGTTTCCATCCTGTCCCCACTTGTGCTCTGCCCTAGCAGGCTAAGTGGCAATCATAGCTGTGGGCAGATGTACTTGCTCCTGTATCTCTCTGACAGAGCAGGTATATGACGTGCCAGGCATCTGCTGTGCCCCCTTGTTCAAAACTCAACTCCTGTCCTCATAAATATACATCAGTGGAAAATGCTGATGTGGCAGAGAGGGGCAGTGAGAGACAAGACAGTGAGAGACGTTGAATAACCCAGGCGTCAGGTAGCATGGTCCTTCCACTCTACTTTACACCTCATTTTAAGTATGTTAACCCACTCCATCTCTTTTCCCTTGATTCTCACTGTGTTTCAAATTGATTTGAGAAATGCAGTTTGAGCATCTTCATTTGGTTTGTGAGCCTTTCATTTCTACAGCCTCTTGGATGGCATGACTGGTAGTGTGTTTGGAGGCTACCATTGCATCTAGTTAATATCCCCCACCACAGGATGTAAGTTGTACAACCTTTTAGAAGAACATCTTTTAATTTTTAAATTATTAATTAATTAATTAATTGATTGATTGATTATTTTTTTGACCAAGCCGTGTGCCTTGCGGTATCTTATGTTCCCTGATCAGGGATTGAACCTGAGCCCTCAGCAGTGAAAGTGCAGAGTCCTAACCAGTGGACTGCCAAGGAATTCCCTAGAAGAACCTTTTAGATTATATGTCAAAATATTAGCCTTATACAGGATTTATAAAACAATTGCAAGTATTCCCGTGAAAATCCTTCTTCTAGGCATTTACACTAAAGTCAAACATATGAAATGATGTGTAAAAGGTGGTTTACTCCAGCATTGTTCATAATTGTGAAAATTGCTTAAAAAAAAAAAACACCCAAAATCTAAACATCAGCTGATAATTACTACCTTATTTAGGGCTGCTGGTCCTGGAAAAAGAAAAAACTTCAAACTGAAAGGAATCACAATGAATGGAGAGAACAATGCTAAGGACAGAGCTGACTGTAGCTCTATCAGAAAGAACTTGAATGGTGTGGATACCAACTGTGCTGCAGAGAGGTCTTGCTGCTGATAACAAATGGTGGTAGCTGATAAAACACAAAAAGTTGTCTTTAATAATTGACACACATACACACACAAAACCCCTTGAAAATGGTGATAAAATTTGGTAAATTCTGATAGAGTTTCACAACTCTTTGACTTTGGGTTACATGGTAGTAATGTGATATCTTTCTGTGGTATTACTTGTCAACTTTTTCCAGACGGGCAAATAGATAAAGTGATTTTAGATGATTTGATGGGTAGCACCTAAGACAGTAAAATTCATGAAAATCAACAGAGATTTTATTTGTTTGTTTACATCCAGAACCTAATCACTTAATTACTTACCACTTGGACCATGGTCTGACGTGTATTTGTGGAAAACAAGTCTGTCTGGTGTAACCAAGAACCCCTATTGCTCTCTGAAGGTGGATTTAAGAATGTGGCTTTGGAGGCTAAAACTAGTTGGCTGAATAGCTACCCCCCCCATAGATGTCCATATCCTAAACCCCCAAACCTGTGAATATGTTACCTTATATGCCAAAGGGACCGTATCAATTCAATTAAGTTAAGGATCTTGAGATGGGAAGATTATCCTCTATTGAGGTGATGTAATCACAAAAGTAATTACAAGTGATAAAGGAGATCAGAGTCAGAGCTATTTGAGGATGTTACTCTGCTGGCTTTGAAAATGGAAAAAGAGGTCACTAGCCAAGGAACGTAGACATACACTAGAAGCTGGAAAAGGCAAGGAAACAGATTCTCCCCTAGAGCCTCCAGAAAGAACACAGCTCTAAGCTATACCTTGATTTTAACCCATTAAGACCTGTTTCAGACTTCTAACCTCCAGAACTGTAAGATAATAATTTGTGTTGTTTCAAGACGCTAAATTTGTGGTAATTTTTTATAGCAGCAATAAGAAACTAATACACTGAGTCAAAAGAAGAGAATTTAGAATAGTGCTTCTCAACCTGTCTATGGTGAAGGTTTAGCTTGTTGTTTTAATCTCCAATCATGGACCAAAATACTTATAAGATAAAATTGAAAAATTACTAGAAATTAAAATTTAAAAACATACAAAATCAAGCCCCACTGAAAAATAATGGATTCATCTGACATAACATTACTTTGTCAAATTGCTCTAAACATTCCTTAATATTTACTCTTGTTTTCTGCACTGGTGTCCTCAAGTAACAATTTGCAGATAGGCATAGGTTTACAGCCCACACTTGGAGTAGATTTTGGATCAGGAGGCTTTAATATTGAGTAGTGTACATTTGAGGTGACAGTGCCTAGAGATCTCAGCAGAACATCTAAACCTCAATTTGTGATCATCACACAGGAGATGCAAAACCCTGCACTAGGAGTTTCTGATTACCTGATTCTGACCATTACTGAAAATGTTCCTTTTTCTTTTATTTATTTATTAATTTTTTTTACCACGCCAGGTGGCATGCAAGATCTTAGTTCCCTGACCAGGGATCGAACCAATGCCCCCTGCATTGGGAGTGCAGAGTCTTAACCACTGGACCGCCAGGGAAGTCCTTCCTTTTTCTTTTTTAAAGAAAAAATGTATTTGCTATAGTCCAAAATAATGTGAACAACAGAAATGTACATTTCTAAGAAAAGGTACAAATGGCTTAAAAAAAAATCAACCTTAGTAATTAAAGAAGTCCAGGGAATTCCCTGGCGGTCCGGTGGTAAGGGCTCCACGCTTCCACTGCAGGGGGCAAGTGTTTGATCCCTGGTCGGTGAACTAAGATGCCACATGCCATGCAGCGCAGCGAAAAAAAAAAAAAAAGAAAAAAAAAAAGTCCAAATGAAGATATAAAGGATATATCAGTTACATTTCATCTTAAAAAGTGAAAGAAGGAAAGAGAATATCCAAGGCCAGCCAGAGTTATTAAAACTAAACTCTCGTTCACTACTTCTGGGCGTATAAATTGATAAATTATCTAAAACAGTTTATCCCAAAGAATTAAGGCCCTTAACAGTTTTTATGTACATTGAATTGATAATTAGACATAACTTAGTAGGAACATAATATGAAATGCAGATAGAATTTAATTTGTCATGTCATGAAATGCAGTTAAAGGCATAATTATTTAGTGTCTAAAGATGAAAAGAAACATTCCTAAATGAGTGAAAAATGGTATATTAATACAAAGTGATATTATTACATAGTCATTAGGGTGATTCTAAGGGATTTTATTCATTATTGTTTTGTTTTGGTAATGAGATAAAATGCTCAAGCTGTTAAATGCCAAGAATGAGGTTTTAACAGGATGTAAGATATGCTACAGGGGCTTCCCTAGCAGTCCAGTGGTTGGGACTCGGAGCTTCCACTGCAGGAGTCACAGTTTCCATCCCTGGTCTGGGAACTAGGACCCCACCCGCTGCGCGGCCAAAACAAACACACAAAGCGTGCTACAAATATTAACCCTGTGGACCTTTTGAATTTTTCTCCTAATGTCCCCTAACTACTCCTACTCAGACTATAGTTCTTGCTAATTGCCCACCCACCAAAAATAATTATAAATAAATAAATAAATAATATACTTAATAGTAAAATACATCTAAGGAAGTGAAAAATCTCTAATTTTTTTTCTTGATGTCTACCTCAATTTTAAAAATTTTCTTTCTGAAAATTTATTTTTAGTGTGCTGGCTTTGCAGGTGCCCTCAGCAAATGTATACTCTATATAATTTGGGTAATCCCTCATTGCCGCATCATTCCTCTCTTCTCTAAAGCCTACTAAGAGAGGTGTGCATGGTCACCAGGGTGTGGGTTATAATCAGTATGAGAAATCTCAATGAATTTTCCTTAATTCCTGAAGAGTCTTCTCAACTTTTCTATGTCCACACTAACGCTATGGCTTGCTATCATGTTTAGAGAGGATGGAGGCTGTGTCCACAATTCAACTGAGTTAGAAAAGGTTAAAAGACAAAAAACAAGACAAAACAAAAAACCCCAGGTCTTTTTATTACAGGAAAAGGAGCTCATATATGTACAAATATCAGTAGGAGGGTGTGAGTGAGGTAGAGCATCAGGGTTGGAGAAACTTCATTATTTGTTTGAAGTTCTCCTTAGTTCTTAAAATGTTTCCCCAGTTCTTTACCTACGGGACTTTGTTTTGCCACTCCTATGTCCCTAATACTTACAACAGTTTTTTTAGACACTCAGTAAATATTTGTTCACTGACTGCCAGCAGCATCCAAATCACTTTGTGCTTTGGTGGTCAAGACTATGTTGTTTAAGTAACTTTTTGCTGATAATAAAATTTAAAAAACATTTATTATAAAAATTTGAAAAATATAGAAATTTACCAAAAAAATTACTAAGAAGTAGCAATTGTTAATGTATTGATATCAATCTTTCCAAATTTTTTTCTGTACACATTTTTATAAAATTGGATTATTTCCTATATCTTTTTTTTTTTTTTGCTTAAATTACTAAGGATAAGTTTTTCTTTTTTTATTTCTTTTTTTGCCGTGCCACATGGCTTGTGAGATCTTAGTTCCCCAACCAGGGATTGAACCCGGGCCCTCAGCAGGAAGAGTGTGGAGTCCTAACCACTGGACCGTCAGGGAATTCCCAACCACTGGACCATCAGGGAATTCCCAAGGATGAGTTTTTCATGGATTAGTTTTCACGCTATTATGTATTCTTTTACAACATTATGTATTGCTGAGTAATAATAAAACTTATGAATGTTCTGCAACACGTTTACTATTGTACAGTTAGGTTGTTTTTAAGTTTTCTCTATAGTAAATAATACTAAAATGAATACATTTGTAATTCTTTGTCCACTCTCATTACTTAATTCACTCAACAAATATTTATCAAGTACCCATCATCTGTCCCTGCCCTTTTGTAGTTTATATTCTAGTGGCTAAGAATAATATTGTAGGGGAATTCCCTGGCGGTCCAGTGGTTAGGATGTGGTGTGTTCAGTGCTGTGGGCCCAGGTTTGATCCCTGATTGAGGAACTAAAATGCTGCATGGCACTGCCAAAAAAAAAAAAAAAAAAAAAAGAAGAATATTCTAAAAGTGGAATTTCTGAACAAAGGGCATGAGCATTTTTTAAAATTTATTTTTAAAAATTTTGGTAAAATGCACATAATATAAAATTTATTGTTTAATCATTCTTAAGTGTATGGTCCAATGGCAGTAGGTACATTCACATTGTGCTACCATAACCACCAGCCATTTCCAGAACTGTTTTCATCTTGCAAAACAAAAACTCTATATCATTAAACCGTAACTCCCCATCCCCCATTCTCTCCTCCCCAAATCCCTGTAACCACCATTCTACTTTTGTCACTATGAATTTGACTACTCTAGTTACCTCATATGAGAAGGACACAATAGTTTTAAAACTTTTAATATATTTGCAAACTTTTATTCTAGGTATGTTATATTAATGTATACATCAGAGCTGAGTGTAATAATGTTTGTTTCCTTGCTTCCTCATCTTTTTTTCACTTTGCTAATTGGATAGGCAGACATTGTATTGCTTTAATTTGCTTCTTTTTTTTTTTGAATTTTATTTAATTTTTTTTTTTATGCAGCAGGTTCTTATTAGTTATCTATTTTATACATATTAGTGTATATACGTCAATCCCAATTTTAATTTGCTTCTTTTATTTATAAATTCTCTCTTTTTAGATTAAAGTATAGTTGCATTAGTTTCTGGTGTACAGCAAATGATTCAGTTGTATATATATACATATGTATATTCTTTTTAATATTCTTTTCCATTATAGGTTATTACAAGATATTGACTATAGTTCCCTGTGCTATACAGTAGGACTTTGTTGTTTATCTGTTTTATATATAGTAGTTTGTACCTGCTAATCCCAAACTCCCCTTCCCCTCTTTGGTAACCATAAGTTTCTTTTCTATTTTCTATGTCTGTGAGTCTGTTTTGTTTTTTCTGTTTGTTTTGTTTTTGGCCACACTGAATGGCTGGTGTTGCCCAACCCGGGATTGAACCCGTGCCCCTGCATTGGAAGGGTAGAGTCCTAACCACTGCACTGAGAGGGAATCCCCTGTTTCCGTTTTGTAAATAAGTTCATTGGTACCATATTTTAGATTCCACATATAAGTGATATCGTATGATATTTGTCTTTGTGTGGTTTACTTCACTTAGTATGATACTCTCTAGGTCCATCCATATTGCTTAATTTGCTTCTTTTTACGATTGAAGTTGAATTTTTTTTATGCTTATGATCACAATAATTCTGTTGAACTGATATATTTCTCATTTTATTGATTAAAAAACCAAAGGCCAGAGAAACAATTTTTCTAGGACCTCACTGCCAGTAAGTGATAGAGCTGAGATTTTAATCCAAGTCCATGACTTCAGAACTGTTTCTATAATATTTAGCCATATTGTCTTGCTTTTGATTTTCTAATTAGGGCTGAAAGTCCAGAATTACAATGTTTTTTGTTTGTTTGTTTTGTTTTTTGTGTGTGTTTTATTTTTTAATTAAAAAATTTTTTTATTTTATACAATTTTGAAAGGTTACTTTCCATTTACAGTTATTACAAAATATTGGCTGTATTCCCCGTGTTGTACAATACATCCTTGAGCCTGTCTTATACCCAGTAGTTTGTACCTCCCACTCTCCCACCCCTATATTGCCCCTCCCCACTCCCCTAGAATTATAGTGTTTTTGTTTGTAGAACTCTTAAAGAAGGTCAAATTTAATGCTGTAATTTTATAGGGAAAGAAAGTGAGACCCTTCATGATATCTCAGGCCATTCATATTCTATTTAAAAAATGGCCATGCTCGTATTCAAGGAATGATTTAAATGAACTCAGACTCTTGCATCTTCCCGTACAGAGGCGAGTGCTAACTTCATTAACTTGAGACGTCTGTTCTTTTTTTTTTTTTGGCCGTGCCACATGGCATGCGGGATCTTAGTTCCCCAACAACGGATCGAACCCACACCCCCTGCAATGGAAGCCTGTAGTCTTAACCACTGGACCGCCAGGGAAGTCCCTGTTTTTCTTTAATTAAGAATAATCTTTTGGGCTTCCCTAGTGGTGCAGTGGTTAAGAATCCTTCTGCCAGGGCTTCCCTGGTGGCGCAGTGGTTGAGGGTCCGCCTGCCAATGCAGGGGACGTGGGTTCGAGTCCTGGTCCGGGAGGATCCCACATGCCGCGGAGCGGCTGGGCCCGTGTGCTACAACTACTGAGCCTGCGCGTCTGGAGCCTGTGCTCCGCAACGGGAGAAGCCACCGCAGTGAGAAGCCCGCGCACCGCAACGAATAACACAACACAACCAAAAATAAATAAATAAATTAAAAAAAAAAAAAAGAATCCGCCTGCCAATGCAGGGGACACGGGTTTGAGCCCTGGTCCGGGAAGATCCCACGTGCCGCAGAGCAACTAAGCCTGTGAGCCACAACTACTGAGCCTGCGCTCTAGAGCCTGCATGCTACAACTACTGAGCCCATGTGCCTAGAGCCCACAGTCCGCAACAAGAGAAGCCACCGCAATGAGAAGCCTGCGCACTGCAACTAAGAGTAGCCCCCGCTCGCCGCAACTAGAGAAAAGCCCGCTCACAGCAACGAAGACCCAATGCAGCCAAAAAAAAAAAAAAAATAGGTGGGAGAGAAACTGACCAAGATTCAGAGAGCCTGATGTAAAGGGTTTGAGTTTATGAATGGTTATAATTTCAGGGCAATGATTTGTGACCCCAAATCATTCATGACACTAGAAACCGCCCCCCTTCCCACCACTCTCAATTTAAAAGGTTCAAATGATAAATTTTCATAAAACAGTTGCTTACTGTTTATAAAAATGAAAGGCAATCAAAATAGATATCTATATATACTCTTTCCATCTACAAATACTGCAGTAATAAAATTTATCAAGATAAAAAAATAGGTGGTATAAAATAATGTAAAATGATAAAGTATCTGTTCTCAAAAAGCTTGAAAATTATTTGGGTGACAAACAAGCTAATTCTTCTATAGCATTTGAAAAATCTTATAATGGTTTGGCCAAAACAAAACAAAGAACCAAAACAGAAATTGATGTATGCTGCCTTGTTTAGACTGCTCAATAACCTATTTGCCTTTACACGTGTAGTTCCTTCAGCCCTGAATGTCTTACTGAAAAATGTCTGCTAAGCTTTGAAGTTTTCTCCACTGTGAACACTTTGTGTGTGCCTACCTTTTGGCAGGCTCTGTGCCGAGCACTTTAAACACATCATCTTATCAGATTCCTATGGCAAATTAGAAGGCAGGTTTTTCTTTTCAGTTGAGAAAACAAAATTTAGGAAGGTTAAGTGACATGTCCAATGTCACAGAGCTAATAAGTACTGGAACCAGAATTACCCAGTCAGTCTGATTTCTGACTTTTAATCAGGAAGGTCAAAGTTAGTGGAACAAAATTCAGTCCTAGAGCTGAAAACAGATGGGGAGTGTAGATCAACCTCCCCAGGAGGGGTTTTCCCTCCCCGGTTTGGTTTTCCACCTGGCTGTGGCTATAGTTTAGTAGAACTCTACCTGTGTATTTGTCTAATTAGACTATGAATGACAAGACTTTCAATTACTAATAATATGTTCCTAGCACCCATCTCAGCTCCTTGCACATAATAGATGCTTAATAAATGTTTGTTAAAAGAATAAATGTGTATCTCCTTTCCACTTAGTCTACTGCTGACAAATCTCAGATTGTTGTAGAGTTAGGTCCATGCGTGGGTAATCTTTCTTTTGTGAATTTTTTTCTGGGAGAGCAGAGCTGGGGAAGAGAAAAAAAAAAAATCTGTCCTTTTGTATCCAATTGCCTTTGAGGAGCTGGGAAGAGAGCAGTTCACACCTGATTATCTTACATCAGATAAATTAGCAGCACCTGAATTGCTGGGCAGTCAGGCGCTAGAGCTCTCCGCAGCCCCACTAGCCAGCTTCACCTGGGCTCAGGGGCCATGTTTCCTTCGCTGCCAGGCTTGGCTCTAGGCCTCCTGTTAATCCTGGCCTTGGGCCAGACATTCCAATTCCAAGAACATGTCTTTCTCCAATCTCTAGGCTTAGACAAAGAGCCTTCACCCAAGAAGTTCCAACCTGTGCCTTCCATCTTGAAGAGAATTTTCCAGGATCAAGAGGCAGCAGCAACCACTGGCGTCTCTCAAGACTTGTGCTACGTGAAGGAGCTGGGTGTCAGTGGGAACATACTCCGACTTCTCCCAGATCAAGGTGAGGACGTTGGAGTCTTTCCTAGAGATGAATCTGGTGTGAAGAAAGGAATAAAGGGGAAGTAACAATTACGAGGGGTTCATGGGCGGCCACGTACTGGTAATTTACACATTTTATCTTATTTTATCCCAACCACTGTGCTGAGAGGAAGGCAGGTATTCTTATCAAGTTTTTAACAATAAGAAAATTGAGGCTCAGACAGTAGATAACCTGTAACCTATTCGAGATCATACAGCTAGTGTGTGAACAAAGCCAGGATTCAAAATGTTTTTTTCTGAATCAACAGCTCTGTGCTACAATTTAGGTGGAGGTGTGAGGGTGGAATTAGGGCTCAGTCTCCCTCTCCTGAGCCCAAAATGTACTCATCCTGGTCCTCTGAGCTCAGTTTGCCCGGGACTTCTGCTTCCCGCTCCACACCTCCCCATTACTTTTGATGGGTAGAAAAGGCTATTCTTGATTTGTAAATACAAGGCGATAATATATGCCATTGTCATACCCTTCAGATAATCCAATAATTTGCCAAACTGACCACCCACCAAAAATTACCCAGATCAACTGTTAAAAGTTGATTCTCCAGTCTAGTTCCTGCCCCTCACGCCCCCACCCGATTCTTTTCTTTAAAAAAATTTTTATTTATTTATTTATTTATTTTTGGCTGTGTTGGGTCTTCGTTGCTGAGCGCAGGCTTTCTCTAGTTGCGGCGAGCGGGGGCTAGGGGGCTACTCTTCATTGCAGCGCACAGGCTTCTCATTGTGGTGGCTTCTCTTGTTGCGGAGCACGGGCTCTAGGCGCGCGGGCTCAGTAGCTGTGGCGCACGGGCTTAGTTGCTCCGCGGCATGTGGGGTATTCCTGGACCAGGGCTCGAACCCGTGTCCCCTGCATTGGCAGGCGGATTCTTAACCACTGCGACACCAGGGAAGTCCCCCCCACCCGATTCTTATTCAAAGCAGAGATGGGTGTTGTAATCTCCATTTCTATATAGCCTCCCAGGTGGTTGAGGTGGGAGGAATTGAGAGCCCTGGTTGGTTAGTTTTACAGCAACTGGAAATAAGATTTGAGTCCAAGAAGCATTTATTGGATGCCTACTAGGTGCCGGCAGCTGTGTAAGACCGTGAGGGTGCAGAGATGAATGATAAAGTCAGCTTTTTAAGAGTTTATAGAAGACACATCAACAAACAGATGACTTCCATACATTGTGCTAAGTGTCACGTTAGAAGCCTTGGGGGTGGGGCTTCAGGGACAATTCCTGGAGGAAGGTTAAGAGGTGAGGGGAGCTGGTGTGAAGGGTTTTTTCCAAGGAGAGAGTAGGAAATAGCTGAGGCTACTTCCTTCCCTCCACCATGGAAAAAAAAACTTTTAATTTTTGTTATGATCAAAATTCTATCTAATGGTACAGGAAAAGGACACAATCTCATTATCACTCCTCCCTAATGCTCCCCCTAGAGAAAACCACCATTAATAGTTGATGTATATTCTTCCAGACTTTTCTTCTTTGCATATATATAATATAAACTTGTAATTTTTTTAATAAATGGGATCATACTATACATTCCTCCAATATTATGAGTCAAGTCAGAACATATAGTCAACTTATCTCTGTTTTAATGGTTATATAATATTCCATTGTATAGACATGCTACAATTTATGTAACTGATGCCCTGTTGATGAACATAAACATATTATAATAGTGCAGCTTTATATCCATTTTGCGTGTGTGTGCGTGCATGCACTTTTTCTATTATTTCCCTGGATAAGTTCTTAGAAGGGGATTGTTGTATCAAAGAGTAGGCACATTTATACTGTTTTTTTTTTTTTTACATTTATACTTTTGATGTACAGCAAATATCCTTTAAAATTTATACTCCACGTTGAGTGTGTGAGAATTCTCACTTACTTTGACAGTAGTCTCTTTAAAATAGAAACTTATTGAAGTAAAATGTACATTCATAAAAGTGCATAAATTGTACAGAACAGCTCAGTGAAGTTTTGCAGAATAACTAGCACCCAGATCAAGAAACAGTACATGACCAGCACCCCAGAGGATCCTTCATGCCCCCTTCTGTTAATCACTACTTCTCTACAAGGGTAACTGCTATCCTGATGTCTAACATTACGTATTAGTTTTGCCTTGTTTTGAACTTCATGTAAGTGGAACTGTGGAATGTATCCATTTTCGTGTCTGGCTTCTTTCACTCAACATTACATTTGTGAGATTTATCCATGTTGTGTGTATTTGTAGTTCATTTTCATTGCTGTATAGGATTTTATTCTGTTCGTATATGACAGTGTACTTACCCATGCTGCACTGGCTGGCCATTAGGTAACAACACTCTTTTAGCTTTTAATTTTTGTTAATCTGGTAGCAAAACATGATCTCGTTGTTTTAATATGTTTCTTTAATAAGGTAGAATGATGCCCTTTCAAATGGATAATGAATCATTTATTTATTTGCTTATTTATTTAAGACAGAATATAGTCTTTTTTTCTTCCAGCTTTATTGAGATATAATTGACATACAGCACTGTATAAGTCTAAGGTGTATAGCACAATGATTTGATTTATGTATATCACAAAACAATTATCTCCATAAGTATAGTGAGGGAAGTCCCTGGCGGTCCAGTGGTTAGGACTTGGCGCTTTCACTGCCATGGCTTAGGTTCGATCCCTGATTGGGGAACTAAAACCCCACAAGCCGCGCTGTGCAGCCAAAACAACAACAACAACAAACCCAACAAGTATAGCGAACATCCACTGTCTCAGATAGATACAAAGTTACAGAAATAGAAAAAAAATTTTTTCCTTGTGCTAAAAACTTAGAGTTTACTTACTCTTTTATACACGACATACAGCAGTGTTGACTATATTTATCATGTTTATTATCTTAAAATGTGAATCATTCATTTTTATTTTTCAAATAATATTATTATTTGAAAATTTACACATTAAATTTTCAAATTTAAACATTAAATAATGTATACATTATTTATACATTATGACCCTTTTCCTATTGAGGATTCTTTTCCTTAATGATTTGTGAGGCCTCTTAATCATTTGTAAAAGCTCTTTATAGACATATTACAAGTATTCTTGGTTGTTCTTTCTGCTTTTAATTTTGTTAATGATGTCTTTTGAATATAGAAGTTTTTTATTTTCATGTTTTCAAATCTGTTCATCTTTTCCTCTCTGTCTTTTGGGGTTTTTTTCACGCCTAAGGAATGTGATTTAGTGATAAGAGTAAAAAGTGAGACTAATATGTTAGAATTAAAGCCGTGAACAGGAGAGATCAACTGTTAGAGAGGTTGAGAAGGATAAGCACTGTGAAAACACCCCTGCATTTGCTAGTTAGTCAACGCTTAAAGATGTTTATTTCAGTGGACCAGTAAGGGTAAGAGAGTTGGACAATAGCAAGAATATATGGTAAGCAGCAGAGACAGCAAAAATAGACTAATCTTTTTAAGAAGATGGTCAATGAAAAGAAATGGAGAGATGATACAGTAGACTTGAACAGGAACCTGGGTAATTTTAAATGCTTTTTAATTTTGTTGTTTTTTAAATGAGCGTGAAGAGGCATTGTGGTGGAATGGTTAGAATACCTGGGTTTCCATTGTAATTTCTCCACAAGATGAATGACCTTAGAAAAGCTCTTAGGGTAGAGCCACCCTACCAAACAAAATGGTGGCATCAGGTCAAAGAAGTTATTTGTGGAGAGAAATTGAAGATGCAAAACAAACAAACAAAAGGGTAAATGTATCCTCTATTGGGCCTTTTCCTAGAGGAGTAGGTGATGTTTGAAAATCTAAGCAGAGAAGTTAGCTTTGAAAACAGGGAGAGTTCAGCACAATTTCCAAAGATACAGAGAAGGGGGTCCATGTGGAGAAATTGAAGAATCATATTGCATCTCAATTTCCAGTGAAGTGGGAGAAGTATTCAAAAGTATAAGACTAGAAATTATTGACATTGAAAACTGTGGGCTTTAGATAAGAATTACCTAAGGATAAAACATAAGGGAGCTCCAGAGGGCCAGCCTTGGCTGGATGACAGGTGTTTGTTTTGAAGTAAATCTAAGTGGTTACAACACCTGACAGCGTAGGACATTCTTAAACGTTTTTGTGCCATAGGTCTCTTTGGCTGGCAGTTGAAGCCAATGAACCCCTTCTCAGAAAAAGGTTTATATGCCTAAGATAAAATATTTAGAATTTTAAAAGAAATCAATTAAATACTGAAATACATTTATAGAAATATTTTAAAAATGAATGTGTGTATAGTAATGCATGTGATGTTTTATTCATGCAACAAATAACAAGATCTAAAGAAGGGACTATACCATCAGTTCAAAGTAGTTCGAGCATAAATGTTATTTTAAGGCATTTGCAACAACTTAATATATGAACATACCTATGATTTCTATTGGTAACAGTGTCATAGGCCCTTACAATATTATTGGGATTTGTTGCCTATAGTCATAATTGAAAGAAATGCTAAATGTCACTTAGAGTTTAGTGAAGATAAAGATGTGATTCTTTTTCCCATCCAAGATTATAGACCTTCTAAATTCTATTCAGGATCCCTTGGGGACCTCCAATATGAAGATAAAAACCTCTGGCCATAAATGAGGAGTGAGAGAAACAAATCCTCACAAATGGCAGAGTTTTGTTTTGTTTTTTTTTTAATAAGTGGTTTTTTTTTTTTTTAATTTT
This sequence comes from Eubalaena glacialis, assembly GCF_028564815.1. Classification (NCBI taxonomy): domain Eukaryota; kingdom Metazoa; phylum Chordata; class Mammalia; order Artiodactyla; family Balaenidae; genus Eubalaena; species Eubalaena glacialis. The sequence goes on along the minus strand of NC_083726.1, from coordinate 109,674,454 downwards.
ATTTATTTATTTATGGCTGTGTTGGGTCTTCGTTTCTGTGCGAGGGCTCTCTCTAGTTGTGGCAAGGGGGGCCACTCTTCATCACGGTGCATGGGCCTCTCATTATCGCAGCCTCTCTTGTTGCAGAGCACAGGCTCCAGACGCGCAGGCTCTGTAGTTGTGGCTCACGGGCCTAGTCGCTCCGTGGCATGTGGGATCTTCCCAGACCAGGGCTCGAACCCGTGTGCCCTGCATTGGCAGGCATATTCTCAACCACTGCGCCACCAGGGAGGCCCCATGGCAGAGTTTTATAGCTGAGAATTTCCTGTCCTTGTTTTGTATATGTGGATATACATACAACACTTGACATTTACATCACACAGGTGGAGGTGACTCACATCTCTCTGTCCCCATCTAGGTTTCTTCCTTTACTCCGAGAGCCTTTCCCAAGCCTGCTCCCGCCTACAGAAGCTCCTCTCCTTTAACCTGTCTGCGATTAAAGATGAGGAGCAGTTAACAATGGCCCAGCTGGGCCTGGACTTGGGGCCCAACACTTACTATAACCTGGGACCAGAACTGGAATTGGCTCTGTCCCTGGTTCAGGAGCCACACGTGCGGGGCCAGGCCACCCCAAAGACAGGTAAAATGTTTGCACTGCAGTCAGTACCATGGCCTCAAGGTATCCTTCACTTCAATCTGTTGGATGTGGCTAAGAGGAATAATTACCCCCGGAAGAACTTAGGTTTGTTCCTAGAGATACTGGTCAAAGGAGGCAGAGCCTCTGGGGTGAATTTTCAGCTTGAGGACACCTGCGCCAGACTGAGACGTTCTCTTCACGCTTCCCTGTTGGTGGTCACCCTCAACCCTGAGCAGTGCCACCCTCCTACCCGCAAAAGGAGAGCAGCCATCCCTGCCTCTAAGGCTTCTTGCAAGAACCTCTGCCATCGTCACCAGCTGTTCATCAACTTCCGGGACCTGGGTTGGCACAAGTGGATCATCGCCCCCAAGGGTTTCATGGCAAATTACTGCCATGGAGATTGTCCTTTCTCACTGACCACCTCCCTCAACAGCTCCAATTATGCTTTCATGCAAGCGCTGATGCATGCCATTAACCCAGCAGTTCCCCAGGCTGTCTGCATTCCCACCAAGCTGTCCCCCATCTCCATGCTCTATCAGGACAACGATGACAATGTCATTCTACGGCATTATGAAAACATGGTAGTTGATGAGTGCGGGTGTGGCTAGACTGTCAGCAATAGAACAGAAGGGGTGTTCTCGGGGTAAATGTTCTAATAAAACTATCTGGCTTATGACCTTTGGATCTGAATTGTCAGTATATTTATGTTTACAATTTGTCTTCTTGGAAAATCCATCATGATTAATGATGTCCCGAGTTACACTTACACACACACACACACACACACACAGCCTTAATGATCTTAGTTAATTTTCTGCATTACGCTCATGGGAGTATATTAGATTCTAGGTAGAAGGAAACAGTCATTTATTGATCGCCTATTATGGGCAAGCATTATTCTATGTGTTCCTTGTAAATATATTTCACTGGTCTTTGAGGTAAACATTATTATTTATGTTTCATAGATAAAGAAGCTGAGATTTAGAGCAGCTAAATATCCAATTTTTCTAAAGTCATCTACTTTGTGAATTCCCTGGCGGTCCAGTGGTTAGGACTCAGCACTTTCACCACCGAGGCCCGGGTTCAATCCATAGTTGGGAAACTAAGATCCCACAAGCAGCGCGGCACAACCCCAGAAAAATAAATAGAATAGAATAAAATTTAAAAAAATAAAATAAAATCAACTTTCCCTGCCAGACCTCATATGCTATGCTAACAGTGTTACTTAAAAAAGAATATATATATATATACATATATATATATGTATGCATATATATATATGTATATATATATAGGGACTTCCCTGGTGGTAAGACTCCGCACTCCCAATGCAGGGGGCCTGGGTTCGATCCCTGGTCAGGGAACTAGATCCAGCATGCCGCAACTAAAGGTCCCGTGCACCCAAATAAATAAATAAATAAACTTAAAATATATATATATATATAAAATAATGTAGAAAAATATATCAAAAGAGTACTTGAAATCTATATTGATATCTATATTTCCGTCTGGTCTTTTATGAATATTATATATGATTCCTATAGCTAAGATCAGAGTGTGCATATAATTTTGTATCTTCTTGTATTCACTTATAGAAATTTTTTTCAAATCACCAACATCTACATAGTTAATTTAATGACTATATTATATACAATTATTTAGATACATATTTTATGTAAAAGAATGTTTATCATTGGACATTGTGTTATTTGCAATTTTCATGGTGGAATAGTGTTATGACTCTTCACAAATCATTCTCCACATTTTGTCCCCATCTCCTTAGAAAAATTTCAGACATGAAATTACAGGGTTAAAAGTATAAGTTGACTCTTCTATAATTAATAGAAGATATATATTAAATAAAATATATTGATCTTAAAACAAATAGGCATATATTATGGGGTAAAATGCAAAATTCACATGGACTTCAAATGTAAAACTCTAGAGTTGGTAGGATACTTTGGGTTATATCAGGAAGTATGAGGTCACTTCTCTTGTTTGGAGAATTAAAGAGGAAAAGTCTGTAAATCACTGCTTTATTTAGTCGGTTCTTTAATTCCAATTGTCACTACCTTAAATCAACCTCACCATTCTCATCTGTATTATTGCTATCATTTTTAACCTGATCTTTTGTTTTTACTTGAAAATTTTAAAATGTAGATTATTATAATTTAACTATATTACAAATATATGCAAAAACGCCTGCATAACCCTCCCAGTCTCTTTTCCCATCCTCCTAATGAAACCACCATCCTGAGTTTGGTGTCCACCTTTCCCATTCATTTCTTTATAATTTTACTACATATATTTGGATCCGTAGACATTATAAAGTGTTGCTTCACGAATATGTAAACTTTATAGAAACAATATTGCAGTGTATTTTTCTAACCCTTTTTTTCTCTTTATTTATTATTTCAGAAATTCTTATAGGTTGATACGGGTATGAATATAACTGATTTTTTTCATAGCTGGATAGTAATCCATTACATGCATATTACACAACTGGTTTATCCATTATGCTGTTATTGGACACTAAGGACATTCACACAGACTGTTAACAATCATTTCTATAGAGTGGATACAAAATCTCTTGGCGATCTATTTGTCTAGGACTTCGGGGTAGGGCAGCTGTGAATATACACAATTTGTAAGGACAATGGAGAAGAACCTACAGAGATTGTAACAACTCTAAATGCACATCTTGAACACAAACAAAAGTGATCTTTAAAACGCACTTAGGGACTTCCCTGGCAGTCCAGTGGTTAAGACTTGGTGCTCCCCCTGCAGGGGGAATGGGTTCGATCCCTAGCCAGGGAATTAAGATCCTGCATAAGCGCAGCGCTGCCAAAAAAAAAAACGCACTCAGCTTGTCAAGCGTATCATTGGAATGAGAAACACTGTTCTGATGGTATCAGTGAGGAGATGACTTTGGACAAACCATCATTCAGAAAGAGTTAGTGGAACAATCGGGACAAAGCCAACAGTAGTAACCAACATGTTTACAAAGCACTTTCAGATTATATTTGTTTAAGAGCTAAGAAATTGTTGGAACAGAAGAAAGATCGATAGATGGTTGTTTTGCTTTGCCATTGCGGTCCCAGCCGTATCCTCTGTTTTGAGGGGCCAGGATTTTTGGATGTACCCTCAGACTTGAACAAGGAAGTCTGATTAGCATAAGCAAAAGTCATAAAAATTTCACATGTGAACCAGTTATCAGTGGGTGAGTTTACGATAAGATGCCAAGGGAAGAGGGCCAGCCAGCATACTGGGTTTCATTAAAAATAAAAGTGCACAAGTAGTCATCCGAATGTGTATTAGGAAATCAGAGGAAAGGAGTTAGTTGAAATCTAAATGGCAAGATTCATGAACCTCCAGATCCAGATACTAGAGGAATTCTAGTCATTTCAGACCATGCCGCTCCTATTAATATTCTTCAATAAGGAATCCAACAATATGCTTGGTTGAATTCTGGCTTTCTTATTTGTGATATTCCATGCCAGGTCTATTTTCTTGAGTATGTAAGCTGCTCCTATTGATTGGGGTGATCCCAAATCATGTTGGTCAAACATTACAAATCATCCTGTTGGGCAGATTATTTCTGAAGTAAATTATCTCTAGTTTTACTTTTATTATTTATTGAGTGTCTATTATATGCCAATTACTGTACTAGGTCTTGGGAAATAAAGATAGATGGTCATTTTCACCATAGTGCTTAAAATCTAGCTTATTTGGCTATAAATTATTCAAATATCTATAAGTGAAAATTAGCATATACCCCAATATGTGAATATTTAATTATTCAAATTATAATAATTAATGACTATGTTACTATATTGAATATTAAGTGAAAATTAGCATACACCATAATATACAAATACTTAATTATTCAAATTATATTCATTAACTACTATATTACTATATGGTACTTTAAAAGTTTTTTTTTTTAATTAATTTATTTATTCATTACTTTTGACTGCGTTGGGTCTTCGTTGCTGTGCGTGGGCTTTCTCTAGTTGCGGTGAGCTGGGGCTACTCTTGCTTTCTTCCCTCATCTCAGTGTCTCAGGGATAGGAGTTCTAATATTTTCTTTCCCCCACCCAGATGTTTCAAGGTGTATGTCCCCCAGGCTGCATGCACCTCACTTTCGATACTGCTTTTTTTTTGGCCATGCCTCGGCTTTCAGGATCTCAGTTCCCCAACCAGGGATTGAAGCCGGGTCACGGCAATGAAAGCCTGAATCCTAACCACTAGGCCACCAGGGAACTCTCTACATTTTTTTTTTTTTTTTTTTTGACTGAGTACGACATTGACTCTGATAATCCTGTTCTGACACCAGCCTGATGATGATCAACCTTTCTTTCATGACCTTTCTTACCTTAAAACTTGAGTTCTTTGGGTTAATTACTGAAATTGCAAGAATGTGTCACCAACCTGACTGACCACAATTCCTGAGGCTGCTTTGCTAAATTTACTTCTGAATTGAACTGAATTGTTACTGACAGATTTCCTGAGTTGAAGAAATAGATTTTGATTTGGGGGTGGTGGTGTCTGTGTTTAATACCTTCATGTTATTTTTTAAAATTATTAAAAAGATAGTGGCTATTTCCTTCCGCTAGTAGTTCTGCTGTTGGCAGGTTTATTCACTCCTGAGTTAAGTTATCTCCTGATGTCACACATGAAACTAGAGAGAAGCACACATTACTGGCCTCCTGGCTTTGTTGCCATATTATCCTACTTCTTTTTAGAATCTTAAATGTACAGTTAGATCAGTCTATAAATAGGCATGTGCAGGTGAGTGTTTTAACTCACTTTGACTTGCTTTTCAGATGACCTGTTTGGTTTCTGCTTAGTTTTATCATTGCACCTGGTACTTTTCTCTTTTGAACACTCCCCTTTACACTCCCCTCTTTGTAAGCATTCTTCATCCCAAAGAGAAGGTCACAGTTCAATAACCTCGAGAATCACAGAAGCCCATCACGAGACCACCTGATGCCAGCCTTGACGGTCTTCAGATGATCTCTGGATGGAAAAGAATGCAGACCCTGCACATATCCTGATCTTTATCAACCACTCTGCTCCTTGAACCATTACTCCTCACTGCCCCCTCCGAGGAAGACACACAGTCTTGAGGGCATTAAGCCCACTGTGGCCCCCTTTGCCTGGTAAAGCAATAAAGCTGTTTTTTTCTGCTTCACCCAAAACTCTGTCTCTGAGATTCAATTTGATCCCAGTGTACAGAGTCTGGGTTTAGGCAACAAATTTGGTGTCTCGTATGGGGGAAAAATTCAGGGACGGCCCCACTGGGGTCCCTTGGCTCGATCGGAAGCTCTGAGGTTCATGCCAGCCTCTTATACAGAGCGGAGGGTTGGAGGACTCCTTAAAAGGCCAGATCGCCTGGGACCTGTTGTTTGGAAAGTTCAAGTCCGGGTTATACCCAGCCCACCATGCTGGCAGTCAGAACAACAAGGCGGGAGTGGAGGGAGAAATGGGGTCGCCCTAGCATCTGCCAAGGCCACCTTCGCCTCAAGTACACTCTCTTCTTCCTTCTCCCCACGCCAGCCTGAACTTCCTACTCTGAGGAATTATTTTGGGGAAGAAGGAAAACAGCATTTGGAACGTTGCAACACCTTGGCCAGCGTTAGGGTAAGTCCCCCAGCTTGCACTCCGAGGCCCCTTTGACCTTGTCTGTTTGGGGAACTCCTGGTTCCCATTGGGGGGATTCCCCATTTCAGGAATCCCATTTGGAAGGTGCCTCTTGGACTAAAGTCACGGACTTAGTGGGACTTGGAAGCCAATTTTAGCTTAGTGGGCCTTGGAAGTCAATTTGAGCTTTGTGCTGTTTGGTTTTGTTGTTCTGGTTTGAGGCTCCCGTTTGCTGGTGAAGATTCTGATTTGCTTTTGGTCTGTGCCCGCATGAATGTTTTTCTGATCGAATATGGGAAGCACTTCTTTGATTCCATCCAACAGCCCCCTGGGGAAAATTCTGGCAGGCTGGTGGACCTGTAGTTATAAACCTATGACTAAAAAATGAATCATATTTTATTGATTCTGTTTGGCCAATGTACATTCATGAAAGTGAGTAGAGGCGGCTTTTGTATAGTAGCCTAAATTCTTGTATCATTCTCCAGCTAGAATTGTTTTGTCACAGGAATGGAAGGCAAGGGAGATCCCGTATGTTCAAGCAATTATGCAATTACATAATAAAGAAAGTGAGGGAATTCCCTGGCGATCCAGTGATTAGGATTCTGCGCTTCCACTGCAGGGGGCACAGGTTCCATTCCTGGTTGGGGAAGTAAGATTCCACATGCCACGAGGCACGGAAAAAAGAAAAACAAACAAACAAAAAGTGAGCAGCCAGGTAGTAGACTGATGGTACAAAGAGAAAAGAAAAGATCTCTTCCTCCAATGGTGGAGGATTCCAGGATTCCAAATGAAAAGTTGGATGATGATTTTACAATGCTGGCTGTTATGAATCCATGTAGCCCTAATTTTGCCCAGCACCACCTGCTCCTCCCTTGTTGATGGAGGCTCCCGGGGCACCTCCACCGCCACCTCCATCACTGCAAGCACCACTTAGTAACCTATCTGTGCCCATCTGTAACAGGGAAGAGCAAAATCTATTTCTTTTACCTTTGTTTTTTGTTGCTTTTGTTATTATAATCACTAAAAGCATGCTGTCTATAGCTGTAAGCATACATAATGGCCTGCCACAGGGAACCCTGCCCCTCTGCCTGAATGTTAAACTAAAGTGCCTTGGAGATTGGTTCAAGATGGCAGAGTAGAAGGATGTGCACTCACTTCCTCTTGCAAGAGCACTGGAATCACAACTAACTGCTGAAAAATCATCGACAGGAAGACATTGGAACTCACCAAAAAAGATACCCCACATCCAAAGACAAAGGAGAAGCCGCAATGAGATGGTAGGAGGGGCACAATCACAATAAAATCAAATCCCATAACGCTGGGTGGGTGACTCACAAAGTGGAGAACACTTATACCACAGAAGTCCACCCACTGGAATGAAGGTTCTGAGCCTCACGTCAGGCTTCCCAACCTGGGGGTCTGGCAACGGGAGGAGGAATTCCTAGAGAATCAGACTTTGAAGGCTAGTGAGATTTGATTGTAGGACTTCGACAGGACTGGGGGAAACAGAGACTCCACTCTTGGAGGGCACACGCAAAGTAGTGTGAACATCGGGACCCAGGGGAAGGAGCAGTGACCCCAGGGGAGACTGAACCAGACCTACCTGCTAATGTTGGAGGGTCTCCTGTAGAGATGGGGGGTGGCTGTGGCTCACCATGGTGACAAGGACACTGGCAGCAGAAGTTCTGGGAAGTACTCCTTGGTGTGAGCCCTCCCAGAGTCCGCTATTAGCCCCACCAAAGAGCCCGGTAGGCTCCAGTACTGGGTCGCCTCAGGCCAAACAGCCAACAGGGAGGGAACCCATCCCCACCCATCAGCAGACAAGGGGATTAAAGTTTTACTGAGCTCTGCCCACCAGAGCAACACCCAGCTCTACCCACCACCAGTCCCTCCCATCAGGAAGCTTGCACAAGCCTCTTAGATAGCCTCATCCACCAGACGGCAGACAGCAGAAGCAAGAAGAACTATAATTCTTCACCCTGTGGAAGAAAAACCGCATTCACAGAAAGACAGACAAAATGAAAAGGCAGAGGACTTTGTACCAGATGAAGGAACAAGATAAAACCCCAGAAAAACAACTAAATGAAGTGGAGATAGGCCTTCCAGAAAAAGAATTCAGAATAATGATAGTGAAGATGATCCAGGACCTCAGAAAAAGAATGGAGGCAAAGATCGAGAAGATGCAAGAAATGTTTAACAAAGACCTAGAAGAATTAAAGAACAAACAAACAGAGATGAACAATACAATAACTGAAATGAAAACTACACTAGAAGGAATCAATAGCAGAATAACTGAGGCAGAAGAACGGATAAGTGACCTGGAAGACAGAATGGTGGAATTCACTGCCATGGAACAAAATAAAGAAAAAAGAATGAAAAGAAATGAAGACAGCCTAAGAGACCTCTGGGACAATATTAAATGCAACAACATTCGCATTATAGGGGTCTCAGAAGGAGAAGAGAGAGAGAAAGGACCCAAGGAAATATTTGAAGAGATTATAGTCAAAAACTTCCCTAACATGGGAAAGAAAATAGACACCCAAGTCCAGGAAGCGCAGAGAGTCCCAGGCAGGATAAACCCAAGGAGAAACACGCTGAGACACATAGTAATCAAATTGACAAAAATTAAAGACAAATTATTGAAAGCAAAAGGGAAAAATGACAAATAACAAACAAGGGAACTCCCATAGGGTTAACAGCTGATTTCTCAGCAGAAACTCTAAAAGCCAGAAGTGAGTGGCACGGTATATTTAAAGTGATGAAAGGGAAGAACCTACAACCAAGATTATTCTACCTGGCAAGGATCTCATTCCGATTCAAAAGAGAAATCAAAAGCTTTACAGACAAACAAAAGCTAAGAGAATTCAGCACCACTAAACCAGCTCTACAACAATGCTAAAGGAACTTCTCTAAGTGGGAAACACAAGAGAAGAAAAGGACCTATAAAAATAAACCCATAACAATTAAAAAAATGGTAATAGGAACATACATATCGATAATTACCTTAAATGTGAATGGATTAAATGCTCCAACCAAAAGACACAGGCTCACTGAATGGATACGAAAACAAGACCCATATATATGCTGTCTACAAGAGACCCACTTCAGACCTAGGGACACATTCAGACTGAAAGTGAGGGGATGGAAAAAGATATTCCATGCAAATGGAAATCAAAAGAAAGCTGGAGTAGCAATACTCATATCAGATAAAATAGACTTTAAAATAAAGAATGTTACAAGAGACAAGGAAGGACACTACATAATGATCAAGGGGTCAATCCAAGAAGAATATATAACAATTATATGTACCCAACATAGGAGCATCTCAATACATAAGGCAACTGCTAACAGCTATAAAAGAGGAAATTGACAGTAACACAATAATAGTGGGGGACTGTAACACCTCACTTACACCAATGGACAGATCATCCAAACAGAAAATTAATAAGGAAACACAAGCTTTAAATGATACAATAGACTAGATAGGTTTAATTGATATTTATAGGACATTCCATCCAAAAACAGCAGATTACACTTTCTTCTCAAGTGTGCACGGAACATTCTCCAGGATAGATCACATCTTGGGTCACAAATCAAGCCTCAGTAAATTTAAGAAAATTAGAATCATATCAAGCATCTTTTCTGACCACAACGCTATGAGATTAGAAATCAGTTACAGGGAAAAAACTTAAAAAACACAAACACATGGAGACTAAACAATATGTTATTAAATAACCAAGAGATCACTGAAGAAATCAAAGGGAAATCACAAACTATCTAGAGACAAATGACAATGAAAACATGACAATCCAAAATCTGTGGGATGCAGCAAAAGCAGTTCTAAGAGGGAAGTTTATAGCAATACAAGCCTACCTCAAGAAACAAGAAAAATCTCAAATAAACAATCTAACCTTACACCTAGAAGAACTAGAGAAAGAAGAACAAACAAAACCCAAAGTTAGTAGAAGGAAAGAAATCATAAAGATCAGAGCAGAAATAAAAGAAATAGAAACAAAGAAAACAATAGCAAAGATCAATAAAACTAAAAGCTGGTTCTTTGAGAAGATAAACAAAATTGATAAACCTTTAGCCAGACTCATCAAGAAAAAGAGGGAGAGGACTCAAATCAATACAATTAGAAATGAAAAAGAAGTTACAACAGACACCGCAGAAATACAAAACATCCTAAGAGACTACTACAAGCAACTCTATGCCAATAAAATGGACAACCTGGAAGAAATGGACAAATTCTTAGAAAGGTATAACCTTCCAAGACTGAACCAGGAAGAAATAGAAAATATGAACAGACCAATCACAAGTAATGAAATTGAAACTGTGATTAAAAATCTTCCAACAGGGCTTCCCTGGTGGCACAGTGGTTAAGAATCCGCCTGCCAATGCAGGGGACACGGGTTTGAGCCCTGGTCCGGGAAGATCCCACATGCCACAGAGCATCGAAGCCTGTGCGCCACAACTACTGAGCCTGCACTCGAGAGCCCGCAAGCCACAGCTACTGAAGCCTGCACGCCTAGAGCCCGTGATCCGCAACAAGAGAAGCCACTGCAATGAGAAGCCCACTCACTGCAACGAAGAGTAGCCCCTGCTCTCTGCAACTAGAGAAAGCCCGTGCACAGCAACAAAGACCCAACACAGCCAAAAATAAATAAATAAATAAATAGATAAAAAACAACTTAACCCCCCTCTGGCCTATCCAGCTCCCCCACTGGCTGAACAGGCTGCACCGGCAGTTGTTCCAACTGCCCCCACCATGCCGCCAACATATTCACTCCTTTCACGGCTTCCTGTTTCCCCTACCCATGGGGAGAGAATAGAATTTTCTCTGTCAACCCCTGGGGCACAGGGATCTGGTTTAGTATCACCATCTAAGACCCAACAGGGCACCCAATTTGGACCGGGAGCCACTTCCGCAACAGTGCAATTTCCCTTGTGCCGAGGAGGCCTTAATGCAAATGGCCAGCCAGCTGGGTTCCTGTGGATGTGCAATCCATTCTCTACTTTGGATTTGCTTAACTGGAAAAACCATAACCCTGCTTACCAAGAGGACCCCCTCCGTGTGACTGAACTTTTCACCTCCATATTTGCCACTCACCATCCCACTTGGGCGGACATTCATACTCTTAAGAATATAATGCTTACTGGGGATGAAAGGAGGATGGTCATTGACAAGGCTAGAGAGGAAGCACACCAGCTCCACCTAGTGGCTCCAAATGGAACTCCAGAAGCAAATCTGTCAGTCCCTATAGCTAAGCCTAACTGGGATCATAATAGTGGGGGCATGCCACTTCTAGAACATTATAGGAGGTGTGTCTTAGTGGGTCTTCAAAAGGGGGTACCTAGACAAAAGAGGTTAAACAAGATTCAGGAGATAAAACAAAAACCAAATGAGGATGCAGCAGAGTTCCTAGAAAGGATTTATCAAGCTTATAGGCGCTACACGGATGCAGACCCTGAGGCCCCTGAGACTGTAAGGATGATAAATATGACTTTCATCGGGCAAAGTGCCCCAGATATAAGGAAAAAATTACAGAAGTTAGATGGTGCATTTGGAATGAACCCTTCTCAATTAGTAGATGTTGCTTTTAAAGTATTCAACAACAGGGAACAACGACAGAAGCAAGAAGATGAAAAATTGAAGGCAGCTTCTCTGGCAGCAGCATTGAATTCCCGGAAGGCGAGCAACCTAAAGGAAGGTAAGCCACCACTGAAGAAGGAACAATGTGCTTATTGCAAGGAGGAAGGGCATTGGAAAAGAGATTGCCCTAGACTAAAGAAAAAGAAAGAAAATAATAAAAAGGAGACAGGAGCCACTCATATGGTAGAAAGAGAGGAACACTGACATTGAATGAAGAGGCCCGAAGACTCCCTTGGACTTGAGGCGTCCAATTCTAAAATCCCCACAAGAGCCCTGGGTAACATTGACAGAGGGGAACAAGTTGATTGACTTTCTAATAGATATGGGTGCCACATATTCTTGAAGGACCTTGGAAAAAGAAATGTCCTAAATTAAAGACGGAATGCACCAAAAAACAGAGGGACCCTCCGGTGGAGGTTATGGTCACCAGGAAGGAAAGTTCTGAAGAAGAATATAGTGACTGATGGGACCTGGGGCTTCTCGCCATGCTGGTGGCTCCAATGGCTATAGCCCCACAGGAGCCCCGGGTACAATTAACAGTGGAGAATCAACTAGCAGATTTTTTGGCAGATACAGGAGCAAATTACTCGGTTCTAAATTGTAAACTGGCCTCTTTGAGCAAGTCCACAGTGTCAGTAGTGGGACTTTCGGGACAAACTCAGCAACGTCCTCTGCTCCAGCCCCTGGAGTGAAAAATAGGAGAAGAGAAATTGAAACATAATTTCCTGTACATATCGGACTGTCTAATCCCTCTTCTGGGAAGAGACTTGGGCAAAGTAAATGTGCAAATAACATTTTCACCTGAGAAACAACTTTTGCGTTTAGAAGTGCCACTGGAAAATGCCCTAAGGCTCCAACAATTGCTGGAACAGCCAGAAGAAAAAGAAGCTGAGCCTATTCCAGAAAGGACCCAGGAAAAAGTGAGTAAGACTGTCTGGGCTAACAGGGCACCCAGACGGGCCGGATTCACTGCCCCGATTCCTATCATTGTAAAGACAGGAGTGACTTGTCCAAGGAAAAAACAATATCCTCTTAAAAAGGAAACTATACAGGGACTTTCCTGGTGGTCTAGTGGTTAAGACTCCACGCTCCCAATGCAGGGGATATGGGTTCAATCCCTGATTGGGGAACAAAGATCCCCCATGGTATGGTCAAAAAAAAAAAAGGAAGCCATATAAGGAATCCAGCCAGTTCTAGACCGGTTTTTGAAGTATGGACTAATTAGACCTTGCAGATCTCCTTATAACACTCCTATTTTGCCTGTTTAAAAGCCTCACAAAATGAATATCGATTTGTTCACGATTTATGAGCAATAAATGAAATCGTTCAAGACATTCATCCCACAGTTCCAAACCCATATACCTTACCACCATACCTGGAAATTATGAATATTTTACTGTATGAAACTTGAAAGACACCCTTTTCTGTATTCCAGTAGAGCAAAAAATCACAATTGTTGTTTGCTTTTGAATGGCAAGACCCAAATTTTGTTTTTTTTTTTTTTGGCTGTGCCACGTGGCTTGCAGGATCTTAATTCCCCAACCAGGGATTGAACCCATGGCCCCTGCAGTGGAAGCACGGAGTCCTAACCACTGGACTGATGGGGAATTCCCAAGACCCGAAGTCTAAAGCAATGAGTCAATACTGCTGGACTGTACGGCCACAATATTTAAAAATTCCCCTACTCTCTTCAATGAGATTTTGACTAAAGATTCGTTGGGGTTACATCTAGACCAAGGAATTCTCCAACAGTACATGGATGACTTTCTGATAGCCAGTCTGGATGAAAATTATTGCCCTTCTAATACCATCACTGTGTTAAACAATTTAGCATGGCACGGTTACAAAGGATCACAGAAAAAGGCCCAGATTTGCAAACATCAGATGACTTACTTGGGCTTCCAGTTACAGAAGGGAACTCCGAGCTTAATGGCAAATTGAAAACAAGCCATTTTTAACTTAAAAAATTCCTGAAAATCAAAGACAACTTTGTAGATTTTGGGGGATGGCAGGATTCTGCTGTATTTGGATTCCTAAATTTGGACTCATTGCAAAACCCTTACATAATGCTTTACAGGGCACAGATTCTGAGCCATTGGTATGGACTGGCGATTGCCAAAAGGCTTATGAAATGCTCAAAAATAAACTTATGACAGATCCAGCATTGGGCCTCCCAGACTTAACAAAAGGAGTTTAAATTATATGTACATGAAGGGCAAGCAGTAGCCCTGGGAGTCCTCACCCAAAATGCTCGGGGACACCCCGAGACCTGTAGCCTACTTGTCCAAGCAATTGGATAACACAGCTTCAGGCTGGCCCCCCTGCTTGCAAGCAGTAGTGGCAACATGTGATTTGCTCAAAGAAGCGGCAAAATGTACTCTGGGCCAACCCATAACAATATGTGTGCCACATCAGGTCTTGGTACTTCTAGAACAAAAAGGGGGATGGAGGTATTGGCTGACTGCAGGAAGGATGGGAAAATACCAGGCCATCCTTCTAGATGACTCAAATGTTCCTATACAAACAGTCAGTTCTTTGAATCCTGCCACTTTACTGCCCACTCCTTTGGAGGAGGAAGTTACCCTTGATTGTCTGGAAGTGCAAGAGACTATACTCTAGCTGCCTTGACTTCTCAGACGGTCCTTTAGAAGAGGTTGATTGGGACTTATTTACTGAGGGCAGCAGCTTTGTGAATAACAAAGATGAGTGGAATGTGCAGCAGGTAATAGAAGCAGCTGCCTTACCCCCTGGCACCTCTGCCCAGAAAGCAGAATTAATAGCCTTAACACAAGCATTACATTTATCAAAAGGAAAAAGGGCAAATAGCTACACAGATCCAAATATGCATTTATGGTAGTACGAGCCCATGGGGCTAGATGGAAGGAGAAGGGTTTATTAACCTCAAACAACAAGGACATTAAACATGCCTCAGAAATCTTAACCCTTATAAAGGCAGTGACTGATCCAGAAGCCACTGCTATTATGCCCTGCCTGGGTCATCAGAAATTGACCTCCTTTGGGAATTCCCTGGCAGTACAGGGATTAGGGCTCTGCGCTCTCACTGCTAAGGGCCTGGATTTGATCCCTGGTTGGGGAACTAAAATCCTACAAGCTGCCCAGTGTGGCCAAAATCAATCAATCAATCAATCAACCTCCTTCATCGCTCGAGGCAATCAGGCTGCTGCTAAGGCAGCAGAACAGGCAGCCCTAAGTGAATCATTTATTGGGGCTCTACTGCCCCAGTTGCATCTAACCCAGTAGAAACCCCAATATATACCCAAGGACGATAAGAGAGCTGTCAATTGGGGTTTTTTTGTTTTTTTGTTTGTGTTTAAAAGGTTGAGTTTTTTTAATTATATTTTATTTTTGGCTGTGTTGGGTCTTCGTTGCTGCACATGGGCTTTTGTCTACTTGCAGCGAGCGGGGCTACTCTTCGTTGTGGTGCGCGGGCTTCTCATTACGGTGGCTTCTCTTGTTGTGGAGCACGGGCTCTAGGCACGCGAGCTTCAGTAGTTTTGGCTCACGGGCTCTAGAGCACAGGCTCGGTAGCTGTGGCGCACGGGCTTAGTTGCTCCACGGCATGTGGGATCTTCCTGGACCAGGGATCAAACCCATGTCCCCTGCATTGGCAGGTAGATTCTTAACCACTGCACCACCAGGGAAGTCCCTCGATTGAGGTTTTGATACCCTAGATCCGACCAAACAATGGAAAGTGAGGTCACATGGACTGGTCTTGCTGCCTGCCACCCTCGTCTGGCCAATAATAAAACATCTACATGATAGCATCCACTATGGATGAGACGGCCTAATGAACTTTATCCAACCTTGCCTCCCAGGACCCAGTCTACAACAAACTATACAGAGGGTGAAACGAAGCTGCCCCATTTGTGTAAAGAACCCCAAAGTCAATAAACAAGGACTACTAACAAGAACATATGTCGGAGAACACCCTTGTGATGACTGGCAGATTGATTTTACACAGATGCCAAAGACAACCGGTAATATTTAATGTTGTTGGTTTTTGTTGACACCTTTTCAGGTTGGGTAGAGGCCTTCCCAACCAGAATGGAAAAAACATTAGAAGTGACAAAAACTCTTCTTAAGGACATCATCCCCAGATATGGCCTTCCCTCTATTATGCAGAGTGACAACGGATCTGCCTTCATTGCAGAAGTGACACAAACAGTGAGTAAAGTTTTGGGCATCAGATGGGAACTTCACTCAGCATGGAGACCACAATCTATGGGAAAGACAGAGAAGATGAACCACACCTTGAAGAAAACCATCGCCAAGCTATGCCAAGAGACTCATCTAAAATGTGACAAGGTCCTGCCTATTTCTCTCCTCCATAAATGAGTGGCCCCTAGAAGCACGCTTGGATTAAGCTGTAATGAAATTATATATGGGAGAACATTCTCAGCTCCTAAGAGGATGGAAATAGAGACATTCCTAACACAGGAGACAAAGGTTAGGGGCTTCCTTGGTGGTCCAGTGGTGAAGAATTCACCTTCCAATGCAGGGGACGCGGGTTCAATCCCTGGTCGGGGAACTAAGATCCCACATGCCGTGGGGTAACGAAGCCCGAGCACCGCAACTACCGAGTCTGCACACCACAACTAGAGAGAGAAGCCCGCGAGCCGCAATGAAGAGCCTGTGTGCCGCAACTAAGATCCAATGCAGCCAAAAATAAATAAATAAATATTTTTAAAAAAAGAGAGACAAAGGTTAAACAATATGTTCAACAGACTAATCGCTTGTTAACTGCTATGCACAAGTCTGTGTCTTACAGGTCTCCCCCTCACCTGGAGACTCCCCTGCACTGCTTCAAGGCGGGAGAGCAGGTGCTGCTGAAAGTTTGGAAAGAACAAGGACCTGAGCAACAACTTGAGGAAAAGTGGCAGGGGCCCTACAACGTTCTTCTTACTACTCACACCTCATGAAAAGTGGATGGAGTTAAGCCATGGATACATCACACTTGAGTAAGGAGATGACCAGAGGCTGAGCAGCTGAGTCTGCGTACAACAAACAAACCCCCGGGAAGTGGAAGTCTCACTGTTGGGAGACCTTCAGTATCTGTTTCGACAGGAAAAATGAGAGTTCTCTCTTTCCTTATACTCCTGGTTTTTCCTCATAGAACTACAGGAAGTACGTTTTTACAATGGGCCCACTCTTATGCTGATTCTTTCAGTTACTCTAATTGCTGAATATGTGGCCCACTCCCTATTTCTGGGTCTTCAGGATTGCCCTGGTGGGTATCCCCCTCACAAGGGACGGATTGGAAACAATTGGCCAAATTTATTTTTGAAACAAGGAATGATTCCAGGGCAGTGAGCATTGAGATAACTAACTTTGATCCTGCTGAGTGGCCAATAAGAGACACTCTCTATCAGGCCAGAATTTTTCCTTCTCTCTAAATGCTACTATATAGTCAAATATAATTGCTGCTCAAAAATTAGATAAGAGATATAAGCCAATACAAAATCCACATCGAGGGCTTCCCTGGTGGCACAGTGGTTAAGAATCCGCCTGCCAAGGCAGGGGACACGGGTTCAAGCCCTGGTCCGGGAAGATCCCACATGCCGCGGAGCAACTAAGCCCGTGCGCCACAACTACTGAGCCTGCGCTCTAGAGCCCGCGTGCCACAACTACTGAGCCCGTGTGCCACAACTACTGAAGCCCGCACGTCTAGAGCCTGTGCTCTGCAACAAGAGAAGCCACCACAAGGAGAAGCCCAAGCACCACAATGAAGAGTAGCCCTGGCTCGCTGCAACTAGAGAAAGCCCGTGTGCATCAATGAAGACCCAATGCAGCCAAAAATAAAATAAATAAATTTATAAACAAAACAAAAAAAACAAAATCCACATCAAGTACTAGAAGGTTTTAACCACATTTGGGATGGTTTATTCTGGTTGACCACAGAATATGACACCTTTATGCTGGGAGCAGAGAAATCATACCTTTCATCATTGGACAAATTCCACCCAATATATGGGATGGACCCCCACTGATTATTATAAAAGTCTTATAATTTTAAAGAGTAGTGATTAGTTTGCCACAGATTAGATTAGGAGACCAGGCATGTATTGGAGAGCCCCAAATGGAACCTGTTGGGTCTGTGGGACCCATCTTTGGCCTTAGCTTCCACCTGGATGGAATGGTAGATTCACTCTAGGGTTCCCTTGGGCACAAGGACATCAATATAAAATTTTACAAAAGGCAAAAATGGCTAACCTTCCTTACCTTTGTACTAGGTAGACTAGATCAGTTTTTTTGGTGTGATTATTTACTCAATTTCTTTGTCCTAAACATTGGTCTTGAAAGTGTGGCTCTCCACATAGAGGTACTAGCCAAAATTACAAAGCAAGCCCTTAATGACAGCCAACAGAGCTTGACTTTGTTAAACACTGAGGACTCATTAATGTGAAAAGCTGTGCTTCAGAACCAGATGGCCCTAGATATCTTGACTGCCTCACAGAGGGGAACTTGTGCCCTAATTCATACTGCATGTTGTATAATACTTTTATACCCGATGAGTCAGGAAACATAACGCTTCTTAATGACACGAAATCTCCCATCCAGACAGTAGATAATTCAGATGCTTATGCCTGTGAAGTTGCTTCCCGAGTCTCCAATTGGTTTTCAAACTTGTTTTCCTGGATCCCACAGGGCTATCCAATCTATTTTCTCAGGAGTTTTCCAGTTCTTACTTTGTTTTGATGGTTGCAATGGGAATATATGTTCTAGCTAGAATCATGACTTGTTGCCTGTCCTATTTCTGCAAAACCACCACCAGGGCTCTTGTCAAACCGCCTGCCAGTTGGCATGAGAATGTTCATTCCTTCCATAAGAAAAACCCCTTCTTGCCGTGCCTGCCCCTGTCCCCGCCCTCCTCTTCCCCCGCCGCCCCTCACCCGCCCAGCTTCAGCAAGAAACGGCCAGATGAGATCGATGCCCACTTGCCTTTTTCCATTGAAATGGAAGGAATAAATTAACAGTGGGGTTTTTGTTCCAGCTAAATTTATAAAAACTAGTTAAAATAGCCTCCATCATGCTCTGATCTGTTTTAACCTCACTTCGACTTGCTTTTCAGAAGACCGTTTTTGTTGTTGTTTCTGCTTCGTTGTATCATTGCACCTGGTATTTTTCTCTTTTGAACACTCCCCTTTACACTCCCCTCTCTGTAAGCATTCTTCATCCCAGAGAGAAGGTCACAGCTCGATAACCTCGAAAACCACAGAAGCCCATCACGAGACCACCTGATGTCTGCTTTGATGGTCTTCAGATGATCTCTGGATGGAAAAATATGTAGGGCCTGCATGTACTCTTTCCTTATCTACCACTCTGCTCCTTGAACCATTACTATAAGACTCCTCACTACCCCCTCCAATGGGGACACACAGTCTTGAGGGCATTAGCCCACTGTGGCCCCCTTTGCATGGCAAAGCAATAAACCTGTTCTTTTCTGCTTCACCCAGAACTCTGTCTCTGAGATTCAATTCTTTGCCGGTGTACAGAGGCCAGATTTCGGCAACAATGAAACATCCCCAAATCAGGTCAGTCCTAAATTTTCTTTTAAAATAAGAAAATACGGCATAAATATCAGGACATCAAGTGTTGTTCATGGGTTATTTCCTTAGCACTTTATTTTCTACTCAAGACAATATCAAGCACTTCAACTATTATCACAAAGTTTCTTTTTTTTTTTTTTACTTTTTTTTTTGACCGCACCATGCGGCTTGTGGGATGTGGGATCTTAGTTCCTTGACCAGGGATTGAACCCGTGCTCCCTGCATTAGAAGCATGGAGTCTTAACCACTGGACTGCGAGGGAAGTCCCTTTTTTAAAAATTTTATTGAAGTGTAGTTGATTTACAATGTTGTGTTAATTTCGGCTGTACAGCAAAGTGACTGAGTTATACATATACATATTCTTTTTTCACAAAGGTTTCTGTGCTTTGCTTGTGAGTGGAGCACTCAGAGTGCATATCTGAGATCTGAATCTGTTAATTTTTGAGGAGTGTTTGACTGAAAATAGGCATTTGCTTTCGTTAAAAAGGCTAGGGAAAAAAAGTGCTAGGATCTGTTGCTTTTGTCACCTTTTCTGGGCAGAATTGATCGGCAATGATTACATGCAATCATAAATACATTCCCTAATTTTAAGTGGGCTTTAAAAGCAGATCGTCTGCTCTCACTCTTGTTTGTTTGTTTAACTGTTTGCTTGACAACATTAAACAGCAAGCTGGTATGACTATTTTGGACAAAAATGTATCACAAAATTTGTAACCGTAACCTTTGCTGTGTCCCAATCATGTAAATTTATCTTTCTGAGAAAGATGCACACAGATCCTAGAGAAAAGTATTTAAGATTGATTGTTTTAGCCACAATCTGTTATTTTTATCCTTAAACCCTGTCCTTCAACAGTAATAATAAAATCAATAGCTATTTTGAAAGGAAGACTGTACCTACCACAGGTATAAACAGAATGCAAATGGAATACGAGAGGCGGATTGAATCCCTCTAAATTACAGAAGTGGGGCTGCATTGATATCGGTAGTCAGAGATAGTAGGAAATTGATGGATGAAGAGGGGGCTTGCAGTTAGGGAATTTTAGTTTAGAGGAGAAGGTAAAGCGAAGGAAGAAATAGATGGCAGAAATTGAGAAGGACTTGAAGAGTTTTAGAAAATTATGTACTGGCGGTTGGCTCTGCTAATTGTATTACTTTTCTGCCCTCTGTTGATAAAAACAGGGAAGAGCAAATTTATTAAACCATATATGGTTCCTTATATCTAGAGGATCAAGGGTCTTATTGAGAACCTGGTAAAACATATAGACTCTCCCCCAGAAAATAATACACATGAACACACAATATTTTGCATATAACTTCAGTTGCTTCATGGAGTCCTTGCCATCAAACTGGGGGATTGTGAAGAGCACGTTTCTCTTGAGCCAGGTATTTTTCCCCTTTGTTGGTCTCTGTTTATGACCCTGTGTATATGAGTACACGTGAACTCTTTTGTAATATTCAGTTCCTTTTAAGGGACCTATTTCTCGCATTGTCAATTTCTTTCCATCCTCCTATCTCTATGGTTGGGTTTATTATAAATGCCCCTTCAACTACTAAGACCCAATTTTGTTCATGTCAATTCCTTGTGCTAATGAATTCTCTCTAGCCCCAGGCAAGACAATCCCCTGACTTTCCTTGGAACACTTTTGCTTTGGTTTGGTTTGCTTTACTTCAGTTAACTTTTTTGTTATATCTTTAAAAAAAAATGGAGATATAATTCACACACCATACAATTCACCATTTTAAAGCATAAAATTCAGTGGTTTTAAAAATTATATTCACAAGATGTACAACCATCACCACTATCTAACTCCAAAACGTTTTTATTGCCCCCAAAATAAACCCCATATCCATTAGCAGACACCCTCCAATTCTTCTCCCCCAGCCCACTCCCCATTCTCTGGCAATGCTAATTTACCTTCTATCTCTATGGATTTGCCTATGCTGGAAATTTCATAAAAATGGAATCATACACTCTGTGGTGTTTTGTGACTGAGTTCTTTCACTGAGGATAATGTCTTCAAATTTCATTTATGTTTTAGCGTGTATCAGTACTTCATCCTTTTTATAGCTGAATACTATCCCATTGTGTGGACATCCGACAACTTATTTATCTGTTTATCAGTTGATGGACATTTGAGTTGTTTCCACTTTTGTCTATTATGAATAATGCTACTATGAACATTCATGTACAAGCTTTTGTGTGAATATATGTTTTCAATTCTCTTAGAATTGCCAAATCATATGGTTGTTCTATGTTTAATGTTTTGAGGAGCTATCAAACTGGTTTCCAGAGTGGCTGCAACATTTTATATTACTAACAGCAATGCGTGAGAATTCCAATTTTTCCATATCCCCACCAATACATTTTTTTTTTCTTTTTTGGCCATGCCGTGCTGCTTGTAGGATCTTAGTTCCCCCATCAGGGTTGGGACCCACAGCCTAGGCAGTGAAAGCTCAGAGTTCTAACTACTGGACCGCCAGGGAATTCCCCCCACCAGTACTTTTAATTGTCAATTTTTTTTTTTTTATTACAGCCATCCTAGCAGTTAGGAAGTTGTATCTCATTGTGGTTTTGACTTATAGTTTCCTAATGATTAATGATATTGAGCATCTTTTCATGTGCTTATTGGTTATCTGTATATCTTCTTTGGAGAAATGCCTATCAAATCCTTTACCCATTTTAATTGGGTTATTTGTCTGTTTATTGTTGTTTTTTTTTAATGTGTTTATATTTGGCTGCGTTGGGTCTTCGTTGCTGTGCGCGGGCTTTCTCTAGTTGCGGCGAGTGGGGGCTACTCTTCATTGTGGTGCACGGGCTTCTCATTGCGGTGGCTTCTCTTGTTGCGGAGCTTGGGCTCTAGGCGCGCAGGCTTCAGTAATCGTGGCACGCAGGCTCAGTAGTTGTGGCTCGTGGGCTCTAGAGCGCAGGCTCAGTAGTTGTGGCACACGGACTTAGTTGCTCCGCGGCATGTGGGATCTTCCCAGACCAGGGATCGAACCTGTGTCCCCTGCATTGGCAGGCGGATTCTTAACTACTGCACCACCAGGGAAGCCCCTGTCTGTTTATTGTTGAGTTGTAATAGTTTTTTATATATTTGGGACACTAGCCCTTATCAGATGTATAGCTTGCAAATATTTTCTCCCATTCTATGAGCTGTCTTTTCACTTTCTAGATAGTGTTTTTTGTAGCACAAAAGTTTTTAATTTTGATGGAATCCAATGTATCAATTTTTTGTCACTTTGTGCTTTAAGTATCATATTTAAGAAACTGTTGTCTAATTCAAAGTCATGAAGATTTACACCTATGTTTTCTTCTACAAGTTTGAATGGTCTTGGCATCCTTCTTAAAAATCAACTGACCACATATTCGTTGCGAGAGCTACTATTAAAACAACAACAACAACAGAAAATAAGTCTTGGTGAGTTCATGGAGAAATTGGAACTCTTGCATGGCTCAGCTGATATGGAAAACTGTATGGACATTCCTCAAAAAATTTAAAATAGAATTATCATATGGTCCAGCAATCTGACTTCCGGGTATATGTGCAAAAGAATTGTAAGCAGGCATGGGATTGAAAGTGACTTTTGCACAGCCATGTTCATAGGAGCACTATTCACAATAGCCAAAAGGCAAAAGCAACCAACTTGTTCATCAGTGGATGCATGGATAAACAAAATGTACTAAATACATACAATGGGATATTATTCAGCCTTAAAAAGGAAGCAAATCCTGTCACACGTTACAACTTGAATGAAACTTGAGGACATTATGCTAAGTGAAGTAAGCCAGTCACAAATGACAAATACTGTATGATTCCACTTATATGTGATATCTAAAATAATCAAATTCATAGAAACAGAAAGTAGAATGATGGTTGCTCAGAGCTGAGGGAGAAGAAAATAATGAGTTGTGGTTTTCAGAGTTTCAGTTTTGCAAGATGAAAAAGTTCTGTGTCACAACAATGTGAGTATACTTAACACTAGTGAACGGTATACTTGGAATGTAATAACTGTATACTTGAAAATGGTTAAGATGGTATAAAGGAAAAACACTTCTGTGTTTCAGTGTTTCATACTGAACACTTCTGTGACCCGATGTGTAGAGGTTTTCCCACACCAGGCAATACTCCAGTTCTCTGTAGACACCAGCTGGGTGTCCTACAATTCAATTCAGTTCTGACATTGTCTACCTGGAGTCAACATCAGATCCTACGGGTTAAGTTCCTGTCTGTCACAGGCCCAGGGGTAAGTCCAGGTAAGTTGGAGATAGAAGAAATGTAGCCAGTACTCAATGCATGAATCACTCAGTTTTACTGCACGCGATTAGCACATGCCACAGGTTAGTCAAAGTAAGGAAAACAGAGAAGGGAGTAACAAACCACTCCAAGGAGAAGTCCAGAAGGAGGCGTCAGCACAAGCAGCATCCTCGGCCTGGCAACTAGTCTCGTGACACGTGTGAGTAGGAAGTTGCCTCTGCTCCAACAGAGCCTCCGCCAGCATCCTGAACAGCTGGACCAGCTCTCAGCAGCGTGGAGTCGGGGCCTCCAGTGAAGGGCCTTCAAGTCACTTGGCTCAGTGGTCTCTTTCTAAGGAGCAACAATTACGCCCTTGTTGGGAGGGGTCTTGTCTCCATCAGTTTCTCCTTCTGTTCCAGTGACGTAAATTGCCCGACAAATTTCTTATGTAAAGTAACAGTTCATCACTGTAAGACAGTCCTATAGTGGACGTTTCAAAACAACTGAGTTTACATTGGCCACTGTGAGTCGATTTTGAACAACTTAACATAGTTTAACATAGCTTAATTCCTACGTTTCACCCTTGATAAGCAGGAATCATAACATAAAAGAAATCACATCATAATGGTCCTACAAGACTGCCCTTTTCCCCCACCTCAGATGCCAATAGCAAGTCCAGGCTGTAACCTCAGGTTCTCACCAACTGGCTATAAATCCAAAGTTCCGAGCACCTGCCCCTTGTGTTTGATTAATTTGCTAGAGTGGCTCACAGAACTGAGGAAACCAGAGAGATTATCAGTTTATTACAAAGGATACTAAAGGATACAAATGAATAGGCGGATGAAGAGGTACATAGGGTGAAGTCTGCAAGGGTCCCGAGCACGGCAGCTTCTGTCCGGATGGAGTTTGGGGTGTGCCACCCTCCCGGCACGTGGATGTGTTCTTGTCCATAAACCCAGAAGCTCTCTGAACCCAGTCCTTTTGGGTTTCTATGGAGGCTTCATCACATAAGCATAATTGATTAAATCACTGGCCATTTGTTATAGGTTCAATCTCCAGCCCCTCTCCCCTCCCTGGAGAGGGAGTGGTGAGGTAGGGCTGAAAGTTCCAAACTTCTAATCCTGTGCTTTATTCCCCTGGCATCCAGCCCACAACATTAGATTACCTAGTGAGCTTCCCAAAGCCCCCTTATCAACGTAATAAAGAACAGCTTTATAGCTCTCATCTCTTAGATCTTTCCAAGGGTTTTAGAATCTCTGTGCCAGGAACAGGGAGAAAGACCACACATATATTTCTTATTATAAATCAAAATATTACAATATCCACCCCCTTAGAACTTGGGTTCCTTACAGCAAAACAATCATACAAATCAAAAACTATGGGCAGGGACTTCCCTGGTTGAGCAGTGGTTAAGAATCCACCTGCCAATGCAGGGGACACGGATTTGATCCCTGGTCCGGGAAGATCCCACATGCCGTGGAGCAACTGGGCCCGTGCACCACAACCACTGAGCCTGCGCTCTAGAGCCCATGAGCCACAACTACTGAGCCACGTGCCACAACTACTGAAGCCCGCGTGCCTAGAACCCATGCTCCACAACAAGAGAAGCGACCGCAATGAAGAGTAGCTCCCGCTCGCTGCAACTAGAGAAAAGCCCGCGTGCAGCAACGAAGACCCAACACAGCCAAAAATTAATTAATTAATTAAAAAAAAAACTACAGGCGCATTATCAAAGTTCCATTTGGTCATTAATAATTAGTCCAGTCCATTATCATATCATATGAAAATGTCTCTCAGGGGGAGGCCGCTTAGGTTTGCAGGCCTCCACTGGAGATCTTGTCAGGATCCCCAAAGTAGGAGTGATCTCAGGAAACTTGCAGCTTCACCCTTTCAGATATCTGGCATAATTGAGCTAAGAGACACTATTATCTCTTGCTCTGAGCCTTTTCTGAGGTGTTTATTAATATTGCATTCTCCTTATTATATAACCCAGGTATTCATTCCTTTACCCTCAGCGACCATTTCTCCTTTTCAGATAGTAAATAATATGTTAGGTACTTTTTTGCCTCAATTAAAAATTAAAAAAAAAAATACAATCAATTGACTGTAGATGTGTGGGTTTATTTCTGTGTAGAGGTCTTGCATATGCTTCAAAGTATAAAAAGAGAAGGGAATTCCCTGACTATCCAGTGGTTAGGACTCGGTGCTTTCACTGCCGGGTTCAATCCCTGGTCAGGGAACTAAGATCCCACAAGCCACACGGCGAAGCCAAAAAAAAAAGAATAGCTGAATGCTATCCCCTGTTAAAAAACGAAACTATAAGCCCCAAATGTAGTCACGTGTGCTAAGCCCATATCATCAGACCAAGACTTGAGAGCTATCTAAGCTAAATGCAGTTTCAACCTTGCCCAGGAATGTAAACTTAACAGGTCAGTCTGGAATTTCCTTGTCAGAACCAGTGAAGTAATCTGCCTAATAGACACTTTTGTCCCCCAAAGGAAGGTAACCTTGCCAGAAATAACCCTTTTTGTTTGTTTATGATTTCTTTGTCCCACCCCCTCCCTGCTTTTAAAAATCTTTCCTTTTCTGTAGCTCTTTGGAGCTCCTTTCTATTGACTGGCTAGATGGGATGCTGTCCAATTTTGAATCTTTTAATAAAGCCAATTAGATCTTCAAATTGATCAGGAACAAGGCAAGGATGTTCACTCTTACCTTCTCTCTCTTTTTTTGGCCATGCAGTGGACGGCTTGTGGGATCCTAGTTCCCCAACCAGGGATTGAACCTGAGCCCCCTACAGTGGAAGCGCGGAGTCCTAACCACTGGGCCGCCAGGGAAGTCCCTTACCTTCTCTATTGAACATTTTATTGGTGTCCTTAGCCATTCGAGAAGGCAAAAAGAAGAAATAAAGAGAAACACATGTTGGAAAAGAAGTAAGGTTGTCTTTATTTACAGACAACATAATCCTTGGAAAAGCCTAAGAAATCTACAAAAAAAAAAAATTAGAAATAAGTGAAGTTAGCAAGTTCACAGGTTGGTTATGCAGGGGAGCAAAATTTGCCACCCTAAAACGTCTCTGGCATGTGGATTATTTCAAGCTGAAAACAATCAAGGCCCAAAAGACTCAGGAAGAAACTTTGACCTTCCCCCTTAGCTGCCTAAAGAATTTAGATAAAGGGCCAGTTCCCAGAATAGAGCTGTCACCAGAGATCTCTGCAAAGACTATGGGCTGAGTGTGGTGGGGACACTCGGCAGGGCCTGGAGATCAGAGTGCACTCTGGGTCCCATTGTCTCTGGGCAGCCCAGCAAATATTTGTTTACCATTGGCTTTTTCATTTCCATGTGAATTGCCTTCCTCCCCTTTGACTCAGTTTTCCTGGGTCTCTCCCATGTATACATGTTATCAAACTTTGTTTGATTTTCTCCTGTTATCTGTCTCATGTCAATGTAATTCTTAGACCAGCCAGAAGAACCTAAAAAAAGTAAAGGAAAATTTCTTCCCAAAAGTTACACGGTCAATATACAAAAATCAGTTCTATTTCTATATACTATCAATGAAGGGTTAGGAAAAAAACAAACACAAAAAACAAAACACCAATACCACTTACAATCAAATTAAAACCATGAAATATTAAGGGATAAATTTAATAAACTATACAATACACACACTGAATATCACAAAACATTGCTAAGTGAAATCAATCCTTAAATAACTGAAAGAATATAGCATGTTTGAGGTTTAGAACACACAATGTCTTAATGTTTCAATTCTATTCAAGTTGATCTATAAATTCAACACAATACCAATCAAAACTGCAGCAGGCATGTTTGTAGACAATGACAAACTAGAACTTATATAGCCAAAGCAATCTGGGGAAATCAGAATGTATACTACCTGATTTTGCAGGGCAGGAAGAGAGATGTAGACGTAGAGAACGGATGTGTGGACACCGGGGTGGGGGGATTGGGATGAACTGGGTTATTGGGATTGACATATGTGCACTGCCATGTGTAAAACAGATAGCTAGTGGGAACCTGCTGTGTAGCGCAGGGAGCTCAGCTCGGTGCTCCATGGTGACCTACCTAGGTGGGTGGGATGGGGGGGGTGTGTGGGAGGGAGGTCCAAGAGAGAGGGGATATATGTATACACACAGCTGATTCACTTCACTGTACAGCAGAAACTAACACAACATTGTAAAGCAACTATACCCCAATAATAATAATATTTTATTTAACCCAACATAAGAAGACATTATTAATCTATAATAATTATAACTGTGATATAAGCATAATTATAGACATATAGATCAATGGAATGAGAGATTTCAAAAATGAATTTACACATATGTGATCAACTGATTTCAATAAAGGTGCCAAGGCAATTCAATGGGGGAAGTACAGTCTTTTCAACAAATGGTGCTACCAAAACCAGTTATCCATGTGGGGAAAATGATATAGATATCTGTTACGGGCTGAATGTTTGGTACCCCTTGATTGTTATGTTGAAGCCCTAACAGCCAGTGTGGCTATATTTGGAAATGGGAGCCTCTGAGACAGTAATTAAACTTAAATGAGCTCATGAGGGTGGAGCCCTGATCTGATAGGATTAGTGTCCTGATCAGAAGAGAGCTCCCCGCCCCTGCAGGGTACACACACACACACACACACGGTAAGGTCAGGTGAGTGTACAGCAAAAAGGCAGTGTTTACAAGTCAGGAAGTTCTCACAAAAAACCAAATTGGTTGGAACTTTGATCTTGAACTTCTAGCCTCCAGAACTCTGAGAAAGTAAATTTTTATTGTTTAAGCCCCCAGTTTGTGGGATTTGATTATGGCAGCCCTAGCTGATTAATATAATATCCACATGGACAAAAACCAACCCTCTTACAGCACACCACAAGCTCAGAAAATGGATTGCAGGACTTCTCTGGTGGTGCAGTGGTTAAGAATCCACCTGCCAACACAGGGGACAAGGGTTTGATCCCTGGCCCGGGAAGATCCCACATGTTGCGGAGCAACTAAGCCCAGTGCCACAACTACTGAGCCTGTGCTCTAGAGCCCGCGAGCCACAACTACTGAGCCCGTGTGCCACAACTACTGAAGACTGCACGCCTAGAGCCCGTGCTCCGCAACAAGAGAAGCCACCACAATGAGAAGCCCGCGCACAGCAACGAAGAGTAGCCCCCGCTCGTTGCAACTAGAGAAAGCCTGTGTGCAGCAACGAAGACCCAATGCAGCCAAAATAAATAAATAAATAAATGTTCCTTTAAAAAAAAAAATGGATTGCAGACCTAATGTAAAAGCTAAAACCAGGGGGCTTCCCTGGTGGCACAGTGGTTGAGAATCTGCCTGCCAATGCAGGGGACACGGGTTCGAGCCCTGGTCTGGGAAGATCCCACATGCCGCGGAGCAACTGGGCCCGTGAGCCACAACGACTGAGCCTGCGCATCTGGAGCCTGTGCTCCGCAACAAGAGAGGCCGCTATAGTGAGAGGCCCGCGCACCGTGATTAAGAGTGGCCTCCGCTCGCCACAACTAGAGAAAGCCCTCACACAGAAACGAAGACCGAACACAGCCAAAAATAAAATTAATTAATAAAAAAATAAAATAAATAAATAAAAACTAGGCTTGAATGTTTAAAAAAAAAAGAAGCAAATCTTTAAAAAAAAAAAAAGCTAAAACCAAAACTATGAGTACTAGAAGAAAATATAGGAGAATATCTTTGTGTCCTTTGAGTAGGTAATGATTTTGTAGACAAGACCTAAGAAGCACTAACCGTAAAAAGAAAACTGATAAATTGAACTTCATAAAAATTGAGAACATCTGTTCCTCAAAAGACACCATTAAGGAAATGAAAAGTCAAGCCAGAAACTTAGCAAAATATATATAAAGATATGACAAAGGAATGGTATCCACAATATATAAAGAATTCTTACAACTCAGTAAGGAGACAAAAATAAAATTTAAAAATGGACAAAATACTCAAACAGGCTTCAGAAAAGAAGATATATAAATAACTAACAAGCACATGAAAAGATGCTCAACATCATTAATCATCAGGAAAATACAAATTAAAATCCACATACCCACAGAAATTACTGCAACTAGAAAGGCTGACATTACCAAGTGTTGGTAAGGATATCAAGCAACTGGAACACTCATTTCCTCCTGGTCGGAATGTAAACTGTTATAACTGTCCAGCATTTTCTTAAAAGTTAAATACACACTTACGTATTTGATCTAGCAATTCTACTCCCAGGTTCTTTGACCAAGAGAAGAAAAAAGAAACTCCTACACAAAGAATTGTACACAAATATTCGTATCATCTTTATTCACAATAGCCTAAAATTGGAAAATAACCCTCAGTCCACCAAAGGATAAATGAATAAACAAATTGTAGCATACCCATATGATGGAATTCCACTCAGCAACAGAAAGAAATGAACCACTGATACACCTAATCATGTAGATTAATTTCACAGGATAGCTGGGCAAAAAAAGTGTCAATGAAAAATTTATCAGTCAATCTAAGAAAGAATTGCAAAATTTTATTTGAGGCAAATTTGAGGATTTTAACCCAGAAGAGCATCTCAGAAAGCTCTGAGAACTTCCACCCGTTAGAAGTCAAGACACAGTCTGGGATTTCCCTGGCAGTCCAGTGGTTAACACTCTGTGCTTCCACTGTGGCGGGTGGGCATGGGTTTGGGGGGCATGGGTTCTATCCCAGGTCGGGGAATTAAGATCTCACTGGCTACTTGGCACTAGGAAAAAAAAAAAAAAAAAAGAAGTCAAAATACAGTTTATGTAACCTTTTTTGAGACAGAAGACTGTACATTAAATGAGGTATTGACAGTTTACCTAATCCAGATTTAAGAACCATTGTCGTGCGTGGGTCTTGTGATCCTTTACAACATCAAGAAGGAATGTTATCTTTGAAGGAGTTGTCTTGTTGATGCTAGGAGAATGTTGCTGTTTATGGTTGAGCAGGTATTCCTGCTGATGGGGGAGGTTTGGTCAATGCATAAGGTGGATACACAGTGGGGCAAGAGGGGAGGCCAAAGGGCAGAGAAGAAATTTTAGGTTTAAATTTTTCTTGTCTCGTCATAAATATGAATTTTATTTCACAAAAGCAAACATAAAAGCTTACACATTATATGATTCCATTTGTATGATATTATAGAACAGTCTAAACTAATCTTTAGTGACAGAAATATTAGTGTTTGCCTAGGACGGAGTAGGAGGAAGGACTGCAAACAGACACAGGGGAATTTTCTGGGTGATGAGAAGCTTAAATATCTTGATTGTGGAGTGGATACAAAGGTATATGTATGCATTTAAAAAAATGCATAACAGGAACAGGACACTGATCTAAACTGAGTAGTTACATTTTATAGTTGATTATCTTCGACCTCTCTTACACATGATGAATGCATGACAGTCTATCACATGTGCTAGTTCTGAATTTCCTAAAATAGTACAGAAGATGGATCAAGCATTCAGTAGGAGTTCTAGTAGAAACTAACTCAAATTATATACCGCCTTACCTATTACATATGTGCCTCTCCCGAGTCTGTCTTGCTGTATTAGTTTCCTATTGCTACTGTAACAAATGACCACAGACTTAGTGGCGTAAAACCATGTAACTTATCTATCTCACAGCTCTGGAAATCAGAAGCACAAAATAGGGTATCACTGGGCTAAAATCAAGGTGTCAAAAGAGCAGCATTCTTCTAGGAGACTCTAGGGAAGAATCATTTCCTTGCCTTGTCCAGCTTTTAGAGGCTGTCCTCATTCCTCGACTCATGGCCCTCTTCAGCCAATAACCACATCACACATCTTCTCTTTTTTTTTTTTCTCCCCACCCCTGACACATCTTTTTCACAGGTCCTTTTCTGACTCTGACTCTGCCTCCCTTTTATAAGGGTCTTTGAGACTAGATTGAGACCAGCCAGATGATCCAGGATAATCTTCTCACCTCAAGATTCTTAACTTAATCACATCTATCATATCTGCACAGTCCATTATGCTATTGTAAGGTAACATATTTATAGGTTCCAGGGATTAGAAGGTGGACACTTTTGGGGGGCCATTATTCTACCCACCACACATGCCTCACTGAAACACTTGGCTTCTGAAGGACCTTTTTTTTTTTTAAATAAATTTATCTATCTGTTTATTTTTGGCTGCATTGGGTCTTCGTTGCTGTGCAGGCTTTCTCTAGTTGCAGCGAGCAGAGGCTACTCTTCGTTGCGGTGCACGGGCTTCTCATTGCGGTGGCTTCTCTTGTTGCGGAGCACGGGCTCTAGGCATGCGGGCTTCAGTAGCTGTAGCGCAGCAGTTGTGGCGCACAGGCTTAGTTGCTCCGTGGCATTGTGAGATCTTCCTGGACCAGGGATCAAACCCATGTCCCCTGCATCGGCAGGCAGATTCTTAACCACTATGCCACTAGGGAAGTCCCTGAAGGACCTTTACTTATGATGAGGCACTTCTGCCCCTTCTTCAACAGTATCACCTGCCACTCCAAACAACTGCCTCATCTTGTCCAGGCTCCAGCTTGATTTCATGATTAAGGAAAGTCTTATATTTAGGGATCAGGTGTAGGGTTCGTTGAATTTGAGACTCAGAGTTCAGGGGCTCTAGATTTGAGACCCTAGAGGGAGGCTTAGGTCTTGAGAGCCACCTCAGTTCTGGGAGTGTGTGTGCTCAAACCCGGAGCAGATTGACTCATGGTTCAGGCAACAGGAGACAATGGCAATAGGGAGGATAGTATTCATTTTCTCAAGGAAGAAAAAAAGCAGACTGGGCTTAACCTTTACCTTAGGTTCGAGAAGCAAGAGAAATCACCCGAAACTTATACACTAATTACCTGACTCAGAGACCAAGGTCCTTTTGCTTTTGCTTCTAATCGTGCTCTTCCCCTTTCCAACAGAATCTAGGGCAAAGAGCAAAGTAAGGGGAAGTTAGAAATAAATGAATAATAGCTAAAGGGCAAGGCCTCACTGTCTTCACCAGGTAACAATGAAAACATTCAAGTCACGGAAACAGGCCAGTTCTCGCTTCCCTTTCTTCCTCCTCTCTTTTTTCCAATAAAGAATGATGGGTCAGTCTTGCTTTAACTTTAAAGGGAAATGTTCCTGCATTCTGAGTTATGACTCAAGAACTTTGAAATTTGGATGTTCTCAATGAATTATGCTACAGAATTAATTATCTGCATCATAGGCTTTCTTATCAACCCCCAGCAACTTCCCTCTTCATCTGCTACCCGTCTGTGCAGTCTAGATACCCAGTATCTGCCTGAGACTCAGGAATGAGTCATCCTCTGCCCAAACAGGTGGCAGTGGTCACACCTGCAGAAACAATGTTCGGGCAGGTTGCTGGCAGCAGCAATTAGCACAATATATAGCTCCAGAGGAAAAAGTCCAATGACTGTGCAGCATGGCTTCTGACAGAGGTAAAATGGACGGGGGCCTGAAAGCTACATATTCTTGAAAAATGCAAAAACTCTGTGTGTGTGCTTGCGTGTGTGTGTGTGTGTGTGTGCGTGTATATGTATCCTGCTTCTGTTTGTATCCTTGGACATTTTCCAACTTTCCTATTTATTAATATATTAATATTCTTAAACAGGATTTATTATTATTGTTGTTGTTGTTATTATTAATGCCAACTGTTCACATCCAAAAATGATTTTGATCAGATGGCACTAAAGCAATGCTTGTTTCACCATAATAAAAAATTAAGTAAAAAAAAATACAGCTCTTAAATAAAAGTTTAAAATAACAGCAGAAGTGATAGCACAAGGGCAAGTTAATGGATAATTTAAGGTTCCGTTACTTAATGTTAGAAAAATTCATGGGAGAGGAAAAACACTTCAGGTTGTGGAAGGTAATGATTTTCAGATGAGGTGGGATTTGAACTGGATCCTGAAAGGGCAGAATTTGAATTGGCAAAGAGGAGGAGATTCCAGGTTGATTGACACTGAGAGTTTAAGAGAATTTACAAAGATTGTGTGTGGAATATAAAGAATAAATTGGTTAAGATAGAGAAGAGTTTTTGGAAACAATCTGCAGTGAGATTAGAAAGCAAATTTGTTTGTTTGTTTTTAATAAATTTATTTATTTATTTATTTTTGGCTGCATTGGGTCTTCGTTGCAGTGCACAGGCTTCTCATTCTGATGCCTTCTTGACTGAAAGCAGAAAAGACAGGAAGAAAGGAGGCCAGTGAAAAGACTATTGCAAGAGTGTGGGCATCATGTGATAAGACAAAATGCAGGTGTCAGGTTTCAAGAATCAATATTTTTTCTCCATTATATTTTCCCTCTATTAAAATTCTCTTGTGACTGGTATTTTGGGAAAAAGTGTGAAGACTTTATTTAATTGAAATATCTGGGTAATTTCCCTTGAAGGTGGTATGTTTTATCCCTCAAACCACCCCAAGTCATGTAGCTAGTGTTCTTGCCTGGCACCACATGTGTAGATACTGAGAATGTATCTCAATCTCTCTTTCTGAAGTTCTCACTGCTGGTTCACCTCCTCATATAGGTATGGCCTCTGTTTCTACAAGGCCCCTGCTGAGTAGACCAGCTGGTTCAAAGGCCCCAATTTGGGTTTTTTTTTGTTTTCGTTTTGTTTTGTTTATTTACTTATTTATTTTTGGCTGCGTTGGGTCTTCGTTGCTGCGCACGGGCTTTCTCTAGTTGCGGCAAGGGGTGGCTACTCTTTGTTGCGGTGCGCGGGCTTCTCATTGCGGTGGCTTCTCTTGTTGAGGAGCACGGGCTCTAGGTGCGCGGGCTTCAGTAGTTGTGGTTCGTGGGCTTCAGTAGTTGTGGCTCGCGGGCTCTAGAGCACAGGCTCAGTAGTTGTGGCACACGGGCTTAGTTGCTAGGCGGCACGTGGGATCTTCCTGGACCAGGGCTCAAACCTGTGTCCCCTGCCTTGGCAGGTTGATTCTTGACCACTGCGCCACCAGGGAAGTCCCTTGATGGGGACAATTTCTAAAGTCTTTATTGAATTTGTTATAATGTTGCTTCTGTTTTACATTTTGTTTTTTTGGCCGCGAGGCATGTGGGATCTTAGCTCCCTGACCAGGGATAGAACTCTCACCCCCTGCATTGGAAGGTGAAGTCTTAACCACTGGACCGCCAGGGAAGTCCCAAAGGCCCCAATCTGAAGTAAGGTCTGAGAAGTGCCCATTCCAAGGTGTTAGCCATCCCCTTTCTCCTCCATCTCATGTCAGACTCCCTGCATATTCTTCTAAGGATGAGAGGTTTATTCTTCATGTTACACTTAGGATAGTATTTACTGACTCTGTCCTCTTTCCTATATATCTTGCTGATTTGTCTTTTCGGTCTCACACCCCAGCTAGAACCATTTTCCACATACAGGAAAGTGTGCCATACACAGTCTCTCTCCATTTAGTACAAATGCACAAATAGACATCACACACACACACACACACACACACACACATTGTTTAGGAAGAAAATCTTTTCCTCTACCCTCTTAGATTTTGTTCTGGGAGGGGGCACCGCAAATTAAACCGACAAAAGACAGATTAGCAAAAAAAAAAAAAAAAAAGACAAAATTACACAGAGGAATTCACAAAAATGTGACTCAAGGACTTCGGTTAGAATTAAAATGGCTTATATACCATCTTAATAGAAGAAGTGGAGAGGGAGACGAACACTAATGGGAAAACAAATGACTTTTAGGAAAGATAGACGGGCCGTTAGGAGAATAGATGGAGACAGACTAGTTCGTGACAATGTCTGAGTGGGTGTCTCAATTGGTAAGAGTCAATCTCCCCTGGTTGCCCCAAAGGACAGGATTTATGACAATTGATCTCTTTTGAGTTCTTTTGGGAGGCTCTGCCTGTAGGAAAATAAGGGATTGTGGGGTGGGGGGGCGTGGAGGGGAGTTTATTTTCCAATGTCTTCAGACCAAAATAATTGTTATGCTTCAGTGACACAATCTGGACCCCTCACCACACACACACACACACACATACACACACAGCCTTGGCATCTTCTGTTTTGCGGGTCTTGTGGTTCAAAAATTGCTCCTCAGAGATAAGGTTTGGCTGGGAGACAGGGCAGCCCCTTCACCCTCAGGGGCAGCAGTGAATTTTGTGTCTCTCTCTGACCCACCGAGGAGGGTATCAGGTGGGAACCTTATACTCAGTGTCTCAAACTTCATGGACATCTGAGCTCATTCCAGTTTTTTTTTTTTTTTTTTAATTTCCACCACCTCCCCTTCCTAGCTCTTTTTTTTTTTTTTTTTTAATTAATTAATTAATTTATTTATGGCTGTGTTGGATCTTCGTTTCTGTGCGAGGGCTTTCTCCAGTTGCGGCGAGCGGGGGCCACTCTTCATCGCGGTGCGCGGGCCTCTCACTGTCGCGGCCTCTCTTGTTGCGGAGCACAGGCTCCAGACGCGCAGGCTCAGTCGTTGTGGCTCACGGGCCCAGTTGCTCCGCGGCATGTGGGATCTTCCCAGACCAGGGCTCGAACCCGCATCCCCTGCATTGGCAGGCAGATTCTCAACCACTGCGCCACCAGCGAAGCCCTCATTCCAGTTTTTGATAGTCCAGTTTTTGATACAAATAAAGCTGATGTGAACATTTGTGTACAGGCTTTTGTGTGAACCTAAGTTTTCCTATCTCTGAGACAGGTGCCCAGCAGGGCAATTGCTGGGTTGCATGGTAGTTGCATTTCTAGATTTTTTTCTAAGAAGCTGCAAACTGTTTCCCAGAGTGGCTCTGCCGATTTATATTCCCACCAGCAACGTATGAGAGATCCAGTTCCCCTGCATAGTATTGTTAATAATCCGTAGCGGATAGTGGTGAATTTCATTCATTTGTTCAATAAGTATCTATTGCTAACCAACATGTTTCAGGCAGTGTGATAGGGTCTGAAACAAGATATGTATAATCCATATCTCACATAATTTACACATGTGTTGCTATAGGCATGTAATTAGGCAATCATAATATAACATGATCATTGCTATGAGGAAGGAAGTACAGGATTCTATGGGGGCACA
Organism: Eubalaena glacialis; assembly: GCF_028564815.1. NCBI lineage: Eukaryota > Metazoa > Chordata > Mammalia > Artiodactyla > Balaenidae > Eubalaena > Eubalaena glacialis. Next base: position 109,637,706 of record NC_083726.1, on the reverse strand, counting down.
TAATTTACACCTAAGATCCTCTGAAGGGTTACTTTCCCCCTTTCTTTTTGGAGCCTTAAAGAGGATTACCTGGTTTGGTATTGGGCAAATAAATTTCAGCAGAGCCCTTAAAAATCTTGCTTTTCTTGATCCAGTGACCTTGTCCAATCCAATTAATCCAGGAGAGATTTTTTTTTTTTTTTGCCCACGTAGCTTGAGGGATCTTAGTTCCCCAACCAGGGATCCAACCCTCACCCCCTGCAGTGGAAACAAGTGGGGAGTCTTAACCACTGGACCGCCAGGGAAGTCCCAGGAGAAAATCTTTTAACTGCATTTTCTGAAACGGTTTGTGGGTTTGAAGAATAGAGCATTTTTTCTTAGTAATCCAATTCATATATGGGTGTTATCTGACATGATCATCTGTTGGTCAACAGGTCCTTCAGCTGGAGATGCTACCTCGAGGTAAGAATTATACTATCATAGTGCACGTTTAATTCAACCAAGAATAGATGGATATTTAAGAGCTGGAAGACTATAGCTTTCCTTATTGTTCCTTACTTATTCCATGCTCCCATTCTTTCTTTTGCCTTTTCTAACTCTATTCTCTATGATTATTATTGCTTTCTATATCTTTGCTCCTATGGCTTTTGGTTTCTGTTGAAAAAAATTACCTTCCAGCTTTGTTCTGTTATCGTCTTACTATTGTTCTTCTCTCTTTAAATCACAGGTTTTCATAGGCAATAGTGAAAAGTCCAGTGAACTCATTTGTCACTTTGATTTCATCTTCTTATTCTATACTCTATGCCATTTTCTAGACTTTTTTTTTTTTTTTTTTTTTGGCCACACCACCTGGGTTGCAGAGATCTAAGTCCGCCGACCAGAGATTGAACCCAGCTCCCCAGCAGTGGAAGCGCGGAGTCCTAACTACTGGACCACCAGGGAATTCCCTACACCTATTTTTTTTTTTTTTTTTGAGGCTCCAGGAGAGCAGAGATTGGTTTTATTTTGTTCATGGCTGTATCCCCAGGTTCTAGAACACATAGCAGAGCATATACTAGATTCTCAATAAATGTTTGTAGAATGATGGACATAATAAATGAACATTTTGCACAGTTTAAAAAAAAAACAAAAACAAGTAAAGGCATCTGGGGAGGCTGGGTCTTGCCTCCCTGGCACCTAGACCTATTTTTATAACAGGGAGACTTTTGTCAGGGAACATATTATCTCATGATGGGTGGAAGGATTGATTTACATAATAAACGAAGTGATTCTTTAGGAATGAGTGGAAAATATGAGGATGTAATAAACTTATGACTCAACCATATTGCAAAGAAGAGTCCTCAGCATAATTCTGAGTCACAGCTTTGACCCACAATGAGGGTGGGTATCTAAAGATGCCCTTGAGAGAAATTTGAATTTCTTTCTTGTGAGGAAATAGTATACAGAATTGAATGTGGAAGAATCCTGAGGCTAAATTAGTCTCTTATCAGAGTTGGTAATAGAATCCTCTTGGCAATTTGAGGCTACCACACCTGAAAAAAATCTAGCTAGAGTCCACTGAGGAATAATGAAGATTAATGAGTGGGACAGGTCACCTCTAAGTGTGAGCTAGAAAGATTAGAGGGAATTCCCTGGTGGTCCAGTGGTTTGGACTCAGCGCTTTCACTGCCGAGGGCATGGGTTCAATCCCTGGTTGGGGAAATAAGATCCTGCAAGCCGCACAGCATGGCCAAAAATAAATAAAGTAAAAGAAAAAAAATAAAATAAAATAAGATTAGAATATAATGAGAAAAGTTTAAAAGAGGAACAAGGACACACTTATACCTGAATTCAAGACCACCAAGCAATGGTAGAGAGAGTGGTAACCAAGTAACATGAGTTGGGAAAAATCTCTTCACTATGTTTGTGAGAGAAACTTTAATAATCCAGACGGATCTCCCCAGATAACTTTGAGATACAGAATAGAAAAAAAACAGTTTCCTGAGATGTCATGTTTTAAATATTTATTTATTCATTTAGGCTGTGAAGGGTCTTATTTGCGGCACGCGGGATCTTTAGTTGGGGCATGCGGGCTCTTAGTTTCGGCATGCATGCGGGATCTAGTTCCCTGACCAGGTATCGAACCCCGGCCCCCTACATTGGGAGCACGGAGTCTTACCTACTGGACCACCAGGGAAGTCCCTGAGATGTCATGTTTTAGATCTGCCTGATACAGAAGGAGAAGATGAAATTATTTCTAGGGTCCCTCAAATGATGACATAACAACACAGGGGTGCTTTTTTATATTTCAGGAGAAGAATTGAACCCTGGGAATTTGAAGTCTCCTTTGACCCCCGAGAACTCTGTAAAGAGGCCTGTCTGCTCTATGAAATCAAGTGGGGCAAGAGGCAGAAGGTCTGGCGACACTCGGGCAAGAACACCACCAAGCACGTTGAATGCAATTTTATAGAAAAAATTACTTCAGAAAGACATTTCCCCCCATCCGTCAGCTGCTGCATCACCTGGTTCTTGTCCTGGAGTCCCTGCTGGGAATGCTCCAAGGCTATTCGGGAATTTTTGAATCAACATCCTAGAGTGACCCTGGTTATTTACGTAGCACGGCTTTTCCAGCACATGGATCCGCAAAACCGGCAAGGACTCAGAGACCTGATTCACAGCGGTGTGACTATCCAGATTATGGGACCCCCAGGTGAAAACAATAAACCAGGAATCTTAAGTGTTTATTAGAGACTGTGGTGGTAGTGGTATGTTTCTAGGCCAGGAGACTGATTACCCCAGACCAGAAGTCTCAGAAGTAAAAGTCCAAGATAACAGGAGAAAGGACCAGGTCTGAAATTCATAGCAAGGAAAGCATCAAAGATATGACTCCTTTCCCCACTCCTGTCACTATGGCCTCGGTGCCATCTTCAAATGAATTGCTGAGTTCCTTTAAGGGATTCTGGAAGAGTCTAGCCCTTCTCCAGCAGTAAATAGGCCAGAGGGATTTTATATATGGTACTTTTTAAAAAATAAATTAATTAATTTATTTATTTTTGGCTGTGGTGGGTCCTCGTTGCTGTGTGCGGGCTTACTCTAGTTGCGGAGAGCGGAGGCTACTCTTCGTTGAGGTGCACGGGCTTCTTATTGCGGTGGCTTCTCTTGTTGCGGAGCACGGGCTCTAGGCGCGCCGGCTCAGTAGTTGTGGCTCACGGGCTCTAGAGTACAGGCTCAGTAGTTGTGGCTCACGGGCTTAGTTGCTCCGCGACATGTGGGATCTTCCCGGACCAGGGCTTGAACCCATGTCTCCTGCATTGGCAGGCGGATTCTTAACCACAGCGCCACCAGGGAAGCCCCATAGTATTATTATTTAATAATAATAATAATTATAATTTTTATTATTTTTAAGTTGGGCTCTCTTTTATTTTTTTTTAAATTTATTTATTATTTATTTATTTTTGGCTGCATCGGGTCTTTGTTGTTGGGTCTTCGTTGCTGCACACGGGCTTTCTCTAGTTGCGGCGAGCGGGGCTACTCTTTGTTGTGGTGCGTGGGCTTATTGTGGTGGCTTCTCTTGTTGCAGAGCTCGGGCTCTGCAGCCCAGGCTTCAGTAGTTGTGGCACACGGGCTTAGTTGCTCTGCGGCATGTGGGATCTTCCTGGACCAGGGCTTGAACCCGTGTCCCCTGCATTGGCAGGTGGATTCTCAACCACTGCGCCACCAGGGAAGTCCCAAGTTGGGCTCTCTTTAACTTTCTGTTGTATGTGTTGAGTGAACCAAGATTTGTGTTTCCTTAGAGCATTATTACTGCTGGAGGAATTTTGTCAACTACCCACCTGGGAAAGAAGCTCACTGGCCAAGATACCCCCTTCTGTGGATGAATCTGTATGCACTGGAACTCCACTGCATAATTCTAGTAAGTTACTATAAGGGAAAAAGATTCTGCTGCAAAAGGAAGCATCCATCTTCAAACTTCTCTCCTGATTATGTTGACACATACTCTTCTCACCATCACTTTGCCATTTATATTGACATTTAGTTATTTACCTGACATCTCTAAAAATGTGAGAACAAGACAATCTCTTTGTGGGAAATAAGTGGGAGAAAGGAACGGATAAGCTGGTCTAAGATATATGTGGACTCCATAGTAGTTAGGTTTCATCATCATCATTACTGTTGTTGTTACAGCACATACCTGTTACACCGAATTGCACATATTCTTCTTTCCCTTATTGGTGTGTGTCATCTTATTGAAGGAATGTAGGTGTCCCATTTGTATTCTCTTGCAAGCAGTTCAGTGGTCTTTCAAATGATGTTTTGAAATGTTTATGAAATATTATCCTAACTTCTCTTTTATTTCAGGGTCTCCCTCCCTGTTTAAAGATTTCAAGAAGATGTCAGAATCAGCTGACCTGGTTCAGACTTATTCCTCAAAATTGCCATTACCAAATGATTCCACCCCATATCCTTTTAGGTACAGGGTTGATACAACTTCCTGTGACTTGGAGATGAATAGAATGATTTCTTGTATATATACTGTTTCATGAACAGGAACTGATGGCCCACTAAAGAGTGAGTACCATTAGAATCGAGAAATTTTAAGTTTGCATTTCTATACACTAACAACATGTTATCTGGAAAAGAAATTTTTTAAAAAATCCCATTTATAGTAGCATGAAAAATGATAAAGTACTTAGGAATTAATTTAACCGAGGAGGTGAAAGATCTATACACTGAAATCTACAAGAGAGATTGAAGAAGACACAAATAAATGGAAAGACATCCCATGGTCATGGATGGAAGAATTAATACTGTTAAAATGTCCCTACTATACAAAGCCATCTATAAATTCAATGCAGTCCCTATCAAGATTCCAATGGCATTTTTTACAGAAATGAAAGAAAAATCCTGAATTTCATATGGAACAACAGAAGACCCTGAACAGCCAAAGCAATCCTTATGTATCTGAAGGAAATGAAATCATTTTCTCAAAGAAATATCTGCACTTCTGTGTTCATTGTAGCATTATTTACAATAGCCAAGACATGAAAACAATCTAAGTATCTACCAACAGATGAATGGATAAAGAAGATGTGGTATATATACATATATACACACACAATGGAATATTATATAGCCATAAAAAAGAAGAAAATCCTGCCCTTTGCAACAACATAGAAGAAACTTGAAGGCATTTTGCTATTTGAAATAAGTCAGAGACAGACAAATACTATATGATCTCACTAATATGTGGACTCTTAAAAAAAACTGACCTCATGGAAAGAGACAAGATTAATGGTTGCCAGGTGGGATCTTAGTTCTCCGACTAAGGATTAAACCCAGCCCTCGGCAGTGAGAGCGCAGAGTCCTAACCAGTGGACCGCCAGGGAATTCCCGGACAAACTTTCAGTTTTAAGATGAACAAATTCTGGGGATATAAGGTACAGCATGGTGATTATAGTTTATAACTGTGCAATTGAAATTTTCTAAGAGTAGATCTTAAATGTTCTTACCACACACAAAAAGGTGTAAGTCTGTGCGGTGATGAACGTGTTAACTCACCTTATTGTAGTAATCATTCTGCAATATATACATATATCAAATCATTACATTGTACACCTTAACTTAGTTGGGCTTCCCTGGTGGCGCAGTGGTTAAGAATCCGCCTGCCAATGCAGGGGTTACAGGTTCAATCCCTGGTCCAGGAAGATTCCACATGCTGCGGAGCAACTAAGCCCGTGGGCCACAACTACTGAAGCCCACGCGCCTAGAGCCCATGCTCTGCAACAAGAGAAGCCACGATGATGAGAAGCCCACACATTGCAGCGAAGACCCAACACAGCCCCAAATAAAAACAAATAAATAAATTAATTAATAAAAAAAAACTTACACAATGTTATGTCTCAATTATATTCAGTAATACTGGGGGGAAAAAAGAGATTAAAACAAAAGAGTATAGAAATTTTCACAAATAACAGTATCACGGATAGTGTTGTCTACTGCTGTATCACAAATTACCCCACTACTCTGCAGGCTTAAAACAACAATAAATATTTACTATGTCACAGTTTCTCTGGGTCAGGAATTCAGGAGTCACTTAGTGTGTTGGTGTCTCAGGATATCTTAGGAGGTTGCTGCCAAGCTGTCAGCCAGGATTGCAGTCATCTCCAGCCTTGACAGAGGCTACAGAATGTGCTTCCCAGGTGGCACACACACGTGGCTGCGAGTGGGCACCCGTGGATGGTGGGAAGTCTCAGTTTTTCATCATGTAGGCCTCTGCACAGGGCTGCTTAAAAGTCCTCATGACTTTGTGGCTGGCTTCCTACAGGGCAAGTGGCCTAAGACAGACCAGGGCAGAAATTGCCATGTCTTGGAATCGTACACTATTTCTTCTGCAGTGTTCTTGGGTCACACTGGCCAGCTACAATTCAATGCTGGGTAGGGGGGAACCACACAAGGACTTGAGTCCCAGGAGATGAGAATCATCGGAGGCTGTCTTTGGATTTGACCTGTAGGGACATTTGCTGTGACTTCAGGACAAATAATTACATGGAGCCAATTTCTCAGAAGACGCGAAAGGGAAACAAAGGACAAAGTAGCATCTAAATACAGAAAAGGGTTATTTCTCACTCCCGTTGCAAGGCTAATGCCATTTGGGTGGAATGTTTTTGTTCCCTGCAGTTACTCAGGGACCTCATTTTCTACCATCTGGTGACTCCGCCATCTCCTATGGCCTTGGAGTCCTCTGCTGAATTCTCTACACTCAGCTGGCCCACAGGAGAGATAGAGACAGAGGCACACAGAGAAGGAAAGCATTAAAGCAGTGTGAAAGGGTTTTTTTTTAGAATCAAGGACTGGAAATGGCAAACGTCACTTCTGACCTGACTCCTCTAAGCCAAAATCAGACCAGTGACCCCACCCAGCTTTAAGGGAGGCTACAAAACACAGTCTAGCCATGTGCCCTGGAAGAAGAGGAAATGGGGTTTGGTGAACACATGACGTGTCTGTACAAGGAGGAAACTAGGAAACAGAAACATTATGGCCAGGGTCAGATAGGCAATACCACGGCAGAAATGAAACTGAAAGGCAGTGTGCTTTTTTTTTTTTTTTTTCCTTTCCTTGGCATTCAGGATATGCTGGTAACCAAAACATGATCGCTTTTCGTACTGGCCTAAGGCTGGTCAGTCATTTGCCTGGCTTGCCTTCCTGGGTTGGCATGGGGATAAGGCAGTCTTCTCTGGGGGGCATAAGTAGGGGCTGGCACCTTATTAGATGTCTGTTTGAAGACTGTCTATGCATATTTAAAAACTGCTGTGATGGGAATTCCCTGGTGGTCCAGTGGTTAGGACCCCATGGACTCTGTGCTGGGAGCCTTGCTGCAAGGCCAAAAAAAAAAAAGAAAAGAAAAGAAATAAAAACAACTGTTGTGAAAGATACCATTTACTCGTTCTTATAAAAAATGGATATTAGGAAAAAAACCCTTCAAAGACAGGATGCAGTTTCTCACATGTATTTTCTTTTATTATACAGCAAGAATAGTGCAAACCATTACTTTTTTTTTTTTTTTGGCCATGTGGCATGTGAAGTCTTTGTTCCCCGACCGGGGATGTTCCCCCACCCGCGCCCCCTGCGTTGGAAGCGTGAAGTCTTAACCACTGGACCACCAGGGAAGTCCCACAAACCATTAATTTTTTTTTTTTACATCTTTATTGGAGTATAATTGCTTTACAATGGTGTGTTAGTTTCTGCTGTATAACAAAGTGAATCAGCTATATGTGTACATATATCCCCATATCTCCTCCCTCTTGCGTCTCCCTTCCCCCCTCCCTATCCCACCCCTCTAGGTGGTCACAGAGCACCGAGCCGATCTCCCTGTGCTATGTGAAGACTCATTTGTTTTAGTTCTCAGGAGGCTGAGAGCCAAGTTTCATATACTACATCTGTTGCTTTGTCTCATATGGAATGTATTCCTCCAAGCTCGCCACACCAATCCCTTACCTTTTGTCATTTTATTCTTGCTTTAAAAGTTTTTACTAATTTGACTATTAAATTTATGACTTGGGAAGTTGGTATGGATAAGTCATAAAAATGTGAATGATAAGCAACGTAAGAACTACATGATAAAATTATGGGACAGTATAGGAAGGGCCTAAAATTTGAAATAAATAGACAACATTAAATAATTATATGCCTATGGTCACTATATTTCTAGAAGAAAGATAAATCTGGTTTGACCCTTGACTAATCTCTGAGGTAGATATAAATTTTCTCAATATTGAAACTTCTCTCTTGCCAAAGTACTTCTGATGCTTTTACTTTCTGTTCTTCTGAGCCTTCTCACATCCACAGCTCTCATCAAAATGACCCCTGTACTATTCCATCATCTCGCAGTTCTGCTTCATACTGAATCCACTGAATCTGCCTCATCCACCTTTATATCAACAGTGCCTAGGTTAGTGGCTAATACAGGACCTGTCGTCTATAGCAGTCAATTATCAAAAAATAAATTATTTGTAGGTATTAAAGGTAACATGAGAGAGTACAAAGAACACTGTCTGCATGTCAGAAAACCCCAAAATGTTCATAGCACTGTCATTTAAACGCTGTAAACTTGAATGAGTATATTAACTTGTCTCAGCCTTAAATTTACACATCTAGGGCTTCCCTGTGGTGCAGTGGTTAAGAATCCGCCTGCCAATGCAAGGGACGCTGGTTCGAGCCCTGGTCCGGGAAGGTCCCACATGCCGCGGAGCAACTAAGCCCGTGCGCCACAACTACTGAGCCTGTGCTCTAGAGCCTGTGAGCCACAACTACTGAGCCCGTGTGCCACAACTACTGAAGCCTGCGCGCCTAGAGCCCGTGCTCCGCAACAAGAGAAGCCACCACAGTGAGAAGTCCGCGCACCGCAACGAAGAGTAGACCCCCCTCGCCGCAACCAGAGAAAAGCCTGTGCGCAGCAACAAAGACCCAAAGCAGCCAAAAATAAAAAAATAAAAATAAATTTAAAAAAAATTTACACATCTATAAAATCTGGATGATTATGGCTTAAGGAAAAGGAAGATTGAAGCCAGAAACTTCCATTTCTCTCTATTGAATTAGTTATCTATTGGTGTATAACAAATCACCCCAAAACCTAGTGGCTTACTCAAGACACATTTATTATCTCACAGTTTCTGCATCAGGAATTTGGGAGTGACTTAGCAGAGTGGTTCTTTAATATTTATTTATTTATTTGGTTGCACCGGCTCTTAGTTGTGGCAGGCAGGCTCCTTAGTTGCGGCAGGTGGGCTCCTTAGTTGCGGCTCGCCGGCTCCTTAGTTGTGGCATGCATGTGGGATCTAGTTCCCTGACCAGGGATTGAGGGATCGAACCCCGGGACCCCTGCATTGGGAGTGGGGAGTCTTAACCACTGCGCCACTAGGGAAGTCCCTGCCTTCCACTCTTGAGGTGGGAAATCCCCCAAATATAGACAGAGTGGCCAAAAGCATGGCACATGTTACCCACAGGTAATCTTTAGATAAATCAGAGGGACAAGGATGGCCCTTCCAGGTGAAAGGGTCTCAAAAGAGAAAGTATGGTGAAGTGATAAAGAGTGCAGACTCCAGATGCAAATGGTCTGGGTTGGAATTCTTTTTTTTTAAATTTAATTATTTATTTTTGGCTGTGTTGGGTCTTCGTTGCTGCGCGCAGGCTTTCTCTAGTTGCTGTGAGTGGGGGCTACTCTTTGTTGAGGTGAGCAGCCTTCTCATTGCGGTGGCTTCTCTTGTTGCTGAGCATGGGCTCTAGGCGCGTGGGCTTCAGTAGTTGTGGCACGTGGGTTCAGTAGTTGTGGCTTGCGGGCTCTAGAGCACAGGCTCAGTAGTTGTGGCGCATGGGCTTAGTTGCTCCACGGCATGTGGGATCTTCCCGGACCAGGGCTCGAACCCGTGTCTCCTGCATTGGCAGGCGGATTCTTAACCACTGCACCACCAGGGAAGCCTTTTTGTTTTTTTTTTAAATTTTTAAATTATTTTTATTTTTTTGGCTGCGTTGAGTCTTCGTTGCTGCGTGCGGGCTTTCTCTAGTTGCAGCGTGCGGGAGCTACTCTTCATTGCAGAGCATGGGCTTCTCATTGCGGTGGCTTCTCGTATCGCAGAGTACAGGCTCTAGGCGCCTGGGCTTCAGTAGTTGCAGCACGTGGGCTTCAGTAGTTATGGCGTGTGGGCTCTAGAGCGCAGGCTCAGTAGTTGTGGCACACAGGTTTAGTTGTTCCACGGCATGTAGGATCTTCCCAGACCAGGGCTCGAACCTGTGTCCCCTGCATTGGCAGGTGGATTCTTAACCACTGCGCCACCAGGGAAGTCCCCAAGAAGGGTGACTGATTGAACACGGAGGTTGCAGAAGATGGAGGTGTCCTTCTATTTTGCAACTGAAATATTAGTGTAATCACAGTGTTATTCACTGACATAAAGCACATGGTGAATATTTGTTTGATATTTCATCAAATAAATGCTTTTACTTTTGGCACAGGGCGTGCGGGATCTTAATTCCCCAACCAGGAATTGCACTCGTGCCCCCTGCAGTGGAAGCGCAGAGTCCAAACCACTGGACCACCAGGGAGTTCCCCAAAAGTACTTTCTAAGCCTGCAATTGCTAAATTGCATTCTGTGGTGACTAGACTCTCTTAAAGATTCTTTATGGGCATTTATTTTTTAAATACATATTAGGAAACTTTAAGAGATTCTGTGCAGAGTTTCCCAACTTCTTAAGAACTAAAGCTACTTTAAAAAGATGCATATTCGAAACTCATGTAAAAATAGAGTTCCATGAAACACACCTTGAGAAATGGAGAACATCTGTAAGGAAACTGAAAAACCTAGGAAGGAAGCCCACTTCCTGTAGAAGTGATACAGATTTAAAGTATTAACAAAACTGCAAATGTTTGACCGATGGCAGGTCTATTACAGGTGTGGAAGTTCTGCCCAAGCAAACTTTCAAAAATCAGGTGAAGCTGGACTAAGCTGAATCAAGAAATCCTTACTCATTGTCCGTGCTTTGTGGAAGTCAGGAAATTAGCCAACCATCAGCGTGGCTGGAATAAAGTTTCTTTCTTTAATAGACAAACATTCTAATTATGTTCCCTCTAGTTATGACAGTTATCCCTCTGCCATCAACAGATGAGGGAAACTTTAAGATAATTGCAGCCCCCAGAAAAGTCAAGTCCCACTGAATGCAATGGGATACATAGCCACTTGAGATAATGGGAAAATTGGGATTACAACTGTCCTACAGTAAAAAAAAAAAAAAAAAGTAATTTGTTACTGATGCCGAAAGCTCAGCTTCTCTGTACACCAGTGCCAAATTAAATCTTGGAGAGAGAGTTTGGGGTGAAGTAGAAAAGGATAGCTTTATTATTCAATACTCTACCAGGCAAAGGGGGACACAGTTGGCTCCTGCCTCGAAAAACTATGTGTCCCAACTTGGAGAGGGTAGTGAGAAGTTTTATAACAATATTACCCAAGGCTGGGTTGCTGACAAGATGAGGGTGTGTGCAGGGTCTCAGGTGGTCGTGTCTCCTAATCTTGATGAGCTTCTCTGGTCCCTTTAATCTGGCCTCAGGTGGTTTCCTGGCTGCTCCTCCCTTGATTAGGAACTGTTTGAATCCACCCTTTGGAACTCAGCGTAGGTCGTGGAGGCTGGAGTCTTGCCTACAAGAAATCGGGGACCAAAAAAAGAGGCTCCATGCCCGGGAGCCTCACAGGGCCCCACTCAGTTTCATTACCCACCACAATCAAAAATCTAACTCCATTCTCAAACTCTAACTTCAAAATGGCCCTACTTACCTCTTTTAGCTTTTTCAGTATCTTGTAGATTTCCTGCTTTATTTGCTTGCTTTGAATTCCATAGAATTTAGAACCAAAAAATGTGATTTTACAGACTGAAGGTGAGCAAAGTCCTAGTGTCCAGCTTCCTACATGAACAAAGACCCACACTAATGCACATCAACCACGTGAAATTTCCACATAGGTTTAAAAAGAGAATCCTAACAGCTTGGGGGTGAGGTAGGAGGATAAGAAAGATAAAAAGATAAAAGATATGCAAAAGATAAAAGATGCAAAAGATAAAAAGATTATTGTCAGACTTCTCAAGATCAGCACTGAAATCTAGAAGAAGCTTGACCCATACTTTTAAAATTCTGAAGATAAAATGTTTCTCAGCTGACTTCTACAGTCGGCCAAGCTATCTAGAGTAAGTTGGGAATAAAGACATTTTCAAAATGCAAAGTATCCAAAAAAATCATTTCCCATGCTTTCTCAGGAAGCCACTGGAGGATTCACTACATCAAAATGAGGGACTAAACCATAAAAAGAGAACGCTTGGAATTCAGGACACAAGTAATTCAACACAGAAGAGAAGAGAAAAAAAAATTCCCAGGATGATAGTGAAGGGAGATCCCAGGGTAACAGAAAGTAATTATCTAGTTTAGAGAAAGAGGATAAAGAGATCCAGAAGAATGTATCCAAGAAAAAAAGTGAAATTCCAGTTTTCCTACATCCTTGCCAACACTGGATAATGAAAAAACACAGTCCTGTGTGTCTTTCCTTTACTCTCACCCTGCTTTGCTACTTCACTTTTCACACCAGCTGTGTGGGTTTTCCACACATAAAGCAATTCTCTGATTCTCAATTCTGATACTATCTTGTGTCAGATCCCGCTGGTTAAGGACTCAGTCCCACAAGACTGCCCCCACCTCGGATGCCAATTGAAAGTCCAGGTTGTTACCTGTGTTTCTGACCAACTGGGTATAAATTGGAGGTTCCCTTGACCCACTCGTGGGGTTTGATTAATTT